>NC_092321.1:7502500-8752500 GCF_036785885.1 Coffea arabica | reverse complement strand
CCATGTTTGTACTAAATGGTATTATGTGCCACTGTTTGGACTGAGGCGATGGGAGGGATTGCTTGGAGAGGTGTGTGTATGTGTGTGTGTATATATATATATATTGTGTTGTTAGGAATGATTTCTGAGCAGTGAAAGGACATTACAGAGAAGTTAATTAAAAAAAAAAAAAGGAAAAAGGACTAGTTATTTTGTCTAGACTTGATTTCTCATCAAAAGTTGAGGAAACAAAAGGAGAAGTAATCAAATTTAATGAAATAATTTAAATTTTCTGAAAAGACAATTTTTTTTTTCCTTCCTTTCCAATCAACTTATGCTTGGATCTTTTTTCTTTCCTTCCTTTCTTGTGCCTTTCTAATGAGTACCGTCTAAGATGTAGTAACCGGCACTCGTTAAAATGTTGTTTAGGTATTTAAAATTTTTAAAAAATAAAATCAATCAGAAAAATTGTATAAATGCAAGGTAGAGTAACAATTTTTAGTATGTGTATCCACGTGATAAGTTAAATATGATTTAGATGTGTTAAAGAATACTCATTATACGGCCGTTAGGGGACACAAAAAAAAAAAAAAAAGGATTACACTTCTTTGTTTTTCCTCAATAAAAAAAAAAACAAAGACACTACTGATTACTTCCATTCTTTTCCAGCAAGATGGATAAAACACTTTTATTCTTTCCTTTGTTTTCCACCCGTGTTTTTACTTTCTATTCCCTTCATTTCCTTCAATCCCAACGGTGAAAGTGAGGCTGATGATATGATACTCAAAACTCCAAAATTTAGATACAGCAAAATCTTCACAAACAACCTATAAGTAAGTAAGTAAACACCGCAGGGCCATATATATATATATATTTAAATGCAACTTTTTCGGAAATATTTAGCTACCATCCCCTCTTGTTACTATCAGATACTAACTGTGATATTAGCGCATATTTGGTAACCATCCCCTCTTGTTACCATCCCCACTTTTTCGGTAAAATTTTCTGGAGAATTATCTTTCCACTGCATATTTGGTAACCACGGTGCGAAGTAAGGTCTTGCACCTTACAAGACCACATGGAATTCAAACAGTTTACTGAGCTGCATTTTACAGAAATATTATGCATGTTTCTGTCTTGAGCTTATATAGCTGCTCTCTAATATCTAACGGTTCATGATATCAAAGAGCCTATGGTAAACAGTACCAGGAACGACGGGCAAATGTTGAAGCAAAAATTAATGTCATATGGCAGCGGTATTGATCTTGTAGTTAAGCAATTAAAAGCTCAGCACTGGAGATTTCATTCTTCACATTGATCCATGAAATTTTCTCACCTTAGGTACAATTTCTTTATTGAACAAAAAAAAAAAAAAAAAGGATCAAGAAAGAAGCAAGAAATAGTTCCTTCGTAACACAATGGACAACATAATGGATACGATTAAATGTAAACATTTTTTTTTTTTTTGCTTGGGAGGTGAGTTTAGATTGTAATTTTTCATCCAAAAACTTTTACGTTTTCTTCTGTGAACACATTTGTCAATCACCTTTTTATCTCTCATGTGTATTAAATCACTACAGTTCAATTTTGATATATAAAACTCAAAAATAGCAATAAAACCAGGGATGACGGACCTAAAATTGTGCAGTAGATGGTGACAATAGGACAGTAAATATAGAACTTTCATTTTCATGTAGCTCCAATTCCAATTTCGTTTCAAGACGAAAGTATTCCATAAAAGAATCAAAATATTTAGTACTGAAGTATTTACAAAGCGAGTTCATAATAGCGCTAGAAATGATTGTCAATTAATCACCCCTCCCTAGCTACTCTTTCTTCGTCTTTTGGCTTTTCTTTTTGTCCCACTCTTCGTATGTACTTTGGTGCAGAAACCAAAACAGCCCCCTCCGCCTAACCCACCCACCTTTCTCTAAGATGAAGAAAATTTGGCGAGAGACTGAATGGAATACTAGTTAGAAAGTCTTCCATGGAAATTCAAGCCTAGTTAAACCTTGTGCGTCTCGCTCGCTTAAAGCTTTTGGCAGCCAGAGACCGTGGTGGTACAAACCTCAATTATCTTTCAAATGCTAACTGTATCCGAGAGTAGAAAAAGAAATGAAGTCAATTCGACCCAAAGGGCAAGGAATATGATGGCCAGGATTGATAGCACAAACACGCTTCCTGCCCACGTTAAAGGGGTATATGATTTGAAGGTACTTGAATTCTTATTGGTGTTGGAGGATGACCGAACCAGATGTTTCTCAGGCATATGGAGCTATACTTATTGCCACCTTTTAGACAAGCTTTCCAAATAATAATGAAAATTGTGCGCACTACAACAGCCTTCAATTTACTTCAAGAAACCACGTCGTCTACTCCGGTCATGAAACATTTGTCATGCCCAGGTGTTGAGCACCAAACCACAACTGCACTGCTTTTTATCAATTTTCTCTGAGAAGCATCTACAACGTATTGAACGGTCAAAAGGCACCTTTTTCAAAATTCATGAAAGAAACAGATGCCTAACCACGGTGCGAAGGACGAAAAAGGGCCTGTTATCATAATTTGCCAGATTTTCCGCCCTACATTAGAATATATCCAAAAACTGAAGCAAATATTTACAAATGGATTGACGCAGGACCTAACCCCATGGTATACAGCCACATTTAAGGGATCAGTAGTTTGCTCTTCTGTCTTTGATTATTCCTCCCTCGTATTTCTTCCTACGACAAGACTACTGATGATACAACGACCTACTTGCCAATGCTCCTCTGTACAAGCAAGCAGCGGACCCAAAGGACAGAAACTAGCATGCCCGCGCCTCAGTTAGTTGCCTAGTAACAGGGACACACCCACCCGAAACTCTCAAAGACGCAAAGAGACAGGACAACCTTGCTATCATGGGCCTACTCCTCATTTTGGGTACAATCACCAGCTCCTTGGACGTATCATCGCCAGAACTCTGGTAGCCCTCCAAATCTGCTTTTGTTATCAACACAGCATCTACAGACGGAGACTGTCCTACACAAGCCAACCGCCACTCCTTGAATTCTTGTACAGCCTGCTCGTTAGACAAATGATTTGTCATGGAAGATGAGAAATGAGTAAGCACTGTAGAACATAGGGTCATATTTCCTTTAAAATAAGAACAATCAGAAGAAAGAATCAAATGTTAAACTCTGATTGAAATTCGAATATGCATCAGTTGGATATTGCTCATTACCTTCCATTGACAAGGAGCTAACAGCACCCTAGGTCTCCTAGAACGAACATACTCTAGTGCAGAAGCTGGAGTCATGTTCTTGTACTCCACCTGCGAGAAATCAAATAACAAATGTGAATAGTTAATGTGAATACTGGTGCTACATTTAAAAATTTGGAAAGACAATACCATAAATCCTGAAACCATACCAAATAGCAGAGAACAATTGTAGTGCTCCTTCCCCGCCCAGCTTTGCAGTGTACGTACGTCGTTAGACCAACAGATGCGTTCTCTGCCACCAAAAGAAGACATGTCACCTCATAGCTTAAAAACCAAACGAAGCCAAATAGAACAGGAAAAAAAAAAAAGAATACACTTACCATGGATAAATTCAACAGCACGATTGATATCAAAAAATGATGGAGCAAAGAGATAATCCCGAGTTGGAATAACCAGATGGGCAATCGCATGAGCCTGCAAACCAAACATAAAAATTTGGTGAACATATATTAGACAATATTGACCAGAAAAAAAAATACAATGCCTCTCAATTAATTTAAATATCGTGTTATCAGCAATTTCTGCACCAGATCAAAGTCCTTTCTTTCAAAGTTCAAGATACAAATTTCATCTCCTAGTGTCCTAGGAAATGAGAAATCTTCATTAAGAATTTGTAGACAAAAAACACCAAAAATGGGGAGAAATCAGAATCAATATAACGAAAAATTAGGCTCTTTTGTGTCTCATCTACTCAATTTCCAGCTCTGTTATTATCACATCAATAGAGTTGCACTGAGTATGATGAGATGGAAGATGATATTCCACTAGTTCATGCCAAAATGCTGAAGGCCGTATGGTCTTCCGTCTAAACTTCTTGACTAGAAAAAGAAATTTGCACCACAGTTCTTCAGCGTAGAATGCAGCTTGACATAATTTACGAGTCAAACAAAGAAGCTAGAAGTTTAGTACCAAAACTGCCTAAACAATTCCTAGGAAAAACAGAATTCTTACCACCCTACCATAAAGGGGATGCCCCTAAAATTTAGAGTACATATCTCGAGAAAAGCCCTGGAGAATTAAAAACATGTTACTGGAGGAAACAGAAGTTGATGGCAAGCTTCAGGCAGAAAGATAATCCACCAACCACCAATTATGAAGAAAAGGTTAGGACCCCCTATAGCAGCAAACACAAGTCAACAAATGTCAATAAAGCAAGCATATGATCAATCCGCAGCAGACAGCATAGAGAGTTATAGAACTCTATGATAGAATGCATAACCCAATATTTCCAACAAATTATCAACTTCAACATCTAACCTCAAAGCCAGATTCTATGTGCCAAGATACTCACGCGGTATAATGATGTTGGAACCAGAGTTTCATACGATTCATTCAGGGTAATAACACCACCAACACCGAGCTGCTTCAACCGAGGAACATCCTTGGGAAATGGAACTGCTCCCAAGAGCAAAAACTGAAAAAATCAAGACAAGAACGAAATGAAAGGTTAATAAATCTACTAGACTAGAACTGATTGACCATATAACCTCATCCGCAGAGTATTTAGACAGCTACGTTGAAAACCCAAATAATTTGAAAGAAATAACAAGTCTGAGATGACAATCTCATAAATCCCGAACATAGCACAACTAGTAAAATATATTTCGGGAACAGTTCAGAATTTCCATTTGTCAACTCAACAGACTTAAACCAACGTCCACATATACAAGAATTCTCCTTCACCATATGCATAAAAACAATAAAACAGCTAAAACCCCCAAATTGAAGTTTTAAAGTAGCAGCAAAAGTAAAAAAATAAATTCTACAAAAATCCAACTCCACCAAAAAAATAAATAAATAAATAAAGTAGCAGCAAAAGTAAAAATAACATTCTACAAAAATCCAATTTCACAAAGGAAAAAATTAATTAAAAAAAAGGAACAACTGCGCAGACAGTACAATTAAAGTTGGACCTGATCAATTTGATCCCACCATCTGAACTCAGCTTGGTTCATTTTGTTACGGAAAACATTATACAAAAGGGTCGGATAAAATAGGATCCGCGCACCAGCTCCAACAAGAGCTCTCTTGGCGTCGACCCGGGCAATCATCCTGCGATCCTGATTGGAATTCCTATGATTGCCATAATAATCATAATCGCAATCAAATCCACCCACAATCGCAGTCTCTGACTCGTTCTCTATCTCATCCAAATCCTCTATCTTCATCTTTTTAAGCCCTAGTTTACTTTAAATTAGTCGACAGTTGTGCTACTCTTTTGAAAAACAATAAAAATTGAACTCAGGGAATACAGATAAAATTGATGAAAACTATGAATTAGGTACAGGGGTTTAGAAATCCCATTTGAAGCGGTAAAAAAAAAAAAAGGGAAAAAAACAGGCGGACCGGTAGCATGCAGTGTCGGGTTGTGAGATTATCGAAAATGGAAGAGTAAAAAGTGGTGCTGAATTGAAGAAGGAAGGAAGAAAACTTGATCAAAGCAAAAGCAATCGAGTGGAAGGAAGGGTTGAGAGTCAAACTCTTGGAGGAGAGGGGTGAAGGGAATAGAATTTGGGGCTTCGGGTTACGGACTATTTACAGAAAACCCGCTGAGAATATTTTTCTACTAGTAAAAAAATATGGAATTAGCTGTTTTTGAGAGTGTTTTTGAAAAACTTTGTTGTAGCAGAGTTTTTAGAGTATATTTTAAAATATTTTTAGAAAATATTTTGAAATATTTTTTATTGGCACTTTATTTTGAGATATTTGGTAAAATTTTAAAAAAATTTAAACTAATTTTTAAATTATCTTTTAGAGTACTTTGTTGTAACTTTTATTGTATTTGAAAAACACTCAAAAAACAGGAGATCCAAACAGAGCCATGTTTATGGTGACTCGTGAGGAGTGAGGTTTTTTCCTTTTTATATAAATTCTGGATGACTAGAAAAAGCAACATAATTAATTCTATTATGTTTTAGGTCATCAAAAATGGAAAATTCCCATTGTAGAGGCAGCATATATTGATATTCTATTTAGTAGCGTCTAACGCCCCCTTCTTATTATTATTATTCCTAATTCACCATTTATATGTAAACAAAGGCATAGACGGCTCTACTATACTTGCATTTTACGCACCTTCCAAATTTAATTTTGTTTTTCCAAAAAAGCTAAAACAATACCTAATACTAATACGCCTTTGAATGATAGCCTGTTAGGCACAAATAAACCCTCATATATACATCCAATAGAGTAGAAACAAAAAAAAATTCATTTAAGAGCAAGAATTATAGAATTGAGAGAGGCTCTTCAAAATAAGGGAGAATGGGAAAATATGCTAAGCGAAGGAGGAAAAGAAAAAAATTGAATCACTTGTTAGTTTTTATTTTATTTTTTGAAAAATAAAAAGTCAAAAAAAAAAAAAGAAATAAAGTATGGATTCTTGCAAATTACAAGTAACCAGCGATTTCAAGCGTATTGTACCAAGTCATCTAAGATCTTTTAAAATGACTACAAATTCTTTATTTTATTTCTTCAAATCTTTGAAGTTTTTATTATTATTATTATTATTCGGTACACTAAGAACACACAATAATCTCACTAAAAAAAAAGAAGATAGATCAATTATTAATGTTTTAAAATTATCATCTAGCCCCTATATTTTCATAGAACCGACATACATTTTATTTGGGACACAAATAGACGAACCCAATTTTTAAAGCAAAACGCTTGTCTCTTTTTTCTTCCTTCTTCGTGTATATTACTCCCTCCGTTCCACTTTGATAGTTTTGTTTCTTTTTTCACACAGTTTAAGAAAAAGTAGTTAACTTTGTTGGAAAAATAAATTTAGATTGCTATTTTTCTAAAATACCCTCACATTAAATATGATACAACTTTATGGGAACTTGAATTGATGGTAAAAAAAGAATCAACTCTCATTAAATGGGGTAGGTTTATAGTAACAACTACTTACATTCGGCCTTGTTTGGATTGCGATTTTTCGTCGGGAAATTACGTCGTTTTCCGTGATCACATTTCCCTATTACCTTTTTTCCCTCACATACATCAAATCGCTACAGTAATTTTTCCATGAAAAATCATGGAAAATGCAATCCAAACAATATTTTAGAAAAATTAAAATACAACTACATTTTTCAATTGAAAAGTGGACTACCAATTTGGGACAGATGAAAAAGGAATACAGGACTATCAAAATGGGATGGAGGAAGTATTTTCCAGCATAAACCGCCCCTCCCGACAACAATGGCTTTAATTCAAAGCTGGAAAGTACAGGTTTCAACTGGGAGTGAGAGCAGCATTTTCGTCTGTATTCGCATTTTATTCATGCTTAGCTAATGGCAATCGAACGCAATTGCTACGTTTTCACAAACGTCACTTCTGCTATCTAACCAAATTGGTTTCCGGGGTCATTAATTAATGCTTACTGGAGAAGTAATGGGTCCATTTGTATACCATAATTTTTAAAAAAAAAAATTCAAATATTATTTTATTTACATTATGTTCACAAATTTCGATCACTTTTTTTATTTCATATATACGTCACATTATAAAAAATATTATAATATCAGTTCAAGCAACTTTTTGCAAATTCAAACACGTCTGAACAAACAATTGGTTTGTGTATACCACTTTTTTTTAATCAATCGTCACTATCTACTTCTACTATAACTTATCTTAAAGAGATAATTCAATTGAGTTAAAGAAAATCGATAAAAACTGAATTACCATCAAATCATGGGATGCACTATGCATCTATTCGTGTGAATGTAAGGGAAGCCACATCAGTGACAAGATGGTCAATATGTGTATACGGGGATTGCGTTCACACGCATTGGATGGAGGTCAGACTTCATGATTCCCATCACCAGGCAAATAGAAATCCCATTCACCATTATTTTTCGTTCATGTATGTACCATGTATGCCCGCCGACCCCTCCTCCCTCCCCGTCAAGCGAATATGACGGTGGACGTGACGAAGCACTCTGCTAAACCCAAAGCCAAAGCATCTATTAGAAAGCCTAATGGGAACCCGTACTACTACTAATTAATTAGGAATCATTTGACGGCAACCATTAGTCAAGGAACAAGTTGCCATTGATTTCTTCTTTTTTTTTTTTCCTTTTCTTTTGGGTTCACTCAAAAAAAGGGTTCGAACACAAATTTCTCAATCTTGGAGACAATTATATATAGTAGCACTCACTGAGCCAAAGCTCGTTGGAGACAAAATATGGTGTATCCTGATCATGTGAGAAATTATCCTTAGTTGAGCGCATGATGATAGCTTTCAATAAACCGAGGGGAAATTTCTTATTTCTTAATTCCACACGGTTCTTTATTCTTAATTTGTTGAAATGTAATAGTATCTTTCTTCAAAAAAACTTGAACAAATTTACGACATGGTTAATTTTTCAGCCTGTGCCCCTGTGCCGTGTTTTCATGACAATTTCTCGTCACTATTTTTTCCATGGCAGTTCTATCATCAATCAAAGATCGAAGTTCATAGTCAATCAAGTTGCTTTAGATTTTGATCACGCCAGAACGATGCAAATCTTATCCATACATAAATTGTATGCAACTCCATCAGACATGTCATTTTTTACATTTCTCGTCTTTTCTTTGAGGCGAATTGTTTAGTCTTAGTCATGGAGTTTAGTGCTGTCTCCGAACTGTCGGTAGTAAGACCAGAAGGCGCGACTGGCAGCTAGGTTTAAAATCTCTTATGCATGCCAATGGTTACTATAAACAAATCAATTTCTCCGCCGCCACATCCACTGCTTTCCATGCTATTCAGCATTGAAAGTGCCGTGCTCTTTACTTTTCGATGTCTCAAAATATTTGTCATGTTGACAAAGTAAAAGCACATTTTAGTCTCTCTTTCCAATATAATCATTCTTTCTAATCATATGCATGTTACTATTCAATTTCAAAATTTGAATTTGTGAGAGTAAAATTGAAAAGAAAAGCACAAACATCACAATCAAACAACTACTTTTAAAAAGTCGGATTCCCCAAACATGACTACATAATTGGGACAAAGGGAGTATTGATTATTCCATAATGTTGAGAGCATCCTTTCACTTATAATTTCAAACATGTTACAAACCTAATTATCAGGTCTGGCACATTTATATGCGATTCCTCCCCTTAGATCGATGGTGTTTGTTTGCAGGGAAAAGTGCGAGAAAGTGAAGAAAAGTTAGTTATTTTTCCTCCCGTATGAGCTTCCTTAGCGCGCAAGTGTGGGAAAGTGAAGAAAAATCAGTGATCTAGGTCATCTAGAATGCTGATGGGCCCAAGGCAAAACTAGAAAATTTATCAACCTTTTCCAGTACCTAACCAATATAGCGGCCTCTACAGAATGGGCTCAGTCCTTAAATTAGTTGTCAGGCCCAACATATGCCCACAAAGCAACAGTCTGTTACATAAGAACCCAAAGGAGGCTGCATGCAATACTCTATCGTAGACCTTCTCGATCATGGAATCAATGCGTGGATGCCATGGCCGGTACAGTGGAAGTTAAGACGGGCTTGCTCTTGCTACCACAAAAAAAAAAATCTAAGTGGAAGTTTTACAGATGATTATGTAGCCGTACTATTTATTTGGCAAGAGAAGAAAAATGTTTGTAAAGAAATAATTATAAACTGGTACAGTGGAGTAGACAGTATAAGACAAACATTACTCAATTATGGCCGGTAGCCACCCTCGCTTTTATATACAACTTGAAAATGTTTGGAGTTTTTGCACGCGTTTTTGCTTTAGTTGGGGAAATCATTGGCACAAGGAAATATTTTACTGAATTGCACGTTACTTGGCCAATGGCATGCCCAAAAAATGGGAGTGCAGAGACAGGGAACCAATCAGCAATCATTCGAGTGCAGATAAATTTCAGGCACAAGCCATTAGCTGCTGATGATGGTAAAATGCAAACATGAACTTTACCATCTCCAGATTTCCATTGACAAGATTTTTTTTTTGAGTATTAACGCTTCGCATTCTTGGTTCTCTCCGTGTTCTGTTCTTTGGGATAAGAACTTCTGTCGCTTTCTCGTAATTACGAAGAATGTGACATCGAATCACGTAAAGTAATCCTCCTCTGTTTCATCATACTTATTATTAATGGAAGGAGCAATAGGCTGCCCAAAATTTCACCTTTGACCAAACTCCATGTTCAGAGTTACTCCTTTTTTTCTTTTTGATTCGCATGCATTGTGTTGTGGGGCGGGATGCTTGACTGGTTTGATATCCGAACCAGAAAAAGTTTTACTTTAACCAGCCAACATACTAATACGCTCTTGTCTTGGCCCCAGAATCGTAAACAAAGACAACTACGTATATGCAATAAATGTATTTCATTCATTTCAAGACCAATAAACCCCACCAACTTCTTTCAGTCATCCGTGCAGCCAGCTACCTCATTTTTCCAAGCTCACAAGAAAGCCCATCATATAGGAAATTTGACTGCTCACCTCAAAATGGAGAAAACAACTCTGCTCTTGGCTTTTTTGCTTTATATGCTAAATGCTACAGGAGCTGCATTCTCAGTTGGTGGCGGTGTAGGTGTAGGTGTAGGTGTAGGTGTTGGCATTGGCGTTGGTGTAGGCAGTGTTGGTGGCGGAGTTGGAGGTGGTGGTGTTTGGCTTGGTGGAGGTGGAGGTGGAGCAGGGTTCAAGAATCCAATTCCATCAGCTGGTCCTGCTGACTCGAGGCTAACCGCGGCATACGCTGCTCTCCAGGCTTGGAAATCAGCAATCACAGATGATCCACTGGGGATTTTAAGTACTTGGGTTGGCTCAAATGTGTGTTCTTACAAAGGGGTTTTTTGTTCAGATTCCCAGGATTACATGGGCAATCCAATGGGTCCTGTCGTCGCAGGTATAGATCTTAACCATGCAAATCTTCGGGGCACGCTCGTTGAAGCACTTTCTTTACTCACAGACTTGTCACTCCTTCACCTGAACAGTAACATGTTCGGTGGCAGAATCCCCGATTCTTTCAAAGATCTCTCGTCTTTAACAGAGCTAGACCTCAGTAACAACCAGTTTTCTGGACCTTTTCCCACCACAATTCTTCTCATTCCCAACTTGCTCTACTTAGACCTCAGATTTAACAGCTTCTCAGGTCCCATTCCTGAGGATCTCTTCAACAAGAAACTCGACGCAATTTTTCTCAACAACAACCAGTTCGACGGTGATCTTCCTGAAAATCTGGGAAACTCTCCGGCGTCCGTTGTAAATTTAGCTAACAACAGGTTGAGTGGCAACATTCCATTCAGCTTCGGCTACGCTGGAATAAAGGAGATTTTGTTCCTCAACAACCAACTAACTGGTTGCATCCCTGAAGGAGTTGGCACGTGGACGGATTTGCAAGTTCTTGACGTAAGTTTTAACTCGCTAATGGGGCACTTGCCAGACTCCATTTCTTGCCTAAGCGGTATTGAAGTTCTCAACTTTGCACACAACAAGCTTTCAGGGGAGTTGCCGGACATGGTCTGTGCACTGAGAAACTTGCTGAATTTGACTGTCGCCTACAATTTTTTTTCTGGATTCAACCAGGATTGCTCAAAACTGAGCATTGGGTTTGATTTTTCGTTAAATTGCATTCCTGGAGTGGTTATGCAGAGGCCTCAGCCAGAGTGCTCGGCAGTTCCCGGAGGTGGATTGAGTTGCCTTAGAATTCCTGCAGCAAAGCCTCTCGTTTGTGGTACACTGTTTGGGGATCGAAAGACTCCGACAAGTCCAACTCCAAGCCCGTCACATCAATGAGTGAAGAATGAGGGGCACAAAACAGGCTAGCTTTTAGCCTAGTGTGGGCTGTCACTCATTAACTCTTCAGTGAAGTTATGACCAGAGCTTCCAAATTTATTTATTTCTAGCTCCAATTGAAGATGAATTTACTTGCGCTGCTGCTACAAGTTTTTCACAGGCAATTGTTTCGATTAGACTGTGAGAGATATTCGACTGTACTACTAGTAACATATACTAGTAATATTATTAATTATTGGGTCATATAATATATGTTGGAATTCTTTAATTATGCCTTGACTTCCTCTTCTTCTTTTTTTTTTTTTTGGTCAAATTATGCCTTGACTCCTTTATTGCCAACCTTGAGTACGATCTGTTTTTCTTTTTTCATGCCGTATTTGATCCCAGTTCATGCCCGAACGGAACGAAGATTTGCCCCACCAATTGCAGCTTAACAGTTACAATTATGTTGTCAACTTCTATCTTGTTCATGATCAATGAGGATGAAGATTCAGAACTTTCACGTGACACGACGCAATAATTGTAGGCTCTTTCGTTCGCTTTGCTATTTCTGGTGCCCATTTTTTCTTCCGGATAAAGAAAAAGTGAGCATTATTCTATTCTGCCAACTGGTGGCACAAAAGTAGCAGTGCGTGAAATTTCGCATTGTCCCTTCCCCTCTAATTTCTGCTTAATTGTGCGTGCCTTTCCACCATTTCATACGTTTACGAAACCAATTGATGCCAACAGCCAATAGCCTGTTGACAAAATGGTTCGACCTGCCTTCCATCATATACTTTCCATTTAATTGTGACTATCACGGCTTCGTCCAACGAAAATCCGATCATATACTTGTCATCATATACTTTCTATTTAATTGTGACTATCACTTTCTAGTGACTTCGTCTAATGGAAATCCGTCAGTTAGATTCCCTCCCTCTAAACTAACATTAAGCAGATTATACAAATGTTATAGATAAAAAAAAAAAAAAGAAACCAATTGACTCTTTTGTACATTTTCCTTTTATGGTGGGCCATTCGGCATGTGCAAAGTTAATTTAAGGATTTTAGTACACATTAATTGAGGAATAACTCAAGAAGTCCACGCTCATGGCGGCGGTCAAAGGTAAAAAAAAAAAAAATGAATCAGATTAATGTTGTTACAGAGGAGCAAATGTCCAATTATCCACCACCTGTTCCATTAGGCAATATAATACAGTGGATTTGGGAGTTTGAAGGACCGTTCGGCAACTGCGAAACCATTCAAGTCGCTCCACTGATCACCTGAGCTCCCATGAATAACATAACCTTCATCTTCTAACTCCTTCCTCCTCTCAGATTTGTAGACTGTGGCAGGTTTACCATGATCGGAAGGCCCCCTGTGGCATCCAGGAATTAGATCTCCTCAGTCAACAGATTACTGGAATACTACTGGGAGTGTTTGGATAATTCATTAACATCTATAATCTTTTCAGCAACACATACATCACTTCACCAAAACTACTATGGTGTCATACTAATAAATAATAAAACATTCCAAATAATGGGTATTTACTTTTGATATTTCATGAGCACACAAAGCAGTGCACGTATATGAAAGCTTCGAAAGACTCGATAGCTGAGGATAATCCTACTCATCTGGGTTATCATACGGATTGAAACATGTTTACAATTAGTACTTTGTTCAGTTATGATATGGATTGATATACGTTACTCATTCACACTACGACTTACCTCAAGATAAGCCTTTCCCAGTTGCTGTATCCAGCGTAATCTAGATTTTTGCTTGTGGCACTCCTTTGAAATTCAGTTCTACCAGTCAACAAAGATATCTTAAAGCCCAGCTGCTCCAGCTCTTTATACAGCCTCAAACTTGCTGGCAATGCAGGGGCCTCAGCCAAGTCAACCCACTCATCAAATGAATTTTCATCAAAAGTCTCTGATCTGTGTCCACAACTAACAGAGTTTGATCAATTATCAAGAACAAATGAAGGAAGATGGTAAAGAAAAGCATCAGCCAAGCAATCAAAAATTACCATGCAGGCTCCCCCCAAAAAAAAATTTTTTTTTACCGTGCAGCTAGCCAATGATCAGCATATCAGTTTGTTTGTTTGTTCGTTTTGGTTTAATAGGAAAGTGAAAAAACGAAACGAAGGTTTGTGCATCAACAAGTGCTATTCTGTATTTTTGCTCAGATATGACAACCGAATGCAAATAGTACGTGCATGATAAATTCATATAAAAAATGGACAGCATAAATTGAAACTTGTTCTGGAACAGGATGGTGATGAAGTATGATGCATGATTTCGCTCAAAAGCAGGGGCTTCACGACCAGAAAGTGATTTTAAGTGAAACTAACGGCCAAGATTTTGAAGCCATTGTAAAGATGAATGGTCTAATTTGGGTTGGTGGGCTACACTTTAGACGTATAAAGATCCACAATTTCAGTTTGAGTTTGAGTTTGAGTTTGAGAGCTCTGCAACAATGCATATTTCACTGTCCCGTTACAACTGAATGGTAAAGGTCCCCCTAGCATCCAATTTTGCAAAATTTTAGCACTACCATGTTATGATGATAACAATGTGGCCTCCTGTAAAGGCAATTGGCTATCACATGGCAACTATAGACATGTAACTAAAAGAGCTCGTACAGATCATTCAGAAAACCACAAGCCTCAGTAATCAATCACTGATGCAAATGCACGCATTCTTAAAGTGATTTCTGAGGTCCACAAGTTGACACCGTCAGAAAATTAGAATGCACAAGCCACAAGCATTGTTGAAGAATACCATTAACTTCGGAAAAGAATGGTCTGTAGCAAAAACACCAATTACTAGTTAATTTAAGGACCAGCAAACAAAAGAGCGTGTTATTTATGGAAAATTCATAGATATACCATTCTACTGAATTGGCATCCTTACGCCCTGCGGCTGCGAATTGGAAGGTATGGGATGTATTTAGGACAACCACCATAGCTAGCTAGAGTCCACAAATTCCTATTTCGACAACATATTAGCATTACCTAATTACTTGCAAGCAAGTACTTAGTTGACTACTGTTGCTAATTAGTATTTTCAGCGGGAGCATTTCATAGCAGTGACAATGATTACAATCAGATGCAGCTGAAACCAGGATTAGCAAAGATTCGTTTGACTCACCCGAACCCATGGACCGCATAATAAGGGACGTTGGAAAGCAGAGTTTCATCAATGTCGAAGACCCAAGCGTCCTTCCCGTTGCCGGAAACCTTCACCGTCTTCGCGAACTCCAGGGACGCGTCAGCTACGGCCTCTGAGTCCGCCCGATACCGATCATTGGTGACGTAGTCCTGCACGAATGCAACGCATCTGGATGGGATGCGAGCCCAGGGACCGACGTCATTTGCTTCCACGACGAATCTCCAGCTGTCACAGTAGAGATTATCGTCCCTCGGAATCTTCCGGTGGCGGTGGCGGTGGTGGGGGGAAGATCCTGAATTTTCGGGCAGGATTTGGAGGATCGAGTCGGAGAAGGCAGTAGTTAGGGAGACGTGGAGGGAGAGGAGGACGATTTGGCCGAAACCCCACGACGAGCGCTTCATGTCCCCACTCTTGATACAAGAAAGCGCTGTCGAATCAAAAGTTGCTTTCTTGTTTGGGAAAGTTCTGACCTCGATGACAATTGACACTTCAATAGTCTTTTCTGTTTTTTTTCTGGATATGATAAATTCTATTGTATACCTATTCCTGCTCTATATTGGATATGATAAATTCTATTGTATACCTATTCCTGCTCTATATTAGAAGGAGGGGATCCAAAGAAGTTGGAGACCTACTCTTACTCTATATTAGGATGAGGAGGATCCAAAGGGGTTGGGACCTACTCCTACCCTATACTATACTAGGGGAAGGAGGACTCAAAGAAATCGAGCGAAATTCGGAGAACTGAACCACCATCGATCCAGATCGATGCCCAAAAGAGTTGGGGAAGGAGGGATCCAGCGGAGTTGGGGACCTACTCCTACTCCATATTAGGAGAAAGGGGACTCAATGGAGTCAAGGACCTACTCCTACTCTATACTAGGGTAAAAAGAAATCCAAAAGGATCAAGGGAAACTTGGGGAACTGAATCACCGCTGGTTCAAACTGGTGCCCAAAAAGTTCGGAGGAAGTCGAAGAACTGAACCACCGTCGGTATAGACCGATGCCTATGCACCCATCGAGGAAATGTTCCAAGAAATCTTGAATTTAGAATGCAGGCCAAGGATTTTGATCCCTTAACCTACACCCAACAGTACAATATCACCGGATAGCCATTTAATCACAAGAAATTCAGCAACCCTGCAGGTCCCGCCACTTTAGATAAACTAGCCCTGCACGATAATGGGTATAAGCCCCTGCAACTACAAGCACATGGAAGAGTTGGTGACTGTGCCCAGCAATATCGAACTTTCCAGGCATCCATCTTTCAGGAACTCTCATGGCGTAGACCAGTGCTCCAATGCCATAAAAAGCTCCCATTAGAAGTTCATACCCAGTTGTATGAAGTACCTCAGGCCGATTCCAAACTAGAATTAGCTTACGCAGAATTGGCGCCGCACCTCACAGCCCCATCACAAAGAAGAGGGATGCCCGCATAGTACGATATTCTGGAGTTTGGAATACTGGTAGAAGGGAAACCAATATGGTACCAATTCCCAGAATAGTAATGAATCCCAGGTACAAGTTGCAAAAGACTGGATAGCACATGAAGGAATAGTAAACAGGAGGATAGGAGGAGGTCGAGATTAGAGCTGCAATCCCGGCATAATCAAGCCTGAGCATGATGTATGATAAACGCTCTGAGTGGCATAAGAGCAAATGGCAGGTGCTGCTTGCCAGCAAGCAAAACATAGCACGAACTTCAATAGTCAATAGGCTCAACTGCGGTCGGAAACAAATCGAGTCGAATTCAAATTCGACGAGTTTTTAATGTAAAGTTTAAACTCGAATTTAAAAAAATAAAAAATAATTATTTTATTTTTAAAAAAGTAAATAAAATAAGAAATTTTCTTAACAAATAATAAAATATTAGAATAATATAGGTAATTTTACTATTAAAATAAAAAATTATATATATAATCGAGTCGACTAGTAAGTTAATGAACTGAATATCTTTGAACTCGATGTTAATCGAGTTTAAGTCGAGTTTTGATTCAAACTACTCGCGATCGGCTCAATTGATTTGCAGCCTTAGATTCGATCCCACGACGAATGCTTAAACACCAAGTGGCTAACCCCATATTTTGAAATTTTAGTTTTTACTCCCATTGAGTTATAGAAATTAATAAATCCCCCCAAAAACCTTGGATTTTTTTATTTGTACATCAAATTTTGTCTAAAAAAAATTATGATTGAAATATTTTGAAACTTTAGATTGAAGACTTCAATAGTCAATAGGCTCGATCCTACGAACGTAAAGAATGAAAGAAGTTTCAGAAAATTTAGTAGGGTCAATGTAGAAAGGTAAAAGGAGTTATAGAGAATTATGGTACCAATGCAAGGCAAATAAATAAAAATTAATTTTTTTTAGGGAGGAGTGAAATTCATGCAGGAAAGGTGGGGGGGGGGGGAGAGGGATTCAAATTTAGAATGTCTATTTTTTGGAATTTCAACCTTAACTACTAAATTAAATCCTTTTTGACAAATTAAAAGTTATTAATTTTTTAAAGTTGATGGGGGCAATCATCATATGGCGGCTCCACTCCTGATTTACAAATAGAATACTTTATTTCGAAAGCCATTAAATTCCTTTTTGTGTTTTACTTTTTCTTTCTAATAGAGGGTGTGATTTTTTGTTTTTAGTAAAGGATGTGAGGCTTCAAATCTTTTTGTTTCCATCTAAAAAAAAAGAACAAATGTCGAATTTGTCAGTAATTTTTTTTCCAGCGTTTCTCATGTTCTCAACTAAATAACAAGCTTTCTCAATAAATAATAAAGTATCCAATCAAAACTAAGAAGGAAGGAATTTTCATTTGTTGATATTTTTAGTGATTTAATTGTTATTATATGGAGTTTTTTTTTTATACCTCCCACCCCGATGCATGCCTCCAACTATAAGGCCCACTATTCAAACCCTGAATTTAATAGGCGAAAGAATTTTAAGAGTTCTCTCTCCTATCCACTTGATAAACCCCAGTAGGTATTATTGGACGGAGTAATTAAATATCAACCCTGATAGATCTAGGGCTCGGTTGTGAGTAGTTTTGGACCGTGCCAGCTGATTGGATCAATTGCCACAAGAGGCATTCGTACCATACGTGTTAGGCCATGTGATTCAGCAAAATTAACCCGATCCGCCTGTAAATCATTGAACAAGAGCATATCCTTGAACAAGAGCATCGTTTAAGAATTATAAAAAAAAAAAGAAAAAAAGAATTAAGATATAAGAGGAAATATATCGAGAAAAACTTGGCAGAAAAATTAAATCGAGTAGAAACTCGAGAACAAGACAAATGATGACTGACAAAAAGAACGGCCCATTCAGGCGACAAGTAGCACTTAAAGAACAGTTGATGCAACAGGCTACCTTGTAATTGAAGAAACATGTACGGCAATGGAAAGAATCAATAAATATGATTACTGTATCAAACATATGGTAACTCTTTTCTTTTTACAGTGTCAATCTGCAACGCACGCAAAATACTCAGGTTCTGTAACGAGAGACAACACTCAGCTATTGTAATGTAGAGATACAAAATTAAGTGGACCAAACCGTGAAAATAAACAAAGATATACTTCATCTTTGAAGGGAGTTAAATATCACTTAGAAGTGAGCAAGATTGCTTCTTCGACACAGCCAAACAACCAGAGTCAGTCTCACAAAGAAAGAGCAAAATGGTGTTTTGTTTTTCTCAAGAAATGTGAGGATTGAGTAAGAAAAATAGTCTTTTGGTTTTATTGGAAAAGGCGGCCAAAAAGAGGCATCTTCCGTGCTCAAACCAAGGTCTGGCAGGCAGAAACCAAGGGTTATCATCTGCATGAGAAGAAAGAGGAAAAAAGAAGTGTTGAATTTGGTGTGAGGAAAGTTGTTATGAGAGTGAGTCTTGTTCATCCGGGCAAAGCTCTTTCCTGAGCTTGCGTGAAAAAAGGCGACAAGCATCCATACTGAGGTCAATGGCAGCTGAAAGTGCAACAAATAAGGCTGCATCGGCCATGCAGGTTACGTGTCGTACCCCTACTTGAACCATTGGTTTGCTCACTTTCCCTTCAGCTTCTACGCTTGATCCCATGACAAATCCTCGAACTGGCAACACTAAACTCAGAACTGAATCTTTCCTTGCATTGTCAATGCAAAATTGTCCCCCCCTTTTCACACTCATTGTACCTTCAGCAATAGGCACTCCGCTTGTTAGGCCGGAGTCAGTAACGAGCGCAAATCTATAGCCTAAACCATCAACTGGCCCTCTCTCTCGCCAAGCCTCAAGACGGCCCCAAGGTTTCCAGCTACTAACGGAGGGTCCATTAGGCCGGAGGATGAGCCATGCCCCGGGATTTGATCGAGAAACTCGATCAGAACCGGGGGACGGAACAAAGGGAGTGATCATCGAGGCAGCTGCAACAGCTGAGCCTGAGAGATCATGGATCATTATCATCCACCCCTTGCGCTCTCTCCCAGACTTTTCTCTTTCACCGGAGAAGGTTCTCACCCACCCTTTATTACCACCCATGGTAAAATCTGAAGGTAGAGATCTGATAGCCAACAAAACAGAAGTACAATGATCAGTATAATTCATACCATAAAGTAATCTTTTAAGCAACAGTAACCAAAAAATATATATATATATATAGTTGTAATATTGAAGCACATTTTGGTCAAAGAGAATTATTAATGTACTATATAACCGAGAACATAATCATGCAATAGAACTAAATCTTTGCACATGGGATTAAAGGGGAATCAATTTAAGTTAACAGTAGTGTACTACAAGACTAAATAGTGTCTGTTTGACCAAAGGCGAAGATCATCAAATCTTATTAAGAATTACTCCATTAAATTTATGGCATATAATGAGACAAGGGATGGAAGAATAGTAGGCCATGACAGCGTACATGATACAACTTGTTTAGTTTAATTTCTTGTTAATGTGGTGGTTAGCAGCAGTTGGACAAGTAAGAGAAATAGATATAGCTAGTTGTCGAGATTTGCATCAAAAGATAATCGTCTAATCCATCATTTAGCGGGCTCAATGATGAGCCCTACCAAGAATTCAATCAGTAAAATCAAAACTCCTGAAGCACATAACCCTATTAACAGTGAATTAGTCCGACAATTAGGACCCTACCAAGCATATGCTGGTTAAATAAAAAAAAAATTACCTATTAATTGGATCTGTAACACTGAGCCACACTGGTTACTGTTGGAAAATTACATCATAAAACTATCTCATCACTTGTTTTTTTACATTAATTTTCACCTTAACCCAAAAATAGAACTGATAATCAAATTTAGTAAAAGCAGCATGTAATTAGTTTTGTAACACCATTAATGTTCCCTTTTTTAATTTTCCCTGGCACTCTTCATTGTCCAATTTAATGCCAATGAGGGTGGTGACGAACTCAAGAAATTGAGCAGCTCCCATCTGATGTGCCTCAGATTTGGAAAAAGACCTCCTATGGATCCGTCCCATTACCCACTACATTATGCTAGCCAACAAATTTAATCTTGCAATAAGTAACAATGGTAAAAGAAAGAAGTAAAAAAAAAGAATGAAACAAGATGCTATTAGGGAAGTCCGGAAAAATGAAAAGAACGAGATAGCTGACCATGAAGCAGAATTTCGGAGACAGAAACAGCGAGTAGCAGGGAGCAAGGGGGACAGAACAAAGAAGAACAACGAGTAGTAAGGAGCAAGGGGGAGAAGGAACAACTGGCGTGGGCCACCACAGAAGTACACTTTAACGAAAATTGGAAATGAAGTGCTAAAGTGCGCCGAAGGACACGAATCCCTGACTAGCCTGACACTACTCACTCACTCACCGTGACCGGTTGTTGCGATCGGCACTGAACTTGCAGCTGAAAACCGGCTGCCGTATATTCTCCTGGATCTGGAAAACCACCGGGCTGCATTCTGGTTCGCCTCCGAACTGGAAAACAAACCGGGGATCGGGTTCGGACCGTACGACTGCGTGCAATTTAGCAACCGGCTTGTCCGGTCCAGCAGAGCCGGCCAGCTTCATCCACCCATTATAGTAGACGGACGGCTTGGACTGAGCCCCGGCCCCGCCAACGTTGATGGACATCTTAACGGAGCCGAGTAGTTTGCCGCAGGGGACGCCACAAGTGCGGCCCATGCGGCCGGTGAAGACGGAGACCTTGAGAGTGAGGAGGGGCTTGGAGGAGAGGCGACGGAGGGTGGAGGGGTCGAGGTGGAAGCCGGCGGAGGAGGTGGAGGAGTCCGGAGAAGACGAGGACGAGGGGTCGGAGGTGCAGAGAGGGATAAGGGCGGTTTGGGAAGGGAAGTTGGTGAGCTTGAGCTTGGCGTAGCAGGGAGTTGCGGAAGGGTGAACGCCTGGACCGGCGGGCTTAGTCGGGGAAGAAGGGAGTTTGAGGGCTAAGGATTCGATGATGAGACGGACAAATGGACAGGGATCCATTTCTCATCCAATGCAGCAATGCAAAAGTATGCAATGCAGGGCAGAGAGTCTAGAAATAAAAATGCCTGCGGGGAATTTCGTTATGGGATTGTGTTTCCAGACTTGGGGAGGGAGAGACGGAATTGATGGATTGAGTTGATGTTAGAGTCTTAGAGAGAGAAGAGTAGCTAGAATAGAGAAGATGATGAGGGATAGAGTCGTAGTAAGTACTTGGATGAAGCTGTAGTATTGCTGAACTGGATGAATAAATGTCGGCTCACAAAGCAAGGCGGGTTAACTAACTGCTGTTTTCTGTAGTTTTTGGTTTTCTTTTCACGATTACTTTTGTCTTTTTCCTCGTACCGGCTGTGCTCCTAAGTAGAGGTGGCAAAATGGGCGGGATGGGCGGGATTTGCTTGGGTTTGAGATGGAACCGAGTCATATGAGTTTGGGCCCAACCTTACCCATATGTGTTTTGGGACTAACTTGGGCGGGATCATTTTGGGATGTGTTTAGATTGATCCCGCCCAATACCCAAATCCATTTTCTACATATTTTTTTTTTCCTTTAATTCATTTTTTATTTTTTATATAATTTTAATATTTTTGATTTATTAAATTTCTTTTAGTTTTATTAAATAAACATGCAAGTGCTTTATATTCAAGATTCCCACCAAAAATTGGATTAACAAATAAAGGAAAAGATAGATATACAACCATATTCCAACATATATCAAGATGGCCAAGGTCCTTAGGATGTTGAATATTTATCCTCATCATTGTCCAAGGATGACAGGTCTAAACTAAATGAAATGTTGGAAATTCTTGTGGATAATGACTAGGGAGACTACTAGATTATATTCGCTGGTATGACTATAAAAATTGTTAAAGATAATTTTTGAATCTAAGACTCCGTTTGGATTGACTATTTTTTCAAAAAATAAGTTTTTCAAATACAATGTTACAGTAATATACAATAACTCAAGAAACATCCCATCCATATTAGTATATCAAATATTTCAAAAAAATTTTATAGTAAAAATTTTTCATATACACTGCTACAATAAAATATTTCAAAAACACCCCCCAAAAACAGCTAATCCAAACGGAGCCCTTGCCATTTGAGCCCAATGGGTACCCAAGTATTTCCCATCCTTTCCCATTCATTAATGGGTATAGTTGGGATGTGTCCCAACTTAAACCCAATACCAAATTATAATACCCATCCCGCCCAAAGTTCCTTTGGGCATGGGTAGCCCATTGGGACTTGGGACAAATTGCCAGCTCTACTCCTAAGCTATATCGAAACAGAACTTAACATGAAATGGTACAGTACACACGCAAAATTTACTACTATCAACCTATTAAATGTTACTGAAAAATATTTGGCGTCGGAATGCGCTAAATAACTAATGGTAATCATGTTACAAAAATACTTTACATGAACATTAATTTCATAAGTGAAGAATTTCATATCTAACCATGATTGTCCTTTAAAATATACAGCTAGGTGCAAAATAAGGGGTATTGATTCTATTGAATAGTGGGTTCTTTCTGGGTGATGTATTCGGTTCTTGTAGCTATTTATCTAATTTTACCATAATTTACTGTTCTTGGTTTACAAAATTTTTAATGTTTTTCTTGAACACTTAAAACACACGTATTCTTCCAAAACATCCCTTTTACCCTTCTCTCGTCCCTCACCACCCTACATCTTTCATTGATAACTTTCATCACTGAAACCTATTTAATACATTTTTTTTTAGAATTTATGAGTGTTTTAAAGTAGTATATTTATACATACTACTGTTTTAAATAATTTTTATTTTTCAAAAACAGGTCATCCAGACAAATTTGAGATATTATTACGGTGACTAAAATCTAGATAGTAATTATTAACGTTAATGGTTTGGCAACAGAACGAGTAAAAAATGCAGTATATTTGTCCACCTGGGTCCCTAATATGGGATTACATAAGGGTCCAAAACAGCAAAATTATTGCTGTCAGCACGTTGTGGATTGATAGCCCAGGCCAGCTAGGATTTTGAACTCCCCAATCGATCGAATTATCCAGTCAGCCACATTATTATTTTCGGGTGTGTTGTCCAAGGCACAAAGATAATGACATTAGCGTCGCTTAGTGGCACTAACGCCAAACGACCATGCCCGTTAACATTTAAGCTAATTATTTATGTGCCAAAATGTTTCTTGAATTATCTCCTTTCCTAGTTGTTTAAATCGACACTAGAGTTTACAAATTTGGTTTTGATATATTACAGATCTGAAATTTGTATCTTCGATTGTATATCATACTTTTTCAGTACTATTTCTTTATGTAACGATTATATTCTCATTGCGTCCAATTAAAAGTGATATGTGCGCGAAGTTGATCTTATTTATTTAATTTTGATGAGAAATCAAAATCTTGAACAGCCACTCTATGGTGCTATGGAGTTGCTAAATGACGTTTCCACCCTAGGTGTTATGCTCCTACATAACTTTCGACATCATATAATCTCCACATCCTACTTATTAGGTCACGTTTGGATTGCTTGTTTTCGTCGGAAAATATTGTCGTTTTCGTGATCACATTTCCCTATTACCTTTTTCCCTCACATATATCAAATCGCTACAGTAATTTTTTCATGAAAAATGACGGAAAATGCAATCCAAACACAACCTATGTTTTTCATTTCCAAAGTGACTCGTGTTAAAACATTATTATCTCACCTTGCATTTTACAGCTAAAGAAGAGTCTTTCTAACTTCATGTCCACTTGCTAAATGACGGGATCGATTCTAAAATGCCGTGACTTTTTCTTTTTTCTTTTTTTTTTGAAAATTTTTTTTTCTAATGAGAGAAGAGTGGAATTTAAGAAGTAAGAAGGAAACAAAGGATTAGAACGCAAGACCTATAATTTCTAACATGACTGGCTGCCAAGCCAAAGAATAGGAAAAAGGTGGAAGGTAAAAGTAAAATAGGGTTTCTAATACGAGGTGTGTTAATTGTCATTATCTAAAGGTTGTAATCATGTAAAATATATTTGTTTGTAAAAACTTGAGTGTGAAGATGGCTAGTGGCAAATGTTTTGTGTTTTCCTTAAGACGTTTTCGCCTCTTGTTCATTTCTAGCTGGTTTCTATTGTGACAAAGAATTTGAAGCGGCGAGATTCCAATCTGAACTCTTCAAAGCTAATTGGCTGGTTCAAAAAAATACCACTTCTTGAATGCTATTATCTTCTATGTGTTAGATGTAGCCTGAAATTAGAGATCTATACCAATTATGCGGCCAGTGTGGTGGTGTTAAGAAGTAAAATTTGAATTTTGACAGAAAACAAATTTGTTATATGTTGTTTCTGTGTTGAGGAAAATTTCGTAATCCATGTGTACGTACATCTGTGTCTGTTGTGGAAAATTTGTTGTTTCTGCAAAATTTTAGAGCTATCTCATAGCTAGAAACAATTCACATGATTAATGTCTCAATGCTTCAAATTAAAGAAGTAAAACTCTTGTCGCATCTCCCCACCCAAGGTGTGGACGGCCTTAAAATTCATTCAACTCTGAAGGTTTATAAATCTCGAAGTTTCTGATAACAATTTAATAAAGGGATAATTTGGGAAACTTCCCCTCAAATTTACCTTAAGATCACTTAGCAGCCCCCAATTTTATACATAAGATAAGCCCTTATGTATAAAAAGTAGTATTAAAAAATACGTTGGAGGAGAGAGATTAGATTATCCTTCCACTTTTAATCTTTTGGCCCTTTTGCAATATGATTTATGAATTTGAGAACATGAAAAGAAAAAGGCCAATAATACAGGAATATATTAAACTTTTAAGTTGAGGGGATGTAAGTGCAATAGGTACTGTTGCAACATAACTTAGCAATCAGGAGACCGATGCTCAGAATGGTAACTTGTGTAGCTGCTTGAATACTATAAAAGGGGTAGAAAATGAGTACAAAAAAATTTGTAGCAAAGAAAAAAATTCAAGAGCAGATTCTCAAGGAGAAGAAGGTTGGGTTAAGCGGTAAGGTGAGAGAAATTATAAGTAAAAGATTCAAATCCTCTCACCTAAGCAAAAATAAAAAAAAAGGAGATTCTTAAGAGATTGGTTAGTTTAGCAATATGAAAAACTCTTTCATTGGAGGATTGATATTAACTCTCTAATGTCATTTAGCATAAAGGATCGATATTGTGGATGCATTTTTGTGTTTTGAAGATACGCCCAATTTGGCCCTGTTTGGACAGCCATTTTCCGTCGAAAAATTGCGTCGTTTTCCGTGATCACATTTCCCTATTATCTTTTTTCCTCACATACAACAAATCGCTACAGTAATTTTTCTACAAAAAAAATCCAAGAAAATGCAATCCAAACAAGGCTTATATGATTTTTTTTTACCTGAAACGAAGTTTTTTTTCTTTTCCTCCTTCGGAAGTAGAAAGCCTTAGGAGTAGCATCGTCATTTCATCGCTCGATACGTGGTCATATCATTCTGCTATGGGAGGTAAGTGAGATCTCTAAAAATTGAGGGTGCCAGGTGATATTAAGGTATAAACCTTAAGTGAAGTTTCTAGAATTATCCCTATAATAAAATGACAAAAATAAATCATGTGGTATGCTGGTGGAATAATGGTCCTCCGGCATTTCAGTAATCTTTGTTGGGCCTCGTCAAAATTATGGAGCGACAAAAAAGCTTGTTGTCCCCAAACGTAAACATGATTAGTAAATACATTATTATTTATCTTAATGTTATAAATTATGTGTGCATTGGACAGCCGATATTTCCTGAATTCTAGCAACAAATGTGTATATCAGAGGGAGCGATTTTTGGCTAAACTCTTGCCTAAAAGATTGTTCTAGACGAACGTTGTTTTCAACTTTATTATGTCCAACCAGATGCAAACAGCGTCGAGAAATTTTTACACTCATCTGATTATAACATAAGCTACGGCCAACAGTCCAAGAGGCTGTTGAGATTTAAGTTTTGATGGGATGGGAGGTTAAGGGTTTAATTTTTGCCTCCTATCTTGTCATTTAATTGTAATTATCATTTTCAAGTGGCTTTTTCTGATGGGATTGCTCGTCGGCTCCCTATTTTTTTAGATTAAACTAGAGTAGATTGTACAAATATTATTGCTGCTGCGACAAAAAAAAAAAAAAAAAGATTATAACATAAGCTACTATTGAAGCACCATCAGCCATTTTCATCTGTAACAAATTGGCATCTTTCTAACCATGACATGGATAGTGCGATTCTTTCTTTTATTTAATGCATCAATGACACTAGAATAAGAACAAGATAAAATCTCAAGAAACTTTTGTACCCCATTTGATTTAGAACATACTACTAAAGCATAAAGTGCAAAAAAGAACTTCTTTGTTGTATCATCAACTTTTTCATTTTCTTCCTATCCTTGTCCTTTTCGATACTGATCAAGTAACTTTTGAAGTTGACATGAACGAGTAATTCAAGCTCTGGGTCATTTAGGACCACTTTTTTTCCTCTTTGTTGTCCCTAAAGTGTTAGGACCCCAGCCCCGTTTCCCCTAACAGACTAAAAGCGCTAGCAGTCAGGAGGACCTCTTCTATTTCTTGGCGAAGTCTTGGATGAAAAATCAGCTTTTTGGGACTGTGGTGCCCCGCAGAGCAAGGCTCGCATCGCAGGAGACCACTTCGCTTTGCCATCGCAATCGCAACATTATGGTTGTTGCATTGATACGTTACCTAACGTAGTATTCACATATATACTCGTGCATTTACACTATTTGCTATATGTGTCATTTCTTGGCATTCTTTTCTTTACTATTTTGCTTAATTTACTTAAAAAGATGAGTAGTTCTTGGCCTATGATCACGTCTTTGTATGTGAGTTAAGCATTATTAATCCTCGCGATTAGGAAGCTTGGAAAATTGCCAAAAAGAAGTATTTTCAAAAACTCGAAAACTTTTTGTGTGATTAATTTAGGCCTTGTTTGGAAAGCCAGTTTTTATCAAAAAATTTTACGTTTTCCGTGAACATATTTTTCAATCATCATTTTACTTCACATATATCAAATCACTATAGTACATTTTCTATAAAAACTTTAAAAAATTGCAATCCAAACAAGACCTTAGCGTTTCCAAGCGAACGATCAATGATGACTTGGCAGAAGAAACTAAACAAATTCTGACAACCAATAATTATCAAGCACATTGAAATAGTAGTAGCCTCACGAAATTTCAATTAAGCACTTGATAGTACAGCTTGTCCTTTAAACAAACTCTACCGAGACAAATTTAATTAATTTGCAAAGGAGTAGGGGAATGAATGTACAGACCCCCCCAAGAAATACTCCTGACAGATTGTCATAATGATATCAGGATCATATAATTTATTAGGACACCACCTTGGAGTTTCTTCAGCATAAATCCTACATCCCACATTAGGTGTTTGTGCTTTCCAGTCCAACGTATATTGTCAAAATCAGATTGCTGCAACACACTATGTCCTTTACCGTTATATTTTATCCAAGGACAAGAGATCATAAGCAGGAGTATGTTTGTTTGTTACCAATCTGACAAAAGTATGCCTTGACAATGCACAAACAACATAAACGGTCTTGAACAATACATATGCATGCTTTTCTTCCTCCCCATCAATTTTATCTGCAGAGAAATAATAATAATATGATAGGGCCCGTAATAATTGAAGGGCTGGGGTTGTTATATAGCTCATAGGATAGGAGAGGGTTGTTGGCTGTCTTGGGGGCTACAAAGGGGTATGGTGATGCACTTTTCCACCAAACTTGGGGTCTTCAGATTCCTACGTGAATCCAGGGAGGCAATGCCAGAATGATGAGAACAGCACAGCATATATATATCGTATCTGGAGTTTGGTAACAAATTAGACTATTACTGTCGAACAGATCATCAGGGTAGTTGATCAGTTTGCATCTCATCAGATGGATATTAATTTCCTGCCTTGGATCACTCTGTTGAACTAATATCATAACAACACTAATGATGACCATTCATTTGCACTGACTTTGATGCATTTAGCGATTGGAGCAGACTCTCATGTTCATGGCCATATTCATGGCAGCAGTTAAGCGAATTGCATGATTGTTGTTAAAAGAGGAGCACGCTATGGAATGATGATTTAATTTATTAGGAGAAACATATGATGTTTATTGTTGATTGATGCTAACTAACGAAGCCAACAGTGTCTTATCCCTAACTAAAAGAAAAGATTTATTGATAGACTCTCTTATCTAATCAAGGAGATTTGGGACGTTGAGGATTACAGCCTTAACCCAACGAGCCATTTCTTTTTCATTTCTTTTTCACTTGTTGCTTGTCAGAGCAAACGGTAATTAACTTAAGTTGCCATGGCCTCGCACCCCCCTAATTAGTTGTCATGTAATTTCTTTGTATTTGTTTTCTTGTGGGATTTGCTGGGCCGGAAGTTTTGAGTCTCCGACGTACAGCATTCATTTACGGGTTGCTTGCGAAGTGTCGGTGTCGGGCTTATCTGGACTTGAGTGTCAGGGAATGTTTTGATTTCCAATCCAGCAGTTCAATAATGAGTTGAAAAATACCATCGATCCTAAGACCACTTGAGAATATCCACATAGCAAGAGACATCACGCTACAAATCAGTATCTATTGGTCTGAGAAAGAAGAACGAAATCTCGAGAGAAGCTGATAAATTTGAAGTCCTGCATCAATGGGCCTGAGTTTTTGTTGAAGCAATATTCTAATCTTCTGCAAGTCAAGTAACTTGTAAGAAGTGGCAGCTCTATTCCCTTGTTGTTTCTACTTACTGTGGTTATGGTCCGTTTTGACATCTCCTTGTCTTCTCGGGTTGGGATTTAGAAGAAGAATTATATGTGTGTCTGTGAAGTAAAAGTTCCGCATCAATTTCCAGGCAGGGAAGAACTACGATCTATTTCAATTTCTTGTTATACAAAGAGTTGATAGGAGAACTGAAGAAAATGTAGAATCTCAACTTTCCAGCACAAAATGGTGAATACTACCGACAGATAAATAAATCAATCGTACCTGAAAGTGGAATAAATTTCACACTCCGTGGTAAATCAAAACAGAATTATTGAAACAACAGGTTTCTGACTTCCAAAATTAATCCAGATAGACATTAACACCCATATCTGTGATTATCAATTACAAAAAAAAACAATATAACTAGAAAAACCTACAACAAACACTTAGATGCCCTCTCGCATGGTTATTGTCTGCGCAAACTCCACGCAATGTTTATGTTTCAAATGACGACTCGATCTTAGAGAAGCAGAAGAGGCAAGAATCATCCAGAATGAGCCAGCCTACAGGCCCTGCTCAGTGAGATAATCTCCCAGCCTCTCAACAACCAGGTTGCATTGTCCGGGGGTCACCGGCTCCTCATAGATCCCAAAGACTAGAGCTTGGCCAGTTTTCTTGATAGTAACACCTCCTGGCCCCTGTCCAAACCAATCAAGTAACTTTATAAAAACACGTGTATAATATGGAACATATTGCGTTTCAAGTAAAGCCACAGACAGGAGGAAATGAACCATCCACTTTTTTTGACAGTAATATCAGAGAAAATATATCGACCACTTGGTGAAAATCATTTAGTAACTTTATCAGAAAGGATGCAATTCATCTAGGCAGAAAACAACACTGGATAGACGGAGTAAAATGCAGCAGCATAAAATCATTATTATGACCTTCTTTCCACGAATAACAGCACCAGGCTCGCCTTGGATGACCATGTATTTCGTTCCTCCGAGGTGTAAACCTGTAGGGGCAAGATGTCCTGGCTCATCGAAATCAGTCATGATACCCTTGATCTCATCAGGCTTAATCTGTAAAGAAACAGAGTTCATAAACCAATGGTGGAGACACTTCAGAACTTGATAGCTTTAAACAGGCACCATACTAACAGTACAAAAGGCACAACGCCGGTCATTGGCTTGGAAAGTCTACAATTCCAGATCAACAATTTTGCATAGAGGAGGAAATCATGTTCGTATGCAAAACTCTTCACACCGAAAATGGTTCAAGAACTAAGAAAGATTCAGTAGACAAAAACAAAAAGGCGAATAAATTTCAGCTGAATGATTTGCTCCAATGTTAGGACTGTCATGAGGCCCTAAAATTGGGAAAAGTCAATAAAAGAACTCCAAAGTACATGTGCAAATGATAGCACTCCCGTTACTATTCGACAACAGAGATGATTTTAAAAAAAAAAAAAAAAACCAAATATGATTGTAAGTGACAATTACTATGAACAATATACACTTTTATGTTATTAATGGTTCTATTATAAGATGTGGTCTGCATGAACAATGCCTTTTCTTCTTTTTCTTTTCCTTGTCTGGTGAACAATGCAACACTTAGCTCTAAAAAAAATAAACTAAATATTGCTCCCAATTTTTTGGTGATAAAAAGAAAAAAAAAATGAGTCCACATTTAAAGGGATCGTGTAGATGAAATGTGACCTGAGGGAAGTTGGAGCTCTGGGCCCAAACGGCGCCGTCGTGGCCGAGAATGGCAGCAGCAGTGAGGTGATGGCCTGTGCCTTCAATGTCACACATCAAATGATCATCCACGTAAGTTTGCCACGACATTTTTTTTTTTCTGGGCTTTGAAGAACGACAACTTCTTTCAAGAACAACGAAATTTGGATGTAGCAGGCAGTTTCAAAGCACTCCGGTTATGGTAATGATCCCGTGGAGCTTGAACAGATAACCCTTTTTTTTCCTTTAATTTTGGGGAGGTTGGAATGCAAAAGCAGAGTGATGTGAGTGATTAAGTAGGCGTATTAAGAAGAAGGGAAAATATTAGGGAAGGAAGGAATAATGAGGACGTGCATGATCGTCTCGGAGCCAGTGAGCTGTGGATTTATTATCACCGTTCAGTTTCCGCCTTTATTTAAGGAAACTAATCAACTACCATTTGGCGGCCACCTCACTGTCCATTTGCCCTTTTCCATCAGCCTTCCCCCATAAGGCCATAACCATAATCCTCCTCCCTAGCAAGAGTAGTTTTGCTCTCTGCTTTTATTTGGCTTTTCATTTTTCTTTATTTCAAAAAAAAAAAATGAAAATCGAAACTCAAACCTGTCCAAAGCTCGTGCGTGGCTTTGAGGGATTAAACATATCATGTTATTACTAATTGGGCTAACAAGACTGGTATAAGCGACCTTTTGATATTTTAGACCGGTTGAAGATAATACTATAATACAAAATTTGGAGTTTTCATTGATCCGTCTTGAACGAAAATTTTATCTTGAGATTTTTGTTCATTTTTTAGTAGATATGGAAATGCCCAATTAGTAGCGCTGCGAGTAATCGGACACACCCACAAGCCCGACATACAATTTCTCCTCCTCATTTTACTTGTTGCTTAATGAATGGCTACGACCTAATTACATCCACATAACTATCACACCTGCACCTTTGTGATTCTAGCAGCGTACTACCATCCCTGTGCCATAGTTCGAGGACAACGTCTTCTTCAATTACTCTCTCACACCAACATATTTATTTTATGTTTTCTATAGCTAATGTGTACCCATAGAACCATATCTGTCGTTCTGTTTTCCTTTAACTATCTGATACCCTATTTGATAACCCAATTCAACACTTAAACTTAATGGATTCAGATCTTAACATGTTCAGACCGTTTGATAATAAAAAATTAAACATTTGAATTAATTAAATGGCACTGAATTTTTTTAGGCAAAACTTGTTTCTAAAATTAAGTGATAAACTATTCACTTATCACTGAATGTGATATACCCTCAAATGTATTAGATTTAATATTTAATAATTCAATAATTTAATAGATTCAGATTTCAAATTTCAATTTTATCAAAGGAATACTGAATATGTCGTATGTACTTCAACTATTTAATTTGCTAAATTGCCATCAAAAAAAAAAAAGAAAGAAAAGCAACGAGAGAATCGTGGGCATTGACTTTGAGGACCGACATCCACTCCTTTCATTAGCTATGAGGACCAGCTCCGCTCGGACCGCTCCTTTCATTGAACTAGAGAAATGCTTCTCTTCATACAAGAAGTTCCCCAAAATAATATGGTAATTTCATATTTCCCTTCGTCCCAAGTAATGACACAAATGGTTTGTCTTTGACGCAGAATACACTGAAGAGCAGAAATCCTCATCTACCAGATTAACTGGTAAATCTTCACGAACGTGTACGCTATGAGGAATATACGCAGAACTTCCAAACCCCATGAAGCCGTTGCCATGCACTCCATGCAGAGTTCATAGCAGGCTTTTTTTTCATTACTTCCCTTGCATCGCTAGTCAATTTAGGTACGAGATCATCCGTGCTAGAATATCTCTCAAAGATAACTCGTGGATCGTGCACGCCTACCATCCCTGTCAATGTAATCTAACTCGGACTCAAATAATCCCACGAGTATGCAAAAACACTTGCAGGCTGCAATGGAAGTTATTACATGCGAGAAAAGAAGGTTGCTGTCATGGAGACAGAAATCTTCTCGAGTTCTATGGATGGGTTCGCAAACTTCCTGTCATGGAGAAGTATCACATTACAATATCATGGAGATAGAAACCTGCTCAAGTTCTATGGACAGATTTGCAAATTAATCACATTGCCGTCAACGTCCGTGTACCAATGAGAGTCAACTGAAGATGCAAAACAGCCTGCGGAGGTAATCCTCCTAGATAAGAGAACTAAATTCAATGGCAACACATTCAAAATTTATCTCTAACAGAGAAAAATTCCAACATTTGCAAGCCCAATAACAACATCACAGAAAGAATCCACATACACGCAGATAAATGGCAACATATCTTGGAGACTTCAGATTCCATCACTTCAAAACCAATGCTTCAGCTCTATGATGAGCTTAAGATTTGATTGCTTGCCCGTAGATGAGCGATTATAATAACTCTCAAACTTTCAGGCTTAGGTTTGCAGAAGCGAATAAATCAACCACTCTCCCCCATTCCCCCACCCAGCAGCTCATGCCCTTTATCCATCCTTCAACCAACACTAAAAAAAATTAAAAAAAAAAAAAGAGTAAAATGTCAAATAAAATAAACCATTCCCATGCTCATCAATCACCTTTTTTGAGATGCAAGTTTTCCAATGATTACTTCCTCCAAGAACCTATAAGTATCCTATATCGATGAAGATCCCAAAAGCAAAAAATTGCTGCCTCAGTCATTGAGGCACTCCTATTCTGTTTGAAGTTAGTAGAGCCAGTTTAAGCAACTTGGATTACTCTTCACACCAGCATTATCCACATTTCACTATGTCGAGTGCTGATGTTTACAAAATTTTGCAATTTCTATATATGTGAGAAGAAATCCATGTCAACCACCAAGACGATAAGATCTACCCCTGAAAACTGGATCTGTCCTGTCAGCCCGAGCAGAATTTTGCACTGGATTGAAATATCTAGTGCACTGCACCAGTTTATGTCTGTGGAACAGTTAAAGGACAACTGCAAAGAAAGAAACAGAGGGAATGTGCAGAGACTTATTAAGCATCCTATTACTGAGGAGGATTCAACCATTTCAAGGGGCAACGGTGTGAGAGAATGTGCATGGACATGCCTGCATGCAGAGAGAGAAAGAGAGAGAGAGGTATATATATACATATATAAAAACAGCTTATATCTAGCTGCTCCACAGAACAAACAAAAGGATACACCCACTGTGGTGTCTTCAATATGTTTCTCCCAGTGGCAAGCGGATGCAACACTGTCAAGAAGTAAAACAGATGTCCAGCTACAATGCCTAAAAGATCTGGTATGATTGGCGAACCGAATATAACATCCAGACATAGCATGGCCCATGGCAAATAAAATGCCTGTAAATGAAAGACAATGCCATGCATCAGTAAAAACTGACAAACGTATTAAAAATCCAAAAAGAGCAACGGTTTCAGGTAGAACCTAACAAAGAGAAGAAGAAAAGAGAGAAAGAAAGAAAGCAACACACCTTAAGATTGACAAGGCCATATATGTTGATACTGGCATTGGGAAACTCCCTACTCCACACATAGAGAAGCATGAAGACCAAAGATATCCCCAGGAAAGGAGACTGGAGAGGAGGAATGGCAGCTAAAACCTAGTGCACACACAAATCCAATAGTGTTAAATGAGATCATTCTCAATTCACATCAATATTCAACAATAGATATCTGAAAAAGATGAATTATCAGACTTCTCCGCTCCAAACATAAAAAGATGCAAATCTAGAGTCCAGCAGGTAGCGAAGCAGATAGGAGCAAGGAAAAGTAAAAAGGAAGAAAATATGCTTCCCTAAACAGATATGCTAGTATGAACCAGCCAATCAAGTATCCCAGTAAGGCAACTGATATTAATCTCTTGAGGGCAAGTACGTTGTATATGTTTGTGTGGCTGAGTCTGAGAGAGAGAGAAAGAGAGGGTAAAAGATGGAACTAAGTCTCACATACCAATAGGGAAAATGCTCCAAATATCATCATCCACAAGAAATCAGCTGTACGACCCTGAAAAGGTCCGCTCTCCAGTTGTACACCATATCTAGCTCTATAATTTCAAAAAGAAACAGCAGAAAATTAATCCATTAAATCTCAAAAATCATACGAGCAGTTAACTGCTCAAGGGTAAAACATAACCTCTTACTCATTTTTGTCATAGTTATGTAGCTCTCGCATAAATTTTAAAAACTCTAGTAAGCAGTAACCTACCCCGAGATTTTTTAATCACATCTTATAAACCTCCCTTGTTAAGAGTTGCCAACAAACATCATTTCTCAGTAAGCAGTTAAACTTTGAAGAAGGAAGGTCATTGTGACCTAATATTTCACAAATCGACAGGAAAATTTTTTAGAGGAGGATAGTATAAAATCAGAAAAAACTCAGTGGAGAACCTTGAGATTTGACAAAATCTAGAGGTGTGTAATTAAGAAAATAAATAACCTTCCGGTGCAACCTCAACTAGCAGTTTGGATGTTTAGAAATAACTAATTAGCTATTTATGTGATCTACTGAATAGAAGTTCCAATACTTACATCATTAAGAGGCGAATCCCAAAGTTGATAGAGAATTTTCCGAGGAAAAAAAGCGTCGTAAAAAGCTTATGGACCTAAAAAAGCAACACAGAACAGCAACACAAAATGAATAAAGAATCTCAGTAAGTCAAATTGGAATTGGTCCATTCCATTGAAAAATGCTTTAGAAAATACAATCGTGTACATTACATGCAGAAAGAGAACATTCAGATGAGCTGTCTTTCATTGGAATTAACCAAATTATACATGCCACCAACTAAATAAATTTCAAATGCTTTAAGTTGGATAAAGAAAGGAGGGATCAAAAATTAGAAAAAAAAGAGAGAATCTCAATAGAGTTAGTCAGGGTTGTATAGCACTAAAAGCATCCAGTTCTTGAAAACAATCATATTTTCTCATTCCATCATTCATATTGCTAAGATACAGCAACATATGCTAACCAAGCTGCAAATAGAGGACAGGCAAATCTATAAGCAGGAGGAATAGACATAATCAGGAAAACAATCACTTAATGTAAACAGAACCGTACAGGATTTTAAGAGTTTGTGGTCAAGCAGCCATATGGGACCTATATGTCGTCCAGATATATAAATTGGGTTTACCAGAAAAACATTGAAGCAATTATCAAAGTACACATGCATTTGCTGGCCGCTAAATCAATGCAGCAAAGGTTAACATAAATATCATCAAAATCTGACAGCAAACACATAGTTGTATACAAAGTATGGGTCTCTCTTATCACATTACAACAAAGACCAGTTTTCACTTTCAGTATTTAAAAAGCATGTTAAATGAAAATCAGTTGGACTACTATTTTTATATTGAAAATACGTCAAAGTCGTTCACTTCAGCTTCATGCAGTGGCGATGCAATGATTATCATAGCAAAACCATATGTAAATGAACAAGGCTTCCTCAAAGAGAAAGTGCAACTAACTTTTAATCTCTCATATTTCAAATCTATAAACATTATCAACATGGATATAAGATAGATATTTCCAGTGTCTCACGTCCAGTGTCTCACGAACAAGGCCTAGCACAACGAGAATGAATGGAAATCATGGACGCGGAAATTCACAGTCTACAAGCAATAATGTTTACCTGAAAGTTAAAGAAGACTAGCCGAGGAATGTATGCAAAGTCAAAAGGAGTCAATAGGCCAATCTGACAGGCGACGGTACAAACTAAACATGCTGTCCCATAGATCTTGGTAACTGGGGGAAGTGACTTGTACCATCTGGAACAACAGAAGAGTATAAGGTGTCATCCAAGCATCGATAGTGCAAACATCCTCCAAAAGACGAGGATTGAGAGAAACAAAATACATGTCTCGAATCTTCTCAGAGCTAACTGTTTTACACCTAAGGTATCACTACATGCCACAAACGCACAATAAGAGACGAGTTTCAACACTTGGGACATTTTAATCCCCTTTGATTTTGCCTCGAATAGTTGAACGTCTCCTCCATCCCCTCCTCCCCGGGCCCGACCGACCAGGCACACCCAAAGTGAAAGCAAAAATTACTAACACTCTCTCCCCTTACCAAAGTTAAAGCACTACTTACTGAATTACTGCCTCCTCTTCTATAATTGAGCTCTTCAGATTGTATAATTTACTACATGTGAACAGATCATCGGACGGCCAAAAATACAAGGTCCAAGCCTTGCCTTTTAACCACTGACTACTGCACAATTGGACATAATTCCCAGCATGTATCCCCCCCCCCCAAGTACACTTCGCGTTTTAGCGCATTCTACTCTTCTTTCTCGGAAAACCGAACGCAGGCAGCCATGTACTTAGCTCTAATTCCCACAAAGAAGACCTCCACAACAGTTTTCATATACTTCAATCAAGCGATTTAATCAAACTTAAAATACAAATTAGCAAACAAATGAGCAAGCCAAACTTCCAACAATGCCAACAAAAATTAACTAAATACTAGTAGCAGTAGTATCTGATCGTGTATTGAGTAAGAATTAATCACAAAGCATTTATACTCATAAATGCATTAAAAAAATGAACTGCATATTATCAAAATAGCGAGAGAAAGAAAAATTACTCAGCAGGAGAAGACATTTTTTTGAACGTGAGACCAAGATCTCCGTGTATTGTGTAATTGTCGGATTTATTGTGGGGGAAAAAAAGGAGAATAGAGGAAATATAAGGATTTGTGATTTGGTTGTTGAGATGCTTTGAGTTGTTTGGGCGAATCAAAACTCAGTAGTCTGCAGAAGTTGCGTCATCGTCCTTCCACGTGGACGTCCTGGTGGGCTAATTGTGCGATGGAGTGGGACTATTCCAGATAACTTTTTCAAAATGGGCCTTTCTTTTCTTTTTCTTTTTTTTTTTACTTGAAGACAAATCACATGGATTGATGGATCCAACCCAGTCCATTGAAAGGACTCCTAAGGAATATAAGGGCTCACATTTAGGTAGATTCCAAAAATTCAATGACTGGATCATTAGATCTTTAAAGATCGGATTCACTCAATTTTTTGAACCAATAAAAAAATTATGTGGGAAAAAAAAATAAAAGGGTAGAATCCTAAAATTTTGATTACTTTTTGCTGCCTTTCTTCGAATAATGGAAGGGGGGGGGGGAAAAAGATCATGTTTATTATAATAAATCCCATGAAAATTGTGTTCATTAAACTTGGCCCTTCTCATATGAAGAATGATCACTTTTTATTTTCTATCAAAACTTTTAAAAAATCATATAAAGTGCAAACTAACATGGTTTCTACCCTACTTGGCTACTTCTCGACATATTAATACAGAGCAAAAGCACAACAAAAACTACTGCAAAAAGTACTCCCCCTCAGGACGTAATTAAAATCCTAAGCAATTCCAATAATAGACAAGTCAAATGTTTTCGTATATTATCCTAAGAAAAACATTCATTTTATCTCTCTCGACTGGAAAAATTGAAACCGCCGATGGAACGAAGAAGAATACAAATAATAGACTAGAAATTTTGGATTGTAAATTATTTGAGATATTTTTACTGTTGTACTTTTTGTGATGTGATGTATGTGAGATAAAAAGGTAATTGGGAAGATAAAAAGTTGTATTAGAAATTGTAATGGTGATATAAGCAAATATATTTGGGGAAATAACCCACTGTCCAAACAAACCCAATTATTTAGGCAGCTTATGTCATTCTCGTATGGAACTGTAGAATTCCAACGATGCAAATTAAAGTTGATTTATGTAAATGTGAAGGTTGATATTCTCATTAAATGTTTACATTTCTTTTTTTTTTCTTTTTTTTTTCAAATGTTTACATTTCAAACAAGTTTAAATTAGGAGAAGATTGGATGCCACGGGAAGGATCGCAAGTAAGCTGTTCCAGATTCGAGATCTTCCTCATACTTAGGCTTTAAGAAAAAGACGAGTTTAAATTATTTATACAAGGGCTAATTGCATTTAACCTATCGAACTATTGCTAATTAGCATTTTGCCCTTTAAACTATTGTTTGTAGCATTCTATTGCCTTGAACTTTTGAGTTTCTGCAATTTACTCCACGCACTTGCCACGTGGCGAAATCTCAAGCTAATTTGGGCATTTGTTCATGAGTTTAAAAGAAAATTTACTTGCAAACTTGCAACGACATTCCCTAAGATGTGCCTCCAATAAAAGATATTGAGCCTTGTCTAATTTTGCTGATACAAGAGCTTGACAGGTAAATGACCAGTCAAGTTGTTGACAAAATAAATTAGGGCTATCAATGAGACCAGTTCAGCTCAAACCTAACCCATTCGACTCTAAAAAACTTGTTGAGTCTAAATTTTAAATAGACCAAATATTAGACCCAAACTAAATGTGAGTCAAGATTGGACTATACTAAATTAAAGTTCGATTAAGGTTCGACACTTATATAATTATATATATAATAATAATATCTATAACTTGTAGTTATACATATAGTGACATAAAATGCTAATAATTTATATATAAATTTATAGTAATTCATAATTGAAAAATATATATTATAATAATTATGTATTTAAGTAGGAGTTTGGACCGAATCTGATTTAAACTTAAAACTTCTATAATACTGTGAGCTAAATTTGAGCATTTCAATTTGAACCCGAAATCCAAAAATCCATATAATTTGTGAATGAGTCTAAACTTGTTAAAAACCAATTGACGCCTCAAAAATGAATGGTCAGTCTCAGATGAATTCTATCAGTGGTATCATTGGTATTATCGAGAGTTAGTCTGCACATTTGTGGAGTAGACACGTTAGTCAGTTCCAAAAATTCCAACATGTTCAAGTGATCAAAACTAAATCGTGACAAATAGAAAAGTTTGAGGTAAACAAAATGCCCTAATTTACGTTTGAATAGCAAAAGAGCCAATCGTCAATGAGTCAAGGATCTTCATGTCTTCAAGGGAAAATTAAAATAAAAGATACACACACAAATTTATAGAGCCCCCAAAAAAAGTGATTAAGCTCTATGACTCCTTTAATATGCTTTTCATCCACTTGTTACCAAGAAAAAATTGCTCCTTGATACTTGTCTAAATCATGATGCTAACCACATTTTGGGTCAGGAACATCGCGCGGTGCCAACAACGACGTGCCGGAGGCACATGGAAAGAAAAGTTATGCTATACCACTTGTACGACGTTTTATAAGGGGCATTAGCGACAATTTCCTCCTCCTCAGAATCCGCACGCCAGGCCATTATAAACCACCCCCCCCCCCCCCAAACAACGACTATAAGGGGTTGTACTATAAATTTCTCTAGCTTTGGCATTGGTATTTAGGTTCAGCTACTCCACTGTCAAGTGGTTTTCCTCCCGAATTCATCGTTCTCTCAGTTCAGCAGTGTCGGAAGATCGAAAGATGTCGTGGCAGGCGTACGTCAACGACCACCTTATGTGCGACGTCGGGGATGGTAATACCCTCACCGCCGCTGCCATCATCGGCCACGATGGCAGCGTCTGGGCCCAGAGCGCCTCCTTCCCTCAGGTCTTCTAAAAAGAAATTCAACATTTAGTTTTCTTATTTGAATTACTTTTTGTTGCAGCTGATAGAAATTGTGTACTTCGTGCGTTTCCCTTTGGAGATCTGAAAATTAATGCGTACAATGTTGCACTAGTACGTTCTTTCGGAGTGTTGACTCTTTGGTACTTGGTTAATCTGTGATCTGGGCATGATGTTTTTTTCCGCTATGACGAGGATGCTATAGTTCTGATCCAATACACAAATGGAATGTCGATTTTGGGAGTTCTTCCATTGACTTTGAGTTACCTGTGAAGTTGGATGACTTGGTTCTGATCCAAAAGATGATTGCTCATTTTTTTTCTCTTTATAGTTTTAAGAAAAGTTTTTTTATTCCGGTGATTGATCACACCTCTAATTTGGTCAGTTAAACAGCCGCTGCACATAAATTTTCCAGTTTGGATATAAGTTATAGACGCGGTTAATTGAAATCAATGTACGTTAAAAATAATAATAATAATAATAAAAGTACTTAAGGTGCATCTGGGGTTTGCTTTTATGCTTTAAGAGCTGGAAAGCTGTCGTTAGCAGCCAGTTTGTGTAAAACAATTAAATAAGCACTTGCTTTTTAATACCTCGCTTACAATTCCCATGTTGTTACAAGAGTATATGGGTAATCACAGACCATAACTAATGATTTGCCATATCAAAGCACTCAAAATAGGGAATTGTAGGAACAGGTGTTTTGTGAATTAGAGATTTTATTTGAAAGAACTGCTAATGCTGTTCTTCTAGCTGGTTTCTGTTTTCTTGGACATGTTCGCTGCTACTTTTATTAGGAAGGCATCTGTATTGGGGTGGAATGAAAGGGTTGTTAACGTGTACTTTTTCACTCGAGCTGTTGTTACAGCTCAAGGCCGAGGAAGTGAGTGGAATCATGAATGACTTTGCCGAACCTGGCTCTCTTGCACCAACTGGCCTGTTCCTTGCTGGCACAAAATACATGGTAATTCAAGGTGAACCAGGTGCTGCCATTCGAGGCAAAAAGGTATTGAATTTGTCTTATTTTACTTGGAGGCGAAAATGTGTTCCTGCTGCATGATTGGGGTGCAATTTTTTGGGTCTTGTGTTGGATGTGGAGTTTAAATTGGTAGTTAATGCTCCTGTTGATGAAATATGAGAAGATGACAGGTTGCATCATGCAAGGGTTTTGTGCAGATTGACTTGAAAACTTGTTTCTCATTTTTTGGGAAAATAAAAATGGCGATCTGAGTAATGTTGTATGGTGGATCCCCAGCTTGTATCAGATGCATCATACTCACCTGTCAGCTCTCACGAATGTCTTCTAATATTTTATTTGACTTGCTATTAATCAGGGATCTGCAGGTGCTACCATTAAGAGGACCGGCCAGGCCTTAATTATTGGCACCTATGATGAGCCACTGACTGCAAGCCAGTGCAACATGGTTGTTGAAAGGCTTGGAGATTATCTTATTGACCAGGGTCTTTAACTATATATATTCTTCGTAAGTGGTAGTACCGCTTACAGAATTTCTTTGGATCCTTTACAAGCTTTGCATCTAGATTGTCCGCCAATGAAATGATTGCAGCGAAATCCTTGTACTAAGATTGATTGGGAAATCAGATTTGAAGTAATGCTTCATCGGCGCGTGAGAAGTAGAGATATCATCGTCTGTTTCTGGATTTGACAGGGTTTTCTTTGTATTCTACCTTTATGAAAAGTGGTACTATGATGATTTCAAGCGAGGAATTGATCTTTTTTTTTTTTCTGATTTTGAATTTTTTTTATACCCATTTGGTTTACATTTGACACTTGGCTTTTGTAATTACTGGGGACGATGCTTACTTTATTTAATTGATATTTGGGCGGATATATTTTTTTTTTCCCGAACAAAGACATAAACACACACACCTAGTTAGATTAACGCTCAAGAAGTTAACACCAAAAAACGGTCCAAAGGACAATCTAAAGAGGATCCACAAAGCAACCCTGTTCAGGGTTATATGGTGGGTGGCTTTTCATTCTCGCCTATTTCCTTCAATACAAATGAGATGAGATACCTATTTATGATACAAATAAAAATATTTATGATACAAATAAAATATGAGTAAATCTTTTCTACACTGACAGTGTGTACATTATCATCGTTAGAATCACGACATGTGTGCAAAAATTAATTTTCAAATTCAAATTTTGCACAGATATTATTCATCCAATACTGATAGTGTATACACTGTCAGTGTAGGAAAGATTAATCCATAAAATATTACGTGAAATAATTCAACAATCCAAATTATACAGCAGACATGTTTTTAGTCGGAGCATTGTTCTGAGAATTTTCTTCGGTTGATTGGTATCTGATTTCAAGTATTGCGCGTTTCAAGATCTTGCAAAACCCGTTTTATCTCTCGAATCATTGGGACACTTTTATCCTTGAACCCGTAACGTGGATAGAGAGACTGCACGTAAACACGTTTTATCTCTTGGATCATTGGGACACTTTTATCCTTAAAACTCGTAACGGGAACAGAGACCGCACGTAAACTGACCGCATAAATTCATGCTTGAAGCCTTGAATCAGCGCAGACATTTTTCTCCGAAAACGCCCTCGTCGAACCACAGGTGAGAACTAAAAAAGTCTTCAAGGAAGGGAATATCTATATCCTCGCAGTGAATTGAGCCTCGTGCTTATAAAAAGGGGACTCGTCATGAGAATAGTTGATGCACAATTACAAAACAGGAATCCTCGTGGGAGGGATATTACCCAACAGACATCAACAAAAAAAACACAAAAGAAAAGCAGATCTAATTCTCTCTCATTAATGGCTTTGCTTTTGACATACCAACCATCCATCCGTCCCCCCCAAGTTGAGTACCTACAGTTACATGCAAAATTCGAGGGAAGATTCGTCCTATAACCTTTTTACCAAATCTAGTAAAGCACATTTCCGGAGGCCACCGTGCTTATCCCTGAGACACGGCAGCCATGCTCGCCAAAATCAAAAGTTCTTTTCAAGAAATTACCACAGTTAAAAGGATACTCAAGAAACCCATAAGCAGGCAACCAGGGACATGGATAGAAACTTTTCCAACAGATGATGCAGATTTTGAAGCACTTGCAGCTGTTGCATTACTCGCAGCAGTTTTCCGGCTCCTGTGGAATGTTTGCACAAACCAACTCAGTAGGAGCACGTTACATACCAGACAAGGAAACAATCATAAAACCTTGCGGAACCTTAACTGAAAGAAACCAAAACTTATAGATGATGAATGGTTATAATAATATAAAAGGGAAACATACCCAACGGTTGCATAAATGCAGTTGTCGTAGCCTGCACAAATATATGATCATGTGTCAGCCAAACTATGAAAAAGTCCCCAAAGCAGATAATCATCCAAGCATACAACAGGAATTAAAATTCTTTTGAGCCATGGGAGCCATGGGATGATTTTCATCAAAATCATCGAAGTATGATGTCAATTTTGCTTTTTGGATGTTGGAGAAAGAGGCCCTAGAAAACAAATTACCATCAAGACACACTATATCCTTTTAGAAACATCCATAAATTGAAGAATCAACATCCGAATTCCATCTACGCAAAAATATTAGATATACTCTCCTAAATCTGAATACCGAATATCTAAAAATTAGGCATATCCTCTCCATTTCAGGAACTGCCACAACAATTTAGGTGCACTGGAACCACAATCCAAAAGCCTTCAGATTTTGAACTGCTTCTGAGGACTGAGGACTCAAAAATTATGTCAAAGATTAATCTACTCGGTCCAGAAACTGACAATGATTACTTAAATAGAAGCCCATATTGCCTAAAATAAGTAAATAAATAAATAGAAGTCCAAATCTGTTTTAATGAGCAAACAAACAAACATAAATACAACAGCCAGAAACACAGGTATTACTTTAAGTGATGAGCCAGCAAAGTTAACTCAAGTATTTTGATTAATTACGGTATTATAATCTGACACTCATGAGAGAGAGAAGAATGTCTTATCAAAGCCTCCCCATTATGAATGCAGCTGTATCAAAAGCAAACAAGTAACTTGCATCAGTGCTAAACATGCATTTCATGTTATGCAATTCAATTAAACAGTCAACTAACAGAATCCATCGCAACTCAATTAAATATGTTTTGCCTCCACCACCCCATTAATAGGCTGAAATGAATGGTTAAATGGTTTTTGTGTTGCATAGAGCAGAATAATGTAAAAGGCACAAAGTTGAATAAACAGTTGAAGTTGAACGAACTTTTTTAACATACTTGGGTTCTTATTCGTTCTAAGCCCATTTCCTCCAAAGCTGCAAGCAATATCAGTAGCCCCATTCTGTTGGTAATAACTGTTAAAAGCATATGATGCATGAGATACGAGGTTATCTGGCTCAAAACAAGGCTGACTTGGCTGAATAGCAGAACAATCCACATTCCCAGATCCACAAGCCCAATCGAGGGCATTCTGAAGGTCAGCATCAGAAGCATTAGATGCTGCAACACACCATGTTTCATTTGAACTAGTGATGTTGGCACCTGTTGTGATATCCACTGTACCCCTGCCAGTGAAGTCAAGGTTGTATACACTTGTCTGGTCCGGGAAAAATAAGCCCCAGTTTCTCTCAGATTCTAACCCTGGTTTCCTGTTCTCATTGAACAAGGAAAAGATGTATACATCTAGCTCCTGTCCTGGCTTTGCTGGAGTGCCAGTGTCATTGATGACATGGCGAATCAGATTTGTGTTGTAAGTTTGGGCATTGTCTGCAGTTGCAGCTGTTTCTTTAGGAGATCCTTTGGATGGCCAGCCTGTCTCGGTCACCATTATTTTAATGGTTCTGAAATTGAGAGCCATCAAAGCAAAGTAAATAGCATCAATCTGGGCATCAAACATATTTGTGTAAAGTAAACCAGTATTTGGGTCGATTACTTCAGACGATGACTCAAATAGAGCATAGTCCAGGGAAACGTTGCTAGAGGAATCCCTGTAGGCATAGTAAGGGTATGTATCAACCATGAAAGGTGACTGATTCTCAGCAAGAAATTCCAGCAAGGGTCTCAGAAAGAATGCATAGCTACTATTGAAAGCCCCTGCTGAAGGTGGATATGACCGGGACAAAACACCCAAAGAATGAGTAGTGGAAACTTTGATTTTCTTGTGAAGACCAGCCTTTCTCAGAGCAGTGAAAACATTCTGCATAGCAGGTACTACCATCGCAGAGACATTATTGGGAACCTCAGTGGCTTCAGCACCAACTGTTATGTATGTGATCTTTGTGGCTGGATAATATGGAAGAATGTTGTTTCTTAACCAAGTATCAGCATTAGATTGAAATTGTGAGAATGGCAACAAGTCTGAATTTGGAATACCAATCACCAGCTCAATTCCACTATTTGCAAAGGCCTTCAGAACTTGGATGTTAGAGTCATAAATCCTCACATACTTAATGTTATGATTTCGAATCAATTGTACAGCTTTATCTGGTGTGGGAAGATCATCAGCATTTCTTCCATAGCAAACTCCAACTTTGCTCCCTTGGCACACTCCTGTCAAATTTTGTTTGTGAAGTCTCAGTAGAAAAAGAAAAATAACATTTAATCTGACTAACTTCTTGTAGTAGATAGTGAGGAGAATATTGGAGCAGGCAAAGAAAGAAAAAGTAAAAAAAGGAGTCCACAATCATTCGTGTGCTTTCCATGCATCTTAACAATCAGAAATTTGCATCGGCATCACAGCATGTGCTTTGAAGCCAAGCTCCAGTAAACTGCTTTAAGACTAAGTGTTATTGAGGTAGTGACTGTGATCTACTGACAAATGCATGGACCGATACAAGACATTGCATACACCAATATCCAATAATCATTGTTTGCATCTGAATAGTCTCTTACACTGCATTTGTTCAAAGGTGAACATTAGTTTCGCCCATCATCTAGGCACATCAACTACTCTAAGTACAGAATTCAGGAATTCAGGTGGTACCACACACGAAAGGACTACTAAGGCAATTAAATAACACCAAAAGAAACTATAGAAGTGTTTTATATTGCTCTTGTCATAGAAAATAAAACGATGGAAGACGACAAATTCCACCTAAAATAGTTTATCTATGGCAACAACGTAAGAGTATATAAAAAGACGCGGAAGAGTATATAAAAAGACGCACGCATATGCAAGATGCAAAACAGTACTAAAGAATAACTGCATGCAACTCTGTCACAAGGTCATTACATATTGCTTTAGATAATAAACTCACATCACAGACAGGACCATATCAACAACATAATTATAGCCCAAACATCAGAAAAATGTTCCTTAAATCTACAATTGGAATTAGGAAGACACGAACCACAAGCAAGCAAGGAGGGATGGGGAAAATATTGACTTCCTTGTTCATTTAAAGTCCAAGAAACCGCCAAGACTCACATTCTGACATTGTGTTAACAAAGAGATTGAGGAACTTGTAGCTTCATCAAGCCTCCCTTGTGTACTTGGGTATAGATGGAGCTGGATCCAACATGTAATCATCTTAAACACTTATCTAGTCTAAATCCTAATGGAACTTAAAAAATAGGCAAACAAACACACTTCATATTCCTTCAAGTTATATCTATACCAATTATGCAGCTAATGAAGCAAAGTTTTGCATTACTCGAAAGAAAAAAAACCATTAACAGTAAATAGGCCAAAATGACAAGGCTCAAACGAAACAAACAACTTTCCCCTGCATTGTTGCGCATGTTGTAACAAAGATGCAGAACTGACAGTGCAAAGTGATTGAGAAACAATACACATAAAACAGACAATAGGGATAGCGCAAAATTGGTTAAAAAAAAAAAATACCCCAGAGCTATAGAAAAAGAAATCCCCCACAGGAAAAGTTTTAGTAAATGATTAAGTGGGTTGGGTGCATAGCCCCAAAAAACAAGTCACCTTGACCAAAGAACTATTCAAGATGTCGGTGCTGAAAACAAATACTACTGCTAGCAGTTGATCAAAAGAAGAGGAGGACCGCACAATGAGCCAAAAAAGGGAAATGAAAACATCAAAAAAGACGGAACACTAAAATAGGCACATTACCAATGAGCATTAGTAGAAGGGAAGTAACAAGTACGAGTATGAAGCTCCTCCCCATCACCTATCTTTCTTGGTTTTCCTTCACCTTTTTCGGTCTATTAGAAAGAAGAGGAGAAGAGAAAGGAAGCCTTATTTACTGGCTTTTTCGCTTGTGAGTCTGTCCAGAAGACAACCAACGTTCACCTGGACAAGAGAAGAGACTACTCCAAACGATTATCTGTTTGTTTCTCTTGCCGGGCTGGAGAAAGAGGACATTGGGAGCGCTCTCTCTCTGGAGCAGCAGCGAGTGGAGTGTCCCTGTGACAAACCAACAAAACCGTAAGAAGACAGAAAGAAAGAGAGAGGAGAGTGAAGAGAGAGAGAGAGCGAGAGGACTGGCTGACTGGGTGGCTGCGTGTGTGTGTGTTGGACAGTGTGCGTCAGCAAATGTCTAAGTAGGAGTGTAGGACTAGGAGTAATGTCTGTAAGTGTAAAGCGGACCTCAGAATATCTTATGGAATATAATTTAGGAAAATGCCTCGATTCCGCAGCTATTTTCCCAAAGCATCATTTTTTTTTTTTATTTTGCTTTACTTTCATAAGGTAATGCTACTAGCAGGTGCTCCCTGTTAGCAAGGTTCTATTTCTTGGCAAAATGGGATGTCCTGTTCTTCTCTACTTCTCTGCGAGTGTAGTAGTGTACAACAACTGTTTCCAGTTTCCACCTTCAGGCTCGGATTTAGGATTTAGAATTTAGAATAGTCCCCACCACTTTTAGCACCTGTTCCATCAGCCTCATCTCCGATGGAACTGGTGGGATCGACCGCTACGAACCATATGACTCCAAGCTGCTGGTGGGATCGACGGTCAGGACTCGGGAACCATATCCCCCTGCAAGCTCCCGAAAGACGCGAGACGGAAGACCTCAAAGTATAGAGTAGTTGAAACGTTGAATTATGGGTCGGCTTTTCTCACGGCAGCTACCCAGCACCGTTCACGAACCTTAACATCTTCAGGGATAATTTCAAAAACGTCCCTTGAGGTTTTTGACAATTGCAACAACCTCCTCTTCTAAGGTTTGAAAAATTATATAACATTCCTTAAAAGTAGGGCTGTAATCGAGTCGAGTCGAACTCGAGTATCACGGATAGGGTGCTCGAGCTCGAGCGAGTAGTATTATTGAAGCTCGAGCTCGAACTCGAAGCTTGCTCGCAATACTCGAGCTTGACTCGTATGGGCTCGAGTCCATTCGAGTCTTATCGAGCTCGCTCGAGTTCGAGTTATTAAATTTCATTTTTTTGATAATTTTTGAGCGAAAAGATATTATTACCCTTTTAAAATTTTTATATGACTTGAAATATTTCGTAAATTCGACAATTCTTTTGGGTATAAGGGTAATTTTATAATAATAATATATTAAATAATTAAAATTAAAATATTAAATAATTAAAATTAAAATACTCGATAAGCCTCGTCAAGTCTTCGAACATCACTTTTGAATGCTCGAACTCGACTCGATAACCTTATCGAGCTGCTCGAAACTCGACTCGAACTCGGTTTGACCGAGTTCGAGTCAAGCTACTCGCGAGCAGTTCGGTTCGATTACATCCCTACCTAAAAGTATGTCTTGATGAAACATTAATGATGTAAGTTTAAAAAAAGAAAAAAATCACTGAATATTCAATATTACCCCTCTCTAATATGTAAAACAAATTAAATGCTAAAAAGGTAACTATCAGTCTATCACCATTATTTATTATGTGAAAATTTTAAGTCAATTTTTTGCAGGAAAAGTTAAGCCATATTTTGAACGCTTTCGTAGTTTTTTCATAGCATCAAAGGAAGTAAATATGATTTATCAAATCTTATAAAAGGTAGATGTAATTGATAAAGATCTTAGAGGAGGTTTTCTAAAATCATCCCATATTTTTAAGCAAAATCATACTATAAACATATATGAGTGTATCTTGTATGTGATATTAAAAAAAAAAATTAGAAGATGCATTTTATCCTGTTTTCTGAAAACTAAAAACATGTTTTTATGCGTTTGAATTGCTATTTTTTGGAGTTTATATAGAATAATATATTATATTATATCAATTTTATGTACGTGAGGTTAAAAGATAATTATGAAATATCACGGAAAACATAAAATATTTTCTTTCGAAAACTTTAATTGAAACGAGGCCGCCTTAAGCTTCCACAGCTTAATCAGAACCCCTTCATGCATATGTAGTGGCACTTCATGAAGGTTTAACAAATCCATGATTTGAGTATGAAAGAACATCCTTTTATTAGGCCAGAGCCGGAATTATACCAATTAACTCCTACAGCAAGAGTATGGCCCTAAGGACAACAGACGAAGTTGGATCATATGGGCTTGGTTGTAAGTCGCAACCCTTTTTGAAATTTTCACAAGGGCTATAGAAAACAGGAGGGCTTTGCCAAACAAAATAAAAGAGTGCACTCACGTTCATTGATTTATCATTTATCTACGAATGAATATTTGTCTTTTTCTTGGCGAGCCCGACTGCTCAAATCACAAGTTTAATTCTTGTAGTAACCAAAAAGTGTGTTTGGATAGCAAAATTATTTCAAATAATACTTTATTTACATCATAAATATAATTATCAATCAATTTTGTATATATTTTAATTATATTTCTATCTCAAATACATTACATCTTAAAAATATATTATAATAATTATTGCAGATAATATTTCAAAAAATCTCCTATCTAAACACATTTGAAAACTCTTTGTGAATCAGCAATGCCCGTCAAATATTTAACAACTTAGATATATCCAAATGAATAATTTCAAACACCAATGAAATTGTCCAAAACTCAAATTTAGTTCTCTTTATCTTTTCTATGTTACCACCTAGTTCTTAACTCATGTTCAAGACTTGATTTTAAATCCTGATTTTGAAAAAAAAAAAAAAAAAATTCGGCTTGTTCTCAACTATATTTTTTATATCCAAAAATTTAATTTTTTACCTTAAAGAAAATTTAAATTATATTCTTTATTTTTTATTCTGATTTTTTTATAATCAATTTTTACACAATCAAAATCATTCGAGAATAGGACCTACGTATGGGGTAGCACTGGTTATAAGTTACTCTTAATCAACAAGCAAGTTAATTGCAGTAACGAATGTATATTTTAGAGCACGGAGCAATCTCTCACATGCGAAGGTGCTACAACGCAATCCATAAAAGAAAGAGTGTAAATTACTTGGCTACCCACTAATATTTTTGAAAAAAAAAAGTAGAGTTTTGGTCATTCAACTTTTAAAAGTATACAGTTATCTACTAAGCTATTAAAAGTATAAATTTTGAGCCATTTTGTCTATTTTCACTATTGAATCTAACATATATAAAGTATCGCACGAGTTACGTGACATAATCAAGGAGCAATTTAGGAAACACATAATATATTTATCCACCAAAAAATAGTGCGAGTATGTAATAACCCAGTAAACTATAGTGTGAGTATATATTTAACCACTAAACTATTGTACAAGTCTTTAGATTTGGCAAACTTAATGATAGAAATACATAAAATGATTCAAATTTTATATTTTTGATAGTTTAATGGATAAATATATACTCTTAAAATTTGAGTGGCCAAGGCTCTATTATTCAAAAAATTTGGTGGATTGCGGGGTAATTTGCTATAAAAGGAAATAGGATAAAGGAACATGTGTATGCTTTGCACCCAAATATTCAAACTACTATAAAAAAGGGAAAAAAGTATTGAAGGTTTATGGTAGAAACTACTAGTCGGTCAAAGCTCACAAGGATAATTGCGCATTGTAGAACGAAGTTTATGGTACTTCAAGGTTCCAAACACAACTTGTAATGCTTGGACATTAGAAATTTAGAACTTTCAAATTGTGGGTTGTTTCGCAAGTGAGTTTTTTGGTTGTTTATTTAAAATTTTACTGTAGTTTACTGTAGAAATTGTAGAAAAAATTTTTGAAGTGTGTAAACTTTTAAATATTTTGAAATGTATAGTTTAAAAATTTTGAGAAATTTTTTGAGATTACTGTAGTTAAATTGTTAAAAAATTTGTAACAGATAAACTTGGCAAAAAACTTGTTTGCCAAACAAGGCCACACCCAAGTGTTAGTATTTCATTGCCCAATTCAATTAATCTTTTATTATTTGATTTGGACTATCTATTGGAAGGATTACTAATTTTTAAGCATCTCACTTTTTGCAAAAAAAAAAAAAAGTATCTATTTGTCTTTGTTAAAACAAATTTAAGTATATTAATATTTTCAAAATTTAAAATAAGTACCTATTTAATAATTTTAGTATAATTTCCGTCTATTTTAGTTTCTACCTCGAATAGAATATATCGTGCGTCACAATAAATTGGTAACAGCAACACGGCTTTTGGCGCTCTTCCCAGTTTGAATCCTCTCTTCCCCAAATTCGGTCGGTGGGTTTTGTCACCCCTTCCCTCTGCTCCACACCCAATTCCTCCCCCATTGATTCCCTACTTTCCCTTCTCTCCAAATACTTTTTCAGTCCAAACCCTAGCTTTAATTATAGAAGCAGGAATCATGAAGCTAAAGAAGCCAGTGAAGGAACTCAAGCTCTCTGTTCCGGTTCAAGATACCTCCGTCTCCAGCTTCTTGTACGCTCCATTATCTCTTCCTTTAATCTTTGTACGCTGACAATTCTAAATTAATTAAAATTTATCTAGTTTATTACGCTAGTTTTTTTTTGGGGGGAAAATTCATGAAAGTGATGGAATTTGTCAAATGATGTGTTGTTAAACATGGTAGGACCGCGAGCGGAACCTTTCACGACGGCGATTTACTGTTAAACCAGAAAGGTTTGCGCCTTATCTCCGATGACAATGATTCTCCTCCTCAGGTAATAATTTTTCGGCATTTCGATTTCGATTTGGTGTGATCGGGTATCATAGAGCTTCAGATAAAATGCTCTAGTTTTGAGGACTTAATGGAAGATTGAAATTGGACGTAATTAGAAGCGTACTAATTAAGAAGTGGCTGATACACGCGGTTGTTTTATCCGTGGATTGAACACTCTCATTTATTTTGCGAGGGAAGAAGCTTCAATTGAGTCAAAAATTGAAGATCTGAAGAAATGCTTAATTGATGTGAATTCCATTATGACGCTGTTTCCAGTTCAGTTGATAGATGGAACGGAACTGGAAAAACAAGATATAAAAGAGAACAATGCATTATAGATTTCGTATAATGTATCTGATTTCACTTCAGTTCTTATAATTTTGAATATGTGGATTACATCTCAAAACAGACTTAAAAGTTTGTATACGTAGAATTCTTAAATTTGAACCTAGTTTTGCCTTTTTACATAAAGGCTTGGCCATAGCTACCGAAAAATAAATGAAACAGGACAATCACATCAAATATGACACTCATTAATACTACATTGGCAAGTCAAACACGTTCCACAAATATTTCAGTTATAGGTGCAGCACATACATTGCTTTATATTTTATATTAATTTTTGTTTTTTCGTGTTTTCATGTCCCAAATCCATCTCAAATAGCTTGTTTTGGTGGATTTCAGATGACTATTGCCCTCAGAATATGATACGAACTGTTTTAGGACTTCTGTTTTGCTTTCATTTGAAAGTTCAGTAGTTTGTGCCATTTCCATTATTTGCTACACAACTTCCAAGAAAGAGAAGGAAAAAAAAAAAAGACTAGAACAGCAAAAGGTTTGCAACTTGACTAATGGAGGATGTATCATTCTCTGAAGCATCTCCTTAACTTTGCATCACTTAAAACTCATGAAACATTTTAGGTAGTATAGGGAACCTATTGTTTGCACGTCATAGTATGCTTCTCTTTTGAATGAAAAAGAACAAGGAAAAGGAAGCCGAAGATGTGACAAATTGAATATTTGTGTGGGCAGCCTGCAGAAAGTAAGGAATTTGATCTTCAATTTTCACTGGAAGATCTTGAGACCATCAAAGTGATTGGAAAGGGAAGTGGTGGTGTGGTTCAACTTGTTCGTCATAAATGGGTTGGAACGTTATTTGCCTTGAAGGTCAGCATACAACTTCAGTTTCCTGCTAATTTGTTATCCTTGAGCACGTTGATTGTTTCAGGAGATCACTTCTCTAAGTGCACAACTTTAGTCATCTTTTTACGCACTTGTGCAATTAATGAATAATTAGTCTTGCATGTTATGCATATCGAATGTGACAGCACAGTGTTTGATACTGATCTTATGAAATTAGTGGATTATTTGCTAATTGAATAAATCAATGATTAGAAACTTTTACTAGAGTTGCTTTATTAGGGAGTTGTGAAGGTGATTTTGGTCAATCTTGCTTAAGATATCTAACATTTGAATAGTTTTGAAGGACCCTGATACTGAACATGGAAGCTTTGAGCTCTTCCTAAAATGACTGGCATTAGCTACTGGCTTTTTGTTGTCATGTCTCTTGACACATTAGCTCTGTACTGATGATGCTTTAGATATTCTAACTCCAGAGTGCATGTCTAAGCACAGGTCATCCAGATGAATATACAAGAAGATATTCGGAAACAAATTGTGCAGGAGCTTAAAATTAATCAAGGCTCACAGTGTCCCCATGTTGTGGTTTGCTACCATTCTTTCTACCACAATGGGGCTATCTCGCTTGTACTGGAGTATATGGACCGTGGCTCTTTAGCTGATGTACTCAGACAAGTGAAGACAGTTCTTGAACCGTATCTTGCAGTCCTGTGTAAGCAGGTAGGAAAAACTGAAACATGAGATTCTTCTGAAAGTATATAAGCTTAACTTTTGCTCACCATGGATATGTGAAATTTTAATATGTTCAGGTTTTGCAAGGTCTCGTGTACTTGCACCATGAGAGACATGTTATCCATAGAGATATAAAGCCATCCAATCTGCTAGTGAACCACAAAGGGGAGGTCAAAATTACAGATTTTGGTGTGAGCGCAATGCTGGCCAGCTCTATGGGTCAAAGAGACACATTTGTTGGTACCTATAATTACATGGCGGTGAGTGGAGATATGATCATGAAAAATTAATCCATTAATTTTTACAGTGGCTATTGGTACACATTCTGTAGAACATACTAAACATCTGATGTGCAACAGCAAAATGTTTTGAGTGGAAAATCTAGAGGCCTAATTCTGGTTTGGTGACTTGTTTCTCCTTTCTCATCTCATATTTAGCCTGAAAGAATTAGTGGGAGCACCTATGACTACAAGAGTGATATCTGGAGTCTGGGCATGGTTACCCTTGAGTGTGCTATTGGACGTTTCCCTTACATACAATCTGAAGACCAGCAAGATTGGCCAAGCTTTTATGAGCTTTTAGAAGCAATTGTGGGAGGCTCTCCACCTTCTGCTCCACCAGATCAATTCTCCCCAGAGTTTTGTTCATTTATCTCTGCCTGGTAAGGTCTAAGAAGATTCGTTTATGTTGCACATATGCAGTAAACACTCTTATCTACTTCTTTATGGTCCTTCGACTGAATGCGTTTGACTATTCCATTACTCTGTCTTTAAGTTGACCTTAAATTCTTAAGACTTTTGGTTGAAACCTGTTGCAATTATTCTAAAAAAAAGTGCGAGTTTTTAGCATCAGAGGATACTTTCTTATAGTTCTATGTTGGATCAGTGACGTAGCTGTGGGTTTCTCAATGTATCCATGTTGTTGCCCCTACCTTCTCTCCTAATGATGCTCTGCTTTGTCATTGTGGCTTGCTTTTTCAGCATACAGAAGGATCCGAGGGACAGATCCTCATCTCTGGACCTTTTGGTTAGTTAACTACCCACTTCTTTTAGTCTTTCTTTTGGTCACCGTGCTCCAATATGCAAATGCTGACTGCTTGATTTGCTCCATTGCTTCCAGAACCATCCTTTTCTTAAGAAGTTTGAAGACAAGGACATTGATCTTGGCATTCTGGTAGCTAGCTTGGAACCTCCCATAAGTTTTCCTAGATGATCATTTTCTTGTAATGACTTCAGAGTACAATATTTTTCCCCATATGCTTTAGCCGCAAGCCATGCTCGAAGATTACAACTACACATTGTTTAATTCTTCTAAATTTTCCCAAAATTTTATTGGTTGCAAACTTATCAGACATGATACGTAGAAGTCTGATATTGTAAAAGTCTGATAAAACATGATATGTAAAAGTCTGATACTGTCATACACCTCTACACGTTTTCTCAAGCGCAGAATGGCATTTAAGGTGATCATAGACCATTTGAAGGCGTTTAGCTTGTAGTGGAATGAGAGCAGATGATGTTGCTTCTATAACTTTAGCACTACTTAGTCTGTGCAAGTTAAAACTTCATAGTTTAGCAGCAGCAGCCAAAATTCTTTTAAGCAGCCAGCGGACTTGTGCGAGTTTATAAATTTAATTTTAGGCTGCTCTTCTGGGGTAGCTAATACTAACCTTGTCACAGTAGGTTTACAGCAGCAGGACATCAATGCTTATTGGTTTGTGGTTTGCACGATATCCCTTAGCCTTGGGTTGGAGCTTTCAGCGTTCTGTCGAAGGCAAAAACAGGTGTATCCGGTTTTTAAGTTTTTCATATACAGACTGCACCATGGGCGATTTAATTTGGGCCTTGGAGTGAGGGCATAAAGCATACATCAAAAATTGCATGATCTAGGCTGTATAAGTTTTTAAGTCACATTCACTTGTACCATTATGGCCCTAAATCCTCCATCCGTATGTCTATTCTTTCTCAAGAAGTTGAGGAGAAATAAATTACTGCGTCAGTAAAATTAAATTAACATCAGATCGTAGAACTTGATTTTTTTTTCCCTTCCCCCGTTCTGTCTATTTGTTTCAAGTGATGGAGCCATTTGATCCAGGATATACTTATTTTGCACGTTACAACTCGGCTTGATTTCTTGGATAAGTGGACCGAATATTCCCGTCAAATAAGACCATCTTTGCTTCTGCTAAGTCAAGAAGCTTGGAGGCTTTCATTGTAGCGTGTGGAGTTAAATCGTTGTTGTCTTTTTCTAATGCTTCCGGTACTATGACACAAATAAAGGATGAGCATTTACAACAGACGTTTACATCAGCGGACGTAAGTGGAGCAGCTGTCCCCCAAGATTTTAGAAATTGGTCTATGTTCCCGTAATAGTTAAATGTTTCCCTCTCTCTCTCTCTCTCTCTCTTTTTTATTTTTTTATTTTTTTATTTTTGTCCTAATATACCTTCATAAAAATTAGACTCTGCCCTTCCAAAAGTTTATAAATCATTTTGACCCCCATAAAGTATTTAAAAGTTTCACTCATATCATTTGATTGTAAATAAGGTGCAAACCAAGCAATTTGATTGTAAATATTGGACCTTGTCCTCCAATTTTTTTTACAAAATTGTATATGCGCCCTCCTGCGTCTGCATCTTTACTAATTTTGCTCTCTTAAAATCTCAAATTCTGGTTCCGCTTGTGCTTGCATAAGAGTACACGTGAAATAAAGAAAAAAAAAGTGCATTATAGATTAAATTAAAACGTGAAGAAGAAGCATATACTCGCAAAAATCAATGGACTTTTACAAGCCAACAAGATTCAAAACTTCAAACAACTTGATGTGTTAAATCAGACTTGTAGTTGAATCAGTTACAGAGCCAGTATTCGGTGTCAGTCAAGCCATTTGAAACTTCAACTTTATTTATTTATGTGCTTTAGAGAAGCACTTGAAAACTACAACTTGATCCACCATTTTCTCTTTTTAGGGTCTCTATATTTTCCTTCATTGAAGAGTTCATTTATAAAAAGCAATTAAAAATTTCGAAAATTCCTAAATTTAAAAAAAATGGATCATCTTTCAATTTATTTCTGTTTTAAGTGATTTTCCTATTTTGAAATGCAAAACGATCATATCATATCATTAAAGGGAGGGAGCTGGCAAAGGCTGAAGCTGTGGGCTACGGACCGTGGAACAGGGAATTTAATCATGGGTAAGAGGCAGAAACCATACAACAACGACTTGTGTGGTGCCAGAGAGAAGCACCCAATCCCAAAGCAGCTCAAGCTTTCATTTCATGACTAATGCTACAGTCAGCTTCCTTATCCTGTTCCCTTTCTCCCCGGTCATTAACTCCCAAGGCCCCTTAAATTCAATCCTCTGATGCCACGGAAGCCTCGATCCAAAAGCTACCATTTCGATGCCGACTTCTTTCCCTCCTTTATAAACAGTCACTCGCTTGGCGTTAATTATTATTGATTGATTGGATCTCACCGGATGATGTAGTAATTAGGCTTCACGATATTCTATTAATGACAATGATGTTTCTCGATCGTGACATCTTCAATTAAATTATGAATATCATCGTGCGTTAGATCTTATTTAAAAAAATTGCATCACATCAAGAAAAGATAATGTAGGTGTTAAGATTTAAATGTGTTAACAAATGCCTATTGAACATCCATTAAAGAAGCCATTAAATTGTTACTGTTACGCGTGGATGAGGAATTAATGGTCACAAATGGGCAAGCTGACTAAACAACTGGCGCCCCGCGTGAATGGTCCAGTGGCAGCGTCTCTCACCAATGAACTTTGAGATCACAAGTTCGAGTCTCTGCTCCGCTGGATTCCTCCGCGCACTTAACGTGTTCGGGTCGGGTTGGGGCGTCGGGCCCGGGCCGCAGGGGATTAGTCGGGCAAGGATTGACCCGGACACCCCTGTGTCGACAAAAAAAAAAAAAGACTAAACAACTGGCATTGTTCGGATAGTAAATTGTCTCAAATAATATTTCGTTTGCATAATAAATATATTTTTTTATATTTTTAATTACCTATTTATTTTAATACATCACATCATAAAAAGTGCTATAATAATTATTTTAAATAATACTCTATAAAATAATACTTAGGATCATTGCACATGCACAGGGAGTTACATTGACAATAGACTATAGGAGTATAATAATAACAGCACATATCAAGGCATTTGTTTCTATGTCTACAATCAAATTGGGGGATAATTTGAGAAACCTCTCTCGAGGTTTAACAATTGTAATTCCTAATTAAAAAAATTATATTGGCTGAGTTTTCAAAAGCTAAGATATTAATTAAATTTGTTATGAAACTAAAATGGTTTACAAGAAAAGGGTAATGTTGAATTGAAAATATATTATCTATCTAATAAAAAGTTAAAAATAAGAGAGGCAAATGATATTTTTCAAAGTTTAGAGATGCTAAGTGATATTGTCACAAAACTCCTCAGGGAGGTTTTTGAAATTATCCTATCAAAATGTCAATAGCTGAGTAACGAATTCCCCTGGAAGGATGGATGGATTCAAAACATTTGCCTTGACGGCCAACTTTATACGCATATATATAATCTAAGGTATACTATATAATTTCTAAAGCCGCTTTGGTGCCCCCGTCTAGATTGCTATTTTGTAGAGTTTTTATTGAAAAATATACTTTAGCCATTTGATATATGTGAAGTAAAAAAATAATTCAGAAATGTGTTTGCGAAAAATGTAAAAAAAAATTTTGTGAGAAAAATGGCAACCCAACAAGTAAAAAATATACTTGAAAGCTTTCAACGTTTTAAGAAGAAAAAATTAATCTTCAGATTTTTTTTTTTTTGGCTGCAACTATATATGCTCAAATTAATTACATATCTCAATAAAGCTTTTGATGATTAGCGTAGAGATAAGTTGATCCTACCATAATTGAGAATGGAAAATATATAATAATTGTAAGAGGTAATTAATTGGGTGTTCAATGCTCACCGAGAACAGGTCTCAAAAATCTTTTGATTTCTTTTTTTCTTGGAATTTTACCAAACAATCATAAGTGGAAAAGATCATGGCTTATCCCTTTCTCCACTTTCCACCATTTGTTGTCTTCTATTATAATAATGTTCTGTTGTCATCACGCCAAGGTTTCTTCTTTAATTTAGAGATTCCTCTTTGGCGTTATCCCTAAACTGTGGATGCCTTAAAATGTCAAAAAGAAACGGATAAAACAGTTATGTCGTAACTTTATTGGGGCAAAAAGTGCAGAGGATGCCAAAGATTATATATTATTATTATTTTTTCCCAATATAGAAATTTGAGGATAATATGATGGGTTGGTCATTGGTGACTCGGATACGGATGTCTTCGAAGCGTTTGGACCATAACCTTATCCCCTTTCCTTGTAGAATGGGAAAAGGAAGAAATTCAAGCCATATGAATTTTGACAGTGACAGATGACTACAAACCTGAGGATAAAGCAACATATCATCAATTAAACAAAGCAAAAAAAAAAAAAACGCGTAGCTCATGTATGTTAATGTAACGCCCCTGTCGTAAAACTTAAAAAGTTAATGCTTCAATAACATCCTATTTGTAAAATCAACTTCTGGCTAACCAAGCCACCCTGTAATATATGTACGTATATATACATAATTAGCTCATGCGAGTTTCAACCCCTGCTGAAGCCTGAAACAATAGTACATCATCAAGTTTTCATCCTTCATTTGCTCTGCTGTTCTCCTTATTCGTTCATTCCAAGATTGTGATCTGCAATGGGTGGAGCAAATCAGGTTTATCAAGAAATGACCTTCAAGAATACCTTTGCCGGCCTTGATCCAAGGCATGTTCAGTGGGTGATCACGGAAGCTGAGGATGACACTTCCTGTGATTCTGAATCCATCGGTGAAGACTCGGGGAATAACTCCGCAGCATCATCTTCTTCATCAGACTTAGCAGAGGATGCATCCTCTTCTCCAACATCGTCACCATCTACATCACCTTCACATGGGCCGTTGTACGAGTTGTCGGAGCTTACGAACCAGCTGCCTATCAAGTAAGCATTCGATATATTTGTGATGTACCAAACGAAGAGTTAGACTTGGAACTGTTCAATATATTAATCTTTAGGTACTTCATTCAAGTAATGGTGTATGAATTTTGTTCGTTCAGGAGAGGTCTCTCAGAACATTATCAAGGAAAGTCTCAGTCTTTTACATCTTTGGCAAATGTGAAGAGCCTCGAAGATCTTGCAAAGAAAGTTAGTCCTTATGGTCAGAGGATGAAGCCATGTAAGAGCTATGCAGGTTTAGTTGGTCAAAAGATTGGTCCAAGGGCTGTCATAGCCAAGAAGTCTTCTTCCAGGGGAATGGGATCATCATTTCTATCTTCTTTTGGCAGTAGAGCGAGTTTTGTTGGCAGTTGTCGGCATCCCATTCCCCTGCACAAAGATTGTTAATCTGTAAATCACTTAATTTAAGAGGCTTGCATGTATTTTTATTGCAAGCTTTCTAATATTTCTCCATTGAAATTTTCTTCAAATTTCAAACCGTGTAAGATAAACGAGTCGAGGTCATATATGTGTAGAATGAAGCGAACAGGTTTTTATTTCCGCCTCTCTATACCAACCCCATCGAAATAGTAAACAATACATAAATAGCAGAAATCTAGAGATTAGAGGTGTCAAAATGGGTGATTTGGACGGATTTGGGTTGGGTAAAGTAGGTAATGATATAAGTGAGTCAATCTATTTATACTTATTTAATTATATGGGTATAAATGGGTAAGTCAAAAAATGAATTGGATAATTTAATTATTTATTTATTTTAATTTTTTGTAAACTCATTTAGATTCATTTTTGAAAAACTAAATTATCAATTTATATCACCCTTTGTACCCATCATTAATTTTAAATATTTACTTATAATGTTCAATAAGCATAATTACCAATTTTTTGCCATCCGTACTCTATGTAGCAAAATTACATACTATTTACTAATTGAACAATAAGAATATAACAATTTGAACTAAGTACTATAAAAGTTAACATAAAAACTTAAACAAAAAATTTTGAACCCTAGCATTTTTAACTAAGTATTCCCTTGCTCTGCCGTTAAAATGTGGATCAAACACCCCCCCCCCCCCCAAAAAAAAGAAATAAAAAAAAAGAGAAGCAGGTACAATGGTCTGGCGGCCTGCGTATTGCCTGATAAAAGTGAAATTTGAGCACTGTGAAGCTACTCAAAATAACTTTGCCCGTCCACATAAACCCCCTTTTGAATCAAGTACGGTGATCGCGTAACTGCCCAATTCGTTCCCTGTGGCGCATATTTGATCCACAGGATGAAAAAATCGCTCCAACTTTACATCCTAAAATCTACAGCAAACGTTGCTATGATATCATTAACTTTGTTTTACTGCCTTGTTTACAAAATAGAAAGTATACATCTTTCAGAAAATCCATAGCAAAAGTTGCTACGGAATTGCTAATTCTGTTTAGTGCCCTGCTCAGAAGGACTTCAGCGATGGAACAGATAGCTCAGGCCTAGGGGCCCTCTAGAACGGACAAGGGGGCCTGGACAGCTTCTCAATTTTTTTCGTTTGCCAGCTTCTCAATCAGTTTCGTATCAAACCGCGCCACCCCTTTTCCACCTCGTGCCTCCGTTGCCTTCAAGGAGAATAATCAAAACCCACTCACCCTTCCCCGGCCCCCCACCTCTTCTTCCTTTTTTGCCTTTTTGAGAATTTATTCCCGGGCGTTCAATATCCTCCAACCCCAACAGCTAAGGCCACCAAGAGTCTTAACTATTATGCTTTTCAGAATCATATGCAAAATTGCCTACTCATAATGCTCGATATATTTACCTTCTTTGGTTTACTCCAATCTACATATGCTAATGAAGCCCCTAGACCACCCCCATATGGGAAGCCCTAGTTTACTTCGACATTTACGTACCAGATCTCAAACTCACTTCCGTATTAAGCAACCGCAGTGACAAACAGCAATGCGACAAATTGCACAAGCTTATTGGAACACAAGGTATAAATTTTACAGACCGTAACTCGTAGAAATCAATCCAAAAAATTTTAAAACTGCTTTCATTAGATAGGAGCAAAAGGCTCGTCTTATCCTAGAATATAATCATCACGTGAAAAAAAATGCCAAGGTGAGGTACAAACTTTGTATAACATCCACAAATTAGAGGTCGGCAAATGTATCTCTCAAGGTATCAAATTTTATAGACAGGTGTAATTCCCAGCAGAAAAAAGCACTTTCGCATGACAACTGCAGTTGCCTCACAAAGCAAGAGTCTACTGATCTCCTGTGGTGACCCAACCACCTACAGATTTTTCACCAGGACAAATTCAAATCAAACGCCTGTAACAACTTAGAAACCATAAAACATGCAAGGTACTCATTGAAGCCATTTGAGATTAAGACAAGCATTATCTTCCAATTTTATCCTCTTCATCTCATCAATTATATGGGCTCCATACCTGACAGTTCGTATAAAATTTTGTGAAGTCTTCAGACAAATTGTACAGGTATTCACACAAAATGTTTGGCAACATATTTGTACATGCCTCTTCAACCACCTGCAATGTGAAAAAGGAACACATTAACAAGATGCAACATGTTTAAGTGACAAAAGTAATATCAATCAGATAGATTTTTGCAAAATCTGTAGTCTTGACTCTTGAAGCATACCTCTGGGAACTGTAGCAAATGAAGGCCCAAAACCCGTTCATCTGGATGAGCCAAATCAACTGTTCCAACCTGCCCAAAACAGATGAAGTATGATGTAAGAAGCCAGCGTTCCAGGCAAAGCATATTTCTCAGCATCGAGCCACCATTCCCTGAAAAAATACTCGGGCAGGCTCCTAGTTGATTTTTTATAGACAGAAGACTGTCATCCAAGGCTAGGTTCAACTTTCAGTAAATACTGAAAATTTCAAAGAAGCTGCATTGCTTTATCCAAAACAGAGTAGGGTTAGGCTTTTGAATAAATCCAAAAAAGATTGTCATTCTTGTAATACATCATAAGCACTTTTTCATAAGAAGAGAAAAAGAGCAACAAATAAAAATCCAAATGGATAGTCAATTCATCTGATAACAGAGTAAGAGCAGAAAGCATATGAGTTTTAAGTCGCAGATTATCACCATAAAGCTCTAATCTGAAACTTCTACTCCAAAGGCTCTGAATTTATTACTTGATTCTTAACTTCTAGACTTCTTCCTCTAAGTTAAGGACTGAACTTTACTCTTCAATCCAAAAAAATTTGTGTACATTAGACCAAGTCGTTCATCAGACAAGGCAGAGACGTGTGCAGAACACGTGTACAACACACAAAACACGAATTGCAGATGGGGTGTTTACTATTGAGTAAAATCATTGGAAACCACTTCTTCCACTTTGTAATCCAAAAAAACCATACTGGCTAATCACCAAAGTTGACTTCGTGATCAAGGTTCTTGAATATAGAAGAATACATTGGAAAATTCACCATTATAATTCAAATACTCTACTGTTGTAAGCATGAAGAAGAAGAAGAACCTCTACCTTTTTCAACTCCTCTACATCTCTACCAGATCTCCTGATGATTGAACAAATTCGAGCATGTGCATACAGCAAATAGACAGCAGTATTTCCCTGTTCAATATAAAAACAAGCAATACTATATGTATAGTAACAGGGTAGAAGATTTATTTAAAAAAAAAAAAAGCATCAGAGGCTTGTAGAAACAAGATGGGTAATTAGATTGATAGGCATAGTCATGAAGACTTCAAGTGACAATATGCAATTCAGAAATTATATTGGTGAGGAGCCAACTATTTCTTGCTTGATGTAATGAACAAAGAATGCAGAACTTTGGAAGAATAAGGAGAAATGCATTATAAAGAAAAACATGAATACTGGTTGCATAAGAGAAGAAATCAAGCGCCGCACCTTGTCATTAAGCATCTGATCGAAATTGAACGTGTAGTTGGTTAACCTGTTGTTCTTTAGGTCAGCATACCTGATTAACATCCAACAAAATCACTATTAAGATAAAACTTAGAAGTGGGGAAACTTCAAGAAAGTGCAAACAAACAAGTGAACAAGCAATAGGAACTTACTTTACAGCCCCATATCCAATAGCTTCAGCAGTTTGCTCAAGCTCCTCCCCAGTCCATTTCTCAGCTTTGCCTGATCAATATTCAAACATTTATCATGGTTCAAGGAGTTAAAGGTTATTCAGATACTTACAGGGTGAAAGTGGAGTAGAAAGGAGACAATGAAAACTCGAGCATGATATGTGCAAAAAGGAGACTGAGAGGTCACATATTAAGAAAAACAGTTCATAGATAACATCCTACCTCTTTCAATCAGAGCTGCTTTACACCGATTCTTAGCTTCATCAAGTAAATCAACTAGTTTAACAACTTCAGTAGCTCGCGTACGGAATCTCTTTCCATCTTCTCCTAAAACAAGACCAAAACCCACATGGCTGACTTTGGGATACTTATCTTCTTCAGCTGGAAGCCAACCTGCCTGTCTGGCAGCCTAGAATAGAAGATAATTGCACAAAGATCAACCGATCAAACAAATAAAATTTTTCCTTTCCAGGGTTAGGGGGTGGGATGCAGCATCTATCGGGATATGAATTACTTACAGCAAAAAACATTTCAAAGTGCTCCCTCTGGCCAACATCAGTTACATATATGATCCATTCTGCTTTTTCTTCATTGAGCCGATACCTACAAATTGCAGGCAGAAAACCTCAATAATTAGACAAATATTCCTACTACTAAAAGTCACATGTAAATTAAGACACCAATATAAAATTTCAATGCCTATCTCTTTATAGGTAGTCATCAAATAAATGTTAGAGAAAACAGTCTTTCTGAGTTATAATCTATAGGGCATGGTACAAGCCAAATTCGCTTTTTTTAACTCTCAAATAACCTACCCTCACTATCATGCCTTTTGACACTTGAAGCAAAAGCTTAACTCCATTATAATGGCAAACAATTTGCATTTAACCTGCTTCTCTTGGGCTATGAAACATCACAGCATAAAAAGACACATAAGAAATATGCAGCAGGACCTAGCACCTGGGCCTCCACCCCTCCTTACACCACCCCTGACAAAACCCCAACCTTGCCCAAATGATAGTTCTGGAACTGCTCTTGACATCATTAGTTAAAATTGTAAGCAGGTGGCAACTCTGGTTAGGAGCATGGCATGCCAAATCATAGAGGAAAGATAGCAGGAAGAAGAATCAATGCAATTTTAGGCAAATTTCCGTTATAAAGGGATGAATCCCCTAACATTTAGTATACAAAACCTTGTAAAGGTAACATTTCACAAGAGATTAACTTTGAAGTTAATACGTGCATCATTTGTTTGAAAGATGCCAACTAAATAGGAGCTTATGAACTTTCTCCTCATCTTAATAATTTCCTCATCAGGGGTCTAGGGCTAGGTAGGATGACACAGAACACTCCTTTCTTAATCACGTTCTCATGCACCAATGATAATAAATTGCAACATCTTATGAACAGGCCGAAAATCATTGTTCACACTAAGTGCACTATCAGGCAAATCGCATACTAGCCACTATCGAATATGTTAGCTAGCTTGACTATGTTACTGGACTTGGGTATGGTGTCCCCCCCCCCAAAACAGCTACTCTAGTGCAAAATGAAGAGTAGGACACAGGTACAGCAGGGCTGACTCGAGTCCGGTTTAACATAGTTGCTTGATAATTGAGGCAGAAGCAACCAAACAGTGCACGCAAAGGTTGATTAAAAATGCATTCGAAGTAATCTTGTCTAGATTCTCTTATGTGACAAATATATATAGAATGGTGGCATATTTCAGTCATGTAAAGCAGGTATTTTGAGCTCGTAGCCACGGCTACTCTTTCAAGACTTCCAGATTTAGCTACAGACTGAATCATCTGTGGTTTTAAACTAATGCTTGACCGGCATGTATTCACCTACAGAGATTCCAAGAACTTACAAGGATAAGGTATCCAGGATTGATTAACTAGTTTTTCAAATTTGACCCTCATACTTCTTTCACTTTTTGGAAAAATAAACCTCTCAAGTCTATGCCTATAAGAACACAGACGAAATTGCAAGACAATGACGAGCAGCAAAAGTCATCTAATATGGGCAATGTGACAAACTCACAAATCAATAACAAAATAATCATACAAGATAATTTAATCCATATTATACTCTGTCAAAAAATCTATATAAGTAGTTATATGTATAACACAATTTTTTTTTTTAAAGTTCAGCCACATGCAATGCATAAAACAGTTGATCTACAATACTATTAAAAGAAAAGTAGACAGTGAATGTTAATCCCATTAACAAACACATCCAAAAAGTGAAAACAAACCACAAAGCAGCAAGATCAGTTGAAGCATAGTTGTAACCACCATCCTTCTTCACAACAATAAGAGGTCTTGTGATCCCGCCAACATAGATAACACGTGCACCTTCACTTTCTTCAATTAAGTTCTCTTTACTCAATAGCTCTAAAGCCTTTGGGATATATGGATTATAAAAGCTTTCCCCCTAATAAGAAGAGAGAAGAGATAAATAAACCTGGGCATGTGCACAGTCAAGAACAAAGACTACACTAGTCCCTACACACTACGAGTCTAAGACATATGCAAAACTTCCCAATTTAAAAACTAATGCATTTTTAAGCTATTGTGTACATAATTCCGAAGGCACAATCATTTGAATTTAAACGAAATACCAAGTATAATGCGTTCTGGCTTAGTCATCAACTATTAACTAAAGCATACAAAAAATTTTTTTAAAAAGATCAAATATGGGAGACAAAGATGTCTCCCATATTCGAGACAAGCACCCACAGTTTTCCTCCCTTTCCTCTCCATTGGCATTTACAAGCCAATATAACTAAAACTGCATATTTGTCCTCCTGCATATTCCAGGACTCGAGTACTCCCTCATGTTTTTTGTCATTATGATGGAAGATAGAAAAATGATTACCAATACATACAGATAAAGAGTGGCTTTTGTGAAAACCAGGTCACAAAGTGTATTCATCCTAGACGACCATTTGTCATTGTCAATATATTATACATGTGTCCCAATTTAAAAACACCTAGTTGAATCACAAAAAGTACAGAACCCATAAGTTGTAGAGACCAAATTGCATTAGAAAATGATCAAACCTAGGCAGTCAAAGGCCAGTGGAAAGAGACTTCTCAAACACTCAACTGGAATGCAAGACATACATTGCTTATTTAGTGTTCGTTTCATCATGTAAAGCTACAAAACTGCTAACATTCCATTCCATACCTTCTCCTCCAACTTAATACCTAGCCGCAGATAAACTTTATCAAATTCCCTTCGACTAGTTTCACAGATCTGTGCCCATGCCTTCCGATACTTCTCTTCTCCTCCCTGTTACAAAAATTAACTTACAACATGACAATAGAATTGCCAACAAGGACAACCACTAAATCAACTTCAATATATTGATAACCTGAATCCTCAAACAAACAAACAAAAGAATACAAAAACCTTTAGCATGAATGGATTTATGAACATCCAAATCACGCACTAGTGAAGCTTCAACTACAAAATTGAGGTGATTCACCTGAAGACTGACTACTGCTTTCTGGGCCCTCTCTTTAAAATCAGAATCGGCATCAAATTTCTTCTTTGATTCTTTATAAAATCCCTGAAAATGGTAACAATTTAATAGACATCAGATGATCATGTCTAGTAAAATTGAACAGCTACAAAGACTCTCATGAACCAACAGGAATCTGCTAAACAAGTGCATTTAAAATAACGTGAATTTCTATCTGCATCATAGTACCCACCTACTGTCCTGAGTAGGAAACAACATAAATAGTAGAAGTTGAATATTTTCCCAGATAAATTCTTTTATTAAAAAATGAATTCAATAAGACCTGTGTACCCAAATGCATTATAAAAGCAAGCCATTCCTTGAAAATATTTACCACCTCTCAACAGAATAATATGAAACAAGTAAAAAATCATGAATAGTCATATTTTATCTTGCACTCACTTGTAGATCTCCAATGGCTTCAGTTGGAGCAGCCTCCCAGTTAGGATTTTCTTCAAATAGATATTCTATCAGCATGCCAAACTGCAAAACAAATAATAAAAAATAGGATTCAAATAAATGGGGTAACCAAAGAGTTGGTCACAATCGATCACACATGATTGTCACATCAGTAGAAATACATCATGCAGGACAGGAGATGGAACTTAATTTGTGAAGTCACTTACAGAGCTATATTAATACAAACTAATGTGACAAGTTAGGTTCGTGGATAACAGATAATATAAACAAATAACCAAGCCTATCAGACCGCTTGTGACAAGTGAAACCCCCTTGCGCAATCTGCCTACTTTTACACCGTTCCTATAAGGTAAAAGATGGGAAAATAGATTGGGTGGAAACCATCTAAAAAGGTATGAATAAATCCAATAGGTAGCAAAATGACAAACAAATAATACCAAGGAGACTACGATCCATGGACATCTCCAATCCGAACAACCAAAAAACAGATCTCTAGATTTTCCACAATTAATACTTTGAAGGTAGAGCAAATAAGAAGCAAAACTAATAGATGTAAACAAATCAAAAGATGCCGAAAATCACATTGGCCACAAGGCAAAAGTAAAAGAACCAAGTGGAAAATTAGATATGTAGCCAAAATTGCCATAACCTGTGTTCCCCAGTCACCAACATGGTTTCTCCTAAGAACTTCAACATTTTGAAACTCCAGCATACGGGCCAGTGTGTCTCCAATAATGGTAGATCTCAAGTGCCCAACATGCATCTCTTTTGCTATGTTAGGTGAGGAAAAATCAGCTATTGCCCTTTGGACTGGAGGTTCTGGCGCCCATGTTTCAACACCATCAATAAGCATTTTATGAATTCTCTGCAGGAAGAATGATAACATTATTATCATCATTGCCAATATTATCACTTATTATTGTTTCTACCCATCCAGCAATAATTACACAGCAATCCAAATTTGGGAACATTTAGTATCCATATGAAACATAAAACTACTGACAACACTTGGTGAAATTAAGAAAGGCTAAATACCTTTGCCATCCATTCTGTTGACAATGTAACGTTTACATAGCCAGGTCCTGCTATTGTGCACCCCCTAATCATTTCTGAATCAGGAAGACTGTCCATGATTGCCTACAAATGGAATGAGAACAACTGAATCTTCATGCTTTAATAAAAAGGACCTAACTTTTATGTCACAATAGTCATTCTAGATTTGGATGATACTAAAATGAAACTATGAATACCTGTCCCACAGCCTGGGGTTTCTTGAATTCAGGAACTCTGCCTTTAATTTTCGCAAATAAGCTCATTGCATTATTGCTGGACCAAAAGAATAGTTTCCTCAATCAGCATTGCAGGGAACAAATGCTATGCAAAAAGATTCTAGGCATGGAAATGTTGTAATTTTTACTTCACACACAACAGACCAACATTTCAATGCAAAACCAATTAATTAGCATCCATAGACAATCTAATATACCATTTGTGAATATGAGAAGCTTTTGCATACCATTGATAATCGCCGTGTCTTAGATCTTTGCAAGGAGTAATAATAGGAACTATATCTAACTCATCAGGAAATTTATCTCTGAGGGCTTCTCCAAATAGTCTCTGTAATTGTTGCTTAACACTCCCTACTCTCTCCATAACCTGCACAGTGAAGTATAATGCTGAACGTCAAATCCCCCGAAGGAAACACATATCAAGGTGCAGAGATGGGTATAAGCCAATCTTTTTTGGACTAGCCTCCATTCAGTAAGTGTGCATATGGATTACATCTAAATCATACAGGCTACCAACCACTACCTTAAGTTCTCCAAATTGTTGATCAAAAATCCCCAATTTTCCTACCCAGCTCAGTGAACTGTCATATTAAATGTCACATTCTCCAAAAGCAAACACCTATCAATATATGCAGTCTTTTCTGTGACTGTCTAGTCATTTACGTTGCACATACTAATGAAAAATTACCTCTGCCATGGATGATACGGATTGCAGTTTTGCCACAGAGAAAGGCCTACTAGCTGTTCTCAGAATACCTGTCTAGTTTCATAATAACCACACCAAAATAACAGGTTAAAGAACAAGTAACGATATCAAACATCCCACAAAAATTAATGTCTAAATCATTCAAAAAGAAAACAATGGACTCAAAAATTCTCAATTCATCAACATATTATCTTCAAGTGACTGACAAATAACCACAAACCTGTCAAGCGTCTATTATATGTTGATTTCATCAACATATTAGCCCCCCACCATTATTTTAAAACCACTTCAACAATGCTAATTTTCATTTTTCCCTCGAAAACTAAAAACATCTAAAAGGTTTCAGTTTCGAAGATATTTGAAAAAGAAAGGAAACATAAACGTAATAAAAAAGAGCTGCTGCCCAAGAACACACGACCTCATTTTAGAAAGACACAACTCTCTCCAACAAACCAATGCACCCACCAAAACACCAATAATTAAGCCATAGAATTGCAGCTGTATGACGTAGCGAAAATCAAGTACATTGCACACGCCATACTACCCAAATTTGCATCAGTAACTCTTGAATCTAATCCAACATAAAACTAAAAGTAGCAGCTCTTTCTAAACTACTAAATTGGAGTAGTAAAAGTACACGTCTTCCTAGCAGATAAAAAGCATTGGTATTTCAATAATTACATGTAACTGACTAAATTATCTTATATTTTAGGATAATTAAACAACTAAAACAAAACAATTAGCTTAAATAGCAAAACAATAGTCATACGAGATAAAAATAAGTGTAAGAGCTGATGCAAAACGTTTAGAGAGAAGAAGAGAGACTCACGGGTTGAAAGGTGGGAGAAATGAGGAGGAATTTGAGAGAATTTTGAAGAGAAGAGAAGCTTGGGAGGAGCAAATTGGGAGGGAGAGGCCGCCGTCGGAAATAAGTAGGCATACAATGCAGCGGTCATTATACTTTCCTCGGCTTTCTCCTTTGTATTTGTTGAGAGGTTTTGGAAATTTCTATTTTTATTCCCCCTTTTACCATTCGACGAACAGTAGGGTTTTGCGAGTGGTCGGGAGAGGTGCTGTTGCGTGGGAGTTACCTCCAATCACGATTGGCCATGTCAGCCAATCAACCGGGTTCAATAGTTTACGGGTGTCTTGGATCGTTGGACCGGATTTTGGCACGTTAAGTCGTTAATAACTAATTAACCCAGAAAATTTTATTTTTGTTAAATTATACCCAAAAAAATTAAGTAAATGGGTTTTTTTTTATTGGCTTTGGGTAAATAGGGATGTAGAATGAATTAGTTTTAGTCCTTGATTTTGCAGTTTAACTAGGTGCTTGACTAGTTTCAATTAGTCCATGGATCTAAATGAACCAAAACTTTAGTCCATGATAAGAAGCAAATCAATAATAAATATTTCCCAAAAATAACGAAAATAAACAAATAAACAGAATATATTGAGGACCACATTAACAGTTGCTAGCCCACATATCAGGAATAAGCTTCTTGGATATTGAATTCATTGATGTCAACCAATTATCTTCCAAAAATCTATTTATTCCCTGTTTAATTAGGCACCTAGTGAAACATATCACTCTTAACTCGTTGCTGTCACTTTTAAAGAACTTTTTTCTTATCACCAGAAGAATTTTCTGGCAAATGTAATAAATATGATAGACAGTGGAGTTGCAATTATCATAAACTCGCATTAAGGGCACACCTCATGTGTGCGGAATTAGGGAATAATTAAAATAGATCAATTTTGTATAAATTTTTGTTTGTTACATACAAAAACTTTGCATAAAATTTTCATGAAAAAAAGTTTTGGTTTATACGATTACAATAATTTGGTAGTTACAATATTTTATGGTGGTTATGAGGAGTTATATTAGCAAAATGTAATTAGGTGATTAGAATAAAATTTAATTTTTATAAGGACAAATTTGAAAGTTTAAAAGACAACAAAAAATTTTCACCAGTTATCATTACTCAAGCATTATATATTGTATCGTATAGATTAATCTTTATAAGGATAAAATAGAAAGTTTAAAAGATGACAAAAGTCATTTTACACCAACAACTGTGACTTAGGCATTATATGTTGTATAGATGTATAGTTATTGTATAGCTATTATAAAACATGCAAAGAGCATAACTATTTCTTATGGAACAATTGAAGGATCACGGGAAAGCCACCTTGCGGCTTCGAATCCTCTGTCCCCAAAGTAGTTTTTGTCCCCAGAGTAGTTTTTGTCCCCTATGTCCCTTATTTGTACAGCTGCCACGTGTCTCTAACCTTTTATTAATCCAAACTCAAATAAATCGATAATAATCGGTTTACAAGTTTACTCAAAATCAATTAAAACATATAACTCAAAACTTTTTTTAATTTTCTTTTTAACAAAAAATAGTCTTGTTGATTTGGGGTAAAAAATAAAGAAGAGTTTTAGTTGGTTTCTATGTTTATGATCAACAAGACTCTTTTTTGTTAAAAAAAAATTTAAAAAAATTTTGAGTTATCTGTTTTAATTGATTTTAAGTAAACTTATAAACTGATTATTATCGGTTTATTTGAGTTTGGGTTAACAAAAGGTTAGAAACACGTGACAGCTGTACAAATAAGGGACAGAGGGTACAGAGAATACTTTAGGGACAGAAGATTTGAAGTCCCACCTTGCTCATCAGTGGTGGAATTAGGGCCCTAGGATTTGAGATTTCAATTTTTGACGCCACATCAATTGTAGTTATAGTAAATTTATAACTAAAAGGCATTTATGTTAAGCATACATTTTTATTCATTATGTCAATTATATTTTGATATCTAAATTGTACTACAATGTAGTGGTAGTTTGGAAACGTTAAAAGAGTTTATTGTTAAATTTACATGAATAACTAATTTTAATTATATCCAACTTCTTGTGAAGCGTAAAAATTTTTAATTTTTAATTTATTAAGAGCAGTCAATGTAAATGAAAAATAAATATTTAAAGTTCTTTAGGCAGACAATATAGATAAGAAAGAGATTTTTATAAAAATATTGGGGCAAAGTAGATAAAATTGAAAAATTGAAAAAATTCAAGGGGTTCAAATAAGGAACAACTTAAAATTTTTCAAAAATTCTAAGCCTGAAAAGAAAATATCTCAAAATTGAAGAGGGGGTTTGTTGCCCGGGAAAGGGGGAGGGAAGATGGGGTAATTGCCTACCCTCAGTTATACTTGGCTCCACCTCTGCTCCTCGTGACAAAATTTAAGGGCGACGGGGAAGAAAAAGAGAGTGAATAATGATTGAAAATAGGACAATTCTCATTTTCTTCCTTCCAATTCGTGCCACGTTATTTCAATACTATAATCGCGAATCAAATTGAAAGCGACTGAGATACATGCTGAGATAGGAGGTTATTTGAAATAATTATTGTAACACTTTTTTTGTGATGTGATGCATGTGAGATAAAAAGATAATTGAAAATTGTATTTATGATGTAAATATAATAAATTTTAATTTTAATTTTTTTTGCATATCTTCCTATCCAAACAAACTCCATTAAATAGGTATTATTTCTGAACTCCATTAATTATACTGCAATTGGTTTGCATGCTGTCCGAGGCCCTCAGTCATTTTGAGTTTAACAATCTCTGGAGCAGGGTTTTGAGTGAAATAATTAACCAGCAAACTGGTACAAGAAGTTAAGGGAATGTTTGTCGAAAATAGTAAATTAGTTGCAGTATCACGATTCATTTGCATAGCAGAAGTTAAGCAAACAATTATATTGTTTTCCTAAAGTTTTTCTTTTTTCAAATATATAAGAAGTTCCAATATCTGGACTTGTCTTATTGTGAGTGTCTTTGGGTACAAGTCAAGAATAACAATTTGGTCTAACATCAATGTCATGTCATCTTCATCTATGAAGGAAATGCATTAAATATGTACATTAATAACTAAAAAAAACTGGTGGGATAAGTTTTTTGTTATTCTTTTTTTTTCACAAAAAAAATTCGTAAAATGCTTTAGGCACTGGTACTGTCATTGATAATCATTGCAAATTTACGTTAAGTATCAATTCCGTTTTGTATATCCAGCTTCTTGTCCTGGTCAAAGCGTGTGAGTGTGAAGACCCTTCTCTCTGGGCTATGGTGGAGTTCTAATTGACCTAGTTTATTTGTACCAAAGCCAAAGGGTTTACATTAAAGCTAGAATGCTATAGTTGAGTAATGATGTGCAGGAATACAAAAGAAATGAGTCAAAACCCTTTCTATTGAACAAAAAATAAATCAATGGCAAGGTGTAGCTATATACAGCATTTCTTTTTAAAATTTACAAATTTTAATCAAGTAATGAGAATTTCAAATTTTTTTTAAAAATGTTAAATTCCAACAACCACTGCCCAATGCTCAAATGTGCTAATGTGAGTGTATGATCATTGATTTGGCTGGTAAAGAAAACCGGAGTTTGTTCCCATACCCAAAAAAATAAAATAAAAAAATGACAGAATAGTCCGTTCTTATCCATTTGTTACAGTCGCTGTCATGTTACATGATCAGCCCACAAGGTCGCGATTAAAATACCGCTCCCAATGTACAAACCCCCGAGCTTCCTATAAATTCTGCCAACCTGGGTTTCCTGTTCTCACTCGCTTCAATTGATAGAGTAGATACAGAAGAGCCACGAGTGGAGAGAGACAGATGAAGAATTCCGGCAAAAGCTCCAAGACAAATGTGAAGGCCGGCAACGGTCAGGAGATCAGGAGAGACAGGAAATCGGCTACAGGCATGAATGGATCGCCGAAGAAAGGTGGCCATGGCGGCAAGTTCACGTGGTCCGGTGACGGTTACTCCGATGCTGAGCTAGGACGGATCCACAAAGAAGCTCTCGACGTAAATGATCCCAACTATGAAGATCCTATTAAGAACGAAGACTGAAGATCATAAATATCATCGTCATCGTCATCGGCTGTGATTATCAAATGTTGATCTTCTGATTTCTTTGTTTTTTATGAACTTGGAAATGTAAATACGCCTTTGATTATACCTAGATATATGAATCTATGGTGATCTGTGATTTACCATATTAAATAAATTCTTGTGCGTTCTTCTGTTCCTTGAGTTGTCCGATCTGTGAATCCATACTGTGTGGAATTCTTATGGGCGTACTCTTTTTGATGATCGAATGGTTTCTTCCTCGCGATTGAGAACGTTGTTTTACTTGCTTCTAAATCTAATCAAGCCTAGCAAATTACAGGGAATAGGTAAATATGATGGCGATAAGGGCACAAAAAGGAAATCAATTTATTTCTTTTATTTAATAATTGATTCATATTTGCAGAAGTTTAATTCCACGAAAAAACATTTCACAGATATATCCAAGTATCTAACACGTAACGTTGAAGATTTGCGCTAATTGTGCTTGCACGACTTGGCTTGAACTTTAATAGTTTGATTGGGGGAAGCTATTGTTTTATTTGCAAGTACCTCCTCCTAATTGCATCGGAGAACTTCTTATGTTTTATCGAGAATGCTAGCCACCTTCAAAAGAACAAAAAAGGATATAAATACACACTTAGGCTAAGTTTGGGAGTTTAGGATAGAAAAGTGAAGAAGGGAGAACTTAAGTTACGAGAGGAGAGAAGGGATTGTTATGTTATTTGGGAGTTTTGAGAATTAGTGGAATGATTTTGGATATGAAAGTCATTATATTTGTTCAAGACATTTTTAAGGATAAAATAAGTATTTTAAAAAAATTTTATAAGGTTCCTCTAACTTTCTCTTCATTTCTTTTCAATTTGGGAGGAAAAATTTTATCTACTATTCATCCTCCCATTTTTTTCTTTTCCTTCTTACTAAAAACTCACAAACAAAGGAAAATCAGATTTTCTCTTCTCTCCCTTTCTTTTCAGTCCAAACCCTCAACTCCCAAAGGCACCCTTATTAGTTCCGTTTGGATTAGTTGTTTTTTGGAATGTTTTTGAAAAATGTTACTGTAACAGTGTATATAATTTTTTTTTGAAATATTTGATATATTGTATGGATAAAATATTTTTTGAGTTATTGTGTAATACTGTAACATTATATTTAAAAAACTTGTTTTAGTAGAAATACCCGATACTAGGATTTTGGATGATTTGTTAATATATGGAAGGCAATTTATTGCTTAATAGTAGGATTTTGGTATAAATTATGAAAAACAATACGATATATTACACCATTAATGTTTAATTTCTAATGATTGACCGAATTATGACATTTGATTTTTAATAACTTACTTATAACACAAAGCACAAGAATTCACAACAAAAGGAGAAGCCAAAATTTATCCGCAAAGAGCATTGACTGGTTTTTTTTTTATAAAAAAAAAAGAAAAAAAGTGGAGTGGTGAAAAGCGTGAGAAAATGCAATTTCCATTGAATAGTTTACGTCCACGCTTTTTCACAATCTTGTGCAAGACGTGAAAACAAATCGTTGATGACATGGCAATAAACCACTGGAAAATTAACGATCCGCTGCAGTAGCATTACCTTGCTTCCGCCACACAGTCCCACGCAACCGCAGCTCCCCCCTTTTCCGTCCCTTCCCATCACCACCTCCGCCTCCGATCCCCCTCTCTGCCGCGCTTCGGTCACCGTTAAACCGGACCTGCGCAATGTGAAAGAAACAATTAAAAGCAAAACAGAAAACAAAACCCTAGCTAATTCAAACGCTTGGAGGGAAAACAACACAAGCTCAGAATGGGGAATAAAATCGCGCGAACAACGCAAGCTTCGGCGACGGAGTATTACCTGCACGATTTACCGTCTTCTTATAATTTAGTATTGAAAGAAGTCTTGGGCCGAGGACGATTCCTGAAATCGATCCTGTGCAAGCACGACGAAGGACTTGTGCTAGTCAAGGTTTATTTCAAAAGAGGGGACTCCATTGACTTACGCGACTACGAGCGCCGCCTCTCCCAAATTCGCGGTGTATTCACTGGCCTCGATCACCCTCATGTCTGGCCCTTCCAGGTCTGCCTCTACTTTTACTCTGAAGTACATTTATTTGTACATAAATGCACCTTCGCACTGATATTTGTGAATTGATTTTAATTGTATTTTAGTTTGAGGATAGGGCTAAAATTGGTATCACCCTTGCCGAGATTAGTACTTCATTCCTTAGAAGAACGTGGAAGAGAAATTGTAGTGTGAAGCATATTTAATAAAAGGGATGCATTTTAATTTTTGGTTGCAGCATCTTATAAAGCAGTTAAATGAGAGCGTAATATGTAGTAAGCAAAGGGCCAGAAGTAAATATTAAGCTCGTGTTCATAGTCGAGCTCTGGGAACTAGTGTTCCTTTTGGGATTGCCAAAAGCAATGGACATCAGTGGCGGAAATGAGTTGCATCAGATTAATGCTTTATCAAAGTGATGCTGCTATTTGAATTTCTCCCGGTTACTTTGTTACAAGCTAGGTAGAATTATGGTTTACCAATATGGGTATTAGGAGAAAGTGGAGCTCAGGGAAAAATAGTGTTTGTAAAGTAGTATTTATTTAAAATAATTTAGTTTATGCTACCAATTGAAGGTTTATAAAGACAAATTTGTAAATCATTCATGTCAGTCTGAAATTGTTTTTTTCATTGGAATTTGGGGGCACCACGAGGCTGATACTTTGATGGAAATACTTTGCATTCTTTTTTTTTTCTCTTCCTTTTACATTTGGTAGGAATGTGTTTAGGTGATGACCATAAATTTAGGTTTCGAATTCCCTGAAGTTTCGACTGAAAATGAAGAAAGGCAGAAATAACTTCTGGAGACTAGTGTATATGGCATATCCTATGCCTGTGCTTGCTGGAAAGATGGTTATATTGCCCTTTTCTTTTTCTTAATAAATGAAGCTACTGTTTTTGAGATCATGATGTAAAATGAAAGTAGATTTGAGTAGTTTTAATACTAACTCTAAAGGGCAGTTTTGGTGTGACATAAACTGACAGTAATTTTTGACACCAAAAGGAGGGCTTTTACTTTATCTACATTTAGATGTTTAATTGTCTCATTGACTGATGAATCCTTCTGAATGATTGAATAATTGTGGTTTTTAGTCGCTTTAAGGAGTTTAAGACTTTATGATTGTTTTGTTTTCTTGCTTTTTTGGTGGCTTAAAATGGTCTTATTTTGCAAATGTTGTATGCTGCAGTTTTGGCTTGAAACTGACAAAGCTGCCTACTTGTTGAGGCAATACTTTTTTAATAATCTTCATGATCGGTTGAGCACTCGACCTTTCCTCAGTCTTGTTGAGAAGAAATGGCTGGCTTTTCAGGTTTCTTTCTTTCTTCTCATTGCAGTGTTAGTCTTTTAGTTGCAGTTAGGGCTTAATGAAATTTTTGGTCTTGCAGCTGCTTTATGCTGCAAAACAGAGCCATGAAAATGGAGTTTGTCATGGTAAGATAAGTGTAAATTTAATCTCCTCTGTTAGCAACATTATATTGATTCTTAGGAAGAAGTAACTTAATTTAATCTGATGCAGGTGATATTAAGTGTGAGAATGTTCTGGTTACTTCCTGGAACTGGCTTTATCTTGCTGATTTTGCATCATTCAAACCGACGTATATTCCACATGATGATCCTTCTGATTTTTCGTTTTTCTTTGACACTGGTGGAAGAAGGCGGTGTTACCTTGCTCCTGAGGTTGGTTTCTTATTCTAGTTAATCTTTTTTTTTTCCCAACCAGAGATTTAGCAAGATAAGCTTAATTTAATTTAATTTTGTAATTCATCTAATATTTATGTGAAAATCTATGTTAACATATGCAGGATGGGAAATAATATTTTAGTTTGAGCTTTTCTAGTTCTTGACTTCAAATTAAACTTTTCGTCCTAGTACTATAGGGGTTAATGCTAATACAAATTTAAAGCATCTCATAAGCCTTGGGATTTTGGCAATATCCTGCCTAGAATGTGATACAGTTGAGATGATCATAAAATTGCTTAGATCTTCTGTTACTTTGAATTGCTAATTTTTTCATTGGCGCATTGCTTTATGATTGTACCTTTCTGGTTTTTGCTTAATGAAATAAATTTGGATTCTAGTTATGAGGGTTTGTTTGGATAGGAGTTTATTTGGATGATTTATTTGAGATAATTACTGTAGCGCTTTTTATGATGTGATGTATGTGAGATAAAAAGGTGACTGGGAAGATAAAAAGGTAATTGGAATTTGTGAAGCAAATTATTTTATCTGAAATCATCTCAATCCAAACAATGCTTTTCATTATTCAGGTCTGGGAGGACGTATAAAATTGCTTGGCAGAGAAGTTTTGCTAGATATATGAACTTCTTGTCATGATTTTTCATATTGTTAATGGATTGCTTGTTTGATTAGAGTGGCTGACTTTCAACCTTTCAGTTGGCTGGTGTCATAAAACATAAAGATAGGGGGAAACACTATGCAGTTAACAACATATATTTCTCATTTTTTAAAAGGGCCTGCCTAATATGAGTCAACTTCTTTCCTTTTGGTGACTAATGGAAGTAACTTCTTATTTTCTGTAAGAAGTGCCCTAGAAGAATGACCTTTTTGGTGTATTCTGGAGAATGTTGTCTGCTTCCTATTCGTTTGTGCTGGTGAGATCCAATTTCAGATGAAAAGTTAATTTTGGTTGTCTGTATACATAGTGCTAGAATGAGTTTTTGGTTGTATTTCTTTTCAAAGACACTAGCTTAACTCACAATAAAAGTACTTGACTATCTTGATCAGCTTTATTGGTGATTCTTTTAGTTCGATGGAGTGGTTTTCTTAATTTGCCTGACAACTAGTAACAACCAAATATTGCTTCCTCCTCCTTGTCCTTTTGAAGATGAACTTTCTAAACATTCGTAATTTCCCCTATTAGTGCAAGGCAGACGGCTTATTTATGTTTAAGGAAACAGCACTTACCATGACAATTACTAAATGACACCCTTGCTGAATCTATGTGCAATTACGTAACTGTGTGTTTTTTCGCCCCCTTGACAAAATTGAAATTCATTACTACAGACATTTCATATTAATTGCTTTTTTGACATCTAGATCTCTTACTTCAGAGTTCTCCCTTTGTCCAATTAAGGTAAAACAAGGAAACTCTTCTCGAACTTTTTGGTCGATAAATATTGTTTTTCAATTTTCACAACTTTCTTGGTAGCCCTGACCATTTATGTTTAGTTTGTGCAGCTGCCTTTGTAAGCTTTATTGGATTCATGATCACAGTTGTGATAAGGTTATGGATGGATATAAGAAGACAAATAAATGGACTTTCTTTTCTCCTTGTCTGTTAGGTACAACAACATATGTTTAGGTTTCTTCTAGTGCAGAAAGGACATAAACATTATGCTAATGATGATGGGAAGCAAAATGCATTAGGAAGTGTAGAAAATAAAAGGCAAAAACAAAAGTCTTGTAGAAGAATCCAATACCTGAAGTATGGATCACCTGAATGGTCACAATCAGCGAAATTATCATCCCCTGTAAGACTAATTCGGACTGGAGATTAATTTTGATCCTATGTTGACCATTCATGACACATGATCATCAAATTGTTACCAAGTATTGATTGATTCTTTTCCTCTTTCAAATGGAAAATTGGTTATTTATAGCATGGTTAACTAGACTGTGAAATATTAGAAGTTCTTTTCTACAAAGAAAATGAATGAAGAGAGAGAGAGAGAGAGAGAGAGAGAGAGAATTGCATTTAGTGAATGTGACAGTTGCCTTTTGTCTATACTCACTAATAGAAGTTGCTTTCATTTTTCAGAGATTTTATGGGCATGGAGGTGAAACGCAAGTTGCTCAAGATGCACCATTAAAACCATCAATGGACATCTTTGCTGTAGGGTAAGTTTTCTGCATTTGAGCTGATAATTTGGAATTGAAGATTACTTTATTAAAAAATACACTGGAAATAATTTATCGCTTTGGTTCTTGAAGTTTTGGTATTCAAGGAGCATTTGCTTCTTAAATGCTCCATAGTAGTAGAATCATGTTTACGTCAGTGTGCAGATAAGTGGAAATTGTGTTGAAAGTGGCAACATGTATTGTGACAGTTGATTTTTTGGTCAATGTGGGTCTTTTCTTTTGCAATACTATCAAAAGACAATTGTTGCTGCCTATGCTAATTTTTTATCAATTGACCCAGAATCCTTTACTTCCCGGTTATTGTTTAAGTTCCAGATTTTCTCTTTGGCTTCAGCCTATATCACTAACAAGTTTAGTGCCCCTTCTGCTGCAAATTGTTCTATATTAGCCCCTTGCACTGCTTTTGTTTTATTGCCAAGAGGGTTGTTGTCTTGTAAAAGCATGGGCAGTGGTGCTTGAGAAATCTAATGTGATGCCTAAAGGTGGTAAATATGCTTTTCCCAGTACATGAGAAGTGGCATTAACTAAACTTATACATGCTTTTAAAATTATTTATGCGAATTGAAATACACAAATGCACACACTAGATTGCAATTTACTGAATTGAAGATATGATGAGACCTTCTTTCCCATTTTGAAAGAATAATTTTTTCCTTGTGCAAGTCTTTGTTTGCCCTGAAATTTTAATTTACTTATACCTGCATATGCTGCTTGAGCATAAATATCACTGATGTTTTATAAGAACCTGAACTTGGAAGTAAAGTATCTGATTATGTTAACTTAACAATAAGATGTTTCTTGATCCAGGATTTGTTTTTCCATCTAAGGAACATTGCTTGTCTTATTGATATTTTATTAAATAGATGATAGTATCACATGTTTGTCTTTCTTTATTATATGATAAAATTTCTACTTTTGTGTCTTGCTTTACATTTTTAAAACAATAGTCATTTCATCTTTTGATGGAATTCTGGATCTGAGCTTGATATGTGTCAGAAACTTGTCTGAAATCGTTTGTGTGAGTGGGAATCATTGTTTCTTATTGGACATAGATGATAGTATCTCTCTGGCATCCTGGACTTTGCGCTATATATGAACAGTATCATTTTCTACCCTCTTTCTGCCTGTTACTTTGAATGACTTGATCTGGCAAGCTCGAACAGGTTATTTCCTTGAACTCACATCTTGTAGCTTTTAGCTTGCTGTGCAAGTTCATCTTTTGTTTTGACGATCTTGCTGTTGTGCAAATAGCCAAATAACATTGTCACCTTACTAAGTAAGTCAAAACATGGAGAAAAAAATGTGTTCTTTTTTGTGGGGGCTGACTAAAGTGTGGTTGGGACTTATAATTGGCCCACATGGATGAAGTATGTGAAAGTAGTAGGACTATGTTGATCTGTGAGATTCTTTGTTTAATACAGTACATTGGTGACAATAGATCTTTAATAAAATTGGGTAAAGATTCTTTTACCTTTTGTATCAAATCCTACAAGTAGATCAATGATTTATTCCTCAACAACAGCAATGAAATTGCCCCAAACCCATTCAAGGAATGTGATGCGCTTCACATCAGTTGCTTTTGCAGGAGTCCATAAACAACCAAAGTTCTTTGCAATAACTTATACTTCTATATCATGTGGTAATCAAATTGGTATTTCTGAAAAAGAGATTAGGGTTCTAGATCAACAGCATTTGTTTTAGCTCTTGTCTATGGATTAATCTTATATGCACCGACAATGAATGCACTGTTGGCCTTGGGTGCTTGCCATGTAAAACTTGGATTTCAAATTGAAATTAAAATTAGTTGTCATGCATCCAGGCCTGACAGACACTGCTAGTGTATAGGAGATTAATTGGGCTTGCATAATCATGTACAGCCCTCAAGTGAGCGTTCATGTTAGAGCACAATCAAATTAATTACTATCATTTCTACATATTTCATCCAAGCAATCCAGTTGTGGTCTATCATTTTAAGTTTTGTTTGCTTTAGTTGCTACATTTTATTGGTATATACATATTGGTTGGGTCAAGAGGTTCTCTTTTTACGTTATACAAAGCAGTTCACAAACTAATTTTCTTGACTTTTTTGGCTTTGGATGGTTGCTTTTATGGTTGAGGCACAAATCTTTGATGAGGATGTCTTTATCTATATGGCAATAAGCTCTTGCCTTGTGATACAATGGATTTACACTTTTCTTCAATTTCATGTTCTTGCTTCAGGTGTGTAATAGCTGAGCTATTCCTCGAGGGTCAGCCATTGTTTGAGTTGTCTCAACTGCTTGCTTATCGTAGAGGACAATATGATCCTAGCCAACATCTAGAAAAAGTAAGATCTAGTCAATGCCATTTTAACTTGGCTCTAACCAAAGGACCTTTCTCTGCTTCTTCTTGTGTCATCATATTTTCCCAATTAATCTCTTTCAAGAAATTTCATGGAACATTGACTTCACTATATAGGTTGAAGTGTTTGCCTACTAGTCCACTTAGAGTGTTTATTGAATCTCTAAATTAACTTTTATTTTTGGTCTTTATCTTGTTTGCATAAAGATTCCAGATTCAGGAATCCGCAAGATGATTCTTCATATGATTCAATTGGATCCGGAGGCACGTTTTTCTGCTGAAAGCTATCTGCAGAACTTCTCTGGCATTGTGTTTCCTGGCTACTTCTCTCCATTTCTCCACAATTTCTATTCCTTGTTGAATCCCCTTAATTCTGATGCAAGGGTAAGGCATTTTTGGTGCTTGATCTTTATCTTGGTGATAATTACGCTGTGCTCAAGCTTATTTAGAAAGTTCCTTGGTGTAGGTTTTAATATGCCAGACGTCTTTTCAAGAGATTCTTAGACAAATGATGAGCAGTAGTGTAGTCAAGGAGACTGTTTCTGGGGAGGCGCTTTCTTTAGATGCTATGCATCAATCTCTGCATGGGACAGATGCACAACATAATACAAATGTGGAGAAGGACACCAGTAGCAAAAGAGAAAAGGTGGATAAGGGCTCGATTCATGATAGGTTTGATCTTCTTGGTGATGTTGGTAATCTACTCAGGGATGTGAAGGAAAATAATCGATTTCATAGCATGAAACCGTTGCTGGAAGGTGTGGCTAGATCTGCATATTCTCAAAACAGAAAGCAGTGTGATGTGCAATCTCCTGATGAGCTGATTCAGAGTATCTCTAATATATTTAACAGAAGTCACCATCCCTTCTTAAGAAAGATAACAACAAGTGATTTGAACTCATTAATGTCGGATTATGACAACCAGTCAGACACTTTTGGTATGCCTTTTCTACCATTACCTCAAGATATCATGAGCTGTGAAGGTATGGTTCTGATTGCCTCATTGCTCTGTTCTTGCATAAGAAATGTCAAACTGCCATTCATGAGGAGAGGAGCTGTGCTTCTATTGAAGTCGTGTTCCTTATACATTGATGATGAAGATCGATTGCAGCGTGTGCTTCCATATGTTATTGCAATGCTCTCAGATCCAGCTGCAATTGTGCGTTGTGCTGCCCTAGAGACTTTATGTGACATTCTTCCCTTAGTCAGAGATTTTCCACCCAGTGATGCTAAAATTTTTCCCGAGTATATTCTTCCAATGCTCTCCATGCTCCCTGATGATCCAGAGGAAAGTGTAAGGATATGTTATGCAAGCAATATATCTAAGCTGGCACTTACTGCTTATGGGTTTTTGATTCACTCTATAAGTTTGAGTGAGGCAGGAGTTCTCAGTGAATCAAGTTCGCCACAGAAGTCACTCTCTACATCCTCTGATACATCTGGAAGGAGATACAGTCCAAATAGTGATGCACAGCTTGTGCAATTAAGGAAGTCTATTGCGGATGTCATTCAAGAACTTGTGATGGGCCCAAAGCAAACACCAAATATCAGGAGAGCACTCCTGCATGACATTGGCAATCTTTGCTGGTTTTTTGGCCAGAGGCAGAGTAATGATTTCTTGTTGCCCATCCTCCCTGCTTTCCTAAATGACCGAGATGAGCAACTCAGGGCAGTGTTTTATGGACAGATCATATATGTCTGCTTTTTCGTGGGACAAAGGAGTGTCGAGGAATATCTTTTGCCATACATTGAGCAGGCTTTAAGCGATGTAACTGAGGCTGTAATTGTGAATGCACTGGAATGCCTAGCTATTTTATGCAAAAGTGGATTTCTAAGGAAGAGAATCTTGCTTGAGATGATAGAACACGCTTTTCCACTGTTGTGTTATCCTAGTCAATGGGTCAGGAGGGCCGATGTCACATTCATTGCAGCTAGCAGTGAGAGTTTAGGTGCAGTAGATTCATATGTTTTCCTTGTGCCTGTTATACGCACCTTCCTGCGTAGACAACCAGCATCTTTAGCTTCAGAAAAGGCTCTTTTTTCATGCCTAGAGCCGCCAGTGTCAAGAGAGAGATACTATCGTGTTTTAGAAAGTGCCAGGAGCTCAGACATGCTGGAGAGACAGCGAAAAATATGGTACAACAGTGACTCACAGGCTAAAAATTGGGAAACAGTGGATTTTCTTCAGAGAGGGGTGAAGGAGCTGGATCCAATGATGTGCTGGTCTGACCGACAAAGAGATCTTCAGAGCAATAAAGTTGTTGAACGTGCAAATCTGCCTCTGGATCTTGCAGATTGTAATGATAATGACCAGAATTCAAAAGTTGTGGGCAACTCAGTGCAAAGTCCTATGGCTATGGATTCTGGCGACTTCCTGGATTCTGAAAAGTTGCAGTTGCCCGGTTTTATCTCTCCACCTCTTAGTGGAATGAACAGTTTAATGGAGAAATCATCACAAGGCATTCCTTTGTATTACTTTAAAGTTGATAACAAACGAGCTGCAGGCTCTCCAACAGTCTCTGATTCATCATTACCATGTGGTTCTTTAGGTTTTGGTTCTGCATCCTTGCCATGGATGGATCCAGTTAGTAAATCATTTAGCTTGGCCAATTCAGATCCAGCTCCTAAGTTTATCTCAGGCTCAATCAGCATTGGTGGTGGTTCCACACAATTGCGAAGGGTTGTACATGAAGTTGAAGACAGGGAAATGGATCAAACAGCCTTTGTAAATAACAAGTTTCTGGAAATGGGAGTGTCTGGTACAACAAAAGGGAGTTCCCTTTCAATTGAAAGTAATTCTGCTTCAAGTGAGGGTGCAGATGTACCATCTTTTGGGCGAACATCGACGATTCCAGATTCAGGGTGGAGGCCTCGTGGGGTGTTGGTTGCGCATCTCCAGGATCACCACTCTGCTGTTAATGACATAGCTGTTTCCACTGACCATAGCTTTTTCGTAAGTGCATCTGAAGATTCTACTGTTAAAATTTGGGATTCTAAAAGGTTAGAAAAAGATATCTCATTCAGGTCGCGCCTAACTTATTCTTTAGATGGAAGTCGAGCACTGTGTGTTGCTGTGATCCAGGGTTCTGCTCAAGTTGTTGTTGGAGCTTGTGATGGAGCTATACACATGTTCTCTGTTGATTACATATCCGGGGGACTGGGCAATGTTGTGGAGAAATATTCAGGCATAGCTGATGTTAAAAAGAACGGAGTTGGAGAAGGTGCTATATTAAACCTTTTGAACTACTCCCCTGATGGTGGTGCTTGCAAAATGATTTTGTACAGTACCCAGAATTGTGGAATTCATCTGTGGGATACAAGAACAAGTTCAAATGTTTGGAATTCAAAAGTGGTCCCTGAGGAGGGTTATGTATCTTCTCTGGTTGCAGATCCTTGTGGGAACTGGTTTGTCACTGGGTCATCAAGAGGCGTGCTTACCCTTTGGGATTTGAGGTTTGGAATACCTGTCAATTCATGGCAGTATTCTCTTGCATGCCCAATTGAGAAAATGAGCCTTTTTGTTCCTCCTCCTAGTACCTCCTTCTCCCTATCTACCAGACCTCTTGTTTATGTTGCAGCAGGGTGTAATGAAGTTTCTCTTTGGAATGCAGAAAATGGAAGCTGCCATCAGGTACAGTTGGATCACTTTGTACTTTTTACAAAATAGTAAAGAATCTAGCAAAAGAGTGAAATTTGACTGAATGTGATTAAATTGATTGATGTGATGTTGTATTTTAGAAAGAATATGATCCATATAGATGTTCTTGCTGGTAAACATGCATGCTTGGGAGGGATGATTAGTTATGGAGATACAGAAGGATTGGAGGGGGAAGTATAATGTACATCTGGGGAGTAATTTTTGAGAGAATATACTTGTTGTGCTGGGATACTTTGGAAGTCACAGACAATTAGATTTTAAATGTGAAATTCACTCGAATAAGATATACGAAACCCCGATATTGTAGTTAGACTGATGAATGGAATGAGCAGTTGGCACCTGTCGTTCAATCACTGCAATAACATTTCGTGCTTTTATACTGGTGGATTTTTGTGCTACTTATTCTGCTTTTTGCAGGTGTTGAGGGTAGCAAATAATGAGACGGATGCTGAAATTTCTGACTCGCCTTGGGCATTAGCCAGAGCATCCAGCAAGGGGAATGCCAAATCAGATATCAGGCTAAGTGCTAATTCGAAATATAGAATCGATGAGTTGAATGAACCACCTCCACGTCTTCCTGGCATCCGTGCTTTACTTCCGTTGCCAGGCGGGGATCTATTGACAGGGGGTACTGACTTGAAAATACGTCGCTGGGACCATTCCAGGTACATTTTCTAATTTTCTTTATGCATTTGGGCAGTCATTGCAATTCTATTGACCCTTGCATATCTATGCTTCAGCCCTGATCGAAGTTATTGTGTATGTGGACCATCTATAAAGGGAGTTGGAAATGATGATAGTTTTGAGACAAAGTCTTACTACGGTGTGCAAGTTGTGCAGGTATGTTAATGGCATCATCATGATTTGTTTCTCTTTTTTACTTGGGACATGAATTGTTTCTAATGAAGTTCTCAAAAATTTGGGTAGGCTTCTATTCAGAATTATTAGGGACTCTTAAGTTGTATGTTTTTTTGGCAATCCTTGAGAAGTTTCTTCCCTTCTCATTGTAAAGGTACTAGTTTAAAATCCTGGGCCATGCCTGGAAGGAGAAAACTGGACTGATGGTTGGGCTTTTTTTTCCCCCCGGGGGGGGGGGGTAGTGTTGGATTCAAATGTCGTACGTTTTCAAACTGAAGATTTTCTTTAGTTCAATGGTTCTCTATCGCTTCTTCTTTTTGCCTGTGATTGTAAACTTACCTAGCTGCATTTGGACGAGAAATAGCCCCTCACTTATGTTCTGGGATGATGGCCTACTAATTTATATTGATCTTTTTTACAAACAGGAGGGCAGAAGACGACCTTTGACAATGAGATTGACCACAAAGACTATCCTTGCTGGTGCTGCCACTGATTCTGCAGGATGTCACCGTGATTCTGTCCTCTCTTTGGCTTCTGTGAAGCTGAACCAGAGGCTTCTGATTTCGAGCAGTAGGGATGGTGCAATTAAGGTTTGGAAGTAGAGGACTCGGAAATAACTGTTGTTCATTGTATATATTGTAGGTTCAGTAGAAATAATTGTACAGTATTTACCAAATCTGAAATACAGATTTTTGTGTTCCTAACTGCTTTACATTTCTAACCTAGCTTTAGTTGTACAGCTTAATGAGCATATTGTGACATGTATATCTTCTTTTTGCAATGGAAATGATGCTTTCATTTGTGTTGACATCCAACTTTCCTTTAGCTTGGTACTGCAGTATGTCAGAAACTGTTGTACTCCATTTAGACCTCTAATTTTGAAACTTTAATTCTTATTTGTTGGCCTAGGCCACATTACTGGCTCAACTGTGAAACTGTCAAAAGAATTTGTTATAGTGCTGTTGGACTCAGGATTAGGTAGTATTTTGTTTGCTCAACCACTATGAAGTTCTTTAAATATTGGATTTATCTCCCGTTTGAGATAACTGCAATAATGATGGATGGAAATTTTTGAGGCATTGTGAGAGCCTGTCTGTGGTATTGATCTTGAAAATTTCACTTCAGATGGAAGCACACCAATAGACTGATTTTCCAAATTTGAGAAATCAAGAATAAACTGTAAAATATTTAGTTGCCAATCATTTCCCTGAGAAATTATGTTGGAATTTTGTATCATGCAGCTAGGACTTGGACTACATGGTTATTAGAAATGGTCTCAGATTGGGCGTTTGCATGTTTAGCTTAACTACAGGTTATCTCCCTTTGTGACCATCAAGTTCTTTTTCCTAACCATTAGTGAGTCAAATGAGGAACAGTCAATAGTATACCTAAGAAAAAAAACAAAATGCAATATAAAATCCCCAGATTCAGTCTTGAACTAAAGCAAGTCCACCAGATGTCACCCAATTGTTTTAGTATTAATAGCAAATACACACGTGGAATTTAGGGGTATAAGATGACGGTAGTCATGTTAACTGACCACTGAGGACCAGTGAAGCATGTTTAATCACTCTAGATACTCTCCAGACTTCATGCTGTACTGCAAGCCACAAGTCTGTGGTGTTAATGCTTTTGGCCTTTTCGATGGCATCATCTATTCCAGGGAAGTACTTAGAACCATAATCATTGTGCTTTGATGGTGCAAATATCTGAATGATATAAAGCATCAGTCAGTATTTGGTTTCAGTTATCAAAAGTGTCATTTTCAGCTGCACGCATTTTGGTATGCTAGATGTTCCAAATGCTTTTGTGATTATTCTTTCCTGAAATTCTTTGGTCTAAGTAGATGTCATTTTTGTGCTTTGTAATGGAAGAAAAATAAGAACCTTCAATCAAGGTGAAATAACAAGCACTTAACTGAATTTTTAATTAGCTACAACAAGGTCACTTGCAGGTGATTTAAAGAAGCTTACCAAATGCTTGTACCATGTCCTTCCAGGAAGTCCTTCGCGGTCAGTGAATGCTCGCTCTGCCATCATTAGTCTGTCATTCAATTCTCTTACTTTGTAGTGGTCATTTTTTGATACAGAAGCCCAAACATTTCTGTCTTGTAGCACCTAATGAATTGTGCTTCTATCAATAAAATTTAGCACACTTAGAGATCTCTACCAAGTTTTTGACTAATAGAGCTGGAGATGTACCTTTATCTCGTTTGCAATTTTAGTCGCTGCCATTCTCAGTTCCTTGATAGAGTTAAATAAGGGAAATAGTTTTATGCCCTTTTCTGACAACTCAATTTTCAAGTCTTCCACACTTCTCTAGTTACAGGATCAAACAATCAAAAGATTAGATTACTTTCAATTGTAGAAGCAGGTATATTATACTCATTTCTCCACTATAGGAAACATACCTGCAGCTCATTGGCATAGGACAGATAATCAAAAGGTAAAAATTCTTCATCAGCAAGCTGAAGTGCTACTAAACCCCAAATACTTGTCACTGTTCGTACACAAAAAGAAACAAGTTGATGAAAAGATTTAACTGCTGAAGTAGAATTGTGTTGGACAAAATAGATGATAGAAAACAACAGGATTGAAAACACAACTAAAGGGTATATTTTTTTTATATTAAGTATAACATATCTGGAGCTACAAATCTACCTGTAGCATTATAACAATGTAAGTTTGCTGTTGAATCACATGAGCCACTGTAACAGTGACTGATGATGAAGCAATATTTGTGTACATAATGCAGCTATGTTTCTAATGGTTTAGATTGTTTGAGTGAACTTTCGTCTCTTTTGTGAAAATGGATGATAGGAAACAACATGAATGAAAACACAATTGAAGGAATTTTTTTTATAGAAGTAGTGGTATAGAATAACAAATCCGTCTCTAGCAACATCTGTATATTAAATTTGCTCTTGCATCACAATATGTGTATATTTAGTGATGATGGAGCAATAACTATGTATACGGAATGCAGCTAATCTTTGTGAGACTATATTTGTTTGACTGAAATTTTAATATCTTTCATGGACATTGATGCGATATAGACCATGATTTAAAGCATCTTATTTCTCCTATATCCTTCCGTGAAGATTAGGAAATGTGACAATTTAATCATACAATAATGGTACTTGTTGTGGAGCAGTCATGTGTCATGGAGCACTATATGCATGATCTACTATAACATGGAGTTAGAAGATGTCTGTTTTAGGTTTAAAACATATTAGAGGGGTCTGATTCAGTATCTATCCATGTCGATTGTCAAATGCCTGAAACAGATACTTGATATATTCGATACAGGTTCGTATTCTAATTTTACTGTGTACTACTCATGCTACCAAATTTTTTATGAAAAGTTTCTTCTTTATACATGAAAATTTATCTCAATTTTAATATTTGGTGAGATGTGTCCTGCAAGTGTTTGAGCATGCAATGACTTGTCTAAGGTAATCTTTCGTTTCTTTTGAAACTTTTGAGTTCCCTTCAGTGCCTTGAAAGTGTGTAGTGTCTGACACAAGCAGTAAGCTTCTGTATTTGATTTTTTTTTTTTAATTTTTGAATTAAGTCATATTTTCGTTGTCATTTCTGACATTGTTCATCTAACTAAACAATCATAGGTTCTTATGATGTTTCTTGGCTCTATTGGATAAATTATTGTTGTTTCTTGCTGCTCGAAACCTTTATGCCCGTCAGTTTTTCGTCGCCTTATCTTAATTCTTCCTATTTGCAATTTTCTTTTTCTTCCTCCTCCTTTAACACATCTCTCCAACATAGTATTTCTGTCAGTTATGCTGAATACTGTCTGTTAAATGAATCTGTGTTTTGCTATGTTTAATGTTTTTCAGTATTTTGTTGTGTTTCCATTTAATATGCATTATTTTTTGAATGCCTGATAAGTGAAACCTGGTCTTGTTGTTTTTCTTCCATGTTGATTTTAGACCCTGCTTCTATAGGAACTCTTTTAGCCAAATGGACGCTTGAACTAAGAAATTTCATTTGGAGAGGGCCAATAAATAATATATTTTTTGCACTTCTCTGCACACTATCCGTCTTATTATGCATGTGATTCCTGCAACTTTTGATTTCATTGCCAAATGTTAACTGATTTACTAATAAGGGGATGGTGGGGAATTTACAAAAGCGGGATCAACTTAATTTATGTTTTAAACTGAACATAAGAGTTGCTTTGTGACTTTCGATTCTGTAAGATTGGCATTTCTGATGATTAATTAATAGCTCATCCCAATTATGTGATGAAACTTTTAATCTCAGAAGCCATTGAGATGTCTATGCAATTGCAGTAAATTCTACTATCTAGCAGAAAATTATAACTAACCTGCTACATGCCTGTGAAACTTTGGGTCACCAAATTTCTTCATCCAGATGAAGTCATCATACATTGAGTGATAGACTGGATAATCTACAAGCCACCAAATTTTGTCAAGTGATGGTTGAAAAACGTTAGAAGTCATAAAGTTCAAGAATTGGACCGATTCTTAAAAAGGAGTATGCCTAGCGTTTTTGCTTAGTATGATATATTTTGTGCTGGAAGAGAATCTCTAGTGCTGGAAATAATAAGTCTATGTTTCTTAAGGAAAAAAAAATTTATACATGATGTACTTTTAAGGTCAACTGGGTCATGTCTATACGAATTAATTCTTGTACTATGAACTACTCTGATTGCACAGCCTCAACACGTGTTTGTAATGTGGTAAGTAAAGATGATGGTACTCAATAAAAATGTTAATTCTTGTTTCATGCACATTTTTAAGGAGACAAGCTTCTCGATTGCAACTAGTTAAGTCCATGATAATTATGCATCTGTCATTACCAGTTCTTTGTATGCTAGTGATGTTAAAGGGTTGGCTAGAATCTGTCTGAATGCATGCCTGTCAAGACAACTGAATAGAACATTGTGCCTTGGATGATTCGCTAGAATTCTCAGTGTATTGGTCTGATTCTGATTTTATTTTGTTTTCTTCTGCAAATTATATTTTTTCAAGATTCTTATGCTCTAAGAGTGTCATGGGAGAGGCAAGGTTTTGACTTTTGTGCAACGTTAGAAGTGTAATTGGGTGGGGAAATACATTGATCTTCACAACTAACTTGATTCATGGTGATCTTAGTGTCTATTAGAGTTTGTCCTAGACATCTGGCAAAATGTACTCATTTGACCTATCAATCTTGCATCTGTATCTTCATCAGGTCCCTCTATTCTTTTGGATTAATTTCTAGGCTGTGGTGTCTATTTGATGTTGTTCAGAGTTAGTGCAGGTTGTAGATGAAAATTTTAAGCCTAGTCAATTAGCAGCAGAGAGTGGATGGATGGCCTGTGTATTAGTCAGGAGGTATGTAATTAATGGGTAAGCAAACCTTGTTTTGAGGCTGTTAAAAAATCTGTCTCTTCTTCTTCTACTTGATCTTACACCATTGTTTTCTCTTAAATGTTTGATACATTGTGGTTGATGTCCCTGTACCATTTACTCCGACTCTTATTCTCAACTCATCCTGTAATTTTCTTTTTCTATTGCTGTCTTCCCCTTGTTTTTATGACATTTTTTAAAAAAGATGTTCTTTATAGGTTATTGTTCAAGGTAAGAAACTCAATGTACTGAGTTGATCCTGATCTAGCACTGTTTCTATACTGGTTAGATTGATACGAGTGTGTTATACATAATATGCACCAGATCTAAATAAAGTTTTTTGCCTAGATATGCTAACATGCTCGATATCTCCAGAGCTATGATACTTAGTAGGGTGTTCTTTTAGAGAAATGGAGATTTTGTGCTTTTCTAAATTTGTGATTTGTCATACTACACTGCTTTAGAGCCTAACGAGTATAATGTCATTATTTCTCTTGTAATGAAAGTCAAGTGGTATAACACAACGTTATGGAGAATGAACATACATACAAATGGTAAGTGATGCTAGAGAACTGGCTGATGTAATTTCATCACACTCACTGACCAATTGTTATGAGGAAAGACGATGGTAAGATTATTTTGCTTTTAGAAGTTTTTTTTTTTGGTTCTTAATGCTTGTATGTCGAAGCTACTGCTTTCTTAGTCCTACTATACAAAAATTAATTTTCCTTGCATGGTCCGTAAATCCCTTCATTGATTCTTACCATGAAGAATCATGAATAGCTTAAAAAGAAAAAAATTGCTTTAAGTTTTGAGCTTTTACATTGTTTTTCTATTTATTTCTCTGATATATTTATTTAGGATGCTTTATGGTACGAGGTTTTGCTTTGAATGCTCAGTGGTCTTATTAGATTCTGCTCTTTTTTTTTTCATTTATTTTGCCTTCTGGGGAGAGGACAGGGGGGTTGGGAAGAGGGCCGGGGGTTGTTTTGGAGATGACATAGGAGCTTACTATGTGAAGGAATTAATGAAAAGACAGAGCAAATTACATTAAGGTGAAATTAATTGGATATCTGCCTAATAACCATTGATGCAAGCATCTCTTGCTTTGTGAAAAAGATTACCAGAATATATTCATTTTACCTTCTCCATAAGAGATATCAGTAGCTGGAACACCAACATGCTGAACGAAGGCAGAATAATCTGATCCTCCTCCTCCTAACCTTCCAATCTTAAAGACCTTTTGGTCAGTTTGTCAATATTGAAATCCAAAAGCCACTTATCAAGGCCACAGAAATCCAGAAGCTGACCTTTTAGATTTAGTATTTCTTGGTATTCAGGGGCAGTTTGATTTTAAACCTAAGTAGCTAAATGCCTTAGTTGAAAAGCATCAATTGAGTTATCTCGTAAAGATAAATTATAAATCAAAGTGGTAGCACAATGGTCTAGGACGTGGCCATTTATTCAGTGCTTGTAATGTTTACCCTGCTCCCACAACCCCAAGGTTCACATTTAAGAACTCTAATGCAACTCTCTTTCTTATTTAAATTGTCTTAAGATGCTTACCTTAGGATTTTCACTGGAGCGAATCCAGGATTGGTAGATGGATTGCGAGGAGTTATCCGGGTCTTGGACCTAAGTCAGAAGTTTATCTAATTTGAGTGAGAATAGAAAGATAAAACATAAATTGACATTTGAAGTTTGACAGACTGGTATTCTTGTGCTGTTAAACCACATTTGCACCTCTATATATATATATTTTTGAACTTGTTGCTTTCTACGTGGATTAACCATATGCAATCATTGTTAATGCATATGGCAATGTTGTAAAACCCTGTGGCCCCAACCCTTGAGATTCGTTTCGTACCTGCTTAGTTGCTTTTATTAGTAGCTCATCGAGCTGTGGAGTTGCAGAGGCATAAAATCCTAATCCTTGAACTGCAATATCAACATTCATATAGGCTACAGCTCTTGATGCTAGCATTTCCCTGTTCTCTTCAACCCATTCTGTTGATCCTATCTGAAGATGGTGAACTGCTTATAATTCAGTTAAAACAACAAATATGTTCTGCCTGTATTAGCTCACACAGCCTCTTTCTGGCTTTGGTTATTTGAAAGGAGCCAGGGCTGCATGTGGACGAGTGAATGTGCTACAGTGAGAGGAGCGAAAGACAAACCAGGCCATATTCTTCAGCATCCCAATTACAAAATATAATTGTTCGCCGAGGTTTCCAACCTTTTTCCTGGAGCTTCCACATCCTGTGTGCAACCTGTCTCTCTCAAAAATATCAGTTGAACTGCTATTTTCCTTGGAATTTGAATCTAGGGATGTTAAGACGATTTAAGCACCAAAATTTTACATACCTCAAGCAGGGCTGCTGTACCACTATTTGGATCAACAGCTCCAAATGTCCATGCATCCCGGTGATTCCCAAGTATGACATATCTAGAAAATTTTCAACTGTGTGAGGAAAATCTAGCATTAGAAAGTTACTCGGTAAGCTTGATTTTGTTTATCCAGGCTCAGTTTTTTGGAAAATAATATTATGATTTCATTTTGGCTATCATTTCTATTGTAGGGCTTGCTATAACAATTTGCTTGTCGTTTTCTTACGTGACAATTTCATCATGCAGAATTGTTTCAGAGATGCGTATTAATTTGCTGTACATTGCATGTTTGAATTATTCAAACTTACCTATCAGGTTCTTCTACACCTTCAATGATTCCAATAACATTTTGGATTGTGGTTATAACTTGCTTTCCCTGCAAAACTCACGGTATGGGCTTTCTTAGTTACTGCATGCCTGTTTCAGCTCTACAGATTCGACATTTTGCTGGTTTTTCGAGACTTACAGTATAACTAAGATTCAGAATTGCTGGTCCTGGCCCAACCTTGTAGACAGGAGCATCTTTCCCTCCCTGCCAATCGTCATTTGCCACTTGTCCATCTATGGACCTCAGGATTCTGTCACCATCAGCCCATGAAATAGGTAATGATGGTATCAATGGAACTTCTCCTCCTTTCTCCGCATCATCATCTGATAGTCTCTCGCACAACCCTGAACTAGGCCAGCCAGGTGTAGTGGGATCACCGGCCCCATTGTACACGGATCCCACCTGGACTCCACTTGAAGGCATCCACTTGTCATCAGGAAACCATTTTGCATCACCTCCTCCACCGTAATCCTTCCTATCTGTGTAAATTAATACACCTATAGCACCTTCTGCATAAGCATTTTCCACAATGTCCCCTCTGTATATCTTTCCATACTTTGCCAATACAACATTCCCTGACACATTTACTTTCATTTGCTTCAATACAGCATAGTCCTGTACGCGCCCGTAATTGGCATATACTACAGGTCCAGCTACAGTGGCAGACTTGGCATATGCGTGGAACGTCGGTAGGACTTCGTCTGCCACGTCGGCATGAGGATCACCGTCGTAAATGTCTTGGTGGAGATCGAACTTGACGGGGCTGTCTTGAGGAGTAGGTTTTAGGGTCAAGGAACGTGAGATGGGGTAAGTCAAGGCAACTTCATAGGTTGTTATATGTGATCGAACCTTATAGGAAGTGAGGGTGGATAGAACATAAGCCGCTGCTTCGGCATTGGCTTCGGACCCAGCAACATGAGGCCGCTTGGTTAGGATGTAGAGGTGGTTTGCTATTGATTCATTGCATGAAAGGGAATCAGATAAGAACAAGGAATGATAAAAGGACTTTGACGGGGGTGAGAGGAGGAGGAAGGAGATGGAAGTTGCTATGGCTATGAAGCTTGAGATCACGTTCGTATTCATGACAGTTTTAGAGGTCGGAACAAATTTTACGAAATAGTAGATGCTTCTTGGGAGCTCTCCCTAAGATGGAAATCAGGGTTTAGTCTGCAAGAAATATTCTGAGACTACTACTATTTTCGGTCCTTTTAAGGTTATTTCCAAGTGGGGCAAGGCAGATGGGAGGGTGGGGTGATGGATGTTATTTCCAAGGAAGAGGAAGGACAAAGAGTAAGATGCGGTTTTTTGTAAACTTTTCAATAATTGATGTTGATTCCGTTCCCATCGAACCAAAACCTGATATATTTATGTCGCTTTTAGAGCTTTGATTGTTTGCCAACTGATGTAGAAATAGACAATGAAGCTAAATTCATATAATTTGTCGCATTTTGCCCGAACAAACACTTGAATAGATTCGGTCTATGTAAATTTAGTAGTTTAAAATTTGCTATACGATCTCTCCGGCTCAAATATTCAATAGTTGATAAAATTTGAATCACTAAATTTACAAGATCGAATTTATCCAAGTTTTTAACTTTTGCCCATAATCGTACAATTATTACCTAGATTTGCAGCCTCTACTTGTTTATTAATTGGCATGTTTGGCATGGTACGAGTCAAGAAAGAATAGCATCTTGGGTTATGTGTATAAAATACTCCATAAATGTCTTTTCCGTGCAAAGAAATATGATTTTAGGGGTGAGCGAAAAAAGAAATATTTGGAGTGTAAAACCCAACGTTGCATTGATAAGTGTATTCTTATCAAATGTTAATAGAACGTGGTGACGAGGACCGTGACTCCTGAAAATAATACTTAACTTATGCATCTTTATACGCATCCTATATGTATTTATACGCACGAGTGTATAATCATTTGTAATACAATATGTACTTGGCACACTATTAGGTGTACATGTAAGGTTTCCTTCCTCTGGGCTCTAAACTCAAAAACCCAGAAGAGAGAGAGAGGGTGGGAGAGAGTGAATTAGGTATTTCTACACCCTGCTATTGCCACAACGGTTTTAGAATTGGGTCCATGGGCCAACAAGGTGAGATATAAATTTGCACAATGTGAAATCAACCTGGCCCAAAAGAACAACAATTGGGTGTCAAATAAGGTTAGAAGAAGAAAAAAGATTTCTAAGATTAATTTTTTCTGCACCATCTAAAAAAAATTTCCAAAAGTAGCATTTGTTGATACATGACGCATGATTTCTATTCAAATATAAAATTTGATTTTTGTATATGTTACATGAATCTAAAATCCCTCCTGTAAAAGAAAATTTTTGTTCTAATAGCTTTCTTTCTAGTCCTCTTCTCTGACAAACTTCTACAACGATATTGGCTTTTGGAACTTGTTAGCAAATATATGTGATTCATGTGACGCATATAAACCAAAGATAGAAACCCACATTTCCTCGAGTGTTTGGCAACTACAGTAGCAAGCACCCTTCCCTGTACTATATGTTGAATAGAACTAATTAGAAATTACTGTGCAAAAAATGTTATTTACACTTCTTTTTTTTGCTTATCACACTCTCATTATCATTTTAATAATATAATTTTTTATTTATTAGATTATATGATAAAACAAATGGTAAGAGCGCAAATAACAAAAAAAAAAAAATAGAGTACCAAAAACATTTCCCCTGCTGCACAAAAAACACGTCATTTCTGAAAGCAGAATATGTTCAGCTTCATACGGAAACATAGAGATAGTCACGGGCACCACCAACTCTGAATGAGCTTTAAAAACTCGGAAAGAAACGTTTTTGTTAGGCCGAAAAGTGCATGCCTCCCTAGGACTCGCTTTGTGGTCTGAGATCGTTTTCCTGTGATCCCCCTCCCCAACCCAACCATTCCCCCTTCTTAGTTCTTCCCCAACATTCCACAATGATTCAATTAGAGGCACCCGTGACCTCTCACTCCATGTCAAGATCATCTAAATATAGCATCGCTTTTTCCACCTAAAATGAAAAGGCAGCAGCAGTTACTACTAAGCACTAATTCCCAAGTAGTACTGATATATATATATATATACACAACCAATTTACGAGCCAGCTTAATGCACTTCCTAACCCCAAAACAACATTCCTTAGTACGGCTTTTTTCCTTCTTTTTCTTTTCTCCTCTTCTCGATCTCATTCTCATTCTGTAGAGATCAATCGATATGCCCACTTCTAAACTTCTTGTACATTCTATCATTTTCATTCTTCTGAGCTATGGAAGCAATACAGTAGTATGCCACACCAAAGGCATTAGGCCAAAAAGAACAGCTTCAGGGAAGCTATTTGCAGTGAATATGACCCAAGTCCAATACTCTGAACAACAATTCATGAAGTGGGTAAACTTTGTTGGCAGCCTCAATCACTCTGTGTTCAAGACCGCCAAGAATAAGCTCTTCCCTTCTTACACTCTTACGGTCGACAAAAATCCAAACTACGGTGACTTTACTACAATTCAGCAGGCTATTGATTCTCTCCCTACTGTTAATCTAGTTAGAGTGTTGATCAAGGTTCATGCGGGTGTTTACACGTAAGTGTTTTAGGATATACTCAATACATTTCTCTGTTCTTTGTGGTATTTTCTGTCAAGGCTTGGTAAATGCATAATTTTACCACCAAGAAGAGAGAAAGAGAGAAAATAGTGCATTACTATATAATATGGTACATTTAAGAGGTAGTCATGCTCAAGTTTTTGTTATATTTCGCCACCATTGAAAAAGAAATATGTCGGTTTGTTGCACGTTGTCCTTTAGCTTCTGATCAATATGCTACAAACTGGTTTCCTGACTACAGGTACCTACTTTGCATGTGGTTTTTGAAATGCGTCTTTTCTTTCATCCTTCCTCATTTTTCACAGTTGGTATTATTTTCATGTTGCTCTCTCTCCATCAAATGATCATTTCTTTTTGACCCCCCCAAAAATGCGAGTTTTCCAGGGAAAAGGTTACAATACCTCAGCTGAAGTCATACATAACCATACAGGGAGCGGGAGCAGATAAAACTATAGTTCAATGGGGAGATACAGCACAAACACCCGGAGCAAAAGGCCAGCCTCTTGGCACATTTGCTTCTGCAACATTTGCTGTGAATTCTCCATATTTCATAGCCAAGAACATCACATTCAAGGTAATATCATTTTCCCCTTCTTTTGTTATTGGCTAGTCATAATTAACATTTTAATCTCATGATCACGTAATATTTGCCAAAAAAAAAAAAAATGCATGCAGAATACAACTCCAGTACCACCCCCAGGAGCCATTGGAAAGCAAGCTGTTGCATTTAGGATATCGGCAGATACAGCAGTTTTTGTGGGTTGCAGATTCTTGGGTGCACAGGATACGCTGTATGACCACGTAGGCAGGCATTATTACAAAGATTGTTACATCGAAGGCTCTGTGGATTTCATCTTTGGTAACGGGCTCTCTTTGTTTGAGGTAACTATCTCCACTGATCCCTTGAGAAATCGACAAACAATAATATTATTGTCTTTGCATATCAGTGGTTAGTTAAAACTTTACAGTGCTTGCATCTTGTTTCATGTTCCTCGTTCTTAATAAAGCCACGTTAGCATGTTCATATGGTTTTGGTCTCACCTGTTGAAATTGAATTCGTTCAATTGAACACTTTTGTGTGGACTAAAAACATACATTGGACAAACAAAGTACTAAAACTTAAAAAAGAAAAAAGTACTAAAACTTGATGAAATTTGGATCGCATGTCCTTTTATGAAAATTGTATGTTCTTGAATTCATTGTGGGATGACGTGAAATGTGGAGGTAGATACAAGTCGTGTCTTTTCTAAAAGCAACACTGTGTTACATGAAAGTGGACATGCTTCACTTACATCAGGAGAGTTTGTTCGGTTTCCGTTCTATTTACAGTTTGGTTTTCCTTTTTCAATTTGCCAGCTAATGATCCTACTGCACTAAACATAGAGCTCGCCTGTTATAGCTGATAGTTCAAGAGAATTGTTGCAAGAAACATATGGCTTTTATATTGGCAACCAAATTAATTAGGAGGGAGCATTCTGTATATATCAATTTATGCTTCGATCCAGAGAACTATATATATTACTCTAGAACTTAAACTTAGAATAGAAACACTAATTTCTACCATTATATATGCATTTAGAGAAAGTACATTGATCCTAATCAAGAATCCTCTGGGTACTATTGTATGTTAGTGAAACAGAAACACTATTAAGAATGTACATTACATAACCAATTATGTACTGCATCTGCATGCACCTAGTTATGCTCAAATCATGAAATGATGATGGCAGAATACATAATGGTTAAAATGTAAACGCAGGGTTGTCACGTGCATGCAATAGCACAGTTAACGGGGGCAGTCACAGCACAAGGGAGAAGCAGCCTGTTGGAGGACACAGGGTTCTCCTTTGTAAACTGTAAGGTCACGGGTTCAGGAGCCCTGTACCTAGGACGGGCATGGGGACCCTTTTCCAGGGTAATCTTCGCTTACACATATATGGACAACATTATCATTCCAAAAGGCTGGCATAACTGGGGTGACCCTAGTCGAGAAATGTAAGTAGTGCTCTTCCTCATCATCACCTCCCTGCAAAATTACAAAATCTTTATCATCTTCCTCCACTATACATAACATATGGCCATCCGTATCTATATGGTGCTCAATTATAGCCTATCTATTTGGTGCCCAATTATAGGTCAGTTTGTATCACATCAAAAGCATTGCATTTGATGGTGGTATTGGGACGGTGCCACCCCAATTTCGAACTATATATGTATATCCAAACTTATCTTTTCCTTATTATAGCACCAGCATGCATCACACTGTTCTTCCACCATGATTATCAACTTTGTTTAAAGTATTCAGTCACAACTCACAACCACTTTACAAGCATCTCCACAGCGACAGTTGTTTGTTTGCCACTATATATATAGAGCTAGCTAGCAAGGACAATAACCTTGACTTACTCTCACTCCTTATTTAGTTTGTGTCTATTCTTCTTGTCTACTATAATCCACTTATAATCAACCATTAAAGTGTCCTAAACAAACTTTACCTAACTTTCACAAGGCTCCTATATGGAGGAATATTCAACTTTCAGAAAGCGCCATGTACTAGAAGACTTGGATACGTCCTAGAAGTAGAAGAGTCCAAATTATTGAATGCCCTGGATGTGAACACAATTTTAGTTTGTGGCTACTGTTTATTGCACCTGATTACAATGTACAAGTCTCTAATGCACGTGTACAACCACAAGTATTGCACTATACTGGATATCAGTCATTAAGAAATCTGTACAAATGGTTAATTTGGGGATAGTGTACATTTAACTCGGTACATTTATTTACCACAAAAAAAGATTGTAATAGCTCACCCATTTTAATTATAGTAGCTTGCCCAATTAACAAAATCATATGATAGTCGGCCCATGAGCCCATTTTTTTTTTCATTTGGAGGTATTCCAACCTTTCAACCAGACTAATCTCTTAAGCCTGTATAAAATCTTACTCCAATAATACACAATGAGATAGCATACAAGGGTCAATCACAGAACGTGCTAATAACTACCAGACTACAAAACCCGTCGGACTACCTGCGGGGGTCATATAGCTATTTTGAGGCCATTAAAATTTCACGCTGTTTTTCTCTTTCTTATATCTGCACAGGACGGTGTTTTATGGACAATACAAGTGCAGCGGAGCAGGGGCAAGTTTTGCAGGAAGAGTTTCATGGTCCAGAGAACTTACAGATGAGGAAGCAAAGCCTTTTATTTCGCTTGCCTTCATCGATGGTTCTGAATGGATCAAAATATGATCAAGATAACAAACATACACGAGCTTCTTTTTTTTCTGCTTTTCTTTTTTTGTTCCCTTTTTGGGCCGACATTGTAAATCAGTAATAAGTACTGAGTAAATGAATTCGACATTCTTGCACCGCAGATGCTTCTTCAGTTTTCGCAAATTTTTGGGCCCCGGCGTCTAAGAAAGAATTTTGGCACAATATAAAAAGAATCAGGGTGTTTTAAGGAAGGTAAGCATCATTTCGAAATCTTGTGATCAAGACACGATTAACAATAGTTCAGATTGAGATTTACAATTTGATTCTAATTCAGATGGTTGAATGAATCCCATTATTTTAGGGGATAATTATCTGGCAAATCCTATAATTGTGTGTACCCAAGATTAAGAGGACAGCTAGGCTTAAGCAGTAGTAAGACGGTCCAATCTCTCTCGAGCGTTCCCTCTATTCTAAGCCCACAATCCAAAGCACCAAACCCACTTGTTGTCCATCCTGCTTGAAAATTGCGCATCCACCCGGCCCACACAGGAAAAAGGAAAATTTATCTGAAATTAAAGGGAAATGTTGTCTGCACTCTATTTTTTTGTTATTTGCACTTTCATCGTTTATTTTATCATATAGTCTACTAAATAAAAAATTATATAATTAAAATGATAGTAGAAATGTGATTAACAAAAATGGAAGGTCAAATAACATTTCGCGAAATTAAACGTTATCTTTGTTATGTTGCAGTTCACGTTCTGGACTGCAATTATTATGCAAATAGCGGAGCAATTGAATGATGAAGTTTATAGCCTGCATTTGTAGAAAATTGAATTTGGATAGATGAGATTGATTGTGGCACAAAAATTTTAAACATTGCTCGTTAAATTTTTCGTGGTGTACCCCAATCAATCTCGTCTATAAAACTTAATTTGCTATATTTTTCATATTATTACTTTGAATTAATATTTCCTACACTGACATTGTATACACTGTCAGCGTTGAATGAATGATAACTATGCAAAATTTGAATTTGAAATTCAATTTTTACACATGTGTCATGAATCCAACGGTGATAGTGTGTATACTGTCAGTCAGTGATAGTGTGTATATAAGATTTACTCTATTACTTTTAGTGTCTAGTTTACTATTTTGGTATTTACATCTGTTGCTCTTTGCTAACGCACGCACTGAACAATTACAGTCTAGAAAGTCACAATTTCAACAACAGCACAATCTTCGGCTGGAAGGGACACAACTCATTTTAGGTCCCAATCCGAAATCTATATATTGCATTCATTGTTGCTCAGATCTTTGGGTTGGGCTCTATTTATCCAAGAGAAAAATCGTGAGTTCAAGATGTCAAAGGTTTGGCGTGGAAAACATCCTGCCCTCATTCACTCATCAGTCTTAAATTGGGTCCATGGGCGGAGGCGACAAATAAATGTGTCCAATATGCACTCAAATTGGCCCAAAGTTTCACATCACATGAGTGTGAAACAAGATTATATAAAAACAAGATTTCTCCTTATAGCATATTTCTTGCTAGCTATCTTTCCACCAACTTCTGTAACAACATTACGTTATAGTAACACCCCATAATTTAACTCACCAGCAGAGCACGTGCTACTGATATATAATGGGAATATAAGATAAACAAAATTCTGTGGTCTTTTTAGGAAATTATTTCTTTCAATAATAATCTAAGAAACACTTATTTCCCCGTCCAACGATGATGAACGTGACTTGAGAATATGATCGAATCACCATATAAATTAATTTAAATGTAGAAACACACATTATACTTTTTAAGTGAGGGCTAAATTCATACTCCTTTATCATGAATCCAAACCTTCACGTTAGATGAAGGGGGTGTAATTTAGCTATACAATTACGACACCTTAAAGTTGCACAAAGTTTTTCCTACTCTTTTTCCCCTTCTTCCTGAATCTCGAGTCCTTGACCAAGCCTACCAGTCTACCTGGCATCTATAGTCTAGATATTATAATCCAACAAGACAAGAAGAAGATAAAGACGCAAAAAATGGAAGGCTGGAATCAAGCCTTCTGCGACGCCCATTGTCAAAACTAAAACTCAAAAGAAAACAACAATTGACAATTCGGCACGTAGGCGGAATGGAAAATTGTACTATCTTGCGCCCAATAAAAGGCCTATTGCTGTTGGTGTTAGGGAGGAGCCATAGGAAGCAATAATGTTGCTGCTTAACCACCCACCATCCTGCTGATGAAACAAGAAACCCAGTCGTAGTAGCTGTTTGTTGTTGTTGCTGCAGCAGAAATGAGCCAGCGACCCTAAAAGCTTCGGCTGCCAAGTTGTTTTCTATCTGCCAAAACAAGAAACAAGAAAAGGCTGCAAAGCTTGTTGAGAGTGCCCAAGTAATGTGCCAATGGAATGAATCAGAGAGGTCCCAGACTACAGATGCTACTAGCCCAAGTTATGGTGATCTTTTGTTTACATAATGGAGAAGTGGGTCACATATGAGATTCCCATTATTTCTTCAGATTAGAAAACCAGATAGCTCTTCCATTTCAAATTAGATACAGCAGCACATCAACCTCACACCCGCACATGACAACAGAAGTCATCATCCTATTGACATTGTAGCACTCGTAACAAATTATGACGGTACTGCCCCTAAAGGTGAAAGAAAAAAAAAATTTGAATACTTAGAATGCAACCACACAGAGAGGGGGACGGAGGCAATAATGAATCATAGCATTGCCGTCCAAACTAGCTAAGCCCTGTCATTTCAAATGATTCCAGGAAAGGAATTGTTGGCTCTCAGCATTTGTGGTACTGGATGTACGGTACATTTTTGTGCAGAGGTCGAGTTAATGTTGTAATAACGGCACACCTAAGCAACACGAAAAATTAGACACACAATTATTATTAACCTCGTCAGTACTGGTATAACCGACCTTGATCACTTCTTCAATGAAAACGGGAGTAAAGATTACATCTTGCCCTATGTCTCTAGGATGATCTAGATTCTAGACAATTACATGCTCTGTTTGCGCTTGCGAATTGATAGTTGCAGCACATTCTTTCGATCGCTACTCAAAATATTCTTCCGAGTAAGAATCCCTGTTGTATAATTGCTCTTTTGAGAATTCTGAAGACCTTGCAAGCCTACCGACAACAGCATTCCTGAAACTCAAAACTTCTTGGACTTGAGAGCATGACCTCTGCATTCGGACCCCACTTAGACTACTTCTGGACTCCATCATTTCATTGAGCGATAGCCTCCTCTTGGACCCCGGTTCAGGCCTTTGCTTCGGTGCGCTGTAAGACCTCAGTTTGGCCTTAAATGACTGCGTATTAGCCATATAATTTGGGCAATTCCTGAATAAGCTTTCCACGCAAACACTCTTGGCTGGCGTGACAGGTGGATTTGTCCCACAAGAATTGGAGAATCTGGGAGTGCTTTGAGGGGTGGAGAAGCGGCATTCGTCCCCAGTCAGTCCCCAGTCGGAGTCTTGAGAGTTTCTGCAATCAGGGATCGATAGGTGGGGCGGAGGATGTCGGCATTGACACGAAGAGGATAGAGTCTGGGCATCCCCGGAAATGGAATCTGATACCCAGGCGCTGCTTCTTCTGGATCTTGATTTAGGCCTTCCAGTATCTATCTCCACAATCTTTGGGATTTCATCGATTGCATTTGAGTTAATGCTATCAAACGATGCAGAGAGCCTTCTGTTATGAAATGAATTCTGCCTACTTCTACCCTCATCAAACTTTTCCTGCTAATTAACCAAGATGGATACAAATTAAATTAAGATGTAATTCCTTGCAAAAATAGATGCACAGAGACAAGTTCTTACCGCGGAATTTGCAGCATGAAACTGCCGGTTTGAACTTGCAGCAGTAGAATCGAGGAGGCCTCGAGCTTTTTGGGCACGAACATTGGCCTGTGCTCTTATAAGAGCTTGCATGCTGTGAAATGTAGCGAACGCCTGTTTACGCACCAAATAACCTCTCACTAGTGCTTGTAGTTTCACAAGTCCTTTCAAAGCCCTCAGTGCCTTCCTTGCCTGATTAATTCACACCATACCCGTTTAGCAATTTCCATTTTTCTAGTAAGAACGAACCAAAATTAATGCATAATGGTAAAAGGGACAACCAAAAAAAAAGAAAGAAGACAAGGAAACGGATGTGACTACGATACTAAGAAACCGTGTCTGTCAGTCAAATATACGTTATACACCTTCGAAGCAAAAGTAGTAGTAGTAGTAATTAATTACCAAGAATCCGCGGAAAACACTTTGAATTTTTGTAACGGCCCACTTTTCACGACTACCACCACCACCAAACATGGTCCCTCCTCTGCCTTGACTGGTGAGCCTAACCACGGCCACCGCAGCCTGTGCAGCGGCAACGGCGGCGTCAGCGGCAGCGGCGGTGGCTGCAGCAACTGCTATGGCATGCTTGCTTTGCTCCTTGTCACCAGAGTCAGCGTAGAAAGATCTCAACCATGCAGCCTCAGCCGGGGTAATATTGGGTGGAATGGTGTTTGGATTTGAACACAGCCCATCAGCAGTGTCTCTTCCCGAATGGCCCATTCCCGTCCATTTGTTTTCTCTCTGGCTACCGGAATTTGGATTAATCTCCTTCTGGCCCTTATCCCTCTTTATCCCAAACAAACTCTTCAACCACCTTGTTGCTCTGCCCATTTTCTTGAAAATGTGGCTTAGCTTGTCAAGACTTCAAAAGAATTAAGTCTGGAGAAACCTTAGGCCTGAAGTTGTAACTGAAAATAGCACCATCTTCGCAGCTCATTATCTGGGATGATAATTTTCAAAGAGAAAAAGGTAAGTAAAAACGCTCTAAAGAAGATGGTGGGGGAGAAAGGGGGGGCTCAAGAAGGGCCTAGGCTTCTGAGAAGTTACTACTGCTACTTTAGAGATGGGGTTAAGAAGGCACATGTGATGATGTGAAGGAAGGAGAGATTAAGGGAACTTGAAAACGGGGTGTCAAAAGCTAAGGGACTATTGAGAATTTACAGCTAAAAAGCTGGTGTGCTTCCTTTTTTGTGAAAGTTGTCCAACAGTAACATCTCTAAATCGTGCATACGAACATGGAAAATGAAAGGGAAATTTGGAAGGAAGTCTGCTGATTTGTAATCAAAATTCTTGGTTACAAAGACAAGAGGGAAATCTCTAATTCTTGGTTAACTGCTGCCATTCTTTTACTGTTTTTTTTTTTTTTTTTTTTGCCCTGGCTGAGAAAATCTTGTACTAGACGAAATTCCGAGGTTGAAAAAATGTGAGCTTGGAGCCTTGAACTCTTTCATGTATCATAAAATTTGTTTGTTCAATGCTCGTATCATGTTACACAAGCCGATCCCCTCTGCATATACATTGATCTATGATTCTAAACTAAAACTTGTAAGTGTCGTAGACAAGACAATAATCTTTTCATGGGTATTAGGTAACAAATATTTTCAAGCAAAAAATTAAAGTGGAACCTAAGATTAATTTGTCCGTTGTTTCATTACAGGCTAATGTAGTCCAAATTAACGAAGCTGAGCTAGCTCTTCCCTTGCTTTTCACCATACTAATCAAGCTTGGGAAATAAAGTAAAGATGGTAGAGTTTGTTGTAGCCTATGCTTAAGAATATATTGTTGTAATGGACAAGCATTATTAATTAGTTATTAGTAGAACATTGACCAATTACTAGAAATGGAAAATATCCACACAGGATCCCCCAGAAAACTACGTAGAAGAAGCATAGCAGACAAGAAGGTGCGGCTGAGGATTGCGTATGTATGTATGTATGTAGACACGCAAACCCAAAAGACAAGACCAATCCTTAACTTTAAAATCTAGTCACTTAAAATAAGATATTCGAATGACTATAAAGTTTTAGTATAAAAAGCATACAAGTAATGTACATAGCCAATAGTGTATACAAAAGTAGTAACTAACAAAGATATACATATATATATGTATATACTAAAAAAAAAGGGCGGAGGGAGGAAGGGGCCTCGAATTTTGATTCGTCCAACTTGGGGCTCTTTTCTGAAAAGATGTAAAAATGGAAAAAGAGAAAAGCAAAAGGTGAAGAAAAAAGATTACTTTGTGGAGCGACGTGTCCTTAAAGAAGGAATTGAAGAAAGAAAGAGAGAGAGATGCAATGCAACAACGTACGTAAGATAGAATAGAATAGAATTGATGCCTGAGACCTGAGGCTTGGAATGGAAGGCGTTACTATTCATTAGAGCGCGTCCAAAGTCCCTCCACAACCAACCAGAAGCAGACCAGACCCAGAGTCCATCTCCTTCCTCAGCACAGCACAGCAGGCATCTCTGACAATCTCGTGACCGCTTACGCACATATGCAAATCTCTTAGGAATCCAAGCTTTCCTTCTTTGCAAAATCCCTGCTTCAGTCAACCATATTCTCTCCTCTTCGTCTCTCTTTTCATCGATCGGTGGTAATCTTCTTCAGTCGTCAACTTGTTCCATTCACTTCACTTTGGCAAAATTCTGCAATTTCATCGCTTCGTTCTCGAGTTGTTATATATATGAACAGAGACTTAAATAGTGCAAGGGAATTTTATGGGGAAAACCGGGGGGGGGAAGGAAGCAGATTACCCACTACCAGATTTCGAAATTCGAATTCTCCTGTGCACTCCGTAATATATAATTGTATGATTAATTGGTGAAGTGCTGAAAAGTCAAGAATTTTGCACCTAACACTACTCTCTTTTTTCTTTCCAACTGTTCTATCTATACGCCATAGATGTAGTAGTAGCATAACAGTTTGCAAAAAGATATTCTTTGTCATTTTTAGTGCTTGCAAAAATCACCCATTATCATTTATTTTCTTGAAGAAGAAAAAGCAAACAACAGCAGTCTGATTTTCACCACCAGTCAAGTTTTCTAGCATTAGCATCCCTCGGCGTTTAGTGCAAGGAGCACGGATGATGGATAGTAGTACATCGAGATCGCTTTCCCCTCTAGTGCAGAAATGGTACTAGCACAGTATATACTGAGCTTGAGTACGTACGATGCACTGAAGGCTTCAAAGCCTACGGGTAGATGACAATAATAATAATAGTATTGCTGGCTCCTGTCCTGTACCAATTAACGAGGAGGATGAAGTATTAAAATTCGCTTTGTGTCATCATTTGTTCGTATCCATTAGATAACTTGTGTTTTAATTCTCTTCTCACTGTCGCCTGAGATAATGACCCATGACTGTTGTAACTTTGTCTCTCGTTTATCTTTGGGTAGATGCAGTGCTTTCGGAGCAGTAGTATTTTGACGGTACCACAAGAGCTTGGAGGCTCCTGTCGCTGTTCAAGAATCAGATGATGCCAACAACTCTGAAAAAATATCGTCCTCTCGACTGTTACTTGCCTATTTGCCCGGGCTTTTGTTGCACAATTATTTGCCCAAGTCGAATCCAAAATATGAATATGGCATTATGGTGGGTGGGTGACCACTTGCCTGCACTCACAGATTTTTTATTTATTTTTTTGGGGTGTTGAGACTTGAGATTGATCATTCATCGTTGATCAACTACTACATCACATGAGAACTAAAACATGATGTTTATATAGAAGAAATAACAATAAAATAAAAAATGGGACAGAGAGTGGCACAGAGTGTGGGACACAAGATCCGTTGTGCATGAATTCCGGTTTCTATCTTTAACCTGAATGAGTGTGTTTAGTTTTTGATATTTGGCCTAATTAATCAGTAATCACGCATTCAAAACAAAGCAATACACTTTGAGTAACTTACTGCGACTTACGCAAAAAAGGGCAAAAAAATTTTTTTTTTATTGCTGGTAAGGCCTATGAAAAAAGGTTAGGACTAGGAGTTGGTAGTTTCAAGTTTGGTTCTCAAGACCAAATGATAAAAGTGATTATTGAACCTTCTTTATTTTGGTCATTAAACTTTTTTTTATTTAGCCAAAGTAGTTTATTTAACTATTTAAAGCATGCATTTTGCGACCGATAAGCACGCATTTTCTTTACATGAGTGACGAAAAAATGCACTTTTGTTAGTTTAGTAATCCAAAATGTACTTATTTACTCATTAGTTTAGTGACCATTTTGGGTAAATAAAAAGTTTGGTGACTAAAATATACAATTAAAAATAGCTTGGTGACTGTTTACGACGTTTGCTCTTCCCCCCCTTTTTTTTCCCCTTAGATAGAGTTAAGTTTTTATCATGAATTAACAAGATCTTGGCATGCAAAAAAAAAAAATTTTTTCGAAGGAGATATAGGGAGGCAAGTAATAAATACATTGTGTTGTTTGGTGCCATTCGGCTTCTTATACCTTTGGGCTTCTCTCTAGTCCTAAGGACCCCGAGTTTGGCAAAACTTAAAAGGCCGACTTTACTTCTGCAATGGTGCTGCTTTGATCGTTCACGAGGCACGGCCCATTTAAAGATTCCCTTAGGCAGGCTTCTTGGATTATTGGGGAAGAAGCTACTGAAATAGGTCTGCCGTAATTCATCCTGACCTCCTGAAATGGGCCCCGTTACGTAGAGAACTTGGTCGTCAGCCACATCCCTGCAAAAACACAAATGGATCGTCCAATCCATCACATGGATGTGGAATTCTAACTGGCAATTTTAATTCATTTTAGTTCCTAGATATCTTGGACCATTCTGATTCATTTTAGACCCTCATTTTTAGCATTCAAATATTTCATCCCTCCAGTTATGGTTAAAACTTGAAATTTGCCAACTGCGCCCAAATGGTGTTTTCTTAGAAAATAACAATAGTTGCATCACAGATATTATAATTTTCTTAGCGTCTAAGATGTTAACAAAATCGAGAGTAATACCAGTAAAAGTGATTCATATAGCGCAGAGAAACTGGAAATCACCCCGTTTTCTGTTCCCGTCCTCAATAATGAATCCGCCTTTTAAGACCCAAAAAACACCGCGATGATCCGTACGTAATTATTTGGAAGTCTATGAGTGGCTTGATCTTCAAACTGATACTCATAAAAGCTGTAAGATTTAAGCTGATGAACACCTACTACTACTAATTCATAGTTCATACTATACTAGAAAAATAACTACCTGCAGAGGACCTGGAGACAAAGGTCCACGCTGCATAACCTGATCGTATAGAGTCTTCAAAGACTTGAGATGAACATTTGCCAAAGCTTGATGAAGCAACAAACCAGAATAGTACTACTTTTTCCCACAATCCATTAGCGGCTGATGCCCCTAGGGATGGACAAATGGCCTCGTTGAAAGCTTTAATGATTCATCCCTTTCTTTTTTTTTTTCCTTTTTCTCCAGGCATCATGGATATCCACAAATATGGTGGTGATTTTTTGGATGAAATAGAAAACAATTTAGAGGGAGAAGGCTCATCCCATTTCGAGATGAAAACGTGTGATCAACAAATTAGACAGTGATAGATACATGATTAACTACTGAATTTGAATGTAATCGCTCGTAATACAAAGTCAAGATCTTATTAATCGAGCCACGACAAGTTGGGCACGATCACGCTGGTAAACCAGTTAGAATAGAATTACTTCCCCGGAACATAAACTTTTTTGAAAATTTAGCAGTGTAACCCTAGATCTGTAACCTGCATGTGAGTTTGCCTGTTACCAAACACTCAAATCCCTGGCTCAGTCGTCACGACATTGTGACCATGATACATGCGAAGACAACCCTGGATTAATTGATCATTAACTACTGCCCCATCTAAAAATAGATCTTTCTGGACAAGGGGTACAAACGGTTGCAGTGCAACCGTTTGTACCAATTGTGTGCATTTTGCACTGCGCGTAACATCGATAGCACACGGTGTAACTTTCTTTATACATAGCGTAATTTTAGAACACTTTTTTGTGGGATCCATACATGGTGTGAAAATCGAGTTATCACATGTGATCTGAGCCGCACAAATTTTTGGGCCAAAATCACAGCCGTGAACTCGCAGGAACGGTTGTCAGAGACAACCGTTCCTGCCCCATTTCCGATCTTTTTAGTACAAGTTGCCAATATGAAAGTACATGAAGACAGAGCTAACAAGAAGGCATGCCTGCATGCAATATTCTTATATTTTTATTCCTTCAAACGTACAATATGCTTGTGGCATCAATCATTCATCATCACACATTCCTGATGTGGGTCCCCATATGTCGAGCCCAGAGGGAAAATATACAATTGTAGTAATACAGAAGGGGAGATTAGAGTCAAATGAATGAAGCCTGTATAACATGCTATGGTACCATACAGAGTCATGTGTAAGAAAGATCAGCTCCTCCAGCGGAGACATGTCATGCTAATTCAATTGGTGAAATAAAGAAATACTAAGTTGAGCAAATCATGGGAACTCATCAAAACACTGCTCATGCAGGTCTATAGCCCCATTGCCTAAAATGTTGCTCATAAGGTGGACAAAAGCAAGGGGCTATATCGTTATACTACTCTCCTAAGCTTTTGAATAGATATAGACAAATTAAGTACTTCCAATGTTTGATCGATGACATAACAGATATTGAAAATTCTAGCTAGGTACTGCTGCTGCTCTTTTGTTGTATAGACAGGCATGATGGAGTGGGTTTGGATGATGGTGGTGGTGTTGGAACTTGGAAGGTAGCGGGAGATCAGAGATGGGAACGAATGATATGGAGAAACCACTCACTAGTCATGAAAAGAGGAGAAGAATATTGAGGTAAGGGGACAAGAAAGGGAAACAGAGAACTGGGATTAATGCAAAATTTGCTGCCTAGTATAATATTAGGGCGACCATGTGAAAAGCATGATGGCCTAGGATGACGTCGCTATAGTTTTCTTTTTCATCATCTTCTTCTTATTCTTTCTAGTTTATTTGGAAGAGGATGGCCGCCATGACCTCCTCATCAGTCATCTCCTTGGAAACGAACCAATGAGGGTGGAGTGGGGACTGGGGACTATGAGCCTAGATCTATTCCCAAGGCTCTCTCCATTATGCATTGTTGTATATGTAGGATTTGTAACAGCTAGCTGCTGCTGCTGCTGCTGCTAGGCCTGGCAAACTAAAGTGAATGAGCACTATAACTTATCTGTCAAATGCTAGTCCTACTAATGACAAAAATCAGAATTTATTGTACTTCGGGATCTTCCGCGAAGTTCTTGTAATCAGAGTTCCATGTGTTCTGCTAATTTTGATAAGCAACTTCTGGAAGGTTTCCTGCTGATGAGCAACAGGCTCGTGCATGAATTCATTAGAGTTATAGTACATACATTTTCAGTGGTGCCAGGATCCTAAGATCAGGGTAAATCCCTGACACCACATAAATAGTAGTATCAGTAGAGTTCAAAGGACACAAAAGTTAAGCATGCATCTTTTTTTTCTATGTTATTATACTCTAAGTCTTGATTGTGCAATAATGTGGCAGTAAAGAGCTTAAAAACGTTAAAAGATTTTATTCTTGTACTAACATCCATATTAAACCTTAAATCAAGACCCTTCTTAGGCGTAACAATTATGGGTCTCTTCATTGTTTAGCAGGTGGAGAATGTAAATAGAAAAAAGAATTTCAATTTTTTTTGGGGGGGGGGGGGGGGACAGAGAGTAACTTGCAAAGTTTTCAAACTTTCTTGGCTTACAAAATGATTTTTTTCAAAATGATTTTTTTTTTTTCTGTTGGGGTTGGGGGTGGGGGAACTACACTTAGCTCTGCCCCTGTTCTTCAATACTAGATGATTATTAACTTGGTTAGAAGAGTGGAAGTTTCAATAAATGGTGCGTATGGACTGAAGTGGTTAGGGTAGAAAGAGGATAGATTTCAAGAACTTTAAATTTATGGATAATCTCAAACCGAACCTTCTACAAGTAATTTCACGTCCTTGATAAGCGAATGATGAGTGAAAGGATTGCAGCTAGCCTCAAGTTAGGAATTGCTGAGGACCCGTAATTTCAAATTCTCAATGCTACTCATGCTGAAGCTATGTTTCAAATTAGTTATTCCTTTGAAAATCTTCAGAACACGAATAGGATCCGGAATGCAGGATAAAAGTGTCCTCATTAGAGTCTTTCACAGATTATATATAAATCTGTTGATAAGTAGGATAGGAATTCGAAATCGAAGGAGCAAATGAGAAATAATTAGTGAAACTTGTAAAATAGCTAAATAGTAAATATTAATATTGTTGAATGCAGAATCAGGAAAATATGAACGGCTTCTGAAGTCAGTGATACCACATTTTTAAAGAGGTCTTTTGTTAGTTATTATCTCATTTAATTAGATTATCCCAGACACTTGGATCTACATGTATGAGAAAGGAAACTAAGTATGTGCTTATCCTACGGGGAGGGGAATGTTTTACCAGGAGAGCTCTTAAGATGGTTTCATATGTATCAAAATGCAGGAGTTCCTTATATTAAGATCGTTTCATATGGGGAAGGTTCCTTATACTTTGACGTATGTGGCTTGGTTTTACTTTTAGGGGAAGTCCTCGTCGAGTGGGCAAACAGGTCCTCTACGTTGCCGAAAAGGCGGCTTGCATGTCTGCTGCAAGAACCCAAAAAGAAAAAGAAAAGTAACTGTAATTTAGTAAGTAGATAATAGTGTAGTATAGGTCAGAGGAGGAGAAGGAGAAGAAGAAGGTTTGGGGTCGGGGGTGTTTGTAGTAAGTACTGCAATGTGAAAATATGTATCGAGTAAGAGCTAGGACGGTATTTGTTCGCAACTCCAATGGATTTATGTCTATTCCGTTAAAATGGCAAATCGAGAAGGATTAATCTTTCTTACATTGATAGGCGTTAGATGAATGATAAATATGTAAATTTTGAATTTAAAATTTAACTTTTACATATATATCATGAATACAACAGTAATAAGATATACACTGTCACTCTATATAAGATTTACTCAGTAGTCAAAAAATAGGTTGTGTGGGAATTTGATCAATTATTTGATGAATTTGATGGCTAAGGCCCACGGAAAAGCAGTAGGTCCAACAGTCAGTCTATTCATAGGCAAACATGAAAAGGATAGAAGGTGTATTGTGTGGAAATCAGGAGCACCAACTCGTCAAGTTGAAACCAGAAATGGAAATTGATGAAAGGGAGATATATAATTGACTGTGCACTACTGTTCCTGAGAAGATAGCAACAACATAAATTTGGGAGTACAATATTTACTTGAAAGAGATGGATGGCCTGATGGCTGATAAGTTAAAAGACTTAAAAGAGTGATGCTGCCCCCTCTTAAAGGTTCATGCCACTGGAAATGCAGACAGCAGCCTATATACTTCCGCAACTAGTCTCTCCCTTCTGCAACCTTGAACAATTAATATTGTGCTGTTTTCTTCCTTTACCTGCATTTTTCCTTGCCTCCTCTCTCGTATCGTTTCTGTCCACAGTACGAGGAGGGAATTGAGACACCAAGAAGCTTCACCATTGTCCACACATTCTGCTATTTCACAAGTAGATCAAAAACTTTACTCTTAAATAAACAAGAAGTATGGAAAGGAAGGGAAGGAGTACGTTTAACTTATTCTCCTTTTTTTTTTTTTTTAGAGAGAGAGAGAGAGTTTGACTTGGTTAAAGCAGACTTGCAGCTTATACTTCAATGATAAGAGAGGTACCAAATACATCTTCCACTACATCAGCACTAGCTTCCTCATTTCCTACCATTAGTATTGCTACCCATTTCCGTGATGGATATAGCTATATATATATATATATATATACATGTGACAACAATGCTGCAATGTGCCATCCTTCTCAATCGGATATGCACAATAACATGACAATGCACCTTAGTGATACTAGAGACCGATATCAAGAGACATGCATCTGTAGTCTTGAAGGTCAAGAGGACACTCTTCAGCAAGGGTCCAAGGCTGAACCTGCGGAGGTATAGGCTGTTTAGGCCATGTCTTCCCCATGGAATTAAGGAGTAGCATTTCCATGTCATTATCACCATTTTTACGGACTAAATTGGATGGCAATGTTTGAGTGGTGACAGTCAGTTTACAATTGATAATTGAAAGAACAAGAAATAAATTAAAAGTTTTTTTAGAACTCCTATCAGTGAAGAAGAGATCGAATGCAGAACAAGAGAACAAAGATGAATAATACCTAAAGGATACCCCTCATACAACTTCCATAACATGAGCGTCAACATACGTACAACCTTCCACCTCCATGCACACTAACTACTAAGTGACAAACAAAAATAAGAATCATGTCCTAGTCCATTAATTGTCATTTATCACCAGAAGAAAAGGTGAAACAAAGCTCAAACGATATTCACATCGCAGACTAAAAAAGTGCCAGCATCCTTGCCAAAAAAAAAAAAAAAAAAATAGGCGGAGGGACCCGAAATTAATAACGGAAAAAGATACAAGGAAAAACCCTCGCTGAATCCTTTGAAGGGGTCAAACCCCACCACCCCCGAGTTTTTGGAAAAAAAGAAAAAGAAAAAGAAAGAAAGATAAGTGTCTTCACAAATCAAGATCACTTAATCCGACTGAGCTAAGCTCCGAGCTGAGCACCCCACCCAAAAAAAAAAAAAAATTTTAGAAATTGTAAACCAAAGATTTCATCACTGGGGTCTACTTAATTTTGTTAAATTCTCATCACGACGACGTCACCGTCACACAAATCAACGGCTCTATTTCGTTGTCGCATTCACCAGGCAATGGAGGAGGAGTCGTCTTGCTGTCACCACCGCATCCTCCTTCGCACGTGAGAAATTGCGCTCTGTTGGCTTCGAACTGCCAGTCTGTGATGGCTACAACATACAACATCAGCCCCGCGCAACAAACCTGGGCCGACAGAAGCCCCAGCCAAAGCCCACAGAATCCAACCCCAAGCCCAAACACCAGACCAATTGCCACTGGCATACCCACAAGATAGAATGCCCCAAGGTTCACGTTAGCTGCTGTGGACGGGCGGGCGGTCCCACGTACAACCCCACATCCAACGGTCTGTGGGCAGTTGCCTAGCTCACACAGTCCCAGAATCGGCAGCGCCGCTGATGTCAACCGTAGGATGTTGCCATCATCAATGAACATCCGACCCCACAAGTCCCTCAAGGATGTTGCGAAGCCCATAGCTGATAAGCCCATCAGGCCCGCTATGAAGATCGACACCACGGATGAGACCCGAGCCCTTTCGGGCCGGTTTGCTCCGAGCTCATTACCGACCCGCGTGGACACCGCGAAGCTGAGCGAGGACGGGAATATGTACAGCAGCGACGTCGTTTGAATCAAGACGCCCATGGATGCAACAGTGGCCTTAGGGTCCACCAAGAGGCCACACAGCACTATCATGATCTCGTACCACCACCATTCCAGACAAACCGAGACGCAGCTCGGCGCGGCTAGCCGCATGAGCGGACCCCAGCCGGTCAAGCACTCTCCGCTCACCTTCGTCCATGTTGCGGCGTGCAAGCCGGTAGCCCACAAGTACAAGACGAGCGTCACCAGGACCACCAGGTTGGAGATGGCAGCCGCAGCAGCAACGCCTGCCACGCCGAGCCGGAGCTGGATGACCAAAACATAGTTGATGGGCAAGTGCAAAGCCGTGCCAGCCAGAGAAGCCAAGGTGAGCGGATAAGTAATACCTTGAGCCCGAAGGTAAATACGTATGGGGTGAATAAAAGAATTTGTGACAAGATCAGGGAGTGAAAAAACAAGGTAGGTGCGGGCCAATCGGGTGATAATGGGGTCTTGGTGCAAATAAAGAAGAATATGGGAAATGTTGATCCAAAGAAATGTGATTGGGATGGAGCAAGCCAGAAGAAATATAACGGACCTTTGCAGCGTTAGGGAAAGAAGCCTGGGAAGCTGTGCTCCGAAAGCCTGAGAACAGAGCGGCTCCATTCCTAGTGCTAAACCGGAAAGAACGGAATAACCGGTTATGTTGGCGAAGGCCATAGCTAGAGAGCCAGCGGCAAGCTGGATGTCGCCGAGTTGGCCTAAAAAGAGCATGGAGAGAATGGAGCGGGCATAGAGGATGAGGGCTGCGATTGCTATGGGGAAGGATAGCTTGAAGAGGGCTTTGGTTTCTTGAACGATCTCCGAGGGTGAAGGTAGGGCAAATTTGGGTGGATTTTGTTGGTTTTCTTTGGGGTTTTCCTGGACTTTTAAGGGGGTGGGGAGGGATAACAGATCGAAATAAAAGTGGGTTTGAGATGGTGGCCGTGGTGATCTTGTGGAGGTGGAGGAGGAGGTAATCTTTTGATGATCAATCACGGAGATGGTGGTGAGTTTGGGGGTAGTGTTTGGATTGCACATCGTTGGAGTTTTGTAGTACTCTAGCTTGGAAGATGATATGATGATGGAAGAGAAAGAAAATATACAGATATGGTTACTCAGTAGTAGTAATAGGACTTAAAAGAGTTGTGCAGCTGTTACTTCTTCATGTTTTTTTTTTTTTTTTTTTTTTTTTTGTACTTTTGGGTTTTAACCAAGCCAACTATGAAGTGTGAAGAAGACAAATTATCCCTGGAGATCCTCTCATGAAGAGCACTCCCCTCTCTACTCTCTACTATGTGTCTCGCCTCATCCGCCCGCTTTGCCTGGTATTAATAGAAGGGTTAAGGTGGCTTTGTCTTTTATTTTAACGGACTTTTCAATTTTATTTTTAGTTCATAGCAGCCCTTTATGGTGGGTGGGGTTGGGGGGGGCGGGGGTGGTGGGGGAGGGGATGATATCCTCTTTTTTTTTTTCTTCTTCTTCTTTTCATTTATTTTATTCTTTTGGTTGCCTGCCCCTTGTGAGTACTGAGCAGTAGTCATTTTGCTTTTGGGAGGTTCGGGCTCTTTACTTTATGGGCATGTAGTTTTTAGGGATGTCAGGACTGTCAGTTACAGGGCGCCAATTTTCTCATAGATACTTACGCAGTTTAGGTAGTAATACTCTGTAAACTGGGTGTTTTTACGAGGGAGGACTTTGGTTGTTGGTGCATTTCTTGATGAATTCTCCATCATCAGCAGGCTGTGGTGGCGAGGCAATGTAGCAGCGATTGGAACGCCCCTTCTTTTGGGAACTGATCATTATAAGGTACGGCGCATTTTCCCGGGACGGCAGAGGCTCCAACAAGAGAATTGAAAGCTACACCAACTTGAATTTGGAGGTACTATACAGGTGTACGATATGCTGTGAGGATTGTACTTTGTGGGCTATTTCATGCTTGCACCCGCTCCCCCGCACCGGTAATCATGAAAATGGGAGGACAAAAGAGTTGAGTAACATTGCTCCAGCAAGCAAGGAAGAAGACGGTGATGAATTGAAAACTCAGCGTGTGGTCAAACCTATAACATTGGTGGCATATCTTTGTTGAATTTATTCGTTTCGAGAGAGTTTTTAATGTCAAGCCTGGCCTCGTAACAGAAGGCATAAATTTTTTTTTTTAATTAATTTAAGCATCAAAATATAGGAGGAGAGGAATAAATTCGTGGACTCTGTCGCCAAGTTTAGCTTTAATTGCATTAGCATATATAGCATATATTTGAAGAATAGATTTTGACAAAAAGATGACGATATTAGCCTTGTATATGCTGTCGGATAGAAAAACAACCGGTCCATTGCCATTAGAAAGCTCCTCTTGCAACGATGGCAACGAAACAGTTACTGTTCATAGGAGTATTTATTTATTAATTAGAAGAAGATAACAATGAGGTTCACCTCTCAATTCCTTCCTTCTCCTTTTTTTCTCTTTATTATAAGAATTGTAGTGCCCTCTAAACAAACAATAAAAAAAAAAAAATTATGTACTCGACAGTTACCTTTTTATGGCCTAATTTTTTATTTCTTGTTTTTTATGGTGATCGGGATTTTTTTACGCAACACTTTGAAAACTGCACTTGCGCATCGCGCTGATGAGTCTAATAGTTACTGTATGCGGGTAAATCATCCTCGAAGGAATCCGTTTTAGGCACTACGTCATTTATTGTATTGTATGTACCCATGAAAACACATGCATTAAGAACTCACGATTCCAACCAAACTCTCGCATGGACGGGTTTTACGTATGATGTAGGTAGCATCTCCTTCCACCAATCCTTTTTTTTTTTTTTTTTTTTTGATAAGAAGAACATATTTTCGACTAAATTGTTGAAATTGCTTAATAAAGTTGGGTGGGAAATTCCATAAGATGTAGATAACATCTTCCACCAGTCCTAGCAAACGAAACAGTACAGAAATTTTGGGAATTGATAAATTCACTTCAAAAAGGCTAGATTAGGAGTCAGCGAGTATAAGTCTGGAACAAAATCCTCAATTTTTCCAAAAAAAAAAAGGTGCTTTTTTTTATTTAAAAAGAAGAAAAAAAAAAGGAACTAGTAATTGAAAATTTATTCAAAAAGAATTTTTTTTCCATATTATTTGCTAAACAAGATTTTTTATTAGTTTTTAAATATCATATACTATATCACAATTGAAAAAGTGTTAAAATAAATTATCCCAAAAAAAAAATAAAGTTGCAAATTATAGAGTGTTTGGATAGCACAAATATCTCAAATGATATTTCGCTTGTATCATAAACACATTTTCCAATCCATCTTTTTATATTTTCAATTATTTTTTTATCTCACATACATCACATCACAAAAAATGCTACAGTAATTATTTCAAATAATACTCTATCCAAACAAACCATTGCGGAGCTGTTTAGTTTTCTGGGGTTGGCAGATGTCTCTTCCCAAACAGCAACACTGCTTGTGTACTTCTGGCGCAAGAGTATGTCGTGCTGACAGGAAGCAGGGACAACCACGAACCGAAGTGACAAACTTACCATACCAATTACCAATCAGTCGGTGACAATGAGAGTTTTGGTCGTATTGTCAAACTCGTCATAATTAACCAAATTCACGACAAAAAAAAAAAAATTGGAAGAAAGAAAAGGACTAATTTATATATCTTTTGAAAAAAAAATAAGAAAGAAAGAAAGAAAAGACTTGCAAGTTCTGACCATTTCACGCATTAGCGCCTTTCGCAGTTCTGAGAACTGTTCAACGATTGAAATTCTTGCAAGTTTCAGAATTGGGATGCATGAATGGATGAACAAGGAAAAGGAAACCACGTGAATGCGAGTATTCTCCCGGAGAGGTACTTCTTCAATCAATTATGATTGAGTATGATGTGAGTAGAATCTTATACTTTTCTGCTCTCAATCTGTTTTCTTTCTTCCTTTTTTTTTAAAAAAAAATTTCTTTCCTTCGTTGGGTTGAAACTTGAAATGAAAGAATTCTGAGGGAAAAAGTATGCACAAGAGGGAAAGAAAAACACGTGAGAGGCACACGTGCAATGCCTTAACCATCTTTGGATCTTTTATTCGCCTGTGTTTTTTTCTTCTGTACTGTACGTATGTTTTCTGATTTCTGTCCACTGGCAGAGCATCTGAAGATGGAAAAGTTTCCTTTCGAGCTAAGGGTAAGGGGCGTAAGGCGGACGTGACGGTGGGCTGCCTTTTCTACGGTGTGGGTCGGATTTTGGGGTTTTTCGATCTGGGGCAAGTCTTCCAGCTCGCACTTCCGATAATCTGATTGGTCTCTGAAATTTTAGCCGAAGTGTAGGGCCTACTCCCACGTCATACGTCTTACTTGTCAGCAGCAGCAGCGGAAGCATTAGCGAGTAGCGACGGCAATCACCCGCCCCGCAGGCCCGTCCCGCCACCCGCTTTAAAAAAAATAAATATATAAAAAATATATATAATTATATATATAATATATAATTTAATTAGTTACAAACTTATAATAGTGATATTATTAGTTATATGTATTATATAATGTCTATTAGTATATATAATATAATTGATATTATTAATTATACTAATAATTATATATGTTTACTAATACAAATTATTAATTGATTATACTAAATTTACTAATACATTTATACTAAATCCCTAATTACACTTAATACAATAATATTTTTTTCTTAAAAAAAGCACAAGCACAATAATGAATTAGTGATTGTTTTTGCGCCAAAAGTGAAAACTTGCCTACTTTAGTTATATTTATTTCATCATATTGGATTGTATTCAAATATTTTTTGTTTGATTGTTTTTATAAGTTTCAATTGTAAAATTATAATGAATAATAATTTGATGATGTGTTAATATTTTAGTACTTAATTATTTACTAAAATTTAACCATAATAAAATTATATAACAAATTTTTATTAGTCCCGCGGGGGAAGCAGGGCGGGGCGGGGACAGGGCGGGGGGAGTTTGTAGGCAGCGGGGCGGGGGATGGGGGAGGGGTCCCCCACCCCGTTGTCATCCCTAGGAAGCATCTTCTTCCTCATAACCACAATTTTAAAACTGGTCCCATTCCACGGTTAAACCGATCAACCATTATAGAATCGGATTGAGTCACTAATTAATTTTTAGAAGATAGTTCTAACAAGAAATTCATTAAATAGTCAACGAATCGACAGTTCAATCGGTGAAACCAAACAAAAAATATAAATATATATCACTGATTGAACCATCGGTTGAAATACTAATTTAAATAAATCTTTTATTATTTTTATAATTTAAGATATATTCTTATACTATTCATTAAGATACTTAAATTATACCTATGTTATTATAAAAATACACACATTTATATTTATTATACCTTCTGAATAGTAACACTGTTCTGAGTTAATTACTACATTTTTCCAAAGAACTAACATGTGAGAACTTTCTTAACAAGTGCCCAGCGACAACCCAATAGCTGAACCGCTATTTTCATTTCACTACAACTTGTCGACAAAGCGTTTTTCCCCCGTCGTCTAGACATAGAAGGAGCACCACTTATAAATGCACAAATTAAAGATAATATCCCGTATTCCAAAATAAGATAGCAATAGTCCCGAGTGGACGAATTTACTCTACATAAATGAATAGCATTTGAAATTTGATATTTAGCAGATGCATTCTTAGAAATTCAGTTGAATCGATTCCATCTTCCGCAATAAGATACAAAAAAAAAAAAAAAAAAACAGAGGAACACCGGCTGAGCTATAGTAAGAGATGTAGATGGGATCAAGACCACACAAGTTCCAATTCCAATCAGTTTTGTTTCTGAAGTGTAAAGAAGTAAAAGTACAGTGTAAATAAATCTAGACAGAGTATAAACAAGTAGGCTTACAATAGTAATAAAATAAAAAATGACCATTCTATCCTTTACTAGTTTGATATGAAATTTTTGAGGTTCGCGATCTGATGCAGATGTATCAGTTAGATGAATTTTTTTTTTTATTATCTTAAAGAGCAAGTTGATTTATTACCATTGCCTTCCTTTATCCAACTCGTTAATCTAATTTTTCTTTTCTCAACACAAAAGGATTAGCAAGGGACTAAAGCTAGAATTCTATAATTATAATCTCCAAATATCGAATAAGTTTAATTAGGTTTCATTATATGTCTTCTTTATTTGCATTTAAAAAGGCAAACTGAAAAGCCTTAATTAGGACGCATATCAATAGTATGATAAAAAGAACTTGACTATTTAAGAGAAGCTATTAGGACGCATCCAGCAGCATTTTTAGCTGTTGAAATGTTACAGTTCAATATTGGAGTTCGAGCTAGTATTGGTAAAATGTATTAAACGAAATTGATTAGCTTTAAATCCATTCATTTAATATGGCATATCGACATTCAGCTTTAGCCTTAATTAATTATTCTGGTATAGGTTTTCAGCCATCACTTTGTGAGCAAGCTATCACCTAAATTTTATATGAGATATCATAAAAAATAAAATATATTAAATGTTAAGATTTCTCAGTCAAGCACCCAAAAACCAAAAAAAAAAAAAAAGAAGATTTCGCAGTCAAAAAAAATATAAATGAGGATGGGACTGTTTTCTAAATTTCAAACATTTAAAGTAAGTAGATAAATGATCAATCAAGTAAGGGGAACTGGGGAAACTTCTAGCAAGTGTTATCCTTTTTTAATTTTTTTATTCATCCCAGCTTTTAATTTTTTTCAATAATGTTAATACCGTGTGTAATAGCACGGATATTCACACTAAGTATTCATGTAGTATTAGAAAGGCACCAAATTGGAAATGTCTGATTCTCTGAATGAACGTAAATGGGCAACAAACTTACGGATACACACTTGCTCCTGTAAGTTAGGGCTGCGTGCATCTCGTAAAACCATTCCGTACATTGAATCCGTTTCCACAGCAGTGTTTTGGGCTACATTCCTTTTTTTCCTTTTCTTTTTGGGGTTTCCTTTTTATTCGTAAGAGATACGGGAAAAGCATTATCACTGTTCTTTTTTTTTTTTTTTTGGCCTTTTCAATTTAGCGGTACTTTGTTTCATGAGTTCCGTTACGGACCTTATTATATTCAAGGTTTAAATCTACAGTTTCTTCTGTTTAACTAATAACCTGTGGAGCAATATGACGTTAATGCGTACAACGCTTCCAGTAAAGAAGAAAACCTGAAAGCCTTCGAAGAAGAAAACAGTCAATGGACTTCCAAATTCAATTATCCTTTGGTTACGTAGCAAAATAACAGTTTGGGTAGCGTAACACTTTTTGTTTGGGTAGAGTATTATTTGAAATATTATTCAGAATAATTACTGTAACACTTTTTGTGATGTGATAAATATGAGATAAAAAAATACTTAGCAATATAAAAAGATGAATTGAAAAAATTGTGTTTATGATGCAAGCAAAATATTATTTGGTATAATTTGTTATCCAAACAATATGTAATAGTTCCAAAGTTTTCGATAGCTGCTTGCCCTCTAAAAGTAACTCGAACATTTTACAAAAATGTTGAAAGTCGTGCATGGGCAAATGATTAACTCATGTGTGCCGGCCTCGGCATAGAAAAATTAGCCTAAGCACATGATCACTGGTGACTTGCTTCTGTCGATATCTTCAGGATTTTCTCTTCACTCCAGTTTGTCAAATACTAATCCCTTTGTTTAATACAGACCCAAATTTTGTTGCATGAATGATCGAGTAACTTGGCAGCACATTATGTTTAGTCTAGATTTTAACGTGTAAATATTAATATCTCTACCTGAGGCTGGGGAGTACTACTGATTTTTTTAGCAGAAAACGCCCGGTTCTGCCTTCAACTTGGTTTGCATGTTCTCTATGCTGCATCTTCTTTCAGCCTAAACGTGATTTTTTTTTTTTTAAAGTTAAAATAAAATTTCTATTTACAGCTCCAGTTATACCCAGTTCCCACATTGACCACATGATTCACGAGTGTTACATCCAAGAATAATACAAACATGATCGAGGAAAATCACTAGAAAAGAAATTGCCCGTTGCTCTAAATTCATGGGCCAAAATGGATGGAATTATTATTATTTTTTTGTTTTTTAGTGGGAGGTTGGAGAGGGGGGGGGGGGGGGACTTTGTGTTAAATGTCCTTTACCACTAACCAAACTTGACCGTAAAACTATGCAAGTCAATCTTGACGTGGAGTTCCATTTGCACCGACTGCTTTAAGAAAATTGACTGAATAGATAATGAGAAAAAAAAATTCAAGATAAAAAAAAAAGACAGCTGAAGATTAGCTTGAATATTAGGAAATTCCAAGATGCAAAGACAATGAAATATTTCATTGAAGATAAAATTAAAATTGTAAACAGGTTGTTGTACCTCTCACGCTTTTTCTTTTTGCTTGCAAATATTTAATGGGTAGGGTATAGTCCATCTAGTTGCGGATTTTGAAATCCATAAGCTATCTGCTAACTTTAGTACTAGAATTTGTGGATCCCAATTCACAAACCAATCAATTAAAATTTATAAAACCACGTTGTCTGATGTTTTTTTTTCTCAACCAATCAAAATCGTTGTAAATTTATATGATGTTGATCAACATCATAAATATGGAATATGGAATGTGGCTCAATTAAAACCTAGTTTCGCAACCGTAAGGTATGGGGTCCTATTTTGAATTATTAGGAACATAATGTAGTACTAGATAACATAAATAAATTTTTTTAAAAAATAATTTCCATTTGACTTTTGGCCAATTTATCAAAAATATCATCTGGAATTGCACTTTGTTCTTGTAGCTTCACATGGAATAGCCACTGCTTTTAGCATCTAGCAGGAAACAACATCATACATAGATGATGGCCAGTATTTTCTTTCTTTTTTTTTTTTTTCTTTCTCTGTGCTGCAACCTGAAGGGAAATTTGAAGAATGGATCTGATCTCTGGCTTTTCTTCTTCTTCATCTTCTTCTTAATTATTCTTTTTTTAAAAAATTTTTTTTGTTAATCTCTTTATTTATTTCTTTTAAGATCTCTCCAGATTGTATTGTCATGCAAGCCAATGAGGAAGAGGAGAACAAAGTACAACTCGGATTTTTCTTGACTTCCAAGAAACAGTAGTGCTTTCTCAAACCAATCAAAGTTTATTTATTTTTTTTTTCGTTTCAAGGAAATAAATAACCAACGATTAACCGTCTTCTGGGCTTCTTCAAGTGAAGGAGTAGACTAGTCAGTAGAGTGAGTTTGAACTTTGAAGCGGTCCGTAGTTTTAATTTGTTCTGTTCGAAAACGGCTGGTTTTAAGTCGAAGAACGATTAAGATTGAGGAACTCTAAAAATTTCGCTACACAGGCAAAGTCCTCTCATGTCTTGCTGTATAAATACCGCCGTCTGTACAGTCAAAATTTCCCCTGATTATAAAAGCATAAAAATTTGTTAACCTATAGTCTAATGAAGTCTGATTTTTTGTAAACATCATAATTGCATTAAATATGCAGTAATAACATACATTATATGCGATATATACAATAAAATAAAACCGATATGAAAACAGTAACTACCGATTTAGCAAATTACTCCCTCCGTCCCATTTTGATAGTTCTAGTTTTTTTTTTCTACACAGTTTAAGAAAAAGTAGTTAACTTTGTTAGAAAAATAAATTTAGATTGTTATTTTTCTAAAATACCCTTACATTAAATAAAGTACAACTTTATATTCATGGAAACTTGAACTGATAGTTTATAAGAACTTGAATTGATGATCAAGAAAGAATCAATCCTCATTTTACATTTTGGCTTGAAAGAATAACAAAACTGGCTTTTCATATATCAATATGTTTTGGAAAATCTAAATGTCTTAAATGGGGTAGATTAACAATCTATATTCAATAAGGTAGTTTATACTAATAACAACCTACATTGAATAAGGGCATTTTAGAAAAATTAAAAGATAACTATATTTTTCAATTGAAAAGTGGACTATAATTTGGAAAAGACGAAAAAGAAAAACAGAACTATCAGGATGGGAAGGAGAGAGTAATAAAGAGTCACATTGATAAAGCACTTATAGCCTCCTCAAGGGCATTTGTGTACATTTCTAACCGCAAGATCTGCAAATCGCTTTTTCTATCTCAAATATTACGGTAAAATCTGATGAAATAGACCTAAGGGACAATCAAAATTTAAAAAAAAAATAAAAATCGTCCTAACAAAAGAAATAGAGAATCTAAAAAAAAAAACTCTCACTAAAAATTTCAGAAATTTCTCACTAGATAACCCTATGAAAAGATAGAAAACCCTATGAGAGTAAATTTTGAAGAGCCTAAAAGAGACTCTACTAAACACAAAAAAGAAAAGAAAAGAAAAGCAAAGCCATAAGAGAAAAGAGCAGAATTTGGTCTCAACGGCCCAAATCGATCGATAACCTAAAAACTTTATCGCCTCCAGGATACACATTTGTGAATCTTACACTACATGTCGCGTAAAAGTTGTGTTGTAATTATCAAAAAAAGGCCAAAGAATCTTCCGAGTGCTAGTGCACCTTTAGTAGGCAGCATTTCCAATCCAAATTAGGGAAGTATTCCAATTTTGGGAGGTAAAAGTGCCATGTTAAAGCAAACCAAAGGTCTATATCAGTCCAAACACAACCAGAAGTATGATAGCATAAAAAATCAGGCATGTGAAAGATGAGAAGGCGTAGCAGAAGCCAGAAGGGTATGTCATATGTGCATGCCTATCCAAGTCCAGCTGCTTGCCTGACGCACAGCTCATCTGCTTCTCGGCTCCAGACTCCAGCGCAATAACAACAAAGAAAGATACGGAAACTACTTGTAGCAGTCTACATATGTTACAGCCATTTACCAAGAAGCAGAAACTCCCAAAAAAAGGGCATCACCTGAAATTTTGTGTATTTACAATTTTCTAGGATTCAAATTGATTGATGCTGTCTCCCTCGTGTACGTATGGGACTGACCAATCTTTTTTATAGTATATATATATACACACACACACACACACAGACGCTTTCTTTCTTAATTGGAGTACTTGGTTAGATGGAACATTTTAGCTAGGCTTTAATTGCCTTGTCCTGAGATGGAAAATATGGACTCCATTAAAGAAGAAATAAAGGAGAAGAAACATGAATAGTTGGGAGAGTTGGAAGATGAGACCCACACGCATTAGATATTCCACGTGACGTGGGGGGCATTTTATGCACATGGTTGGAATTGTGATACCAAATTAGGCAATTTCAGAAACAGCACCACCACCAAAGCCTTTTGCCCTTCTAGGTTCGCCTCTGAGTGTTTGCTGACTGGTTTCGACATGGCCAACTAAATTGGTCCGGTCGGCTTCTCCTTCGCATTTCCGGCACGTAATTCCCACAACGAAATTAAAATTAAGGTGTTAACCTTTCTTGTCGTTAGAATAAAATTTGACAGCAATGCACATTTGTGGGATCCCATAAACTGTAATATCATATGGCATCCAAACCACACCAGGTGCTCCTGCTTGTCCCACCATTTCTCCAGTGACATGAGAAAGGCGTTCATGGGGTCGGTTCAGCTGATCTTGTAGTAATTTAATGCGGGTCAAAAAAGTTGAAATGGTTCTTTCGCAAAGTTAAACACATATGACAGGTGGGATATGATTCCTTAATTGATGCAGAATCGAAAAGTTGGAAGCAAATTCTTCAGCTTTCGATATCTAATGCACATTCTCGTAAAAGTCGCTTTATTTGTAGTTCATTCGTTCTGGTAGCTAGCCCACAGAGTTATTGTTGGTCAAATTTTGTTGATGGATTCAAAGTGTCAATGACAGGATATGCAATTGATGTTTAATCGACATATGAGGATTGGCACAAACTTTTTGAGAGTTTTGACTTTCATATCAAAACACACAAGTGTAATGAAATATGTGTTTGGCTAACAAGATTGTTTCAAGTGCTAATTTTTTTAGTAAGAATGAAACACGCGTCTTAACAAGTACTCCCTCTGTCCCATTTTGATAGTTCTAGTTTTTTTTCACAAAGTTTAAAAAAAAAAGTAGTTAATTTTATTGGAACAATAAATTTAGGTTGATATTTTTTTTTAAATACCCTTACATTAAATAGAGTATAACTTTATATTAATTATTCATGGAAACTTGAATTGACGATCAAAAAAGAATCAATCCTCATTTTACATTATTTCACATTTTGGCTTGAAAGAATAACAAAGCTGGCTTTTCATGTATCAATATATTTTGGAAAATCTAAATGTATCAAATGGAGTAGGTTAATAATCTATATTAAATAAGGTAGTTTATATTAATAACAACTTACATTAAATAAGGGTATTTTAGAGAAATTAAAAGATAATTACTTTCTTCAATTGGAAAGTGGACTACAATTTGGGACAGATGAAAAAGAAAAATAGGACTATCAAAGTGGGACGGAGGGAGTATCTAGAACGCTCTCTCTTTAAAATAAAAAAAAAATTCATGAAATATTTACTCTTTTATGTCAGAAAAAAAAATATTCCATGGTTAAGTACACGGAGCGATGGATGAAGGGCAGACTCCATTTCTCCCAAAAAGAAGGGTAAGATAACCTACCAACCTTCCCACTTCTAAGCCAAATGTAGCTAAAAAATTTACCCTGTGCGGTGGCATTGAGCTTAGCAGATTGCTAGCTTTGGGGTTGATGGCCGCGGATATAGGAGCATCGTGAAATAGAGAAGTTATCCCTTGAGAATGAAACAAGTCAACAACATCCACTACTCTATTAAGCTAGCTGGAAATCTATTACTTATTCTTATGTTGACAGTTAGCAAAATGGTGGTGATTTAGAAAGTGATTTTTCTGACTATTGCCATCAAATCAGAGAGTTATAGAATGATTAGTGTTAGATTTGGGAGGATTTGGGGATCAGATTACATAGAATAGAGCTGCTAATGTGGAGGAAAATTATTGATATATGGATATTGGATTCAAGGATCTTATTGTACTAAAAGTTGGTGGATTTTCTTGGCTTTTAGAATGCTACGACGTCCCGTACAACATCATTCGATCGAACACATTAGATCCCACCGAAAAAAAAGAAAAAGTCTCCACTACGTCCGCCTTGTCAAGCTACAATTATCGTCTTTGCATTGCCCCCCAGGTCAAAGTCTCTTACTAATAGTAACGAGTTTAATCACCTCCGTGATTGATTGCAGGTTGTGATTAAAATTTCTCCCCATAGCCCGTTTCCCACAAAGAAACATGACTGCAAAGAACACAATTAAAACGTTGATCTTGGGTTGTATTCAATGATTGCAAACAGTGACGGAGCCAGGATTTTTTTTTTGGGGGGCCAAAATTGAAATTCCATTCAAAGATGACTAATTCATATATATATATATATATATATATATATATATATATATATATCAACTCTCATAATATAAACTAAAATTGAAAAAATTTAGGGGGGGCCAATTTTATTTTACACACATATTTACATATTATGAATTAAAATTCTCAAAACTTAGGGGGGGCCATGGCCCCCCTCTGCCCCCTTGGCTCCGTCATTGATTGCAAATTCGATCTCTCTGGAAGAATTGACCGGTCGAACTAGATACTCGATCGAGATTGAGAAGATGGATAAGATTTTGGGGTCTTGTTCTATATCTACACAATCAGTTTAATAGTAACTACAAGTAGTGATTGATTTTGTAGGACTTGATAATTTCGTTACCGTTTCTAAAGACGAAACGTGGAAGGACATAACATCCCCAATCACATACTACTACTATTTCATATCTTTGGCCAGAATTTTCTTCAGCACGGGTTTCACTAGGTGAGACCAAAGAATTTTATAAAACAAAAGTTTGCTTGGCCAAAAGCAAAAGAAGAAAATTTCGAACATGCACTGGTTAGTTGTCAAACAAAGTGGCTTCTTTTTATTTTTGTTTTAGTTTTTTCCCATCTTTTTTTAACCTTGAGTTAGTGAAAGTTGTGCTAACTTCTTTATGGATAACATTTTAAAAATCCATTATGCTCGAGTTAAAATGTTTTTAGAAGCAATGCTTTATAGAACGATATGCCATTTTTGTTTGGACTTTTCCAACTTAAGTTTGTGGTTCATCTTTTGATCTTCAATGTTACCTTTTTTTCCAACCTAAATAAAATGCAAATCTCAGTGCGATCGAATTCGTAATGGCCTGCTTTGTGTAAGTAGTCAATATAAATTATCCTTTCTTTTCACACTTGTTTGGAATAAACCTTTTTCAATTTTTCCCTTAGTGTTGTTGGGTCTAGTACTAGATGTGGAAATGAAGATGTGGGGAATATCACTACTAGTTGCTGCTGCTATTCTCAAACTTTTTTTTTTTTTTTTTGGAAGGAATTCTGAAATCTTAAGATGACTTATTTTATTGAGTAAATCTTATACACACTAACAGTGTATACATTATTACAGTTGAATGCACGACACATGTGCAAAATTTGAATTTTAAATTCAAATTCGAATTATGTATCATGCACTCAATAATGAAAAATATATACACGATTAATGTATAAAAGATTAATTCTATGTTATTACCATCTCTCTCAAACGAGGCATTCAGACCAAGAATATAAAATGTGTGTGGATTTGAGTACGTAGAACTCGTGCTCGTGAATCTCATGAGGCTTGCGTAAATGTGTGCTTCGGCTGCAGGACAAAATGTTTGATCCATAATGTAATGTACAATCCAATTTTTTTTGGGGTCGAGCAATGTATCCAAAAAGAATGGGATGATGAGACCTTTGGAAAACCAAGAACCCAATTACAAAAGAAGTATTTGGGCCTAATCCATTTGGATATAACCCAACTGCGTATATTTATTATGGGCCCTCAATCCGGAATATCAACCTCTCCTGCACAAGGGGTGCACATACTTTTCTCAGAAACGAAGAAGTTAACATTGCAAAAAATGAAACCTCAGCCTGAATTGAAGAAGAGGAAAGTAGACGCTGCACCTTCTCCCCGGTAATTTATTCTCCATTAATCGTTCAATTTGGTGGAATAAGCCTAGCTGAGCACGATAAAATCAGTACTTATATAAACGTGTTGAGATTGTAACTTGCTGTAGTAAACTAAACTAAAATAGTTTTAGAGGTAGTTGAGGGTTTGAAAATTTGGTGTAGGCATAAGTTGGTGGGTTTTGTGTGATTCAATCATTTGTTTGTTTTTTTTTTTAATTGCTTAGACTGGTTTATGTAATTCGTTATTCGTGAATCTGATTAGTGCTGTTGCAGATTTTAAGCTAGTAATTTGACTGCTTATGCTAACTGCTCTGTGAAAAGTTATTACTGAGATTGAACTTGCTTCCCTAAAAGTTGATCATTTTAACAGTTCAATGTAGGCCGGGGAGGTGGTGATGGTTTTGGGGTAACTTTCAGGATCAACAAATGGTCTATAATCAGGACAGAAAGTAATTCTAAACTTCATAATTTCAAAATTTTGGGAGGACGAGAAATTAGTGACTTGTTGCAGGTTTTGCTTTCGGGATCCATATGTACGCTAATGATCAGGGCGAGGAGTGCTATGCTACTCGTTGGCATTGAAATCTTCCAACATTTTAGAGGACGTAGAAAGGGTCTAGGAAGCAAAGTATGATAGAATCATGAAATGGTCTCTAGTGGGTAATGACGGTGTCTCAATAGGGTCATCTGATTTTGGGAGCTGAATTCAAACAAAGCTATATCTGAAACGATCAATGGCCCCAGTGTATGTTGATTTGATTATTTTACTGAAGCAGAAGCACTCGTATAGTTTTTAAGACAATCTAGCGTGTTTAAATCGCTGCAAGATTGGATTAGATGTATTATTTGTAGATCATGCTTGATATGGCTACTCTGACTTGTCTAACTTGTACTCTTGTATAACATGTTTTGGAAATTCAAAAACTTTGCTCTCCCCTTGCAGGACTTCTTCTGCACAAAAAGATGACAATGACTCTGCCAAGACATTAATAGATAAATTGACAGTATGGACTTTGTATAAAATCCACATTGATGCTTATTTTATGGGTGTTAAGCCAGATTCAGTTATTTCCACTTAATGTGCAGGGCCCTATAGCTCAAACTAGCAAAAACAATCTGAAGATTCAACAGGCTAAGAATTTTGCAGTAGCCCAAGCACAACAAGAGCATTGCACAGGCAACTACAGGATTTTTGATTCCCCATTTGGCAATTTCCTGGTTCCTGTAATCCCAACTCGTGCAGAACTGAGTGGATAGCAGACGCTTTGTTGTTCGTCTTTCTTTAACTATTGTTATAAGCTCCCTAAATTTGTGAAGCAAATTTGCAGACACTTGATTGTTTGGGCGGAAACTCTAATGTCGGGGATGTCAGTAAATTTATTCGAAGTGAAGGAACTGCGGTACCCTCATCTAGAGTGGGAGTGTTTTGCCAACTGATGCCGTTCTCAGTAAAAGCTATTTCCGTGCTTGATATCACTGCCTGCAGAAATTTGGTATTGCTTTTTAGGCACCTATCCATGACCGGACCCATATCATCTACATAACCATGCGTAAAGGCCACTGATAAGTTTGGCTAGGTCATGTTTGTTCCAATGTCCTGAGCTTTTCAATGACCTCTTTTTGCTTGGTGCTTATCCGTCCTTCCATGCGTAAAGTCGATGTATTGTCTAAGCAGCCGATGGGAGCATTGGCTTTGGCTGCAGCTTGGACCGTCAAGTTTCACGAGTCAATCACCATACATCTGCAGGAATATATTGCACTGATCAGTCCCTCTCAAGTGCTTTCTCTCTCAACCCGACCATGATGTAGCTTTACTCGGAACCAAAAAAATCGTGTGCTAAAGAGTTGCCTCCCACTTTTTCGGAAAAACCCTTACCGGAAATGCTTGGACAGGTAGCATCAAAGAGATGGATGGCGAGTACGTTGATTCGATGGAACAAAACTTCCGATATTAGGTCGAACATTATATATTAATCAGCAAAACGATCTATTGATGATCAACAAAGAAAACAGAAATTAGCAAAGCCATCTAAATTGACCCCATTGGAGTTGCATATTGAAGTTTGTCGCCAGTGTGAAAATGTGTATAGGTTGTGACTTCTGCCCAATACATATGTGATGTTTGACAAATGCGATGTAAGAATGTCATCATGGTAACATATAATTGGAGGTTGAAATGAGGGACACCACCACGCAATGTTCTTACATAGTAGGGTGAAAAGGATGAGATGAGGGTTGTCTTTTTGTCAATGAGGTGTCCCTCTTTATTCTCTTATAGGAGTGTTTTCTTTTCTGCATCCCTTACCTGATAAATCTCATGGGCTAATTTGTCGTTAAAATATCTCTGGGCACTTGCTAGTTCACAAGCTGTTGATGGAATGTACTCTATTCCGTTCCTGATATACAGAACTGTTGGTGGAATTTAGATTTGAGTGTTCGGAATCATACTAATAACACATTAGCGAGCTACTTAGCAATAATTATCCTTAATTCTACGAACCATGGAACTGAATATCGAAGCGATACATTCCTTTTTTCTTTTGGTGTGTAAATTCTTTAATCACGAATCTTTCTGCATATAATGCAACATTAGGCTTTTCTTAGCCTAATCGTTGCACGCACTTGAAAATCTTGTAGCACACCCGTATACCACGTGCAAAATTTAGGAATATTGAGGAGATGTAAGGATTCAACTTCCTTTTTTTTTTTTTTTTTGGTGTGTGGAAATGGTAAGGATTCAACTTTTAAGGCATAAATGGTACAATCGCAATGCTTACTGTAGAATAAAGGACGAAGGCGGGTCCGTTAACCGGTCGGGAGGGAAAAATACGTCACATGAGAGATCATCTGCGGCATTCGGTAATCATTTTTGTCGGGACCTTCCTTCTTCGGAAAAATACCGGTTTTCATCCCCAAATTTTGGGCACAAGACACATTTCGTCCCTCATCTTTCGGGCATGACACATTTGGTGTCTGAATTAACAATTTTTTACCAAATGTCATCCTCAGACGGCAATTTAGCCAACCTTTAAGTAAATGTGGCTATCTGAAGCAAAATCAGGTGAAAAATGACGTTATCTTCACTTTCCCTTTTTCTTTCACTTCAACAACTTCCTCTGCAAATTTCCAAGACTAAGCTCCTACTGCAAATTTCTCTGAGAGTAAACCCCCTCTTCCAATTATAAATATATAATACATATAAATATTACTTATACTAATATTTTATATAATTATAATGTATATTAGATATTAAATCTAATCATTATATAAACTTATATTCATAATAATAAATATAATTATAATTATCTAATTTATTAATATTATATACACATATATATTATAAGGGATAATTTCAGAAACCTCCCCTAAATTAGCTTATGGAAAAATGGGAAAATGGATAATTTATGGAGAAAAGCCATAACGAGCTGGTGTTTTATTGGAGAACTGGTTTATTTTTATTTTATCCGATAAATAAATTTGTTTATGAAAAAATAGATACCCTATTCTTATAATAGAGGAAAGCCATAAAGAGCTGAAGTTTTATTGGAAAACGAGTTTATTTTTATTTTATTCGATAAATAAATATATTTATGGAAAAATGGGTACTCTGTTCTTATAATGGAGGAAAATCCTAAAGAGCTAGTCTTTTATAGAAAAGTGATACTTTATAAAAAGTGACCGCGATTTGGTTTATGAAATTATCCAAAAAAAAATTAGAATGAATTTGTTTATTTAATTAAATAATTATTATATATATATTTATATAATGCATTATATAATTATACTAATATTATTATAAAATATATAATTATAACTATATTATATATAAATATTAATTATACTAATATATTATATGATTATAAAGTATATTATATATTAATTATAATTTTTAGTATATATTAGTATATTTATAATAATAAATATAAATATAATTATAATTATATAATATATTATTACTATATGCACATATATATTATAAATATATGCACATATATATTATAAATATATGCACATATAATATACATTTATAAATATATATATATAAATATATTATAGTTATTACCCTAAATATATTAGAGTTATTAGGGTATAGTTATTATAGTTATTATAGTTATTACCCTAAATATATTATAGTTATTAGGGTATATACCCTAATAATATATTTATATATATTTATAAATATATATTATATGTGCATATATTTTAATATATATGTGTATATAGTAATAATATATTATATAATTATATTTATATTTATTATGATAAATATACTAATATATACTAAAAATTATAATTAATGTATAACATACTTTATACTCATAAAATATATTAGTATAATTATATAATGCATTATATAAATATATATAATAATTATTTAATTAAATAAACAAATTCATTCTAAATTATTTTTTTGGATAATTTCATAAACCAAATCGCGGTCACTTTTTGTAAAGTATCGCTTTCCCATAAAAAACTAGCTCTTTAGGGCTTTTCTCCATTATAAGAACAGAGTACCCATTTTTTCATAAATAAATTTATTTATCGAATAAAATAAAATAAACTCGTTTTCCAATAAAACTTCAGCTCTTTATGGCTTTCCTCTATTATAAGAACAGAGTACCCATTTTTTCATAAACAAATTTATTTATCGGATAAAATAAAAATAAACCAGTTCGCCAATAAAACACCAGCACTTTATGGATTTTCTCCATAAATTATTCATTTTCCCATTTTTCCATAAGCTAATTTAGGGGAGGTTTATGAAATTATCCCTTATAATATATATGTGTATATAATATCAATAAATTATATAATTATAATTATATTTATTATTATGAATATAAGGTTATATAATAATTAAATTTAATATCTAATATACATTATAATTATATAAAATATTAGTTTAAGTAATATTTATATGTATTATATAATTATAATTATATATTTATAATTGGAAGAGGGGGTTTACTCTGGAGAAATTTGCAGTAGGAGCTTAGTCTTGGAAATTTGCAGAGGAAGTGAAGACAACGTCATTTTCCACCTGATTTTGCTTCGGTTAGCCACATTTACTTAACGGTCCGTTAAAGGTTGGTTAAATTGCCGTCTGAGGATGACATTTGGTCAAAAATTGTTAATTCAGACACCAAATATGTCATGCCCAAAAGATGAGGGACGAAATGTGTCATGTGCCCAAAGTTTGGGGATGAAAACCGGTATTTTCCCTTCGTTCTTCTCTCATCGCAAACCTAAATGTTGAAGTTCCCCCGCTGCAACTGCAGCCGAATCTCGCGTCCATGCTGAAGTCAGAGGACAGAGGACCATGAACCTCACACTCGCTGGCGATAACTATTTCAACCATTAAGCATTACTAGCAGAAATATACCGTGCTTGCGCACGGTGAAGAATTTATGTAATGCCCACAATGAGATTTGGTAACCAGCGGATTGCAATTATAAACTAACGATATGGAGAACATTTGTAGGCAAAATAATTTGGTGTAATTAATAGAATTAAAGAACATTTATTACAATTCATATATCTACATATTATTTGGCTTTCTCAGGTGAAAACTTTTTTGAATTTGGATATGATGTCACAGTAATAAAGGTCACGTTTCAAAGTCACGAAGTTACATAGGTTCAACTCCTCACACTATCAGTTACTGACAGGAGCCGAACCTGTGCAATAATAAATACCTACTCGAGAAAAATACAGATTTTGTATATAGCGGTGAGTAGGGTCGAATCCACAGGGACTGGGGATAACTTATTTCTTTTAGAGTCCGAAGTATGGGGGGTTTCTGGAGAATATGAAATAACTAATTAACTAACTAATAAAGCAACTAATAGAAATAAATAGAAAATAATCAATAACCAATACGACTCTAACCAAAGGTACAACTTTTCAGATACGGTCCATTCAACTGATCATCGATGCAAAGATATTTCATCCATTTGTCACTAGGTTGGTTATAATTATCAACAAGCTCTGATAACCAATTCTTCCTTACCTTTTCGACAGTCAAGGTACGACCATTAACTGCTCCCCTAACCAGATAACAACCCTAGGTACGACCGTAGGAATTTAATTATCCAATTGCATTAGAGCTAGAAGAACCCAACCCTAACCAATAAACACGCTAAGATGGTTTATTTAAGCTAGATCTTGCGTTTCCCCATCATAAAGCCAATTATGGTGGTTGCCACGGGGTGTTAACTAAATGAACAATTACGGATTCTATTTAATTAACGTGGAGTAGGCTATTAAATTAAATCAAATACCCGGCCGTTGATATTCAATTAATAAAATACCCATGAACAATTAATTCAGGAAACGCACGAATAGCAATTAATTGGAGAAAATAATGAAGATTCGGTTAGATCTCACAGATATTATGGACCGCGCCCTCGCGTCGACCTTTGGGTAGAGGAGAAAATTAGCCGCTCCTCATCGTGTCAATCCCGCGTGATTTAATTGAATTCATTCAATTAATTTCCCAAGAATCAATTGCCCAGAAATTGGGGAGGATGAATTAATCGAAGAAACAATCAATGAAAAACCTGGCTCTGTCTTGTATTGGAGCCACAATTACAAAGCAAAAGCCAACGGAGAATTGTCAAAGGCGAAAAGAGCGAATTCGGGAGTCAGAGTCGCATAAAAGCAAAAGCTACAGAAAAGGAGAAAGTCTCCAATGTCTGACCCAAAGCCGCAGAAGAAAACAAAAGAAAAACAAAAGCGTCTGACCAATCTTGCAAAAAGGTAAAACTAAGGCTAAAAGTAGTGATGCTTTGAATCTTGCTTTTTCCTTTCTTTATAGCCGCCGCAGGAGCTCTCCAGACGTCTGGCCTTTTGGAGTTTTTATCCCATGTTTCTCGCGGTTCACGTGGACCGCAGTCCGGCTTTCGGTTTCGTCCACCTTCTAAGACGTGGCCACGCCCTGAGACGAAAAATCTTCTGGAAATTTACCCCGCGAGATCATTTTTCATGCCTACCACCTACAATTCACACAAATATCGAATATGAGTGAAATTCCAATTCTTAGTACCGTGAATAGCCAAAATTATGACAAAATAACAGTGCAAAATGTGCCGAATAATCGCTCTATTAGTTACCAATTTGGTCAACATGTATGGAAGGACTTTTTATACACACACTTGTTGATTTTAATGTATTTCATGTTTTGGTGTGTGTCATGTAATTATGAGCATCTATTGGAACAGCTTAACTTAATTTTTTTATTAATGCATTTTTCTGTTTGATAGCTTTCTTGGTTTATGCTACAATATATTTGAATTGTATCACAGTCATATTAAGTATACCGTTCTTAATAAAAGGCATAAGTTTAAAGATAAGATGTTATTTTGGTTTTTTCAAGAAGCCTCGTAAAATTGCATATTATATGAGAATAATGAAGCGTTGAAAGTTGAAGTTGTAGATTTATTCAAAGCTTTTTACAAAAAATCAAGCACGGTCCTGAATGGTTGAAAATAATTCTGCAGCATGTTGTCGATAAATTGCTAAGTTAAATTGATATGGAAAAAGAATGGACAATAAAAGCTGGCATTCATATGTTTATTGAACATATAAGAAGAACAACGTTTCTTGCAGAATAAATTTAAAAGAAAGGTCTAAGTTCTACCGGTTGGTGCATCAGAGAAGATGTAGAACTTATTGTACCAAGGGAATAGTTTTTCGACTCCATGTTTGTTGAAGATTAGGACAGTATAGCAGGACTTTGATTTAGGGATAAATACTAAAGCGTCGTCAAATTGTAGTTGATGCTCAAACTTAAATGTGTTCCAATTATTTGTGAACTATCTCTGACGCATTCCAAGAGTGACTGTCTTGTTTCTAGTTCTCAGGGTGATCAGAGGAGTTTTGTCACCATGCATGAAGAAGGATACAAACTTGGGCACTTTCTGTTGTTCATCGACAAAAAAAAAAATTATTAGTGGGAAAGAAAATAATGAATGATAAAATAAAACAGGATATAGCCAGAGCTCACAAAATTATGCTGGTTTTGCTGAGTGAAGATGTCATAGAATGATAGCCCATCAGAGATGTCTTGAATGAAATTCGGTTTCATTGCTGATGCTACTTTCTGGCACAGCATTCTTTGTTTTGTATTTCATACACAAAAAAGTTAAGTGTACGAAGGTGAAAAATAAAACAAGAAATATGGTAATTTTTTTAAGTGTTTAAGCATGAGAAAACAAACTTTTTAGAATAATATACGAAAAATGGAGAAAAAAAGTAGCTAATAAGCGTTTGATCAAAGAAGAAGAACAAAGATGAATGAACTATTAAAGATAATGCTTCAATTCCAATAAAAAAAAGCAAGTACCTTTTGCCGCAGCAAGAAAAATAAGCAGCAGCTCGTAGTCAGCAAAACTTGGAGGAAATTAAGAGGGCCATGCAAAAATGGATAATAGGGAAATGTCATTGTCAGATGGGAATAAATACAAAAAATAAAGAATAGCAATAAATGCCACTAAACTGCAAAGCGTAGAAACAATAGCAGTAAATAAATGAATATGACCAAGAAAGCATACGAAGCATACAAGCGCGGGAGAAAAAACAGGAGAAAAGAGTCTATAACAAAAGCAAAAGCAATGTTTCAGCAGGAAAGCTGAAAAAAAAAAAAAACAGAGGCAACAAAAAAATTGGGCAAAAGGAAAGTGAAAAATCGAACTTCAAACAATAAGAGACAACAATGCAATGAGAATGAAAAATGATAGAACAAAGAGAATCATAAAACAAAAAAAATGCAAAAGGAATATTAATAATAGTGACAGGTAAAAAAAAACAGTAAGCATGGGAAGTAGAAGAATATCAAAAACAAAATAATGGAAGGGGAAAAAATATAAAGACTATTACAAGAACAGGGGGAGGGAAAATAGAGCATCACTTACAATAGATGTAATAGCAGACAGTAGAAAACACCAATAATAGTGAATGAAGAAAGACGCACAACGAAATAGAGGGAAAGAAAAGCTCGAGGAAGAAGAAGCGGAAGCAATACATAAAATGAAGCAAAACAAGAAAAGCAAGTTGAAATGCAAGGGAAAGAAATTTACATGATTACCTGTCTTCTATTCGGTGCATGAAAACCCGGGAAAGCATGTTTAAAGATGTGCAAATCTTGCATGGAGACGCCAACATTTAAAGAATTGCAGATTGTGTAGGGTGAGAGGTGAATCCACCGACCAATAGAAAGAATGGGCAAGGCGGCTGTTTAATTTGTATAGCAGGGGGATTAGAAGATGGGCAGTGCAGGGGCATGATGATGACGAAGGAGCAAAAGAATGTCATTTCCAACACACGGGCCACGTGAGTTCCGCATGAGAAGGACGAAAGACCAGCGAACAATTGAAGTACTATTCCCACTTTATATATAAAGTTCTTTAGTATACAATACTTCCAAAGTTAATAAACCATCAACTGACACAGGGACTGTTTGGATGTCTTGTTTATTGTTCTATTTTGTTCGCGTTTTTAATAGAGAAGTATATTTTATAACTTTGTTTACAGTAACTCTTTGAAAACATTTCTTGAAATTTTCAATATGTACACCCAAAATATCAAAACATACACGTTCATTTCTCTCTCCTTCAACCATTTTCACTCCCTTCCCTACTGTTGCCCCTTCTTTCTCCACCGGTGTCGAAGTACCCTCCTCTTTTTTTATTTTTTTTCTTTTCATCTCTCCCTCCCTCTTTTCCGATTTTCCCTTCTCCTCCCTCTTTGGTTGTGGCTCTAGTCGCACAACCAATAGGGGAGGGGAGCGAAAGGGGAAGGAGGAAATAGGGTGGCTGGGGAAAGGGGGAAAGGAGAGGAGGAAGATGAAGAAGAAGGGATCCTCAAGAGGAAGGAAAAAAAATACGATAGGAAGGGAGGTGGCAGCGGCAATAGTGCCCGCTATAGGGATAATGTGGTGACGATAGTCAGTAAGGAGGAAGAAGGAGAGAGAAAAAAAAAAGGAGAAAATTTTTTACACACCATTTAAACACTTAAATCATACAAAAGTTTTTTTTATAACTTCTAAAAAAAGTTATAGTAAAATATATTAGAAATAAGGAAAATGACATGTTTCATCTCTCACATTTCGTAAAAAAAATCTTTTCATCCCTCACATTTAAAATGAAACAAATTGGTCCTTCATATTTAAAAACCCAATCTTTTACATCCTAGAAATCAACTCTCAGTTGTGAATCAAACCATCTAACAACCCGATTACAAATTTTTGGGGTAAAATTGTAGATCACTGGCAAAAATATATTTCTAACAACTAAATTAAACAATTAAAAAATCTTAATTAAAACCCATTTGCTTTTACATCGAACACCTTCAGTGATTCCATTCCACTAGCAAATCTGCTTTCATAGCAAGCTCTTGCAGCAGACCATATTCTATCTTTTAATGCAAGTCCAGGATGCTCTTTCTTGAAGTTATTATACATGTGTTTCACACACATGCGGTGTTCCACACCAGGCAGTAGCTCATGTATTTCTTGAAATGGATCTTATGTATTTCCACTAGATGATGCTTCAACTGCACCTTCTCCTTCTTATCCTGCTGTTTTCGGTCCCATGCCAATGCAGGAAACAGCTCCTTCTTCAGCGCCATTGACCAGAGTTCATCCCATCTCAACGTCGACTGCCACTCTACTCGTCCTGTGTGTGAGTGTGATTGCCATCGGCAGCGTTTGAATGATCTGAATCTGAGCAAGAGACATTTTTAATGGTTTGAAAGAGGATACAATCTTCCAAATCTCCAAAAGTTTATTTGTTCGGATTATTTCTGCATATATAGTTTTGAATTAGGCAAATTGATTTGGGTTTGTCTTCTTCTATTCTCTTTTGAAGAAGCAAATGGGTTATAATTAAGATTTTTTAATTGTTTAATTTATTTGTTAGAAATATATTTTTACGAGTGATCTACTAATTTTATCCCTAAAATTTGTAACGGGGTTATTAGATGGTTTGATTCACAACAGAGAGTTGATTTTTAGGATGTAAAAGCTTGGATTTTTAAAAGTGAATGACCAATTTGTTTCATTTTAAATGTAAGGGACGAAAAGAATTTTTTTACGAAATGTGAAAGATGAAACAGGTTATTTTCCCTTATAAATATCCAAAAAAAACTCACCATTGTATGGACCTTAATCTCAATACAATTTTTTCTTCTTTTTGCAAGCCTCATTACAATTAGTATTTATATCTCTTTTTTTTGTTAAATTTCTACAATGCTTTGAAAATCGGTAGAACCATCCAAAGCAAAATTATTAGTATAATTCATTCAATAAAATTGTCCACCGCGATCATAGTTGTAATAGTTGAGGCCTCCTCTTCCAAATTATTTCTTTAAAATTTCCTGCTTCGGTTATAATTTTTAGCCAAGGGTTAAATGCAGTGTTTGCAAATTTATCTTCTGACGATTAGGGCTTTACATATTTTAGGAAAAACAAACGTTTTTTTTAAGGCAAGGCTGACGGTATGGCTACTGGCTAAGTAGCCGCCAAGTCTTAACGGTATGCTTAAAGCTTACCACTTCATAGTTTATACCGACTTTGTTAAATACCAAGACCTTTTTACGCTTCCGGTGTTTTTATTTAAAAAAAAAAAAAGAACAAGAATGCGATATATGACTTGTCATAAAATGGACATTCATAACTGGTTGGGGTACCATTGACGCCACCGCACTATATATGAAGTAGTAGACTAGCAGTAGCACATATCTTACGTGTAGAATTCGTCATGGCTGTCAGGTATTACTTTCATTTATCATTTGAAAGTCAAAATTCGCATGCAAGCTTTCAAGGTTGTACGCCATTCCCTCCCCACCCTGCTGTTTTCTTTTCTCCCGAATATGGTCAGCTTTTGCTGGATGCAAGTTGTTGCTTTGGTCGAAAAAAAAAAAAAAAAAAAGTTGTTGCTTTGGTCGTAATTCCCGTATTTCCCATTCAGCAAATTCGGCCCCCAGGACCGTTTCAGGCTTTCAGCCGATTCGCAGGTCACGTCATTGGCGGCCTGCATACATTTGCTCCAAATAGTTTTTATTTTATTTTATAAAACAAAAGCCAACAGTATTAATAAACTGGATGGAAATCATGCTACACGATTTGCTTGATAAAGAAAATCATATAGTTATTAAAATCAACTCCGGTATCAACCCAGCAGGAGGACCGAATTGATGGATCACAGGTTGATCCGTTGGATCACACTACATAATAAAAAATATATATAATATAATTAAATAAACATATAAATTATAATATAAGTACAGAAATTCTTAAATATTAACAAGTTATAACCTATTCATGTTTCATAGTTTATACACACAAGCCATATCCATACGTGTTCCTTATTTCATGAATTCATATTGATATTATATATAAACATAAATAATAAATCTAAGTGTCCAAAAGAGAAATAAACCCTAATTTCCAAATTTCTTTTCAAATTTTCTCATATATTCTTCAAAAAGACGACAATGCCCATGTTGGTGTGACTGGTCAAATTAAAAAATTGGGTAAAAAGGTAATTTTAAAAAAATTTCAAAACCCACTAAGTTTACCGGGTCACCGGTTCAACCGTTTAACTTAAACGATTCAAAACTAATCATCTGCAACTCTAATCCAATTGCTGAATTGGCCCAATTCCATGACGGGTATTAGTGGTTTGACCGATTCAACAGTCGGACTGGAGTGAGTTTAAAAACTATGAAAAAAGCTATATTAATGGTAGGAAAATACAAAGAGCGTGATACAATAATATGTAATCTAAAAAATTATTAAATTTAATAGAGTTATAAAATAAAAGATTACACTGTGAATCACTAATCATCAAATCTAACCAATTCCACGAGCTACTCTATAAATATCCGTGCATGACTATTTCCTCAAATCCACTATCCAACTAATTTAAGTTTAAAACTGATGCTTAAACATATGCTCGTGTTGGGCGTGGCATTGGGGGATGGAGGGATTTTACAATTAGGTTGTTTAATTCAATAATCTATGTATACTCCAACTCCATAATGGAATATTGAAATGAATTTTAACATGCCTTCGTTGACAATTAAGTTGAATCGATTAATAGCGAGAATGTTGTGCTAGTAAACATAACTGCATTTGAAAATGGAAAAATTACTTGGTGCAATTAATGTTGCGTCTAATTTTGTACAAGAAGCCCAATATAAATTATCTATAAGTAAACCTCTTATATTTTCTATGCACCTTCATTTATTATCTATAATCTATCAAATAATTAAATATTTTGTGAATAATCACTTGTTGCACAACAATTTGTCGTCCCAATCTCATGCAATTTTTTAAAATTTTTAATTTTATGGAAGATTCCAAGCCTTATAAAAAGGGAAAGAAGAAAGAATGGGGGGCTCTGAAAGTTAAACTAGAGAATTGAAGATCACTTAGTTAATATGTTATCACTAGTTAAATTAAATTTTGAGAACAAATTTTATTTACTTTGTTGGCAAATAAACCGGCAATGAGCAAATTAGTAATTTACTCCCCGTGCTTTTCTTGATCCTTGGATACTGACATATAATGTGCATCAAACTAACACGAAATCCACGGATGTGTATCGCAACGGATCTTCTGTCCCATATCCTGTGCCACTCTCTGTCTCACTTTTTATTATATTGCTATTTCTCCTACATAAACATCATGTTTTAATTCTTTTTTGTTTCCTTAAGATTCAATAACTATTAATTAACTAAAAAATAAATACAACAGCTGCAAAAAAGCAATATATAATAGAAAATTAAAAAATACAGCAGAAAATTCATAAAAAATCTCATTTTTTATGCATTTTGATTTTTTGAGTTTGCTAAATTTTGTGTATTACTCAATTAATAGTTATTGGATCTTAAAAAAATAAAAAAGAATTAAAATATGATATTTATGAAGGAGAAATAGTAATATAATAAAAAGTGAGACAGAGAGTGTCACAGCGTGTGGGACAGAAGATCCATTGCGGTATTGTACACAGCTTTTGACTCTGATGGCTGGGAATGAAGAGTTTAGGCATGTAGTAAAATTAAAATGTTCCCGAACGGGCTAACACCCTTAGAATTTCACATCATCCGAATCATCATCCTGTCTTCCTATTCAGTTTGCTCTTTTTGTCTTTTGACCAAATTTTTTTTTTTCCTTTTATACGACCTTAATTGGTCTTTGATATCAAACTTAAAAAAGATGTCCGTTGACTCCTCAAGTTTTCCAACTGTTTATGTTTCCACAAAAAAAAAAAGGAAAATTTCCACATGTTTACGTGCAGAATTAAGCATTGCCATGTGCAATTAATGCCTCGACACTTTTTCAAATTACTGGACTTTCAAAACCAGCGGCTTAAACTATGGCTCCTACATCATTTAATTTTTGGATCTTGAGTTGGATAAGGATAATTAATGCCACGGCTTCCAATTGGAGTTGGTAATTAGCAGTGGATGTTAATCTATTAACCCACTTTTTGGATACCATTTACGATGTTGTTGCAATAGATTCAGCATCCACATACGATTATTCCATCCATTCCATATCCTATCCTCCAACGTCCGAAACCTCAACAATTTCGAAAGCACGCACACAAATAACAGAAACATGCGGAAAGCAAAATTCCTCCCCATCTGGGATTTTTAAAGTGAAAACGGGGGGAGAAAAACTCATCTATCAAAAAAGTAGCTTTCCAAGCCTTTTTCCTCAGCCAATCCACGACGACAAAATTGGATACACCAAAAGAATAAAAGAAGTCAAGAATCATATAAGCATTAACAGTAGGAATAACAGTAACAAAGTTCTCTGATCGTCTGTCCTATAATCTTATTCCACTTCACTGCAACATTTTGTTGTTTTCTTTCCTTAGAATTACATTAGCATTTTTTTAACCTCATTAGAATTATATATATGTATACAGTACCTTGATAAAATCTTCGTCCCCAAAAAGAGGAAAAAAAAAAATTTTTCCTCAAGGTTTCTTCCACGAGTTCCCTTCATTCGTCACGGGCACAAGACCATATATTCAGCTCTCATTAAAGCTACCAACTTTGTTAAGAGTAATTTGTGGAGGATTTGGTTTCTTTATTTATTTCTTTCTTTTGGTAGTAAAACTTTTGGTTGCATAGGATATTGGGAGATGGGGAAGGTGGCGGTGACGGCAGCAGTGGTATGTGCGGCAGCCGCTTGCGCGGTGGCAGCGCTGGTAGTTAGGAATCGCATGAAGAGTTTGGGGAAGTGGGCTAAGGTTATGGCCATACTTAAGGAGTTCGAGGAACAGTGTGGGACACCCACTGCCAAGCTCCGGCAGGTCGCCGACGCCATGACAGTAGAGATGCACGCCGGACTTGCTTCTGAAGGTGGCAGTAAACTTAAGATGCTTATCAGCTACGTTGACAACCTCCCCACCGGGTATGATGATCTCTGTCTTATTTTTGCGGTTTTTCGGAGTTCATATTTTCTATTGCTGTCAAAAAAAAAAAGAACTTTGTAAGTAAAAGTTGTGAACTTGGCAGCGTTTGGAAGTAAAATTTTCAACTGTTTGATTATGGTAGTCAGGCCACTTTTAGCTTTATAAGTTGTTTATGGGTTAATTTATCAGATAGCGTATAATATAGGTGAATGAGGTGACAAGTCTTCCTGCTGAAATCAAAATGCAATTTTTCTTTTTTCCTGGGTGTAACTGTTTTTCTTTTGTTTTCTTTTTTGGATTGTATTTGTAGCGTTTGGTGATTTGCATCTGTAAGGTGTGAAATTATAGATGTCAATTTCTCAGGGGAGAAAAATTCTTGCAATTTATTGGTTTTTTAGTGATAAATCATGAATCTTGATGCTAGCTAATCTGCGAAGTCGAAAGTAGTATCTATAAGACAAACACTTCCTCTGATGAAAATATAAACAACTTTTAACCGTCGAGTTATGATTATTCTACAATAGTTGAGGCTCGTGAAGCGTAACTTCTAAATTTTGATTATAAACTGACATTGACATGATATTTTACCTATGGAGACGGGATTCTTAGGGTTCTCTTCTAATTGTTTCAAGATTCGTCTCTTGTTTTGAACTGCACATAAGGAATTAAAAATGTTGAACATAATCAGAAGGTATTAGTATCAGAGATGGACTGTAGCTATTGAAAATCATCAAAGGTATTGCCAGGCAAGAATATGTCTACTTTTGAGGTTATATTCTGGGAACTAAGTATAAGTTCAAAACCAATGAATGTGGATAGTCATGCTTTTTCTCTTGTAGTTGTGACAGGACCGTAGTTTAGGAATTGTTCCTAAAATTCCTCTGGTAATTCCTTTTAGAGCACATAAGTAGCGTAGCATTTTAGTCTTTTGTTGGCTTTCCTAGAAGCATGAAGATATATAGTGGCATTCATCTTAAGTATTCTTGGATGCTTTAACCAAGTTGCAAAGTATGCAATATATTCCCTAATACAAATTATTTCCTGCAAACTTGTGCATAACCTTTCTTCTGTGGACCTATTGTTTTGTTTCAAGAAAAAAGTATATACACATATTCATTAATGAGATACATATACTTGGGATTAAATGTTTTAATGACTTCCCTTTTTTTCCTTGTGAAGGGATGAGGAAGGGTTATTTTATGCATTGGACCTTGGCGGTACAAACTTCCGGGTACTACGTGTGCAATTAGGTGGACATGAAAAGCGTGTGGTCAAAAGAGAATTTCAAGAGGTTTCAATTCCTCCACACTTGATGGTCGGCTCAACAGAAGTAAGTGTCAACATAAAAGCAATAACAAGAGATGCTGATTAGGTGCTTGCTTACTGAAGTTCAAACCTCTAACTTCTGCTGCTTTCAGGCATTGTTTGATTATATTGCTGGTGCACTGGCAAGATTTGTGGCTACAGAGGGTGAAGATCTTTGTCTTCCGCCTGGTAGGCAAAGGGAGCTGGGTTTCACCTTTTCATTCCCAGTTAGGCAATTATCTATAGCATCTGGGACTCTTATCAAATGGACAAAGGGCTTCTCAATAGAAGATACAGTTAGTACCTGGCATTTATTTATTTCTTGGTAGCATTGAAAACTTGATCAATCAGTACTTGCAGTATCTGCTTTTATTTGTTGTTTAATTGAATGAAAGGTGTGAGGATTGTGGAGGCAGGACCATTGTTCTGAGAATGTTTTCAGGTCTTACACCTTGTAAATAACAAACAATCTCTTTGCTTTCTGTTGACATCAATTCCAGTGTTGTTAGAAAAGCAAGCAAGAGTGTATACACATGTGCCTTGGTGTTTGCTTGCCAAAAAGGAAAAAAAAAAAAAGAGAAGGAGAAGAAGAAAGAAAGGTCTGACATTGATGTGTTAATTTAGATAAAAAAGACAAAGGATCCAACTCACCAATTGGGCCATGCCACCACATAAATGGTAGGATACATATTAGAAGTTTACATTTGCTGGGAGGTAGATTCTTTGTAATTGATCTGGTGTTAGGCTTAGTGGCCAAATTGACCAACAAAAAAGACTATTTGGCTTAAACGCATTGCACTTTATTAATTGTTGGAGAAAGGGCATAACAGGAAGAGTTGCTTCTTTGTTCTTACTCGCCCTCTCTCATTCTTTCAATGGCATCTCTGCCTTCTCTCAACATTTGAACATTTTGATTTCTCGCTCTTGTCTCCTCTTTTCCTCTTTCTTTCATGGTGCAAGCCTGTCCAATTTTTTTTTTTTAACAAACTTGTTCATAATTAAGTTCTATTGGACAGACTCCATGAATCACAGTTAGATATTAGCATCAAGTCTCTATTTCAGCAAATCCAAAACGTCATCTGCATACTTGCTTTTCTTAATATTGGCACATATACCTAGCTGTCTCTGTATTTCTGAGGGTCGGAAGAGGGGCAGGTGGAGGGTGCAGAAAGAGAATTTTAGAGCTTACCCCCCATTAAGTTTCTTCACTTGTTCTTATGTCTTAACTTTTTTGCTTTTGCAACCTAGGTTTCTTAGTGGGGCTAGTTGGTGCTACATTTTTTATGTCAGACTAAGTTTTTTGGCTCCAAAGTGGATTCGTGTCATGAAGCGTAGATTGGACTAAATGCATATCAGCTGACAGTTGCATTAAAGAGAAGATATTTACCCTGTCTTATGTGAAGTGACTCACAACAAGTGGAAAATATTTCTCTAGTTCTGACACGCATCAATGGCTATTGAACAATTGAAGTTTCTGTTTGTGTCTCATAAATAATCTGCATTTTGTCAGTTAATGATTAGATGCATTTATATGATTCTCTGATTTAAAACTGCACAATATTGCATATGCAAGATTTGTTTCTACATTTCTCTATTCCTGCACTCCCATTGAAATAGGTTGGACAAGACGTCGTGGGAGAGTTATCAAAAGCAATGGAAAGGATTGGTCTTGATATGCGTGTGGCTGCTTTGGTGAGTTACATATAGTCCCTTTTTTTTTTTTTTGTACATTATAGTCCTTTTTCTGCTGTCCCTCTGGGGTGACTGCTTAATTTTGAAGGTCAAATCTCTTTTAGCATGCAGATTTCTCACATTGCTTGGCCACTGTAGGTCAACGATGCGGTTGGAACCTTAGCTGGAGGTCGATACAACAACCCAGATGTAATGGCTGCTGTTATCCTGGGTACAGGGACTAATGCAGCATATGTTGAGAGGGCACATGCAATTCCGAAGTGGCATGGCCTGCTGCCTAAATCAGGAGAGATGGTTGGCATTCTCCAAATTACTCAAGCAGTTTAATACCACAATCAAGTCTTATTTTGTCTTCTCATATTTTCTCTGCCAAATTAATTTCTTTATGGCATTGAACTATGTAGGTTATCAACATGGAATGGGGTAACTTTCGGTCATCACATCTTCCACTATCTGAGTATGATCAAGGGCTTGATGCTGAGAGTTTAAACCCTGGGGAACAGGTCAACAGAGCACTTTACAGCTGCTTTGTTTTTAATAAGTTTATTATGCATTATTTTTGTGTATTTCAAGTTTCTAATACCAGCTAACTGGTGCAGATTTTTGAGAAGATTATATCTGGGATGTATTTAGGGGAAATTGTGCGTAGAGTACTATGCAGGATGGCTGAAGAAGCTGCCTTGTTTGGTGATGCTGTTCCTCCAAAGCTAAATATTCCTTTCATATTGAGGTGTGCCATCAGATCAAGATGTCAACCTTAGGTTTTGGTAGTTTGTGAACATTTTTTAAAGCATTTTTTTTTTAAAAGCGTACAACGTTAACTTTCAATTTTGGTAGTATGTAATTGTACATTGCAGTCGTGAGACATAATCTATAGATTTTCTGCATTCATATGCTTTTACTATTTTGTTCAACTAATTCTAATGCATTAAACTTGAAACACACAGTTACTGACTGCTTTATATCCAGGACCCCTGAGATGTCTGCAATACATCACGACACATCTTGTGATCTCAAAGTGGTTGGTGCAAAGCTAAAAGATATTTTAGAGGTATGGCACCAGGCAACAGAAAAGAAACACTATGTTGCTAAAATGTTTGTTTAATTTCTTTGACAACTAGTGAATTCCTCTTCTTCTTTTTTTTTTTTCAAATTCTATAGTCTACTGGGTTAGCATGCATTATCATGCACATTTGAAAGGCGGTATGGTACTTGACAGAATGACTACTGACTTCTTATTTTACTTGTTCTCCTTTCCTGGTGGTAGATTCCTAATTCTTCGCTTAAAGTACGGAAAGTAATAGTGGAGATATGCGATATTGTTGTCTCCCGTGGAGCACGCCTCTCTGCTGCTGGGATCCTGGGAATTCTCAAAAAATTGGGTAGAGATACTATAAAGGATGGAGAGAAGCAGAAGTCAGTTGTAGCTTTGGATGGCGGACTTTTCGAGCACTACGCAAAGTTCAGAAATTGTATGGACAGCACTCTTCAGGAATTGCTTGGAGATGCTTACGAGAATGTTTCAATTATCCACTCAAATGATGGTTCTGGCATTGGTGCTGCGCTCCTGGCTGCCTCTCATTCGCAATATCTCGAAGTAGAGGAATCCTGATCCTTGTATGAGCTGTAGTGCTCCCAAAAATAGATCTACTGCGTTGGAGCTCTATATTTGTGCCATCCTTTCCCTGGGAGCAATTGCAGCAGCCGAATCAAGGAGATGTTGCGAGGAACGTTTGAATATATGTATGGTCTAGCAGAGCTCCAAACTGAGCCATGGACCCGTGTACCTCTAGATTTCTGGCCCATAACTGAGACAATGTCTTCGTATTTTTGTTAGTAATTCCCCCCCTCCCTCTTTGGCTTAAGAGCAGTGTCGTAAAGTTAAGGCTTTGTTGTAAGATCATTTGGGCATTCAAGATTAGGTATAGTGCACATGTAGATGATACTCTTTGGATCAAATATAGTCCTGCACAACATATTAAACGGACTTGATGGAGATCCACATGAAGTGAGTAGCAGTTTTAGTACTAGGCTTCATCAAGATTTTCTGAGGTTGTTATATAAATTACTACATAATCTGCCAACCCATTTTTCCTAGTCGTGTTGCTAGAATATATCCATTTAAAGACTATACATATATTGATCCGAAACTTGTAGATACCAAAAACAAATGCTGCTTCGTAGCAGCTGCAGTGACTGCCAGCCGTTTCATACGAGCTGTGGAAATGCTTGCTATAATAAGCTTTACTTTCTCTACTTGTACACCAATTACAGTTTGAAAACACCATGTATCTCCTAATTCTAGACAACTAGTATAAGCTAACTCATGCAGCCGTGCCCCCATGAACCCGCTCCAATCTCCTTAGCCTGCTTCTGCTGCTTGGTTCAGAACCTTCATCGATTTCCCAACTTTGTGGATCAACCACCTGATGGTTACATTTTCAAGCTTTATCAGACCGTTGAGTCGAAGCTGCCATCTTCGTCGATCAACGACTTCTTGCGCTTTGAGTTGTTAAGAAGGGGGGCAAAATCATACTCGCTTCTGCCATTCTTTTCTCCCATTGGCACTGAATGAACAGAGCGGAGCAAAATTTGTAAAACGTCCCTCATTGTAGGGCGGTTGGAGGGCACCAATCCAGTACAGAAAATACCGAGTTTGAACACGTTGGCTATCTCATCTAGGTAACAAGGCTCCATTATGTCCTCGTCGAAGGCATCAATTATTGGTTTCCCTTCTTGAAAGTGACGCCACGCCCATTCTGCAAGCGATGAGGTCTCATCACCGTAATTGCCTTCTCTTCCAGTAACCAGTTCCAAAAGGATGACCCCAAAGCTATACACATCAATCTTCTCATTCACTCTTCTTGTTTGAGCATACTCTGCAATACAGAATCAAGAAACAGAACAACTAAGTTGAGTTTGGTAGTATTTAAAGTGATCATAATCAAATAATCCCCCTTTCGAAAAAAAAATCAAATACAAAAAAATCAAATACATTTGACAAATTACAATACCACGTACCAGGAGCAATGTATCCGAATGAGCCGGCTACAACTGACATTGTGTTGGGCTCTCCATCCTTCACTAACATCCTAGCAAAATATATTACGTGAGATGTTTCGAGATTATTAGGAATGACTTTTTGAAGGGAAAAAAAATATCCTAGTGCTTTATATGATATGATATTCTCAAAAAAACAATTGAAGATGAGAAAGATAAACCGGTGATTGGATAATGTATTTAATAAATAAATAAAAGTCTGAACGGAACGGAATCGGGAATCCTAGCAAGCAAGCAAATCTAGAAACCAAGAAGAACGCAAGTGGGATGGCACTCTCTAGCCTAGGGCTGCAAACGAATCGAGCCGCTCGCGAGCGGCTCGAGTCAAACTCGAGCTCAGAATATTAAGTTCGTTAGCTCGCGAGCTTGAGTATATATATATATATATATATATATATATATATATATATATTTTATATTTTTATTTAATAATAAAAATACGTATATTATATATATTTTTTTAATTTTTATTTTCATAGTAAAATTACGTATATATTCTTAATATTTTATTATTTATTAAGAAAAAAATATTATTTTATTTATTTTTAAAAAATAAAATAATTATTTTTTTTTTGAGCTCGAGCTCGACGAGCCGGCAATTTTCAAGCTCGAGAGTTCGAGCTCGAGCTCGAGCTTAATAAAATTCAGTCGAGACTTGGCTCGATTAGCTCAAAGCTGGACTCGACTCGCCTCGTTTGCAGCCCTACTCCAGCCACAAAGACAAAAGTAGCTCTGCCCACCATCAATGACACGTGTGTAGTGGTTGACTGGGACAGTCAGTCAACAACGGGAATGAGTGGGCCACCACTGAAACAACCAGACGGTAACCCGGATCGTAGCTGGCGGGACTTTCTGACTTATTTGCTGCTGGAGTATTATATATTTATAATAATAATAATATTGTATGTATATATTATTATTATTATTATTGTTTTCTAGAAAAAAGAAATTTCCAACAAGAACAGGCAGAGGGTACTACAAAAACTCTGACGCTAGCCCTGGTAAAAGCCATGAGCTATTGTGAGAACAACCAGCAATACGCCAATACCGACTATGAGGAGAATAAATAAATTTTTTTTTTTAAAAAAAACCAGCGATATCGACGCAACCACCAAACTGCTCTCAACCGGATTTCAGATTACCACCAATAAGGAAAAAAAAAAAGGTCTGACCAAAACGGCACGCCTTTGTTGACTGGAGACCCTAACAAAGTGCTGCCAAAGACCGACAACAACTTTGACCTTAACATCACACGGGAATGAGTGCGTCTATTTTCTTCCGCTGAATATTATTCGTTCATTCATTAAACCAACCAACCCCCGCAACACATATTATTATTATTATTGTTTTGATCAAAATACTAATAATCCGCAAGCAATCATATCCAGTGACGGCCCATGAGATGAGAGTAGCCGTGCAAGAAGGTTCCTCTCATTCCCACTTTCCAAAAACTCCCTCTTTTTTTTTTTTTTTCCAATAAGTCTGCACAAAATAGTCCCTTAGTAAGTGACTAACACGGCAGAACATTTACTTGGGAATTGCACATCATTTGCGTCCTCATCCATTATATGTATATATATATATATATATATATATACGTACGTATGTATGTATGTATACAAAGTACTTTTGTTCAACCCGCCATACTGATACCATGGACATTTACTGGCAATTGGATAACATTTACCTCCATAAATCAACGACTATATATATAATATAACTAGGCTAAACTCTTTCACTCTCAAGAATGCCTTGTTTTGGCTACTGTACAGGCCGGCCTTCCGTAGACCAATATTAAGGGGTGAACTAATATTGTACTTTCTAAATTTCTTAAGAACAAGAAAGCACGATGCTTCTTTGTGATGGACTAGATGGGGTTTGAATATCAATCTAGCGTACGGAAGAGGTTTAAACACTAGTTTTAAACTAGTGTATGCCAATCTAGTGCAAGGAAGAGTTTTTAGACTCTCCTTGATCATCGGAGAGGCCAATGGTTTCTAGTCAACATCTCTCCTCTCCCACCCCGATTGAAGGAAACTCTATCGTGATAATAATGAACTCAATATCTTTGCCGCATATTCAGAAATGTAAGAAATTCCCGTCAATCTGCACCAATAAGAATACGGGACAATCCCTTGACAAGTCTTAAGGTCCATACTCCGTTCCAAAGAAGCCTACTTTCAATTTTTAGCTCTCAAGCATCCGTGAGCAGATTTCCCAGAGCCAGGATGCCATCGAATTTTAGAGACCAAGAAATATTACCCCTGCAGGGGCACCTAATCATTCGTCTTGGTTCCATTTCTACCACAATGTATCAGATGTTCCAGAATCCTAAGCCGAGGGAAAGCTTCTGCATTCCTTGAATTAATCAAATTCCTTTGTGTACCTCTAGCCATTGATCAACCCAGACCCTGCAATCTGTGCCTCCAGAGATTTTCAACCCAGACACTTTCTTATAATTTAATTTCTTTCGACTTCAAAAGTCTCACCACTTGAATCAGAGCCGTCAAACATCCATGGTTCATATCAAAAGTCCAAAAAACACAAGCAATTAAAAGTATAAAAATTCAATACGCTACCAATGATAAAAGTATGCACTTGTCGAACAACCACCCCAGGAAACTAACCACTCCCATACACTACCAATGATAAAAGCAGGCACTTGATTGTTAAACAATTCAAAAGCATCAAATTCAATATTTTCTCAATCAAAAAACGTCTAAAAACGATCTAATTCATCCCACTTTTACATAAAGATCAAAGGCCATTGCATTGTTACCTGACAATGTGGTCATCATTTTTTCTCTCTTTACCAGACAGATAAGTCATTTACGAGTGAGATAACATCTCGTACAAATTAACTGCTAACACATTAGAAGACGTCGTGGCTTCATGATTTGAAGACATGAGGCAACTCTATGGCACCCAACAAACTATTTAGTAGAACCCCACAAAGTAATACCTTATTGCACTCATGCAGCTGCATAAACGCTTTTTATTTTTGGCATCAAAAAATTAATGAACAAGTAGTTTCTTCTGCAACATGTTTACCATAGCTCGGTCATTTAGTAGGACCAGAAATTCGTCGTGTCATGGTCTGTAGCATCAGTGTAGGATAGTTTACGATCAATCTTCTAAGTTTGTGAACCTCTTACTAATGATTCACCACAGTTATGCTAATAATTGAAACAACACTCCCATGACAAACTGCCTGAACAAGAAATCCATGGTTTACATGCACAAGGATGCCTCATTTTCTTTTGCTTCCACTATTCCTCAGGGTTGTGCAAATGTTGCCTTACATGCATTGAGCTTCCCCTGCTTTTAACCTAATTCCAAGCTGTGAACTTCTACCTGAACAACAAGAACCCTGTTCACGTTTAAATTAGGAGAACACATAATCAGAGCCATACACAAGAAGTATCCCCCTGATCCAACCCAATCCAAGTTCCTTCATTGCCTCAATCTGCATGCATAGGAAACAGTAAAATCTTTCAAAAGTGGAAAAGCAGCAGCATACAACAAGTGAGCTCAAAGTAAACTTACAGGTCATTCTGAATTACTCAGACCCAGTCCCCCAGGCTGCCTAACATATTCAACATGCAAAGTAACCCCAGTAACCTTCAATAAAAGAGGCGACTGAAACAAGGATAAGGATTAAACGCATTGCGGTTTAAGAGCTAGGTCCCACGACACATGTCACGAGCAAACAAGAGCTGAGCCATATCTTCATTTTTATTAGCAGATAAGATGCCGATGGTTTCCTTGATCCTTATTGGAGTTCTTAGATTTTTGTTTTCCAACCAACGTAGTATGCCAACAGTCCACTTTCAGCTCCCCACAGGATTACATGCAAGGTAAGGACTGCATATCCAATTTTGAGTTCACTAGATTTGCAAGAATAATCCAACCAAGCCCCCCAACGAAAACAATTTTTTCTTAAACTCTCACTAGACTACAAAGAAAAACATAACACAGATCGAGGGCATCTGCACCACGTGTGTGCACTGACACAATAGATGCAAAAACTGAAATAACGAATGTAGACATTAGAACAAAAACAACAACAACGTGCAAAAACACAACTTCTAGTGCAATGACTGACACACGGTTTGTGTATTCATGTCTAAAGTGTCTACAGTTGTGTAATTGAACCCAACCCACATAACAGACTACATTGGAGTCGCGATCTTCTTTGGGAAAAGCACACAGTTAAATAACTCGGATTAGTCATGCTTTTTACCAGAATTATAATCCCTATCAAAGTTTCCAACACAATCAAAATGTGAACAAAAAGAAGTGTAATAACATTTATATTTCCATCCTCAAAATATCAAAACTTTACCAATCCCTACCTTCATGTTTTATTCCCTGAAGCAGCAGCACCACCAGCAGAATCGAGTGATACATTGTTGAGCCTTTCAAGCGCCAAAACAAGCGCCTGGGTGCCCAAATCCCCCTCACCATAAGCCTTATGCGAAAGATAAAGCTGCTGAGCCAGTGCCAAACCCGGCAATGCCAAATTCATATTCTGACATTCCCTCGAGCATATCCCCAAATCCTTCACGAAATGATTCACAAAAAATCCGGCCTCGAAATCCCTTTTCAAAATCCTACTCCCATACAAATCCAACGACTTGGATCCAGCCGCGCCTGTAGATATCGCACTCAAGTACAACTCTAGGTCCAAACCAGCCTTGTGGGCATATACTAAACCGTCACAAAGCCCCACCATTGTTGAAGATATGGTTATCTGGTTTGCTAGTTTCGTGAATTGCCCCTTTCCTGGAGCACCCATGTAATAAACTCTTCCGAGGAGGGCGAAAATGGGTTTTAGTTTTTCGATGATAGGTCCGTCCCCGCCTGTGAAGATAGAGAGCGTGGCGTTGCGGGAGCCACGATCGCCGCCGGATACTGGGGCGTCAACGGCGGAACAGCCGGCAGAGGTGGCTGCCGAGTGTATTTCAACGGCGAGTGAGGGATCCGAGGTGGTCATGTCAACGATGATGCCTCCGGGGCGTAAACCGGAGAGAGCGCCAGTGGATGGGTGGAGGATAACGTGGCGGACGTCGGATGGGTAACCAACGATGGAGAAGACGACGTCGGATTGGGAGGCGACAGTTTTGGGGGAGTCGGCCCAGTGGGCACCCAGAGAAAGGAGAGGTTGGGCCTTGGAGGGGGTTCGGGTGAAGATGGTGAGATTGTAGCCGGCGTTGATTAGGTGGGAGCACATGGAGAGGCCCATGACGCCAGTTCCAATCCAACCTAGACGGGTGTTGGATGGGCTTGTCGGCTGGGAGGCTGTTGTGGCCATGTTGCGGTGAAAATGGGTGGTGATAGTGGTGGTCCGGGTGGAGATGGCGGCAAATACGTAGGAGGAGCTGCGACGGCAGTGACTGTAGAGTGGGGTGACTGCTTAATTTTGAAGGTCAAATCTCCTTTAGCATGCAGATTTCTCATATTGCTTGGCTACTGTAGGTCAACGATGCAGTTGGAACCTTAGCTGGAGGTCGATACAACCACCCAGATGTTATGGCTGCTGTTATCCTGGGTACAGGGACTAATGCAGCATATGTCGAGAGGGCGCATGCAATTCCGAAGTGGCATGGTCTGCTGCCTAAATCAGGAGAGATGGTTGGCATTCTCCAAATTACTCAAGCAGTTTAATGCCACAGTCAAGTCTTGTTTTATCTTCTCATATTTTCTCTGCCAAATTGATTTCTTTATGGCATTGAACTGTGTAGGTTATCAACATGGAATGGGGTAACTTTCGGTCATCACATCTTCCCCTAACTGAGTATGATCAAGGGCTTGATGCTGAGAGTTTAAACACTGGGGAACAGGTCAACAGAGCACTTTACAGCTGCTTTGTTTTTAATAAGTTTATTATGGATTATTTTGTGTATTTCAAGTTTCTAATACCAGCTAACTGGTGCAGATTTTTGAGAAGATTATATCTGGGATGTATTTAGGGGAAATTGTGCGTAGAGTACTATGCAGGATGGCTGAAGAAGCTGCCTGGTTTGGTGATGCTGTTCCTCCAAAGCTAAATATTCCTTTCATATTGAGGTGTGCCATCAGATCAAGATGTCAACCTTAGGTTTTGGTAGTTTGTGAACATTTTTTAAAGCATTTTTTTTTTTAAAAGCGTACAACGTTAACTTTCAATTTTGGTAGTATGTAATTGTACATTGCAGTCGTGAGACATAATCTATAGATTTTCTGCATTCATATGCTTTTACTATTTTGTTCAACTAATTCTAATGCATTAAACTTGAAACACACAGTTACTGACTGCTTTATATCCAGGACCCCTGAGATGTCTGCAATACATCACGACACATCTTGTGATCTCAAAGTGGTTGGTGCAAAGCTAAAAGATATTTTAGAGGTATGGCACCAGGCAACAGAAAAGAAACACTATGTTGCTAAAATGTTTGTTTAATTTCTTTGACAACTAGTGAATTCCTCTTCTTCTTTTTTTTTTTTCAAATTCTATAGTCTACTGGGTTAGCATGCATTATCATGCACATTTGAAAGGCGGTATGGTACTTGACAGAATGACTACTGACTTCTTATTTTACTTGTTCTCCTTTCCTGGTGGTAGATTCCTAATTCTTCGCTTAAAGTACGGAAAGTAATAGTGGAGATATGCGATATTGTTGTCTCCCGTGGAGCACGCCTCTCTGCTGCTGGGATCCTGGGAATTCTCAAAAAATTGGGTAGAGATATTATAAAGGATGGAGAGAAGCAGAAGTCAGTTGTAGCTTTGGATGGCGGACTTTTCGAGCACTACGCAAAGTTCAGAAATTGTATGGACAGCACTCTTCAGGAATTGCTTGGAGATGCTTACGAGAATGTTTCAATTATCCACTCAAATGATGGTTCTGGCATTGGCGCTGCGCTCCTGGCTGCCTCTCATTCGCAATATCTCGAAGTAGAGGAATCCTGATCCTGGTATGAGCTGTAGTGCTCCCAAAAATAGATCTACTGCGTTGGAGCTCTATATTTGTGCCATCCTTTCCCTGGGAGCAATTGCAGCAGCCGAATCAAGGAGATGTTGCGAGGAACGTTTGAATATATGTATGGTCTAGCAGAGCTCCAAACTGAGCCATGGACCCGTGTACCTCTAGATTTCTGGCCCATAACTGAGACAATGTCTTCGTATTTTTGTTAGTAATTCCCCCCCTCCCTCTTTGGCTTAAGAGCAGTGTCTTAAAGTTAAGGCTTTGTTGTAAGATCATTTGGGCATTCAAGATTATGTATAGTGCACATGTAGATGATACTCTTTGGATCAAATATAGTCCTGCACAACATATTAAACGGACTTGATGGAGATCCACATGAAGTGAGTAGCAGTTTTAGTACTAGGCTTCATCAAGATTTTCTGAGGTTGTTATATAAATTACTACATAATCTGCCAACCCATTTTTCCTAGTCGTGTTGCTAGAATATATCCATTTAAAGACTATACATATATTGATCCGAAACTTGTAGATACCAAAAACAAATGCTGCTTCGTAGCAGCTGCAGTCACTGCCAGCCGTTTCATACGAGCTGTGGAAATGCCTGCTATAATAAGCTTTACTTTCTCTACTTGTACGCCAATTACAGTTTGAAAACACCATGTATCTCCTAATTCTAGACAACTAGTATAAGCTAACTCATGCAGCCCCATGAACCCGCTCCAATCTCCTTAGCCTGCTTCTGCTGCTTGGTTCAGAACCTTCATCGATTTCCCAACTTTGTGGATCAACCACCTGATGGTTACATTTTCAAGCTTTATCAGATCGTTGAGTCGAAGCCGCCATCTTCGTCGATCAACGACTTCTTGCGCTTTGAGTTGTTAAGAAGGGGGGCAAAATCATACTCGCTTCTGCCATTCTTTTCTCCCATTGGCACTGAATGAACAGAGCGGAGCAAAATTTGTAAAACGTCCCTCATTGTAGGGCGGTTGGAGGGCACCAATCCGGTACAGAAAATACCGAGTTTGAACACGTTGGCTATCTCATCTAAGTAACAAGGCTCCATTATGTCCTCGTCGAAGGCCTCAATTATTGGTTTCCCTTCTTGAAAGTGACGCCACGCCCATTCTGCAAGCGATGAAGTCTCATCACCGTAATTGCCTTCTCTTCCAGTAACCAGTTCCAAAAGGATGACCCCAAAGCTATACACATCAATCTTCTCATTCACTCTTCTTGTCTGAGCATACTCTGCAATACAAAATCAAGAAACAGAACAACTAAGTTGAGTTTGGTAGTATTTAAAGTGATCATAATCAAATAATCCCCCTTTCGACAAAAAAATTAAAAAAAAAAAAAATCAAATACATTTGACAAATTACAATACCACGTACCAGGAGCAATGTATCCGAATGAGCCGGCTACAACTGACATTGTGTTGGGCTCTCCATCCTTCACTAACATCCTAGCCAGACCAAAATCTGCAATTTTTGCATTGAATTCAGAATCTAGCAAAATGTTGCTTGATTTTAAATCTCGGTGAATTATAGATGGTGAGCAGTCATGGTGCATATAGCAGAGCCCTCGAGCAGCATCAATTGCAATCTGCAACCGCTTAGGCCACTCCAGGACAATATGGTGGATTGAACCAGTGTTAGCAGACCGGTTCCTCTTGCAATGAAGCCAACGATCCAAACTACGATTTTCCATATACTCGTAGACCAGTAACTTCGAACTATCCGTTGAGATGCAACACATTAACTTCACAATGTTGGAGTGTCGAATAGTGCCCAAAATCTCAACTTCTGCAAGAAATTCTTTGTGATCCAACCTTTTGCTATTACAAATCTTCTTAACAGCAACATATGCACCTGAACTATTAATTGGAACACGATAGACATTTCCTGAACCTCCACTTCCAATCATGTTGCTTTCTGTCAAGCTTGATAGAAGGGATGGTGCAGTGAAATTCAACTTCTGAAATGAGGTTAATTTCCAAGTTGAATCCAATCTCTGTTTTTTCTTCTTGTAACCTCTGATAAAAAAGAATGTGTATACTAAAGCCACTAAAAAGCCAACTGCGGCTATACTTGAAACAGCTGCGACAAATTTTGCTGAAAGCTTGTTTGACTCCCCGGTTTGGGAAGCACAGGCGTTAAGGCCTAAAGATGGATTACGTGAACAAAGACCAGCATTACCCAAGAAACTTCTGTCAAAAGCTGCATTTTCAAATTCACCAGGTATTCTACCAGAGAGGCGATTGGAAGAGAGGTTGAGGGAATTTAACCTCAGAAGCCCAATTTGAGCTGGAATTTGACCTGAGAAGTCATTTTCTGACAAGTCCAGGGCATTAAGGACAGGTAAAAGGCCAATTGCTGCAGGTATTTGGCCAGAAAGCTGGTTGTTACTGAAGCTCAAGACATTTAACCCCTCCCATGAGATTATGCTTGACGGCAGACTCCCATAAAGCCGATTGCCATCAAGCAGAAGTGTTGCCAACTCTGGAAGAGAAGTCAACTCTTGAGGAATTTTACCACTGAGCAGGTTATTGCTTGCCTTAAAGTTCCTTAAATTATTCCAAGATGACACTCCAGCTGGAATTTCACCTGAAAACTGATTGTTACTGATGTCAAGAATTGACAAACCTGATGCTACTTTGTCCGGTAGCTGGCCAGTAAATGAGTTATTCTGTATCAACAAAGTTGTCAAATTTGTTGTCCACAAACCATCCGGAATTTGGCCTGAAAATTGATTACCTTGAAGCTGTACAACCTGCATGCTGTCGCAGTTCCCAAGGGATGGTGGTAATTCTCCTGTAAGACTGTTCCCAAAAGCAACCACACTAATTAGCACACCGTTCTTGCATAAATCCTGTGGCAAATTTCCTGTGAAATTGTTGGCTGAAACCTCAAAGGTCCTGAGCATCGAGTGTTTCCCAAAATCTGGTGGCAACTGACCTGATAGATTATTGTAGAACAATTTAATGTCTACTAGTGATGGCAACACGCCCAAACTAGTAGGTACTTCGCCTGATAATTCATTGAAATCCAGAGCTAGCCCAGTTAAGTTTGTCAATTTGCCAAACTCATCCGGTATTTTCCCCGTTAAGCTGTTATTAGACAGGTCAATTATCTCCAAATTCAAGGCCTCAATTGATGATGGTATTGACCCGACCAGCCTGTTCTTGTAAAGAAAAAGACGGCTCAGATTTTTCAGCTGAAACAGTCCACCAGGGATATTTCCACTGAGCTCATTTTCTGCCAAGTCCAAGGATTCCAGAGCCGTCATGTTCCCAATGTCTTGTGGGATCTCTCCAATCAAATTAGTCTGAAACATCCATAAAAATCTCAACATTTTCAACCGAGTGAAACTCGAGGGTATGGGTTGTGGGACAAATCCATTAGTACTCAAGGCCAGCTCTTCAAGATTCAGCAAATTGCCAACCTCTGCAGGGAAAGAACCATTAAACAGGTTTGCTCTGGCGTAAAGGCTTTTAAGCCCCGTTAGCTTCCCAATAGCTGGAGGGATGTCGCCAGTGAAATTGTTGGTTTCAAGTATAAGGTATTGGAGGGTGCTTGGGGATAGCCTGTCAATATCATGAGGAATAGTGCCAACGAACAAATTCTGAGACAGGTCAAGGTATTCGAGCTTGGAGCAGTTGTAGAGAACTGTAGGGAAGGAGCCGGGGATGGAATTGTTGTTGACATCGAGAACTGTGAGGTTCTTGAGGTCACAGATAAATGATGGGATTGTTTCTGTGATTGCCAAATTGGAGACGTTGAGTTTTGTGACTGATACACCTGTGCAGTTGATCTCTGGCCAGGTGCAGTGGTCTGATGATGAGGTCCAGTGGGACAGGGAGGGCGGATTCAGCCACTGCTGTTTGAGTTTGAGCAGAATGGTCTGTTCTTCTGGATTGGTTTTGGTAGTTTGTGAGTTGCCGAGGAAAGGTAAGGAGAGGAAGAAGATGGTGAATATCAGAAAGGTGAGCTGGGAAGACCATTGGGTGGTTTTGGACATTTTCAGGGGTGATTGAAGGAGGAGGATTGCAAATTACAATGGAGAAGTTGAATGCTCATGGCCTGTCTGTAGAGTGTGAACTCCCAGGAATGGAATGGATGATGCACGCTGAGAGGAAAATGCTTGGAAATTCCAGCGGCTATAAACCGATTTTTTAAAACCCCCCACACCCACCCCCCCCCCCCCGGGCATCCTTCTCCCCTGCCCCCACTCCACAGAGACTATTCCGTCAATTTCTTTGTTAGCATTCCTAGTGGGCCTGTCTTGTTAGTCTTTGCTTGTCGCGGCCGGTAAGATTTGGATTCCAAGCGGTTTCGTCTAATTTCGTTATTCATTTCATTTAATCAAAGGCCTCGCAACAAAATATGGCTATTGGCTATGGATGACGTATTCATATATACATATATATATATATATTTTAAGGGATTTTCTTAACGTTTTTCCCATGAACATTAGTTCACCCCCACCAAAAAACAATCAAAACATACAATCGATGCGCAAATCTAAAATTCGTATTTTTGGACACTCTTTGTTCAATTTTATATTGATTAAAATTAACGTTTAAAACGCCTCTCGATACCACGAGTTATGTATCTATTAGACACTCATTCGACAAACCTAATTTACCAAAAAAAAAAAAAAACTATTGATGATTAACATGTTGAGAATAAAATTTTGAATTGTATTAGTTCCTATAAAATATTAAATGGGAATTTTCCATTTTTTGGATCTTGGGGACTCTCTATTGATATTTCTCTCAGATTGATGGGAATAACATTTAAAACATCTAAATGGCAAAAAAAAAAAAGCAAAATATATTACTTGAGCATGTTTCGAGATTATTAGGAATGACTTTTTGAAGGGAAAAAAAAATATCCTAGTGCTTTATATGATATGATATTCTCAAAAAAACAATTGAGGATGAGGAAGATAAATCGGTGATTGGATAATGTATTTAATAAATAAATAAAAGTCCGAACGGAACGGAGTCGGGAATCCTAGCAAGCAAATCTAGAAACCAAGAAGAACGCAAGTAGGATGGCACTCTCCAGCCACAAAGACAAAAGTAGCTCTGCCCACCATCAATGACACGTGTGTAGTGGTTGACTTGAAAAGTCAGTCAACAACGGGAATGAGTGGGCCACCACTGAAACAACCCGACGGTACCCCAGATCGCAGCTGGCGGGATGCGCGACTTTCTGACTTATTTGCTGCTGGAGTATTATATATTTATAATAATATTGTATGTAGCATATATATATATATATATATATATTATGATTGTTTTCTAGAAAAAAGAAATTTCCAACAAGAACAGGCAGAGGGTACTACAAAAACTCTGACGCTAGCCCTGGTAAAAGCCATGAAGCTATTGTGAGAACAACCAGCAATAACGACTATGAGGAGAATAAATAATTTTTTTTTTAAAAAAACCAGCAATATCGACACAACCACCAAGCTACTCGACACAACCACCAAGCTACTCTCAACCGGATTTCAGATTGCCAGCAACAAGACAAAAAAAAGTTTTGACCAAAACGGGGGAGAGGGGACTGGAGAGAAGAGAACGCCTTTGTTGACTGGAGAGCCAAACATTACTGTAACAAAGTGCTGCCAAAGACGCAAGCAATCATAGCCGTGCAAGAAGGTTCCCCTCATTCCCACTTTCCAAAAGTCTCAAAAGCTCCTTCCTCCTTTTTCCTTTTTTTTTTTCCAATAAGTCTGCACAAAATAGCCCCTTAGTAAGTGACAGACACGGCAGAACATTTACTTACTTAGGAATTGCATCTCATTTGCCTCCTCATCCATTATTTATATATATATATATATATACACGTACGTATGTATGTATACAAAGTACTTTTGTTCAACGCCCCATACTGATACCATGGACATTTACTGGGAATTGGATAACATTTACCTCCATATATCAACGACTATATATATAATATAACTAGGCTAGACTCTTTCACTCTCAGGAAAGCCTTCTTGTTTTGGCTACCGTACAGGGCGGTCTTCCGTAGACCGCTTCATTGCTTTTAAAAGAAGTGCTAGTAGTAGTAGACCAGTAGAAGGTTGACGGAGCCGGGAAAGCAAACAACAGCAATACTACTCAACAAAATTGAATCGTTAAATTGTTGAAAATCGGTAGAAAAAAATTTAGTAAACGAAGCCTTTTAAGCTTGAATTTTACTTATTTTCATCTTTTTTCAAGGATTTGACGGCATCAAAAGGAAAAGGGCAAAATATATCTTTTTCAAGAATTTTAAATTTAAAATTTACACATGTATCATATATCTAATGATGCTAGTGCATATACTAACCGTATATATAAATTTAATTATACATATATATATTGCCGCTAAACTCAACCCTCTCAGCCAAGTAATTGTTTCTACTTTCTAGTCTTCTAGATGCTCAAAGACTAGTCAACTTCCCTCTCTCTTTTCTAGATGCTCATAGACTGGTCAACTTCTCTCTCTCTCTCTTTTTCCTTCGCAATGGAAACAATCTAATCCTACCCCAGTGCTAATCTACACCACTCTTAGACTACAAGGGAGAGAGAGTTCAAAGGAGCTTGTATGAGAGCTGAGGGGTAAACTTTCAGATCAAACTAGTGCGCCGTTGCACTTTTTGAATTTAAAAGGAATCAAAAACTAATTTTGATTTTTTGTATGATGCAACGTGTCACAAATTTCAATTGATGATTATTAATCAGGTCACAATTTCATCTTATGATATTTTCTTGAAAATAAAATGAGAAACTAGAAAGGAAAGAGGAAAATCCAAAATTAAAAGAATTGAAAGACTAAAAAAATTGTATTTTAGGAAAGTGATTTGAATATTTTTTTAATTATTTAAGGAGAAGATAGATCTCTGCAATTCCTCTTTTTTAATTTTAATCATTAAGGTGAAAATTTTTATGGGAAAAATAAAGAATTAAATAAAGAAGAAAGAGAAAAAGAAATAAAAGAAAGGAAAACAAGGTAAATGAAAAGTCAAAATAATGCAAGGGCAATTTTGTCCTAAAGGGGGTTAAGTGAGCAAAATTAAATGTTAAGGGGTAAACTGAAAATGGGGTATTCTTTAAGGGGATAAAATATGATAATCCTAAATTTAATTATACATATATATATTGCCTCTAAACTCAACCCTCTCAGCCAAGTAATTGTTTCTACTTTCTAGTCTTCTAGATGCTCAAAGACTAGTCAACTTCCCTCTCTCTTTTCTAGATGCTCATAGACCAGTCAACTTCTCTCTCTCTCTCTTTTTCCTTCGCAATGGAAACAATCTAATCCTTACCCAGTGCTAATCTACACCACTCTTAGACTACAAGGGAGAGAGAGTTCAAAGGAGCTTGTATGAGAGCTGAGGGGTAAACTTTCAGATCAAACTAGTGCGCCGTTGCACTTTTTGAATTTCTTAAGAACAAGAAAGCACTACACTTGGCGGGATTTGAACATCAATCTAACGTACGGAAGAGTTTTAAATTAGTGTACGCCGATCTAGCATACGAAAGAATTTTAAATAGGCTCTTCTTGATCATTGGATCAGGCCCGATGGTTTCTAGTCAACATATCGCCTCCTCCCATCCCGATTGAAGGAATGATTTGTTTGGATGGATCTTTATTTCCTCAAATATATTTACTTACATCATCATTACAATTTTCAATACACCTTTTTACTTTTCCAATTATCTTTTCATCTCACATACATCACATCACAAAAAGTGCTACAGTAAAAATATCTCAAATAACTTACAATCCAAACAAACCTGATCGTGATGATAATGACCTCGATATCTTTGCCACAAATTCAGACATGCAAGAAATTCCCGTCCATCTGCACCAATCAGAATGCGCGACAATCCCTTAACAAGTCTTCAGGTCCATAGTCCGTTCCAAGGAAGCCTACTTTCAATTTTTAGCTCTCACGCATCCGTGAACAGATTTCCCAGAACCAGAATGCCATCGAATTTTAGAGACCAAGAAATACTACCCCTGCAGGGGCACCTAATCATTCGTCTTGGTTCCATTTCTACCACAATGTATCAGATGTTCCAGATTCCTAAGCCGAGGGAAAACTTCTGCATTCCTTGAATTAATCAAATTCCTTTGTGTACCTCTAGCCATTGATCAACCCAGACTCTGCAATCTGTGCCTCCAGAGATTTTCAACCTAACCCTTTCTTATAATTTAATTTCTTTCGACTTCAAAAGTTTCACCACTTGAATCAGAGCCGTCAAACATCCATGGTTCATATCAAAAATCCAAAAACACTAGCAATTAAAAGTAAAAAATTCAATATGCTACCAACGATAAAAGTATGCACTTGTCGAACATCCATGGTTCATATCAACAACTCCAGGAAACTAACCGCTCCCATACAGTCCCAATGATAAAAGCGTGCACTTGATTGTTAAACAATTCAAAAGCATCAAATTCAATATTTTCTCAATCAAAAAACGTCTAAAAACGATCTAATTCATCCCGCTTTTACATAAAGATCATAGGCCATTGCATTCTTACCTGACAATAATGTCTATAACATTTTATCTCTCTTTACCAGACAGATAAATCATTTACGAGTGAGATAACATCTCATACAAATTAACTGCTAACACATTAGAAGAGGTCGTGGCTTCATGATTTGAAGACATGAGGCAACTTATGGCACCCAACAAACTATTTAGTAGAACCCCACAAAGTAATACCAAGCACTAAAGTTCCTACACCTTATTGCACTCATGCGCTTTGCAGCTGCATAAACCCTTTTTATTTTTGGTATCAAAAAATTAATGAACAAGTAGTTACTTCTGCAACATGTTTACCACAGCTCAGTCATTCAGTAGGACCAGAAATTCATCGTGTCATGGTCAGTAGCATCAGTGTAGGATAGTCTACAATCAATCTTCTAAGTTTGCGAACCTCTTACTAATGATTCACCGCAGTTATGCTAATAATTGAAACAACACTCCCATGACAAACTGCCTGAACAAGAAATCCATGGTTTACATGCACAAGGATGCCTAATTTTCTTTTGCTTCCACTATTCCTCAGGGTTCTGCAAATGTTGCCTTACATGCATTGAACTTCCCCTGCTTTTAACCTAATTCCAAGCTGTGAACTTCTACCTGAACAACAAGAACCCTGTTCACTTTTAAATTAGGAGAACACATAATCAGAGCCATACACAAGAAGTATCCCACTGATCCAACCCAATCCAAGTTCCTTCATTGCCTCAATCTGCATACATAGGATACAGCAAAATCTTTCAAACGTGGAAAAGCAGCAGCATACAACAAGCGAGCTCAAAGTAAACTTACAGGTCATTCTGAATTACTCAGACCCAGTCCCCCAGGCTGCCTAACATATTCAACATGCAAAAAAGTAACCCCAGTAACCTTCAATAAAAGAGGCGACTGAAACAAGGATAAGGATTTAACACATAGCGGTTTAAGAGCTAGGTTAATTTAACAACTCCCACGTCACACGTCATGAGCAAACAAGAGCAGAGCCATATCTTCATTTTTATTAGCAGATAAGATGCCCATGGTTTCCTTGATCCTTATTGGAGTTCTTAGATTTTTTTTTTCCAACCAACGTAGTATGCCAACAGTCCACTTTCAGCTCCCCATAGGATTACATGCAAGGTAAGGACTGCATATCCAATTTTGAGTTCACTAGATTTGCAAGAATAATCCAACCAAGCCCCCCAACGAAAACAATTTTTTCTTAAACTCTCACTAGACTACAAAGAAAAACATAACACAGATCGAGGGCATCTGCACCAAGTGTGTGCACTGACACAATAGATGCAAAAACTAAAATAACGAATGTAGACATTGGAACAACAACAACAACATGCAAAAACACAACTTCTAGTGCAATGACTGACACACGGTTTGTGTGTTAATGTCTAAAGTGTCTACAGTTGTGTAATTGAACCCAACCCACATAACAGACTACATTGGAGTCGCGATCTTCTTTGGAAAAAGCACACAGTTAAATAACTCGGATTAATCATGCTTTTTACCAGAATTATGATCCATAGCGAAGTTTCCAACACAATCAAAATGTGAACAAAAAGAAGTGTAATAACATTTATATTTCCATCCTCAAAATATCAAAACTTTACCAATCCCTACCTTCATGTTTTATTCCCTGAACCAGCAGCACCACCAGCAGAATCGAGTGAAACGTTGTTGAGCCTTTCAAGCGCCAAAACAAGCGCCTGGGTGCCCAAATCCCCCTCACCATAAGCCTTAAGCGAAAGATAAAGCTGCTGAGCCAGTGCCAAACCCGGCAATGCCAAATTCATATTCTGACATTCCCTCAAGCATATCCCCAAATCCTTCACGAAATGATTCACAAAAAATCCGGCCTCGAAATCCCTTTTCAAAATCCTACTCCCATACAAATCCAACGACTTGGATCCAGCCGCGCCTGTAGATATCGCACTCAAGTACAACTCTAGGTCCAAACCAGCCTTGTGGGCATATACTAAACCTTCACAAAGCCCCACCATTGTTGAAGCTATGGTTATCTGGTTTGCTAGTTTCGTGAATTGCCCCTTTCCTGGAGCACCCATGTAATAAACTCTTCCGAGGAGGGCGAAAATGGGTTTTAGTTTTTCGATGATAGGTCCGTCCCCGCCTGTGAAGATAGAGAGCGTGGCGTTGCGGGCGCCACGATCGCCGCCGGATACTGGGGCGTCAACGGCGGAACAGCCGGCAGAGGTGGCTGCCGAGTGTATTTCAATGGCGAGTGAGGGATCCGAGGTGGTCATGTCAACGATGATGCCTCCGGGGCGTAAACCGGAGAGAGCGCCTGTGGATGGGTGGAGGATAACGTGGCGGACGTCGGATGGGTAACCGACGATGGACAAGACGACGTCGGATTGGGAGGCGACAGTTTTGGGGGAGTCGGCCCAGTGGGCACCCAGAGAGAGGAGGGGTTGGGCCTTGGAGGGGGTTCGGGTGAAGATGGTGAGATTGTAGCCGGCGTTGATTAGGTGGGAGCACATGGAGATGCCCATGACTCCAGTTCCAATCCAACCTAGACGGGTGTTGGATGGGCTTGTAGGCTCGGAGGCTGTTGTGGCCATGGTGCGGTGGAAATGGGTGGTGATAGTGGTGGTCCGGGTGGAGATGGCGGCAAATACGTAGGAGGAGCTGCGACGGCAGTGACTGTAGAGTGGGGAGAGAAGTGACCACGGTCGCATGTTTTTGACTCATATGAAATATAAAGTTTATCTGGTACAGTTGTAATTTGACGGCATCTGGGTGTCCTTTTCCCTTGGAAATTCTTTTGTGGCCTTTGGATTAACTTCACTTTGCAATTTGCATCCGTGAACTTGTACGTACCATATTTTGTACTTTGCGCCTTGAACTTTCGGATCCTTTGTACTTCAAATTCTCAATTTTGAACGCTCTATATCTTAAATTTTCAAGTTTTAATAATTTAAATCTAATTAATGACAATAATTATGTTAGCAAAATTAGTAGTGCCAAAATATCCTACAAATTAATGACAATGTGTTCAAAGTGATCATAATGAAGTATAAGAGATTGTAATTAAAACAAAACGATATATTACAATTTAAGATTAATATTTTCTACACTGACAGTGTATAGCATAGTTATTAAACTCGACCCGGGGAATAACCCGGTGAAAGATGTGGGTCAGCGGGTTACTGGTTCAACCAGTGGGTGAGTGGTCCAACCGGTGGATCACTAAATATATTTAAATATTATGTCTTATAATTTTTTATATGGTTGAAATTATAATAAACTATGTCTTAGTAAATGTTCAATTAGTCTAATTTATTATAGAATCATTAATTCTTATAAGAATCAACAAAACTTAAATTTGCCTTATGGAAATTTCATTATTTTTAACAAACTTTTGGTTTTAACTTATGGAAATAAACTAGATAATGTTATTTTATTAAAATTTGCCTTATGGAATTCGGGAAATAAATAAAATTTTATTAAAAGATTTCAAATAAATTTTGTTTTGAAGAAATAAAATAAGAATAAAAGTCTAATATATAATATAAGAAGGACCAAACAACTAACAAATGGATTGTTGGTCTAGTGGTGATTGCACTACATTCTTATACTTGAGGTTCCAAGTTTGAACCATCAAGGCAACATTTTCTAAAAAAATTTTCGCATGGCAACCGGGTTCCTCAGAAAACCGGCGGGTTCAACGGGTTGACCGGTTGAACCACCGGTTCGTCAAAAAGTCAACGATTCTATTGTCCAAACGATCTAATTAGCAACCCGGCCCGGTTCTATGGCCGGTTCACCGGGTTGCCCGGTTGAACCGTCGGGCCGGACCGGGTTTAATAACTATGGTGTATAGAGTTGGATGAATGACAACTATGTAAATTTTGAATTTGAAATTTAACTTTTGCACATATTTCATGAATCCGACACTGACAATATCTACGCACCATTTTTTATCTCATAAATTTTGTAAAAGTTGTTATTGATTGGGATTTAGATAAGATAAGACTTGAGAGTTTTGAATGTAAAATATCTGAAATTAAGAGTTTAGGATGCAAGATATTTAAAATTAAAATTTAAAGTGCAGAATCAAGTGGTGATGCAAATTCAAAAATACAAAATAAAGTTAGGTGGTGACTTTTTTTGACAAGGTCATGTAGTAGGAGGCTATTTTGAAAGGAGAGAGTTTTTTTTTATTCTTTTTTCGACACAGTAGATCCCACGCATACTTCTATCTGAGAAGGTCAATAGAGAAGTTGAAGGGACTGAACCGCCATCGAGAACTAAGAGAGATTTCGGATACCATTTATTGGATTGCATTAAAAGGATAACTTTTTTCTCTTGGTTCTTGCATCAAACTACATGCATCCACAATTTTTCTTGCCAAGTCTGTAGAAGGAAGTGATGCAACTTGGCCTCGGTTCTAACTTCAAACTGTTTCTTGGTAACATTTTCCTATTGGTTCTTGCATCAAACTACAAAAGCATCCACAAATTAAAAGGTTAACTTTTAGCTGGAGTCCTTTGTATTTTTTAATTACTTAAAAAAATTTGGGTCCGGGATTTAAAAATTAAAATAATTTGAATTATAGCCAACCTTTACGCCGAATAGTTTTAACTCCTGTCTATGAGCATCCCAGAAATGTGTAACCAACTAGACGTATTAGAAGCACTAGCGATACAGCCAAAAACATTTGACAGTAAGATTTTAAACTACGGTGGGATTTTAGGGCGTTATAGAAGCTGGATCACAACCATTCCTGCATCGTACTTCAACAGGGACCTTTATATTCTGATGATGATTGATGCACTTGATACTGAAATATAAGTCTCCTCAGGAACCACAAGAGTTGCCGGCTTTTGTGGTTTCCTGTGGGTTTAAGTTTGTAAAATGCCGTAAAAGTCATTCTGGCTTTGATAAAAAAGATACTGAAATATATATATTTTTGATTCGTTCTTGGAAAATTCTATGCCAATCATATGGACTTAGTTGATGAAAAATTTTCTATTTGTATAAATATGATTTGAAGAAAAAAAAGTAAATGTTATTTAACTTGCATAATAAACATAATTTTTAATTACATTTTTTATTTCACTTACTTCACATCATCACATTAAGTGTTATGGTATCATTCTAAATATTTTTCTTCAAATAATTTCCTATCCAGAACACACAAATTCTCCAAATACTCTTCTTCAATCTAACAACTTATTAACCACAGAACTCAATGCTTCAACTGAATGAATAGCCTCAGTTGATGCAAACTTGAAGCAAGAATGCTTACCAAGTTGGCACGTACTTCGTTTTAGTTTGTAATTATTGAAAAAACATTCTATTGATTAAAAATAATAAGGAATTAAAATCAGATGAAGAAGCATGTACAATTTCAAGCGGCCAAATCAAAGGAGCCAAAAATGAGTAGTGCTAATCCAGGCAAAACCAAAAAAAAAAAAAAAAAAAGGGAGCAACAAGTTGGCCGGTAGGTACATCAGTTATATCACCATCAATATATACCACAGGTTTTCTAAGCATGCTCAACAATGCAAATGCAAGAATGAGGATGCCATCTGTTTCCCTTCCCCTCCAAGGCCTCCCTATCGATTGGCCTCTTTAATCTGCTGTTGTCTGAGATCAACCCAGGACAAGCAATGGATTTAGTGGCGTCATAAAGGGATTTAGCGTGGTGTGTATTTTGCAGTAAAATGAAGAAGGAATCGTGTTATGAAAGCAGGCGTAGTTGTACTCATCAATTAAGGTAACTCCACGCTGGTCTACTAGAACTGAGAATGGGAATAGTGTACTAGTAGTACAACAAGAAGTGGGAAAGGCATATATATGATATGGTGTCTGCAAACTTGCTCGGATTGTTATTTTTTTCCAAAATTTTTTTTATTTTTATTGCATTTTTTAATTATTTTATTATTATTACTATATATATATTAAATCGTTACAGTATACTTTTTTTTATAAAATTTTCAAAAAATAACAATCCAAATGGGCTTATATTTGATTGCATGACAAAAGAAGAAGTGACAAAAAATGTTATGGAGGTAAAAGGAGTGGAATGCTCTGAATATAGGAAAATAATAAAACGCCGAGACATACAAGTATTACAGCTAAGTATCTCATATAATTTTACCAAGTATCCATACATGGAGGTCCTACTTTGGCTCATGTCTCATGCGGTATTGAACCTTAGTCGCCATACCATTTCATGAACAATGAAATGTTTCTGTATCCCATATCCCATCCCTTGTAATGTATGTCTAAACAAAACTATATCAATATGTAATTTGTAAATATAATATATATTATCAATATATATAAGATTTACTGTAATAAAATAAAATACGTGATGGGATGAAAGTAATGCTTACAAATCTTATCCATTTTTGTCATTTTGTGAGCTGAACTGATGGTACGTAAATATGCATTTTTAATTTTCAACGCTCGGGCTGCGAATTGAATTGGTTCTAAAAGTTTAGACCCAACAAAATGTAACCTATTTGCTCTCATACCCTTTTGGTTTATAATATTTCTCCTACAACAAATACGTTTCTGAAAATTTCCCAAATGGTCCCTGTTGCTACATAGAAATTTAAGAAAATTTATGAAAGTACAAGGCATACATACGTTTCTTAGTGTTTATGAAAAGTCTGTATAAACTTCATAAGTTAAGATTCAAAAATGAACAAAAACAAGTGGAAAGCATTCAATTTTTGACCAAATGAAGACAAATCACAAATTTCACCAATTGAATCAGCAGAATAAATCATGTTTGGTGATTATTTTTCCATACTTATTACTAGATTGATTTAGTAATTTAACATACATGATTGTTAATTATTATTTATAGAATTTTTTTACAGGTGACAAATTATCTAGCAATAGCTTTATAGGTTGTGAAATTTATATTGTTTTTTATGTTTTAAAATCTATTACATTGTAAAAAAAATGTATAAGACACTTATTTTACACTCTTATACTATTTTGTAAGATTTCTTACTACAACTTTTAGCAAATTTATAGAGCAACTTGCCCGTTTGGCTCAAATTAAATATAGCGGAGATTACATTTATTTAATCAGGAACTTAGCTCAAATAAATAATTTGGGGATTATATATCTATTGTTCAACATATTGGGGACCAATTTGCCTGACACAACAAACTGTGAGGACTTAAATTGCATTTTTCCTCAAATAACTTAAATACCAAGCGACGCCGTTGCTCATGCTAAACCTTACTGACCTTCGGCCCTCTTCTTATTCTTTCGGTATCCTCCGCGCCCGCCACAGAAGTCCTCCCCTAGTCCTACAGCTTTCCGGACCGGAGGAGGGTGACTGAGGGAGTGGCCGGTCAGGAAGACAACAACTCTTGGCCTGAATTTGTTATTCATAAATGTTTACTCGCCCCAAGCAGATCTAAGGTAAACGGGTTGTTGTGCTCTAAGTTTTCTGCTTCTTTACTTCGTATTAAGGAGCCTTCTAATTTATTATCTCAAGCATAACTGGATAGTGTTCGCAAGGTCAATCTGTAGTATATTGCAATTCGTTTAGCTCCTTTAAGGAAAATATACGGCTTTTCAGGATGTTAAGGCAAATTCATACCTCTAAACCTCAATGTCTACTTGGGTACGGATATAATCCAACGCTGCTGGGGTATACTTCTGAAGTGAATTCTAGGACCTTCTCGTGTTTGGTGAATCACATAACCAATGAAAATTTCAAAATTTTAAGGTACAGAAATTGCTTAGTTCAGCTCCGCCGTAAAACCCTTTTTCAAGAAGGTAAAATAGCCAAGGGTTTTGCAAGTGGGACTTCGTTTAAGAATGCTTCAAGGGATTCGGGGAATTTCCAACTGGTTAATGGTGCTAGAAGTTTTTCGAGTTCAGATTCTCAGAAAGTCGTTCAAGGCAATGACAAGAATCTTCCTTGGTTAGTTAAATCAAGGGTTAAAGATACAAGGAGGCCTGAGAAAATGGATGTGTCGAAAACCAGCACTTCTTCGTGGGAGGAGTCAGCAAACAAGTTCCTAAAAGGTGGTGGAACTGCCGCAAAAGATAGGGCTTTTCGGGGTTGGGAGGGTAGCCAGCACAACTACAGGGGCAAATATGAAAGTATTGAAGAAGAGGATGGAGAAGAAGAAGCCGAAGTTGAGGATATTGATGATCCAAGATGGGATAAAATAAAGAATCAATACAGTAGAATTGGTGCAGCGAAACTAGGTTCAGATAAACCAGAATTTAAGAAGTGGAATAAGCAGGAAATTTGGGGTAGGAAAACATGGAAAGATGCTACCGAATCCACAGTGCCAAAGATTGTTGGCGAGGGGATATATGGAGTTGGTCCAATATTAGCTGCATTATCTGCTGGAAGAAGAGAATTTTATGCTTTGTATGTTCAAGAAGGGATTGATCTTAGTGGAAATAACAGGAAGAAGAAGGACAAGAAAGGGTTTGAGAAAGTGCTAAGGATGGCAGAGAATATTGGATTGAACAAAAAGGAGATATCCAAACATGATCTGAATATGGTTGTTGATAACAGGCCGCATCAGGGAATAGTCTTGGATGCTTCTCCATTAGAGATGGTCGGGATCAAGGAATTAGAACCAGTTTCAGTTGAGGGGGAGAGCGGCCCTCTTTGGGTCGCATTGGATGAGGTTACTGATCCTCAGAATTTGGGGGCCATTATCCGTTCTGCTTATTTCTTTGGTGCCTCAGGGGTGGTTTTATGTGCTAAGAACTCTGCTCCTCTGAGTGGGGTTGTCAGCAAAGCAAGTGCTGGCTCACTTGAGTTAATGGAGCTCAGATCATGCAAGAACATGATGCAGTTCTTGTCTTCTTCAGCTCAAAATGGTTGGCGGGTTCTTGGGGGCTCAGTTTCTTCTAGAGCTGTTCCTTTGAATGAGGTTGTACCTGGTGCTTCCACAATTCTTGTTTTAGGCAGTGAGGGCACTGGTTTGAGGCCTTTGGTAGAGAGATCATGCACTGAATTGATTAGGATTCCTGGAAACATTCCCATGGATGTAATTGCTGGTGAAGACGAAGAGATGGAAAGGTCTGAGGTCAATCATGGGGTTCCAGGTAAAGAGTTCAGGTCCTTTATGGCTGTGGAGAGCTTGAATGTAAGTGTTGCGGCGGGTGTGCTTCTTCACCACTTGAGTGGAATCAAATGCAGTGACAATGGCCCCAAGGGAGAGAGTTGATGTGGTTCTCATTTTTGTGGAAGTTCATGTGAACCTGTCACCGGGTAATTTAGAAAAGGTCGACTCGTTTCTCTTGGAATTCATGGAGTGCATACTTGTCCTAGTTTTGTTTTAATTTCTTGATACATGAAACGACCATTTGTTAAAGATGCTGGTATCTGGATGATATACGGGTGTACTTAGTCCTCCTTAATTGGAGTTGGCTTCATTATTCTAGTCTATTATTGCCTACAGAGTTTGAGCACCAATATGTGTGTGATGATAGAATGTATAAACAAGCCAGCGCATCAAAAATTATGAGATCATGAGTTGGGGATAACACCAAAATGGAGACAATCTGCAGATTTCTAGACTGTTCCTAGAATGGTGCTGACACGGTTTTTATTCACTATTTCTTCTTCCTTTTTTAGATAGTAGATAGAACTAGTACAAGGGTTCCCTTAGCTGCTGCTATTCATATAGAAAGGTCTACATCTTGAAACCGATATTTTGCCAAAAACCACATCGGTACACCTGAGAATCTGTGCGCTTTGATATCAGATTTTAGTGTGGGTGTTACTACACCTTTACACCTGCCATAGTTAATTGTAATCCGTAGATTGAGCTTTGCCCTCCTGACCCAAGGAAAAGCTTAAAAAAAAAAAAAGAATCAGTACTCAGCTTGTTAGCTTTTGATAACAATACTGTTCTTATATTACGTAAATGATGGCATTTTCTGGTTAAACTATTTGTTAGACCATTTAAAACCCGTGGTTGAATTGCCTTGTTAAATTCATTATCGCATTAGTACATATATTTGTTATTTAAGTACAGGTAGAGTTGACCAAAAAAAAAAAAAAGTACAGGTAGAGCGGCCATAGTGAAATAATACCAACATGATACAAGATCTTGAAATTCGTGTGATAATCACTTGGCCAACTTAGGACTTCGGATAGCGATTGAGGATCTTTTGGGTTTGGGAAATTTGCCCTACTCTTTCCCACTCCCAAACGTCTTCGAAAGGCTTGAAAGAAGCTATGACATTTCTCTGTAGCACCCTGTTCGTATTGCTCCCTTAGCCCCAAGCTCCATTCTGCTTCGACCTTCTTTTGGAGTGATAGAGGGGACTCGGGGAATGTTTTAGGGTAATTATGGACGTTCCATGCTATTCTTGCATGTTTTGTCGCTATAACATCTTTACAGGTGAATTGGATGTCATGCTACATCTTTACAGATAAATTGGATTTTATGCTTGTGGTACCAAAATTGATGAACAGAATCGTAAATGCCTTTCAACTTTGATGATATTGATGAACATTCTCTTGGTGTCTGCCTACATCCTTTTCTGTTGTCATGCAGAGCTGTTTGCAACGTGACATAACATGATCAGGTTGTAAGTGGATTCATTTCATTGCAGTTTATACTACTTCAGGGTGTCACTTATTAGCTAATAGACCAGACTCCTGTGAGTTGCATCAATACCACACGTAAACTCATGCATTACAACAACCATGGTTGAAAGTGAAAGAGGGCGGAAGTCTTTTCTTCTCACATGCAGTTGCAGTTTTGCACATGGCATATGTTTGGGATCTTCTCGCTATTGTATCTAACTTTCCATTGTCAACAAAGCTCGTGGTTCAGGCCTGCCGTTCAGTGACTTAATTCATTAGTCTACGGACTACTCGTGATTTTCAATAATGCCCACCTATTGAGAGTAATTTCGTTGTATGGTGTTCTTATTATGGGACAAATGCAGTTTTGGTCCTCAATATTTGGCACTTATGCAATTTTTGTCTTTAAAGTTTCCGCAAAAACAAATCTAGTTCCATATTTTTGGTACACGGTGCAATTTTAGTGCTTAAAGTTTCGTCAATAACAAATATGGTCCCCCAATGTTACAAATTTGAACCATATTTAAAACAGTTAGCGATTTTTTTTTTCAAATATTGGTGGAATTAGTCAGGTGTAATCCATGTTTGTTGAATTAAGCTTCTTTTTTTTTTTTTTGAAAAAAAAAGAGCAAAATAATGAGTAACCTTGAACAATAAGAACAACTCATGCGATGGCATGTTAGCAACTAATCAGTCAAGAAAATGTTAATCTATCGAAAAAATTAACTATTACAAATTTTAGCTTGGGGTCAATTGGGATAGAGAGTGAAAACATAGTGTGGATCGATGAATTGGGTGTTCCAATTAGTTTTAGTTTTTTAGATTAGAATTTTCTTTTTTTTTACTAGTTAATTAGTCAATACGTCTGTTATTAGTCATTGTTATTTGAAATTAGCTATGATTTTGCTTTCTTATTTGAAATTCAATTTAATGGAAACATGACTGAACGTGTCACTAATTGTAAAAAATTCTTCAAATGTCCTAAATTTGCTTTAAATTGGACAAAATGAAGTATAGATTTGCTCTTGCCAAAACATTAGAGACCAAAATTGCACATGTACTAAATATTGAATACAACATTTACTTTTTATCAAAATTTGAAGGACTAAATATTGGGAACTAAAATTACACATTTTTCTATCCACCATTCTGTTATCTCTCCGAGCTTCCGAAAAGTAAAAATAAAAACCAGTTACAACTTGATTGTTTTTGTTTTTTAGTGTCAAGTAAGGAAACAGCATCTCAGGTACACGGGGTGGAAGACTTGTCCTGGATGGGAACTACGTAGGGCCTCAGCCTAATGACAATGGACTGGACCCCCCCCCCCCCAAAAGCACTTCTCAGAAAACCGTCCAATGCATATGCACATTCTTGATGCATCCACAGCAGCTTATGAATTAGTACTAGTATTTGTTTCGACTACTTTGCCGAGTATCCACGTGAGTTAGTAGCATCTGTTTCTGCCTGCGTCAGTTGCTTCTCGATGGAGGATTATAATTCTGCAGATTGCAAATAGGGTTTTGTAGACTCAAAATTCAGGGCACCACAAAAAGGAAAAAAGAATAAAGAAAAAAGGGAGCAGCTTATGTAAGTCAGAAATTTCATTTTATGCTTCACTATGATCAGAGCCTTCTTCGGTACCACGACCACTTAAATGTGTTCCTCAAGGTTTTTTGCCTTCTTCGCATTTCTTTAGTTCATCACTTCATAGGACACTCGAGAAAATTATCCGGTTTTCACTTCATATTTGATGATAAATAGAGACCTAAACCTCAATGGTTATAAAAGGGTTTGGCTAAAATGGAGAGCTTAATTGTAAAAGTATCTAAATATAGAATTACAATAAATGTGTGGGTACGTGTATTCAGAATTTATCTTGAAGGAGCATCTCTGAATTTATCATGTGGTATTTTGAAGGAGCTAGCTCGAGTTTGGCGGATTGAGAAAAGATTCGATGAATTTAACCTTTCATTAAATTGGATTGAGTTTGGGCCTAAATATTAGGCTCAAATTAAATATGAGTTGAGTTTGGGTCTTATTAGACTTAAACCACATATAATCTCAATCCTTTAATTTGCATATATATAATACTAATATTTTTATACTTATGAATTATGTGTGAAAGTATATTAATATATATATATATAAGAAATATTATATATACAAAATTATGTCATAAGATTCTGAAGGACAAAATTTAGTATGAGCAAGTTGAGAACCTTTGCAATTGTATTGACTATTGATCATGTTTTATTACTATTTTTCACGTGCTTTGAACTAATCGGATATATTGTTGTTAGAAAATTCTTGGTTTAAATGATCTGTTACTAGTTCATGTATAGTTTCAATGTTGTAGTTTTGTGGATGTTAAATTAGTTTCAGAACTTGATAGTTATAATAATTATAATAAGGAAATTATGGAGTAAGAGATGAATTTGGATTAAATCGGAATTAGATTCACAGCTCGAATATTTTGTGAGTAAAGTATGAGTTTTGTGACGCCCCGAAAAGTATGAGAGTGAGAACTCGGAAATTTTCTAATTTTCTAGGGTTTATTTTATTTAATCGCCCGCCTTTTCTACATTTTCTTTATTAGAAAAATTCCCCAGATAAAGTTTATGAGCAAAGATAGTTTTAAAATGATTTTTCTAGTATTGGTTAGTTTTGAGAAATTAAGAGCGTATTTTGGACGTGGGACCCGCAAGTGCGGTAAATGCATTATATTTTTGACAACTTGTTGAAAATTTGTATTAAGTGATATTATTTTACAAGGTGTTAAGATATTTATATTGGAGAGACAAAAAGATAAGTTTTAAACCTAAAGGTGACAAGTGTCACCATAAGATTTAGTCTTGAGTTTGACTACTATTCATAACTTTACCATTTAATTGAAATTGACCAAAAATCTCTTCATTTTGCAAGCTTCTTGGCCGAATTTTTTGAGGAGGAGAAACAAGAAGAAAGCCTTCAACTCCAACTCCATTTCTTGCTCAATCTTGTGAATCAACCGTTAAACTTTCAAATTCCTCCACAAAAATCACTTGTTTAGGAAGATTGAAGGTAGTGGTGGAGTAATTAGAGAAGGCAAAGGACTAAGCCATCAACTTTCTTGATATTTCAAGGTTCATGTCTAGCAATCCTTTCTTTGTTCTTGATTATGCTAAATTAGTGACTTGTGATGGCTAAAGAGATGGTTTGATGGATTATATCTTGAGTTGTGGTTGACTTGATGAAGTTTTATAATTTTTGGGGATTTTTCTGTTTTAATATGAACATGGTTGTGTGGTTATATATGATGATTGGAAATGATGTTTAAGGACTCTATGAGGTGGAAAAAGTGGTCAATTGCAATCAATTTCTGTTTTGGAAGAAATTTCAGAAAATTAGGTTTTGTGAAGGAACATTCTGCCCGAATTTATAGCTCCTAGTTAGAGGCCGAATTGGCCTTGGCTTAAAACATGAAAGTTGTAGGGAATGATATTTTAGAGGTGCCTACAAAATTTCAGGTCAATCGGAGTAGTGTAGAATGAGAAAAGTTGAAATTACTATTGCTGTTCTGGTTTTACCCGAATGTAAGAATTGCGCCTGTAATTGGTTGTTTTGGCTGGAATTGCTTCCGAATTGGTTGTTGAGGTCTTCTGATGAAATTTAGCCCTGTTTCTTAGCTTTCAGCTGGTTTTGGAATTTCTGGATTTGGACTTGGAGAGCCTGAGTTATGATGTTTCCGCTAGAATACGTTCTGTGAATCTGTTTTTGTGATTCTGGTATAGTATCTTGCATTTTTGACCTGGTTACACTCGAAACTGGGTTGAGTGACCTTCTGTAATATTGTAGCCCTATCTCTTAGCTTCGAAACGGTGTATCTTGCACCTTCATCCGACCATCGTAGTACCTTTGGTGCCATTACCGCAAAATGACGTCAAAACTGTTTTTCTGGTTTTGAGCTTAACTTTCATTTCCGGACTTTTCCCTAGCTTGACTTGTACTAGTACTACTTGGAGCTTACTGAATGGCTATTGGATGAACTTGTTGTTGTGTGTGTACCTTTGGGACTGGCTGAGGAAATAATGAAGCCATGATGGCTGGAAAAGTTAACAAATTCAGGGGAAGTGCTGTCCGAACTTTGAAGGGATTTGTTTGCATTGAGTTTGTGATCTAAGACTTGGATTTGGGCAAGGCAATGTTATATGCTGGATGATTTCTGAGCCGTGGAGGTGAGTGACCCTAAACTATTTCCAAAGTACTTGTGAAATGTTTCTTGCATTATGTACTCGATTGCATATCATGCGTGCTTGCATGTGAGTTCATGACATGATTTGGCTTCAATGAGTTCTGGAAAAGTCTTGTGCTGGACACCAACGTCTCCACTCTGTTTATGGTTCATGTTCATGTTTATCTGGAGCTCAAGAAGGGGCTCTCTCTTAATGTTAATGTTAATGTTAAATGATCTATTTGAGCGTTGGGTGTTCAAGTGCTATGATTTCCCTGACTCACGAGAGCACTAAACGAACATTTGATCTCTGAATCATGACATCATCGAAATGATCGAAATGCAACATTGTGAAATATATTTGTTTAAGGATTTTACTGGTTACTCGCTGAGCTTCTAACTCACCCCAAAAATATTTTATTCCCCTCCACAGGGCTCAAAGCGAAGGAAGGTCTTGTTGCGCTTATTCACATGTCTGGATGGCCTATATCTTGTACAGTTTGGATTTGGAATCATTTTATGTATAGTTGGGAATTATTTCCGCTTTGCTTTTGACATGTAATTATTGGAGAATTTGATGTAATATTTGATATTTATATTGTAATTCATTTGAGAATTGTAATGAACGACTGAGTCCCGGCGAGAGTTGGGCAGGCGGCCCGCCGAACCCTCTGGTTCGCCTTAGGGGGAGGTGGGGCTGTCACAAGTTTCACATTTATCAACTCAAATCTCATAACTCGAAAATCAAAAGTGATATTAATTATATGAATCGAGTTTGAACTTGTTAAAATCTGACTCATATGGACCGATTAACTAGCTTACTTAAATATCTTCTCGATGGCTAACTAACCAAAGGCAAGTATGATGTACTCGTGGCATGCCTTTGATATAAATTGATGCTTTCAGTGAATGTTTGAAACAATTTTAAATAGTAGAGCTCAATGCTAATCAGAATATAGAAATACGAGGCTTGTAGTCCAAAGGATAATACTCCGAAATTAGGATTAAACAAAGGGCCTGGTGGGTCGCCAAGATCCCAATCACAAAGTAGCATCTTCCTAAAGAAAAAAAAAAAAGCCATCCATTGGAACTCGATTCCCACCCCCCACGCCCACTTCTCAAACGCCTGGAGGCTCTCCCTTCCTCATACTGCCCCTATATAAGTTAACCAACTCAGCCAACGGTCTCTCTCCAATTATTTCTCCAAATACCCCGCACACGCTCTCCCACGCACACACTCGCCCACGCCCACAAATTGCACACACTCACCTTCGAAAATATAAAATTACGCGGTTTCTCACATTTGGTTCCTTTTTCCTCTCCTCTGCTGCTCTTTCGTTTCTCGTCTTTTTCTTCCCTCTCGTCGTCTCTGTCCCTCTGTCGTTCGTACACCATTTCATGGTGATTTGAGAGGGAAGACGACAGGAAAAAGATAAATTATATGTTTGTGGAAGGTTAAGTTCCCAGGGCATTGTTTCTTGCCTTGCCTGCCGTTGCCGAGCTGCTGGATAAAAGTAGAATAGACAAGATAACTGACAAAAAAACAACGAGACGAAGAGACGACGTGCATTGTTGAGAAAAATATCTTCCCCGGTAATGGATACATTGGACGCTATCTTGTTAGGTGCAAGCAAAGCTTGCTGTAGTCCGCTCGCCATTTTTATTCAGATCCAGGTACATATATGCTTCTTTCACTGCTCTGTTTTCTGTTTTTTTAGGAGAATTGAGCAAAATGTTATAGAAAAGGCGGTAAATGCTGTGTGGATTTGATTTTGTTTTGCATTGTTTAAGGCCTAGATCTGAGGAATGGATTTGGATTTTGTCGGATATCAGACGCTCAGAAGACTATACTACCACAAATCTTTTTCATGATTGTTGAGTGGGAAATTTGTTAATGTTCTTTTGTTTTTTGGTGGAGTTTGGATTTCGTTTTCCCATTTCTTTCTGTTGGCCTAGACCAAATGTATGGAGAGCTTTTGTGGTGAGTGTTGGATGGATCTGGGGAGCTTGATTTCATTAAAGGCCGCTGTAGCATTTATTGTTTCTCTATCGTGAAGAATGATGAATACCTATATCTCTGAATTTAGGATTTTCTTCCGGGTTGAATCCACAACATGTGAGCCAATTTTATGCAGATGATGCAGCTCTAAAATTCTAGAGGTGGTGAATTTTACTCCTGGAGAAAAGAGGGGGAACAAAAGATAATTTACAGATTGTGTTATCAGTTAGGGCCTTTTCTCCTTGGTTTAAGCTTTTCTGAAGCTGACTAAGTAAATGTACTCGTTGAAATCTATTTAAAAAGTGCAAGTGCGTTTACTTTGAAGATTTGGGCAGCCAAAAGCAGTTTAGAAAAGCAGGACAGGTGGCTGCTCAGTAGAATCAGCTTTTTGCAGCTTAAGGGCAACACCTAAAAACAGCTTTTTGCCCTAATATAGATTATAATCAACTTGCTTCAACCTATATCAGGGAACATGTTCTTTTTGAAATCATGCTTGGGAGGTAAGCAGACAGTTCCTTTTAGTTTCTGTGAAGAGAGATTTCATTCCTCTGCAGAAGATTAGGGAAGAGAGTGCTGTTAAGAACTACAGAGAGAGAGAGAGGATACTATGGCCCCATTTGGAGTTTGGACATGGAGCTTTTGAAGCAGAAACAAACAGAAAATGTGAAGGAAAATTTTTAGTCTTCCATTTTGTCTCTTAATAATTGCAATTGTGGTTACAGAACTTACATTAGGTTTTTTTTTTTTCTATTATTGTATGGAAATTGGAAGGATGAAGAGAAAATGATCTTGACAACTTCTAATCATGATCCGTCTTTCATCAAAAGTACAAATTAAGAATATTATTGCTTGGAACATCTTTAGCTAGAGTAGATTTCAAGTTTACAAACTGAGCCAATGGTACTGACTTAACTTGGAAAAGATATAAATAAGATAAAATTCTCAAAATCACACTTGTTTTTTTTTTTTGGGTGTCTATTTGTATGATTCCCTTCCTTTTTTCTTTCTGAAGGCTTATGATGGGGTTTAACAGTCTTATTAACAGTCTTATTGTTTTTAACTCTTGAAGTGCCTTTCTAACTGATAAAAAAAAAGAAGAAGAAGCAGAGATCTTCAGGGGTTTAAAATGTTTTTCGTTTGCATTTTGTGAGATTCTTGACAGTAGAAATATTGGATTGAAGAGTGCTTGATGACTTTTTTTTCTTACAATTTATGTTTCACCTTCTTTTGTTGTTTTTTATCTAGGGAATGCTCTCAAACTGTTATTTCTTTTATGAATTGTATTATATATGACATTGTGAGGCTTGTATTCATGCTGCAGGGATATTTTATCTGCTTAATTCTTGCTCTTGGATGGTCTGGTGCTGCTTATGTCAGGTACAATAATGGGGAATGGGATCTTGTACTAAATTAGTTACAGTTTATGATCCATTTCCTCTACTCTGGCTTATAAAAGTTCACTTCAATCTTAACATATTTCTATGACATTTCCTTTTCTACTATAGAAGCAGAGAAATAAGACGGATGGCTGAGAGAATGAGAACTGGCAACAGTTTTGCATTTCTCTGTAGTGATATTAATGAGCTCGAGCATTCAAATCAGATCCATTTGCCTCGAGTGTCAGTTATCATGCCTTTGAAGGGCTTTGGAGAGCATAATCTACACAATTGGAGATCTCAGGTGAAAAAGAAAAAGATCATGTGGCAGCTAGTAGTTCTTGTTAATTTTGGTTTAAATTTTGAACTTTTGCAGCAAATGTTTTCCTTTAAAGAGTTAGAAAGTGCGAGAGTTTCTTGGCCTGATCAAATATATCCCCTTGACAACAATGCAGATTACATCTCTTTATGGTGGCCCACTGGAGTTTCTTTTTGTTGTTGAAAGTACAGAAGACCCAGCTTACCATGCTGTGTCTCGACTTTTGGCTGATTACAAGGTACAAATTGGTTTCTGTTTAGTTCAGTCATTGCAATCAACTATCACATGTCCAGGGCATCTATAACATGGTACTGTATTCTTGTTGCTTTGAGTTGTATGTCTTGACCCCTCTTACTTCTCGTTGTTTTTTATTTTCCTGATTTGTTTTCTGAATGTCTTTAATGGGAATAAATCTTTTTTCATTTAGTGCCTGGAAGCAGCTTCAAAGATGTCCTATATGGCCGCAAGATACTATCTGGAACATTAAGTAAACAAAGGAATAAAAGAAAATGAAAATCATAATACATAGACTTCATCTGTGTGTGTGTGTTTCTAGGATAAACATTTCTGGTTGAGCTTTTGTTTGTGGTTGCTATGTTGCTCATATCTCAATTTGCATATACTATTTTTGGTTCTGTATGCATGGGTTTGTACCCTACTTGGTTGAAAATTAAGAAAGTTATTACCTGAAAGGTTGTACTCTTTACATGAAGTATGGTGTCATGCATATCAGCCATTGATACATGCCCTTATCATGCAAGTCTGCGTTCTTATCTTCCTTCTTGCTTGTCCTTTCTTTGTCCTGCTTCACTAAATGATTCCCAGGATGATCTTGAGGCAAAGATTATTGTTGCTGGTTTGTCGACAACCTGCAGTCAGAAAATTCACAATCAATTGGTATGTTTTTAGATTTTTAATCTTATGTTCTTCATTCTTTTGACAGGGCACAGTTATACATTAAATGTGGAATCATTAGTTCTTTATAAAAAAAAAAAACTATGGTGCCAGATTTCTTTTTGAAGTCTGATTAAACACTATTTTCTAATGTTAGCATGATTGACCTTTTGATTGGATAATTTTTAAATGTAAATTAGGAAAAAAAAAACTTCAAAAAAGGAAAATTAACTTGTGGACTCCTCTACAGATGATTTAAGGTCCATGCAAAGGCTGGATACAGGCCTTTTTTACTGCTGAATTATGTAATTGGTGGTTATACCATCTATGATAAATACATTCTATTGGTTTGTGGTTTCATTTAAAGCTTGGTGCTTTGCAGGTTGGTGTGGAGAAAATGCATAAAGACAGTAAATATGTACTATTTTTAGATGATGATGTTAGGTTACATCCTGGATCTATTGGTGCACTTACTGTAGAAATGGAAAAGAACCCTGAGGTTAAGCGATCTCCATAAATTTTTCCATTGATTAGTGTTGATGTTATTCCTGTTTATTAATATGTTTTTACTTGTATCATGACTCTACCCGTTTTATTCTTCAGATTTTTATTCAAACTGGATATCCACTCGATTTGCCATCTGGAAGTTTGGGAAGTTACTGCATCTATGAATATCACATGGTATGGTGTCTTTTCATGCTTTTATTTTTGTCTGCTGGGCTCTTTAAGGGTGGAGCCTCCAAATGATATCAGTAGTTCCATCCTAAGCTCTACTCACTATAATGTCTACTTTAGAACGCAGAGGGTAGAAAAGGGTAGCACACTGGGAAAGTGTAAAGGGAATTCTAATTCCGCAAGGGAGTCTTAAATATTGGGTACTGCAGTGCGGGGGACAATTATATGACTCCTAGGCTGGTCTTGTGAGGACAACATACGATAGAATTTTTTAAATTTACCAAAGCAGAGAAAGATCTTTACATCCCTGCATTCTATATTAGTGTAGCATTTCCTATGCTAGTCTTTCGTGGGAAAGGTTTCGGGTTATTGGGGCTCATTATTTTAGTGTTTGCTTTCTTAGTGAATGGCCATGGTACTAGTGGGATTGTTCTACAACATTTTCATACTATTGCTCTTTGATCATTATCAATTGGAAAGGTTTCCAAATTTGAAAAGTGAAACACTTTTCATGGAGTTGCAACTTATGGTAACTGTAAATTGAAAAGAGTTCTTTGCACCCGTACTTGAAAAGTCCATACATCCTTATATTTGCTTCCTGTAATCAAGTACTTTTCTGGAAATGATGTCTGATGGTAGCTTAAGATTTTGAGTGGCTTTCTATATGCTATACACCTTATGTTTTCTTTGTTATTATAATCTTTGTTAATGTCTGAACTTGTTCTCTTTTTCCAAAGCCCTGTTCAATGGGATTTGCTACTGGTGGAAGAACATTCTTTTTGTGGGGAGGATGCATGATGGTAATCCTTTTCCCCAACTATCAGCTTTCTGATACGCACATCTGGAATTTAATTTTTCTTCTAATAAGTTGAGTTTTCAATTTCCTTCTTTATTTCAGATGCATGCAGATGACTTTAGAACCAATAAGCATGGTGTTGTTTCGGAGCTTCTAGATGGGGGCTACTCAGATGACATGACTCTTGCTGCTATAGCTGGTAATTTCTTTTATAGTGGTTAAACTGTATCACTGATTGTGTGGCTGGTAGTTGTATATATATCTGGATTTTCCACTTCTAGGGATTATATGTACTTAAAGCCGGGCATGCTAACTCTATGAAATTTCATGAAGTGTTGATGCAAATGAAATTTTCTTGTTCCATAGTTCTTGAAGAATTTAAATGTTTTTGGGCATTTGATATCTGCATTCTTGTCATTACATGCTGCCCTGCTCGTCTAATTTCCTGACTCTTACTTTGTGGTTGTTAATAGATCCCTTTATCAATTCATGATCTTCCATAAATTACAGAAACCAATGTGCTTGTTCATACCTGAATTTGTACTTACAGAACCTTGAAACTTTTGCTTCTAAACTATACAGGGAATTAGCTATTCTAGAATTTACAGAATGTGGACCTTAGCTGAATGCTGTAATAAAGTTAGCTTTAGTACTTGTCTTGGATATCTAGGTTTTCCTTCTAACTGTGGTCCGTTTTGTTTCAGGAGCTCATAAGAGGCTCATCACATCACCACCAGTTGCTGTGTTTCCTCATCCTCTTGCTAGTGACCTTAGCTTTTCAAGGTTGGTAGATATGGTTGGAACTTTTCTTGAACATTTTAAGTAAACTCAAGGATTTTTTAATGTTTGAAGGTACTGGAATTATCTGAGGAAACAAACTTTTGTTTTGGAGTCATACACAACAAAGGTTAACTGGATAATGAATCGTGCATTATTTTCTTCCCACTGCTATCTCTCTTGGGGCTTTGTAGCACCATATTTTATGGCTGGGATTCATGTTGCAGCAGCTTTAAGATGTTATTACAAAGGTTATTCATCTGAAGATGCAGCCTTTACATCTACAGGTGAGCAATTTAATTCACTTTAACCATCAGGGCTGATTATCAGTGATTCCTCTTATTGGATATTTTGATGTTTCTGAAGATAAGAATTCAATCTGGAAAAACTGAGAGTAATGCCAAAAGTTGTTACTTAAACTAAGCACTGTCCACTTACTTTTTGAACTTCTACTCTGTCTATGGCATCCTTAAAGGCAGTGCTTGTTTTGTCCAGGGTTGCTACTTGCTAGCTGCCTTACCATATGCACAACTCTGGAACTCCTTTCCATGTGGAACTTGACCAGGATTGAAGTTCACCTATGCAACTTCTTGTCTCCTGAGGCACCTCAGCTGTCTCTTGCTACGTACAACTGGTTTCTTGTAAGTTTAGCTCAACAAACTCGTGATGCATCCTCTTCATTGATTGTCTAACCCTTGGCATTTAGAGTGCAATTCATAATTCATCCTAAGATTGCTATAGAAGTTGGTATAAAAAGGGAAAAAAAAGTATAAACAACATTACAAACTTGATCTTTGTTTTATTCTTAAGCAAAGAACTTTTTATAAATGGTGAATCAATTTAAGTACCAAGTGATCTTAGGGTTGGAAATACACCAAGAGTCTTTTTTTTTTATTTTTATCATAATGGAGCTGGTCAAAACTCATGAGTGAGGACACTTCCTGAAAAGTTTTGTGACCATAAGATCACAAATTAGCCCCTTACCTTGTTCATTTGACGTTTGGCGATCAGGTATTTTGTGCTCTGCTGGTGGATAATTTTCTCTATCCGATTTCAGCAGTGAGATCACATTTTTGTCAGTCTATCAACTGGTCTGGCATCCGATATCATTTGAAGAATGGGAAGATAAGCAAGGTGTGTCTTAATAAGTATCATCGTGCTCTCAGATTGTATTTTGTTAAAATATTGCTCTTATCTGGAATGGAAAATTTATTTGAAAATATTTTAAAGTATGTCATCGTGGTTGATAAGACAGAGTGAAACAGAATCTATAGAAACAATTTCTGTTGGAGAAATTAAGAGGTGGACACTCTGTCATACAGTTTTCCCCATTAACAATTTGTTTCATTTAATTTATTGAAACTATATTTGCTGTTACAAGTACAAGAATTTAAACACACACACACACATACATAAATAAATATATATATACACACACACACACACACACACATATATATATATATATGAATGTTTGCATGCCTGTGCATGCATTTGCATTACTTTTTATGCATTTCAAAACTGCGCTAGTGATTTGATAAATTTATATTGCGTTTTGCTTATTCTTTTCTGGTAAGTAGCGTTCATTTCCGGCTATGACTGGATTGAGGTAGCATTCTGCGATACTTATTCAATTTCCTTATGTTGGAGCTAGATTCTGGGAGTGATTACTTCATCCTGAGTTTAATTTCCAGTCCTGCAGAACCTTTTTTTTTTTTTTTTTTTGGTGAAAGTGTTGTGAACATCTTCCCCGACCGCATTCTGCTTACACGGACAAATTCTTTTCTAAATTCTGATATTGTAACATTGTTTGGCTTCATTTCGTATCATTGCTTGCCCCTAAGGGCATATCACTTTTGTTAGCTATATTACCTTCGAATATGCAGAATATAATGTATGGCTTTCCCCTTCCCTCTCTCCACCTCTTTGCCTATTGTACAGATTGACAGACCCAAGGGAAAGGGTCCAAAATTTACGGATTTGGGAGGAAAGCGTTTGTATGGGAAGAAAGGTATTCAGCCCACTGCTTCTCTTCTTTATTCTTTGTCCAGAAATCTGGCACAGTGGCGCCAGCCCAAGAAGTATGATGTATAGGAAGAGCCTTTAGCAACTAGAAGTAATTCTTTGTTCCCGGTTCTGATAGCCCACAGTGGACATTGGGGATCATCATTTTTCGCCTGATTATGGACGAGATCAACGAGTATAGATTAAGCGGTAGTTTTTTGGTTGGTTGTCTATATTGATTTATTAAATCGATTGATTCTTGGGGGGCCAAGTTGGCCCATTTTTTGTAATTGTATTGATCGTTGCTGTAATTTAATGAGAATATTTCCCCATTCATGCAAGAAAAGTTATTAGAACTTTTATTCTTTGTGCTCCTTTTTCTCCTTTTTCGTTGCTGATCTTCACCCAAGAATCCCAGATTCACTGTTGCCACTCGGTAGACAATGTGAAACTTTATGGATGTTAATGAACCTCCTTAGTAGTCCCTGCATCATGCACTTTCAATTTGCAATAACTGTTGAGATCTATAGCAGAAGCCAAAAACATTTAAAAACATAATTACTTCTCCGGAAGATTGTTCGTCTGAACATTGGGTTCAATTTCTGCAATCTGTTCCTTTTGACTTTATTCTCTTTCCAATTGGTATACTGTAATTCTAGAGCTCCAAATTCAGTAATCAGAACTTAGAAGCCGCTGTAGTGTCAAGTATCTGTTCACCGTCTGAAGCTACGGCATTACTTTTTGAATCTTGATTATTGAGAAATTATTAATACAGATCCAGTCATGCTTAAAATGATCTTGAAAGGCATTAGTTGGATAGCAGCAGCAGAAAAATGGGAAACAATGCGAAGGCACAACATAATGAAAGCAAGAAGATTATCACAACCAGAAAATGCCTCATATGGGCAGATAAGCCTAGGATTACTTGTTTATCGTTAGACAAATGTTAGTTTTGCAGATCTCCAATGTAAAAGTCTTCCATCATGTCGAATACTCGGGTAGCATGCTGTGGCCTGCCAAGACAATATTGTAGTTTGTTTGAGCTCTAAAGCCGGAGAAGTAAAGCAACAAGTATTGCACAAATTTCAGAAACAAGGTAAGATCACAGAAGCAAATCAGCAACTAACCAAAAGAGATAAAGGGCAATAAGCCAAGGAAGTGAAAAACAATTATGGACCAAATGAATTCACACAAAGAACACTTTTACTGAATTTAATTCTTTATAGACAAAAAACGAGGGAGAATAGGCAATGTTGATTCTCCCATTTTCTGCAGTCGTGGTGCAGGCAATTATGTTTTCACTTTTCAAGGTTGATTATGACAAAGGAAACGTTTTCCATACTCAAAGACTTACCCATAGAAGCCTTCCGTTGAGTCATCACCTGCATGTGCGAGGATGGCATCACCACCGGGGTGTTCTTCTACATACGAGGTAACATCATAAACCTATCAAACCAGAAAATGCAAAGGTTTAATCAGAGATCAGCTGTCTTATTAATCTCTTCTGCATAAGGCAGAATTCTCTACTTCCAGGAGCTGTTATGATAATCTGAAGTGAACCTTATCTTTAATGATGATCCAACAGTCTGCCCGCTTGTTATGCAATGAAACTTCAGCTTTAGAGTATGTCTTATAAGCCTGAATAGAAGCAATGGATAGAAGAAACAAAAAGTCAATAAGAGAGTAAGAAATGGACAAGGAACATAATAATGGAACACTACAAGCAATCCACCTAAGGTAGATGACTCGGTTATCAGCTCCCTTCAGATAATGCTTCCCAAAGCAAGGTGGAAAAGCATGCTAAATTAAGCACAGACTGTGGTACTTTTAAAGTGAACTGTTGTCCCGTATAGATGTAATTTGTAGAGTCACTCATACATTACATCCTCTAGCAACATTCAGTGTGTCGAGGTTTCAAACAAGAAACTTTGATAAGGTCATCCTGATATGAACGTGTAATATTTGTATTTGTCAATCTGAAAGGATTCTGGTCAACGGAATAAGCAGCAATGCCTTGATTTCGTTGGAGCGACACTTAACATGCTCACACCTCCAGTTAATTTGCATCAACTACTACACTTTTATCTTGCCCTTTGTCCAACTTAAACAATGACTGAAGAATACCCTAGCAATATTTTCTCTTGACAGCAAAGCTACGCAAAAAACCAATACGATTCTATGCTTTATTCTACACAAAACAAACAAGCAACTCAAATCAAGCAGAAGAGCTGAGGCAAGAAATTAATCAACCAGATAGAGTCTCGATAGTACCTTGGAATTGGCATTTGAATGTACCTGTTTCCCTTGATCTGCATTGTACAGATTCCAACCATGAATGGACAAGAGATTAAATTCGCGTTTACTCTATTCCATCACCAGATTCAAATCACAAAACATAATAAACACATGGGACAAATAAGTACCACCACATTTTCGCAGCCGAGGGATGACAAGCAACAAACCCAATAAGAAGCTCAAAACCAAAGTTATTACCGCAATATCCATTCCCCAACTTCTATAGCTCAATATGAAGCCTCCAAGTAGAGCGAAAAAGTTCGAGATAGAGCACAGAATTCTAAGTGATGAAATAATTAGACATTAATATAATCCAGAGATAAAGCAGCATAACAGATATGAGAAACCATTTCAATGGAGTGCAATTAGATAGCTACACAGCTTGGGTGAATGACTGAGAAAGTGTGAAAAACTAATAAAAGGAACGTCAAGAGGGGGCTGACCTGTATTGCAGTTGGGTGGAGTATTTTAATCGGTTAGTTGATTTTCCGGCGAGTTTTCCGCAGTAGAGTTGCCGGCGAGTAATGGCCGAGGCCCAGTTGCAAGTTGAGAGAGTTCAGTGGAAGAAAAAGGCTGCTGGTACTGCGCGGTGCGCCCGCGTTCCAGACAGTCACGTGCGGGTTTGGGGTTGAAAGAGGGTAGCACACGGGTCGAGATTCAGGAGTTGGAGTTGTGGACAGCGGGCTGGCATTTCTTTCTTTTCTTTTTTAATTAATAACTAATTAGAGGTGTTTGGTAAATAGGTTTCAACTTTCAAGTCAAGACTTGGGTTTCAATTTCAATTAAATTCGTATGGAATGTTTGTGTAACGTCAATCAATTAATTATTAAAAAGAAAAGTAGAGTTTTATTTATTTATTGTATCTTGTCACTATCGTACAATTTATTTAGGGATAATTGCAGAAACCTCCCCTGAGGTTTCTAACACTTGCACTAACCTCCCCTATGGTTTGAAAAATTGCACTTACCTCCCCTGAACTTACTAATTCTTTGCAAATTCAGTCCAAATGATTAAAATATTATTTTAGGAAGTGAAATTAGAATTTTGTACCAGATTTGCCCTTGTGCTACATGTCCAATTAATGACAAAGTACTACAAATCAATTAACAATTAATAAACTTTAAAGTGTAAATACAAATCTACAATAAATTAATTGTTAATTGATTTGTACAAAGATTTGTATGTTAAACTACACCCTTTAAAGTTTATTAATCGTTAATTGATTTGTAGTACTTTGTTATTCATTAGACATGTAGCACAAAGGACAAATCTGGTACAAAATTATAATTTCACTCCCTAAAACAATATTTTAATCATTTGGACTGAATTTGCAAAGGATTAGTAAGTTCAGGGAGGTCACTGCAATTTTTCAAACCATAGGGAAGGTCAGTGCAAGTGTCAGAAACCTAGGGAGATTTCTGCAACTATCCCATTTATTTAATATATCTTGTTAGTATTATACAGTTTTTATAACTCGATATCGTTATTCGTTAATGATTTCTACAGCGAAAGTAACTGTTAAATTTGAATTAGACGACCCTAGAGTGGTTATCAATACTTCAATTTCTTCTTGTTTTTAGACCTATTGGCATTGTAAACTTAAAAAAAAAAAAAAAAGAAGTCCCGCGTCAACTTATGGAGGCGTGGTGCAATAATCACTGTACCGAAAAATTAGTTTACTTTTTAGGTCAAGAAATTATTGAGGAAAAGTATCAACTCTAGAGATGATAAGATAAAAACTACAAAAGAAAACTAACTCGGAACTCCTACAGAAAAAAAAAAAAAAAATCAAACGTTTGACATTTTATCATTACTAATTCAATTCAGAACTTTCGTTTGCGATATGTATGCTTTTTTGGGTTTTCATTGTTGAAAAAATTCTCCCGGTGAGCCAACACTAAATTAGACCATGTTTCATTTGGGCTTAATAGTCCTACCCAGAAGAGCATAATCCCATTGTTGAAAAAAAAATGTTAAAAAATGAGATGAAGATGATACAGCATCGTGCGTTAAAACTTAAAGGGGTAGCCAGAATCCCATCTTCATAAAAAGGATAATGATCGGATTTTCTAAGGTGGCGTTTGGTTCGCACATCGGAGTCGGATTCGAATTCGGAATCGGATATCTTGGGTTTGGAATGAGGTCATTCATTCCAATACATTTGTTTGGTTCAAGTACCTAGAATGTGTATCATTACTATAGTTGATGTTTGGTTCGTCGGCTCTTTCGGAATGGAATATAATAAATATATTATAAACCACATCGTAAATGATAGTCATTGGCTCTTTGTAAATGGGATATAAGAAATTTTCACTAATTAAATATATTAGTATAAAAGTATTAGTAAATTTAGTATAACTAATTAATAATTTCTATTAGTAAACATGTATAATTATTAGTATAATTGATAATATCAATTTTATTACATAAATTAATATACATTATATAATACATATAATTAATAATAATATTATTATAAGTTTGTAACTAATTAAATTAAATATTATATATAAAATTAAATATAAATATACAAATGTTATGATATAAATATATAATTATAATTATATAATATATACAAATATTAATTATACTGATATTTTATATAAATATAATATATATTACGTATTAAATATAGTTATTATTATATATTATTATATTTAAAATAATAATTATAATTATAATTATATAACTTATTAATATTATATACATGTATATATTATAATTATATGCACATATAATATATATTTATAAATATACATATATATTATAAATATATTATTATATAATATTAATAAATTTATAATATATATTATATAAATATAATTATATTTAACTAAATAATTATAATATATAATATAATAATATAATAATATCATTATTATAAGTTTGTAACTAATTAAATTAAAGATTATATATAATTAATTATAATTATACAAATGTTATAATATAAATATATAATTATAATTATATAATATATAAATATTAATTGTACTAATATTTTATATAAATATAATGCATATTAATATTAAATATAGTTATTATTATATATTATTATATTTAAAATAATAAATATAAATATAATTATATAATTTATTTATATTATATACATGTATATATTATAATTATATGCACATATTATATACATTTATAAATATACATATATATTATAAATATATTATTATATAATATTAATAAATTTATATAATATATTATATAATTATAATTATATTTAACTAAATAATTATAATATATATTTATATAATAATAATTATATTTAACTAAATAATTATAATATATATTTATATAATATACTAATATTATAATAAAATATATAATTATAAAATATTATATATATTGTAATATAAATATTAATTATACTAAATATTATGTAATTATAAGATTTTGGAATCACGCTTGGGTTTTGGACAAAACCCACCAACTTACTAAGGAATGGTGGAATGCTAAATTTTTAGCTATCATTCCAAAATTTCAATTCCGATAGTAGTGAACCAAACATGAATCACGGGGTTTATTCCAATTCCCCATTCCGAAACCTTTTTACCAAACGCCACCTAAGAGTCCTAAATGTTTTTAACTGAGACTTTTGACCGATGGATCAACCAGGTTAGCCTTGATTATTGAGTAGACTCGAATCGCAAACAAAACAATTCGGATGGAAAATGGATAGAAAATCTCCAGACTGACATTGGACTATTTTCAGCAGCCTGACCAGGTATGGCCGACTGTTCAACAAAGTTGAGACTCGAGCCCATAAATGTCTTCCGCCGAAAGTAAAAAAAAATGACCTTTTGCAAGAAGTCAAAGAAATCAGGAACGAAAGGAAGAATAATACCTTGACATGACCTTGCTTTTGAAGATTGGAATAAAGCTACTATATCATGGAATCAATCGCAGCACAACCTTCTCTGTTAACCATCTACTTTTTATCTTTATAATCTCCTCCCACTATCATTTCTTTCCTTTCTCTATGATTGTTCTCATTTTCACTACAGGAAGAGGAAAATGAACTGCTTTAGGCCCAAGAGATCAAAAAGTTCCCCGACTATGACTCCAGCATCGGCTGATCAGTTACCAAAGCAAGAAATCCCAGAAAGCAAAAATGTAAGACATGAAGTTCTATTGAGCATTCCAGGATGCAAAGCTCATCTGATGGATGCAGGAGAAACCGTTGAGCTCGCCAGCGGAGATTTCGAGCTTGTTCGTATATCAGATGATAATGTTTCTCTTGCTACTGTCATAAAGATTGGTGATGAACTTCAGTGGCCTTTGACAAAAGATGAACCTGTGGTGAAGCTTGATGCTCTTCACTATCTGTTTTCTTTACCAATGAAAGATGGTGATCCTTTGAGTTATGGCATAACATTTTCAGGACTGAACAGCGGGAATTTGGGATTGCTGGACTCGTTCCTCAGTGAGCATGCATTATTGACAGCATCAGCATCGGCGACTAAAAATAAGAACGTCAATTGGAAGGAGTTTGCACCGAGAATTGATAACTATAACCATGTCTTGGCAAAGGCTATCGCGGGAGGTACAGGCCAGATTGTCAAGGGAATCTTCAAATGTAGCAATGCTTATGCCAACCAGGTCAGTCTTAGTAAGTTAAACAACATAACAAAATAAAAGTTGCTCCCTCCTAACCTGAAATTACTGCTTCCATAAGCTTAGCTTTTTCCTGGTCAAAAGGCATTTTTACAAAACCAAATTTTCATTTGAGCAAATAAATGAAAGGCGTTCTTTCTTACTCAGCTTCTAGAAAGCTTTGCTGTCTGGTCACGACGCTTGTAATTTTCCTTTCACAGTTTTACTAGTTCTCATTTCCATTAGCCTGAAATCTTGCAAGATTGCATTCTGAATACGGAATTTGCTTGCAACAAGCAGGTTCATAAAGGAGGGGAAACAATTTTGGTAGCAGAGGGAAATAGTGTTTCGGCAACTTCCAGTAAAAGGAGCAATAATAGTGATTCCCAAAAGAAGAATGCTGTGAATAAAAGCCTGAAACGGTATTATGTAATTTCAATACCTGCATTAGCTTATTATTCCAGAGAGCACTTTTATTTCAGAACGTCGCAAGTATTAACTGGATTTTACCATTTCATTAGTGGCAGAAAGTTGTCACTTTATTTTGGCAAGTCGAAAGTATTAACTAACCTCACAAAAAAAAAAATCTTTTTATTTAAAGTGTGAGAAAGTTGTCCAAGATGACAGAAAAGATGAGCAAAACAATGCTTGATGGGGTTGGTATTGCCACTGGGTCAGTGATGGCACCAGTTGTTCGATCACAAGCTGGAAGGGCATTCTTCACCATGCTACCAGGGGAGGTAGTCTTGGCTTCCCTTGATGCTGTCAGTAAGTGAAAACTTTAAATTTGGATGCCCTTTTATGCATTCTACGAAATCTTTAAATTTGGACTTTTTTTTTTCAGTTTCTGTTTTTTAGAATAGATTAATTAGTGGTACTTTAATTGTCCATAAAACCACAGACAAGATTATCGATGCAGCTGAAGCTGCTGAGAAACAGGCTTTGTCTGCTACGTCAGGCGCTGTGTCAAGGATGGTGACTAAAAGGTAAAGCGCTTGTAAAATTGAAAGAGTCATGCGTGGTTTTCTTTCTCATTTCCCAATTCTTGCAAATGCTTCTTGCTATAGGTTCGAAAGCATTGTATGGTCTTCTGGTTTGCAAAATGTTTTCCTAACTACAATATTCGATCCTGAATGTTTCATGCATATCAAGAATGCGAACGCCACTCGAATAAACCACCATATTAATCGTAAATGTGCTTAATGATCCATCCATTCTCTCAAGCGACATTGCTCCACCTATACTTTCTTGGTGATGAATAATGACAGCAAAGATTTGTGATTTGTTTTGGTAATACTGGAAAAACACAGGTTTGGAGAAAGTGCAGGGGAGGCAACCGAAGACGTGCTGGCGACTGCAGGACACTGTGCAGGCTTCGCCTGGAACGTGTTCAAGATAAGGAAAGCCATAAATCCTGCATCATCTGCGTCCTCAGGGGTTCTCAAGAATGCAGCAAAGACTGGAACTATGCGATAGATTGATTAAGCCCGTAATTGAATTCAAATTGATTTATATATTGCCCTTTTTTTCTTCCGGGGAACATTTATCACTGCATGAAGAATTGTGGTTTGAAGCTTGATGTCTCATGTATCTTAATAGCTCTCATATTCGAGTGTAACAATGGTCTTGAATGGTAGTGTACTATAATCATTTAATTAACTATTCTATCTTTTTTTGTTTTGTCAGACATTATTTTCTTTTGAATGAGTAAGAACTACTAATCCTAACACTATTCAAATCTGAAAGGACCTTTCTAATGGCTGTAATCAAACTGAGTTGCTTGTGAGCAGTCAAAAACTTGACTCGAACCGAGTTCGTGTCGAGGTCGATAAACCGAGCAAGTCAAGTTTGAGTATTCAGATGTAATGCTTGAAGGCTTGTCAAGTCTTATCGAGTTTTTTTATTTTAATTTTTCAATATATTATTATTATGAAATTATCCTTATATTCAAAAAAGTTGTTGAATTTACGAAATGTTTCAAATCGTATGAAAATTTTTTAAAGGATTATAATATTTTTTCACTCAAAAATTGTCAAGAAAATGAAATTTTTCTGACTCGAATTCGATAAGATTGGCTCGAGTTAATACGAGTTGAATTTGAGTTCTGTAAACAATCATCAAGCTTGAGGTCGAGTTCTAATAAATACTATTCGTTTGAATTCAAGTTCGAGTATTTCTCTTGTATATCGAGTCGAGAGCTTGATTATCGATTGGGGTATCGTGATACTCGAATTCGACTCGATTCGATTTTTACCTCTCTGTATAAATGTATAGATGTTATGTGGATCCATGCACCAATTTTGTAGAGCATCTCAAAGTTCTCATTTTGGAAGCTTGCGTTGCTATATCATCATCGGCAAAGGGACAAATCTTTTCACACAAAAAAACGATGAATTGAAAACTTTTGTAGCAATTTTTAATTATCACAATTAATCACTTCTCACCTGGTAAGGATTAAATAATTGCATATTAAAATCTCTAATTAGGTAGATTCATTCATGCGGTTGCTGTAGCTTTTGTCCTGCTCCGCCGGCCCAGTTGCAACTGATTTGTTAAAAATAAAATAAAATAAATACGCAATTTATCAATACTCGAAATATAAATATATTTGGAGTACTACATATTTTAAAGGTGGCTCTCTTTTATTTTTCAATTCTTTTATTATCAAAGAGAAGAATTAACAAAATTCGGAAGAGTGTAAAAATAAATTAATAATGAAAAAGAAAAAAAATTCAGAAGAGCACACGTCATGCTCAGCCCAATAACTTTGCATTGCAATGCCCATCTCAACCAGTAATTACACTACTATTTCAGTCATATTAGACCGCCCCTCGAAATCGAAGGCGCATCTTAGATTTTTCCTCAACTGCATCCAGGCTGCACCGAGCTGAAAAGTTATTAGTAGCGCGAACGATTTTCAGGCGGCAGGCAGGGAAATGGAATCGGCGGCGTTAGACTTAGACATGGAACGACTAAGCATATACAAAGCAGCTCGGACCATAAAGCGCAGAGACAACACTCTCTACAACGCTCTCCGCTCGATTTACGAGGACTCTATCTTCGTCGGTGAGATCTCTCATATATGGCCGGAGCTTCCCTTGCTCGCCAACCTCCGTTGCGGCCTCTGGTACTCCTCCAACTTTCAATCCACCTGTTATTTCAAATCCACTGATGGCCACACCAACAATTGGTCCTTCAATACCTCTCGCCTCAACCTCCACGTCGCCCTCCTCGCCGGTACCTCTCGCCTTATTTTGGATGACTGTAACATATTTTTTAGACAATTTTCCGTGTCTTTTCTTTCCATTATTATTTCTGAATTTATTAGTATTATGGGACATAGCAATTACACTTTGACATCATTTTATGAGCAGAAAATAAGGCTACAACTGGTTTGATTATGATACTCTTATCCTACGGGGCCTTAGGAGTAGGAGAATTGGTAACAGAAAATAGAAGCGAAAATAAGTTAAGTAATGCAGGAATAAAAGTTTGTATAAGTAGCTTAGTATCAATTCTGAACTCTGTGGATTGCGACATTCACTTATTTCGTTGGTAAGTTATATTCAGTTATGCGGAGGATGATCAGGAAACTGCATTATGGTTTTTGGTATAAATGTAGATGCTTCGAGGAAAATATCTTTGATCCAATAAAAAGCTGTTTTTGTTAAAGGATAGGTTCTATGAATTATGGAGTTAATCTTATGTTGGATGGGTAGGACAGAAGGGAGGATGCATGATTGTTGATTCGACCAGAAAAGGGAAGAGATTTCCAGATAGTATGTCAAAGACCATTCCGATTTGGACCTGTGTATTAAATCGTGCAATCTTCAATTACAGAAATAGATCAGTGGGAGGTGGCTCTGGAAGTCCCCAGGATAGAGTAAGTAACAAGTTTTTTAAAGGTTTGTGAATTTTACATTGTTTTTGACTGTTTGGTTGTAGGATTGGAAATTACAATTGTTACAAATTTGTTGCTGGTTTGTGTATGTTGTGTTGTTACTATTTGTGCAGTATATCTCTTTGGATGCTGCATCTTCCTGTGCTTGTATTCTCTGTCTTGCTTGTGCAGTCAGAATATACTGTTTTTGACTTAAGATCTCTTCAACTGTTTCACTTCTCCATGTTGAAGGGTAATTAAAGACCGGTCAACTGTTTCACTGAGCTGTCTAATGCACAACTACTAGCTCTGTTGACAGAAGTTCTTGTACAATATATTACCTGCATAAATCTTGATATACCTGTGCTTCAACGGGTATCAAATGTTTCTGATTTACCTAGAGAAGATGATACAATGCAGGTCTCTTCTGATTGGGATTGTTCCTTGCATCTTCCCCTCTGGGTATCAGAAACTGAGAAATTGCTTATTGAGGACCGCTTGGAAGGTTGGACCGCGGAACTAGAGGCAAGTGGAGCTGATATTGCGTCTCTTGCTTTGTCCCTGGAAAAACCACTGCGTCCTTTGTGGATCTCACAAAAAACTGTCATCTGGTTAAATGAAGTGCCTGAATATGATTCTTGGGATTTCACACCTATAATGTTAGTGTCCGCTTCCTCCCCAAGTGGTGCTTATCAGCAAAAGACCACCTCTGAGTTTAGTTGGAATTATATTCCTGGGGCTGGAGATGATGAAGAAAGTTGGGCTAGAGGGTTATCACCTAACCTTTTCTGGAAGCATGCATACGATGTTATAAACTCAGGACCCAATTTATGTAACCAGAAGGTGGCTGACATTGTTGAAAAGGATAGAGTATATCGTGCTCAAAGAGGGGGAAATGCTTCTCAGATATCTGTCAGGCCTTCAAAATTTTCGAGGACCTTGGATGACCTACCTATCAAACAGCCAATGGAACTGGAAGTTCCAAACCTAGATGAAAATAAAGACTCTTCAAGTTCAAGTACTTTAGATAACTCTACCATATTCTGGCTGGACTTGACAAATGTAGCAGTTGGTGCAACTCGTCTTGGTATACTGGTTCTTTATTCTCCTTTTCCTGGCTGAATGCTTAATCTTGTTTCTCTTTCGTTGTTGCTATCCTCTTTTTGTAAATAGCTGATTTCCAAGAACTCAAATGGCAGTAGAAATTCTACCCTTTTTTTTTTGTGAAAATGGATAAACAGAGTCACACAAAACAATGATGACAAGTTGTGTGGAAACCAACTTATGTGGTCGTTGTACCCTGGTATAATGCAATTGGATAATCCCAGGAACAGCAAGACAGTGAGAGCTCCACTTCTAGGGAGCTAAGATAACTTGTAATGACACCAGTTCTCATTCTCATCTTGCATACTATGAGTCCTTTTTGGCATTTTCAACTATTCAAGAACAACAATAAAAATGCATATCTCCTTACCAAGGGTGCTTGGGATCACATTTTTTTTTATACACCATTTAAGATACATTATGATTTTGAAGTGCTACTCTATTTTGAAAAGTAAGATAATTTGCAGTCTTATGCGGTAGTCTTTATTGTTCCCTTCTTTAATATATGCATTAACGTTTCTTCTCTGGAGCTTTGTGCTATGATTGCATAGTTTTTGTGAGAATGAGCCGATTTTTTGTTTCTCCATCATGATTGAAGCTACGAAGTAGACTGACTACGAACTTCATCTGTCCACATCAGTTTTCTGTCTATTAATTGCTGCATTTGTGGCTATTAGTTGTTTAAGTCCTTTTGTTATCTCTGAATAAGATTTACAAAATGCAGCTATGGAGATCTCATGTAGTGACAGCTTGTTGACTTGCGCTGGAGAGTCACTTTCACGATGCCTAGAGAATGCCGAAGCTTATTTACATCTGCAAATTGTTGTATGTATTGCTGATTTTGTCTGAGAGAGGTGTTACATAAAAATGTAACAAATGCTATAATGCATTCTCATTTACACTTTCTTTTCTTTTTCATGGACAGAGCTCAAAATTTGATCGGTTTTCCCTGTTTAGAAATCTGCCTTATGCCCTGGATTTTGCTAGGCTGAACTTAAGGCAAGGGAAAAGACTCATTATTTGCTGCAATGATGGTAAGCACTGTGTCCTGCAATTACTGTATTCTCCTCTATGGAAATGGCATGGAATCTCTTCCCCTTCCCAATTTTATAGCTCATAAACTAATTCTTTACACGCTTCTCTTCATATAGTAGGGGTAGAGTTAGTCCTTCATTTGCAACCTTGACATTTTATCTTGTTTTTGTAAATTATCATATGCTGTGCTGAGCATTTACCCCAATTACAGCCTTGCCACTGCAGCGCAATTGGCATTCTGCTTTGTTCTCTGCCACAAAAACTACTTTCCCCCCTTTTTTCATCAAATTTCCAGCCTTAAATGACCCTAGAGATGTAACCACCAATGTCAGCTAAACATAGTTCAAACCTTTTTTTTTTTCAGGGACATCTGTTGGGAATGAGAATTTATAGGATATGCTTTGCTGCAGTTTAATTTCTTCATGTGGAATAGATAGTAGAAGAGCCTGTTTAACCACATTTTAGGTCTCCTGTTAATGGTGTCTTTTACGCGTTAAACCTAGCTTGAGATCTTTGTGTATCTTCTTAAATGTGATGAAATTTGTTCTTCTTGCAGGACAAGACATCAGTATATGTGTTTGTCTGGCAATCTTGGTATCATTATTCAACGACAAAGGTATGCATTAAGATATATAACCAAATCATGATTTTTTTTTTTTGGGGGGGGGGGGTACCGGATCAATTTTGTATTGTTGTTTTCGCCTCTTTCTTAGACAATTACTCTAACTGATCATGTAGGAGCCTGCTTGAAAGTTTTCATCTGTTGTGATGGGGCTTGTTGCTAGATCACCATTTGTCTTTTAAGCGGTCATTTTCTAATGTTAAGAACTTTCACCAGGACAATTCGATGATGGGAAATCTTTCAGCGAGACACATATGACTAAGTCAGAATTGCGACGGCGGTTGGTTTTTATCTGTAAATTTGCTGTAACTGCTCGCCCTTCCAGAGGAAATTTGAAGCAAGTCTTTAATTATCTTAGTGGCGGGAGTGCCGGTAATGCTTCATCTAAATAACATTTGAAAGACTTGAGGTTTTCGATTTGTTTGATTAAAAAAAAAATGTCAATTCGATAAGAGATAAAAAGAAAATGGTTTTTTAAATGGAATCTTCTGTCGTTGTTGTGTACGGCTTCTTTAAAATGGAATCTTGTGTTGTCTGTTTGTCCTCTACGTCCCTTGCTATATAGATTATAATTAAATACTAGTCCACAGTTAAAACACTTGCGGTGCTGGAGTTTGATTAAGCGTCGCTATACTGTCGTCATTTGGCTATTGGACTAATGCGGTTGAAATGAAAAGTGGAGGTGACATTGATTGATTGCCAGGTTAAGGTGAAAGCAAATCCGCGAAGGATGGATGACCAACTCTATTGTAGTTGACGAAAAAGAGGGCATACATCCCTTTGCTTTAATTGAGATGAGAAAAGGTGAGCAGCCTAAAGCCAAGTTTCACGTATGGTCTCTGTCCTTTTCCAGTTAGTTAAACGAGTCCTCTGCCAATATAACTACTCAATTTTTGCTATTGGTGCTTTACGGTTTAGAACAATAGGGCCATCTTGTTTCCTTTGTCCTTATCCCTTAGAATAATGAATTTATGGGCCAAGGATTGAGCGAAGGTAATTGTTCTACGGCTTGGATTGGGTTTCAGTTCATAAAGATTATGTGGACTCCTCTTACCACTCCAAAATTTAGTGGATTTTTGGTCTTAAAGTGTGTGCCTGATTCTGTGGACTCGTCATGGCACTACAATATTTAAGTAGTTTGGGGATTGAGTTGTTAGGCCAGCTTAGCAAACATTTGAAACATCAGATCAAACTGTAAAAAATTGCCTGCCGTGAGTTGTTAAGCTCGCTGTTGATTAAAGTGAGTTTTAATAGTACGCTCCATTAATTGAGATCTTAAATTACTTTTTCTTTGGTCATGTTCGTACGATAGCAGCAATTAGGGCTTTTTAAAATGTAGACCGCTGCAATAATTACGAGCAATCATGCGCCTGCAAAATACTTATCTGTGTAAACAAACAAACATGACCTCTAATATCTGTGTGAGTTAATGGGTCTACAAACTTGACCTCTAACAAAAATACCCTCTTGCTATACTACGTTTTTATTTTAAAATTTTCTACCTCTTTTTTCCAATGAAATTGAACATGTGGTTTAATTTTGACCGCTCTAATCTATGGTATTAAAGTTTTACATGAAAGGAGCATGTGCATTAGAGAATACACTAACAATTGATTATATTTGAAAAAATTGCAAAGAAAAGATCTTAATAAAACGTTTGTTTAGATTGCTTCATATTTTCCCAATTTTATTTGCTTACATCATCTTTTCAATTTCCAATACACCTTTTTATCTTCCCAATATCTTTTTATCTCACATACATCACATCACAAAAAGTGCTACAGTAAAAATATTCCAAATAATCCCAAATAACTTACAATCCAAACAGACTATTGAAACAAAATACCCAAATACCTGACATGTGAACGCGGCGTGATTGTACAAAATGCGTAATTGACTTTGAATTGTCTACGCACAAGGAAATGGAATATATTTTTTTTCTTAATTTCTTAAATTGGAAAATAGAGGAACTTGATTTGTATTTAATTAATTACATAGAAGAAATATGTATAGTTTATTCAATTTTGTAAATTAGTAAATGGACTTCCTATACTTTTTGTTGGAGAAAATTTTTATCTTCTCAAACTAAACAATTCAAACCTAGTTTAGAATAAAAAAGATAAGAGAGAGGGGGGGGGGGGAATCGGCATAGTGAAAGGGTATTTTGTCTCTTGGAGGTTAAATGACACAAATAAAAAGATTAGAGAGTAAAGTGAGAATCAGGATATACCTGAGAGAAATAAAATAACTCTTGCGTGCTTTCTTTGTCACCAAGTATGGGTATATGATAAAAGTTCAAAAATTCAGAGTTCCGGGGCCGAACCATTTGATCGTTGTAAACAATCGACGCCAATCTCAGAAGAAGAAAGCAAGCTTTAAATATGTGTCTGGTACATTCAATGGCAAAGGCAAAGCTTCGCCATAATGGTTTTGGATTCAATTAATGCTTTGCAGTGGGGACTCGCTATCTTCACGTTCACCATATCTTGCAAACTGCTGTGCAAAGCCTAATGTATTGCATGGGCCTCCCAACCAGTGAAAGTTAGGAACTCTTTAGCATATAAATTAAGAGAAACGATGATAGTCCTTTCATTCCACCGTCAATAACATAAAAGGTACTCAGTCATTATTACTTTATCGAAATTGACGATAGAGTCGTAATCATACTCTGAAATGTTTATTCTGTATTTAAGGTAGAGATTATAATGGTTTTTACCTGATAAGAAACTCGTGGCAGAGTTATAATCAGACTTCAGCATGCATATCCTAAGCAGTGTTGTTGCGATACCAATATTCCAGCGGATAGAAGAACAGAAACCCTCCTGTTGATTGTTACTGGTTTTAATAGCTTAAGTCACCGTTCTTGAGACCAAATTAAGATGCACATAAGAGTCCAGACATCTATAGCAATAGTATGGTTGCGCCCCAGTTCACTCAGATATCCTTGGGAAATTGTTCTTCTGTTGTATTTGCTTTTGCTTGATTTTCTTAGTACTCTGTATATTAGTAGTGTTTTGTTTGGACTAATGTCACTTCGCGCTCACTGATATTTGTTGTAATGTCATATTTTACACCCTTAACTTTTATTTTGGACACTTCATACTCATAAATCTGCTAAAATGGTCCAAATCGTTTCAATCGCTTATATTGTCAAAGGAAATAGATAAAAAGATTAATGATATCATCACAACACCTTTTTTGGTTCCACAACATATATCGCTTGAAATAACAAATTCGCCTTTTGTATAATGAATTTACCTTTGATTAGTGAAGCGCTTTGATGTTATTTCAAAGAAATCTACTACAGGATTTAAAAACATGTTGTGGTAATATCATTGGGATAATTTCAGATACCTCCCCTGAGCTTTCTGACAGTCTCACTCTTCTCCCTTGTGGTTTAAAAAATATCACAAACCTCCCCTGTCAGAATTTAGGTCCCATTTCTTACACCATCATGGCCAAAAAGACTTAAATACCCTCACAAGTCAGCTAATATTTCGTGATTATCAGGACAAATACATTCCAACTCACATAATTATTTTTTTCTATGCTATATCTAATCTCCCTTTTACATGTATACATAGTTAAATAACTAACACCTAACATGATGTATATTTTTTTAACACCTAACCATTCCAAATTTATGCGTACTATTACACTATCTTTTATAAATATACACAGTCAAGTAACTAACATCTAACATAATGTATATATTTGTAAACTAATTGTACCTCATAGATCACCCCCATGTAAGGTGTTTATAGCTAGGCAAATTAGTATTAATCATATAGATAAAATTACATACCCACTGCAGCTTGTAAGGAGATGCACAAGTGGGTCAAAGCACCAATAACCATTCCAAATGTATACATACCATTGCACTATGCATATTGCTGCGATGACTAATTGCAATATGCATGTGAACAAATAACTGCATGTTCAACAATTTCTATGCATCGTACTTGGTCGATAACACTGTGTACATTATTTCAACCAGATTGTACATTCATTAAGTATTTATATATATGCTACTTATTGAAGTAAACTACCTCTCTACTAAATATTTAATGCACTCTCATAAGTACTAATGATTGATTTAATATGCAATTGGAACAAATAACCATCTAGTAAAAAGCTTTTGATATAATATTATTGATGAATAACATATTATATCTGAAATTATCCCTTTTTTCTAATTTATTTTTTATTTTTATTAATTTTCATTATTTCACTAATATAAATTGTACACTTACCTCAGGGGCATTTATGAAAACAAAATTCCCTCTCTTTCCTGAAAACACTTTTTTATGTTCACTTTTGACATTATGGGCTGATTCTAAATCTCAGGGGAGGTTTGTGATATTTTTGAAACCACTGAAGAGGAGAGCGAGACTGTCAGAAACCTCAGGGGATAACAACATCATTTATGCAGATAACAACATATATTTTTACTCGTTTTTTTTTTTTTAAAGATTCTTAAGAACCAGCGCGCTTTCTTAACAATAGATTACAAAAAGTGTCATGGTGTATAGGTGCGTATTGTTCGTGTGAAATTGATAATGCATACAATTATGGTATTTAGATATGAATTCTCAAATTTAGGGTGTGATGTGTTGAGCACAAAAGTTGAGAGCACAAAGTGAAGATTATTGTAAAAACATTAGGGGTGCAAAGTAGAAGTAGTCGTGTTTGTTTTGGTTCCGTCCAAGAATCTCAAGTCCGGAGGCGGTAGTGATTTATAAACTACTCTTCGCCGTCTATGTACTATAACACACGTTTCCAATGAATTTTCCCAAAAAAATATGTATTTTATGGTAGCAGATTCATCATCGTTAGTTAAAGGACCAAAAAAATAAAGGATTTCACGAGACATCAGGTGACGGGCTGCTTTTTGGTTTTCAAATTCGGACTCCTTAGCATTCAAATTAATGATGGAGGACGTCATCACTCCACTAACCTTAAATTATCATAAATAATGCTAGTGCTAAGCCTAGCCTCCACCAAAAGTCCTCCACAGCTACAATCATCTTTCACACCCAATGGATTAATTTATTTAGCTAATCAATGTGGTACCCTATAATGAGTGCTCTTCTACCCACTTGGTCCGTGGCAATTAACAAGTTTCGAAGAGATTAAAATACATACTTCGTAATTTGCGGTTTTATTCCACGTGAAATGTAGACGACGGTCAACAATGTTAGACGTCAAAAAGTATCTGAATATGTAAAAAGCTGTTTGATGCCATTCCAACCATGATCAATGTGCTAATTCGCTGAGCTTTATGCGAATATGGGTGTATTTGACCAAGTGTTCGGGTACAACTGGAAAATCAAACAAGTTATTCAATATCCAAATTGAGTTCGTCTACTAATTAAGTTGAATCTGAATAAAAAATTAAATTTAGACAGTGTTTTATATTTGACAAATTTTCAAGTTTGGCTCAAAATTGACTCGATTAACGTAGAAGTAAAATTTATATATTAAAAATTCATACTACTCGAGTTTAACTTGAGTTCGACTTAATAGAAGTTCATCCGAATTCAGCTAGTGAAATAAATAAGCTAAATTTGAACAAAATTTGAAATTCATCAAAATAATCAAACTTGACACAAAGGTACGTACTCTTATGTTTGGGATTGCATCTAATCAGTCATTGTGCAATATCGGAATAAACAAAGAATGAAACGAATAACACGTTCATTTTTTCATCAGGTCACAAGCATGTGATTGAATTAAATCGGTTGCAGCATTATATATATGTGCAGACCAGGAGCGAAGCATTTGCTAGCTGAAGTCAATATCCTAAGATGGAAAATGTCCCATACTTACAGAAACTAGGTTCCATTCTTGTATAGATTTTTATAGTTCAGGTGCTTAGAAATCCGATCCTCCTTACGTTGGGCAGAAGTTTTATGAACAATCTTTTATTGTTGTTGGTTTGATGAGCTGCTACTTTCTGATGATGCGTGGCTTCCACAGAGACACATCAAGCCTGTAGCACTGCATGTATAATCTGTAAGTAGTTTTGGCTATACATTGTCTGCTTAATTTTAAGTATATATATATATATATATATATATATACACACACACACACAGCTCCACGGTAACCTATGTATATGTATCATTCATGTGGTCACGTATGTTGCTGTTGTCTATTGAAACATGACATATAATAGCATGAATTGAAAAGTTAAAGGCTAGACTTTACGAACAACTAGCTAGGAGGAGGGCCAAGGATCAATGGATTAGGATTCCACGTTAGAACTGATTCTTGAAATATTCCAACTCTAACCTTCCCGGCTACACACTTGGTCCTCCTTTAAAGGGATACTTTCATCTTTTCCCTTTTCACCTTTTATGCTTAAAGAAAGAAGATTTTCTTTTGAATTGCTATGGGTGGTGGAGATAGGTGTTAAGGTTTTGAAATCTAGATCATTCATTGATTAAAAAAAAAAAAAAAAGGATTGGGTAAAAAATTACTAGTTCAACCATTGGGCTAACCATTATCAACTCATGATATTATTTAACAATATGCAAATATCTGTATAAGTTTTAGCCTTATATTAGAAATAATTACTTTAGTTGTCATTTTAATCTCGTGAGTATTGAATTTGAGACTCAAGTAACTTATATATGTAAAAGGTAAAAGAAGTTTGCATAGTACTATTTCTAACATTTTAATTTTTCTTAAATTATATGAATAGCAGTTTGAAAAAGAGGCATTAAAGGCAATGACAAAAAAAAAAAGAAATGCATTAAAAAAAAGATCATTATACTAATCTTATAAATGTTAGAAAAAATGTTAAAATATAATTAGAAAAAAGAGAGAGAAAAAGAAAAGAAATAAGGCAATACTTACAATTGTAGAGACAATTATGCATCCATAATTGATTAGAAAATTGTTAAAAATATAATTATGAAAAAGATAGACAAGGGAAAAGGATAAGGCAATATTTATTATGTCTAGTTGATTGAAGACAATTACCATCCATGATTGGTAAGGTTTGAATTAGGAATGTTAATTAACGACATTAATTGACCAATTTCAAAATTTTTAGACTTAATTAAAGGAAGGGATTGGACCAGTTAGTTCTCTCAAAACCGTCCAGGTTTAATGGGTCAACGGTTTCTGGTTTTGCTCAAGCACAACTGAGTTTTTAGTAGGGGTATGCAACGAATTCGAATTCGGTATTTCGGAAGTTTGAATTCGAAAATTTCAAAAATTTGGCAATAGAATTACTGACCGAATTTGATTGCCAATTCACCAGTTTCGAATTCGAAATTGATTCTGAATTCAATTTGAAATTCGGTAAATTCCGAATTCACCGAATTCAGAAAGCTTTTTTCCTTTTTTTTCTTTTTTGTTAGATGTATTGTTATATAATATAAATTTTATATTACATATATTATAAAATATTATTATATATATTATAAAATGAAATTGAAATAAAAAAATTATTATATATATAAATATATATATTATAAAATGAAATTGAAATCGGAAATTTCGATTTCGAATTATGAATTTAAAATCGAAAATTCTGATTTCAGTGTTGAATTTCGAATTTGGTTAGTAAATCGAAATTTTTTGATTTTACACACTCCTAATTTCGAGGGTTGCTCGGACCAGAAAGCAGACCATTGATGGTTCAACCGGTCTAGGGGCCGGTCCGACTAGGTTTTAAACCAATGGGTGTTACTCAGTTTCTAATTAGCGAGGGGAACCAGAATAAAAGAAACGTTCTCTAATTTCACGTACTAATCTTGTTAATCCTTGTCGGATTAATATGCCTGACGATGTACGCCTTGCAATTAGGAATTGGTACAGAATGTTGTAAAAGAAAACGAGTAGCAGTTAAGAGTGAAGCCAAAACATGAGTATCATGGTAACTTTACATCTTTTCAAATTTAAACTTTTCCCTCGAGACAAACATAAGGGCATAAAAAACAATGGTAAGAGTACAAAGGACCACATTCACGTCGATTCAAAGCAAGCCTGGTCTTCCATATTTCCAGGTTATGCCTTTTTTTTTGAAGGGGGTTTGGGGCGGGGCGGCGGCCGCCCGGGGGGGGGGGGTGGTTTCAATAATGTTTCCTAGTTATCAATTAGTAGATCTACACAATCAAAGTTTCTTAGATTTCCCTCTCCCCCCCCCCACCCCACAAAAAAAGAGGGGTAGTTGGGTTTTTTTTGTTTGGGGGGGGGGGGAGGGGGTTTCGATTTAGTTTTTATTTCTGTTTGCCTTTTCTTTTTTTCATTGGGCTGGGCTGTCGGGGCATTGTAGCAAAGGTTGTAAAAAATATATATATAGGTTTCTTCTACCGAAATTCTAGTTGAAGTCATTATTTATGATAGAGGGTTCTTAAAGAATTCTATATTGTTTGGATACCCCATTTCTTCAAATAATATTTCGTTTATATCATAAACATATTTTCCAATCCACTTTTTTATTTCACATATATCACATCACAAAAAATACTACAGTAATTATTCTAAATAATATTTTAAATAACACTCTATCCAAACACATTATTTTTTCTACCTACAATGCGTAGTACTCAGATAAAAATAAGCGTACGTCAGATGTAATTTTTAATGTATAACAAATCTTTACCGTGAAAAAATATTGGCGTGTGAAGTTGTCAATTATATGTACCTGAGTTGCCCTACAGTTGTCCATGATAGTAGAGTCAAGTTGAGCAACTAGAAGAACTTGCAAACTCATCCTGTGCACCTGCTACTCCATTTGCAGGTGGTAATCCTTGGAGAAAATCTCCATAATTGGATACACAAAGTTGTCATTTGCCAAATATGGCAGCAAGTTGCTTACCTAATCTCTAAGTAAAAATTTGTTTTGTAGATCCACCAATATCCAATAATTGATCACAAAATGGAGCTAAAGGGCAATTTGATAATAACAACTTCATGCCACCACAAATAAACCAACAAAAGCCTAAAGAATATAAAGCTTAACAACATTAAAGCCGGACAAGGAGACACGAGTCATAGTCATCTTTATTTGACACTCCTACGAAAGTGTTATCTCAAGTTTTGGTGGTATTGAAAGCAACACCACCCTGATATTGAAAGAGCTTATATATTCCGCGAACCCCACCCTAAAAGCTTGACTGGTAGGGCTGCTTCTTCATGGGATTGAACTCATGCTTTTTTATTTTTTTTTTCACGAAAGAAAACCTGTTTTTTTCCAATTTAGAAGTCATAAGGATTAGTATGCATAAATAGACTGGTCGCACCCTCTATATTGATACAAATCAAGCTAGCAACCGTAGGGTGTAGTATATTGACGAGCTCTATATGTGTTTTTGCGTTTCTACTAGCTGCTTGCTTTGTGGGAACATCTGGTCATCAAACTGATATTCAACCATTGCATTGTAGCTGCAACTTGAAACCTAAGAAATGAGTTCTTCATCAGGCAATATGGAGAAACGAGATATCACAATAAATGGGAAGAACTCTATAGCTCTCATTTTCAGATATGCTGATTGGCAAGACCTTTCGCTAATGTTCTTGGGAACTGTTGGAGCCATTGGGGATGGATTGTCTACAAACTGCCTATTGCTCTATGTCACCCATCTATTTAATAGCTTGGGTTACGGTAAGACACAGTTGAACCATTTGAATTTCATGGCCGTGGTTGAAAAGGTTAGCCTATACATTCTCATTTTCTTGTTCTTATCTCCATATTCTCAACCTCCCTTGCTAGCTCTGTGGCTTTCTACAGTAGTATTCTCTCTTGTTTCAAGTTCTTAAATAACCTTTAAAGGAAAAGGGAAACTTTTAACAAAGTTCTCACATATGTTTTCTATCTATTTTGCAGTGCAGCTTATACTTTGTCTACTTGGGATTAGCAGTTATGGTTGTTGCTTTTATGGGTATATTCCTGTAAACTTTTTTCCTGGATTCCTTGATAGCTTACGCTTGAGTGAAATCAGTACTGTCACTCACTATTTCGACATAAACCACAACATAATCATTCTACAAAATCTAAACACACTATTGATGAGTACTTGAGCAATGAGGAGCTAGACATATATCAACAAAGATATAAAACTATAAATTAACAATGTTCGGAACTCAATATATAAATGAAGTAACTTGATTAGTAAAACCCTAAATTCTAAACTTCTCGGGACCTTAAACCTTTTCTTTTATTTTCTTTTCTTTTTTTTTAAAGTAAAGAGATAACAGACTCATTAAAGGATTGCTTTCATCTTCATTTCATTTTACTGACTATTTCACTAATCTATTATTGCAGAAGGTTACTGTTGGAGCAAAACCAGCGAGAGGCAGGTCCTCAAAATCCGTTACAAGTATCTAGAAGCTGTTCTTAGACAAGAAGTTGGGTTTTTTGATTCACAGGAAGCGACCACTTCAGAAATTATTGATAGCATTTCTAAAGACACTTCTCTCATGCAAGAAGTCCTGAGTGAAAAGGTACAATACAGTACTTTAACCTACACGGCCTACACTTTTACACCTGAGAAACAACAAGAAAGGAAGCAAGAAATCAAAAGTTTGAAGAAAGATTTGACCCTAATTTGGTATGTCCGTTTTACTTTCTGTTACCTCTAAAATTTCTCATCTTACTTTTAGGTACCGCTATTTCTGATGCACTCGACATCATTTATATCTGCACTCGGTTTTTCTACCTACTTTTCATGGAGGTTGGCTTTGGTGGCCTTTCCAACAATGCTACTCTTAATTATCCCTGGATTGATCTACAAAAAGTACCTCCTATTTCTATCCAAGAAGTCCTCTGAGGAATACAGCAAAGCAAATGCCATTGTGGGGCAGGCTCTTAGTTCCATTAAAACTGTGTATTCGTTCACCGCGGAGAGAGGGATTGTACAGAAGTATTCATCAATCTTGGATCGTACCACGAAGCTGGGAATAAAGCAAGGGATTGCAAAAGGTCTTGCTGTTGGAAGTACGGGGCTTGCTTTTGCAATATGGGCTTTGCTTGCTTGGTATGGGAGTCATCTGGTTATGTACAAAGGAGAAAGTGGAGGAAGAATTTATGCAGCTGGGATTTCCTTCGTCATGGGTGGACTGTATGTCAATCTCTTTACTTCCTTCCAACAACCCTCAGCGTCTATAGTGTTTGCCTTGTTTTCAATACTAGTAGTAGCAGATAATTCTTCGTAAGTAATATACAATATCTTCTTTGGCTCACTTTGATTTCAGCCCAACGCTATTGGATTTTAGTCTAGCTAGATGAAAATTTTAGTTTCAGCCTTTTCCTATTATGGCAAGCTAGAGAATGTAGACTATAATTATCCGAGATTGCCAACCTTAGGATCATTTGCTTAATTTGGATTTTAGTAAGTAGAGATTGTCTGCACGCCTGTAGGACTATTTTCTTTGGGACTAGAAGAATTCACTGCGTCTTGCTTTGCAAAATCACGTAATTCTGGAGGACTTTATTTTGTTTATTTTGAGAACTGCTACACAAAGAAATACTTTTCTAGAGACATTAATGCTCTTTAATTGTCACTGTGTGTCATATGTATGATGAAAAATTCTTCTCTTTGAATGTGTTTCGAGGAAATATAATTATAGAAATACAAAATGTTTTGAGGAAACATGTTCCATCTGTGGCTTGTGTAGAACTTTTAAGTGATTCACCGGCTTTAGAGTACATAGAATTTTGATCAGCTGCCAAATGTTCATCAGATGAGCAGGCATGACATCATTGGATGTATTTGTCTCGCGTTTATTATTTGAATGTATGCAGCATATCAGTCCTGGTACCAAGAGTTTGCAACCGCAAAATCATAATGCAATTAGATCCCCTCTGAAAAGCTTTCTATGGTGCCTAGACTACGTATTAGTGACTTCGTATGTTTCTAATAAATCATCAATTAATTGTGCCGTTCGCCAATTCAAGAGGTTATCAGGTCTAATGCATGTGATTTATGCACTTGAATTTTTATTCTACCCTTGCCAATTCTCTTGCTTCTAAAGCCAATTTTCAGTTCCCGAATGCTGAATTTGGTTTTTCAACAATAAATGGACTAGTACTTGTAATGTACAGAAATATGGAAAAGCATTAGGCTGGCATGATATGACTATAAGCATTTCCAGCGATACCTCTCTATCTAATTAACTGATAATAATCTCAAAACTGAATCTTGATTTCTCGATTTTATCCTTTTGCTCATGAATCTTAAATCTTACATTACCGAAAGAATTCTATTTCCTCACCATCCTATACTCGGATTATTCATGAATCACAAAAGCTGTCTGGCATTGATTTTGTCGCAGATGCTTTTCTGCCTTGTCTATCTTTAAATCACCAGTTTAGGAGAAACGTGTCATCAATTTCAGCGATTCTTGTATCAGGTTTTCAGAATCTTTCAAGCCACCAGTTCCAAACACATTGTAGATTATTCAAGTAACAAGTAAACAATCATCAAGCAATTTTATTCTTTCTCAGTTAAGAAATAATTACTGTCCTGCAGATCCCTCGGAATGGCCTTACCAGAGGTGAAGTACTTCACAGAAGCTTCTGTTGCAGTCTCTAGAATTTTTAACAGAATTGATCGGATCCCAGAAATTGATGGTGATGATACAAAGGGGACTCAGCTAGATAAAATAAGAGGTGAAGTTGAATTTGAGCATGTCCAATTCACTTATCCTTCCCGGCCTGACTCGCTCGTGCTCAAAGACTTCAATCTTAAGATTGAAGCGGGAAAGACTGTGGCTCTTGTTGGCGCAAGCGGAAGTGGAAAATCCACTGCCATTGCATTGGTTCAACGTTTTTATGATGCGAACAGTGGAGTTGTTCGCGTTGATGGCGTAGACATAAAATGTTTACAGCTAAAATGGTTGAGATCACAGATGGGTTTAGTTAGTCAAGAACATGCACTATTTGCGACAACAATAAAGGAGAACATCATGTTTGCCAAGCATGATGCGACCATGAATGAAGTACTAACTGCAGCAACGGCAGCAAATGCCCATGATTTCATAAGGCAACTTCCTGATGGATATGAGACTAAGGTACCATGATAATTTTTGGTGATTTTTTTTTTTTTGGTTAAGCAAACTTATATTGCCAATTGTCGTGAAATGACAACTATATTAGAAAGTTGTACTGCTGGGGTCTGTACCAAAATTTGGGCCTGATCTTACTATGTTTTGTTGCGGTCATAGGTTGGTGAACGAGGAGCACTTCTGTCTGGTGGGCAAAAGCAGCGAATTGCCATTGCCAGAGCCATCATAAGAAATCCTGTGATTCTTCTTCTTGACGAGGCTACAAGTGCACTTGACTCGGAATCGGAGACACTTGTTCAAAATGCACTAGATCAAGCCTCCATGGGAAGAACTACGCTGGTATTGTCTTCTTAGTCATTTTCAAATTACTTCAAGCCTTCATCTCATTGTCCCCATTTTTGATACATTGCAAAGCCTGGTTAATCTTCTCAGCGTTTTAATCCTATACCAAATTGTTTCTTGTGCTTCTTCCTAAGAGTATTTTTCTAGTTCTAGTCACAAGAGAAATCTAAGAATAAAATCTAACTGATCAATGTTCCAATTATGGCCATTAAAGCTGCCAATAAGTAAGATGACTTGGAACTGTGTATCTTCACTTAGCCGTGACACTTGCATGAGTTTTCCTGAACCAGGTAGTCGCCCACAAACTCTCAACTGTAAGAAATGCAGACTTAATAGCCGTTATGAGTGGTGGTTGTGTCATTGAAATGGGATCGCACAGTGAACTGATTAACAAGAACGGATACTACGCAAAGATGGCAAAATTCCAAAGACAATTTAGTGCTGTTGATCAAGAGCATCATATGGAAGCTTCTGCCTCTTCAGTTGCAAAAAGCAGTGGTGGCAGGAGAAGCGAAACAAGAAGCCCAGCTATTTTTGCCTCACCCTTGCCCGTAGACAACACCCCTAAATCTGCACCTTATCCTCCCCCTTCATTTTTTCGATTACTTTCCATGAACTCACCTGAATGGAAACAAGGAGTTATTGGAAGCATCTCAGCAATAGCTTTTGGAGCAGTGCAACCTGTCTATGCACTAACTATTGGTGGCATGATCTCAGCTTTCTTCTCACCAAGTCATGAAGAAATGCAAGCTCGAATACAGACTTATGCTACAATTTTTAGTTCACTTTGCCTTGTCTCCATGGTTGTGAATCTCTGTCAACATTACAATTTTGGTTACATGGGTGAACATCTGACCAAAAGAATCAGATTGAGAGTGCTTGAGAAACTTTTAACCTTTGAACCAGCTTGGTTTGATGAAGAAAAGAATTCAAGTGGAGTCTTATGTTCGAGATTGAGTACTGAAGCATCCTTAGTTAAGTCTCTTGTTGCTGATAGGCTTTCTCTCTTGGTTCAAACAACTTCAGCTGTAACCATTGCAATGATCATGGGGCTAATTGTGGCTTGGAAGCTTGCCCTTGTTATGATTGCTGTCCAGCCACTCACAATTCTATGCTTTTATACACGACGGGTATTGTTATCTACCATCACAGCTAAATTCGTTAAGGCTCAGCATGATAGCACTCAGATTGCTGTAGAAGCAGTTTACAATCATAGAATTGTGACCTCATATGGAAGCATCCATAAAGTTCTTCAGATTTTTGACGAAGCTCAGGATGAGGCAAGGAAAGAGGCCAGAAAGAAATCCTTGCTTGCTGGAGTTGGGATAGGATCAGCTCAAGGTCTTACTTTCATGAGCTGGGCTCTTGACTTTTGGTATGGTGGAAAACTAGTCAATGCTGGGAACATATCATCTGGGGATGTTTTCAAAACTTTCTTCATATTGGTTAGTACTGGCAAAGTTATAGCTGAAGCTGGGAGCATGACTTCTGATCTAGCCAAGGGATCAGCAGCTGTTGCATCTATCTTTGCCATTCTTGACCGCAAATCTCTGATTCCAGAAACTGACAAAGTGAGTCATTTAAGAGTAGTACTAGACTTATATTCTCTTTAGGTTTTTTTCATGCTAGTATATGTCAATCTCTCTTGCTCTTACTACTGTAGCTTCTGAGACTTTAATTCTTTATGATGTATTAGGCCGGTGATGGCTACACAGAAACCAAGGTAAAGAAAATAAGCGGTGGCATAGAGATGAAAAAGGTTGAATTTGCATATCCAGGCCGGCCTGAGATCCGAGTATTAAATGGCTTTAGCTTGGGTGTGAAACCAGGAACAAGCATTGGTCTTGTCGGAAAAAGTGGTTGTGGAAAGTCAACAGTTATTGCTTTGATCCAAAGATTCTACGATGTCACCGGAGGAACAGTTAAGGTGGATCAGCTGGATATAAGGTTGCTTGACATTGGGTGGTTCAGAAGGCAAATGGCACTCGTAAGCCAAGAGCCGGTGATATATTCAGGTAGCATCCGTGATAACATAGTCTTCGGGAAGCCTGATGCATCAGAAAATGAGGTGGTGGATGCTGCTAGAGCAGCCAATGCTCATGAATTTATCTCGTAAGTGTGATCATAGTATTTTAATGGAATTTAGATGCGATACATAAAGCCTTAATGTTCAATCAAAACCAGAAATATAATGCTTAGACATTTTCTAATTTGCTTTTCTGCAGATCCCTGATAAATGGGTATGAAACCGAATGTGGAGAAAGAGGAGTGCAATTATCTGGAGGGCAGAAACAGAGAATTGCAATTGCTAGAGCCATAATTAGGAATCCAACCATACTACTGCTAGATGAGGCAACCAGTGCTCTCGACTTGCAATCTGAGCAAATTGTACAGGAAGCATTGGATCGAATAATGGTGGGAAGGACAACAGTTGTGGTGGCACATAGGCTCAACACAATCAAGAACTTAGACTCAGTTGCCTTTGTTTCTGAGGGAAAAGTGATTGAGCAGGGAAGCTATGGTCAGCTCAAGAACAAGCGTGGTGCCTTTTTCAATCTTCTCAACCTTCAGAAAGTATAGGAATTGTCTGCACCGCCAGTCTGACTGTGACAGCCACGTTTTTTAAGTTTAGTTTTACTACGTAAAGTAAATCTGGGAAGTAATGCAACAGCAGTTTTCCTGATATCAGATGGCAAACCGTTGGCAAACTAAATACTATGTAATTTACTCAACTTAAATATGAGAGCCTGAAAGTTGGCATGGTCTTGTATCCTACAATCAGAATCTTCTTGCAGAAAAATCTCCAGGCTTCCTCACTATGCCTCTGAACTAAGTTTCAGGGTAAAGATTTTTGTAATTTGTGTTCCGCGGAATTGTTTAGATCCTAATGAAATAATCTAAACATTCATGATCACAAATAACCAAATCTTTATTTTGACATAACTTATGGTTCAAGAATTTGTATCTTACAAGCATCAGATCAAACATCAATCACCCTATAAAGCTACAAACTAGCATTTCAAGTCACGGCCTCCAGATATTACAGCCATTACATGCACAGTTTGCTATGAATGCTGATGAACAAAACTACTAATGAATCTTATACATCAAAATTAAATATGCACCGACTATAATTCAGAAGAATTTACCCTACAATATCAAAAGATGCTGCAGCTAATCATGGCGTCCAAGGTTGCGTATGTTCCTCATGTAAGTCAATTTTCTGCAGTTCAAGGTCCCTTCTTAACAAATAAAAAAATATAACGGATATATATGTAATTTTATTATTAAAATAAAAAATAATATATATATATATATATCTATATCTACCTTGTATATACAAAGAAAGAGAGGTTACTGTAGCAACCTCTTTAATTTTATTATTAAAATAAAAAATAATATATATATATACATATCTATATCTACCTTGTATATACAAAGAAAGAGAGGTTACTGTAGCAACCTCTTTTTTTTGCCAAGCGTATAATCTCTTATTTTGACAAGTGTCAGTTTCTATTTGTAGTTGAATTTTTGCTCCACTATTTTTTTTAGTTACTCAAAAGTCATAAATATCTCTCCTCCCAATTCTTCTTTTCTTCCTTTTGCTGCCTATGCTTCTAACCTTCATCTCCCTTTTTTTTCTTCATCTTTCTTTTTCCCCCTTCAAATTTTTTCTTCATAATTAATTTTATTAAGATTATTTTCTTACTATTTTTTAAGATAATTATTGTTGATTATGAAGAGGTGTCGCAACAATCAACTGATTTATACTGTCACTTCCTATTCCATCAATTTTAACTCTTTAATCTAGTATTTCTTTTCTTTTCTTTTCTTTTTCCTTCATTCTAATTTTTCTCTACCTTTCCTCGTTCCGCTCAATCAATGCATTTTTTTCCTTTTTCCTCTATAATTAATTGAATGTATATTTTTCTTGCACGGGAATGGATATTTCTTTTATTCTATTGTTCAAAAATCATGATCATCTTTTTTTTGTTAGGAAAAACATAGACAATAGACCTTTTACCTCCACTACTCCTATTGTCTGGTATATTCCATTTTCTTTTTATTCCTATTCTTCCCTCATTTCACGCTGCCAAATATGGATTTAAATTTTTTTATTAACTATGTTTGGATTGTAAATTAATTGAGATCTTTTTGTGAAAAAGTACTGTAGCACTTTTTTGATATGATGTATGTGAGATAAAAAGGTGATTGGAAAATGTGTTGATGATTCAAGCAAATCAGTGTGTGTAAATAAGGTGTAAGTAAAGTGAAATAATTGACAATCCAAACACACTGATATTTTTTAACTTTTTTTATTTACTGTACTTTTTTTAGCCTTTATCATTTTTCTTTTGTTTTGCCTCTTTATAATGTTACCTTTGTGTATTTATTTATTTTGGTTTGATCCCCTTGATATTCATTGAGCCTTCCATTATTTTGGTTCTGCAAAACAATTTTCCTTTTGTGTGGTTTGTCTTAAATCTAAATGCAAAATTTATTTTTTGCAATTATGATGTTTTAGTTCCTTTTTAATGCATAATTGAATCTTGCACTTCTTTTACTAATTCTTTGGTATTGAATTTTTGTACCCTTTTTATGCATTGAAAGCCTTCCATTCAACTTTCTTGAAAGTTTAATTGTGAATTTATGGGATAGAAGTTTTTACATGATGGTGTTTTGTTTAAAAAAGAAAAAGTAGTGAAATTTTATGCATTTGCAATTATAATAGCATGATACTTGAGTTTTATGAAGCATGTATCATTTATGTTAATATTGACCCGGTCTTGCATTTCTCATGTGTTTGATTTTTGAATTCTTTACTGTTGTTTGTCCACACAACACAGTATATATCCCTATTGCATTACAATAAGCAAGTTGGAGCAAACTTTTGGAACATTCCACTAAAGATACTTTTTTAGGTTCATTTTTTGACAATTATAATTTTTTTTTATTTGAAAGCAAATTATAGTGTAATGAATTTTAGTCATAACTTTATAAATGGGCCTAGACCGTGCTTGCACAGTCTGGTTCCTTCTAGTATATATATATATATATATATAAAAAATTGAGCGGCGCGAGCTAACGAAAGAGGCAAAGTCAAAGGAGTGGGTTTAGAAATTTGGGGACAACTGGGTCCGCTGGTTATTGGACGAGATTACTGGAGCAGGAAAGGTTTGACCATTTTGGGAGTATGTTTGTCAATTGCTTTGACAATAATGGCCATCGACGAATGCTCATTGCCGTTTATGTGCATCTCACGATCACAAGTTTATATTATGGATTAACTTTTTATATAGTATAGTAATTTTTTTTTACACTAGCTAGCACTTTTGTATATATATTATATGTGCATGATTTAAATTTTAAATTTAAATTTATAATATAATTTAAAATTATTAGTGTAAAAAAAATTATACAGTGATAGTATATAAAAATATTATTCGCATACTATTTTAGTAGATTTTTGTATGTAAAAATACCATGGATTTGTATTTATATAATATTGAAGCCATTTTTATTTTTCTATTAAAGCCACACCAATATTTAATTTGGAATCGGTCCAATATTTTTGTTAATGGTCATGTGCTATAAAAATTTTATTGTTTAGGGGGTCAATGCAAAATAAGGAAAAACTTTCACAAAATCTCATAAATTATCTAGATATAGAAGAAATTTATAGGGAGGTGGGGGGAAATACAATTAAAGAAAGGAATTTTATAAAATTTGAGGGGTGCAAATGTAGTAAAATTTATCAATTGAATTCTGGCAATAGATAGACGTAGTACTGAGTGTCCCAGGCCCTAGATGGGTCCCTCAGGACCCAGACCAATGCGCACTCGAGAAATCAAAATTTGGACAATAGATTATTTACTAAATTTTATTTATTTGCATCATCAACTTATTTTTAAATTTTTTTTATCTTACATATATATATATCACATCACATCAAAAAAGTACTATAATATTTTTCTTACAAAAATTTATCCAAATAATCTATTATCCAAAAAAGTGTTACATTTTTTTTTTCAAAAAATTATCCCAAATAAGTTTAACCCTTTTCACCGTAAGAATCTCGAGTGAAAACTTTTGCAGTACGCTAATTCACTAACTGCAACAATGTTAATCCCGTGTCGAAGGTTTTTTTTTTCTTTTTTTTTTTTTTGCTCAAACTTGACCGGCGCAATTGAACTTTTAGGAGCCTGCTTAGAAGTAATTCAAAAGTATGCAAAAGTGTTTATCCGGCTTTTTCACTAGCACCGATTTACTAGATGTCCAAAAACCAGCATACTGAGGTATTAATGCATTGATATTAGTCCAATAATTAAATAAGCATTACGTGATATTAGCACGGCACCATGCAGGCGGCAGGGGATTATAAGTTGTCAATGGCAACTGTATTGTCATATTTGTGACAAATCTAGTCATATCAGCTCAACTTGCTCTTAATGTTTATTGGGATAATTTCAGAAACCTCCTCTAAGATTGATGACAATTACTGCCACCTCTCTTAATGTTTAAAAAATTATACTTACCTCCATTAATGCTATGAAATGACTATGATAGCCTTCACAAATTTTACAAATTTTAACTGAGAATGAGTTTAAAAAAGAAAAATGGAAATTCTTTCATGGTAATACTTCTTTATCCTAAAACTCTAATATCATCTAATCTAGCGCATTATATTTTATTTCCAATTTTTTGACTAGATTTATTAATCAATTCACAAAAAGTCGACCAACTAATTAGGGAGGCATTTGCTATAATAAGTATCTTAAAAAATTATTAAATTGAAAAAAGTGTCCAAAGCACCAAAAAATAGTGCTTTCAAAACATGATTTAAATTTTCATACAAAAAAACTAACTTGAAATTCTCATATGACGGATAATGGTGATAGTTGAATTTTTAGCATTTAATTTGTTTTACGTACCAAGAAATGGTAATATTGGATATTCATTGGATTTTTTCTTTTACTTACATCATTAATTGTTACCAAAATATACTTTTTTAAGGAAGGTTTTTATAATTTTTTAAATCTCATGGGGGTGGCTATAATTATTAAAAATTTTAGGGGAGGTTTCTGAAATTATTCTTTATTTATTTAAACATCCAACAATAAAAATTTATTTTTAAAATTTACAACTGAACCACATGGCTACTGCATTGGAACTACCAAAAAGATATTTTTTTAATTACAATTGATAATTGGACTACACGGCAATATTAGCTCAGCTCGATCTTAATCTTTTTTTTTTTTCCGGAGACGACAACTGTTGTATAACCTAATTTATTCTACAATAAGGGGAAGGGGGCAGACCTAAGGAGATCCAGGAATAACCCGGAGGGGACTGAACCATCACCGGACCAAACGGGTACACAACACACCCGCCTGAATTTTTTGAATCAAACCACTTAAATGTGACATTTTGATTGGATCAAGCTAGGTGGTGGCCACCAGCCCAAAGGCCGATCTTAATCGGTTATATGAAATTTCACTTTAAAAAAATGTTATGAAAGTAAATGATTGGACCACATCACGTCAATCCATTCTAGGTCATGAATTGTTTTTCATAATTGCTTTACTTGACAACTAAAGCGTCAAAAGTAAAGAGTCATGGAAAATTATAACAGCGTGGACCAGTAACGAAGAAAGTAAAAAGTGAAAAGGGTCTTTTGAAGGGCTAGAAAATCTAGGAGGTCGTATTTGAAATAAGTTTGCCCCCATAGCTTCAATTGAACAAAGTAAAATTAAAATGTGCGTGCTCGCGCGGTCGGACTAGGTCAACTAGAATACACTGGACAGATAGACTAGCAATTTAACTAGTTGGTGTCCACACGAAAATAATGAGAAATATATGCGAACAGTGAAGTATAGATGATTTACCTCTAATGAGAAATCTAGTGTTTGGATAGAGTATGGTTTGAAATATTTAATGTATTATTTGAAATATTATTTAGAATAATTACTGTAGCACTTTTTGTGATATGATGTATGTGAGATAAAAAGGTGATTGGAAATATAAAAATGTAGGTTGAGAAATGTGTTTGTAATGCAAGCGAAATATTATTTGAAATAATTTTGGTATCCAAACACTTTATTTAAAATAATAATTACTATAATATTTTTTGGAATGCGATATATGTGAGATAAAAAGACAGTTAGCAATATAAAAAAACGGTTGAAAAATCTGTTCATGATGCAAATCAAATATTATGTGAAATAATTCAACTATCCAAGATGCAAGCCAAATACCTTTCGAAATAGAGGTAAATCATCTACACTTCACTGTTCGCATGGATTTAGGGTGTAAATTGGAACTGAAGTTACCCTAAACAATGAACTAATGAAGTTTAGGTGGCTGTAAGTTTACTATGTGTTGGGGATAATACAAGAGAAAATAACTAAAAGTTACAAAGTAAATAATGCAAGAAGATTTCAAATCGTGACTTAAGAACACTTTCATCTAGATTTTATTTATCTAGAATTTTGTGTGTAAAGATTTTGGACAAATATCCTTTAAGATAATTTGAAGGGTATTTGCATAAATTCTTGCACAAAATTAGACACACCTCCTTAAATTATGGTGTATTTTTATAGAGAATTTTAGTAGTTGGAAAAATGATTTTTTTGCAGTAAACTATCCCTACTAGGCCCCTAGAGAGTTGAGATTCGTAATTATCAAGAGTTGCAACCTTTCACCACTTGAATTATTGTGTATTTGTGTTGGTCAAAAGGTTCGTCAACATCAATATAAGTATTCAGACAATTTTTGGACGTTTAAACACCGGTTTAAATGGTAATTAACTGTAAAAAAGCATGAAGAGTTGCGAAACAAACTTGATCAACTTCTGACGATTGCATGAATCAGAGAAAGATGAATCTTATGTCGGATTCTAATACGGCCCCATCAATGCACATGATCAAATTTTAAAAAATATCTGACATTATGTTCACCGTGATCATATTTGAAAATATCAAATTTTGAAAAATATCTAACACACTACTGTGTTCACAAGATTCCTTTCTTTAAACGAGTCCAAATCTTTCCGGCCATCTATTGGCCCTTGCCAGGTAATAGGTGATGGTTGCCACTTGCCACTTGAGAGTCGCTACAAAATACAGCTTCCCTATCACAATGCATTTCTTCCACTAGCAACTTGTGCTAGTACTTTTAGCTGTCCCACTGTTTTCTGCAGCTGCCTGCTCATTTGCAAAATACGGTAGGTTAGAAGGGAAGAAAGTGGTAAAAAGACAAAAGAGTCACAAGTTGAAAAGCTTGCCAATGCCGTCAGACCCCTAAATAATTTTGACAACGACGCCATTGACAGTTTTCCAAGTTGCAACACCCGCACCCGACGGTCGATCAGCAGAGCACACACTCACGCACTCCGCAACTATATATACACACATACGCCCTGCAAAGTGCAAATTATCTTTTAATCATATCTTTGCAGTACTAATCATCCTCGTACGTATTATCCACAGCCCAATGTCACTTTTTGATCTCGAGGAAATGTTCGACCTCGACACGGCCTCATCAATACCGGAGACGACAAGGTTGGACGGTTCCAGCAGCGACGATCAAACGAATCCAATGAAGCTGTCGGAGTCCAATGCTTCCAGACATAATCGTCAAGTCGAGTTGCCGGCAGTTGCGGCCACCGGTGCCTGTACTGTTTGCATGGAAGCCTTTGTGGAAACCGGCAAACAAGTTCCCTGTGGCCATGTTTTTCACGCAGAATGCATTGGAAAGTGGCTCACAGTTCGGAATTCCTGCCCCCTTTGCCGGTTCTCAGTCTTTTCCGCCGGCCAAACTTCTTCCACCACCACTTCTTAGCTAGGTCCTTCAAATTTTCCAGCGCTACTGTAGCATGGAATATACGCATATACCATGTAATCGGAGTTCCATTTACTAGTACAATTTACGGCTTAATTTGGTGTGAATTGTTTCCCCCATGCCGTCTAATATTCATGACTTATTTTTGGCCACGCTTCCAATTAATTAATTAAGCTGTTCTACTTTAGAACAGTACAACTTAAAATCCAACCAAGCACAGCAGCCTGTGGAACCAAACGTACGAACTGGTAAAGGTCTTTTTTTTTTTTTTTTGGGTTCTTTCTCCCTTCCCTTGTCCGGTCAACCACATTAATCACGAAAATTTCTATCCGCATCTTCTCTCCGGTCAAGAATCAAAATTTAGCTGTCCCCGGCGGCAGATTCATTCAACGTTGAAAAAGTTTTCGAGGGACGTTTCACGCAAGCACCTCTAGGTTTGACTATAAAGGATTTCTTGCTAAAATAAAAAAAAGAAGAAAAAAGTGGATATGGTCTTCTCTTCTCCTCTTACTATTGCACGTCAACCAGCAAAGATTCTTAAGTTAACAAATTGATTAATTGAGATTGCTTTTTGCCGCTATATTAATAAGTATATGCTACCGTACAAAGTCCAAATTACTACTACTACGACTTAGTCTAAGATCTTTTCGATGAGTTGATGGCGGCCCGCACTCCGACCGCAGTCGTATTCCTAAACAGCTGCTCTGATATTTTTAATTTCACACCTTCATTCATTCAATCAAGCCTCTCTCTCTCTCTCTCTCAAATCAAATGAAATATTGAAGAGTAGTACATGTTTTAAAATTTAGCATAACTTGTACAGAAATTGATGGTGACAGTTTTGGTCCTCAAACAATGGTCGAATTTTTACTGGGAACTTGTATCACTGGAAAGTGTGCGTGTCATTATCAATTACCATCAAGACTAGAGAGAAAACATACAACATGGGTATTCGTGTAGTAGCAGTGCAAGGTGAGATATTTTGTTTCAAAGAAGAAGAAGATAAGAAGATATTACTCATACCTGACGAAGAAATTAAGAAAGATAAGGGCAACGTCAGCGTCAACTTGCAGTTGCAGTTCGATTTGCACGATCAATTGCCAGTGGGCTTCATCGCAGCTGGCGGTGTTTGATCAAAAGAGCCAATGGCCATTTTAGCCTTTCATGATGCAATTAAATCCATCCCATTTTTGCCTTTCTATCTATGTGTTAATACAGGCTAATGCATGAAAACCTTAAATCTGGTTTCTAAAGCCCTACATCGTTTGGATCAGACGGATCCTCTATTCCTGTCCAATGTAAAATTACGTAATTTCACTTATTAATATTGTTGATGTGGTACGTAACATTGAATGCATATTTAGGGGATATTTGATAAATGAGTTTTAAATTCAATTTTAGCATGGACGGCCTATTTTCTGAATCAACAAAACTGCACGTTAACTGCAACTCTGACAAACTCAAGGATCTTGTCCTCAAATGCTTGTCTAAGCTCATCTGAATCATGCAGCGTGAAATTCCAAAGTAGAAAACTATAAGTACAATTAGAATATTATTGAATTTGAAACCTATTTACCAAACACCCCTTAAATATGCATTCAATATTATGTGACACATGAGCAATATTAATAAGTGGAACTACGTAATATTGTATTGAACAGGAAAAATTGACAGAGAATCCTGTCTGCGTTTGGATAGCCTTTTCCTTTTTATTTTTCTTTGGCTTGCATAATAAATTATGTCTAGTTATCTTGTTTATCATTTCAATCACCTTTTTATCTTACATATATTACACCACAAAAGAGATACTTTAGTGTTATTCTAAAAGAAAAAAAAAAGAAGAAAATTTCCAAATAATCTGCTATCCAAACATAATTTTCAAATTTACATGACATTTATATACTATCTACATAGTGTTCAGCAAAGACTTGGAATAAAAAAGGTTAAATGAAATGATTTAGTATTAATTTAATATGTTAGTCACACCCCCTTTACATAATAGTAGTAAACTGTATTTCCGAAAAAACCAAATACTAATTACGTATTCACCTTGTTGGTGGAAAGGTCCGTGATAAAAGTTTCTCTTACGTTTACGTACTTAAACGCGGATGGGGACCGTCAGCTTCATGAATAACGATGCTGGGAGCTTCAAAGAAGTCGTCATAAAACGTCTTTCTCTACAGCCCTCTTCTTTGTTTTCTTCTGCTTTTTAGTCATTCTGCTCGCTATGCATGTAAAACACCGTCTGAGCCAGAAACAGCTGCCGTCAACCTTGAATTGAAGTTAGTACTAGAAGCACGCCGCCACGCTTTAATTTGGAAAGCAAATCTAAGCATTAACTTTATTTTTATACACATTGAACATGTTCACCACGTGTAGGATAGTCAACATAATGCCCTTTTATTTTTTTTTTTAGAAAATGAAAGTTTCAAATTAACATAATATTTGCAATTTTGAACAAGATCTTTCTATGGTCTTACAATTAATTCACAAAGACCGTAGAAACCAAATTAATTGACCACATAAATGTTCTTAATCAATCACATGATAAGAAGGAAGCTTTTTCTTTTCTTTTTTTTTTCCTGGGAGTTAGGTTACAGTTATTAGTGATTACTTCCATTAATTTTATGATTTAATTGAATTCAGATTTAACCTCCCACACACTACGAAAGCTCTTCGAAATTGTCTTAGATCCACAATTATGTACCTAATCCTCTGTGAAGTAACATGACGATAACTCGTAATGAAAATTACTATATAATAGCTTTATCACCATAGTTGCTCTCATGGCAAAATAATTAATCTGGACCAAAATGTATATATTAGCCCTTTGCTTTATTACAAAATACTAAAAGTCCGGGCCTTTTCCATATATATATAGATGCACCAGCCATCTTTCCTACCGTACAAAAAAGTCAGATGATCCCATATCACATACAATTTTTAATAAGGATTGCACCTGAGTCTTTACCATGTGAAAACGCACACTCATACTTTCTCAAAATAATTATACTTTTATATATAAAAAAAAAAATTAACATCTGACCCCTCTCAATGAATGCTAGCTAAGGCCCACAAATACAATGGTCGGTCTTTCCCTGTCGAAATTCTGTCGAACGATGGTCCCACAGAATACCACAATATAGGAAACTAATCAGAAGGATCAAAACGGTTGACCACATATCCAAAGGCTGCCAATGCATCTTGAGCTCCCCCCTCCTCCTCCATCCCTTCTTGCGTATGCTTAATTGCTTATATATATAGACCAAATTCATCAGCAATTGATGATGTACTATAGTATAGTACATCCACGTCCAAGCAAAAGAAAGATCGTAAGACGCTACAAAATACCCGCAATCCCAGATAACTGGTGAGTACTTCCTAGCTAGCCTAAATATCCTAAGTATAAAATCTCGTGTGACTAGCATCATCAAATCCAATGGAAGGAATGTTTGATCTGGAGATGGCTCTGTCCATGACAACTATGGAGGAGAACTATATCCAGACAAAGTTGTTTGAAGCCAAGACTTTGAACCAGAATCAACTGAGTGAAATGCCGATGGTGGAAGCAGTTGGAGACTGCATAATTTGCATGGAAGGTTTCGAGTCCGGCGTTGGGGGTAAACAAGTTCCATGTGGGCACGTCTTCCATTCATCTTGTATAGCTCAGTGGCTCTCCGATCACAATTCTTGTCCTCTTTGCCGATCCACAGTTCTTATTGCCACCTAAACATCATCTTCTCTCACTTCATCATTTGAAAATACACATTCTTTTATTTTTTTTCTTTCCCCTTCGATTTTGCATCAATTAATTATTTCTGTAACATGAATCATGCTCCGTTGTCATAAATATAGACTTGGAGCTGATTAATCGGACGTTACAATTTGTTATGAATATTCATGCTCCTTTATTAGATATGGAATGGAAGATGCAGACGTCCTTTACTTCCTTCTATTCCTCGAGTTTTTCTTTTTCCCCTTTGTTTCTTTTATTATCAGCGGATATGCAATGCACTGAGACATAGGATCCAAAGCTGCGTTAAAGCATTTGTGTTGTAATAGTTTAAAGACGGATTTGTACGTTCTCCTTCAGGGGTTAACGAATCTATCCGTTTGGATTAGCTATTTTTTTATTTTTAGGGTATTTTTGAAATCTTTTTGGGTTTACTGTAGCAGAATTTTTAGCGTATATTTTGAAATATTTAAGTGAAGTAGAGTCTTTAGAATATATTTTAAAATATTTAAAAAATTTTAGACAACTTTTTAGAATATTTTTAAAAATTTTTATAGTATGTAAAAAATTAATTTTTAAAAAAACTAATGAATCCAAACAATTCTTATTCTTGGATTTTCTAATAAGTGTTAAAGGACACTTATTTGTTAGCATATCTAAACAATACTTAATTTATTGTATGAATAAAGAAGAAGACACTTGTAGTTATTAGCTCCTCTTGCATTTATGTGTCCTTTCAATTGGTCTCCACTTTTCTAAGAACAAAAATTAACACATAAACGCATCGAGTACTTGCCTTCAAAAGAATTAAATGAGTCCATGCTCACTTTTGTGGCACAAAAATGTAGCGTAAATGATGATGAATCAGCTCCACATATTCATTTCCATCACATGTCGTCAAACAAAGTATCATATACGACGATCCGAAGAGCAGAATGTTGTTGCAATCTTTTCACGTGAAAAAAACGATGCCTTCTTTTTGTTCGTTGGCTCGGACTAGAATGGATTTAACTTGACGAGTTACGTGGTCGATTGGAATGGAAACTGGGATGTTAGGACCAGAGACAAGACACGTTTGTTTGTAGTCGGACCAGACAATTCAACGATCGAACTCGTTTCAGATTTTTAAACATTGGGATGAAAGTCTACAATCTAACAATGGAATTACCTAAAAGTTAAGGATAAGCGTTTAAAAGTTAGGGATAAGTTAGGTTGAAAATATTAGTGGTTAGTAAAATTAGATTGAAAGATTATTTATATAACAAAACTATTAATGGTTTATTAACGTTTATAACTCTCAAATTAATGGCATCATAATCTTCATATTATCCGGATAAGATACCTGTTTCGGTGTTATCTTAGCTGCAAAATTCCAATTTCTAACCTCAAAGTCAAGAGGTAGGTGATACCAATTATTTATCTTAGCTGTCAGTTTTTTTTTTTTTTATTTCACTTTTTTCGGTGTTCTTAATATTTGCCATTTAGACCATAGAGTTGGAAAAACCATGAAATTTAGAGTTAAATAATGTGGCAAACTAGTATAAACCTGTGCTACTGTAGACAATGAAGATGCTTTAATCCTACGCTAATCGACGTCCGTGAAGAATGCAAATATATTTTTATATTTTTTCCAGAATAGTTTGATCCTATGTTGCCGTAAAAGTATGAAGATGTTCCTAGAGACATGAGAAGTAAGCCCAACTCACAACCCAATCGAAAATGGGTTTTAAGAATACTGGAATCGGTTTCCAATGAAGCCCGATTTTGTGCAGGTAAAAACTCAAATCAAGACTAACAAAATGACCCACTCTGGCTTTTTTTATTCAACTTCCCAAGAAGACTTCTTCTTCAAAAGCTTCTCCCTTCTCCTTTGTCAACCCTGCAGCTTGCTGACATTCCCTAACTTAATCGAGGAAAACCAAAAGAAGAATATTAACCATGAATTTCGACGAACGAAAGCTTCCGGCAGCATCTGCAAATATGGCGGCACTGAATTGTATAGACCTCTCTGATTCCGACATACAAAAATCTGTTTCTCTCCTCAGACAGGCAGGCACTCCACTCCTCCTTTTCCTTTTTATTCCCCCCCCCCCCCCAACACCTGCTATCGTTCGATTTAAGTTTATTTTTGTGCATTCTTTGGTCTATCTGTGGGGTAAATTTACAGTTTTTTCCGATGATGAGTAATTTAGTTTGAAGATTGAAGAACTAAAGGAGTGAATATATGAGTAGAGAGTAGGACTAATACTTCTTAGCAAGTAATGAATTGTTCACTTGTTAAGTTAGTATATAGAAGTATTTCCATGCAACGATGCAATAGATACAGCAAGTAACGTAACGTAACTCTGCATCTCAATTCTATGATCACTTTTATCGATTAGTGCTGCATTAATTTGTTATTGCAGCTACACATGGATAACCTGTTCGTGCCTGCACAAATACTCTTACAATAATACACGCCTTTATCTAAAGCTGTTTCCATTCTCCATATCAGGGCTTACCAATGATTGGCATCGTTCTGGGAGTTGATTTGCTTACTCCTAATGATGTTATCGTTTATTTAGGCTTGCTTGGACTCTGGATTTTTTTATGTAGTCAATCATGGTATCAGACCAGAATTTATGGATGAGGTCTTTTCTCAAAGCAAAAGGTTCTTTAGTCTACTTCTTGATGAAAAGATGAAGCTTCTCAGGAATGAAAAAAACCGTGGTTACACTCCTCTTCTAGATGAGCATCTGGATCCTGTCAACCAGATACATGGTTTGTTTTCTCATACATACTGCGTTTATCCTAATTTTTATATACCAGAATACAATGACAGGTGTAGCCAGTGCATTATACAAGTGAATAGTTGGAGTTCATTCTCTTGTCGCTCTAGAATATTTTCATTTTCAACACCTTCCGGCCCTACATGTTGACTATATCAACTCCTGGTTGTGGCTATTTTTGCATTGGTATCAAATGTCAATTATCAGGCCTCTTTTATGTTGTTTATATGCTCCTTTTCTTTCTGCGTCCTCTGTTCTCTTATGTGATGTTTGTACATGCCACTTACCAGAATGAGCAGCAGAACTAAGTTCGTGTTTTTATTAGAGCTAAGCATTTCTGCGCCCTGATGTTCTTGTAGGAGATTATAAAGAAGGATATTACATTGGTGTGGAAGTACCAGAAGATGATCCGCAAGCCGAAAAACCATTTCATGGACCAAACTTGTGGCCTACGGCAGGTAACTTTGCTACGCAATTATTGTTACATGGTGAACATCAATCTTGCTTCATAAATGTTGCAAATCTTTTGGTTACAAGTGGAATTTTTTTTTTCTGTAAAGATATTTTGCCTGGATGGAGAGAAACTATGGAGAGATACCACCGTGAAGCACTGTAAGTATTGAGATGCCTATCATGTATCAGAAAAACTATCTATTTCTCTTGCATGTGGTTGCACTCATCGGTGCTGCAGAAGTAACTTAATGTCAAGTACTGACCTGAATCATCTTTGCTGTTGTATGAGTAAGCAGCAGATCAGTTTAGTTAATCATATTGATTAATCATCTTTGCATGCAAGGGTATATTTTTTCTTAACCAATTTGCATTTCCATCAGCCTAACAGCATTTGATGTGTTAAGTTCTGATGAAATTGGTTGTTGGGCCATTTAGATTGCAAATTGCTGGCCATCCGGTTAAATTACTTATTTCGATGTCACTGATGCATAAGATGTTATATCTCTGCTCCCATGTGGTTCTTTGTTTACAAAATCAGCTAAATCATTATTTCTTTTAGTGGAACAGTCATTATTGATGAATATGTGTCATCAAATTGTGTTGAGTAAGTCCAAATACATAGCTTTTGTATTTGCTCTCTTTTCTAATACATTAATTGATTAGACTTAGACACAATTTTTTGTCTTCCCTATGATCTCATTAAGCACTTGCTTGAATCAACACATTCACTGTTAATTCTTCCTAGTTTGAAGAATGGAATCCTGTATTTAATGATCAGGTAATTAAACAATGATCACCACATTTCTCAAGCAAGAACCTATCATTTTGTTCATCATTTGACCATTGAAATATTGGTGCTTTTCATTTTGGAAAGGCTTATCTTGTTCCAAGGTACAATACTAGTCAATGATGTTGAAATGAAACTGAAGTCATTGTCTGGTTCTGCATCTTTTCTATTGCCAAATTTGAAAGGTTCTTGATTATTATCTTGTGATGTACTTTCAGCAGTTATTTCCAAATCTTCCTATATTTAGCTCTACATCTTGCAGACTGCTTTTACAGCTTGTTTGATACTGACATCCTCTCTATCTTTATTCTTGCGTTCAGTGAGGTTGCAAGGGCAGTTGCTAGAATTATAGCCCTAGCACTTGACCTGGATGGAAACTTTTTTGATCAATCAGAAATGCTAGGCGATCCTATTGCAATTTTGCGGCTGCTACATTATGAAGGTCAGGTTGTGGACAGTTTCCTAAAAGAAGGCTGTATTTATAAGCTGACATGAGCTTGATTAATTTCAGGTAAAATCTCTGAACCAGAGAGAGGAATATATGGTGCAGGTGCCCACAGTGACTTTGGCTTGCTTACCTTGTTAGCCACAGATGATGTCATTGGTCTTCAGGTATACACAAACGTTGGAATTAGATTGCTTAGGAATGATCCCATAATTATTCTTGAGTGGGACCATGAACCTGCTGTTCCATTGCAGATATGCAAGGGCAAGCATGTTGAGCCTCAGATTTGGGAATACGTGTCACCAGTAAAAGGGTAAGGCCTTTTTCTCTCAACGATCAGTTTCTCTTAAGTAGAAACGAATTTTCTGTTCCTGATTCCTTGTTTGGTGTGTCTGGACATTTCATCATACATATATTAAAAAAAAAATTAAAAAAGGATATTATGCAGTCACTCCATAGATCAAAAAGTCTTTTGTGGAGTCAGCTCATGAATTAGTATCGCTTATTAACCTAAAGAACTTTCTTATGGCTATGCTCTTGACATTCTGCCATTCTTATTTTTAGACTTCTTGTTAAATTATTGTTGCAGCATAACTGTTATAGATTAGATTAGTCCCAACGATAAGTATCATGCTGCATTCTATGATGGCTGCAAATAAATAGTTGATGCACAAAATGCAGAGCATTTATTGTGAATCTCGGAGATTTACTGGAGCGCTGGAGCAATTGTTCTTTTAGGTAATTATGAGTTTTTACTAAGCACAGTAATCCTTTTTTCCCCCTCCTAAAAAAATGAGAATGGATCTTGAGCTATTGCAACTGTTAGTTCTCATTTTGCTTATCTGTGTTTTAACACAAATCATGCACCAATAATTGAATGTCTAACACAGACAAGGGGTTCCCATATTTTACCAGTCTTTTCTAGAAGCATTCAGTTTTTAATTAGACAGCTGTTTCAGTCAAGGAGTTCTCATGTTCTAGCACACATTGAACCTAATTATCTTTATGGTGGTTTCGTTGTAAGAAAAACAATCACTGATGTCTGAAGTTACAAACTCTTCGTAAAAGCAGTCATCCATTTTCAGTGGTTGGGTTATGAAGTTTGATAATTCAGGAAACCTGAAAATTTGTAGTTGAGGGCCTGGAATTTATGGTTTCTTGGAGATAAAATAATTGAATATCTAATTTACTGAACTTTCATTTCAGGTCAACACTACATCGAGTCTTGGTTAGTGGTCAAGAAAGATATTCTGTAAGGCTTTCTGAACCTCCATATGTTCTGTAACAGCAATGTTTTGTTGGAATGAGATCCTCATCTTAAACAGTGTCTGCGTCAAATACATTAGCACAAGGAAAGTTTCAAACGTAGTTCTAAATAGTTAAATCTTTCTCAAGCCATAGCTTTACAGATACAGTGGACGTTACAAGCTCAGCTGATTTCTCCGTAAGAAATTTAGTTCTGTAAGCAGCAATCAGGGCCTTGCTAACTTCTTCTCTCTGTCATGGTGGGCAGATTGCTTTCTTCGTGCTGCCCAGTTTCAATTGTGTTGTCAAATGCCTGCCAACCTGCCAGTCAGAGGATAATCCTCCGAAGTATGTATTGCATTTAGATACATGATATGGGATTTTGTCGGTCATTATTATCTTCATTTAGTTGTTTTGGCCAGAAGAGATCTGCTATTGGTTGCAATGTTCACGTACGTGAAAGGTTTGGTCGTAAATTCTCAATTACAAGTTTTTTTTTCACTCTTGGAACCGGTAATAGTAGATGCCAAGCTGTTGAGTTAGTAAATTTAGTTTGACCTATAACATCCAAGGTGGATCAGCGGAAAACCTTTGTATGTTTTGGCCAGATGTAATGGTGTCATTGTGCCATTGATTTATTGTATCTGTGTTCAGGTTCCCACCCATCACATGTGGAGCTTACTTGGTGCAGAGATATGAAGATACGCATGCTGATCTGAGCTCCTAGGATAGTTCGTCCCTGATTTTTTTTTTTTGGGTAACCCGGAACATGTCCCGACCCAAAGCCTTTGGATCCGAGCCGACACACCAAACCGGAGGGAAGCCGACAGCCCCATACAGCTTTTCTGGGCGAGTCAGGATGTGCGACGCAGCGGGCACGAACCCTGGTCAGTGGGGACCAGGGTACGAATCAAACCCTGGTTAATGGGGAAACCAGCAACACAAGGTTGACCCCTCAACCGCTGCACCATATGCCCTGGGGGCGTTCGTCCCTCATTGGCAAGGTTGTTGAACCTTTTGCTGATCAGTTGTTTCATGTAACGGATGGTAGATGTACATTCTTATCAGTTGGTTTTTCCCTAGTATTTGATGGTTAGGAACACAAAAATTATGACTTAGCTGAAATAGTCCAGATTTTGAAACGTTAAAATACATGAAATTGTATATTCAGCCGTTACATTATGAATGATATGAAATGTTACAGAAATCTAGTACATAAAATTTTGTTGTTTCCAAGAGATCCATCATGCTGGTCACTCTTTCCGGATTATCGGTAGACAGCAGGTTAGACGTAAACAACGTTAGTTTTATTAGCAGGTCATTAATCTCTCGTCTATGCTTCTGATTCACCATATCCTGTGTGCATATTTGTTTGGATGTCAGAAGACATCTGGCTCTGGCTGGCTGGCTTTTATTATTTGCGGTGGATGATCCGAAAATTTGATACTGCTTCATAAATGACATACCATCTTTGCCCAAACGACTAATGTTGCCATACACACCATCTTTTGCCCAAATGCCTAATGTCCCTGTCTCGGGAGATGATCTAGGCCAGAATATTGTGCCTGGTTAGATTACAGTTATTAGTGATTACTTCCATTAATTTTTTATGATTTAATTGGATTCAGATTTAAAATTCAGATTTAATTTTATGATGTACTATAGTATAGTACATCCACGTCCAAGCAAAAGAAAGATCGCAAGACACTACAAAATACCCGCAATCCCAGATAACTGGTGAGTAATTCCTAGCTAGCCTATATCCTAATTATAAAATCTCGTGCCAAATCCAATGGAAGGAATGTTTGATCTGGAGATGGCTCTGTCCATGACAACTATGGAGGAGAACTATAACCAGACAAAGGTACGTAGATATGGATTAATTGGACGTTACAATTTGTTATGAATATTCCTTCTCCTTTATTAGATATGGAATGGAAGATGCAGACGTCCTTTACTTCCTTCTATTCCCCGAGTTTGTCATTTTTCCCCTTTGTTTCTCTTTTTATAAGCAGATATGCAATGCACCGAGACATAGGATCCAAAGCTGCGTTAACGCATTTGTGTTGTAATAGTTTAAAGACGTATTTCTTCTCCTTCTGGGATTAACGATTCTATCCGTTTGGATTAGCTATTTTTTTTTAGAGTGTTTTTGAAATCCTTTTGGGTTTACTGTAGCAGAGTTTTTAGAGTATATTTTGAGATATTTAAGGGTAGTAGAATATTTAGAATATATTTTAAAATATTAAAAATAATTTAGACTACTTTTTAAAATATTTTTAAAAAATTTTATAGTATATAAAAAATTAATTTTAAAAAAACTGATGAATCCAAATAGTTCTTTTATTCTTAGGTTTTTCTAATAAGTGTTTACGGACACTTTGTTAGCATATCTAAATAATATTTAATCTATTATATCAATAAAGAAGACACTTGTAGTTATTAACTTCTCTTGCATTTATATGCCTTTTCAATTGATCTCCATTTTTCTAAAAAAAATTTAACACGTAAACGCATCGGTACTTATCCACAAAAGAATTAAATGAGTCCATGCACACTTTTGTGGCACAAAAATGTTTCGGTTGTTATGAAACAATTTAAAGTGTGGATGTCCCTTTGTACTCCCAAAAGGATTAATTCATGATTTATGGCTATATTATATATAGAAGTTACAATCTATAAATCTACTCATATAGTGGAGAAATCGTTTCATAAGTTTCTTCATATTTTTGTAATAGTGGGTGTTTAATAAGTGATTCGACTAGACCATTTTGTGTGTGAACATAAGTTACAGGATGTTCAACAGTTATTCCAATGGACATACAATAATCGTCACAAGCATGTGAGGAATATTCACCACCATTATTTAGACGAATTTTCTTTATTGGGTAATTTGGGAATTGTGCTCGCAATTTAATTATTTGAGCAAGCAATCTCTCAAACGCCAAATTACGAGTAGATAATAAACATACATGTGACCATCTAGTTGATACATCAATTAGCACCATAAAATATCGAAATGGTCCATATGGTGGATTTACAGGCTCACATATATCACCATGAATTCATTCTAGAAATGCAGGAGATTCAGTCCCAACTTTGACTTGTGATGGTCTAATAATTAATTTCTCTTGAGAACAAGCAACACAAGAGAATTCATTGGCTGTTAATACTTTTTGATTTTTCAATGAGTGGCCATGTGAATTCTCAATTATTCGTCTCATCATTATAGATCCGGAATGTCCGAGACGATCATGCCAAACCATAAAATCATTAGGAAGAGTAAACTTCTGGTCTACTAGGTGATGAATTTCAATTGCACTAATTTGTGCATAATATAATCCAGAAGAAAAAGAAGGTAATTTTTCTACTACGCATTTTTTTTCAGAAATGATACTTGTGAGTAATAAAAATTCACCATTTGTCTCAGTCATTGTCTCGATATGATATCCATTTTCGCGGATATCTTTAAAACTCAATAAGTTTCTTCGAGACTTGGTAGAGAATAGTGCATTATTTACAATAATTTTAGTCCCTTCAGGAAGAAATATAGTGGCTCTTCCGGAGCTTTCAATCAATTTTGCACTACCACTAATGGTATTAACGTTTGTATCCCCCATTTTCAAACAAGAAAAATATTTTTTATTTTTCAATATGGTGCGTAGTAACACTATCAATGAGACAAATATTATCATCACCATTATTTAATTTCAAATATTTGACATCTATTTCTTCTTCAGGAAGAAAATTTCAAACAAAAATAAATATTAATAAAGATGCGAAAATAAATATTCAATGGAAAGGAAATTACATGAAAGATATAAAACATCATAAAAATATTTAAATAATCATGGGATATTTGTTGACATCTTCAGGATGCTCAAAAAAATCAGCTACATAGAGGTGTGTCATATCAACATCATCACCATCATCATAATCATTCTTTTGATCAATGAAATTTATCTCAACACCTTTGTCTTTCTTTTTCAATGATGCTTGATAGAGGTCAACAAGATGTTCAGCCGTACGACAGGTACGGGACCAATGACCTTCCATACCCCATCGGTAGCATTTTTCTTCATAAACTTTATTTTCTCCATTTTTCTGATCGTAGTTATTTTCCCTCTTTTGGAAAACATTTTGTTGTTTGCCACGGTTAAAATTTTCGCGGGGCACAAATTTACTACGATCACGTCCACGGCCACGGCCACGTCCACGGCCTCCTCCACGGCCACATCTATGGCCACGTCCACGGCCTCGACCAGAATTTTAAAATTGGGTCGCATTCGCTTCAGGGAATGGACTTGCACCAGTTGGTCGGGACTCATGATTTTTCAGCAATAACTCATTGTTTTGTTCAGTCAAGAGAAGACATGCGATAAGTTCAGAATATTTTTTAAATCCCTTCTCTCGATATTGCTGCTGCAGGAGCATGTTAGAGACATGAAAAGTAGAAAATATTTTCTCTAACATATCTTCATCAGTGATTTTTTCGCCACATAATGATAATTGAGAAGTTATTCTGAACATGGCTGAATTATATTCGTTGACAGATTTAAAATCTTGCAGCGTAAGTGAAGCCAATCATATCGGGCTTTTGGAAGAACGACCAACTTCAGGTGGTCGAATCTTTCTTTCAAATCTCGCCAAAGGACAAGAGGATCTTTAACAGTAAGATACTCTATTTGTAATCCTTCATCTACATGATGACGAAGGAAAATCATAACTTTGGCACGGTCTTGACTTGAGAATTCATTTTTTTCCACAATAGTATTACCAAGACCCATTGCCTTAAGATGAATTTCAACATCTAATACCTATGATAAATAATTTTTTTCAGAAATATCAAGAGGTACGAACTCTTGTTTTGTAAGATTAGCAGTTAGAAATTGAAATAAGTTTTTGAGTTAGAAATATTAATGAGTATTGATGAGTGATCTATTGAATGATTTATTTATTCTGATGAGCTACGATTCCCGACATTAGGGGGAGGAAAAAATCAACCGAAAGAAAATCACCTGAAAAATTGAATTTCCTCGATCCTCATACAAAATAATGTAAACTAGAAGTTCAAGAAATTCTTCATTTGTAGAAAGTTATATTTATCGACTCCAGAAGAGTCATTAAATCAACTATTCCTGCAGGAAATACTTTGGTTAAAATTGATGTCCCTGAAGGACATGCACAAGTGCTATAAATAAATTTAAGGCCGGCCTACCTAAATAAGGTATAAATTGATTTCGAATAACTCCGGAGATTAAATAAATGTCATGATAAAATTCAACCCCTTGAAGAGGTCGCTCCCGAAGAGCCAACTCCTGAAGAGAATGAAATCATAGAAAATTTAATTGGAGCCTAATAAAATGTAGCACTTGATATTATAGAAATTAACGAGAATTATGAATCTAAATCGATTGATGAATGTCGGTATAGAAATGATCGGTCAAAATGAAAAGATGTGATCCAATCTGAATTAGACTCACTGGTTAAAAGAAAAGTTTTGGACTTGTAGTCCAAACACCTGAAGGTGTAAAGCCAGTAGAATATAAATGGGTATTTGTGATAAAAAGAAATAAGAAAAATAAAATTGTGAGGTATAAGGCAAGACTTGGACCCCAAGGATTTTCACAAAGGCCTGGATTTGATTATGATGAAACGTAATCACCTGTAGTGGATACTATCATATTTAAATATCTTATGAGTTTTGCAGTACATGAAAAAACTAGATATGCGTCTAATGGACGTCGTTACTGCATATTTATATGAAAATCTTGAAAATGATATTTATATGAGAATCTCCGAAGGATTCAACATGCCTGAAGCATGCAAATCAAATCCTAAAGATATTTATTCTATTAAATTACAAAGGTCTTTGTATGGCCTCAAACAATCTGAACGTATGTGGTATAACCGCCTCAATGAATGTCTAACTAAAGAACGTTATACCAATGATCCAATATGTCCATGTGTTTTTATAAAAAAAAAATGCATCAAATTTTGTGATCATTGTTATATATATTGATGATCTAAATCTGATTGGAACTCCGGAAGAAATTCAAAATAATGTTGAATATTTGAAGAAGGATTTTGAGATCAAGAATTTTGGAAAAACAAAATTCTACCTTGATTTACAAATTGAGCATTTGAAAAGTGAAATTTTTGTCCACCAAACTGCTTATACCCAGAAGGTATTAAAGCGATTTTATATGAATAAGGTACATACATTAAGTATTCCAATGGTTGTCAGATCATTAGATCCTAATAAGGATCCTTTTAGACCGCAAGAGGAAAATGAAGAGATACTTGGTCCTGAAGTACCATATCTCAGTGCAATTGGCGAAGAATATTGAAATGCGACGATTAAAAGATCTCAAATGATGTTTGCATCAGTGGGAGAAATTAATACACAGGAATAGTGTACTCTTTTTCCTTCATAGGGTTTTTGTCCCGATGAATTTTTCTCTAGTAAAGTTTTAACGAGGCATATTTTTTGTGTAATGGACATCCAAGTGGGAGTGTTATGAAACAATTTAAAGTGTGGATGTCCCTTTGTATTTTCAAGAGGATTAATTCATGATTTATGACTATATTATGTATAGAAGTTACAATCCATAAATCTACTCATGTAGTGGAGAAACCGTTTCATGAGTTTCTTCATATTCTTGTAATAGTGGGTGTTTAATAGAATTGATGTACCTTTAATCTTGTAGTACCTATATATAGAGATACATTGACACCCTTTGGTTTGACTTTTGTATCTTATTGGAATATAAGAATATCACTCTCTATTTCTCTACTTCTTTCTCCAATATTTCACTTGATATAATAATAGCTTATTTTATTAGTTTCATAAGATCGGTGTTATCCGGATAAGAGACCTGTTTCGGTGTTATCTTATCTGCAAAATTCCAATTTCTAACCTCAAAGTCAAGAGGTAGAAATTGGACCGACTGCTTGTACACTACATTACTACAGGCGTCTGGCAGGTATGCCTCCTCATGTCTGGTGCGGACCGGTGGTTTTTTTTCCTAACCTCAAAGTCAAGAGGTAGACATGAGGAGGCATACGTACCAGTCGCCTGTCAGATTTTTTTTTTTTTTTTTTATATATAGCGGACTCATCACTCTTTTCGGTGTTCTTAATATTTGCTCTTAGACCATAGAGTTGAAAAAGCTATCGACGAACAAAAGCTTCCGGCAGCATCTGCAAATATGGCGGCACTGAATTGTATAGACCTCTCCAATTCCGACATACAAAAATCTGTCTCTCTCCTCAGACAGGCAGGCACTCCACTCCTCCTTTTCTTTTTATTCCCCCCCCCCCCCCACAACACCTGCTATCGTTCGATTTATGTTTATTTTAGTGCATTCTTTGGCCTATCTGTGGGGTAAATTTACAGTTTTTTCCGATGATGAGTAATTTAGTTTGAAGGTTGAAGAACTGAAGGAGTGAATATATGAGTAGAAATTGGGACTAATACTTCTTAGCAAGTAATGAATTGTTCAGTTGTTAAGTTAGTATATAGTTTTTCCATGCAACGATGCAATAGATACAGTAAGTAACGTAACGTAACTCTGCATCTCAATTTTATGATCACTTTTATTGATTAGTGCTGCATTAATTTGCTATTGCAGCTATACATGGATAACCTGTTCTTGCCTGCACAAATACTCTTACAATAATATACACCTTTATCTAAAGCCGTTTCCATTCTCCATATCAGTGCTTACCAATGATTGGAATCATTCTGGGAGTTGAGTTACTTATTCCTAACGATGTTATCGTTTATTTAGGCTTGCTTGGACTCTGGATTTTTTTATGTAGTCAATCATGGTATCAGCCCAGAATTTATGGATGAGGTCTTTTCTCAAAGCAAAAGGTTCTTTAGTCTACCACTTGATGAAAAGATGAAGCTTCTCAGGAATGAAAAAAACCGTGGTTACACTCCTCTTCTAGATCAGCATCTGGATCCTGTCAACCAGATACATGGTTTGTTTTCTCATACCTATTGCGTTTATCCTAATTTTTATATCCGATGGTTGTTAATACCAGAATATAAGGACAGGTGTAGCCAATGCATTATACAAGTGAATAGTTGGAGTTCATTCTCTTGTCGCTTTAGAGTATTTTCATTTTCAGCTACACTTTCCGGCCTTACATGTTGACTATATCAACTCCTGGTTGTGGCTATATTTGCATTGCTATCAAATGTCACTTATCAGGCCTCTTTTATGTTGTTTATATGCTCCTTTTCTTTCTGCATCCTCTGTTCTCTTATGTGATGTTTGTACATGCCACTTACCAGAATGAGCAGCAGAACTAAGTTCGTGTTTTTATTTGAGCTAAGCATTTCTGCGCCCTGATGTTCTTGTAGGAGATTATAAAGAAGGATATTACATTGGTGTGGAAATACCAGAAGATGATCCTCAAGCCGAAAAACCATTTCGTGGACCAAACTTGTGGCCTACAGCAGGTAACTTTGCTACGCAATTATTGTTACATGTTGAACATCAATCTTGCTTCATAAATCTTGCAAATCTTTTGGTTAAAAGTGGAATTTTTTTTTTCTGTAAAGATATTTTGCCTGGATGGAGAGAAACTATGGAGAGATACCACCGCGAAGCACTGTAAGTATTGAGATGCCTATCATGTATCAGAAAAACTATCTATTTTTCTTGCATGTGGTTGTACTCATCGGTGCTGCAGAAGTAACTTAATGTCAAGTACTGACCTGAATCATCTTTGCTGTTGTATGAGTAAGCAGCAGATTAATTTAGTTAATCATATTGATTAATCATCTTTGGGTGCAAGGGTATATTTTTTTCTTAACCAATTTGCATTTCCATCACCTTAACAACATTTGATGTGTTAAATTCTGATGAAATTGGTGGTTGGGACACTTAGATTGTAAATTGCTGGCCATCCGGTTAAATTACTTAATTCGATGTCACTAGTGCATAAGATGTTATATCTCTGCTCCCATGCAGTTGCATATTTACAAAATCAGATAAATCATTATTTCTTTTAGTGGAACAGTCATTATTGATGAATATGTGTCATCAAATCGTGTTGAGTAAGTCCAAATACATAGCTTTTGTATTCGCTCTCATTTCTAATACATTAATTGATTAGACTTAGACACAATTTTTTGACTCACCTATGATGTCTTTAAGCACTTGCTTGAATCCACACATTCACTGTTAATTCTTCCTAGTTTGAAGAATGGAATTCTGTGTTTAATTATCAGGTAATTAAACAATGATCACCACATTTCTCAAGCGAGAACCTATCATTTTGTTCATCATTTGACCATTGAAATATTGGTGCTTTTCATTTTGCAAAGGCTTATCTTGTTCCAAGGTACAATACTAGTCAATGATGTTGAAATGAAACTGAAGTCATTGTCTGGTTCTGCATCTTTTCTATTGCCAAATTTGAAAGGTTCTTGATTATTATCTTGTGATGTACTTTCAGCAGTTCTTTCCAAATCTTCCTACATTTAGCTCTACATCTTGCAGACTGCTTTTACAGCTTGTTTGATACTGACATCCTCTCTATCTTTATTCTTGCGTTCAGTGAGGTTGCAAGGGCAGTTGCTAGAATTATAGCCCTAGCACTTGACCTGGATGGAAACTTTTTTGATCAATCAGAAATGCTAGGCGATCCTATTGCAACTTTGCGGCTGCTACATTATGAAGGTCAGGTTGTGGACAGTTTCCTAAAGAAGGCAGTATTTATAAGCTGACATGAGCTTGATTAATTTCAGGTAAAATCTCTGAACCAGAGAGAGGAATATATGGTGCAGGTGCCCACAGTGACTTTGGCTTGCTTACCTTGTTAGCCACAGATGATGTCACTGGTCTTCAGGTATACACAAACGTTGGAATTAGATTGATTAGGAATGATCCCATAATTATTCTTGAGTGGGACCATGAACCTGCTGTTCCATTGCAGATATGCAAGGACAAGCATGTTGAGCCTCAGATTTGGGAATATGTGTCACCAGTGAAAGGGTAAGGCCTTTTTCTCTCAACGATCAGTTTCTCTCAAGTAGAAACGAATTTTCTGTTCATGATTCCTTGTTTGGTGTGTTTGGACATTTCATCATACATATATTAAAAAAAAATTAAAAAAGGATATTATGCTGTCACTCCATAGATCAAAAAGTCTTCAGCTTATGAATTAGTATAGGTCATTAACCTAAAGAACTTTCTTATGGTTATGCTCTTGGCATTCTGCCATTCTTATTTTTATTTGAGGACTACTTGTTAAATTATTGTTGCAGCATAACTCTTATAGATTAGTCCCAATGATAAGTATCATGCTGCATTCTATGATGGCTGCAAATAAATAGTTGATACACGGTACGCAGAGCATTTATTGTGAATCTTGGAGATTTACTGGAGCGCTGGAGCAATTGTTCTTTCAGGTAATTATGAGTTTCTACTAAGCACAGTAATCCTTTTTTCCCCCTCCTGAAAAAATGATAATGGATCTTGAGCTATTGCAACTGCATTTTTCTTATCTGTGTTTTAACACAAATTATGCACCAATAATTGAATGTCTAACACAGACAAGGAGTTCCCATATTTTACCAGTCTTTTTTAGAAGCATTCAGTTTTTAATTAGACAGCTGTTTCAGTCAAGGAGTTCTCATGTTCTAGCACACATTGAACCTAATTATTATCTTTATGGTGGTTTCGGTGTAAGAAAAACAATCACTGATGTCTGAAGTTACAAACTCTTCGTAAAAGCAGTCATCCATATTCACTGGTTGGGTTATGAAGTTTGATAATTCAGGAAACCTGAAAATTTATAGTTGAGGGCCTGGAATTTATGGTTTCTTGGAGATAAAATAATTGAATATCTAATTTGCTGAACTTTCTTCTCCGTGATGTTGAAATTGTTCTGTTGTGGGGATCATTTTCAGGTCAACACTACATCGAGTCTTGGTTGGCGGTCAAGATAGATATTCTGTAAGGCTTTCTGAACCTCCTTATGTTCTGTAACAGCAATGTTTTGTTGGAATGAGATCCTCATCTTAAACAGTGTGTGCGTCAAATATATTAGCACAAGGAAAGTTTCAGACGTAGTTCTAAATAGTTAAATCTTTCTCAAGCCATAGCTTTACAGATACAGTGGACATTACAAGCTCAGCTGATTTCTACATGAGAAATTTAGTTCTGTAAGCAGCGATCAGTGCCTTGCTAATTTCTTCTCTCTGTGATGGTGGGCAGATTGCTTTCTTCGTGCTGCCCAGTTTCAATTGTGTTGTCAAATGCTTGCCAACCTGCCACTCAGAGGATGATCCTCCGAAGTATGTATTGCATTTAGATACATGATATGGGATTTTGTAGGTCATTGTTATCCTTCTTTTAGTTGTTTTGGCCAGAAGAGATCTGCTATTGGTTGCAATGTTCACGTACGTGAAAGGTTTGGTCGTTAATTCTCAATTACAAGGTTTTTTTTTTCCGTCAAAATCGCTCTTGGAATCGGTAATAGTAGATGCCAAGCTGTTTAGTTAGTAAATTTAGTTTGACCTCTAACATCCAAGGTGGATCAGCGGAAAACCTTTGTATGTTTTGGCCAGATGTAATGGTCTCATTGTGCTATTGATTTATTGTCGCTGTATTCAGGTACCCACCCGTCACATGTGGAGCTTGCTTGATGCAGAGATATGAAGATACGCATGTTGATCTGAGCTCCTAGGATAGTTCGACCCTTGATTGGCAAGGCATCAGTTGTTTCATGTAACGGATGGTGGATAAACATTCTATCAGTTGGTTTCCACTTTTTAACTCTTTTTTTTTTTTGCGGGTCGCAGGCTCCTTTTTTTTCTCTTTTTTTTTTTTGGTGGAAAAAATAGAAGTTTATTTTAGAAAGTATCTAAGTGTATTTATTGACATAATAAGTTAAATATAATTTGAATGTACTCATGAATACTATAAAACTAGTGTGAATACACATGCTACGTACGGCGCTGACATTATTGAAAAAATTAAAATAAAAGGGTGAATTAAAAAAGGTTAAAAAATTGTAACAACACAATTAAAATATAATATCTATCTAACAATAGTTTAAAATATTATAGAATGTGTATAATATTCAATAATTACCTTTTTCTGAAGATAGATCCTGAAAAAATAATAGAAATTTATATTAGAAAATGAATGATATATGAATAAAAATGAATGTAATTAAATGCTGTTAAAATAAAATATTTACAGATATTATGCCTTCAATTTGATAATCTTGCATGAAGGTGCGAACACTCTTCACATCAATCAACTTTTAGTACGAAAGTCAAAATCGGTGATTTAATTAATTCTGTTAAATTTTGTCGAATGCGTACTTAGGGGTGTACCGTATACGCGAGCCAAGCTACTCGCGAGTAGCTTGGTCAACGACTTGGCTCGAACTCGGGTTGACCGAGTTCGAGCCGAGTTTCGAGTAGCTCGAATGAAAATCGAGTCGAGTTTCGAGTCAAAAATCCCCGACTCGAGGCTCGTCGAGCCGGGGTTATTTAAATAATATATTTATAATTTAAATAATATATATGTATTATAATTATAAAATGACTATTATGGGTATAAGTTATATGGAATTTACAAAATACCCTTCGTTATCGAGCCTTATCGAGTCGAGTTTCGAGTTTAGAGCGAGTACATCGAGTCGAGTTTCGAGTATCAATTTTTTTGACTCGGTCGAGATCGAGCCGAGCTCGAGCCTAGGGATATATGAGTCGAGTCGAGCTCGAGTATAGCACTACTTGAGCTCGACTCGGCTCGATTACATCTCTATGCGTACTACAAATGAAAATGCACGATCTTTGCATGAATTGATTCATTGGTTGAACAACCTATCACCATTGTCCTGAGAATTAAGTACGTGCGAAATTCAAAATTAGTGTATTTTTTTTTACATAGTTTATAAATAGCATTATAAAAAATAAACATATATCAAGAAATTCTATCTTTCTTTGTAATTCTCTGAGATAAGAAACATCACAACCAAATACGAATCATGCATGTCTGTCTTGTAGATTAAGATGCATGATACCACTGAAATTTTTGATTTGTATGTTAAGTGTTAACATTGTACTTGTTTGACAAATAAAATGTTATATACAGTACAGAAAAATTTGTTAAAATTAAAGGTACATGAAATTAATTACCTAACAACAGTGTCGACCACGTCATTACAATGCATACACACTATTTTTGAAAAATGACTTTCACATAATTGTTCATAATTTTTGCATAGCACATAAAACATGTTTTCTATATTAATACTCTGAATGTAAGCAAATATTCGAAAATATTTAACCTAATAAGAATGAAAGAAAGTATAGGTTATGATTATAAATTTAAAAAATTTGTGTAATAATTAAATTAAATAGAGTAAGTTTACCGTATACATGATTGTATATTCGGATATCCATATTTTCTTTGAATTTGCTATCAACAATGCTTGTGATGTTGTAAAATTGCTTGATCTCAACCACGTAACTAACTTTCGAACACATGTATCATTTTCAAACCTATAATTTTTTGAAATACATGTTGATAAAAGTATGAAACAACATTAGAAATTTGATGTAGTGTTACTGATGGAACTCATGAACTGCGCAGGTATCGAGCAAAATTTAAATTGTGATTGATGTACAATTTGCTAGGTCCAATTGTACAAAGTGATGGTCTTGCATAGTATGGTTATATTCGCTAAAAAACTATTCAAATTATATAGAATATAAGTAAAAGTATTTGATTTACCTTTGAAATTTTGTACGCAAATAACATATGCTAGTAAAATAATTATTTTTTGCAGTAGACTGATATTATAGAATTTGTAGTATATTCAATAACTTGATACCCAAATCACCGATGAGGCAAAATTTGCCTAAATAAACTTTACAGTGTTCTAACTTCTTGCAAAAGAAAAAAGCGCTAAATAGTCCTAATTGGTATCGCAAGTTACGGCAACGTGCCAGTGACATCTAGGCCTAATTTTTTTTTTCGAGGTCAAAATCTAGTCCTAATTGATTCTGCTGTTTCTTGATCATGTTGTATGCTTCCGAATTAAAATTGTATTAAAATAACATGTGAATGAGCATTTGTCTTTAATTACATGTATAAAAAGGATTTAAAGTATAAACAACAAACTATAAACGGTTTATGAAGAAGATTATGGGAAAGTTTTAAATTTTAAATTTGACTGGTGATAGGGTTGGTTATAACCCACTACTTTTTATGTATTAAAATAAATAAAAAAATATAGACAAAAATCTATAACCCACTACCTGTTCCGTTCTTGAGATTTTTTTTAGGGTTAAATATAGTAAATCCCCTTAACTTTACATTTAATTGCACTTTACCCCCTCAACTTTATATTTAGTTGTACATTTGTGATTTTTTTGAAACATGATTGTAATTTGCAAAGCTCATTTGTAGGGGTGGTTATAACGTTAGTGTGGTGACAAATATTTCTTAATTATAAAAATGTAACATTGTATTAAAATAGCATACGAATAAGCACTTATCTTTAAGTAAGGAGTAAAAATGATTTAAAATATAAATAACAAACTATAAACGGTTTATGAAATAGATAGTGGGAATGTTTTAAATTTTAAATTTGATTTGTGATAGGGTTGATTATAACCCACTACGTTTTATATATTAAAATAAATACAAAAATTTAGAAAAAAAATGAGATGTTTGGAAGTCATTAAGAGGGTTTCTGCTAAAAATCCCCTCTGCAATACATATAGATATAGATAAGTAAAAGCATTTGATTTACTTCTGAAATTTTGTACGCAAATGACACATACTAGTAAAATAATTATTTTTTGTAGCAGACTGATATTATAGGATTTGTAGTATATTCAATAACTTGGTACTCAAATCACCGATGAGGCAAAGTTTGCCTAAATAAGTTTTACAGTGTTCTAATTCCTTGCAAAAGAAAAAAGCGCTAAATAGTTCTAATTAGCATCGCAAGTTACGGCAACGTGCCAGTGGCATCGAGGTCTAATTTTTTTTTCGAGGTCAAAATTTAATCCTAATTGGTTCTGCTGTTTCTTAATCATGTTGTATGATTCCGAATTAAAATTGTATTAAAATAGCATGTGAATGAGCATTTGTCTTTAATTAAGGAGTACAAAGAATTGAAAATATAAACAACAAACTATAAACGGTTTATGAAATAGATTATAGGAAAGTTTTTTGACTGGTGATAGGGTTGGTTATAACTCACTACCTTTTATGTATTAAAATATATACAAAAATCTAGACAAAAATGTATAACCCACTACTTGTTCCGTTTTTGAAATATTTTTTTTGGTTAAATATAGTAAACCCTATTAACTTTACATTTAGTTGCATTTTACTCCCTCATCTTTACATTTAGTTGCACATTTGTGATTTTTTTGAAACATGATTGTAATTTGCAAAGTTCATTTGTAGGGGTAGTTATAGGGTTATTGTGGTGACAAATATTTCTTAATTATAAAAATATAACATTGTATTAAAATAGCATACGAATAAGCATTTGTCTTTAAGTAAGGAGTAAAAAGAATTTAAAGTATAAATATCAAAATATAAACGGTTTATGAAATAGATAGTGGGAATGTTTTAAATTTTAAATTTGATTTGTGATAGGTTGGTTATAACCCACTACTTTTTATGCATTAAAATAAATACAAAAATTTAGAACAAAGAATGAGAAGTTTGGAAGTCATTAAGAGAGTCTCTGCTAAAAATTCCTTCTGCAATACATATAGATATAGATAAGTAAAAGCATTTGATTTACCTCTGAAATTTTGTACGCAAATAACACATGCTAGTAAAATAATTATTTTTTTGTAGCATACTGATATTATAGGATTTATAGTATATTCAATAACTTGATACTCAAATCACCCATGAGACAAAGTTTGCCTAAATAAACTTTATAGTGTCCTAACTCCTTGCAAAAGAAAAAAGTGTTAAATAATCCTAATTGGCATCGCAAGTTACGACAACGTTCCAGTGGCATCTAGGTCTAATTTTTTTTTTCGAGGTCAAAATCTAGTCCTAATTGATTCTGCTGTTTCTTGATCATGTTGTATGATTCCGAATTAAAATTGTATTAAAATAGCCTATGAATGAGCATTTGTCTTTGATTAAATAGTAAAAAGAATTTAAAGTATAAACAACAAACTATAAACGATTTATGAAGTAGATTATGGAAAAGTTTTAAATTTTAAATTTGACTGGTGATAGGGTTGGTTATAACCCACTACTTTTTATGTATTAAAATAAATATAAAAATCTAGACAAAAATCTATAACCCACTACCTGTTCCGTTCTTGGAATTTTTTTTAGGGTTAAATATAGTAAGCCCCCTTAACTTTACATTTAACTGCACTTTACCCCCTCAACTTTACATTTAGTTGCACATTTGTGATTTTTTTGAAACATGATTATAATTTGCAAAGCTCATTTGTAGGGGTGGTTATAGGGTAAGTGTGGTGACAAATATTTCTTAATTATAAAAATGTAACATTGTATTAAAATAACATACGAATAAACATTTGTCTTTAATTAAGGAGTAAAAAGAATTTAAAGTATAAATAACAAACTATAAACGGTTTATGAAGTAGATAGTGAGAATGTTTTAAATTTTAAATTTGATTTGTGATAGGGTTTGTTATAACCCACTACTTTTTATGTATTAAAATAAATATAAAAATTTAGAAAAAAAATGAAAAGTTTGGAAGTCATTAAGAGGGTCTTTGCTAGAAATCCCTTCTGCAATACATATAGATATAGATATAAATACCCTGTGAACAACTAAATACTTCTACGACTATCAAAAAAAAAAATGCACGAACCAAACAAAAATGACGACTCACTTGCGGATACACTTCTCCGAGGCCTAGGCCAATCAGCCATGTTGTCCTTCCTCCTGGATTTATTTGTCCTAACCCATGAACCATGTTATCCAAAATGCAAGTTTGGAGGAGCAAAAAGAAAGCCCTTCCCTTCTCCAAGTACGGACTACAGAATAAATGATACTCCATTCATCCCACTTTGATAGTCCTGTTTTTTTTTTCACACAGTTTAAGAAAAAGTAGTTAACTTTGTTGGAAAAGTAAATTTAGATTGCTATTTTTCTAAAATATCCTCACATTAAATAGAGTACAACTTTATGGGAACTTGAATTGATGGTAAAAAAAGAGTCAACTCTCATTAAATGTGGTAGGTTTATAGTAACAACAACTTACATTGAATAAGGGTATTTTAAGAAAATTAAAATACAACTACATTCTTCAATTGGAAAGTGTATTATAATTTGGGACAGATGAAAAAGGAAAACAAAACTATCAAGTGGGACGGAGGGAGTAATACCTTTTCTGCCCGGCATTTTCGCTTGTCCCAGAACCATATCAACCGCGTTATGCAAAATGCAAGTTCTGCAGTGCCAAAGAAATCCCTTCTCTATTCCCCTGCATTAACGAGAAATTACGTAGTACTACTGTGCTTTGCACTTCTGGATCTCCTCAACTGGTTGCTCCCGTGCAAAAAAAAAAAAAAAAAAAATCTCCCGCGCTCATTAAGGAGCAACAATATTCGATTTGAAGGGCAACTAAACTCTAGAAAATATTTTTGGGGAAATCGTCCAAACTGTCCCTCACATTTTGTAAAATAACTTTTTTCGTCCCTCACTTTTAAAAGTGTAATTTTATATCCCTTACATATTCACATCGGACAAATTTAGTCTCTAACTAGGTTTCCGATCATTTTTTGGCCAGAATCCATCATGTGCAAGGCACGTGATCATTTTTGAAGGGTAAATTTGTCAAATTATATTTTACATAATCTGATCTATAGTTCTCCACATTTTATAAAATAAATTTTTTCGTCTCTCACATTTTATAAAATGATTTTTTTCATCCCTCACATTTCACAAAATGAATTTCTTCATCCCTCGTATTTCAAAAAATAAATTTTTCATTTCTCACTAATTAATTTTACGTGCAAGCGTCAGACACAGACACAGAGACCCGTGCAAGCGTCATATTTTTACAACAGATCAGCTGATTACGTGGCAGAGCGTACAGACACATTTTGTCGCAGCTTATTAGAGACCACTGTGACACACGAGTCCTCCATCATAAGACAAACCATTGGATGAAGGCACACCAGCAGCAGGACAAAACTGAGAAATCACCGGTAACTTCGGTAGTTTGGAGTGTACATGCAGCTTTCAGCGAACTTCACCGGATCCGCAGGTCGAGGAAGCCGTGTTGCCACACCTACATAATAAGCAAACAGGATTTAGGCATAAATCTCGTTTGAGTTTTAGAGATAAAAAAGGAGGGGCCTTTGAGCACCCGCATAGGAAAATATGTAAAGAGCACACACCGAGCTCATATGCTTTTGCAGCAACACCAGCAGCAATATGAGCTGAGATTTTTCTGATATTTGCAAATGGAGGATAAATCATCCCCCGTCCATAATGCTCGTCTGCAACTTGCTTAGCCAAAGCTTCCGCTGTTCCAATATAGAGACTAAACGTATCAACATACTACACTACAATTAACAAGACAGCAAACCTCGACATGCAAATACTTACATGCTGCCAGAAGCATATCATCATGAACACGAATTGCACCACACATGACCAAACCAAAACCAAATCCAGGAAATATGTAGCAATTGTTTGCCTGCATTCCCAAGACAGCATAATTTAATTACTGTCCGCTCGGTTAATGAAGGAAACTGTGACAAAATCAGGAACATGAGAAATTTATTAAATCTGGCCAGGGACGTAAACTTTGCCGCTGAATTCAACAGGGTCAAATGGACTATAACCAGACAAAGTTGTTTGAAGCCAATGGAAGGAATGTTTGATCTGGAGATGGCTCTGTCCATGACAACTATGGAGGAGAACTATATCCAGACAAAGTTGTTTGAAGCCAAGACTTTGAACCAGAATCAACTGAGTGAAATGCCGATGGTGGAAGCAGTTGGAGACTGCATAATTTGCATGGAAGGTTTCGAGTCCGGCGTTGGGGGTAAAAAAGTTCCATGTGGGCACGTCTTCCATTCATCTTGTATAGCTCAGTGGCTCTCCGATCACAATTCTTGTCCTCTTTGCCGATCCACAGTTCTCACTGCCACCTAAACATCTTTTCCTGTCACTTCATCATTTGAAAATACACATTCTTTTATTTTTTTCCCTCTTCGATTTTGCATCAATTAATTATTTCTGTAACATGAATCATGCTCCGTTGTCATAAATATAGACTTGGAGCTGATTAATCGGACGTTACAATTTGTTATGAATATTCATGCTCCTTTATTTGATATGGATTGGAAGATGCTTTACTTCCTTCTATTCCCCGAGTTTTTCATTTTCCCCTTTGTTTCTCTTTTTATAAGCAGATATGCAATGCACTGAAACATAGGATTCAAAGCTGCGTTAAAGCATTTGTGTTGTAAAAGTTTAAAGACGTATTTCTTCTGCCTCTGGGGTTAACGATTCTATCCGTTTGGATTAGCTATTTTTTTATTTTTAGGGTGTTTTTGAAATCCTTTTGGATTTACTGTGGCAGAGTTTTTAGAGTATATTTTTAGATATTTAAGAGTTGTAGAGTTTTTAAAATATATTTTAAATATTAAAAGAAATTTAGATTACTTTTTAAAAAATTTTTATAGTATATAAAAAATTAATTTTTAAAAAACTAATAAATCCAAACAGTTCTTTTATTCTTAGGTTTTTCTAATAAGTGTTTACGGACACTTTGTTAGCATATCTAAATAATATTTAATCTATTGTATCAATAAAGAAGACACTTGTAGTTATTAGCTCCTCTTGCATTTATATGCCTTTTCAATTGATCTCCATTTTTCTAAAAAAAAATTAACACGTAAACGCATCGGTACTTATCCACAAAAGAATTAAATGAGTCCATGCACACTTTTGTGGCACAAAAATGTTTCGGCGTTATCCGGATAAGAGACCTGTTATCTTATCTGCAAAATTCCAATTTCTAACCTCAATGTCAAGAGGTAGAAATTGTACACTACACTAATACAGGCGCCTGGCAAATTTTTTTTTTTTTTTTTTTTTTATATGGCGGACTCATCACTTTTTTCGGTATTCTTAATATTTGCTCTTAGACCATAGAGTTGAAAAAGCCATCGACGAACAAAAGCTTCCGGCAGCATCTGCAAATATGGCGGCACTGCATTGTATAGACCTCTCCAATTCCGACATACAAAAATCTGTCTCTCTCGTCAGACAGGCAGGCACTCCACTCCTCCTTTTCTTTTTATTCCCCCCCTCCCCCCCCCCCCCAACAACACCTGCTATCGTTCGATTTAAGTTTATTTTTGTGCATTCTTTGGTCTATCTGTGGGGTAAATTTACAGTTTTTTCCGATGATGAGTAATTTAGTTTGAAGGTTGAAGAACTAAAGGAGTGAATATATGAGTAGAAAGTGGGACTAATACTTCTTGGCAAGTAATGAATTGTTCAGTTGTTAAGTTAGTATATAGTATTTCCATGCAACGATGCAATAGATACAGTAAGTAACGTAACGTAACTCTGCGTCTCAATTCTATGATCACTTTTATTGATTAGTGCTGCATTAATTTGTTATTGCAGCTATACATGGATAACCTGTTCGTGCCTGCACAAATAGTCTTACAATAATATACACCTTTATCTAAAGCCGTTTCCATTCTCCATATCAGTGCTTACCAATGATTGGCATCATTCTGGGAGTTGAGTTACTTACTCCTAATGATGTTATCGTTTATTTAGGCTTGCTCGGACTCTGGATTTTTTTATGTAGTCAATCATGGTATCAGCCCAGAATTTATGGATGAGGTCTTTTCTCAAAGCAAAAGGTTCTTTAGTCTACCACTTGATGAAAAGATGAAGCTTCTGAGGAATGAAAAAAACCGTGGTTACACTCCTCTTCTAGATCAGCATCTGGATCCTGTCAACCAGATACATGGTTTGTTTTCTCATAACTATTGTGTTTATCCTAATTTTTATATCCGATGGTTGTTTATACCAGAGTATAAGGACAGGTGTAGCCAATGCATTATACAAGTGAATAGTTGGAGTTCATTCTCTTGTCGCTTTAGAGTATTTTCATTTTCAGCTACACTTTCCGGCCTTACATGTTGACTATATCAACTCCTGGTTGTGGCTATATTTGCATTGCTATCAAATGTCACTTATCAGGACTCTTTTATGTTGTTTATATGCTCCTTTTCTTTCTGCATCCTCAGTGATGTTTGTACATGCCACTTACCAGAATGAGCAGCAGAACTAAGTTCATGTTTATATTTGAGCTAAGCATTTCTGCGCCCTGATGTTCTTGTAGGAGATTATAAAGAAGGATATTACATTGGTGTGGAAGTACCAGAAGATGATCCTCAAGCCGAAAAACCATTTCATGGACCAAACTTGTGGCCTACAGCAGGTAACTTTCCTACGCAATTATTGTTACATGTTGAACATCAATCTTGCTTCATAAATCTTGCAAATCTTTTGGTTAAAAGTGGAATTTTTTTTTTCTGTAAAGATATTTTGCCTGGATGGAGAGAAACTATGGAGAGATACCACCGCGAAGCACTGTAAGTATTGAGATGCCTATCATGTATCAGAAAAACTATCTATTTTTCTTGCATGTGGTTGTACTCATCGGTGCTGCAGAAGTAACTTAATGTCAAGTACTGACCTGAATCATCTTTGCTGTTGTATGAGTAAGCAGCAGATCAATTTAGTTAATCATATTGATTAATCATCTTTGCGTGCAAGGGTATATTTTTTTCTTAACCAATTTGCAGTTCCATCACCTTAACAGCATTTGATGTGTTAAGTTCTGATGAAATTGGTTGTTGGGCCATTTAGATTGCAAATTGCTGGCCATCCGGTTAAATTACTTATTTCGATGTCACTGATGCATAAGATGTTATATCTCTGCTCCCATGCGGTTGTATATTTACAAAATCAGATAAATCATTATTTCTTTTAGCGGAACAGTCATTATTGATGAATATGTGTCATCAAATCGTGTTGAGTAAGTCCAAATACATAGCTTTTGTATTCGCTCTCATTTCTAATACATTAATTGATTAGACTTAGACACAATTTTTTGACTCACCTATGATGTCTTTAAGCACTTGCTTGAATCCACACATTCACTGTTAATTCTTCCTAGTTTGAAGAATGGAATTCTGTGTTTAATTATCAGGTAATTAAACAATGATCACCACATTTCTCAAGCGAGAACCTATCATTTTGTTCATCATTTGACCATTGAAATATTGGTGCTTTTCATTTTGCAAAGGCTTATCTTGTTCCAAGGTACAATACTAGTCAATGATGTTGAAATGAAACTGAAGTCATTGTCTGGTTCTGCATCTTTTCTATTGCCAAATTTGAAAGGTTCTTGATTATTATCTTGTGATGTACTTTCAGCAGTTCTTTCCAAATCTTCCTACATTTAGCTCTACATCTTGCAGACTGCTTTTACAGCTTGTTTGATACTGACATCCTCTCTATCTTTATTCTTGCGTTCAGTGAGGTTGCAAGGGCAGTTGCTAGAATTATAGCCCTAGCACTTGACCTGGATGGAAACTTTTTTGATCAATCAGAAATGCTAGGCGATCCTATTGCAACTTTGCGGCTGCTACATTATGAAGGTCAGGTTGTGGACAGTTTCCTAAAGAAGGCTGTATTTATAAGCTGACATGAGCTTGATTAATTTCAGGTAAAATCTCTGAACCAGAGAGAGGAATATATGGTGCAGGTGCCCACAGTGACTTTGGCTTGCTTACCTTGTTAGCCACAGATGATGTCACTGGTCTTCAGGTATACACAAACGTTGGAATTAGATTGCTTAGGAATGATCCCATAATTATTCTTGAGTGGGACCATGAACCTGCTGTTCCATTGCAGATATGCAAGGACAAGCATGTTGAGCCTCAGATTTGGGAATACGTGTCACCAGTAAAAGGGTAAGGCCTTTTTCTCTCAACGATCAGTTTCTCTTAAGTAGAAACAAATTTTCTGTTCATGATTCCTTGTTTGGTGTGTTTGGTCATTTCATCATGCTTATAGTAAAAAAAATTAAAAAAGGATATTATGCTGTCACTCCATAGATCAAAAAGTCTTCAGCTCATGAATTAGTATAGGTCATTAACCTAAAGAACTTTCTTATGGTTATGCTCTTGGCATTCTGCCATTCTTATTTTTATTTGAGGACTACTTGTTAAATTATTGTTGCAGCATAACTGTTATAGATTAGTCCCAATGATAAGTATCATGCTGCATTCTATGATGGCTGCAAATAAATAGTTGATGCACGGTATGCAGAGCATTTATTGTGAATCTTGGAGATTTACTGGAGCGCTGGAGCAATTGTTCTTTCAGGTAATTATGAGTTTCTACTAAGCACAGTAATCCTTTTTTCCCCCTCCTGAAAAAATGAGAATGGATCTTGAGCTATTGCAACTGTTAGTTCTCATTTTTCTTATCTGTGTTTTAACACAAATCATGCACCAATAATTGAATGTCTAACACAGACAAGGAGTTCCCATATTTTACCACTCTTTTCTAGAAGCATTCAGTTTTTAATTAGACAGCTGTTTCAGTCAAGGAGCTCTCATGTTCTAGCACACATTGAACCTAATTATCTTTATGGTGGTTTCGGTGTAAGAAAAACAATCACTGATGTCTGAAGTTACAAACTCTTCGTAAAAGCAGTCATCCATATTCAATGGTTGGGTTATGAAGTTTCATAATTCAGGAAACCTGAAAATTTATAGTTGAGGGCCTGGAATTTATGGTTTCTTGGAGATAAAATAATTGAATATCTAATTTACTGAACTTTCATCTCCGTGATGTTGAAATTGTTCTGTTGTGGGGATCATTTTCAGGTCAACACTACATCGAGTCTTGGTTAGCGGTCAAGAAAGATATTCTGTAAGGCTTTCTGAACCTCCTTATGTTCTGCAACAGCAATGTTTTGTTGGAATGAGATCCTCATCTTAAACAGTGTGTGCGTCAAATATATTAGCACATGGAAAGTTTGAAACGTAGTTCTAAATAGTTAAATCTTTCTCAAGCCATAGCTTTACAGATACAGTGGACATTACAAGCTCAGCTGATTTCTCCATGAGAAATTTAGTTCTGTAAGCAGCGATCAGTGCCTTGCTAATTTCTTCTCTCTGTGATGGTGGGCAGATTGCTTTCTTCGTGTTTCCGAGTTTCAATTGTGTTGTCAAATGCCTGCCAGCCTGCCACTCAGAGGAGAATCCTCCGAAGTATGTATTGCATTTAGATACATGATATGGGATTTTGTAGGTCATTATTATCTTCTTTTAGTTGTTTTGGCCAGAAGAGATCTGCTATTGGTTGCAATGTTCACGTACGTAAAAGGTTTGGTCGTTAATTCTCAATTACAAGTTTTGTCTTTTTTTCGTCAAAATTCGCTCTTGGAACCGGTAATAGTAGATGCCAAGCTGTTTAGTTAGTAAATTTAGTTTGACCTCTAACATCCCACCCAAGGTGGATCAGCAGAAAACTTTTGTATGGTTTGGCCAGATGTAATGGTCTTATTGTGCCATTGATTTATTGTATCTGTATTCAGGTTCCCACCCGTCACATGTGGAGCTTACTTGATGCAGAGATATGAAGATACGTATGGTGATCAGAGCTCCTAGGATAGTTCGACCCTTGATTGGCAAGGCCTCAGTTGTTTCATGTAACGGATGGTAGATAAACATTCTATCAGTTGGTTTCCACTTTTTCACTCTTTTTTTTTTTTTTTGCGGGTGGCAGGCTCCGTTTTTTTCTCCTTTTTTTTTGTGGTAAAAGTAGAAGTTTATTTTAGAAAGTATCTAAGTGTATTTATTGACATAATAAGTTAAATATAATTTGAATGTCCTCATGAATACTATAAAACTAGTGTGAATATCCGTGCTACGCACGGTGCTGACATTATTGAAAAAATGAAATTAAAAGGATGAATAAAAAAAGGTTAAAAAAGTGTACCAACACAATTAAAATATAATATCTGTCTAATAATAGTTTGAAATATTATAGAATGTGTATATTATTCAAAAATTACCTTTTTTCGGAAGATAGATCCTGAAAAAATAATAAAAATTTATATTAGAAAATGAATGATATATGAATAAAAATGAATGTAATTAAATGTTGTTAAAATGAAATATTTACAGATATTTTGCATTCGATTTGATAATCTTGTATGAAGGTGCGATCACTCTTCACATCAATCAACTTTTAGTACGAAAGCCAAAATTGGTGATTTAATTAATTCTGTTGAATTTTGTGGAATGCGTACTAGAAATGAAAATGCATGATCTTCGCAAGAATTAATTCATTGGTTGCGAAATTCAAAATTAGTGTATTTGTTTTACATAATTTATAAATAGCATTATAAAAAATAAACATATATCGAGAAATTCTATCTTCCTTTGTAATTCTCTGAGATAAGGAGCATCACAATCAAATACGAATCATGCATGTCTGTCCTGTAGATTAAGATGCATGATACCACTGAAATTTTTGATTTGTATGTTAACATTGTACCTGTTTGACAAATAAAATGTTATATACAATACAGAAAAATTTGTTGAAATTAAAGGTACATGAAATTAATTACCTAATAATAGTGTCGACCACGTTATTACAATGCATACACACTATTTTTGAAAAATAACATTCACATAATTGTCCACAATTTTTGCATAGCACATAAAACATGTTTTCTATGTTAATGCTCTGAATGTAAGCAAGTATTCGAAAATATTTAACCTATTAATAATAAAAGAATGTATAGGTTATAATTATAAATTTAAAAAATTTGTGCAGTAATTAAATTAAATAGAGTAAGTTTACCGTATGCATGATTGTATATTCGAATATCCATATTTTCTTTGAATTTGCTATGAACAATGCTTGTGATGTTGTAAAATTGATTGACCTTAACCACGTAACTAACTTTCGAGCATAAGTATCATTTTCAAACCTACAATTTTTTTGAAATACATGTTGATAAGAGTATGAAACAATATTAGAATTTGATATAGTATTACTGATGGAACTCACCAATTGTGCAGGTATCGAACAAAATATAAATTGTGATTGATGTACAATTTGCTAGGTCCAATTGTATAAAGTGATGGTCTTGCACAGTATGGTTATATTCGATAAAAAATTATTCAAATTATATAGAGTACTAGTGTGAATACCCGTGCTACACACGGTGCTGACATTATTGAAAAAATGAAAATAAAAGAGTGAATTAAAAAAGGTTAAAAAATTGTACCAACACAATTAAAATATAATATCCGTCTAACAATAGTTTGAAATATTATAGAATATGTATATTATTCAAAAATTACCTTTTTTCGGAAGATAGATCCTGAAAAAATAATAGAAATTTATATTAGAAAACGAATGATATATGAATAAAAATGAATGTAGTTAAATGTTGTTAAAATGAAATATTTACAGATATTATGCATTCGATTTGATAATCTTGAATGAAGGTGCGAACACTCTTTACATCATCAACTTTTAGTACGAAAGCCAAAATTGGTGATTTAATTAATTCTGTTAAATTTTGTGGAACGCGTACTACAAATAAAAATGCACGATCTTTGCATGAATTGATTCATTGGTTGAAAAATCTATCACCATTGTCCTGAGAATTAAGTACGTGCAAAATTCAAAATTAGTGTATTTTTTTTTTACATAGTTTATAAATAGTATTATAAAAAATAAACATATATCAAGAAATTCTATCTTCCTTTGTAATTCTGTGAGATAAGAAGCATCACAACCAAATACGAATCATGCATGTCTGTCCTGTAGATTAAGATGCGTGATACCACTGAAATTTTTTATTTGTATGTTAATATTGTACCTGTTTGACAAATAAAATGTTATATACAATACAGAAAAATTTGTTGAAATTAAAGGTATATAAAATTAATTACCTAACAACAGTGTCGACCACGTTATTACAATGCATACACACTATTTTTGAAAAATGACATTCACATAATTGTTCACAATTTTTGCATAGCACATAAAACATGTTTTCTATGTTAATGCTCTGAATGTAAGCAAGTATTCGAAAATATTTAACGTAGTAAGAATGAAAGAATGTATAGGTTATGATTATAAATTTAAAAAATTTGTGCAGTAATTAAATTAAATAGAGTAAGTTTACCGTATGCATGATTGTATATTCGGATATCCATATTCTCTTTGAATTTGCTATCAACAATGCTTGTGATGCTGTAAAATTGTTTGACCTCAATCACGTAACTAACTTTCGAGCACATGTATCATTTTCAAACTTACAATTTTTTGTAATACATGTTGATAAGAGTATAAAACAACATTAGAAGTTTGATGTAGTGTTACTGATGGAACTTATCAACTGCGCAGGTATCCAACAAAATATAAATTGTGATTGATGTACAATTTGTTAGGTCCAATTGTACAAAGTGATGGTCTTTCATAGTATGGTTATATTCGTTAAAAAACTATTCAAATTATATAGAGTATAAGTAAAAGTACTTGATTTACCTCTGAAATTTTATACGCAAATAACACATGTTAGTAAAATAATTATTTTTTGTAGCAGACTGATATTATAGGATTTGTAGTATATTCAATAACTTGTACTCAAATCACCGACGAGGCAAAGTTTGTCTAAATAAACTTTACAGTGCTCTAACTCTTTACAATAGAAAAAAGTGCTAAATAGTTCTAATTGACATCGCAAGTTACGGCAACGTGCCAATGACATCTAGGTCTAATTTTTTTTTCGAGGTCAAAATCTAGTCCTAATTGGTTCTGCTGTTTCTTGATCATGTTGTATGCTTCCGAATTAAAATTGTATTAAAATAGCATGTGAATGAGCATTTGTCTTTAATTAAGGAGTAAAAAAGATTTAAAATATAAACAACAAACTATAAACGGTTTATGAAATAGATTATGGGAAAGTTTTAAATTTTAAATTTGACTGGTGATAGGGTTGGTTATAACCCACTACTTTTTATGTATTAAAATAAATACAAAAATCTAGACAAAATCTATAACCCACTACTTGTTCCGTTTTTGAGATTTTTTTTAGGGTTAAATATAGTAAGCCCCCTTAACTTTACATTTAGCTGCATTTTACCCCCTCAACTTTACATTTAGTTGCACATTTGTTATTTTTTTGAAACATAATTGCAATTTGCAAAGCTCATTTGTAGGGATGGTTATAGGGTTAGTGTGGTGACAAATATTTCTTAATTATAAAAATGTAACATTGTATTAAAATAGCATACGAATAAGCATTTATCTTTCATTAAGGAGTAAAAAGAATTTAAAGTATAAATAACGAACTATAAACGGTTTATGAAATAGATAGTGAGAATGTTTTAAATTTTAAATTTGATTTGTGATAGGATTGGTTATAAGCCACTACTTTTTATGTATTAAAATAAATACAAAAATTTAGAAAAAAAAATGAGAAGTTTGGAAGTTATAGGGTTTCTGCTAGAAACCCCTTCCACACTACATATAGATATAGATATAGATACACAGTGAACAACTAAATACTTCTACGACTATCAAAAAAAAAATGCACGAACTAAACGAAAATGACGACTCACTTGCGGATACACTTCTCCGAGGCCTAGGCCAATCAGCCATGTTGTCCTTCCTCCTGGATTTATTTGTCCTAGCCCATGAACCATGTAATCCAAAATGCAAGTTTGGAGGAGCAAAAAGAAAGCCCTTCCCTTCTCCAAGTACGGACTACAGAATAAATGATAATACTTTTTCCGTCCGGCATTTTCGCTTGTCCCAGTACCATATCAACCGCGTTATGCAAAATGCAAGTTCTGCAGTGCCAAAAGAAATCCCTTCCCTATTCCCCTGCATTACCTAGAAATTACGTAGTACTTCTGTGCTTTGCACTCTCTGGATCTCCTCAACTGGTTGCTCCCGTGCAAAAAAAAAAATCTCCCGCACTCATTAAGGAGCAACAATATTCGATTTGAAGGGCAACCAAACTCTGGAAAATATTTTGTTGATCTCACAATAGCAAGGAGAAACACAGAGTCATATTTTTACAACAAATCAGCTGATAACGTTGCAGGGTACAGACACATTTTGTCGCAGCTTATTAGAGACCACTGTGATACCCGAGTCATCCATAAGACAAACCATTGGATGAAGGCACACCAGCAGCAGGAAAAACTGAGAAATCACCGGTAACTTCGGTAGTTTGGAGTGTACATGCAGCTTTCACCGAACTTCACCAGATCCGCAGGTCGAGGAAGCCGTGTTGCCACACCTACATAATAAGCAAACAGCATTTAGGCATAAATCTCGTTTGAGTTTTAGAGATAAAAAAGGAGGGGCCTTTGAGCACCCGCATAGGAAAATATGTAAAGAGCACCCACCGAGCTCATATGCTTTTGCAGCAACACCAGCAGCAATATGAGCTGAGCTTTTTCTGATATTTGCAAATGGAGGATAAATCATCCCCCGTGCATAATGCTCGTCTGTAACTTGCTTAGCCAAAGCTTCCTCTGTTCCAATATAGAGACTAAACGTATCAACATACTACACTACAATTAACATAAGCAAATATCAAGACCTGAAATATGAAGATATTGTAGAATTAACCGGAAAATCCCCGAACGGCACCGCACATGACAGCAAAACTTGAGATGCAAATACTAACATGCTGCCAGAAGCATATCATCATGAACACGAATTGCACCACACATGACCAAACCAAAACCAAATCCAGGAAATATGTAGCAATTGTTTGCCTGCATTCCCAAGACAGCATAATTTAGTTACTGTCCGCTCGGTTAATGGAGGAAACTGTGACAAAATCAGGAACATGAGAAATTTATTAAATCTGGCCAGGGACGTAAACTTTGCCGTTGAATTCAACAGGGTCAAATGGACTATAACCAGACAAAGTTGTTTGAAGCCAATGGAAGGAATGTTTGATCTGGAGATGGCTCTGTCCATGACAACTATGGAGGAGAACTATATCCAGACAAAGTTGTTTGAAGCCAAGACTTTGAACCATAATCAACTGAGTGAAATGCCGATGGTCGAAGCAGTTGGAGACTGCATAATTTGCATGGAAGTTTTCGAGTCCGGCAAACAAGTTCCATGTAGGCACGTCTTCCATTCATCTTGTATGGCTCAGTGGCTCTCAGATCACAATTCTTGTCCTCTTTGCCGATCCACAGTTCTCACTGCCACCTAAACATCTTTTCCTGTCACTTCATCATTTGAAAATACACATTCTTTTTTTTTTCCCCTTCGATTTTGCATCAATTAATTATTTCTGTAACATGAATCATGCTCCGTTGTCATAAATATAGACTTGGAGCTGATTAATCAGACGCTACAATTTGTTATGAATATTCATGCTCCTTTATTAGATATCGATTGGAAGATGCAGACGTCCTTTACTTCCTTCTATTCCCCGAGTTTTTCATTTTTCCCCTTTGTTTCTCTTTTTTATAAGCAGACATGTAATGCACCGAGACATAGGATCCAAAGCTGCGTTAAAGCATTTGTGTTGTAAAAGTTTAAAGACGTATTTCTCCTTCTGGGGTTAACGAATCTATCCGTTTGGATTAGCTATTTTTTTATTTTTAGGGTGTTTTTGAAATCCTTTTGGGCTTACTGTAGCAGAGCTTTTAGCGTATATTTTGAGATATTTAAGAGTAGTAGAGTTTTTAGAATATATTTTGAAATATTTCTTAAATATTAAAAAAAATTTTGACTACTTTTTAAAATATTTTTAAAAAATTTTATAGTATATAAAAAATTAATTTTTAAGAAACTGATGAATCCAAACAGTTCCTTATTCCTGGGTTTTTCTCATTAGTGTTTACGGACACTTTGTTAGCATATCTAAATAATACCTAATCTATTGTATGAATAAAGAAGACACTCGTAGTTATTAACTTCCCTCGCATTTATGTGTCTTTTCAATTGATCTCCACTCTTCTAAGAAAAAAAATTTAACACATAAACGCATCAAGTACTTGTTTACAAAAGAATTCATAAATGAGTCCATGCACACTTTTGTGGCACAAAAATGTTGCGTAAATGATGATGAATCAGCTCCACACGTTCATTTCCATCGCATGCCGTCAAACAAAGTATCATATACGACGATCGGAAGAACGGAAAGTTGTCTCAATCTTTTCACGTGAAACTAGGAGGCATAAACCGCGCTGCGCGCGGTGGAAAAAAGAGATGAGCATGCCCAATTTAATAAAATGATTTATACTCAATCCATTAAAATGATTCATACTTATTCCAAAATGGATATGCTCTCAAAATAGTGAAAATATTTATATTAATATAATTTTTGGGCTTTTAATGCAGAAAATAGACCATATTCCAAATCTTCCTGATTCATATGAGAACTCAAATATATCAAAAGTAGGAAAATCACAAAAGAATGGATACAAATTTCAACTAACAATATAAAAATCAATAACCACCATGTGGTGGTACACTTTCTTAGTTTACATAAACTAACTAAAGATAAATTCTGAAGTTAAAACAAAGCTAATATTTGTCCTTTTTATAATGTCTATCCTTGTACCATCTAATATTTGTCCTTTTTATAAAGTACAAATGTATACAAGCTAAGCTTCAGTTTTGGCGATCCCATTGTAATAAAGAACCAGTAAACCAGAAGCCACCGTTAGACATACATAATAGTGCTCTACAATGATAGTGAAAAGGGAGGAAAAAATAGAAAAAAGTTCTGGGTACAAAAATCTACCAACAGCAATCTCATTATCTACTCTTGTTCCTTGCTAACTTCAACTGTGCTTTGCTCCGGGAAAGGTTGCATTCTCACATATGGGTTTCTAATCAACATTTCCCCTCGCAGAGCAGCAACATACCTGTCATTTGTATCCTCTTTCCTCTACAACTCCCCAAGGAATTCTCCTAGCCTCTCTTTATTCACTTATCCCATTATCTAATTTGAGTGACAAGTACAAGCAAACAAAAGTTTGATCAGTAATCCTCACCCTAAGAATAAGTGATTTGAAAACATTCGTGCAAACAGATCCATAATCCAACAAGAAATCGAAGGAAAATACCCAGTAGCAATTTAGCAAGTGTAAATAGCTTAAGAACCATAAAATCCTAATAAGACAGCATTTTCCTTTCTTCGGTAATTGAAATCAGCCAACAAAAAGTATCAACAAACACTCTCATAGTTTTATGCTTAGAATAACTAACATTGTCAGGAAGCTCATCACTTCACACACAGCCGAAACGTTGGTACATCTGTTTAAAGATGTACTTCACTTCATAGTTTTATACTTAGAATATATATATATATATATATATATATATATATGGTTTCTGATTTTTTCTTTTCTTTTTTTCAATTGAGCCCCTAACTTGGGAAGACTGTGGAAAGAGAAAAAGGAAAACGCTAATATATCAAGATCGGTTTAGTATATTAGCAAGTAAAGCAATAAGTTCCACATACATAAATGGACATCCAAGATTTTCTGCTTTCTAATATATTGATGCAATGGAGATACGTCTAATAATCATGACCTAGAATTGGTTTCTCTAATGAGAATTCTTAGAAACCAAAAAAAAAAAAAGATCTTGTGATTAAAAGACTGCAATTAGAACTAAGACATGAAAACAAACTAACTGGATTTCCCGAGATAATTAAAATCAATGTTCCTAATTAAATTTGATTGTCGTTTTCAATTTCATTCATTTCAAATGCATCCTAGAATTGGTTATACCTTCTTGATTGATTGGACAAGCCCATCAATATATCTAGGAGCAGTACAGTTGATTCCAACAGCAACAACTCAGTTGCATGAATCAGCAATTGCAGCACAATCTGATATAGGATTCCCACTAACTACATTGATCCCATCCTTAGAATTGAAAGAAATCGAGGCTGGAACTTTTATGTTTTCTTCCTCAAGAATCTCAGTATAGTCCTATATCAAGAAGCTATTAGGCAAAATGGACAACAAATAATCTAAATTGCTCTAGCGAAATAAATGTTTGAGGTACACTGAGATAGTCACAACTCAAAAACAATACCATAGCTTCCAATTTGTTTGGAATTGTCTCAAATGCAATCAGGTCAGCACCAGAGTCAGCAAGAACTTGAACTCTTCTTTTATGGAAATTTTTCAAAGTCGCTAGAGTCACTGCATCCCCATATATGCCACTGCAATGCATGAGAAGGTCACAAGTGCTTGAGAGGAAAAGTTTGTAGCACAAGTTCAAATATTTCAATTCAGCATTGGGCACTGAAATACTACTCTGTTTCCAATGTAAGAAGAGAATTAAAAGTTTCACCTATATTCAGAACCAACAGAAGCAGCAACAAGGAGTGGACGTTTAAAGCTTTTGGATCTCCAATAACATCCTAAGAACCTTTGCTGGCTCTATCATAATATATATCCCATATCTTCGCGGGCTATTTCAACACTTTTCCTGAGTAAAGCTTCACCATCTTCTCTTGATATCCCCTTAGTTACAAATCCCTGAAGAGTAGCCTGTCTCCCAAACAAGGCAAATCAGAAGTCCTCAACTTCATAATAAATTCTTCCAATAATAATTAAACGATATCCATAGGAAGGCCCGAAAAATGAAAAAATTAAAAAAGACAGCCATACAATCTGATATGATGCAGATATTATGATATTAGCACCAATTTTTAGGTAATCAAGGTGTGCCTGTCACATGAAACAAACAATAAAGAACAAAACAAGAAAACCACATGGCCAAGGTGCTAATATTTAATCGTAGTTAAAAGAATAAGGCCAAATTCATACAACTTTTTAAGCTGGCTACATTGGAACTTCTTAAAATTATGCTGAATAGTTTCTTTGCCATCACTGGTAGCAATGCAGGGTTAGTAATAGACCACAGAGCCCAAAAAAAGAATTAAAACCACATAAGAAGCTAATTAAAAACTAACCTGTCTCTTAATCATAGCCTTCAGTGCTATCATAACCTGAAATAATCCATTGTAGATAGACCTTTTGTTAAGGGAAAAATCGAAATAGAAGAAAGAATTAAAGAAATAGTGAGGGTTAATAATAGACCACTGAGTGGCAAAGAAAAACCACATAAGAAGCAAATTAATAACTAACCTGTTTCTTAATTGTAGCCTTCACTGCTATCACAACCTGAAATAATCCATTGTAAATTTTATCCAATATAGAAAACATTAAAAAAATGGATTGATCTTTTTCCCCTTAAGAAATCACCGCACAATTCTTCGTGTGATATCTTAAGGTGAAGTAAATTTCTAATCTTCATAAGTAATATGGATTGGATTTTAACAACCTCATGGATTATTCAACACTTTTACAAAAATATGGTTTAACATAAATCTATCAAACTCATTAACATGGATTACACTTATGGACCATAAAATATAAGCCAGCTAGCCAATAACATTACCTTCTCCACTGTTCACAAACTTAGCAAGGCTTCTGCAGATCGTGCACCTTCATACCTGAGAATAAAAACAAATTCATGATGTGACCATGGTGTGAACCAGCTATATACGAGTACTAACGATGTCGCTTTGAAAATATGGGCTAATCCACAAAAGCTCGAACAAAGGACAATCCACAAAAGATTGAACAAGGGAAATAGAAAAAATGGGAAAGAACATCAAAACAAAGAAGGTAGTACCTTAAAAAGGGCAATTTGCGAGTTTTTTATTAACAAAAAAAAAATCCAATAAAGTATCACAGAGCATGATAGCTAAAGGGGCAAAAGAAAAGCAGATCTCCCTCTAATTCATCAATTAAACTAAAATCCAAAAAAGACAGAAACTTTATCAAACAACAACCAAAAAGCATCAAAATTTCTCCGAGTGCAGAAAAAAAAAATCAAGAGGTAGGGGAAAAAAATCCAGTAAAGTGTGACAGACCATGATAGCAAAAAGGCAAAAAGAAAAGCACATTTCCCTCCAATGCATCAATTAAACAAAAATCCAAAAAAGACAGAAGCCTTATCAAACAGGAACTAAAAGCATCAAAATTTCTCCAAACGATGACGATGATGATGAAAAAAGAAACAAATTATCTATAGATAGGCAAAAAAAAACCAATAAAGTATCATGAAGCACGATAGCAAAAAGGTCAAAAGGGAAGCAGATTTCCCTCCAATTCATCGATTTAACCAAAATCCAAAAAGGCAGAAAATTATCAAACAACAACCAAAAAACAACAAAATTTCTCTAAGTGAAAAAAAACTAATTATCTAAAGCCAGGGGAAAAAAATTTAAATGCATGAGGCAAAACTTCTCTAAAGGAGCAGATCCCTAGGTGTAAGAATTGGAACAGACGGCAACACAAAAAAGAGGAGCAACGCAAAAAAGGACATGCAAGTTTAAAACTAAGTTTAGCTGAAAGGGAAAAGCAGTTCTCCAATACAGCTAGAAACAAACTAATTTGGTTAACCAAGTTAATCAACCATGAACTATCGAAATATTCAAATTTTTAAAAATGTAAACCCACGCGTTGGAAGTACTAAACATCACGATGTTATAGGCACATTATCAAAGAATCTCAGAAATATAGGCCTTGACCATCCAATGGTTGGCGACATTGCAATAAATGAGGGGCAAAAAAGGGGCAATAAAGTTTCACAGACCATAATAGCAAAAGGGAAAAAAAAAAAAACTGGTTTCCCTCCAATGCACCAATTAAACAAAAATCCAAAAAGGCAGAAACTTTACCAAGCAACAACAAAAAATTCAAAATTTATCTAAATGATGATGAAAGAAAACCAAATTATGTAGAGATAGGCATCAGCAACAGACCAAGAACAGAGAAGAGGAACAAAAAACAAAAGAGTTTATTTTTTTGGTCAAGGGACGGTTCCCTTTTATTTTTTGGAGCACAAGACAATATAGCAAAGGGTGGGGGACCAGAAGGGGGGGAAAAACGCAACATTCCACAGACAAAACGCACCAGACACTGGAACAACCTTGGAACAACCAGGAGGGGCAAGATCGTACCTTGCTTCGAGAGAAAAAACAGAAGGCCTGCGTTCGGGGTGGGAAAAAAGGTCAAAGATGGCACCTCCTTGGCCTGTAAGGAAACAGTTTCAAGAATCACCCCACAAACCAGTAAAAGAGAAAAGCACTGAGAGAGTAAGAAGATGGTTCACATCAGTGGTGAACATAAGCTATATAGCAGACATTCGCAGTTCATTTGCCGAAACCACTCAGACACAAGGCAAGAGGACGATTCAAAATACTCACAAATGCACACGTAGCTAGAACCAATAAGAGAACAGAACCCAAGTCTCCCAAATACACAAGCCGGAACATACCTTGCAAGAAAATATTCTCAAATCAAGTAACATAAGATAAGATAACATAACATAAGATAAGATAAGGAAAAAAATGAGGAGAAAAAAAAAACACACAAACCACATAACTGGCTTTACTAAAGTTTGCAACTTTCCGGCGAGCAAAATAGTAAATCTAGAGGACCTAAAGGACCCAAAAACTAAAGAATACAAAAAAAAAACTTACAGAGAAAACTCGCACAAAAAACCGCAACTAACCGTAAAGGAAGATCAAGAAGACTTACAACGGATGAGGAGGAAGAGAAACGAACGGGCGGCAGCTGATCCCGACCACTGAAACCCAGAATTGGCCGATGTCTGGCTACATGGGCCTTGTGCGGCTGCGAGAAGGGAAACAAAAGAAAAAGGAAAAAATATCAGTCTCAAAGCTAAGGATCAGGTAGAAAGCTCACGGCAAAGGCTGCATCTCACCGAAAAGGAAAAGGAAAAAGGAAAAGGAAAAGGAAGAAAGCTCACCAGGGAGGAAGAGCAAACCCCAAGGCCACAGCTTAAGCAACGAATGAAGAGAACCGGATATCCGAGCAGGGCGTGAACCAGGCTTAGAATAGGCGGATAAGCAACAGAGCAGCATTGTCCAAAAGAAGGAGAGAGAGAGAAGGCAACGATAAAAAGAGCCATGTGATAGTCCCAGATAGAGAAACAAGTTTACCAAATAGGCAGCGCGACAGACAACGCAGCAGGAGGCACATGAGATACTGTCAGAGGAGAAGAGGCACGCAATGCGCGAAGAACACAATGTTCTCAATCCACATGTGCGGCACGTGAGAGGACGACGAAACTCTGGCCGAAGGGCGTTCGCACTTTATCTACTTATGTTGAAAAACGACGCCTTCTTTTTGTTCGTTGGCTCAGACTAGAATGGATTTAACTTGACGAGTTACGTGGTCGATTGGAATGGAAACTGTAAAGTTAGGACCAGACAAGACACGTTTGTTTGTAGTCGAACTCGTTTCCGATTTTTAAAAATTGGGATGAAAGTCTACATTACAATCTAACAATGGAATTACCTAAAAGTTAAGGATAAGCGTTTAAAAGTTAGGGATAAGTGGTTAGTAAAATTAGATTGAAAGATTATTTATATAACAAAACTATTAATGGTTTATTAACGTTTATAACTCTCAAATTAATGGCATCATAATCTTCATATTATCCGGATAAGAGACCTGTTTCGGTGTTATCTTTTTTTTTTTTTTGTCAGCAACGATACATTTGTATAACCTATTCTATCCTAATCTAGGAGGAGGGGGAGCCTAAGGAGGCTGTGATAGGGGCTAGTGGGTATACAGATCCAACTAGACCAAAGAAGTGTTATGGCATAATCCTTAGATTTTTTTCGCTGCTGGTCCCTGGTGGCCACTGAGCCATTGGCCCAGTGGTGGCCCTGTTTCGGTGTTATCTTATCTGCAAAATTCCAATTTCTAACCACAAAGTCAAGAGGTGAGTGATACTGTCAGATTTTTTTAATTATTTTTTTTATATATAGCGGACTCATCACTTTTCTCGGTGTTCTTCATATTTGCTCTTAGACCATAGAGTTGAAAAAGCCATCGACGAACAAAAGCTTCCGGCAGCATCTGCAAATATGGCGGCACTGAATTGTATAGACCTCTCCGATTCCGACATACAAAAATCTGTTTCTCTCCTCAGACAGGCAGGCACTCCACTCCTCCTTTTCTTTTTATTCCCCCCCCCCCCCCCCAACACCTGCTATCGTTCGATTTAAGTTTATTTTTGTGCATTCTTTGGTCTATCTGTGGGGTAAATTTACAGTTTTTTCCGATGATGAGTAATTTAGTTTGAAGGTTGAAGAACTAAAAGAGTGAATATATGAGTAGAAAGTGGGACTAATACTTCTTAGCAAGTAATGAATTGTTCAGTTGTTAAGTTAGTATATAGTATTTCCATGCAACGATGCAAGAGTAAATTCTTAAGTTATTATGAAAAAAAAAAATTGTTCTACAAGAGGGGTTATTTTTGAAGCTAATTCTAAGACTAGAATCTTCGCATTTGTGAAATGCGAGTTCAAGGACTTCGCATTTGACAAATGCGATGTTAGTGCTTTCAGAAATGTCTTTGGCCAAAAAAAAAACCACAAAGCTCGCATTTGTAAAATGCGAGCTTGTGAGCTATCTTCCCAAATAGCCGGTGAATGTTCAAAACAGAGCAGCTCTAACATTCTAAATCCCTAACGCGATTTCGATTTGGGAACACCAAAACGAAGACGAAATTGAGGCCAATACCAAGAGTCAAACCGCTACAAACATAGCATTTTAGCATCAGCTTTCAAACATTTGAAGGAGTTCCAGATTTTTTCCCAATAGCTGCAAAAACTCACTCCATCTCCGGAAAAGTAGTCGCTGGAAAGCTTGAAAACGTCGACGTGCTTGAGATAGGTGTTGTTCATGATTTGCTGTCATCACTGTGTGTTTCTCTAATTTGTTATTGTTCCTTCCGTTGTCTACTGGAAATGCATCAGCCCTGCTGCATCACTAGGAATTGCATCTGCTGTTTCAACAGCAGAAAGCTAGAAAAAGGAAAATGAGCATCTCGGACCAGTGAAAGTTAGTGTAGCTAGCTAAGTAGTAGCTTTTTAAAATATTGCTTCAGACACCGGGAAAAACTAGTTCAAAAAATGACCTAGTAGCGCAGAAAAGATAACAATAGCATAACCGGTAGTGCAGAAAAGTAAGCATAACTAGTAGTGCAGAAACTGAGAAATCTGACCTCGCATTTGACAAATGCGAGGTCGGGCTCTTCTCTCTCTTTTTTTTTTGGATTTTGTGGGTCAAAAATTTTAAGTGACTTCGCATTCAACAAATGCAAGCTCAGGAGTTCGCATTTGTTGAATGCGAAGACCCCTTGGACAGAATTCTATACTCAAAATGCCTCCTTTGCAGAAATTTTTTAAATTTCATCATCATTTTGGAAATTTCTCAACGATGCAATAGATACAGTAAGTAACGTAACGTAACTCTGGAGAAAATTCTTAAATTGTGATGAAAAAAAAAAGTTATTCTACAAAGGGGGTGATTTGTGAAGTTGGTTCCACAAATGTGATCTTCGCATTTGTGAAATGCGAGTTCAGGTACCTCGCATTTCACAAATGCGAGGTAAGTGTTTTCAGAAAAAAAGAAAAAAAAGCTCGCATTCTCCAAATGCGAGCTTATAAGCTCGCATTTGGAGAATGCGAGCTGAGATACCTCGCATTCAAGAAATGCGAGGTACTCAATCTTCTTGCTCCATTTGCTGGTACAAAAACCAGCATGAAGTACAAGACCTCGCGGTTGGAAATGAGAAGCAACAAATGGGATTTTTCTTCATTTTTCTTTTTTCTCCAAGATTACCAATACACAATTCCACCTCACTCACCAGAAGATCCCAAGAATATTCTGGAATTAAGAGCATCAAACGGCTCAAATTCTGGCCATAAAAATGCAGCAAACAATTACCATGGATGCTAGGGTTGAGGGATTTCTTGAAGTTATAAAAAGCGGAGGAACGCAGCTTGGAAGGGGAGAGAAATTGGAGTGGCATTTGGAGAGAAAGAAAGCGAGAAGGGCAAGCAAGAAGGTTGAGATTTTCGGGGAGAAGAAAAACTGGGAAAAAAAGGAAGAACTGGGGCTGAGAGTTTCGAGGGGCTGAGGAAGACAAAGAGCAAGAGTGAAATGAGGGGAAAAGGGAAGAGTGGAAGCAAGAAGCTTTCGGAGGGTTGGAAAGGATGAGCTGGAGCAGGAAAGAAAAAAAAGCAGAGGAGAAACTAAGAGAAAAAGGAGGAACTTTGCAGCTGGGTTTGTAAGAGAGCTACGGTTGAGTGAGTTGCCTGGGCGAGAACCTCGCATTTGTTAAATGCGAGGTATTGACCTGCATTTAACAAATGCGAGGTCTGTTTTTCTTTTTCTTTTTTTTTTTTGATTTGAATGCTAGGAAAATTCAGGGAGACCTCGCATTCAGCAAATGCGAGTTTCTTGAGCTCGCATTTGCTGAATGCGAAGACCCCCTGAACGGAATTCCATACAAAAAATGCCTCCTTTGTAGAATTTTTTTAAAAATCATCACAATTTTAGAAATTTCTCCGTAACTCTGCATCTCAATTCTATGATCACTTTTATTGATTAGTGCTGCATTAATTTGTTATTGCAGCTATACATGGATAACCTGTTCTTGCCTGCACAAATACTCTTACAATAATATACACCTTTATCTAAAGCCGTTTCCACTCTCCATATCAGTGCTTACCAATGATTGGCATCATTCTGGGAGTTGAGTTACTTACTCCTAACGATGTTATCGTTTATTTAGGCTTGCTTGGACTCTGGATTTTTTTATGTAGTCAATCATGGTATCAGCCCAGAATTTATGGATGAGGTCTTTTCTCAAAGCAAAAGGTTCTTTAGTCTACCACTTGATGAAAAGATGAAGCTTCTCAGGAATGAAAAAAACCGTGGTTACACTCCTCTTCTAGATCAGCATCTGGATCCTGCCAACCAGATACATGGTTTGTTTTCTCATACCTATTGCGTTTATCCTAATTTTTATATCCGATGGTTGTTAATACCAGAATATAAGGACAGGTGTAGCCAATGCATTATACAAGTGAATAGTTGGAGTTCATTCTCTTGTCGCTTTAGAGTATTTTCATTTTCAGCTACACTTTCCGGCCTTACATGTTGACTATATCAACTCCTGGTTGTGGCTATATTTGCATTGCTATCAAATGTCACTTATCAGGCCTCTTTTATGTTGTTTATATGCTCCTTTTCTTTCTGCATCCTCTGTTCTCTTATGTGATGTTTGTACATGCTACTTACCAGAATGAGCAGCAGAACTAAGTTCGTGTTTTTATTTGAGCTAAGCATTTCTGCGCCCTGATGTTCTTGTAGGAGATTATAAAGAAGGATATTCCATTGGTGTGGAAGTACCAGAAGATGATCCTCAAGCCGAAAAACCACTTCATGGACCAAACTTGTGGCCTACAGCAGGTAACTTTGCTACGCAATTATTGTTACATGTTGAACATCAATCTTGCTTCATAAATCTTGCAAATCTTTTGGTTAAAAGTGGAATTTTTTTTTCCGTAAAGATATTTTGCCTGGATGGAGAGAAACTATGGAGAGATACCACCGCGAAGCACTGTAAGTATTGAGATGCCTATCATGTAACAGAAAAACTATCTATTTTTCTTGCATGTGGTTGTACTCCTCGGTGCTGCAGAAGTAACTTAATGTCAAGTACTGACCTGAATCATCTTTGCTGTTGTATGAGTAAGCAGCAGATCAATTTAGTTAATCATATTGATTAATCATCTTTGCGTGCAAGGGTATATTTTTTTCTTAACCAATTTGCAGTTCCATCACCTTAACAACATTTGATGTGTTAAATTCTGATGAAATTGGTTGATGGGCCACTTAGATTGTAAATTGCTGGCCATCCGGTTAAATTACTTATTTCGATGTCACTGATGCATAAGATGTTATATCTCTGCTCCCATGCGGTTGTATATTTACAAAATCAGATAAATCATTATTTCTTTTAGCGGAACAGTCATTATTGATGAATATGTGTCATCAAATCGTGTTGAATAAGTCCAAATACATAGCTTTTGTATTTTCTGTCATTTCTAATACATTAATTGATTAGACTTAGACACAATCTTTTGACTCGCCTATGATGTCTTTAAGCACTTGCTTGAATCTACACATTCACTGTTAATTCTTCCTAGTTTGAAGAATGGAATTCTGTGTTTAATTATCAGGTAATTAAACAATGATCACCACATTTCTCAAGCGAGAACCTATCATTTTGTTTATCATTTGACCATTGAAATATTGGTGCTTTTCATTTTGGAAAGGCTTATCTTGTTCCAAGGTACAATACTAGTCAATGACGTTGAAATGAAACTGAAGTCATTGTCTGGTTCTGCATCTTTTCTATTGCCAAATTTGAAAGGTTCTTGATTATTATCTTGTGATGTACTTTCAGCAGTTCTTTCCAAATCTTCCTACATTTAGCTCTACATCTTGCAGACTGCTTTTATAGCTTGTTTGATACTGACATCCACTCTATCTTTATTCTTGCGTTCAGTGAGGTTGCAAGGGCAGTTGCTAGAATTATAGCCCTAGCACTTGACCTGGATGGAAACTTTTTTGATCAATCAGAAATGCTAGGCGATCCTATTGCAATTTTGCGGCTGCTACATTATGAAGGTCAGGTTGTGGACAGTTTCCTAAAAGAAGGCTGTATTTATAAGCTGACATGAGCTTGATTAATTTCAGGTAAAATCTCTGAACCAGAGAGAGGAATATATGGTGCAGGTGCCCACAGTGACTTTGGCTTGCTTACCTTGTTAGCCACAGATGATGTCACTGGTCTTCAGGTATGCACAAACGTTGGAATTAGATTGCTTAGGAATGATCCCATAATTATTCTTGAGTGGGACCATGAACCTGCTGTTCCATTGCAGATATGCAAGGACAAGCATGTTGAGCCTCAGATTTGGGAATACGTGTCACCAGTAAAAGGGTAAGGCCTTTTTCTCTCAACGATCAGTTTCTCTCGAGTAGAAAGGAATTTTCTGTTCCTGATTCCTTGTTTGGTGTGTTTGGACATTTCATCGTACATATATTCAAAAAAAATTAAAAAAGGATATTATGCAGTCACTCCATAGATCAAAAAGTCTTCAGCTCATGAATTAGTATAGGTCATTAACCTAAAGAACTTTCTTATGGTTATGCTCTTGGCATTCTGCCATTCTTATTTTTATTTGAGGACTTCTTGTTAAATTATTGTTGCAGCATAACTGTTATAGATTAGTCCCAATGATAAGTATCATGCTGCATTCTATGATGGCTGCAAATAAATAGTTGATGCACGATATGCAGAGCATTTATTGTGAATCTTGGAGATTTACTGGAGCGCTGGAGCAATTGTTCTTTTAGGTAATTATGAGTTTCTACTAAGCACAGTAATCCTTTTTTCCCCCTCCTGAAAAAATGAGAATGGATCTTGAGCTATTGCAACTGTTAGTTCTCATTTTTCTTATCTGTGTTTTAACACAAATCATGCACCAATAATTGAATGTCTAACACAGACAAGGAGTTCCCATATTTTACCAGTCTTTTCTAGAAGCATTCAGTTTTTAATTAGACAGCTGTTTCAGTCATGGAGCTCTCATGTTCTAGCACACATTGAACCTAATTATCTTTATGGTGGTTTCGGTGTAAGAAAAACAATCACTGATGTCTGAAGTTACAAACTCTTCGTAAAAGCAGTCATCCATATTCACTGGTTGGGTTATGAAGTTTCATAATTCAGGAAACCTGAAAATTTATAGTTGAGGGCCTGGAATTTATGGTTTCTTGGAGATAAAATAATTGAATATCTAATTTACTGAACTTTCATCTCCGTGATGTTGAAATTGTTCTGTTGTGGGGATCATTTTCAGGTCAACACTACATCGAGTCTTGGTTGGCGGTCAAGAAAGATATTCTGTAAGGCTTTCTGAACCTCCTTATGTTCTGTAACAGCAATGTTTTGTTGGAATGAGATCCTCATCTTAAACAGTGTGTGCGTCAAATATATTAGCACAAGGAAAGTTTCAGACGTAATTCTAAATAGTTAAATCTTTCTCAAGCCATAGCTTTACAGATACAGTGGACATTACAAGCTCAGCTGATTTCTCCATGAGAAATTTAGTTCTGTAAGCAGCGATCAGTGCCTTGCTAATTTCTTCTCTCTGTGATGGTGGGCAGATTGCTTTCTTCGCGCTGCCCAGTTTCAATTGTGTTGTCAAATGCTTGCCAACCTGCCACTCAGAGGATGATCCTCCGAAGTATGTATTGCATTTAGATACATGATATGGGATTTTGTAGGTCATTGTTATCCTTCTTTTAGTTGTTTTGGCCAGAAGAGATCTGCTATTGGTTGCAATGTTCACGTACGTAAAAGGTTTGGTCGTTAATTCTCAATTACAAGTTTTGTCTTTTTTTCGTCAAAAATCGCTCTTGGAACCGGTAATAGTAGATGCCAAGCTATTTAGTTAGTAAATTTAGTTTGACCTCTGACATCCCACCCAAGGTGGATCAGCGGAAAACTTTTTTGTATGTTTTGGCCAGATGTAATGGTCTTATTGTGCCATTGATTTATTGTATCTGTATTCAGGTTCCCACCCGTCACATGTGGAGCTTACTTGATGCAGAGATATGAAGATACGTATGGTGATCAGAGCTCCTAGGATAGTTCGACCCTTGATTGGCAAGGCATCAGTTGTTTCATGTAACGGATGGTAGATAAACATTCTATCTGTTGGTTTCCACTTTTAACTTTTCTTTCTTTCTTTCTTTTTTCTTTCTTTTTTCTTTTTGTGGGTGGCAGGTTCCTTTTTTTTTCTCCTTTTTTGTTGGGTGTTTTTTTTTTTTTTGGTGGTTGGGGGGGCCCGGGGGGGCTGGTGAGGGAGATGCAAGGAAAGTGGAGATGGTTAAATTTTTATATAAAAGTAGAAGTTAATTTTGGAAAGTATCTAAGCATATTTATTGACATAATAAGTTAAATCTAATCTATATATGACTCATAACCCACTTTATCACCAATCAAATTTAAATTTAAAATATTTCCACTATCTCTTAACTCATTCTATAACAACTCCTACAAATTCTCTAATCATCATCCAAAGTTTCTCTCTACATTTCCTCCCACGTTTCCCACTCCAATTAAGAGTCCACTCCAACTATCTCTTAACTCATCATACAACCGCTCCTACAAATCCTTTAATCATCATCTCACGTTTCCCCTTGCATTTTCTCTCACGTTTCCCACTTCAATTAAGAGTCTACTCCAATTAAGAGTCCTCCAATTTAAGAATTCCACCTCAATTAAAACTCCTCCAAAGAATTCCACCCCCAATTCCCCCCACCCTCTCTCTCAGTTTCTTATTTGTTTTTAGTTCTCTATTGATTTGTAAATGTATTGATTTTGTTTCTTTTGTGAGCAGTTATAAAAGAGATTATGTGCAGAGACTTTAGCGGAAATCAGCCTTCTTGCAGAGAATTGGAAGTATATTCTTGCCAGCTTAAATTTTCAGGTCTGTCCCCTCTGCCCCTCTGCCTTTTAAGTATGTTTTGCTTTTGATTTGCTTTTTGTCATGAATGATATTGCATTGAATTTCTGATCATCCATTATTCCTGAATTTTTTTTACAAAATCCTATGTACGGTTGTTTGCTTATTGTTACATCGTAAAGTAAAGATACTCAACAGTGGGATAAAGTATAAACACAAAATCACAAGCATATGCTCCAAAAATATCCATTAAAGGCATGATTTATGCACCGACCGTGCTGTTGCTACTCAAACAGCAACAATTCAGCGAAAATGGAAAGTGGAAACGACGTGTGTGAATAACAAAATTGTAAAGTTTAGTTGCACTTATTGTTCATGATAAGACACAAACTCGAACCATCAGAGTAGGGCCTGTTAAACCTCTAATAATTAACCAACGTGATCTTCTAGAATTTCAATTTTTAGGCCTGCAATAGCCTCGCTCATTAAAGCTACTTGGCAATGTACTTGAAGGCCCTGTTTTTTCAATCATATTTAAACTTCACTTGGAAGGATTAGAGATTACCTTGACCCAAAAGAAATAAAGAAAAACGGAATAGGAACAATATGGTGGTAGCTTTTAAATTCTAATAATCACATCATCTATCCTATTCATAATCGGTAAATCCACAAGGGTCATTAGATGGGGAATTGAAGACGGTGACTAAAAAAAAATATGGTTTCTCTTGGTATTTGAAAAATTCTGAATTCTAACTAAACTTAAACCAAAAGAATAAATTAAAATTATAGAGGCTGCCAAATTAAAAGACTATATTGAATTGGATATTAAAAGATGATTTAAACATAGTAGGGACTAAGAACCAAAATCTTTGAAAAACAATTCTATATAAAAAAAAAAAAAAAAAACCTACAAGAACAAACTCATTTTCCCCAAAAAAAGAAAAGAAAAGAAGCCTATAAGAACATACACCCTTTTCCAAATTTAATAATTTATCTACATTATGAACATTTTATAAACTAATGGATTCCTTTTTATTTAATATTAAAAATTGATTTTAAATATACAAGTGATAGCAGAGGGAATGAAGCAGTTAGCGACATGTGAAAAAATCTAAAAAGACAAAAGCAATTAGAGGGAAAAAGTGAGCTACTCTACAGTCTCCTCGCCTTGGTGCTCATAATCGGACGCGTGGGATGGGAAGGTTCAGTAACGGGAAATTTTCAGTAGTTTCATTGGACTAAAAATTTTCAAGTGCAATCGAAGTACAAGTCATTATTACAAAAATGCAAAGATCGTGCATTTTCATTTGTAGTACGCACTCCACAAAATTTAACAAAGTTAATTAAATCACCAATTTTGGCATTCGTACTAAAAGTGGATTGGTGTAAAAAGTGTTCGCACCTTCAAACAAGATTATCATTTTAACAATATTCAATTACATTTATTTGTAGAAATATATCATTCCCTTTTTTAATATAAATTTTTATTTTTCTTTCCAGGATCCATCTTCCGAAAAAAGACAATTCTTGAATGATATACACATTCTATTATATTTCAAACTATTGTTAAACATATATTACATTTTAATTTTGTTGGTACAATTTTTTCACCTTTATTTGTTCACCATTTTATTTTTATTTTTTATTTTTTTCAATAATGTCAGCACCGTGCATATCACGGGTATTCACACTAGTCTGTATGTATTGCAGAAGGGATTTTTAGCAGACCCTCTCAATAACTTCCAAACTTCTCATTCTTTTTTCTAGATTTTTGTATTTATTTTAATACATAAAAAGTTATGGGTTATAACCAACCCTATCATCAATCAAATTTAAAATTTAAAACATTCCCACTATCTACTTCATAAACCGTTTATACTTTGTTATTTATACTTTAAATCCTTTTTACTCCTTAATTAAAGACATATGCTCATTCGTATGCTATTTTAATACCATGTTACATTTTTATAATTAAGAAATATTTGTCATCACACTAACCCTATAACCAACCCTGCAAATGAGTTTTGCAAATTACAATCACGTTTCAAAAAAATCACAAATGTGCAACTAAATGTAAAGTTGAGGGGGTAAAGTGCAGCTAAATGTAAAATTAAGGGGTTTACTATATTTAACCCTAAAAAAAATCCCAAAAACGTAACAAGTAGTGGGTTATAGATTTTTGTATTTATTTTAATACATAAAAAATAGTGGGTTATAACCAACCCTATCACCAGTCAAATTTAAAATTAAAATCTTTTTCATAATCTATTTCATAAACCGTTTAAGTTTGTTATTTATACTTTAAATCCTTTTTACTCCTTAATTAAAGACAAGTGCTTATTCACATGCTATTTTAATACAATTTTAATTCACAAGCATACAACATGATCAAGAAACAACAGAACCAATTAAGACTAGATTTTGACCCCAAAAAAAAATTAGGCCTAGATGGCACTGGCACGTTGCCGTAACTTGCGATGCCAATTAGGACTATTTAGTGTTTTTTTTTTTTGCAAGGAGTTAGGACACTGTAAAGTTTATTTAGACAAACTTTGCCTCATCGGTGATTTGAGTATCAAGTTATTGAATATACTACAAAACAAAAATATTTTACTAGCATGTGGTATTTGCGTACGAAATTTCAGAGGTAAATCAAATGCTTTTACTTATACTCTATATAATTTGAATAGTTTTTTAATGAATATAATCATATTATGCAGGACCATCACTCTGTACAATTGGAGCTAGCAAATTTAATATCGATCACAATTTAAATTTTGCTCGATACCTGCACAGTTGGTGAGTTCCATCAGTAACACTACATCAAACTTTTAATATTGTTTCATACTCTTATCAACATATATTTCAAAAAATTGTAGGTTTGAAAATGATACATATGCTCGAAAGTTAGTTACGTAATTGAGGTCAAGCAATTTTACAACATCACAAGCATTGTTGATAGCAAATTCAAAGAGAATATGGATATTCAAATATACAATCATGCGTACGGTAAACTTACTCTATTTAATTTAATTACTGCACAAATTTTTTAAATTTATAATCGTAACCTATACCTTCTTTCATTTTTACTAGATTAAATATTTTCGAATACTCGTTTATATTCAGAACATTAACATAGAAAACATGTTCTATGAGCTATGCAAAAATTGTAGATAACTATGTAAAGGTCGTTTTCAAAAACAGTGTGTATGCATTGTAATGACGTGGTCGACACTGTTGTTAGGTAATTAATTTCAACAAATTTTTCTGTATTGTATTATAACATTTTAGTTGTCAAACAGGTACAATGTTAATATATAAATCAAAGATTCCAGTGGTAACATGCATCTTAATCTACAGGATAGACATGCACGATTCATATTTGATTGTAATGCTTCTTATCTCAGAGAATATAAAGGAAGGTAGAATTTCTTGATATATGTTTATTTTTTATAATGCTATTTATAAACTATGTAAAAAAAAATACACTAATTTTGAATTTCACACGTACTTAATTCTCAGGACAATAGTGATAGATTGTTCAACTAACGAATCAATTCATGCAAAGATCGTGCATTTTCATTTGTAGTACGCATTCCACAAAATTCAACAGAATTAATTAAATCACCAATTTTGGCTTTCGTACTAAAAGTTGATTGGTGTGAAGAGTGTTCGCACCTTCATGCAAGATTGTCAAATCGAATGCATAATATTTGTAAGTATTTTATTTTAACAACATTTAATTACATTCATTTTTATTCATATATCATTCATTTTCTAATATAAATTTCTATTATTTTTTCAGGATCTATTTTTCGAAAAAAGGTAATTTTTGAATAATATACACATTCTATCATATTTCAAACTATTATTAGACATATATTATATTTTAATTGTGTTGGTATAATTTTTTAACCTTTTTTAATTCACCCTTTTATTTTCATTTTTTCAATAATGTCAGCACCGTGCGTGGCACGGGTATTCACACTAGTTTGAATGTACTCATGAATGCCCTTAAAATACCCCGTGAACAACTAAATACTTCTGCGACTATAAAAAAAAATGCACGAAATAAATGAAAATGGCGGCTCACTTGCTGAATCACTTCTCCAAGGCCTAGGCCAATCAGCCATGTTGTTTTTGCTCCTGGATTTACTTGACGTAGCCCATGAACCATCATGTTATACAAAATGCAAGCTTTGCAGTAGCAAAGAGAAAGCCCTTCCCTTCTCCAAGTACGGAGTACGAAATAAATGAAAATGTCTTTTCCTCCCAGCATCTTCACTTCGTCTATATCAACCACGTTATGCAACATGCAAGTTCTGCAGTGCCAAAAGAAATCCCTTCCCTTTTCCCCTGCATTTTTGTTCAAACTAAAAATTACGTAGTACTTCTGTGCGTTGCACTTCTGGATCTCCTCAACTAGTTGCTCCCGGAAAAAAAAAAAAAAAATTCCCCGGACTAATTAAGGAGCAACAATATTCGATTTGAAGGGCAACCAAACTCTGGAAAATATTTTATTGATCTCACAACAGCAAGGAGAAACACAGAGTCATATTTTTACAACAAATCAGCTGATAACGTGGCAGGGTACAGACACATTTCGTCGCAGCTTATTAGAGACCACTGTGACACCCGAGTCATCCATAAGACAAACCATTGGATGAAGGCACACCAGCAGCAGGAAAAACTGAGAAATCACCGGTAACTTCGGTAGTTTGGAGTGTACATGCAGCTTTCAGCGAACTTCACCAGATCCGCAGGTCGAGGAAGCCGTGTTGCCACACCTACATAATAAGCAAACAGCATTTAGGCACAAATCTCGTTTGAGTTTTAGAGAGAAAAAAGGAGGGGCTTTTAAGCACCCCGCATAGGAAAATATGTAGAGAGCACCCACCGAGCTCATATGCTTTTGCAGCAACACCAGCAGCAATATGAGCTGAGATTTTTCTGATATTTGCAAATGGAGGATAAATCATCCCCCGTGCATAATGCTCGTCTGTAACTTGCTTAGCCAATGCTTCCGCTGTTCCAATATAGAGACTAAACGTATCAACATACTACACTACAATTAACAAGACAGCAAACCTCGACATGCAAATACTTACATGCTGCCAGAAGCATATCATCATGAACACGAATTGCACCACACATGACCAAACCAAAACCAAATCCAGGAAATATGTAGCAATTGTTTGCCTGCATTCCCAAGACAGCATAATTTAATTACTGTCCGCTCGGTTAATGAAGGAAACTGTGACAAAATTAGGAACATGAGAAATTTATTAAACCTGGCCAGGGACGTAAACTTTGCCGTTGAATTCAACAGGGTCAAATGGACTTCCACTTGCAAATATTGTTCGACCCTTTTCCAATACCACACATTGAAAAGAAAGATTTGGTTATAGAATCACTTATTGAAGAATCACGGTCACACTACCATATAATTTGATCACAAATAAACAAACCAACAAAAACACTTTACAAGACCTAATGGCCGTAAGACGAGAACCAATGCTCAGTAAAAACTTTTATTTATCTCACCTCAGACCATTTATAAGCTTCTTCAGCAGTGCACTCAGATTGTGACGTTGGGTTGGAAAGAGCCATAATAAGAGGTTTCTGCATATCATGCATTTAATATGAGACTGAATTAAGCCTGTACTGGCTTTTATTTCCTCGAGAAAGGAGAGAGATTAACAAACCTCGTTCAAGGCAGCCATAGCCTCGATGACCTCCTTTGTAAATTGTTTTCCAACTCCAGAGGTCCCAATTAGGGCGGTAGGCTTGACAGCCTGATGAAGTTCACATGAAAAAAAGATTAAGGCTCGTGAAAGTTTTATTAAAGGTTGCATAGATGTATTGAGAATAAACCAACCTTAATAGCATCTAAAAGATTGTTAACGGGTTCACACTCATGAGCCCAAGGCTTCTTGAAGTGTTGAAGGGACTCCTTACGAGAACTAACAATTAAACCCTGCAATATGATTCCCGATGAGTGCATATTCAAGAATCTAGATAATCATATCCATGTAACAGTACAAAATAATAACCAACAAGACCAATACCAAAATATGGTCCAAGAGAAAATCATTAAATATTTTACGACCTTTGAGTCCACCAGCCAAATCTTCTTACGCAACTCTTCAACAGAAGCATTTGCCTGCAATTTTGCATGGATATAAAACATTACTGCAAATAACCCGCTGAATAGAATTCCTCACCGTACACAGAATGAGAGGTACAAGTCCTTACCTTCTTTGACATTTCAAGGGCTATAAGCTCTGCTATGCCAGTACCAGCCTGCAATTACAAGACAACTAGGTGAGATATGAAAGCTCAATCTTGCACATGTTTGCGTCATGTGTCTCAGCAAGGGAACCATGTAGAGCAGGAAAATATACACTAAGAAAGTTGAAACACCTCTATGGTACCCAAAAGATTAAAAAAAAATGTAAGCCTAAATTATCATTCCTTTCATCTTCTACTTGTTTTAATACATACAGATGTGCTCATGCCGGTCGAAGAGACAGGTCAAAATGGGGTTTTACATTTTATCTTCATAATACAGAAATGCACTTCAATAGTTTGAGCAAAAGCCAGAGCTTTACCTCTCCAGCACCAAGGAACAAAAACGTATGCTCAGCCAAGGTCCCCCCAAGCAATTTAAGTGATGCAACAAGACCAGCAAGGACAACAGATGCTGTCCCCTGAAATAAACAAGGTCATGTTTATAAATAAGCACGGGGAATCCTGCAACAAGGTTCTACTAGTAAGCATCCACATACCTGTATGTCATCATTGAATACCAGATGGGTGGTACCATATTTGGCCAACAGCTCAAAAGCATTGTGATTTGCAAAATCTTCAAACTGCAGAGTTAGAGATTGAATTAATAATTCTATCCAGAACTACATTATTGAAAAAAAAAAGCAAAAAAAAAAGAACACACACACACACACCCTGAAAGCATGGTATCATCTCATATGGCCACCTTTTGACAGGTCTGGGGACTAACCTGTACAAGGACTTTTTCTCCGTAATTCTGTTTTACAGCAGTCATGAACTCATGGAGGAAGTCATAATATTCCTGTGATTAAAAGTACAAATCACGTCAACCCTAAGGAACCCATAATCAAAAGATGGTGATACAGAAGCACGCATGCAGAATGTACTAAATTTTCACCTTTCCAGTTGGTCTCTTCTGTTTGAGACCGATGTAGAATTCATCATTTAGTAGCTTCTCATTATTTGTCCCCACATCAATGGTAATAGGCAAACACTGCACAAGTAAGATCGAAGCCATCACAGAAATCCAAATGACCAAATTTCACTCAAAAACTCCAATCAACCAGAGAAGGTTGTACCCACAACAAACCTGAATAGAAGCTTTAACTTTACTGCTCAGGTTCAACATATGCAAAATGATTATGACTCCAGACACCCTTTATGGTGCAAAAAAAGAGTTTCTAATCTAATATTTTTCAAGTAAAACGAGAAGCTTAGGGAAACTTTGATGCTTACAGCTGAAGGTCTGACACCTCCAAGTGCAGTGTACAGAGCCAATTTCCCAACAGGTATTCCCATTCCCTGTAATAGTGCAAAACAAGTCCAGTGAAGTCTACCGAACCAATCGAGCATCATAACTGAATTGTTGAAAATACAGCACATTTAAATCCAAATTATGTGCATTCACAGAAGAAAAGCAGAAATATGTTGAACTTCAGCTTTTACCTGGCAGCCAAGGTCCCCAAGTCCCAATATTCTTTCACCATCAGTCACAACTATAACTTGGATTGCCCTCTCTGGCCAGTTCTTCAAAACCTCAAGAATCTTACCCCTGCAAGCTCCAAAAAATTTAATTTGGATGAGTAAAATAATACCCTACAAGTAACCTTCGAAAGAATAGCTTCCACACAGATCATACTTCTCCTTCAAACTAATGAAGAGACCCTGGGGACGCCTAAAAATGCTCCCATATTTTTGGCAAGCCTCACCAACAGTGGGAGTATACACAATAGGGAGCAGTTCCTCCACATTATCAATAAGAAGCTTGTAGAATAATCTTTCATTTCTCTCCTGTAAAAGGTTAGTAGCAAGAAAATCTTAAACAGACAATCAACTGGCCATCCTCAGATACAATATGAAGGTGGAAACTTCAATACTCTTTGGCATCAAAACCAGAAAATCTAATTTTCTGAGTCAAATACCACACGAACGCTCTGAGTTAAAAGTGAGAAGAAACTAGAACCGAGAAGCCAATTTGCATTACCTCCAGTTCCATCAAAGCAATGTACTTCTGCAAAGGAACCTGATACTGGCGAATGCTGTGCATCAATTTCTTCTCCTGATAAGGTAGAAGCAAAAGTACTTGATTAAAAAGAACTGTCAAGCAAAAGGCACAGAGTACATGATAAAACATAAGCAAATTCTCCAAGCCCCAAGTTGACCAGATTATAGTACCTGAAGTTCCTGAGTCATAAGAGCCGGAGGCAGAAGACCGCACAAGTAATGAGCTTCTCTCTCTTTCTCAGAAAATGCAAGTCCTTTGTTGTAACGAGGATCTCTCAGCAAATTATAACCACTATTCTCAAACAAGTCAAGTCAAATCACTAACAAAATAAAGCATTACACAATTACTAATGTGATCGAAAGCTTTCAGAACATGCAAATTATGCATGAAGAGAGGAACTTAAATACACTTGAATCAAAAAGGGGTCAGCAGAAAGTAAAAAATCTGGCTAAATTCTGTTTTATTTACATAACAATGATCAGATCCACCAAATTTTACTAGCATCGGTAAAAGAAAAAATTCAACTTTAGCAAACTGTTGGAACTAAGCAACAAAGATTTCTCAGAATCTACCTTGAATTATGAAGTTAAACAAACAGCAAAATCTTAGCAAAAGAAGAAACAAGCATGAAGAATCACTAACTAAAAAAAAAAAAAGGCATGAAGAATCACTACCACTACTACTACTACTATCGCTTACTAAAATTTTAGCCTATCTACTACGCCAACTAAAATTCATTCAAAACACTAGCAGTAGTTCTCATCACTCAATTAGTTTAGTTGTACAAGAAGTTGACGGAAAAGGAAACGGAAAGAAGAAAAGGAATTTGGGCGAAGGAAAAAGAAGAGGGACCTGGCGACAGAAGTAACCCAGGGGGTGACGAGTTGTTCCTCAGTGGCACGATCCTCGCCGTAGACGTCCTCAACACCGCCTCCGACAGTTGCGCGCGGTGACATGTCCAGCACCGATTCCCCTCCCCTCAAATCCTTCATCGTGCTCTCCATTTCTTTCTTTTTTTTGGTTTGCGCTTCCTTCTCTCGCTCTCTCTCAAAGGACAGAAAAACAAAAAGCACAGTCACACACCGAAGCAACAATAACAGTGCAAACTTTAAGCAAGCCTGTAAGGCAAGGTACTCCGGTGACTTTATGATACTCTGCAGTCCTACCACACACAAAATATCAGAGCAAGTAATGGTACTGCTACCCCGACGGACGTGAGGGGGAACTCTATGTATGTATATATAGACACACGCACACAGAGAAACGGAAGTACTATATCGTAGTAGTATATGGGAGTATATACTTACCAGATCCACACCTCTCAAGTCTCAAGTATTTCATCGTTTTATTACATTTCGGCTATATCATACTCCCATGTTCAGTTATTCCCGCACCGCTTTCACACGTACGTAGCCCCTAGTCAACAGCCAGGACTGTTCAAATTCGAACTATTGAATATGAAATTCTATAGATTAAACTTAATTCGGTAATATTTTTGAGATGTCCGAGTTTGACTCATCTGCGCTTGAGCAAACTCAAATCCAATGGAACTCGAATTTGAATTGGAAATTGATGTATTGAACTCAATTAGAAAATAAGATATTTTAAAAATTTACAATAACTTAATTCCTATACATGTAGTTTATTCTACACTAATATATACATATTATATGTACTGTTTGATAAGATTCGACGAACTATCAATCTTAATTAAAAATGATCGATACTCAACTCGTTTGGCTAAATAAATCGCTCGAGATCTACTGGAATTCGATCGACTCAGAGTCGAGTCAATTGCTTGATCGGTCAGGTCACAATCCACTCAATTTGTTTGTTTCCCTACCCGCGACTACCACTAGTAAACCACTGCCAAGTCTAAATTGTCTCCAAATTCAGTATATGCCACAGGAACAAGTCTTCAAAATTTTATCACGTCCCCGGCTAATTATTTGACAAATTGGTTATTATTCTTTGACCAATAAAAATAAAATATTTTATCTAAAATTGTAGACCCCGCTAACTCCACGTTAAGTACAATCTAAATAAGATCGTGACGTGTTGTTATTTCGTTAATCGACAGTAGTAATTTTTTATTGATCAAACACTACTAACTACTAAACTTATCGAGTTGTTGGTCCTGACGACGGTCAAATCTTTCTTTTCGGACACGCTACAATGTTCATGTAGCACCAGCTAGTATTATTTATTAATAATATCGAATTTATTTGTGGAAAGGTGGGGAGAGCTTATCTATCTGTTGGCAACTTCCAATAATCAAACATTTGGATATTGTATGGTGGGGTCGTCGACCGGGAAAACAAAACCTGTGTTGCATTGCTGTCATGACGACGTCATAAGCTTTGAACCGGAGTATCAAAATCCACAGGACGGGTCCACAACTTATCCCCCAATTATATAAGCCAGATGGCAACGACCACTTGTTGTATTAGTCAATCAGGTCTTCCCCGCTTCTAAGAACGTTACAAAAAATCTATAATCCTAGGCCTTGGGATAACCTCAATCAGCGCTACAGTATATGCCAACCCAAAACGAAAAGTTTTTTTTTTTTTTTTCAAAGCAGTGGGAAGACTATGATGGATCTTTCTTTGCATTTCTATCGAGCTGATCATTTACAATCCGAAAAATTTTATGCCGATTCAGAATAACTATCAAATATATGTCTAATAGTTATTTTCTAATCGAATAAAAAGTTTTAGGATCCCAATTCATTTCATTCAACATATCAAATGAATCCTATTTAGCATGTAAATTAGCATGTAATTAAATATTATCAAAGTAGAACTTTTCTATTACCGTTGAACTAACTACTTATTAAACATGTTTAATAGTAGTTATTTTGGATCCACATTTTTCTGCCTTTTAAATTTTAGTCCTCCAACTACAAGTCTACGATAATGATTATCTAGAAAGATTCTCCACAATTATGAGCCACTGTCGGAGATCTTTTGTCCGATATGATGTGATGGAGTGCTAATCATCATTAATTAAAAAAAAAAAAAAGGACTTCCGCTTCAGAGATTCAGGCGCGTGTAATTTGACGACGATGACTCATGAAGCCCATCACGCGGTCCAGTCAACGTCAGAATTGTTGTCTGTGCGGAAAATGGATGTTCTCATTTTGTCCGCTCCCAATATGAGGAAAAAAAAAAGAGAGATTGAGTAAAAGTAAAGGGAATTTAACATAATGACCATAAAGAAACATATAATTATAATTGTTGGAACTTAACATGGGCACAAATAGTAAGGAAATTTGTACACATTTAAAGGAGATATCTGCAATTTAATTTCTGAATATTTGGATTGCTGCAGTATCAGTACTATTTTAAGAAACTTGGTTAATCTTTTTTTTTTTTTTTTTTTGGATGAGTGATTACCTAATAACGAAAAGTAAAGAAGGCACCGCACGGAATGACATTATTGTTGTGCATCGAAGCAAAATTTTACTAGTGATTTTTATGAGTTGTTGCTATTTAATTACAAGAAAAATATTTATTAATTGAATATTAAATGTACTAGCGCGTAAAAATTTTGAATTTTTTTCCCCGTTTTTTTTTTTATCTAAGTCACAGCATAAATTACTTCTAATTGTAAATAAGTGTTGGAGACCAGTTAATTGATAAGAAAAATACTCATGAAAACAACTTGTAAGAACAAAACGCGAACAACTCAATGAAACATTCATTGAGGTCAGACCTCAGATGTGATTTCTTGATTGAATCCGTGATTGTTGGCTCTTCTTAGTTAGTTAATTGAATGAATAAAGACAAAGTACATTCTTTTTTTTTTTCCATGACGTGCTTAGACGGTACTTTAGTATATATTAATTTCAGGTGACTTTATTTAGTACTATATATATATATATTAATTTGTTGCTTGCGTTGAGATCTGCACTTGCGCATTTGTCGTAAATGAAATTCACTTCTGTTCCTTCCTTCCCAAAACGAGGAGAAAAAAAACATTTGTTGCTTACGTTGAGATCTGGTATACTATTCCAAAGCGTGCCCAACGCCCCGACCATTGGAAGATTTCGGCTATACATAATTACATAATACACTGGCGGCTTTTATCACGGACAAAATAGATAAGAGTAGATTTAATGTAAAATTCAAAATATTATCATTTTTTTTTCTCATTGGCAGTTCACTTTATTCATCTTATTTGGTAAATTGTTTAAAATTTTTGTATACAAAATTATTATTATTATTATTTTTTTATAGACAACTAAACATTGGACTCACCTCTTGTCATTGTCATGTACTCTTAGAAGAAACCCGTGGCCGTTGTTGATATATAAGATTTTATCCACAAAAATACTTCTTAACAAAATACAAGTCTTGTGTAGCCCTTTCCCAATAAGTAATACGATTCGGCGATCGCGTCAATTAATCCAACTAAAAAATAAATTTGCCCAGCAAGTTGACTCTTGACTTTTTTCACCAATAATTCATGATCGAAACGGGGAGGGCTGGACTGACATGGCATCGGATTAGGGTTGCAAAAGAGCTGGGTCGAGTCGAGTTTTGGACTAATCGAGTCGAGTCTCGACTAAATTTTACCAAGCTCGAACTCGAGCTCGAGCTCGAGCTCGACGAGCCGGCAATTTCGAGTTCGAGATCGACGAGTCGGCAATTTCGACCTCGAGAGCTTGACTCGAATCAATTCGAGCCGAGCTCGAGCTCGAGCTCGAAAAAAATAAAAAAAATAATTATTTTATTTTTTAAAAAATAAAATAAAATAATATTTTTTTAAAAAATAATAAAAATATTAAGGATATATATGTAATTTTACTATTAAAATAAAGAAATATATATATATACTTAAAATAAAAATATATATATATACTTAAAATAAAAAAAAATATTATATATATATACCCCGCTTGCGAGCTAACGAGCTTAATATTTTGAGCTCGAGTTCGAGCTCGATTTCAACTCGAGCCAGCTCGAGCTCGACTCGAGCCGCGAGCCGGCTCGATTTGTTTGCAGGCCTACATCGGATTAATGTCAACTTTAATTTTATAATATGAAGAAGCAGCCCTGGCCCACCCTCGTATGCAGAAGCAGCCCCGCCCCACCCGGCGCCACAGGAGGAAACTGAAACAATAAACTGCAACCAACTTTGAGTTCTAATAACCCCTCGCTTTCTAGTTTCTAGTGGGGCCTTTGTCGAAAAAATAAAAAGAAACAAAAGAGATGAAAATTCAATCAGTCAACCAACACACTGCTTAGATGGGTAGATGCCCAAGCCTTAGTTAAAAGGAAAGTGACCACATTTTGTTTGAATCATCCCCCACACTTTTTTTTTCTTTTTATTTTTTTATTTTAATGGGGACAACATAAAAATCATTCTTACTCAATCACAACTAAACACCTTTCAATTAGAAAGAAAAAAAAAAAAAAGGCAACGTGTTATCAATAAACCAATTTTCTGAATGTGAACATAGAATTGACATCATCAATTCATCATAAATAAATATGAGTAAATCTTATATACACGAACTGTTTATATATTATCATTATTAGATAAATATCATATAAGTAAAATTTAAATTTAAAGATATGTGACATTCATCTGAGCATAAGCATAACAATAATGCTTACTGCAGAGGCCCCGTTCCGGGCCCAGACACGCGGCAGCCCAGGAATGGCCGAGCTGGGCCTTGACCCTCAGACCCTTGGGAGCAGCCCCGGGCCGTACTGACTAGGGCTCCCAGGGGAGGCGAAGGTCCATCCCGAAGAGGTCGGGGGAAGTCCCCCCCCAGAGTGCGGGACACTATCTATACCGGGCAAGTCCCGCATCGTGCGGAGGTCGGACTCCCTCGCAGGTATAAATAATAGCACACATCTACTGTACAAAGGACGCTGATTACTCGGCTAATACACTCTGACTAAGTTAATCCCCGTGAACCCTACTCACCGGAAAACTAAATTGACCGTCGGAGTGCCCTCGGGGACCACCTCAGGGCCCCCTCTGTTAGCTCATCTTCTCTGTTTTGCAGGTCTTGGATCAGCTCTCCCATCGACACCCCGAGCTGATCAGGTCAGCTCTCCTCGGGGAAGCGTCTGCGCTTCTTCAGTTGGCGCCGTCTGTGGGAAACGAAAGGTAATTGTTAGTGTTGATGGCGAGGACACGGTCCAAGCGAACAGTTGAAAGCACCGGAGCCGGGGCCGGGGAGGGGTCTCGTCGAGAGGAGAACGAAGCGGCCGGGGGCGCTGGGGGCTCGGCCCTCTCAGGAGACCGGAGACGGCAGATGCTCCAGTTCGTGACAGAGAATCTCCCCATGCTGGAGGATATAATCCGGCAGGCAAAAGGAGGAGAGGAGGCGGGGGGCACACCAACTTCCAAAGCCCAGGGGAAGGAGAAGGAGAAGGAGTCGATCCCTGACCCTTCGGAGGATGGGTCACAGGACCAGCCCCCTAGGAGGAAACGGCCGCGGACTCCCCCTCGTCACCGAGCTTCGGTGGTCGGGGATAGCGAGAGGTACTCCCACGACCGGTCCGTGGGGAGCCGACCAAGGGACCCCTCCCCACGGAAACCTACGCGAAATGGGCCCGCACGCTCCCCCGCCCGATCTGTCAGGAGTCGCCCGCGCGACCCCCCCCAGTGGCAGCCCGTCCGGGATGAGCTCGAGCAGATCCTGCGACCACAACCGTACGGGGACAACTACGCAGCCTCGCCCTTCACTCAGGAGATCGAGGACTACCCGTTACCCCGGAGGTTTAAAATCCCGAACATCGAGCTGTACGATGGTTCGACCGACCCGGAAGACCACCTCTCGGTCTTCCTGACGCACATGCGTCTGCAAAACGCCGCGGATGCCCTCCGCTGCAAGACCTTCCCCATGTTTCTCAAGGGTAAGGCGCGGCTCTGGTTTCAGGGCCTGGCACCGGGGTCTATTCAGAGTTTCACCGAGCTGGCCAGACAGTTTGCCGCCCAGTTCGTTTCCTCGAAGACCTACTCGAAGAACGCGGCCCACCTGATGGCCGTTAAGCAGAAGCCGGATGAGTCCCTGAAGAACTTCATGACGCGCTTCAACACAGAGAGCCTGCAGATCAGGGATAAGGACGAAAAGGTGGTTATGGCCGCCTTCATGAACGGGTTGAGGGTAGAGGATCTCTACTACAAGCTTGTCGAACAACCTCCCAAGAACCTGGGAGAGCTTTTGACCCGGGCTCACGCCGCCGCCAATGCAGAGGAGGCCGGCCGCCTGAAACGGGAATCAGATCGGGAGTTCGGGGACAGGAAAGGACGGGCAAACCCTCCTGAATCTAAGGACGGCCAAGTCAGGAAGAACGTCTTCGACCGTCTCTCCAAGGATAGGGCACCAGCTCCGCCGCCCCTCCCAGAGAAGACCTACACCCCTCTAACACGGCCCAGAGCCCAGATCTTGGCCGTTATGGAGGCGGAAGGGCTGGGAGATCGGCCGCCCAAGATGGGGACGCCCCGGAACAAAAGAAATCAGGATCGGTACTGCGCCTTCCACCGCGACGTCGGGCACGACACGGAGGGGTGCTGGGCCCTGCGCAAGGAGATCGAGGACCTGATCCAGCGCGGTTTTCTAGGGGGGTTCGTGCGCCGACCAGGTCAGAGGCTTGGACGCAACCACTACGGAGATAGGCACGAGGGACGGAGGCGCGACCGCCCGGAGCGGCGCGACGCCCCTCGGGACTGCTCTCCCGACCGGGACACCCAGAACCTGGCGGGGGTGATAAACACCATCGCCGGAGGCCCCACGGGGGGGGACAGTCATGCGGCTCGGAAGAACAAGCGACCTCCCCCCGAGGGGGACGACTCCTTGAAGCGCTTGCGCATGGACGAGGAGATTACCTTCGGACCAAGGGATGCGGTTCCCTTGGCTTCCGGGAACCATGAAGCTATTGTGATAGACATTGTCACCAATAACTACCGGGTGAAGAAGGTGTATGTCGACCAGGGTAGCGCGGTTGACATCATGTTTTATCGCGTGTTCAAGGAGCTCGGATTAAGGGATGACCAACTGACCCCGGTCCGGACACCTCTGGTGGGCTTCACCGGACCACCCATCAGCTCGGAGGGAATGATCACCCTGATGGTCACCGTCGGACAGGCCCCCAGGTGCCGGACCATTCTCGTTGATTTCGTGGTGGTCAAGCAGTCGTCCCCCTACAATGTGTTCTTGGGGAGACCCGCCCTGAACGCCCTCCGAGCTGTCTCCTCTACTTTCCACCTCAGCATCAAGTTCCCCACCCCTGGGGGGGTAGCCGAGGTGCGCGGCGACCCAGCGGTAGCCAGGGCATGCTACCTGGCCACGTTTCGGGGGCATGAGAAGGTGGTCGCCCAGACAACCTGTTTGGAACCCTACATCCCAGGGGATGAGGCCCAGCAGCTAAGCACCCAAGATGAGATGGAGGAGTTCCCCCTAAGGGAGGATCGGCCCGATCAGATTCTCCGCATTGGAGCCCTGTTGCCCGCCAAGGAGAAGGAGAGTTTGAAAGCTCTGTTGAGGGAATACTCCCAGGTCTTTGCCTGGTCGGTGGACGACATGCCCGGGATCCCCACGGACCTGGCGGTCCATCACCTCGACGTGGACCCTCACTTCAAGCCAGTAAAGCAAAAGAAAAGGAGTTTCGCCCCCGAGAGAAATGATGTGATCAGGGCGGAGGTCGGCAAGTTGTTGGAGTCCAAGATTATCCTGGAGGTCTACTACCCGACCTGGCTGGCCAACCCCGTCCTGGTCAAGAAGGAGGACCTGACCTGGAGGATGTGTGTAGACTTCACAGACCTTAACAAAGCCTGCCCAAAGGACTGCTTTCCCCTGCCTCGAATTGACAGGTTAGTAGACTCTACTGTGGGCTTTGACGTTTTATGCTTTCTGGATGCCTTTAAGGGGTATCACCAGATAGAGATGGCCGAGGAGGACCGGGACAAGACCTCCTTCATCACCGAGGAGGGAACCTACTGCTACAGGACCATGCCCTTCGGACTGAAGAATGCGGGAGCAACTTACCAGCGCCTGGTGAACAAGCTATTCCGAAACCAGGTCGGCAGGAGCATGGAGGTTTATGTGGACGACATGATCGTCAAAAGTCGAACTGACCAGCGCCTCATACCCGACCTGCGGGAGGTCCTGGACATCCTACTGAAGAGCCGGATGCGCTTAAATCTGAAGAAGTGCACTTTTGGGGTCAGATCGGGAAGGTTTCTCGGTTTCCTGGTGTCCCGAGACGGAATCCGGGCCAACCCGGATAAACTCCAGGCCATCATGGACATGGCCCCTCCGAGGAGCGTGAAGGAGGTCCAACGGCTAACAGGAAGGATGGCCGCCCTGAATAGGTTTCTCTCGCGCTCCGCGGTCCGGGGGCTGCCCTTCTTCCGAGTACTGAAAGCGCCGAAAAACTTCCACTGGACTGAGGAGTGCCAGAAGGCCTTCATCGACCTAAAAACATACTTGGCCGAGCTACCATCTCTGACAGCCCCAGAGCCGGGGGAGACCTTATTCCTATACCTATCCGCCTGCAACGAGGCCGTCAGCGCGGTCCTGGTGCGGGAGGATGAGGGGGCTCAGAGGCCGGTGTATTACGTAAGCCGAGCTCTACAGGGGCCAGAGACACGATACTCGCCAGCCGAGAAGTTGGTCCTTGCCTTGGTACATGCGGCACGCAAGCTCCGCCCTTACTTTCAGGCTCACGGCATTGTAGTCCTGACTGACCAGCCCCTGCGTCAGATACTCACCAAGCCAGAGGTCTCGGGCAGAATGACCAAATGGGCTGTCGAGCTAGCCGAGCACGACATCGGCTATCAGCCCCGCAAAGCCATCAAGGCCCAGGCCTTAGCGGATTTCCTTGCTGAAGGGGCTAGCTTGAGTCTAACCGAGCTAAGCCCCCAACACGAGGAGCGGCTGCCGAAGGAGCCCTGGGTGTTGTTCGTGGACGGGGCCTCCAGCAAGGAAGGAAGCGGGGCTGGTCTGCTACTCATTTCACCCACCGGGGAAGAACTGACCTACGCCCTCCGATTGGACTTCCCCGCGTCCAACAATGAGGCCGAGTACGAGGCCCTGCTCACAGGATTGCGGATAGCCCACCAGATGGGAATAACCGCGATCCAGGCCAAGAGCGACTCGCAGCTCGTCGTCCTTCAAGTCCTTGGGGAGTACGAAGCCAAGGACGAGGTTATGAAGAAGTACCTGGCCAAAGTACGAGAGGCGGTGGCCTTGTTCCAAACGTTCGAAATCGAGCGGGTGCCAAGGTCCCAGAACAAGCGGGCAGACGCCCTTTCAAAGTTGGCATCCTCCTCATTTGCCCACCTGAGCAAGGAGGTATGGGTGGAGGTGCTAAAGCAGAAAAGTATCGATCAGGTCCAGGTCCTGACTATAGACAGCTCGGCCACCTGGATGACGCCCCTCATTGACTTCCTCAGCTCGGGTGCCCTCCCCGAAAATAAAGCCGAGGCACGCCGAATCCAGCTCCGGGCTGCCAAGTACACCTACATCGGGGGTACCCTTTATAGGAGGTCGTATTTGTCCCCCTGGTTAAAGTGCGTGACTCCCGGGGAAGGTGATTACGTCCTGCGCGAAGTCCACGAAGGAATATATGCGGCACACGTGGGATCTCGGGTGTTGGCCAAAAAGTGCCACCTTTTGGGCTACTACTGGCCCTCTGTCTTCCGAGACGCAGCGGATCTGGTCCGGAAATGCCGAGCTTGCCAGGTACACGCCTCGTTGCGTCATCAGCCAGCTCAGGAGATGATTCCCATCCATAATCCTTGGCCCTTCGCTCAATGGGGGATAGACCTCCTGGGTCCCTTCCCCCGAGCCCCGGGAAGATATGAGCACCTCGTGGTAGCCATAGACTACTTCACAAAATGGGTGGAAGCGGAGCCCCTGGTCTCTATCTCGGGGAAGGCAATTCAGAAATTCTTTTGGAAGAGCATAGTTTGCCGGTTTGGGATTCCGCATGCCCTGATATCCGACAACGGCCGCCAGTTCGCCGAGAACCCTTTCCGCAGCTGGTGCGCTGAGCTCGGAATCAACCAACACTTCACGTCGGTTGGCCACCCCCAGGCCAATGGCCAGGTGGAGAACGCTAACCGAACTGTCCTGCAAGGGTTGAAGGCTAGACTGGAGTCCGCCCAATCAAGCTGGCTGGATGAGCTCCCCAGTGTCCTCTGGGCTTACCGCACTACGCCCAGGACGGCTACTCACGAGACCCCGTTCTCCCTAACATACGGAGTAGAGGCCGTGGTGCCCGCGGAGGTCGGTCTTCCCTCACCCAGAACACAGAACTTCGTGGCAACATCCAATGAGGAAGAGCTTAGGTGCAACCTGGACATGCTCGAAGTCAGGCGGGAGGAAGCGGCTATTCGAATGGCTAAGTATAAAAGCCAGCTCGCTCGCTATCACAACGCCAAAGTAAAGACCATACAGTACCAGCCAGGAGACCTCGTCCTGAGGAAGAACTCGATAAGCCGGGTACACGGCTCCAACAAGCTCGACCCAAATTGGGAGGGCCCCTACAAGGTCCTTGAGGCGAGCCGAGCTGGCTATTGCAAGCTCGCTAAGATGGATGGATCTGAAGTACCTCGGACATGGCATATCTCCAATTTGCGATTGTTTGTAGCGTAGGTAAAACCAGGATGACCAGTTGCTTGTTCTCTAGGTCCGGATTTTTGTTTTCTCATTCAATCACAGCTCGTTTTCATTTTCCATTGTACTTGTTTCATTTTACAATTTTCAAACCTGCACCTTACACTAGCACATTCAGCACTCCCTCGCTCAACGTCCTAGTGGGGGGCTAGGGGTGGTGGGTGAAGTGTGAAGTGTTCGGCCCAGGAGGTCGGCAGGTGAAGTGTGAAGTGTTCGGCCCAGGAGGTCGGCACGAACGCACTTAATGCTTAAAATACTGAAGTGTGAAGTGTTCGGCCCAGGAGGTCGGCAAGAACGCACTTAATGCTTAAAGTACTCGGTCGGAAGTGCGAATTGCTCGACCTAGGAGGTCGGCAAGGACGCGCTTAATATTTAAAGCACTCAGCCCCAAGGGCGTGAGGTGTGAGGTGTTCGACCCCGGAGGTTGGCACATAGCATTGCGAGTGGGCGAGGAAAGAAGAAAATAACTTCGAAATCTTATGTATACATTGCAAGCCTATCTATTACAGAGCTTTCGAGCTGCCTATCTACCGTAAAACTTCCGAGCTGGTAATCTCCTTCGATGTCTGTTCTACCTGCTGGTGGCCCGACCGGGGTGGAAGCTGAAAGTACACCTCAAGCATGTTGAGAGGCGTATGGTGAAGGCTATTCAGGAGCCCGGAAGCAGGAAACCCATTCCGTCCTGGATGGACCTCCAAGAGCATTTTCAACTGGAGCATGGTCACATCCTTACAAAAAGACAGAAAGGGCTCCTGGAGTGGCCACCGCCCTAGGCCACCGGCTCTTTCCCGGCAGCTCTGCCTGGAGACCCGTCCTCCTCCAGGGGAACCTCCTCTAGGTCTGCTCCTACGTCGGTTCGGCGGACCAGGCTCTTCAAGGCATGCCCCTTCCGGTACCCATCAAAGAGCCAGTCCAGCCTATCCTCGGCCGCAGGATCGTAGTCCTTGAAGTCCGCCACGTTGAAGCCGGGTAGGTTAAGGCCCTGCACCTGGGTCAGGGCGCGCGTAGAGCCAACCTGGAGGATGGGCCGGTTGAGGAGGGCGATGTCCACCTCGAACTGATCGGAGGAGATAAACTCCCGAACAGCCTTCTTCCGCTCTCGGCTGACGGTGCCGGAGAGCTCTACGGCATGTTCCTCCTTCAGCCTGGCCGCACCAGCCCTCTCCTGGTCGAGCTCCGACCTGGTTGAGGGGAGCTGGACCTGGGCGGCATCCATCTCCTTCTCGGCCTTGTCTAATTTGGCCTTAAGGGAGCTGGCCTCCTGGAGGGCCTGGGAAAGCTTCCTCTCCACCTCCAGGTTCTTCTTCCTCAACTTCTCCAGGTCGGGAGACAGCTCGGAGAAGCGGGTAGCCAAGGCGGCACCGGCAGCGTTGGACTGAAAAAGAGAGAGCAGATCAGCATGTCACATCACTTAACCCAGACACGGGGGTGAAATTAACCCAGGGGTGATACTTACTTGGGCCTGGGCGGTGTAGTACGCGTCCAAGAGCTCGGAGGGGCTGGCCAGCTCCATCCACTTCCTGTCCCTAAGAAGGACCGATCCCACCATCAGCTCGCGAGCCACCTCGGGGAACTGGGCTCGGTCGTTGATGGAGAGTTTCCAGGACGGACAGAAGTGGCGGGGGTCATGCATCGTGGGGGCTTGGCCTGGCTTCAGGGGAGCTACGTGGCGGAAGTGCCACAAGCTCGGGGGAGTCGACTCCTGGACTTGCTCCCCGGCAGAGCCCACGCCCAGGTGGACTGGTCCCCCGGAGACCCGCGCAAGAGGAGGAGGCTGTGCGGAGACCAGGGCGTGCCTCTTCTGCCCAGCCTGAGAGGGCTCGTCCCCTCTGCCCCTCTTCTGTCCGGCCGCCTTCTTTTTGCTGGCGGCCTGCTGGGAGGGGGATGGTTGTGATATCTCCTTCTGGGGGGCTGAGCCGCCCCCCGGGGTGGAAGACCCACCTGGGGACCCCCGAGCAGCTCCGGGCTGGGGGTCGGGAGTGGCCTCCTCGAGAGATGCGCCCAACAGCTGGGAGAGCTTACTCACTGAAATGAACACCAGGTCAGCCAAACGAAAGACAGTAAAAGGCAAAAAAGGGAAAATCTATACGCTATGAATAAAGACAGGGACAGAGCCAGCGTTACAGGTGTCGAGTTTGGGCTGGGGGGTCGCCACTTCCCCAGAAGATCCGGACAACGTCCCCATCAGCCCTGCTGCGGAGATCTGCTCGGTAGAGATCCTGGTAACATCGAGCTTCACCTTGGAGCCCAACAGCGGGCTGAGGGTCTCGTAGCCCAGGTCCTTTGGGTAGGGGTCGGCCTTGACCCCCCCAACCTTCCACACATTGGGGGGAAAATGTGTGGATCTGACAAAGAAGAAATCCTCCTTCCAATCCTTAACGGAGGAGGGGAGGCCGAAGAACAACTCCTGGGCCCCTTTCCCTCCCTTGGTCTGGGGGCCCCGACGGGAGAAGTAGTACCACCCCGGAAGGGAGGACTTAAAAATGAAGGCGGCTCGGAAAAGGGAGAGAGAGTAGGGGATGTCGCAGAGAAGGCAGTAAATCAGGAATCCGGTGATGATCCTGATGGAGGTAGGGTGAAGTTGGGTGATTCTGAGCCCCCAGTAGGTCAGAATATTGGTCAGAGCTGGATGGATGGGGAGACGGAGCCCTGCGATGAGCTGCTCCCTGTAGATGGCCACGAAGCCTGGGGGAGGTCGGCAGGCTCGGTCGTCGGGCCCGGCCGCCCTCGGCTCGAAGGCCGGAGGGATGGAGTACGACTCGGCCAGCTCGGCCACGTCCTGGGGCAATAGGGTGGCCTCCTGTAGGTCTGGGTAACCGTAGGAGAATTCGGGATCCTTCCCCTGCTCCGAGGTAGAGGTCCCCTCAGAGGGGTCCCTGTCTTCCCCAGCTCCGCCCTGGGCCCTGCCAGGGGAATCATGGGGGTACTGGGGAGGGGAGGTGGTTGCGGCCTCTCGCTCGAGGTAGGCGTCGAGCTCAGCCGTTTCCTCTAGAGCGCGGGCAGAAAAAGGATGGGATGAAGGAGACTGGGGTGGAGGAGAGCTCATGGTGTCAGTAGGCTCGGGCAGGTCTGAGGTGTGGAAGCTGGGACTAGAAGCAGAAGAAGGGGAAAGAGGGGGAGGAGAAGATGGTGACGAAGATGAGGGTGAAGGCGAGGAAAGAGCGATGATTCGGGGAGCTCTGCGGCGGACTGATACTATAGCAACAGAGGAGGAAGAATGATCCGACATAAAAAGTAGGAGGTAGCAGAGGGCAAAAAAGACACTGCAGAGGGGGAAGATGAATCGCAGAAAGGACTTACTGAGAACGGCAGAAGAAGGACTGAAGGCTCGCCGGAATCTGGGCACAGGACGCCGGAGGTTGCTGGAAAATGGAAATGTGAGTGCACAGGGAGCGTGATAACTTGAAATGCACAAGAAGAAGCGGAAATGGCAAATGGGACAGATGAGAATTTGGCATCCCCTATTTATAGGGGGAAGAGTGGAGGGAAAATGATTGCGTGAATTTGAACCGACCCCCATGTGAACGCATTTAATGCTGGTACGAAAACCGAAGAGGCGGGACAGCTGAAAGGACGCGGGCACAGCGTCCCTGTGACAGCACTGTACCAGAAGTGACCTCGGCAGAGTAGTGCGCGGCTCTGGCCTTCCACGTGGCGGAGGTAGATTAGGTCTGCCTGACAGTCCTACCCAATCTAGGGGGCTAGTGCAGAGGCCCCGTTCCGGGCCCAGACACGCGGCAGCCCAGGAATGGCCGAGCTGGGCCTTGACCCTCAGACCCCTGGGAGCAGCCCCGGGCCGTACTGACTAGGGCTCCCAGGGGAGGCGAAGGTCCATCCCGAAGAGGTCGGGGGAAGTCCCCCCCCAGAGTGCGGGACACTATCTATACCGGGCAAGTCCCGCATCGTGCGGAGGTCGGACTCCCTCGCAGGTATAAATAATAGCACACATCTACTGTACAAAGGACGCTGATTACTCGGCTAATACACTCTGACTAAGTTAATCCCCGTGAACCCTACTCACCGGAAAACTAACTTGACCGTCGGAGTGCCCTCGGGGACCACCTCAGGGCCCACTCTGTTAGCTCATCTTCTCTGTTTTGCAGGTCTTGGATCAGCTCTCCCATCGACACCCCGAGCTGATCAGGTCAGCTCTCCTCGGGGAAGCGTCTGCGCTTCTTCACTTACCAATGCAAAAGCATACACAGGAAAGGTCAAAAGGCTACTGAAAATTTTACCAATGCAAAAGCACCGGCAGACACAGAAAGATATAGCAATAATATTAGCAGGTGCTTAGACAACGGCATCATCCGACCCACTGCGATCTCCAACACATACATGCATGCGACTGTCTGAGCGTAGCCCTATATTTACAGAAGCTATAGGAGCTCAGAAATTTACACAACAACAAACAACTAGTTGCTTAGGGAAGATGAGGCCACAACAAAAATACATACGAACTTCTGAGGCTCCTTGCAATACTTTGCTCAGGGATGAGCTATTTAGAGTCCAAGCGAAGAAGCACAACTTCAAAGTGCTAGAGGAACGCACACAAATACACAAGCACATCAAGCCAAAAAAGAATCTAGAAAGTAACCATGACAGACTCGTCCACAAAAATTTGAATGGCAGTTGCAAAAAAGATTTGTATCCACAGAACTGACCTTCGTTCCACATTTTGGTGCATCTAGCGCGTCATAATATATATCAATCAACTTAAGCATATTTTCTTTCAAAGCATCTTTCTCTTTGGCATTGTCATCACCCAATATCAAGAGACGGTCCATAAAAGCTAGCCAACTATCAGCCGCAACGGCCATATTATAGCTGAAAAGAAGATCAAAACGTTAGAGACATTCACAACAAAAACAAAATCTGTCGGGAGGTTATTTCCAGATATTAATTGATGTGGCATTTGCAATTGAGGAGATAGCAATCGAAGGACATAACAGTGACAAACATTCAATTTGGGCTCGTACGCTCTTATCACTTCCATAAACAAGGTAGATGATCTATGCATTTGAGCCATTTTTCTTAATATTATTGATTAATAGCCTCATCACCATCATCCTTGAGCATCCAAAACTTCCAACATGTTCTTCTGAAAGGAATTTGCTTCTATGTTTTCTCCTAACTCACTACTACACAACAGAGAAATATTGGAAACACCCGTTATCTGGAATTGAATAATAATTGATGACACAAGTACTTCACAAAATTTCACATGGTTCTCCTTTTGTATACAGGCAGTACTCTGCAAAGATTCACAAAACATTTAGGCATTCAAACAGGAATAAGTACATAAATCTAAGCTTGAACCCAGTGGTGTCACATGAGTATCTAATCAATCCAGTAATAAGCCCAAATTCACCATGTTCGAGCAAAGTATCTGTATGTGCATAATACTACATATATGCTAAGTTGTGTTTACATATGCGTATCATATGGATAAACATGTTATCTCCTGTACAGAGATACATAAATATTTTAAAACACCATGCATGTTTATGCTTGTTTGTGACTGTCAATGCATGAACGATATGCACATGCTATTCTTACATGCAGAGATGGCAGCATACCTTGGCTTCTTTAGAAAATGTCGAAAAAGCTCATGCTCCAATTGTTCAGCTGAATATGCATTTGGATTCTTACTCTCTGCTCGCGGACTTGGATAAACACGCGTCCATGGTGGACTTGCTCTGAAGTACTTTAAGAGCTGTCATCCACGGAGATAAAAAATCAAAGCTAGATCCAATTTCTTACACAAATTTAGAGCATATGCAAACTTTGCTACATCTGCAAATACATGAATGCTAGAAGCCAAAAAAAAAAAAAAATGCCAGGAGAGATAGATTCCAAGACAAGCAATTCTGTGGATCTAGCTAAATGAAAAATCTCAGAGTTGTAATATATGCTGGGATACCTCAAGCAGACAGGTACCATAACACATGAACATAACATGGTACCAAAGAAACACAGCACAGCTCATTGCTGGACCAGATTTAACTTAAAAGTGCCACAGCATTTTATATTTTCAACATCTCTCTTCACGTTTTACCTTATAAGCAACACGAGACCAAGAGAACTAGATTGATAGATTTGCAACTTGCAAGCAAAAACCAGATTGACTAGCATCTTAAGTTTCTGATTGCTCTCTCTCTCTCTCTCTCTCTCTCTCTCTCTCTCTCTCTCTCTCTCTCTGTCTCCTTCACATCAATACCCACACGCTCAAGATACATAAAATCTTATGACCAATATAAAAAAATTCAGAATAGGAATCAAAAAATGACTACTATTAATTTAATCACAAGATTAGTGAATACGAACCTGAGGATTTCTAGAAACCCAATACATGTCACCATCAAAGTCTCCATTTGCAATTTCAGAAGCAACAGATCTCCGACCTTTCGTGGAGAAGAATATACCATATTTGGCATTGCCAATTATATCCTCCAGCTCCGGCACATAAACCGCTTCAAGGACATGGACATCCCCAAAATGCAGACCTGGATTCCTGTAAACTAAAACCTTCCCAGATACCTGACCATTATCCCTAATATACAAGAAACCAGAAATATCAAAATTAGCATGAAGATATTATTTTGGATTCCAATCGTATATTATTCATATATGGGATAATATCAGAAACCTCCCTTGAGATTTATCTTAATATCACCCACCACCCCTAAGGTTTTAAAAATATCACTTACCTCCCTTATTTTTGTTATTTGTGTAACAAAATTTTTAAAAGCCCTAAACTACCCATTCACTTGCTAAATAACAATATTCCTAAATCACTTTGTTCACTTCAAAAAAACCATCGCCTAAAAAACAATCTCTTATAGTACTACCACATCATAATGTTATACCGCATAAAAAATAAATTTGAAATGAAATACACTTGCACCAATTTCACTCTATATGTTTAAAACTGATTTCTTATAAACCCTTGCCCAAACTATTACATTGTACCAATCATTATAAAAATTAACTCAAAATAACCAAATAAATCATACCCCATTTTATCACAATTACAAAAAATGAGTAATAGAGAATGATAGAAAAAAAGGTAAGAGAAGAAAGTTACTTTTACTTTTGAGCTACAATTATTTGATATGTGAATTATGTGTCAAGTGAGGGGGGAGGTAAGTGATATTTCAAAAACCTCAAGAATGCCAAGTGATATTAAGAGAAATCTCTTAAGGGAGGTTTCTAATATTATCCCTTCATATCTTTGCAAGATGAGTTGTGGACTTGCATAAAGGACCTGTTTTCACCACATTTGTTATGAGAGTCCTTAAACAAAGTTAAAGATAATGGTACTAATTCGAGTACATGGCATTCTCTCCAAACTAGTACTTCCCTTGATGCATAAAGAACGAGGATGAAATAAAATCACTTCACTTAAATATAAATCATGCAAGTGGTGAGAATAATCGAAGCCAATTAAAAGAACAGAGCATGTAAAAAGTCTACATACAGGACCACACAAACTTCATTTTCTTTCAACAAGCCTGTAGGAGTAGGATCAGCCGTTCCCATCAAGTAAAAGCTTTCACTAATAGGGATCTTTCCTTCTTTCAATAGGGTTCTTTCATTATTTGCCAACTCAGATAGACGTTTTTGTAAATGAGGCTCATTAAGAGGGATTCCAGCTAACAACAGTCTTAGAGCACCGCCAGTATCATAAAAACCTTCTTGATTTAGTGCAACTGCATTAATTAAAGCAGAGAGGGAACAACATTTAGAAAATTATCACTACATATGAGGAAAACGAAGAAAAATAACGAAAAAGTAACTAGGTTATCACTTTTTGCTGTATAGTTAAGCAAAACAACAAACTGAGGACAACAAAGATTTCAAGAAAAACAACCAAATTCAGTAACTTGTGCTTAACAAAATACTCTGTATCTGTCAAAGAAAAAAAGAAAAGAAAAGGATAGGTAACTTCCCAAAATTGCAAAAGTAAAAGAAGCTCTTCATAGAATGAAATATAGTATCTCAGATCACCTTTGAATGCAGCACGCTTATCTGTGAAGACAGCATTTGTCTCTTCCAACACACTTGTCACTAGATCCACAAAAAACGTCCTGGGAACGCCTCCGTAGCTCAAAAGAGCAATCAAATACTTTGATAGATGACACCTCCTCGGTCTATGACTGAAAGGCCAATAATAATAACAGTTTACAATCTCTAACAGGACACACCAAAAGCAGTACAATTTTTTGATATTTGCTCCCTCCTTATGATACAATTTTTAAATTGTCCTAATATCTAACCACATTTACGATACTTCTAGCAAGTGGACCTAATTATTATAGTGATAAATAAAGAATAGATAATTTTTTGAAAAGGACAAATTTGTTTTCCACAAATTGAACTTATGTCTCGAAGCAAATTAAATCTTGATAAATAATCATAAATCATTTTAAAAAATGCAAAGCCTTATTTAAGTGTCAAAGTTATTGCATATTATGACCCAACTGTAAGGGGAGTGGGACTTGATTATCCCACATTTGGAAGTAAGGGATTCTGGTGTGGGGTTTATATGGCCTACCTGACTGCAACAATTTCCAGCGAGTCAAATGTTTGCCCAATGGGACCTTTTCTACCTTTCCGAACCTTTATCATGGAGGGCCTAATCTGAATGGTTCCTGCTTTAAGCTGAATTTGTGGAGATGATTTTATAAGCTATGGTGACAGTTAAAAAAAAATACGAACAAATCAAATGCTTTGTGCAGTAAACATACTCAGTTTAGCAAAACTACAGAGCATTTAGATACATCTTTTGCAATAAGAATATTCACATGGAAAGACGGTATGCTACCGTTTTATTTACAAGAAGAGTTCCCTTAACAGCAAGACCTTGACTGAAGAGACGACACTGCATCAACAGAGGCTGGAAGAAAACCAAAAATATTAAAGGAAAAACTTCTAAAGATCTTAAAAACATCAGCTGAGATGCTTCCAGACATCCATTCATAAAATTTAATAGAAAAAATTAAGATCTGTGCCCGTACCGGGTCCCTATTCCCAGCTTCTGTACCTCTCACTTCAAATGGCGCATCCACGAATCCGACAAAATTGTGAAACTTCTACATGCAGAATAAACAGTTAGAAAATTATATTGAACAATTCAGCCATAAAAAAAAAAAGACAGTACACAAGATGATTTAGCAGATTATTTATCTATCAATAAAATGACAGCCAACTAGGTGAGCATTAATTTTGATTTGTTCAGGTAGTGAATGTTTATCTCCATTTTATGGGTGTACTGCAAGAATATGGACATGCATATGAAATGTTCTGAGCCCAATTTAAGATAAATGCTAACCCACACTTTGCAGTAGATCCCTTTGTTGGAATATTTGACTCCAAAGTACATCTCAAATTGAGTCAAAACGTGGGAGAAATTTGCGCAGAAGACAATGTTTACATTTGTGATAGAAACTACAACTAGTGCCATCTCTGAGATCATGTTTGTCATGTTAATATGGAGTATACACTCCCGACCTGGTGAATACAAATAACTTAAATTTATCCTAAAAGTACAGGGTTCAAGAAGTGCCACTATACTGCAACATGGAACCTTAAAAAACAGAAATGCAATCAACAGTAACATGTAAAGAAAATTGTCATGTAGTCATGATATTTTAGGACTCAGCAATGGGGGCAAAAGTAGAAAGCTCCACAGCTTTTTTTATTAAGGAGAGGAAGGATGATGGTATCAGACAGGTTTTTCCTCTATCACAACTATGAATTATATGTATAGCAAAATGGACCTTTAAGTTAATACAAAATCTCAAAACAAAATCTGATTAGTTCTCTACATATGTCAACTGAAACCATCATGGCACATGTTCTTTGACACTTGGAACTTTTATCAATGCAATTGAAAGTGAAAACTTGGCGTTTCAAAGAACTTTGTTCTCACCTGAAAATCCTTGTCCTTTATGTATTTTGCTCTACCAAAATCTTGCGGACACTTCAGTGCTAAATCTTCGGAGATAAAACCAGTTCCATCTGTATGTATAAGAGGTCCTCCATTATCATCTTTGATAGGTTGATTATTCCCATCCTACAGTAGAGTGGATAATAGAGCAAGAACATGTCCACTATGAGAGGAAGAAGGAAATTGCTTCTAGCTGAGGAAGGAAGTGAAAACGACAAGGAAAAGAAGCAAAGGTCATACATGGCATTCTGTATCTTGAATTGTATCAATGACAACAGAAGAAAGATCCACTGGAAGTTTTATCGTCTTTGACAAGATCAGGGAAAACCTGCACTTAGAACAAGTACAGAACATTTACCACTCGTACAAGTCTTAGATATGGACATCCACATTAACAATAGAAGTATCACCTTGCTATGTATTTTGCCATGCTAGAAACCATGTTCACATCCATAAATAGGCGCCTTGCTTCATTTACTTCCAGTGAAGATAAAAGGTATGGCTCATCAGTGCTAGAAGTAGCAATAGAGTCAAATCGAACGAAGTAGCACTTGGGAAAAGCAGAAAGAGGAGTTTCATTCTTCTCCAATCCTTTTTTTTTCTTCTTGGCATCTTTGCATTCATCTTTAAAAGCTGCAAAATTAACAACAAAGAAATCATCACATGACTGCACAAGATACTGCCTACTTTTAGTAAAACAATCTGTACAAGAACAAACCAAAAGCTTAACATGAGGGAAATGGGATGAAAGTGCCAACAGCCAATTAGATAGATGTCATATTATGTGCAAGCTGTTACCATATGCCAAACCTGTAATTAGAATCCTTATAAGTGAAACAAACAAAGTTGCGACCAATTGCTGTTGACCAAGAACAGATGATCATTTTCTTATTGAAAAATGGCAAACAAGCTAGTGTACGAGAGAAAGAGGTTATCTAGAAGGATAGTTGCAGCCTGGAATGCAATAGTAAAACCTCGTAGAACGATTCATGCACTCTGTTCAAGTGTCATAACCATGTACAGCATGACATCTACAAACGAGCAAAAAAAAGAGTTTAAATGATGACAACAATAACAAGGTTGCTCAATTAAGTCTTTTCTTTTGCATTCTTACCCAAATATTGACCTAGTAGGCCAGTGCTTTCATTAAATAATGCCAGCTTAAAGCAGAACCTTGGTACAATTGGAAGAAACTTGAAAAAAATGTCAGGTTAATCTTGATGTAATTGGCAGGACCAAGGTAAGGCTGTATGAGGCAATAGACTATGTTGTTGCTGACAGGAAATAACTCAAGTACAGACGACTCAAAGAAATGCAAAAGATAGCAAGTTTAGCAATGCATCTAAAGAAGTTATAGCTGTCTAGAACAAAGAATATAAAAGCAATTCCAAGCAATTATGTTTTGGGAAATGGAAAATCAAGATGAAACAATTGAACGTCTTCCAATTAGGGAAAGGAGTGGAAACCAACCGAAAAAGCGGTAGCGCCTCAAACCAACAATAATCCCATCCTCAATGATCCTGTCAGAATTACATTTGCCATTATCAACAAACCTGACAATCAACACGTTGTCATCTCCTAACGCTCTTTGAAGGTGAGTTCTTATGGTCTTTAAGTAAGGTCCCTGAGAAAATGCAATCTGTTATGTAGCATTTGGCCAAATTCTACAAATGATACTCAAACTGAGTATCAGCATTTGTTCAAATTCTACAATAACGTACACAGGTTATTAAACTAGTGAATAAAGTAAAGTCAAAATGAGAGCTAACGAAACTACATGGTCATAAAAACATGTAGTATTATCTAGGTAGAGATAACTACTAACGAAGGGGAAAAAACAACTACAGAAGGATGTGGGGAAAGATGATTTGGTAGCCAGTTGGAAACTTGGACCAGTTCAGAAAACTCTGTTCACCCATTTTATTTTCAACCTTCTAGCTAATGATTACTTTGTTTACAGTACAAGGACAATTTGGAAATACTAAAAACTCAGTATCTTTCTAAAACCTAATATTCTTCACGATATATAAAGTAAAATTACACTACTATAAGAAAGCCTCGCCTCGGTTAGCATGCCAAGATACACCAACCATGATGAAGAGATCACCTTCTACACTACTTGAACAGCTTCAAGTCATGATAATTGCAGTATATTACAAATGCCTGAGGCTCTTGCAAAATTCAAATCTTTTCAAAATACAAAAAAATGAACACCTGATGTATCTTCCTTCACTATTCTCACACAAACCTTGAAACAATAACTTCCATCTTGATAAACGTGACAATAGTAAAAATGCGTCTTCCCAGAGTCCCAATCGATGACCTACAAGACAAAAGATGATGGATTGAAAGTTCATAAATATTACTTTATCATTTTGTCATATTATGCTCTAACCAAACGTTGTTGGTTAATTAACATTTCAGTAAATCAACACTTTCACTTTTCATATAGAACTCTGGACCATAATATAATTCAAAGTTTAGAAAAGGGAAAGCAAAAGGGGTGGGTTGAACAAAAAAAGGAAGCATGCAGAAGAAATGCCTGCCAATTATGACTCTCAACGAGAAAGGTGGCTCTAACAGGGAAAAAAGCAGGACAATCATATACAAAAGAAAACTAATATCAGAAAGACTGAATGTGATTTTAACCTCTATTCTATCTGACGGAGCACATAACTGTTTTCCACACATATCCCAAATGCAAGACTCGTAAACCCCCATTGGGAGATTTTTCATTTCTAAAATCTTATTGGCATTGTCGGTAGTTATAACCTCTTCCAACTTGCTCCTGCAAAAAGAACTGGCTCGGTTAAAGAAATGGCCAACAATAGACCAGACTTGACATGTGGATGAAGAACAGGACTAACCTCCCAATGTAAGAGTACAATAGAAAGAACTTTCTGAACTCAAGTTGACTAAGGACCGTCAACTGGTAGCTGCTTTCATTGAGGACTTTAAAATGATAACCGATATCCTGGGTGCTTGTGCTCTCTTCAACGCCAGGTTCACAACAAAACATTGACTTGTGAGTAGTCTGTGAAGGGCTTGCACTCTCAGGATGCGGTAAGGGAGAGCTCATATTCTGCTTTGACATCGGAGAACAAGGGCTTTCATCACCTGCATTGCAGTACAAACGTCCAAGCCCATCACGAATCATAGGGACAACAAATTAGTAAAATGAATGCAACAAAAATTCGAGAAAAAGAATAAACTATTAAAAAATACAGTCTCGTTAATACTTATTCTCTTGTCTAGAAGCTCACTTACATTAAGCAACAGATATTTTCTTGGGGAAGAAAAAGCTGATCATGGTCATAAGGACAACCACTAGCGCCGCAAACGGTTTTTTTTTTTTTCTTGGGGGTATTTTTTTTGGGGGGGGGGGGGGGGGAGGTGAAAAATGAGAAAAAAAAGAAACGGAGATGAAGAAAGAAAGCCAACGTTGGAAACAAATACATAATAATGTATATCAAAGAACAAAAAGAAAAACAGTCCAGATGAATAATTGCAACGGCAAGAAGGACCAACCAAAACACCCGCAGTAGTAAATCAATACTCCAGCGTGCAGTAAATTATGGAAGAACTGAAGTAGTAGGAGTAAGAAGAAAAGGAGGTACTCGTACATTGGGAAAAACAAGTGGGAGGAGGCGGAGGAAAATGCAGAGCACGCTTAGGAGGGGAAGAGCAGGCGTGAAGTTGGGGTGGCGGCGTGCGCGGGGAGGGAGGAGAAGAGGACTGGCGAATGGGACTTTGAGGGCTGTCGGCGAACCAGGTAATGTAGCGACTGAGATCAGTCCGGATGGGCTGCTTGGAGTAATATATCCTCCTCACAATTTCGTAAGCTTTTTCTTCGCCAATATCAAAAAGCCTCTGGCGAGCATAATGATCAGGTGGTGGCTGCTGCTTTTCTATGCAGATTTGCTCGATCATTCTTTCCACTGGTTCTGAAAGTGAAACCGACCCTCGAAGTTGAGTTTGAGGAGAAGATGCCATTATTGCTGCCTTGGAGGTAGCGGGTGCGTGGTGCAAAGCGGTGGGCTGACGAGGATGATAATCTCCCATTCTTCGCAGGTGCTTTATACTTGTAATACTTAGTACACCAGTGAAGAGGAGGAAACCGGAAAATGGAAGTGGCGGGCGTTGTCTTGGGAAGTGGGCAGTGGGAACTGACTTGCTATCGTCGTTACGCTACGCAGCAGTAGTAGTAGTCCATAGCTGTCGCTGCTTTCTAGTCTACAAGGTATAAACTCTGACTTCTGAGAGAGAGAGAGAGAGAGGAGACAAAAGGGAAAGGAGAGGAAGATTCCCGCGCAAATTAAAGGGTGGTTGATTCTTCTCGATTAGCTTCAGTCCGAAGGAGGCCTGTCCGATTGTCAAACGGTTCGGGCGCTAGGATTTTGGAGCCCCGGCCTAAACCACCAACTTTATTAGTTTATAATTGGAGGAGAATTTCGCACCCAAAAAAAAAAAAAAAAGAAGAACAAATGGGTGGGAATATTTATCTGAGGCCTAAACAAACAAATCAGTTTACGCACAATTTATCTGAGGGTAAGTGTTAGGAATATCAGATTAATTTTACTGTCCGACACTTACCGATGCATGGAATTCATCAAGAGAAAAAATTTTTAAAAAAGAGAAAATTATATTCAGATCCCAGTGTGCATTATATAGAAGATATACATTCACTTTGTTTGGAAATTGGGGATTATTTGTAAAATTTTATCTCATCAACATATTTTTTAATTATATTTTTATTTCACTGGTTAGTTTGTTTGGATAGAGTATTATTTGGAATAATTACTGTAGCACTCTTTATGATGTGATGTATGTGAAATAAAAAGGTAATTGAAAATATAAAAAGGTAGATTAAGAAATGTATTTATGATGTAAGCGAAATATTATTTGAGATATTTGTGGTATCCAAACTCTCTAACGTGTCAGATAAAAAGTGTGTTGCAATACTTTTATTAAAAAAAACTATTCAAAAGAATTTACTATTCAAACTGTACTGTACTGTTCGGCGTGTGAATCCCATTAACCACCTTATTGGTAGGCCTACTGTGTGTATCTATGGATTTTTTTTTAACTTTTTCATTCTTCCTTTTTTTTTTTTTTCCTTTGACAACCTCCTTAATTGCTCAAATCCGAAGATATCCATTGATATTTGAATTTTAATGGTAAAAATGCTGCTGCAAAAATTTTACTTATGGCTAGTTTGGGAGGAAGGAAATGAATTGAAAAGGATTATAAACTTTTTCTATTATTTGAGAGCAAAAATAAGAAGGAAAAGAAAAGATATGAAAATATTTCACTTTCCTCTGTGTTTTGGAAAACTTTCTGTCCAAAGTAGGGTGGAAAAGGAAGGGAAGCTTAAGTAAAATTTTTAATATGATAATATTGCCCCTGAAATTATGATACAAAAAATTTTAGGCCTTGTTTGGATTGCCGGTTTCTGTCGAAAAATTATGTCGTTTTCCGTGATCACATTTTCCTATTACCTTTTTCCCTCACATATATCAAATCGCTACAGTAATTTTTCCATGAAAAATCACGAAAAATGCAATCCAAACACAACCTTAATTTCCAATCAGATGAGTCTCTCAACTTACTTAATTCACATTTATTTACAAAAAGAACAAATTTTTAAAGTAATTTATTTGAGTATTTTTTTCAGTTGTTTTTAACTTCCAAAATAAAAGAAATTATTTACCTTCTCTTTTTTTCTTAAAACTTCCAAACAACTTAAATCGGAGCTTGAATCCTTTTCCGTCTTTTCTTTTATTTTCTAACTTCTCTTTTCTCTTCTCTTCTTTTCTATTCTAAACTCCCAAACTAAGCTAATAATTAGAGTACTAATTTCCCAGTATCGTACACGGACTGATTTAAGGAAAGCAAATCTAAAAGCACATGTGTGTGTGTGCTTTTCGTAATTATAACTTGCTGCCTTCGAGATCATAGCTAACTGACGACCCCACATACCGCCCCCGGGGGCAGCGGAAAAAGAAAAACTTCCCGTGCCCGTGGGCCGTGGGAACGGAATATTAATGCATGATCACTTTTTACTTTTGAGTGACATTTGAGGAAAATATCTACCGACATGTCTTATCGAGCGGTAGCATCATAACTGGGGAGTTTTGTCTGTTTACCTTTTTGGCCTTTGTCTGTTCGTGCCATTAATCACCACCAACCTTTGTCTCCCGCTAAAAATTTGTCATAATATTGGGCGACTTTCATTAGCCATAAAAAAAAAAAAAAAAAGACTTTTCGTAAGTCGATTACTCTTCGGATTCGCCCCAAAAAGAGACGAAAGAACATGTTGGATTATTGCGAGTTTGCTCAGAAAAATTATTATATTTTTTTATGAACATATTTTTCTATCATTTTTTTATCTCATATATATTAAATTGCTACAATAATTTTTTTATAAAAAATTCAGAAAAATACAATCCAAACGGAGCCAAAATAAATATTCCGTTTGAGTGAGGTGAATATCCAATAATACATCATAAATATACTCCTTTTTTATTCTATAATTATGTCCTTTAGATGCCTAGAGGGAAATATATTTTCTGATTTTAGACATGGAGTTTTTAATGTTTCTGTTTCCTTCTGCATTTAGATTATAAACTTTTTAAATAATCAAAGAAAAAAAGAGTTAAAATTCAAAGTTATTTTTTTGATAATTTTAATCATTCTACATATAGGGAAGTCGAGCGCACTACTGACATGAACACAAAAATTTTCACGCTTACAAACTTCAAAAAAACAAAAAAGAAGAAGCAAAAAAAAAAAAAAAAAAAAAAGTTGCAGAATGGGGGCTAAAATAAAGCATTCCGGAGGATTGATGGTACAACTAGCGTTGGATATTCGTTGGTGCTGGTATTTGTGGCATGAAGATTGCAGAGAGCAGAACCCGCCACTCTCCAAGCAAAACTGCATTTGCTAATACATCCTCGACCTATGGCATGATCATAGCTCACATGGTAGATGGCAAGCGCCTCGTTATTGATTTCTTCCATCTTCTTCTTACTTTCCTGCAACTCTGCCGCTTCATACAGCAACTACACGAGCAAAAAATCTTCATTTCAGCCAACTATTCAATCCTCTATCCTATCCATTTCGCTAGGAGTAATTATTTACCAACCTCCTTGTATTTCTTGATCACTCTGTCTGCGGCCTTGTTCTTCAAGTCGTCGGCGGCGGGATTTTGTTCCAATGCGTCTCGCATCTCATACCGGTAATCGTCGTACCTCGCCCTCCACATGCTCAAGTACTCTTCAGGGATGCGTGAATTGAAACAAGGCAGCTTCCATATTTCTAGCAGAAAATAATATAATATGCCCAAATGATGGATACTACTTCAATTTCTTCTAGTCAAGAAACAAAGAAAATAGAAAAAATGTAGGAGCGAGGACGGTCACAAACCCACAATTCTCAACGTTGCATTTCACTACAAAGTGTTTCATCAACCTAAACATCCCGAGTGTATATTTTTGCACGACCTTTTTACTTCGATTAATACCAATTTTTTACCTCCAATAGAGCGCCTTTCAGATTGAAACTGCTCAGTCTGATCGAAGATATCCCCCAGGATGGATGTAGAATGGTAGCTGTTTCCTTTTCCCATGTAGTGTGGATAACTTTTTGCTATCAGGTCGTTGGGAACATTTACCTGTTTCAGAAAAGCAGGAAGGATATGCTGAGGAAAATGAATGTTGGTGGACAGACTAACAATCCCTCATCAGATAATAATTATTCTCCTCCCCTTCAAAGGAGAAGGGCAACAAAAAAGGAAAAAAAAAAAATGTCCTCCACCTGCTAGACCCCATCTGCCAACTATTTGTACGTAAAGTTGCATGTAGGATAAGCATATAAAAACATGTAAATGGAAGCCAAAACATCTTCTTCACTGAAGCAAAGATAAGTGGTCGAACGCTCAATTCACCATTTGATTGTACTTGGGAACTGGCATTTTTTGGTATCACGACAAACCAAACATGGAACCAGAGCTTTGAAAGGGTTGCCCATTCACATGACTCACAAATGGGTGCACCTAACCAAAGCATTGAACTAAGAAGTGTGTAATTCCGCGATCAAATTCCATGAAAAAAGGCATGTCAAGATCATAAAAAATTAAGAAAGCTATCCACAAGGCCAAAACACGTTGAATAAAAATGCCAAGAAAATTCTCAAGTGCTGAAGCTTACCTTCTTTCCGCTTTTGGGTGCATCTAATGCATCATAATATATGTCAACCAATTTAAGTATCTTTTGCCTTAGACCATCTGTGTCACCAGCATTTTCATCCCGAAGTACCAAAAGACAATCCATGAATGCGAGCCAGCTATCAGCAGCAACAGCCATGTTAAAGCTGAAACAGCAAATCATTTGAACCATTCACAACATACAAACATCACATAATGAGCCAGCAAACATAACGCGTGATTTAACTGGTCAAAAAAAAAAATGTCATAGGAGTAACAAACAATAATGTACATGATACAACTAGAGATGCTCAAGGAGTGCTTCTTTAACTAACAGCACAGATTCGTCCAAAAACATTCCAACATCCCATGGTCTCCTGGTTCATACTCAACAGAAAACTTTTCTCCAAACAAGTAACTCATATCCTTTCGGTAATACCACAGATCTAGGTTCATGCATCTATAAAGGTATCAGATTTGAGATTGTTGAAAGTTTTAATTACGTCTACCTCTGTATGTGTTTATAATGAGCACATAGCCTGCATACCTTGGCTTCTGCTTCTCTAGAAAGAGTCGAAAAAGCTCATATTCTAATGCTTCAGCTGAAAAATCACTGGGCTTCTTGTTTTCTGCTGGTGGAGATGAATACACTCGAGTCCATGGTTCACTGGCTCTAAAGTACTTCAAAAGCTGAAATATAAAAAGTGGTGGACAAACTTCAACAACTTCTGTCATATCCAGAAGAGTACGAACTATAGTAATTATCATTAAGACAAGGAAGCTCATAAGTAGATGTAGACCAGATGAAATATAAAGAGAGAGGCAGATCCTTCGACAAAAATGCAATTTCCTGGATCCGCGAAAAGTTTGCAATTAAAGCATAATGTCCGTCGAGTAAAAAAACTATCAACATGAGCTTTAACCACAATACTTGGCCTCATGATTTTTTATTTTTTAGAAAAAAGGAAGAAAAGAAGCCAACGGATTGATATCTTGGCTACTTCTAAACAGCCACCATATTGTTTACATATCTATCACCCAAATATTGTAGTGCTCTCTTTATCTGTCTCTTTGTCTCTCTCTGAAAAATTCAACATAGACTAAATCATTACATTAAGCACATCAGCTCCATAATAAGCATTCAAAAAGTGAAGTGTATCTTGATATAAGGGATAGGTTTAAAGGCTTATATCAGTACCAACCTGCGGGTTTCTGGAAACCCAATACATATCACCATCAAAATCTCCATTGGCAATTTCATTTGCTACTGATCTCTGTCCTTTGGTGGAGAAAAATATGCCAAATTTGGCATTACCAATTACGTCTTCCAACTCCTTCACATACACTGCTTCAAGGACATGTATGTCACCAAAGTGAAGACCAGGATTTCTGTATACTAGTACCTTTCCTGATATTTGCCCATTCTCCCTAATAGACAGGAATATAGATGTTAACATTCAGATAAGATTCTACATACCTGCAAAAACACACTTCTTGATTATGGTACAAAATAGACGAACAATATCAGTAGAGGAGAAAACAAGAAGTTCAAAACTCAACCAGATTATCGAAAAAGATATGAAATGCTTGCAAGGACAATTCCTCACTCCCGTGAATGACACCTACAAAATGTGCCTGAATTGTAAAATGCGCAACTAACAAGAAACCAAGTAGTCCACATACAAGATCACACAGACTTCATTAGCTTTCAACAGGCCCGTTGGATCAGCTGTTCCCATCACGTAAAAGCTTTCACTAATGGGGAGCTTTCCTTTTTTAAGTGATCTCCTCTCAAAATTTGCCAGTTTAGCTAAACGATCCTGAAGGTGAGGCTCACTGAGAGGCACTCCAGCTAATATCATTCTTGCGGTAGTCCAACCATCATCCATGTCTCCATTTCTGATAGAAACTGCAACATCAATTGCCCCCAAGAGAGATACTTTTCAATGTTGTTTGTATAGAAGGTTTTGTTTTTCAAAATTTGGCAATTGGTGGTGACTGTTGAAGTAAAATAACATAAAAAAGATTCTGAGTGGAACAACTATTTGAAAGACATCATCATCCATCTTTGGCCAAGAGAGTTTTATAAATCCTCATCAATCAAAGGAGAGCATGTAAAATGATTGGTCCTCTAAAGCAAATATGGCAGATAAGATTCAGATCTGCAATACCTTTAAGCGCTGCATGCAAGTTTGTAAATAACGCTTGCGTCTCTTCAAGAACATTTCTCAACATATCCAGGAAAAAGTTTCTTGGCACTCCTCCATAGCTCAGTAGAGCAATCAAATTTTTTGATAGCTGGCATCTCCTTGGTTTATGGCTGAAATATGAAAAACAAAAGTTTCATGATCACTAATCAAACTTGTAATTAGATGCATCACATTGCATTGTTCTCTCTTCAATCTTTAAATTGCAGTTTAACACCTTTAAGTAGCAAGCAAAGCTGGTTGCAACCTAGGTATAGATAAGACATAAGAGTTGATTAATGTAAAACATTGAATTAATTAAAACAGTCAGATAAATCATAACCTTGTCAGCTGCAGCAAACTAAAGCTTGGATTATTAAGAACATGAACTGTAAGCCAGAATGACAAAATTTTGCACTAGTTTGAGATCAACCCAAATTAAAGCACAGATCAATCGATTTTCTAATAAAATGAAAGCAGTATAAAGAGCAACAACTTAATACTTCATGCACTGAGCTTCACTAAACTGCAGCAGTATAAAGAGCAAAAGGAATAAAGATCACTCAGGAGAGGAAGACACCTTATTGCTACAATTTCAAGTGAGTCAAATGTTGGAGTAACAGGACACCTGATATCCCTCTCGACCTTCACCATGGAGGATCTGATCTGAATTGTTCCTGCATCAAGCTTAAATTTGACAAGGATAAATTCGTAATGTCTGGTGTCAAATTCAACAGACAAACTGGCATATAGCTTTAACAGCAAACAAATCCCATTTATAACGGTTGATACAATTTGATAAATTTCCTTCTTTTATGGGGTGGTTTCTGTCGCCTGCCCCCGGGGGGGGGGGGGGGGGAGGACTGACTAATTGCTTAAACATCTTCTATAAAACCCAGAACTATGAGTTGGGTATCACCATTAAAGTAGAGGAGCACTGACTAATTGCTTAATTAGAGGTGCACTGACTAAACATCTTCTACAAAACCCATAACTCTGAGTTGGTTATCACCATTCTCACCATGAAAGTGAAATTCTACACATCAACGTGAATCACAGGCAAAGAAATGACAGGACTGCTCAATGCAGCAAACCTTGAAAAGTAAATGTTGGACCACATTCCTGGAAAAGTTATCCAAAAAGTGGCAACGTAACTGCAAGTATTGTTCTTCTATTCTAATGTAAGATTTAGGGTTGTTCAAAGACTGGTGTCATCTTATGTGCAAATCGTTGGATATTCTTTTCTCAGTGCAAGGATAATTGTTCCACGTAGATAGGAAGAAGCAAATATGGGCTTAAAGGAAAACACAAGCAAGTCAGAAGGCATAAGAGCCGGACTGTCTCTCTCCAAACCACTTGAGACAGAGACCGAGTGCAAACTTTTTCTGTCCACGAAGATCCCACCAGAACACTCCAAGACCATTATCATGTCACATACAGAAGGCACCACTGTCCTTGTAAACAAGACAAGTGCAAAAAATAATTGGCATTTTACAACACTACGAAGAAAAGATAGAAAGTACCTTTCTATTAACAAGAAGTGTTCCCTTGACTGCCAAACCTCTACTGAACAGACGGCACTGCATCAGTAGAGGCTACAACAAAAAGGTAAAAAGAAGAGTTTACAATCATATCCCCACTGAGAGGGGGAAAAATCAACTGAGAAATTCCCAAAACAATAGAACAAAGAAAGTAATAGATTTAAGCTTGTACCGGTTTCCTATTCCAATCTTCCACTCTTCTTTCTTGACGCAGCACATCCTCAAATTCAACAAAAATAGTCCAGTAAGAAAAGAACAAGTGAATAAAACTTGAAAGACACATAAACAGGTTTAAAAAGAAAGTTCAAGACAAAAACACACCAGGCCACCATAAGATTGTATTTGAATTAAAGACAAGGCAGTTTATGAGATCAACTCAGCACATTTCCATGCCGAATACTTCTACTATGCCATTTGCTTGCCTAGAGGCTTTTGCAGTCATACTATATAATGGTCATCTCTATACTCCAACTCATAGCGCTTTAAAAGTTGTAGCAGTATTAAAAGCCCATGCCATTGCTTTAATTTTTCTTCCCACTTTTCAACCAGGTTCCAAATCCAAGAGTCAACTTTCCCATATGAGCATCTGTTACGTGTATCATTTTGTGGAAGAAAGAATGATCACTGCTATAAGGATCATCCCCTACCTTGAATCTTAGATGTTTTGGGTTCGCCACAGTTCATTGTTTTGCTTCACAAGCTACTTTCTTTGCTTGCAATTCAAGTTGGAAACCATGAATGTATGCATGATTATATGTTCAACGGAACAACCACATGTACGAAGCTTATGATAGAGTTTACCAGCAGTCACAAGAAGTAAAAACATAGGACGAAACAGAAAAGAACTGCAACATGACATAAAAGGCTCAATAGGATCCTATAATCTTACGTGATACTTTCGTTCTCATCTTGAACGTTTTCAATCTTTAATCCATCATTGAAAATCAGTTGCAATATTAATTTGATAATCCCCTTGAATCACGTGCTAACAAAGTGCTGTCCAGCCCTTCTAAACTGGGACACAGTTTCCTATAGTTTTTCAAATTTGACAGTAAAAGAACCATTGCTTGAGCACTACTGAAATTCTGTATCACATCAGCAGAATGATAGTTATCATGTTTTATAATTACAATTATGTAGGCACCCTGTTGGCATAACTAGATAAGGTCGCACTATCCAGAAATTCAGCCCACAAGAATTGTCATCTTCAGACAAATCTCATCGCACATTTTAACTACTACTGATCAATTTAATTGAGAAAAGAAAAGAACTTTGTCTCCTAGGCACTTCTTAAATTTGCTCTCAGGTCAACAACCTAAGAACATCTGTTATCATGGCACTACAGCTTATTTCAGACATGTTTTTCCTATTCAAAATTATCTGTAAATCCTTGAATTCGAATTAAACATTTGGGCGATCTAGACATTCAAACTCTTCATTGTCTAAACAATCTTTTGACCCTAACATAAGGAAGCTAGTCTTTGACCCTTTGAACAATCATTTAGTAAAAGGTGGATACGCTAACAGTTTAGTTTACAAGCATAGCATGTCACCTCAAAATCGTTATCCTTCAAAAATTTTGCACTGCAAAAATTTTGGGGACACTTCAGAGCTAAATCTTCTGAGATGAAACCAGTTCCATCTGTGAGTACAAGCACTTCTCCATCTTCATCACGGATTTCATCACCATTTCCATCCTACAATTGATGGAATTTCAAAATACAATAAATAATTCTTTAGTAGAAGCAAATTTCTTGTATACAAGCGATGGCAATGAATAAAAAGAAGCAAATCTTATACACGACAAGGTATATCTTCAATTCTCTCAATAACAATGCTAGAAAGATCAACAGGAAGTTTAATTGTTTTCGACAATATCAGCGAAAACCTGCATTAACAGGTAACAAGTGTTACTACTTGTAAGGTTCTAAGACTTGGTCATTAATAAAGTTAAGGAATCTTACCTTGCCATATATTTTGCCAAGCTAGATACCATGTGAACGTGCATAAAATGGCATCTAGCTTTGTTTAAGTTCGATGGACACAAACTATATGATTCACTATTACCACGAGCAGCAATAGAGTCATAATTAACGAAATAGCATCTAACAGCAGGAGAAAGTGAAGTCTTATCCTTCTCCATCTCCTTTTGTTTCTTGGTACCTTTGCTTTCATCTTTAATAACTGCAAAATAAAGATAAAAAAAAAACCTAATAGTAGTAAGTCATTTAGCCTTCCAAAAGATCATATAAGCAAGTAAATTATTATTAAAAGAAAAGTTCAATACTTGTAAGTCAAAGAGAAGACACAATAGGCATTAAGGTTTGGTTACGTACTTTCAACAGGTATATAATTACCAAGAATATTCTGGGTACAAAGCAGCTTAAAGTAGAGCAATATAATTAACAAAGAAAGGAACAGAGAACATTTAAGCATTTCTGATCAGGAAAAGGAGGGAAAACCTCACCAAAAAATTTGTAACATCTCAAACCAACAAGGATTCCTTCCTTTAAAATCCTGTCAATACAACTCCTTCCATCTTCAGCAAACTCGACAATTAGTATATTGTCGTCTCCTAATGTTCTTTGCAGGTGAGTTGATGTAGTATCCAAACAAGGTCCCTGAACAACACAAATTTAACATATGTGTTACAGCAATAAGAAGACAGATAGAAGCTTCGCTTCCAATTTTAAGATTGAGCATTCATGTTCATAATGTCATTATGGCAAACATGACACTGTACTGAATTGACAGATAAGCCATGGTGAATATACCAACCCCCCCCCCCCCTCTCCCGGGGCTAAAACACATGCATATATACAATTCAGAGAAGAGAGCTTGTAAATTACCAGCTAGTTGAAGCATTTTTACAGGCTTGCCTGGAACATGAGAAATGAATTGTTTGCCTTCTACTTCATCATTTGTGAAGCAGATCAAATTTTAGACTTGTAGTTTGCCAGCCACTCTTGTTTTCATCACTTGTTTGACAAATAGCCCGTAAAATAATAGACATATTATATTATATATATATATATATATATATTTGAAAATGTGAGGGACAAAATTGGTCTTTTCGTCTTTCAAATTTGGAGGGGAAGAATCTTATTTCTGGTTTTGAATTGGCCCTCATATAATATGTGTGTCAGTGTGGCTGGGACATGAGACTTTGAGCTTGAAGGTTGATTGGAATTGCATTGTGGGACAAAAATGGTGCATTTTCAAAATTTTAGGGATGATTTTGCATTATTTTAAATGTGGGAATGAAAAAAAAATTCTAAAATAGTGAAGGATGACTTGGGTTAGTTTCCCATGTGTACATATTTGAAATAAAAAATTGACCAAAACAAAAGGAAGGAAAAAATTTGACAAATAAATTATTACTCCAACGGAAAATGAGAACATACTACTGAATTTGTTGTCATGCGATCAGGATGTTTTTACGTCACCTTTACGAGGATGGGCTGTAATCAGTGCCTTGGGCAAAAATCAAAACCAGAAGATAAAATTCTACCCCCTCCAAAATTAAAAGAGAAAATGACGGACTTTGTCCCGCACATTTAAAACAAAAAAATAAATCTAATTATAAGGACGCAAAACCATGGCCTTGTCACAAAAGACAAGGTGGTTTCTCACAAAAGTTTGTTTTAGAGTGGCAGGTGACGACGGATATGGCTTCCGCAAGACAAAATAGTATAGTATTGGGAAAACTTCAAACAAAGAAAATTGCAGGGTGCAGTAAAGCAAGAAAATAGTAGTGCAACTAATTAAACAAATTATGTTAAAAAAAAAACCTTAGTAGATGCTTTTCTCTTTATTCTACAAACACGAACCTTAAAAGAACAACTTCCATCTGCGTATACGTAACAATAATACAGATGCGTTTTCCCGGTATCCCACTCGGTGCTCTGCAAGACCAACAGATTAAATAGTGATGGTAAATGCTATCAAACTAGCAGAAGAACAACACTGAGAAGGTCTGCTCCAAACCAATGTCATTGGTCAAATTGCACACCAATTACCAATGTTTTAAAATCCGAACCGTCAATTGAACTGGTGAAGCGAAAGGGTCGATATTCAACCGATCGGACCGGTTCAACCTCAGTTCAATGAATTTTTTTAAAAATAATTTATATAAATATATATATGCACAAAATAAGACATGCAATAGATTAATTTAAAACTTTATATGATGAAAAGTTTACTATTTTTGAATAACTTGGATTTTCAAAAATAAATTTTTTAAATTATAAGTTAAAACAAATAAATTTCATTTCAATTTCAATTATATCTACCAAAATAATCTTAAATCTAGCTCAAACATATCACAATATTTTGAAATTATACAAAATTCACGTCTATGAGAATTTGACATTGTAAACTTAAATTTTAATTTACGTCTTTGGGATTTAGAGATTGCAATTTAAAAAAGAAAGTTTGGAGTTCAAAGGAAGTCAAGAGAATCGAAAATAGAAATGCAAACTTGATAAGAAACAAAAAATGAGATAAAAGTGAGTGGCTTGTAGCATTAAATAATTTGGATTAAAGAAAAATAATTCTTTTTTAACTTTTTTCAATTTTATGGATAAAAACAAAATTAAAAAGATGGAAGAAAACATCAATAAATTAAAACTAAAGAGGTTTGATTAAAAAAGGAGTGACAAAAAAAAAAAGTGTGTGTGTGTGTGTTGAAGATTAAAAAGAAAGAGTCGTGAGAGAATGAGATTTTGTAAGAAAAATGGAAAAAAGAAAAATGGATGTTTGTTTTATATATATATGTTATCAAAAAAAAAAAAAGATATGATGGTGTAATGATTACTATATTGGTCTTTTGTTACAAAAGTCTTGAGTTCAAATCTTGATAGAAGCATTTTGCAAAACTTTTTTAAAAAAAAAAAAAGAAAAAGAGGGGAAACTTGAAAACCGGTTCGATCCGGTTCAACGGTTTTTACGGCTTTTACCAGATTTGACCGATTTTCTGACAAAGTCAACACTATCATAGAAACCGGACCGGTGCCATAGCCGGTTCGCGGTTCAACCGGTCGAACCGGCCGATCCGGTCCGGTTTTCAAAACACTGCCAATTACCAAACATGATTTTCTATCAATTTTTCATCCTTGCAAAATTTCAAGTTTACACAATTGAAACACCAAGTTAATTTGTTCTCAATGATCAGATGATGACCGTGCAGAAATATGAGCAATTATAAACTAAAAGACATTCAGAATCCCAAAAAATAAAAATAAAAAAGGACGGCACTTCGAATGGAAGCTTCACCTGTCTTCTATCAGCTGGAACGTATCGCTTTCCATAAGCATCCCAAATGCGGGATTCAAAATTACCCATCGGGAGATCTTTCATCTCCAAAATTTCGTCTGCATCATCATCACTGACAACATCTTCGAACTTTCTCCTGCAAATGAAACTGGCTCAGTCAGAAACTGCTACAGTGTAAACAAACAGGGTTTAATACTGGAATTAAAGAATTAACCGACCTTCCAATGTAACTGTAAATTAAGAATAGCTTTCTGTACTCCAGTTTACTAGTTAAGATAGTCCTCTGGTAGCTGAAAACCTCAGGAGTTATCTTCTCCTCATTACACTCAGGTTCACCAGAAAACTGTAGCTGGCGACTAACTTTGCTAGCCTTTGCCATTGGTAAATTTGATGATGAGGGTGAGCCCACATGAAGGTCCAACTTCTGATAGCCAGAGCTTTCACCATCTGTATATTCATTAAAGCCCGCATCAATCAGACGACATCTCAACAGAGTGGTTCAGATATACATAGCGAATGCAGTCTACCAAATTGTTCAATGAGTCCACTGTTGACCACGAAGCAAAAAGCATTGGACGTGTTATTGCATGGAAGTTCCACTCACGAGCAAGAGATATTTTAGAGGAGATTTGGCCAAAATGTTTTTAATTACGCTAATGAAGAAGTAACCCAGAAAAAAAAAATCCGAGTTTGATAATACGAGTAAGATAATAAGAAGACATTCGAAAGAGTAATGATATTTGCTTGTCTAAATAAATGGCACATTTTGGAAATGATTAGACTCGAAAAAGAGCAAAAAGACTGAAATTTTTTTGGTTCGAAATGAGCATTTTTCCGGGAAATATGGAAATGCAAAAGGAGTTGCTATTAGATTTGAAGAAGCATAAGCAAGTGCCCATCAGATTCGAACCAAGCCTGTTTGCCAAATTGAAGATGACAAGACGGACAAAGTCCAACTGCAGCGAAGAGCTGGAGGCTGTGGCCAAAGTTACACGAGAGACAACTCCAACGGCAGCCTAGAACTAAAAGTTCTTCTTTTTATTGTTTTTCTTTATTTCCCCGTTTTTCTTGGGTTGGAGGAAGGCACTTAAAAGAACAAAAAACAAGCTGCATACGAATAAGCAACTAAAACCAAAGGTGCAAAATAACAGGAACCAACAAAACTGCAAGTCGTAAGAGAGTTAAAGAATGTTACTTTGGGGAGATATAGGAGAAGCAGAAGGTGATGAGGGCAAAGGGCGTTTCAGAGGAGAGAAATAGTAAGGAATAGATCCCTCTGGAGCAGCAGTAGTGGTAGCACAAGAGACTTTTGCTACTTGGCTACAACTAGCGCCAGCACCTCCACAGTCTGACTGATTGACCAAATGTGTAATGTAACCGCTCAAGGTTCGGATGGGGTTCGGGGTATTGTAAATTCTCCTCACGACATCAAGAGCAGCTTCTTCACCCACCTGTGCCAGCTTTTTCCGGGCCAAGTGATCCGGCGGATCATGGTGCTTTTCTGCGCAGATTCTGTTTATTACCTCCTCTACTTTTGGTGGAAGAGGGACTTGACCTTGAAGCGGTGGAGGTGGAGGTGGAGTCCGAAAATGATTATCCATTATTGTTTGTTGTACTGCCGGGAATGCAAGATATTTGGGGTGTAATACTCTACTAGTTCTAGTGCTAATAGTCGTCTTTGCTGCAGAGGAATGTTTTGAATTTGGGAGGGACAGAAGAGACTTTTGACTGGGAAATTGAATTCCGGGTTCTAACGATCACTTTTGTCACATAGGAGAGGACGCAGTTCTCCACTCCTTATTATATTATTACTAGAGGTACTTGAGCTGTGCAAAGCACAGCTTGGGCCCCCTAGAAATTTAGTCAAACACATAATATCAAATTATTTTAGCACATGATAAATCAATAGAAATATAGGAGAAAATTGGGCCTCAAAACAATTAAAATTAACAAATGTTATTTGAACTCTCATTTTTGTTAATCACATTTTCACTATTATTTTTATCATATAGTTTTTATTTATTGTAGGAATACAATTAATAAAATATGGAGTATAAATAAAATTTCCCTCAGAATTTGTTGTGAAGAGAAATTCCATCTATGAAGTTAATACCTCTATTTATTGTGATTTGAATAAAGATTTTTGAACTATTATTATGATAATACCCAAAAAAGAGAGAAAATCAATACACTACAAGTGCATTGCTGTATTAATTAGTAGCATAGTCTTAGTTGTAACTAAATCAAAAGCAGTCATAATGCTTCCAGTATTTTAATAATGAGAAAAAGTTTAGAAAGCCACTAAGACATGTCACAATCTTCAACATCAATATAATTTACTCTAAAGTTTCACATTTTTCTTTCTTTATTTATTTAAATCCCGTTTAAAGGTGACAACATTATCCTGCAGCTCCAGAATATAAATAGCAAGGTTAGATAAAAAATATGAATTGCTATGTTTCCAGATCTACATATACAAATTAGAATTGAACCATTTTTTTTTATTGCAAAAACATCTTCCTAATCAAAATTGAATTTTCTAACAATTTTTAATTGTGACTTCTACCACCAACTACAATTTTTATATGCCAACCCAATTGATACTACAGAACCTGAATAATTAAAAAACAAACAAAAATTAACGTTAGTTTAAACATATACAAAATCTTATAGAACACATAGGTAGAAGAATGCCTAGCTAGATTTATCTTGGTGGAAGCATCACATGATATATATTTTCTCTTTAAAAATACACAAAATTGTAGATAATTACAAAATGTAACCAAAAAACAAAGAAAAAGAAAAAAAATGTGAAGTAAGAAATCAAATCGTGGGAGGAGAAAAGACAAGAAAGAATTATTGTTCTATTCTTCATAGAAAATGATCATTGGTATAAAATGAATTCTAAGATCTTTTTACATATTTTAATATTTCACATTTTATCCATGAAAAATACCAAATAATAGCATCATCCTATAAATTTAACAAACAAATGCCAGTTGACTATAACATTATGATCTAAGAATAGAGCAAATATGAGAGATTAGACATGAAGAAAAAAAAGGAAGAAAAGAAAATGTAAAATGGGATAAAAAAAAATTTCTCTTTGTTAAGTAGCTAATCATCTCGACGAAAAAAAAAAGAACATGGCGACAATTTTAGTTAGATTAGTTTTAAAAAATAAAAAATAAAAGCACTTGTCGCAAGAAGAAGAAGAAGCGACACAGTTGATTTTCTGAAGGAGAAAAAATATTTTAATTATTTTGGCCCAATTGAATCAAAAAAGGGAAGGAAAAGTTTAGCTAAAATGACCAAGAATCCGCTTGTTAAAAATATGTGCAATACATGTGTAAAAAAGATGGGGTGCTATAGTAACTTGGCTCAGAGAAAAAATATTTTAATTATTTTGGCCCAATTGAATCAAAAAAGGGAAGGAAAAGTTTAGCTAAAATGACCAATAATCCACTTGTCAAAAATATGTGCAATACATGTGTCAAAAAGATGGGGTGTTATAGTAACTTGGCTTTTTTCTTATATAATAGGTAGATATATATAATAATAATAATATGCGGATTGTGAGCGGCACTGGGGATCTCTTATTCTTCCCGCAGCCGGGATCCTCTGTCCAATTTTTTGTGTCCAATTTCCTGTCCAACACAAAACTATGTAGTTCCGCTTATTCTTGTGGCTGACGTGGCACATAAAAATAAATGCTTGTTTGGCTCAAGCACCAAGCAACAGCCCTGTCAAATTGTAACCATTCACCGTGAATTCCTCCAAAGTAAACCACTAGCCTAACGGAAAGACATAGCAAAATTTGAGACATACAGAGAGACAATCAAATCCTTGGAAGTACAAATTGGTGAAGGAAAACAAATTGTCCTTCTTGCTTTCTTTGAAGGAAAACAAATTATGTTTTAACATTTTCAGATAGAAAAAGTGTTTCTTGTACCTTTTGCAATCTATTTTTTATTCTGGTAAATTGATTCCTCTTTTTGTTTTTTAAGTAGAATTATGTCTTCATTGATACAGTGTTCATTTAATTTATAATCCATCTCTTGGGGAAATATGGTTAAAAACTGACATATTTCATTGGCTTGGTTGACAAAGTTGCTAATTGAATGAAAAACCATGTGATGGATAAAAATTGAAAACCTTTAAACATCATGGAGACCTCTGCTATTTTAAGATGTAATAGCTGTTTTCTTTTCTTACCACCCCCCCTTTCCCAGAGAAAAAAAACACCACCCCACCCACATACACACATTTTATAAGGCATACGGATTGCGGTGGTAAACAAATATATGTGCTGCAATTTGGTTCACGATGATTGTTGTTTCAGATGTCAATGCCTAGAAGATTATATGCTTAGCCAGTTTTTTTATTTTTTGGTTTTATGGAATTATATATTTCCTTTTCACATACAGTGGTTTTTGTGATCACTGCTAAACCGGGGGAAGTAGAAGGTGCTGTGATTTGATTGCATTGTCTTTGAATTGTTTATCCTGTTTGAGCATTTTTTATGATGTTGCAGAGAGAGTCTATCATCGACATCTTCTATGAGAAGCACTTGGGTCATTTGATTGATGTCATAACATCCTCACCGAGCCAAACAGGCATTTATTTTTATGTGCCATGTCAGCCACAAGAATAAGCGGAACTACGTAGTTTTGTGTTGGACAGGAAATTAGACACAGAAAATTGGACAGAGGATCCCGTCTGTTCTTCCCGCGCCAAAAGACAGCCGGGATCCTCTGTCCAATTTTTTGTGTCCAATTTCCTGTCCAACACAAAACTATGTAGTTCCGCTTATTCTTGTGGCTGACGTGGCACATAAAAATAAATGCTTGTTTGGCTCAAGCACCAAGCAACAGCCCTGTCAAATTGTAACCATTCACCGTGAATTCCTCCAAAGTAAACCACTAGCCTAACGGAAAGACATAGCAAAATTTGAGACATACAGAGAGACAATCAAATCCTTGGAAGTACAAATTGGTGAAGGAAAACAAATTGTCCTTCTTGCTTTCTTTGAAGGAAAACAAATTATGTTTTAACATTTTCAGATAGAAAAAGTGTTTCTTGTACCTTTTGCAATCTATTTTTTATTCTGGTAAATTGATTCCTCTTTTTGTTTTTTAAGTAGAATTATGTCTTCATTGATACAGTGTTCATTTAATTTATAATCCATCTCTTGGGGAAATATGGTTAAAAACTGACATATTTCATTGGCTTGGTTGACAAAGTTGCTAATTGAATGAAAAACCATGTGATGGATAAAAATTGAAAATCTTTAAACATCATGGAGACCTCTGCTATTTTAAGATGTAATAGCTGTTTTCTTTTCTTACCACCCCCCCTTTCCCAGAGAAAAAAAACACCACCCCACCCACATACACACATTTTATAAGGCATACGGATTGCGGTGGTAAACAAATATATGTGCTGCAATTTGGTTCACGATGATTGTTGTTTCAGATGTCAATGCCTAGAAGATTATATGCTTAGCCAGTTTTTTTATTTTTTGGTTTTATGGAATTATATATTTCCTTTTCACATACAGTGGTTTTTGTGATCACTGCTAAACCGGGGGAAGTAGAAGGTGCTGTGATTTGATTGCATTGTCTTTGAATTGTTTATCCTGTTTGAGCATTTTTTATGATGTTGCAGAGAGAGTCTATCATCGACATCTTCTATGAGAAGCACTTGGGTCATTTGATTGATGTCATAACATCCTCACCGAGCCAAACAGGCATTTATTTTTATGTGCCATGTCAGCCACAAGAATAAGCGGAACTACGTAGTTTTGTGTTGGACAGGAAATTAGACACAGAAAATTGGACAGAGGATCCCGTCTGTTCTTCCCGCGCCAAAAGACAGCCGGGATCCTCTGTCCAATTTTTTGTGTCCAATTTCCTGTCCAACACAAAACTATGTAGTTCCGCTTATTCTTGTGGCTGACGTGGCACATAAAAATAAATGCTTATTTGGCTCAAGCACCAAGCAACAGCCCTGTCAAATTGTAACCATTCACCGTGAATTCCTCCAAAGTAAACCACTAGCCTAACGGAAAGACATAGCAAAATTTGAGACATACAGAGAGACAATCAAATCCTTGGAAGTACAAATTGGTGAAGGAAAACAAATTGTCCTTCTTGCTTTCTTTGAAGGAAAACAAATTATGTTTTAACATTTTCAGATAGAAAAAGTGTTTCTTGTACCTTTTGCAATCTATTTTTTATTCTGGTAAATTGATTCCTCTTTTTGTTTTTTAAGTAGAATTATGTCTTCATTGATACAGTGTTCATTTAATTTATAATCCATCTCTTGGGGAAATATGGTTAAAAACTGACATATTTCATTGGCTTGGTTGACAAAGTTGCTAATTGAATGAAAAACCATGTGATGGATAAAATTTGAAAACCTTTAAATATCATGGAGACCTCTGCTATTTTAAGATGTAATAGCTGTTTTCTTTTCTTACCACCCCCCCTTTCCCAGAGAAAAAAAACACCACCCCACCCACATACACACATTTTATAAGGCATACGGATTGCGGTGGTAAACAAATATATGTGCTGCAATTTGGTTCACGATGATTGTTGTTTCAGATGTCAATGCCTAGAAGATTATATGCTTAGCCAGTTTTTTTATTTTTTGGTTTTATGGAATTATATATTTCCTTTTCACATACAGTGGTTTTTGTGATCACTGCTAAACCGGGGGAAGTAGAAGGTGCTGTGATTTGATTGCATTGTCTTTGAATTGTTTATCCTGTTTGAGCATTTTTTATGATGTTGCAGAGAGAGTCTATCATCGACATCTTCTATGAGAAGCACTTGGGTCATTTGATTGATGTCATAACATCCTCACCGAGCCAAACAGGCATTTATTTTTATGTGCCATGTCAGCCACAAGAATAAGCGGAACTACGTAGTTTTGTGTTGGACAGGAAATTAGACACAGAAAATTGGACAGAGGATCCCGTCTGCCCCTTTCATCTCCTACGATTCAAGTGCCCACCATCATATTGTCCTTCTCCTTCGTTTCTATCTCATAAATTATTTCAAATAATAAATACATTTTTCAATTCACCTTTTTGTATTTTTAATCATCTTTTTATTTCATATACATCACATCATATGTTATACTAATTATTTCAAATAATACTCTATCCAAACACATTGATAGAAAGGGCCGTAGAGAGTTGGTGATTTGTGGTGGAGCTCTTCTGGCCAATTCAGTGAGGGAGAGGTTTCTTGACTTATCCATGTTAATTGTCTCACCTTCATGTTTTTTTATTTTATTTTTTTGTATATTTTGTATGGGCTGGAATTCTTGGAAAATCCTACCTTTGTGTTTGGATTGCATTTTCCGTCATTTTTCATGGAAAAATTACTATAGCGATTTGATATATGTGAGGGAAAAAGGTGATTGAGAAATGTGATCACGGAAAACGATAATATTTTCCGACGAAAATAAGCAATCCAAACAAGGCATAATCAAGATTTTGTCTTCAATTTCTTTCGTGGGGAAAATGAGAGGGAAAGTAATACGAAAAAAAAGGTCAATTCTTACTGCCCCTTACAAAATCTTTGCTACGAAACATGTAAATCTGCAACCCTTTTCTCTTGCAATCCAAAAATTTTTGGCTTTGACAAAAGAAAGACCTAGTAATTTAGACCCACGATCCATTGATATGCTAAGGGGAAGGCCAACAGTAAAGAAAGACGGCTTGCTGCATATTGCATAAGCTGTAGCTTTGCCTGTTCGCCAGAAGCTTCTTTCGGATGTTGGCTAATAAAGATCTCTCCCTACTTCACATTTTGTTACAGGCCTGGATCTTTTGGTTGCAAGCCAATTTCTGCCCAAGGAAAGCCATCTGAATTGTTGATTGTAGAGGAGAGAGAGCCCTTTTTTTTTTTTTTTGTTCGTTCGTTTATGAGGTTGAACATCCTCTTCGTATGCTAGGACGGATGAAACTGCCTTCAGCTGGAGTTGTGCAAAGCAAAATTCTGCCGGTTTCCAAGTACTTTAATCAGTATGGATGACAGCCGTGGACCGTGTCTACCCAAGTATTTGCTCTTTTGTTTTGTGAGATGGACCACCTTGGATTTGTGCGCATCAGAATTTGCAGCCATTGCTAATTAGTGTAAAATAATCTTACAATAAGAAAGATTGGCGGGTAATTAAAGTTGCTGACGTGAGCCTCCAAGTCCAGCCGGGATCCTCTGTCCAATTTTTTGTGTCCAATTTCCTGTCCAACACAAAACTATGTAGTTCCGCTTATTCTTGTGGTTGACGTGGCACATAAAAATAAATGCTTGTTTGGCTCAAGCACCAAGCAACAGCCCTGTCAAATTGTAACCATTCACCGTGAATTCCTCCAAAGTAAACCACTAGCCTAACGGAAAGACATAGCAAAATTTGAGACATACAGAGAGACAATCAAATCCTTGGAAGTACAAATTGGTGAAGGAAAACAAATTGTCCTTCTTGCTTTCTTTGAAGGAAAACAAATTATGTTTTAACATTTTCAGATAGAAAAAGTGTTTCTTGTACCTTTTGCAATCTATTTTTTATTCTGGTAAATTGATTCCTCTTTTTGTTTTTTAAGTAGAATTATGTCTTCATTGATACAGTGTTCATTTAATTTATAATCCATCTCTTGGGGAAATATGGTTAAAAACTGACATATTTCATTGGCTTGGTTGACAAAGTTGCTAATTGAATGAAAAACCATGTGATGGATAAAAATTGAAAACCTTTAAACATCATGGAGACCTCTGCTATTTTAAGATGTAATAGCTGTTTTCTTTTCTTACCACCCCCCCTTTCCCAGAGAAAAAAAACACCACCCCACCCACATACACACATTTTATAAGGCATACGGATTGCGGTGGTAAACAAATATATGTGCTGCAATTTGGTTCACGATGATTGTTGTTTCAGATGTCAATGCCTAGAAGATTATATGCTTAGCCAGTTTTTTTATTTTTTGGTTTTATGGAATTATATATTTCCTTTTCACATACAGTGGTTTTTGTGATCACTGCTAAACCGGGGGAAGTAGAAGGTGCTGTGATTTGATTGCATTGTCTTTGAATTGTTTATCCTGTTTGAGCATTTTTTATGATGTTGCAGAGAGAGTCTATCATCGACATCTTCTATGAGAAGCACTTGGGTCATTTGATTGATGTCATAACATCCTCACCGAGCCAAACAGGCATTTATTTTTATGTGCCATGTCAGCCACAAGAATAAGCGGAACTACGTAGTTTTGTGTTGGACAGGAAATTAGACACAGAAAATTGGACAGAGGATCCCGTCTGCCCCTTTCATCTCCTACGATTCAAGTGCCCACCATCATATTGTCCTTCTCCTTCGTTTCTATCTCATAAATTATTTCAAATAATAAATACATTTTTCAATTCACCTTTTTGTATTTTTAATCATCTTTTTATTTCATATACATCACATCATATGTTATACTAATTATTTCAAATAATACTCTATCCAAACACATTGATAGAAAGGGCCGTAGAGAGTTGGTGATTTGTGGTGGAGCTCTTCTGGCCAATTCAGTGAGGGAGAGGTTTCTTGACTTATCCATGTTAATTGTCTCACCTTCATGTTTTTTTATTTTATTTTTTTGTATATTTTGTATGGGCTGGAATTCTTGGAAAATCCTACCTTTGTGTTTGGATTGCATTTTCCGTCATTTTTCATGGAAAAATTACTATAGCGATTTGATATATGTGAGGGAAAAAGGTGATTGAGAAATGTGATCACGGAAAACGACAACATTTTCCGACGGAAATAAGCAATCCAAACAAGGCATAATCAAGATTTTGTCTTCAATTTCTTTCGTGGGGAAAATGAGAGGGAAAGTAATACGAAAAAAAAGGTCAATTCTTACTGCCCCTTACAAAATCTTTGCTACGAAACATGTAAATCTGCAACCCTTTTCTCTTGCAATCCAAAAATTTTTGGCTTTGACAAAAGAAAGACCTAGTAATTTAGACCCACGATCCATTGATATGCTAAGGGGAAGGCCACTTTCAAAAAAGTAAAGGAAAAAGCTGCTAACAGAACACGTCAATCAAAGGCCACTTTCCTGCGATTCTGTGGAAACATCGTACCTCTGAAGGATCATCCAGCAGTGTGCAGTCAGTTACTTCGTCTCCAAGTGATAACTGGACGGTCTTGATTTCTTCTCGTGCTTTGTCCGGACTCAATGCACTGGATTTAGTACAGTAAGGAAAAGTTCAAAGATGACAAGAAATCGCATGGAAATGCGTATACTTTTTTTTTTTTTTTTTTTTTGTTGTCGAAACGATAGATGTCCTATAACCTAATCTAGCCTAGTCTAAGGGGAAGGGGAGGGGGTTCGATGTGAGTACAGACTCCATCGATGAATGTCAATTAAGACCGCCACAAATTGTGACAAATTTGTGGGAGGCAGGGATTGAACCCCTGACCTCCAGCATCACCTTTCATGGTGATGACCACTGGACCAAATGGCCAGTGGCTGGAAATGCGTATACATCCGTAGATAAATCGCATATGAGCATTGCAAAGAAGGTTTAAAGATGGTTGCTGACAAAAAAAAAGAAGGTTTAAAGATGACAAGAAAGTGCAGCCTGTCTCCACTATCTATATATACGTAAGCGACTGACAGAATAGATAAAGGTTAAGGGACCAACATAACCTTACAAGAATAGACGACTAGGAGGAATCTTTTTTAAATCCCTTGACACAGAAATAAAGGAGGAGTTATTCTTTAATCTTTCCTGATTCCTCATCGTACGAAGTCATCAATTACAACCGGGCTACGTTTCTTGGATGGAGCAGTGGCCAGACTGGCTTTAGTCCAATATATAGATGGATCACTAGTTGGTCGGATGCCTGAATTTATATTTATAGTTATGAAATATTTATATTCATGTAAAAGGAATATTTACCTGAATTTTTTTAACAAATACCCTATAGAAACTCGATAACAAATTCTATCATGTACATACATACACTTATGAGTAATTATTACTTTCTTTTGTATTTATATACTTTTTTTTAATCAATCTTTCTGTATTTATATGCTTTTCTTAATTAATTTTATATTTCTAAAAATATAACATCAGAAATATATTTTACTAGAACACCCTTCAGACAGAGCACAAAGATATATACTAACACTTGTGATTTTGATGGTTTCTCAGGACTTCATTAACCAAAATTTAGCACTTGCATTACATTAATCACGCGATTCATTTTGCACGCGGTGGCGATTTGCATACTTGGAAGAAATACGGATGGTTCACAAAGACATACACGAGAAAAGAATATCATATTCTGTTTGTTTCTCCAATCAATTTGTGCTTACAGGAAACTTTCTTGCAAAAATGTTAACACGTGTTCCTTGTACAAGAAAAAGGCATGTCATAAGAGATGTATTATATAATAATTTCTTGCTTCTACAGAAGACGATCAAGTCCAGCATATACATCTTGTTACCGTAGTCGAATCCCGAGTATAATAAACCTTGCTCAGGATTCCTTGCATTTGTTGGCAACTTTAGTGGTTCACGGCAATCGAGGGTTAAAGGCAAACCTGTCAGCTGAACCACCCAAATTTTCTTCTTCACATAATGGATGAACTCGATGACCTACACGTATAACGATGAGCAAAAACCACATATCCAGAAGCAACTTTGTATTAAAGAGAAAAAATTCAAGCAATCTTTGCAGCAGAGAAGCTCAAGGTAGCGTTCGATTGGCAAGCCCCATGGACTCTGCGACTTCTCTAGATGCATATGTATCAGCTTGTTCCTGTAAAATGCAAATTCTGTGTGTCAAATAAGACTTGAAGATTTCTTCAATGATCAATAGGACATAAGACTGGGCACTAACTCTATCAAATGATTTACCAGGATATAAATTAGAATAATAGAAACACTAGTGCCAAGATGATTTAACATGTAATTTTACTGGGTGAGTAGCTTAACATAGCATGGTCAACTTAAAAAGTATTATCAAATACTAAGCCCAGTATGTATCTCTACAACAGTAAGCTATGCTTCGTTAGTAATTCGTGCTTTGCAAACTCCATAACCAAACCAGGGAGAGGCTCCAATAAGACCTAATTCATGAGCTTAACATATAATGTTCAGCAGATCACTGGGATTAGGAGAACGTACCTGAAGGCGATGCAAAAGATGCATCAAGAAAAGATGTACAAATACCTGCATTGAATATCCACTTCTTAGATTCAAGACTTCAGCACAACTAACAATAAAGAGTTATTTCCGTCAAGAAATCAGGATTTGAGTCGTATTTAAACATTCTAACCAGATAGAAAAGCAGGACAACTCGAGCATATGGATACCGCCATAGAAACTTTGTGGCCCTGACAGCTCCAGAATCTAAAAGCTTTGCTGCCTTATGAAGCTGCAATAAGCAAAGGAAAAATAAAACTAAGAAGATAAACAAAAAAGGACCAACAATGAAATGGAGGAAAAAAACCCTAGTAATTTCACCTGCATGCTTGCCCCAACCATGTGGCGGTGATGCAAGGGAAGAGTCCTGATATTTTGATTTCAGTCGATGAGTTGTGTGATGCAATAATAAGTAGCCAAAGCAAAGTGGCCACAGTAATTCATTCTAGCTTCTTAACATGACCACTTATTCAAGTAAATCTAATTTAGCTGTACTTTCTCTCATATTTTTACTTTTTCCGATAGGAGAGCAACAGGGTCACTGACTAAAAACAAAGTGAAGTTTGGTTAGGATAAAACTTCCAAGACGAACCAAGACTTGTGATCAAACATAATCATTTATCCTTGACTTCTTAAGACTTCTTAAGAATTAAAATAAACATACTCAAGTGCTTTTATCTCTGTGTCTTCCTCCCAAGAGGATGATGCTCGACGAGAAGTTCTATTCCTTTCTGCTTCTACCTACCGGAGAATGAACACAACAAAGACAATAATGTGAAGACATAATAAAAAATTGGCAAAAGAAAATGACTATGTCAGTAGTAAGGAAGAGGCAGACACACAGCCAAAAACACAAAAAGGCAAGAATCAGAGCCATATACGGACCTGTGCTTCCTGGAGACGTTTTAATTCCTTCTCCAACTGAAATTCTGCTGCTGCTTTTTCACTGGCCATGGTCTCCAGTTGTGTTTGCTTGTAGTACTGATTCAATAAATGACCATTAGAACTGAGAAATGATACTGTTCTTCAGTCAAATTACACATATAAGAGATGCATGAACAAGTCCAAGTACCAATAAATCAGTTAATTCACGATACCGCTTCTCGAGCTCCATATGTTCCTGTTCAAAGACAACCACAAAATTAAGGGGCATGCCACACAAGCACACATGATCAGCAATAGTTAATGAGGTGAAGTTGAACAAAAAAGTAGAGACAGCAACTGCCTTTGCAGTCTCTCCCTAAAGATGTGAGATTATGAAATTATGATAAATTTTTAGGCAACTGTCACAGTGGAGTGGCCGAAATCTGATTGAAGTTAGCTGTGCTTCAATGATTCATTGCGAAAATATCCAAATTTTCTAAATCTTGCGCAGTTCTTAGGTAGCACTGCAGCCAGACATGACACAAGTTTGGACGCTATTAAAACCAACTCTAAATGTCTCGTGGTTCAGACTTTTGTTCCTTTCCAAACTCAATAGAAGGCATCCAATCTTGATTACAGTAAATCACCCTACGCTATGAAGAATGTATCCCAAAGCAATAACATTGGCATGTAACTAGTATATTAACAACTTAGAGCCCATTTGGATTGCAAATTTTTAGAGATCTTGCAGATAAATATACAGAAGTGATGTGGTGTTTATGAGGTAATAAGGTAATTGGGAAATGTGTCAACGGAATATTCCAACATTTTTTCCCCAAAAACTCACAATCCAAATGGAACCTTAATCGGGAGCAGTCAATTCATTTAGTGCCAAATCTCCCAAAAGGATAGAATATGGCCTTAACAGTTCATAAAAAGTAAACATGCACAATACATATTACAGGTGATAGTAACCAAGTGGCTTATCAACTGATTTGGACAGAAAATGGAGCAAAATAATACCAAATTTTGATGTAAACAGTAGCATGTCATAACTACTTATAAGGTTCCGTGCGGAAGACTTCATCATAAACCATCTTCCTCATAAAGCTTAACAGACAAATCAACTGAAATTAATGGTTTCAAGCATCAAAAGCATGAATAGATTTACAGCCATTGATGCCCATATATACATGATCCAAAAAAACATTCTGAACATTTTTTTCACTAATAATGACCTCTACTTCAAAGACTGCGATTATAACAAATGAAAGACAATAAATTGTACGCATTTTAAAGACTTTTTCTTGCTTCAGCAAATAGTCATATTTCCAATCTTCGATTCTTGGAGTCGAATAGTGTGTATCCAAACATTTTACAAATCTGCAGGACTCAAAGGCAATTCTTGTACACCTTTTAACATACATTTCAGAATTTGTCATCCTATTTTATCCTTAGAGAACAACAACCAGGTTAGTCACCTGACGTGAGTAATGCTCAGCATCCCTCTTCATGGAAGCCATTTCAACTCTCATCTTTTGTACCTCAGCCTGCAAGACATCGCAAAAGGAACCTTACATATTGATCTTGAGGAATGAAATTGCAGCGTAAGTGACTAACGTACTAACTAAAAATATTTAAAAACATCACTCATGGATTATTCAGTTAGCAGAATGATATCCATGAGAGGGTAATATCCATTTTTGGGTTCATTTTTTTCTTGTGCCAATAAAATCCATTTAAATCCCTCATCTGGGGTTATCTAGGCCAAGCAGGGGTAGTGGAATTTTGGGATCGACATGTTAATTGAAGGATCAAAAGAGAATACATTAAACCATGTAAATCGCCAATTGTTTCTACGCATAGCTCCTATGGTCCTCACCATTATACTCACACTCTCCATTTTCTCCTCTCTTCCCTTCAACCCCTCATCCTGACCATCTGTCACTTCCTTTGCCCCTTTCCCACACCCCATGCTGTCATCACATCCCTTTCCACATTGTTAATCTCTCACATTCCCTGCTGCTATTATTTTGAACAAAAGGAAATTGTTGAGACAAAACAGGAAGGCTTGTTAGGCTGCAGAGGTGTTAGTTTGGCACATTAACTTGGCAGGGGAAACAGTTTGAGTTTGAGCTTTTAGTTTCAATAACTTAATGTTAACTTTCTCTCTCTCCATTTTAGCATTTGCCATGGAACTCACTTTTGCAGAAAATCTTCTCATTATTATTAGCCAAGTGCTTTTGCTCAAAGAAATGATTTCAAGACAGTTGAATGGTTGGTTTGAGTTGGTATTGAGGTTAAGCAATGGCAGAATACATGTGTGATGGTGGTGGTTTAATGTGGCACTAATGGTGGCACTGTTTAGTAAGGTTTGGTCCACTTAGGTAAGAAGCTGAAATTGGTAAAAACAACCAGTATGATTCTGAGGTAGGTATAGTGGATATTGATTGGTAACATGAACATGATACTCTCCAATAAATTGCAGACACAATGGACATGGGTTAAATACTGGGTAAATAAAAACCACAAAACCAACTGCAGATAAGACATCATAGGATTACATTTCCTAGCAGTCTTCATGCAAGGTCACTCTTCCAAATATGTCAGCAAATGAGCCTACTTTAAATTATTATTGAACATTATAGTGGAAGAATATCTTGCCTCCATAGAAGAAAGCTTGCTCTCAGCATCTCTTTGACCTTGACGTGCACGCTCCACCTCTTCTTGCCATGCTTGCATCTTCATGGAAAAATATTCATGCCATTAACAACAAAACTGCTGAAAAATGGATAATACCATCTCCAAACTTTTTATGTGGTTAACAAACGGGCAAATGCAGTACACATCTTTTAACTCAAAGTAGAACCATCCACAAGCAACAGCCATATAAAATTAAAAAAAGAATTACAGAACATTAAACATAAAAACCACATTACTTGCTTTGCTTTCTGATGTGAAAAATGTAAATAACAGCATGTTCAAGTTTGGAAGCAAAAGGAATGATGATGGAAATGTCTAGGGACTAAAAGTATAAAGGCCCAAGTTACAGAGATACATGTTCCCACGATTAGACCAAAAATCATTGTACCGGAGACGTTGGAAATTTAATGTGGGTCTGCACTTTAAGAAATTGGTGCCATAATCGTCATTTGTCATATTCAGGTATGGCATCTACATACCTTACTCTTTTAACAGTTGCTATCACACATTCAACCATATGCAAGAGATAGAAAGGCATTGTTCTGAACATAGACCTATTCCATTTCTTTATTCCTTCTATTCTTCAACAAATGACATAAATCATAGAAGCATGAAATACATGCAAGAAAGAAGGGCATATGATGAACTATGGATGAGCATCTGTTAAGTTCCATCAACACTGGATCCATAACTGCAATTTCTCAAACCTGAATGGCTTGATTTGCTTCTTCTGGAGACTTCTTTTGTCCACGGCGAGCACGAGTTTCCATATCTTGTAGTTCTTGATTGAGAGTTGAACATTCAACCTGATATCAATTGTAAGTGCTGTTATTTTATCAAGAAGACATAAGCATATGGACATCAATTCAAAGACATCTTTACTACCTCAAGCAGTGCCACCTTCTGCTCAAGTTCAGCTGCTTTTGTGGCTCTTTCATCTGCAGTCCTCTGAAGAAAGAAAAATGTCAAATTCTAAAGGTTGTAACCATAAGTTTAATTATCACATTAACTATTAAATGTCAGAAGACAGGGAAGATTCAGCTATGAACACAAGAAAATTGCTACTCCAAAATCATCACTAAAAATTCTTATGAATCCAAATCTTTTGATGAGGGTCACATCCAAATCTTTTGATGAGTAGATTATAATGAGGTTAACCCTTGCTGGTAAAGAATAGAAACAAGGAAAAAGAAGTGGCCAAAATACATGATGTGCAGATACTGAGGTTAAGGGTCCAGGATTTAGACGTTCTCGGTTCTAATCCCCTTTTCCTTCCCCACATCTTAACTAGAGAAAAATTAAGGGGGAAAAATGGTGCAGGGCAAAATTAAAGCAGCATCTCCACTGTAATGCCAGTATATGTGTATGAGGTTTAGAAACTATTCAGAAAACCAACCTTAAGCAAACAATAAAATGGTTTCTTCTCTATTTTGATTTTAACTTACAGAATCAAATTTTCAGAAAGACACGTCACTGTCTGCTTTCCATGTTTTTACAAAGTCTCTGATTTCTTCTCCTTTCCAATCTTAGCTCATGTTTAGAATTGAGGATTCCATTAACCATTTTTTACTCATAGCTCTGTTCTAGTAGTTAGATGATTGGTGCATAATTGGTTTGATTCTGTTGGTTCTTGTTTTACTCGGTTGAAATCAAGGGTATGCCCAATAGCTTCTGTAAACTGAATGGCTGATCTTGTGTAAACTGAATGCCCAATAGTTAAGGAGACTTCTTCTTTCCAATCTTAGCTCATATTTAGAGTTGAGGATTCCGTTAACCATTTTTTACTCTTAGCTCTGTTCCAGTAGTTAAATGATTGTTGCATAGTTGGTCTGATTTGACTCTTGCTTTACTCGGTTGAAATCAAGGGTATGCCCAACAGCCTGGGTAAACTGAATGGCTGATCATGATAAAAGTAATGGTGCTAAAGGGAGTACCTGTATTCTCTTAAATGAATACTGAAATCAGTATCATAATATTTCAACTCTTCCCAAGTGCCAAAAATGCATAACTTTCAGCATGCGAGATGAATTTGAAAGCAAAACAGTCATGGTAACACAAACATGATTTAAGCATGAAAGAGAAGACGACCACTCTTTAGTACCTGAATTCTAGCTAATGCTGTTGATGCCTCAATAGCCCGATGTTCCAATTCTACTTCCCTTTCCATAGCAGCCTATTCATTAAGATCAAAGGTCAATCAAATTTCAAATAGATGACACTTCAATCCCCACACCTAGGGAGCCAATTACAAAACAGGAGAAGTAAAATATGAGTATTTTGATATGAACCATCTTTGTAGCATTATGTGCAGTACGCTCATCTTCAGCTCTTCGTTCTGCAGCAGCCAGCTCTTCCCTTAAGGCCTGAAACAAGAAAATGTTTGTTGCCAACATAAATAATATGCACAAAGCAGCATCATAGCTGCTATCTCCAAGTGCAAGCATGGCATATCACAACCTATTAGATTAACTTACTTGCATCATTCTTGTTTCTGTAAGCTCCCTGTTTCTCATTATAGACTCCATGTTTGCCTGAAAAAGAGTAACAAAGGAATAGGAATCAATGACTATTGAATGCAACAGTGAAGGTTGGAAAATATACATGTATTATCAGAGAAAAACAATAGGACTGATACTGACGAAAATAAGCTCCAAAAAAGATCATTATTAAGTAAAAGATATAGCATGTTCTAATGCTGTTCTATATGGATATCAAAAACATCAGAAAATGACTTGTTCCTTCTGTCTTTATCGAAAGGAAATTGCAGAGAAAATAATTAAAAGAAAGACCAACCAAGGACAAACATTAAAAAAAAAGGGTCAAACATTCAATTTTGTGTCACCCAGTCTTTCCCCAGCATCCATCCAAGTTACCAACTCCACAAAACCCAAAAACCATAAAAGATAAGAGATAATTAAATGTGAAAACCAAGACAGGAATTGTAGCCTTTTAGGCATATACCAAGTATAAAAGAAAGAGAAAAACGTCTCAGGCTAACATTCCCATTTTAAAGAACCCAAAATCAAAGTGATTTGCTATACATAAGCTGCACAAGGAAAAGTGATTTGCTACACATAAGTGCCAATTTTGGGCAACTCATTGGTCACCATATAGAAACTAAATATTGCAGAAAAGAGGTCTGTGCCTGCTGCACAACCACGTAAACAGACCTGCAGTGATGCCAAATTTCCTTCAGCTAAAGCAGCTTGTCTCTTCAGTCCATCCACAGAATTGACAAGTGCCTCAATTTCAGCATTCTTAGTAGCCAATGCATCAGCCATGTTGGACTCCACCCTGGTAACCTCACTTTTGGAGACAGATAAATCTTTTTGAAGATGCTTAATGCTCTCCTCGTATGATCTACTCAGATCTCTCTGGTGCATTAGGAAATCAATAAGTAAAAACAGCTTGTATTTAATGGAATACTGACTGAAGGTCAATTTTACAGATCCAAAAGTCTCATCAAAAAGAAAGAAATCGTTTGTGTCTCACCTCTGCAACAAGTAGCTCTTCTAGCTGTGCATTTTCAGATTTATACTCTTGAAGACGAGATGAAAGACCAGCACAAATCTGATAATGGTTAGTTAAATCTCAGTTAAGCATTACTGGAGTAATTTAAAACATCAAGCAGAAGTATTTTTCTTGCACTTTTTTAATTACGAACAGGTCAAAATTTCCAGTATATAATCTGATAGAAGTTGCACATGATTGATAATTTGCCATAGCAGTAAAACAATTGTAAAAAGATTTGATAATTGTAACTGAAAATCAAGAGCAAACAATGCTTCTAATAGTATTCTACGATTTTACAACTGAGTGACAAAATGATAATTCTATAACCTTACCCGGGCTAACCTTGCTTCTTTGGACTGACCAGTAGAAATTGCATTTTTCAGTAGTCCTTGAGCCTGTAGAATTATAGGACAACATTAACAAAGACCATGCACAATAAAGATATAGAAAGTCTACTGCCCTAAAAATAAGAAAAATGCCACATTATTTTGCCTATAACATACTTTACCTCATCAAGTTGCTCTTGTACTTTCTCAGAAGAAATAACAATACTTCGTTCTGAATGCCTCTGTTGATCTGGACCTGATTCAACTTTTAAATCAGATTCCCTAGGCTGAATTTCAGCGTCACTAATTGCATCTGAACTTGAAATTTGAGATCCATCATTCCTAATATTTGCAGGAAATTTTGCTTCTCCCAAAACAGTACTTTGGCTGGACTCAGTTGGGAGATTAGCACGATCAAGGTCACCAGCAGAGAGTGGTGCAGTTCCCTCATCAGCATCTGTGACATTCTTCTGTGCTATTTCACCATTGTTATCCGATGCTACAACTTCTATTTGTCCAGTAGCTTCTGCTTCAATGTGACCCGCATCAGTCTTCAAGTCCTCATTAATAACATCTCCAGGTGAAGGAGTCTCTGCAATGGAGCCAGCTCTACCGACACCATGTTGATCCTCATTAACAATTGTTCTAGTAACACTATGCGGACTTACCACACTATTTTCAGCTAATTGGGCAGCCGTATCTTTATCTAATACAGCTTCTGTTTGTGATGTTTCAGGTATACTCTGCTTAATTTCAGTATCAACCATCACTGGAGTTTCATCCGAAGAGAGAGGCTTTTTAGTCTGAAATATAATTACACTCAGATAACTGCAGATAGAACTTATTTCTACATTTATACCATTTCATGTCTGAAAATCTCTAACTAAGGTCAGTTCACTGTAATACCTTTGCTTTTGGTCTTGTCCTCTTTGGTTGAGATCCTCGTCCATTAGAAGCTTTAAATGTGATAAGAGGCATAAAGGAAAAAAGCATTACTGATTACATCAACAGCAGTTTTGCTGGTATTTGAGCTAAGTTGAGAATGCTTATAAAGAGGAATTACATCATCAACAACAACCTCAATTTTTTTCTATAGCATAGCAGATACGATGCCTAAACAAGGTTATCACAGTTCAAGCAAAATTGTAACACAAAACACAACATGATAGACTGGATGACTAAATATGGTAGCAGTTCAAAGGCCAGACAGTGCCGTGTACAAGAAGCTCTTTCTAAAAGAGCAATCATTAGATCTTTACCTGGTGTCTGAAGATTAAGTTGTTCATCGGGATTATCCCCAGCAGCAAGCTTTGCCCTCCTATCCACCACTTCAAATAAATCTGTGCAAGAAGATTATGAATTATCAATTCTTTGAAATTTCAATTAATTCAAAATAGGACATAAATGAGGATACACATGTTCTGCATGGCCAAATAAGGATTTGTCAAATAGATGACAAATATCGTAAACAAGTTCTTCTCCTATATCTTTCAAGACAATAGATACAATTGGGAATGCCACATGAGGACACCTCTCTTCTGAGTACCCAAATCTGGATGCGAGGATACTATATAATCTATACTAAAAATTTTTCCTCAACCGTCAAGGGAAAAGATGACTTGATATTGGAAGCATAACATGAACAAGACATTCTTCTTTAGCAAACAATAAGCGGTAAATATGCACCAAGCCTGGGCTGTGGACAAAGGGAAGAACACATTTCCTGCATATTCTTTTCACCTCTGCAAGAGGCATCCTATTCTTACCCACTACCAGTGCAATCCTGAGAAATAGCAACTGCAAATACCTTCTAAGCCACAATAGACAAGCAGAAAAAGTCCCAAGAAAATAATATATCCATCCTCTTTCCCGTTATAAAGGAAGATTCACACAAAAGCGTTTGTTGCGCTAGAAAGACTGCATTTGTGTTGGTACACATGTCAATGGACAGAAAGGAAAACTTCCTTAATTCCTAATGCTTTTTATGTCATCGAGTTTGCATGAATTCTTCTTATGATGACATAATAATAAATCTCAGGTCACCTCTTCTTCTGCAAGACTTTACCAGTTCACCTAAAGTCAGCTACAAGTAAACAAATAGGCCTACTGGAGAGGCTTGTACGTCAGGATGGTGCCAGGACTAGCTGGAAATTAAAGCCCAAGCTCATGAAACAAATGAAACAAATGAAAAGATTATGCTCAATGCCTCTCACGCCATTCTTCAAATAATCGCATACGGCCAATCTATGTCCTTTGTTACATCATTTTCAATAGACTCCCAGTAATTAAGCGTATAGAAAAAAATACCAGAAGAAAACCATGACACAGAAATTTGATACCAAATGTGAGCTACTTATTAAAAGCCAAAGGTTTAACTTCACGTCTCTCGTTTTTCACTTTTTCCCCTTCAATTAATCATCAACGTTTATTTGTAATGACCGCTGTCAGTCACTTTGTTTCCCATTTTTTCTTTGCTAAGAGAGGATAGAACTGAAGCATGCAAAATAACAGTTTCTTCATTAACAAATAGAGTGTGCTCTATAACATCAGGCAAAGATTGATTAAGCCTATGCATATCTTCAGAGAGTTCCTACAGGAATCTATCCTAGAAGCCAGCGAATTAAAAAACTCAACACCAAACAAGAAAAATTTTAAAACCATTTACAATGAGTTACAGAAAACTAGGTGCACTGATTATCTTGGTCAGTGCTAACTTCTTGATGACATGTCAAACTGACACATCTTTATCTGACACAAACTTTGGTACTCATCAACCTCTACCCTCTCCACTAACTCGCATTCCCAAGAGATGTACTTATTGGTCAATATTGAGTATGACCAAATCAATCTAACAGATTTTCCCTTCTTATCCCCTCTACCTAGCAATATTGCTAAAGAAGATCATAAAGATGTAAATTCTCAGGCTATATTTTCCGATTTACCACAAACCCATCTTCCATACACATTTCCCCACACCCATCCAACAAACTTTTACCACATTCGAGCATTCCAAAACTTCAAGCGTGTTACGTTCCTTCAATCTAACTGACATTCACCAAGCACTAAATCCCAAAAAATGTCAATGCAACCTCAGTTTCCAGTCGTGTCATCCTATCAAAACAATCACTCCCAGAATTTCTTAATTTGCAAATTATACTATGTCATATTTATTCTTCAACTTTCACTAGAATAAAACACCGTTATAAATCCAAATAACAACTAGAAAACATTCAAGGCACAATAAGATCCATTCTAATCGAAAAAATGTTCCTTTCAAAGCTCAGATACCCAATACTTAACAACTCGAATAAGGATTAATACACAAATCCCAAATGCACATCCAATTAATAAATTCCATGACGAACAGCACAGCATAAAATCGAAATCACAAGCTCTAGTGAACACCAATATTGAGCACTACCAAAACAAACATATTAAGACTAAATTAAAACTAGATTTCCACCTAAAACACACTTCAGATCGCGCCATACAGGTCGCAATGCCTCTAAATCACAATTAAAAGAAGCACTTAAGAAAAATGTTAAAGAGTATAGAAATTGAACCTTCAGCGGCTTTGAGCCAGGACGCCATTGAAGAAGAGCTCAAATGCCCTAACGATTGATCATCAACAGCTCAAATGCTTGATGTTGAGAAAAAATAGGAATCAGTAGTTCGTTTCTTATTTCTATTTTCTTTCTCTCGTTATTCTCCTGAGATGATAGATTTTAAGGGAATTAAAGAATAACTGAAAAATGCTGATTAAAATTAGGAAATAAAATCTTATTTGCAAAAAATTGGATCAGAAGTAATTGTCTGTTAAATGAGAAGAGTCGTTAGTTAGGGCGGGTTGGGACTTGGAAGGGAGAGAAGAAAGAGGGCCCGGGGGGGTGGGGGAGGTGGGGGCTGTGAATGGCAAGATTATGACGCAAAATCCAGGACTTGTTACGGTGTGATATAGGAATAGAGTGATAGAGTGTTACTTCGATCAACACCGTTGATTTCATTGCCATCAACTTGATTGATGTAAGTGCCCTTGGTCCATACTTGTTGGGCTGCTTGGGCTGGATAGAAGAACTTCTTCTTGTGTGACAATTGGGGCTTTGAAGTTTCAAAAATTTGAAGATAGAAACAGGGATTTCACATTGCTTCGTAGCCCATAATCGGATGAACCCAGATAACATTGAGACACTTATTGACGATACAATTTCTCATACGTCAAGTCAGGATTCTCTATCCAGCCCAATAAAAGAAACAAAAGCGGATAGTTTCCTGTTTGTCCTTGGAGATTTGCTGTTGGAATTTCTTTTCCATTCATAGGCTTAATATTAAAACGACAATTGACAGAGAGACTCAAAACACATGGATGATGAGAATAAAAAGTCAAATTTGTTGTGAACTTAAAGAAAGGGCGTCTATTATACGAGCACATATAAATGAGCACGGGTAAGATTTAGGTTGAGTTTGAAATCGACTTTGGATGACAAAGATCAGGCTTTTCCAAAACCAGTTCTTTAGTTCTTTATCTCTTGGGCTTAGTATCCAAATGCACATGATTGTAGTATAGTTTAAAAAAACTCAAGGAAAATTTAGAGGGGACTAAACCACCACCGACCAAGATAAGTGCGTAGCACCTGCAGGCAAACTTTTCTAAGAAAGTCTGAATTTTTTAGAATGCAGGTCAATGGAATAATTCCTTTGACCTACACTTAAATAGAACGTTAAAACTCTCCTGTGGCCAACTTTAAAACTCTAGAAGGAGTTGGTTTTTGGCTGGGTTAGGTAACACCAATCTTGTTTACATACCAAAAAAATAGAAGTTACCTCTAAATTAGTAAGAATATTAATGACGACATTCTAGTTAGACTCTCAAAAATTGTCTTCCTTGAATTGAAAAAAAAAATTGTGACAGTACATGATAGTATGAATCTTGAGTTGATGATGGAATTTGAAATTGGCAGCCAATAATATGAATGAAACCGTACAAAGAAGGAGGACATAAGTAGGGCTACATTTCTAACAAGGAAATGTTCATGTTTATATGCTCTCACTCATGTTTCCCTTGTAGGGATGGCAACTGGGGATACTTGCCCCGCGGGGGGTTAATGAGGAGGGAGTTGGGGCGGCGGTTATTTTCTCCCCCTATTCAAAAACAAGGCGAGGACTGGGATAGGATAACTTTGCCCTATCCCAACCTCATCACCTATATATATAGACTAATAATTATATATTCATATTAATATAAATGATTGATTAGTTATACTAATATATTTATACTAAATTATTAATTACACTTTTTTATTGATTATACACTTTGTACTAATTAAATACCTTTTTTCCTACAGGCACTCATAGGGGAAACGGGTGACACGGGATAGGACGGGGGGCAGGGGGAATATTTGGGCAACAAAATGGGGAGTGGGGAAAGGTCTCTCGCCCCACCCCCGACCCGTTGCCATTTCTATTCCCATGTGTCTTTATTGGAAAATCTAGCAAACTAAAAACATTTCACATAAAAGTGGCCAAATTAAATGCACTCAACTTCGCCTGTAAAATGTGTGTTTATGGGACAATTCAAACTTCCAAAGAAGGGGAAAGAGGCACATTGTTTTCATTTTCATTTCAAGGTGGCCAAACGTTAAGGACTTCCATTTCAAAGATCCATCCTTTCCAACTCCTCTCCGCCAAAAGTAGTTAAAAGGATGTTGGGCGGAGGGGATTTGGGTTGGATGGTAAGGAAAAGAAATTGTAAGTAATAGATTCTGAATTCAAAACCTCCAACTTATCAATAAAAAACTTAAAAAGAAAATTTAGCAAGGATGCTAACATGCAAACATGTACAAAAAGTGTACCAGTTCGGATCCTCATACCTAGAGGGATGTTATAGTTGTAACAGGAAATGTTATTTAAGCCCCTCAAATTGAAAAGGGATATACAGCATGAATTGAAAATCCACCGTATCCACTCACAAATCTGTATAAACCAAATCAAATATTAACCTCATAAAGGTTTAATTTAATATTTTCTCACTGTGAAACTCTTGTTCCACTAGCTGTTGTTGCCAGTTCCATTAATCTTGACGAGAACGTTCTGTATAAAAAGAAGACACCCAAAATTATCCCCATGTCCAACTAATAGCAGAACTTTAATTATGTCACAAATTCCAAGTTTAAGTTTTGACAAGTCAATTGAGATTTCAGATAGTAATCAAACCCCAAAACCTGACTTCACGTTTTAGAAGTATATTCCTGTTGGTTACCCGTTTTGCTTTTGTATTCTGGGTCACTTCCAGAGTCCACAGAAAGAGTTCAAACGCGGTAAGGGCCGCTGGCAACCGGTGCCTGGCGATCCTAGAGTTTACTAATTCCGTAATTAAGGACATACATAGACAAAATGGAATATATTTAAGTAAATAAGAAATTGAAATATATACTAATTGCCTAATAAATATTGCCCCTATCTTCTTCTTTCTTTTTTTTTCCATATGTGCAGTTTACATAAATGAAGATCCCAAAGCGATTAGGCAGGCGAGGGAAAAAGGAGTGCTGGTTATCTCGCCGCCCCATATTCTTTTGGTTCAGATATGTCCTTAGAGGATCCGTAAACAAAGTTGGTGGATAAGATTATGAAAGAGAGAAGAACATATACTGAAAACTAGAATACAGTATACTCCCTCTGTCCCGTTTTGTTAGTCTTGTTTTCCCTCTGTCCCGTTTTGTTAGTCTTGTTTTCCTTTTTCATTTGTCCCAAATTATAGTCCACTTTCCCATTAAGGAATGTAGTAATCTTTCAAATTGTCTAAAATACCCTTATTAAATATCTTGTTATTAATACATTGTTATTAAATACTAACCCACTACATTGAATACATTGAGCTTTTCCAATACATAGATAAATGAAAGTCTATCTTTATTATTCTTTAAAATTTATTTATATCAGGAGGGAAACAAATAATGCCATCATTCTTTGATATTAATTGGCACTCCTCGTGATTAGCATAAGGGTATTTTAGGAAATTATTAATCTAAATTCATGTTTCCAACCAAATTAATTACACTTTCTTAATCTGTGTGAAAAAAAAATCAAGACTAACAAAACGGGACGGAGGGAGTACTAGTTTTTAATCCCAAGCATATTGGATTAGTTAAAGTTTTGAAAAGCTAGCTAGCTGGACCTCTACCAGAAATCCAGAGGGAATAATAGATGGACAACAACTTAGGTACATAATCAGTACAACTGGTACGTAATCATAGTTTAAGGTAATTACAGATATTAAATCATTAAAACCAAAGAACAATGCTTTCCTAGTACCATCTACGCCTACTTTAAGCATGTTTAAGCTTTTGAAACATAAAGCGTAGCAACAACATATTAGTAGCTAGTTTAAGTAGAATTATATATGATCGAAAGTGAAGGGAGAGCCCTATCTGTCAGGCGGCTCTTCTTTTACCTAAGAGACAATTGGATCAATAATGAAAACACCTGCAACTTTGTTTGGGATTTGAATCGGCAGACACAAATTTCTTGGAACCAGACATGATGCTTTATATATATATACATATATAGTGTATGTATAGCCGCTGCTCTTTAACATTATTAGAGGGCCATTTCCCCAACAGTTACACGAGGGACGCAGCTTCCGGGGGGTTTCTAGTAGCCCTACGACGACTAATCAAATCAATAATGGAATGCATGGGACCATCGTGTACGTACATGGTTACCATTCTCCAGTCCACAAAGCTCAGAAAGATGCAATGCCGCGGTGAAAAAAAAAAAAAAGGGGGTTGCAAGCATGCACTTTAATTAAAGTGTCAAGAAAAGGATTTTCAAGTGTGCCCTACCTGAACCAAATCAATTTGCTCCAACTACTAGCTTGAATCCACTAGGAATTTTTGCATGTTAGCCTCATTAATCATCTAGAGTACAACCTCAGCCTCTTTTGTTTCGTTTCTCTTTCTCCGAATCAAAATAAAAATGCTCTAATTAATCATCATCTTCTTCTTCTTCTTTTCTTCTTTTTCCTGGTCAGTAAGTCAGTACTACATGCATCTCTCACGATTTACGACCTATCAATCATACTACTATTTGAGGGTGGTGTGAGAGCTATATATGGGTTGAGAAGCTAGCCACGACCTCACCTCCATTAACACTTCCTAATCATGAATAGATTAGCCATTTTTATTCGTTATAAGAATTTTGATCTTCAAAGACAAACATACTCATAAAGGCTCAAAAAAAACACACACACAAAAGATGTGCTTATAAGCAGCACCTCTGATCTGATCGAATTTTATCTGACTTCTCGTGCGCAGCTAATGTCATGACATATGTTGTATCATAGTAATAAATTATGGTTGAGGTGTCATCTCCGACCAAATGACGTGTGCCGATTTGGTTCAGGGTCGACGTAGCATGTCCAAACTCCTTGCTTTATCTTTTTGAACTATGATGATTACAATGATTAGAATTGTGGGCTAATGTCAAAGAATTCCTGGTGGCACGTGTCTCTTCCTATTTTAAGCCTGTTAGAGTCTGGAACGAAATGCAGAAATTGAAGAAAGAAACCTTATGCCACAAAATTATGGAAATATCAGTCAGGTTTGGGCGGAGATGGGAACTAATAGCGTGTACGGGATAAGCATCGACCTTAGCCCGTCAATTTGAGAGAGGAAAAAAGAGGGAGAGGGAGGAAGCGATGACCCTTAAATGCTTGAAAGAGACTATGCTTTAATCATGCAACGCCACAACCACAACCCTTCAGGGCCCTCCTTTATTACTTCTAGATCTAGTTGAGTAATTCTGTGCCCAACACGCATGCTTGTGTTTATTTCATGGCCCGAGACGGATGCCTGTTAACTTGTTATCATGCTTCTCAATCTAAAATAGAATAAGATGGCCTGGGTTGGTCAGTTTTCTGCAGTTGCTGAAAGAATAGTAAATATCAAGATTTGTGTAGAGCAAAAATGTTATTGACCATTGAATTAGATTGAATTTCGCAAGAAAATTTTTTTTTGATAGGTGAAAAATTATGATCAAAAAAAAGAACTGGTGAACAAGTATATCGATTTCATGTAACCTCTTAGTGTAATCTAATTGTGTGTGTGTTGGTTTCTATCGTTGTTTGAAAGAAAAAAAAACAAGTATATCGAAACTTGAGAACAATGGAACTGCTTGATACTTAGTTTAAGAACAATGGAAGGTTACCTTGCACTAAGTTTTTAGGTATATATGTAAAGAAAATATCATTAGTAGCAGAACTTTCTGGATTCAAGATTACTAAGAAGCTTATAAATACTTTGGATTGTGAATTATTAGAGATATTTTTACTGTAGCACTTTTTGTGATGTGATGTGTGTGAGATAAAAAGGTAATTGGGAAGATAAAAAGATGCATTGAAAATTGTAATGATGATGTAAGCAAATATATTTTGGCAAATAAACCGCAATCCAAACAAACCATACCCTTATAATATTTGCTCTCAATTATTTAATTTGGCATCCAAGTAGGTAGTATCGTTTCCAAAGTGTGTGTATTTTTTATCCATATATATAAAGCGTGTGTTTTGATATGTATGCATACATCCGAGCATTAGCATTATTGATCCATCCCAATCTGTATAAAAAGAGATATTTATCATGATCAAACTAAGGTCAATGAAAATCGTCAAGCATCACAATTTTAATCATTACAAAATTGAGCAACACGGTATAATCAAGTACACGAGCAAAAGTTAATTATAATCTCCTCCTTGTCTATTTGCTTGATTGGCCCGGCAACATGAATCTTTCTTAAATTATGGTCGTTTCCAATGGAGGTTGACAAGACTGATGATGAAAAATGAGTAGAAAAGAGTATCACCCTCCTCCGGGGGCCCTGACAACCCCGATTCTTTGGCCATAAAACAAGATCAATTTATGTATTCTTATGATTTAAGTTTTTTCTTTGTTCTTTGTGTAGCCCCCATTGCAAGGGAATTTCCCTCTACGTGGCGGCACAAAAACCTGAGGCCTTCTCCGTCAAACATGGATGTGGTTTCCTTAATTTGGAAGATTTTTATCTTTTCTTTTCTTTTTCACTTTTGGGACAAAGCAGACAAAAAAAATACTTAAGAGAGATGGCTATGAACATCAAAGGTTCCTACTTCCCACCATTGTTGGTAAATGTGGTACAAAAATTAAATTTCTTGAAAGCATAACCGGGGAATAATGGACCAGATTGAAGATGACTTAAGCAACCTCCACTGGTTGAGCACTTGATCAATCATGAATATACAATGAATGAAAGCGTGATACAATGATTTGATCATGATTATTTTAGATCTTAGAGCTGCAGAAAACCATAAAACTATGGGACCTAGCCCAGGCAGCCGCCATCTGCTTCCAATACCGCTGCCCTCCACGACCCCATTGCTTCCTCCATCAAATATCTACTTGGCATTTGCACACTAATGCCACATATGGGATATGCCTGTCTAATGTGCAATTGGGACAAAAATTTTCTACCTCAACAATAATATATTCTCTGCTCGAATTGAGCAAATTTTCTTTCAAAGTATATGTAGCTTCATGTATCTACCATAAGAAAAAAAAAAAGAAATCATTGAATAGAGGCACTCTTTTTTTCTCTTTTTTTTTTCGAAAATGATAACAATTGTATAATCTATTCTATTCTAAACTAGAGGAAAGGAGGAACCTAAAAAGACTTGTGTTAGGGAGGACCAGCAAGTATTCTATCATTGAATAGAGGCGCTCATAAAATCAGTTATCTTATCGAAATTAAATATGAGACTCTTATAAAATTTTCCCGTACACAAACAACTATACATATGTACGTATATGCAGGTTCGAACCTGACAACCTGGTCTTACCAAAATACAGCCACTGACAGCTGACCGCAGAAGCTGACTGCTAACCTAAGGTTCGAGAGGGCAGGACCAAGATTCTGCACCTTAATATTGCAATGCGGTATCCAACCTTTTTTCTTTTTCAGGAGTAATAGGGTAGGGTATCTTACTTAACCAATAAGAAAAAAGTGTAAATAAAGAAATAAGAAGGGAAAAAAGTTTGGTTCTGTGAGCGTGTGTAATCATGCGGCCTTTCTTTGTCAGATAATTATACACCTAAATCTGATTTGCTTTTCTCAGTTCTATTTCTAATCATGTTTACAGGGTCTCCGCGGGGGGCAACTTCTTATTTCTACTTCTAATCATGGATTTCAAGGGCTGGTGTGGTGGCCGACCATCAGCCTAAGATTCAAAATGCAAAATCTTTGTTACTGCAAATCATTTGGTATTTTGCTGATGTTCGCTCTTCGCTAGGAGAAAGGACAGTAATTTTTTAGCCGTACATTTATTATTATTATTATTAATTTTTTTTTTTGTCGATATAGGAGTGTTCGGGTCAATTCTTACGGGGCCCGACTAATCCCCTGCGCGCCCCAACCCGGCCCGAACGCGTTAAGTGCGCGAAGGAATCCAGTGAAGCGGAGACTCGAACTTGTGACCTCAAAGTTCATTGGTGAGAGGCGCTGACGCTGGAGCATTCACGCGAGGGCTTTAGCCGTACATTTATTAGTATAGTACCATTTATGCATATATGTCATGGTGAAACTTGTCTGCTTAGAGGGCGAGTCTTTGGCGCCTTGAAGAATTGAAAGGACACGCTTGGTTCAACTGCTCGACGGTCAATGCTGCAAGTAAAATCATAGCGCCAAGAGACTTTAACTAACATGTTTTTAAAGGTGGGAATTTATGCCAGGAAATGGGTTTTCGGCTCCAAGACTCGATATTTTAGCTTCTATATATGTCGGTATACATATGAAAATTTGCAAAAGATCTGCTGAAAAATAAAAAATTTGTCAAGAAAAGTATATGCCGCACCCTTGGTTTATGTTAAATGTTTACATAACCCTCACAAAGCCAAAAAAATATGCTGAATTCATCCCTTTTTTGTTTAATAAGAAAAGTTATGGGTCCGCTAATGTATTTTAACTCTTCTAATTTGTAGAAAGCATCCTTGGTTTAGCTAATTAACATCAATGGCTTGAAAACATAAGTGATTCGCGGGAGGTTGTAACATGATTCTGCTGTTGTAATTTGGTTTGCTACATTTGATGTACTGGGATTGGTGACGTTTCAACTACCTTCAATAAACTTGAGCCGCTAAAAACACAAAGTTGGAGAGACCGTGCAAAGACAAAAGAAAAAAAAAAAAAAAAAGTAGTAGCAGCAGTAGTAGACTAGTTGTAGCAAAAGTCTCGAAAACCCTTCAAAAATGCCAAGCCCCGGAATCCACCAACTCCGGATGCCTAAGAAATGCGTGGGGCTGGTTTTCTTTACCACATCCAACAAACTATCTCAGTAGATACGAACCTGGAGAAAACAAACAACTAGGAGAATAAATTTTATTTTTTTTTTTGGCGGAGAAGAATAAAAAATAAAAGGAGAATTGGTATTCGAGAATTATTCTTTTCCACAGTAGTACCAAAATTTACACACAGACAAAAGCCAAAGGTAAAAGTTTATCCCACCAAAAAAAAAAAAAAAAAAGTACCCAAAAGTCAAAATTATTTGCTGGAAAGAGTCTGGTTTTGGATGTTGAAAGCCAGCATACACAGGCACCATACTGTCCCTCCCCTCCCCTCCGAGTGAGCTAATTACAGTCTTTAACTTGAAGCGAAACCCGATGTTAAAGTGTCAATGTTATGTGCCGGTATGGTAGTTTTTTCTCAAAGGGAAGAATGAAGACGGTCGCCCATGCGCACAGCATAAGGTTTACCCATGTCGGAAAATCCTAGTCGGAATTTCCTCAACCATCAAAGTTGACACCACAATCTTGCATTTCTTTTATTTTTTTGGAATTTTTTCATCGTGCTCGTGCCCATATATGATAGGGCGACGGAGAATCCAGGGCGGCTACTCGGCGTTGTTGTTTTAAATCCTTGTAGAACTTCTTGATGAACTCCTCAGCATCTTTATCCACTTGAGGATTTTCCTCATTATCCTTCACCGGAAATGGCGAGTCAGTGACTCGGAGCTGCCTCACCGTTGGACTATGTCCAAAGCCCGGTAGCACCATAGGGGACGCCTCAACTTTGTCGTAATGATTCAAGACATCGAACACTTTCTGGACGACATGAATGTCTTGTGGCTTGTAGCTATAGCCGTGATGGTGGTGGTGGTGGTGGTGATGGTTTCTGCGCTTGGAAAAGTAGGTAGGATAGGCGGGGCTATTGCTGCAGCTGAACTCGTACTCGCGGGGGTGGACAATGGACATGCGGACGTCGGTGGAGCGGCAAGTTAGGGAGTTGGTGTAGTCTTCTTGGAGGTGGAGCACGAGGTTGTTTATGGCCTTTCCGGCAAGTTTTCCCCTCTTGAACATCATGTGAAGGTCGTGCATGAGTTTGCTCTTGGTTATGCCTTTTTTCAACATGTAGAACACTATTCTCACAATGTTCCATAGCTTTTTGGCTATTAGTGGTGGTGAGCTTGGTTCGATTTCCATGGTAAATTTGAAGGCCTGTTGAGAGAGAGAGAGAGAGAGGCAGGGGAGGAGAAGAAGAAAACTTCTTTTTTTTTTTCCTTCTTCGAATGGTTTGCAAGAGAGAAATGACGAGAGAGGTATATATATAGGTCCTTGTGGTGAAGGGAACGAAGAGGATTCAAACTATAAAAAAATTAATTAATTAAATGGGAGAGCATTCACAAGACTATCACACTCTCATTCATAGCGAGTGGTTGGAAACTCACCTAAAAAAGTTTTTCAACCGATCAATGTGGAGGCCTTGAATCTTGATTGGCTCCTTAGGTTACTTATATTAGAACACTTAAAGTACTAATATACTTCACAGTTATAAATTTAATTTGCTGCAATAGGTTTTTTTTTTTGTTTTACTTCCCCCACTTTCCTTTTCCCTCCCTATCTCAAACTTGTAATCAGAATTTAAAAACTGATCAACTAAATAGGAGCGTAACTCTGTGACCACTAACTCCACGACGAGTGATTAAAGTACTAATGCAATAAGTTGACTCATAGTATACTTTGAGACATTAATTTCTTACTTGGGTTATTAGTTAAGTAGCAAGTGTGCTAAATCAATATACTAATACCTTAAGTTATTGATACATATAAAACAAATTTGCACTGCAGAAGCACAAAAAATAAATTATGAGGCCGAACGATTTGAACTCTGAAGAACCCAAGATGCTTTTGGTGGATGGAGAAAGTGATGCTCACGCGCTATCTGGCGGAATGGTTAGTCGTAAAATTAATGCAAGGAAAATTTCTTTTTTCAGAGATATTTTTTGTAAGATCTGTAATTTGGAGGTCACATTTTGGACTTTACTAGAAGGTCTCTATAATGGACTACCAGCCATCCCATTTAAATGATTAGAGATATTTGGATTATGGATGTGTCCAGGAGGTTATTACTATTTTGGAAATTATTAAGCCAAATTAAATCAAGAAAAGCCTAATGGTAGTACTAGTTTAAGTAGCCATGGTTTGGTTAGGCCAAACTTGGATAAACTTGATTTTTAAATATTCAATGGCACAGATTGTGCCATATCACTTGATGAGATGGTATGATACAATCTAAACTATTGGATCTATAAAGACCAAGTTTAGCCACCAAACTCTAAACAGCCCGTAGTTTGTGAGCTTGTAAGCAATACAAATTCGTTAGAAATGATAAGCATGCATGCCTGTTATGTTCTCTAGAATCACAGGCAGGCTGCTATAACACGAAATCAGAGCATTAAACTCGCACAATTAAGCAAATGATTTGCAACCCACCCCCCCCCCTCCCCCGGCGAAAAATTATTTTGGTGTAACTTTGGTTTAACATTTATTTCCATAGTTCCATTTTAATAGGATTGTTTTCCCTTTTTATCTGTCCCAATTATAATCCACTTAGTTAACTGGTAACTTCTTTAAAATATTCTTATTTAATATAACTTGTTATTGAGCATAACTTAATATATTTAACGTAAAGCTAATTAGTCATATTTTATTTATTTAATGTAAGAATATTTTAAAAATATAATAAATTAATTTTACTATTTTAATAAAATTAATTAATATTTTAAAATTATATGAAAAAAAATTTAATTTTATTAAAATAGGACGGAGGGAGTAGTTATCTTTAAAGCATCGAGGTCAATTTGTCGTTGTATCGTGTGAAAAGGGCTGTAAATGATGGCACTCTTTCCTTGCAAATGGTTGAACTTTTAGGTCTTGGACGGTAACGTTTAACTTCAGTCTTAATTCCCGAGCACTTTCCGGTCAATGCGGGTCGTAGTAACCGGTCTATTTAATGATGAAGATGGCAACGTATTTGAAGGGAAAGAAATTTTTCCAATGGGTATCTTTTTTTTTCTATTTTTATTATTAGATCTCATATTCACTCATTCTACTAATCAGATATATACATATTCATGTTTGCTCTTTTTTCTTTTTTTATCATTTAGACACATTTTCAGTTTAAATAGATTTTTTCTAAAAATCTAGGACCATCTCTCCTAACAAGTTGCCCTAAGGTATCCCTTGTACAAAACCGTAAGAAAAAAAGAGCAGAAAACAAAGCCCTAATGGTAGTATTAATTAGCCACAAATTTAGTGACAATTTGTTCACACTCACGCAGATTGGACAGACTATTAATTGAACGTCATAATCGTACAGTTTGGCAATTGATTGTCACTCCGCTATAAAATATGTGAATGCTGCAAGGAAATGGCCGGACTGCCCAGATCTTACAGAAATCATGAAGAAAATAAAATTTATACTGCAGTCGGAATTTCTATTTATCCATGTCCAATGCTTACTTTTTTTAATTTTTTTTTTTACTTTTTTTCTTTTCTAATATTCCATAACTAGTAGTAAGCTAGAGTAAATGTTAACATGAAAGATAAAGATATATGCCTCGGAAAATTTGATATGTATGATATAAAAAAATGATTGAAAAGATAAAAATGTATGTTGAAAAATGTGTTTGTAATATAAATAAATAATTTTCGTACAATAAATAATAGGTATCTGTAGTAGGGCCAATCCGCAGGCACCACGTGTCAGTTCGGCCATGATAGTCGGCCAGCTCGGAACGGAAGGGGGAGCACCAGTTTGGCCGAAGCCGCCGCCTCTCAAGCGGATGGGTTTAGTGAGCCGCGGCCTCCGAACCATTCGGGGTAGTCACGCGGAACCCTAGAGGACTCCGACTCCTATACGGAAGCTACCACCCACAAGCCTATAAATATAGCCCCATACGACGACACAAGGTACGCCATCTACAGTACTCCATACTGTTACTCTACCTACAAGCTCTACTGACTTGATCGTCGGAGCTACTCCGGGGAGCTAGCCCCCTCCGTTTATTTCTCTCTCTGCAGGACAGGTCGTTCGTTCTCCCCCAGTCAATTCGGCCCATCAGCTCGGCCTCTCTCTGTTCGCCCCACTCGTGGCAGTTCAGCTCGGATCGCGTTTTTGGCTGTCGCATCAGTATCCAAACACAGCTACTAGCAAGTAGAAAAATCTTCTTATTTCTGTATTTCTTTCTAAAGCTCAAACAAATTTTTTTTTTCTTTTTCCTTTTTTCCTCGTAAGTTGATTTTTGTTTTTGTTTTTAAATTTTCTACTGCCAAATTACGTGTAATAAACTTTAGCTTGCGTGAAAGAAGAAGAGAATAATGGTACGCTAATAGGCAGGGGTAGGGTGGTGTGCGTGGGCCTCCCGATCACTGTGTGGTTGGTTAAGTATCATACGACTACTCAAAAGGGTAAACAAATAGTGTACCGTTGAAATTCAATGATGAGGCCGAAATCAAGTGCCACGTGTAGGCTCTTATAATCATTCCTGCCAACCTTGATAGGCTGGCAAATTCGCAAAGCAGCCATCCAATTTCTCACCGACAACGGTGGAGCCGTGATGAACATAAACAAATTAGATGAGCCTAGCAGGCTGCTGCGGCTGCAAGAATGGTTGTAAATTAGTGGTAAATTTTCATGGATTAATCTTTTATATAATAACAATACATACACTATCATGTTCGAAGAGATATTATACATCCTGAATTTAAATTTTATATCTAAGTTTTATGAGTAAATCTTATATACACTGACAGTGTTGTTAGATTCATGACATGTGTGTAAAAATTAAATTTTAAATTCAAATTTTACATAGTTGTCATTTATCTAACGCTGACAGTGTATGCATAACAGCATTTAATCAATCATGACAATGTATACAAAATTTACTCGTTTTTTATTTGGGCAGAAGTAAAGTTTTGATGATCCCGTGTTTTTAGATTTCTTGTGACTGAATTTACCATGATTTAATTTCCTTTCAATGATTTCGAACTTGCCACACTTTAAACCCTCCACTTTACACGGTCCTTTAATTAGGTTGATGTAATTTGCACGTCTACTCTGCTCTAATATCCAATTAAATGTTATACGCAACTTTCAAAAGCACAAGTTAATAAATGTGATGAATGACAATTCTTGACAAATTAGGTAACAGTATATGTCTTCTAAAACATGAGGAAGGGTCATTACCAATTTCAAAGAGTAATTATTTGTTAACCCCAATTTCTGACTGAACCAAAAGAGAAAAAAAAAAAATCTTAATGGATTTTACTTGTTGTTTACTCACTCAATCTACTTTGAGCTACCAAACTTGAACGTTTAGCCAAGGCTCAGATACGAATGATTGACTGTCCCCACGAAAAGGTTAGGTTAACAAACGTCTAGTGAAAATGATGCTCGAGTAAATCCTCCACCGCTCCCCTTCTTAATCATTAATCAAGCTTGCAGAGAATGTTGTAGCTAGCTTGATACCGCGTTTATAAAATCCGTGGTACTTTTGAACTTGTAAAACATCTACGAGTCTTGTTGCAAAGTCTGCCCCGGGAACCATGCATGATTTGTTTTGTTATATGTTATACCCTGAGATAGATTAGAGCAACTCAAGACGAAGATTTTAAACGTTCCATACTTAAAATTACCAACATAATTGCTTTATTGATTCAATATATATATTATTGTTTGCCAAGGAATTTATCTTCATCAAAGGTAGGGTACGTGTGACTCAAATTATGCCATTGCCTCCTCCTCATAGATACATTAATTGATTCTTGATCAAGGTTACTGCATAATATGTATCTGTAAAACGATAACAGAGCCCTTAAGGGCATAACTTTGAGATCAATATTCAACGGATTTAAGACAATTGCGTGCGACCATTAATAACGTACACTAAGATATCAAATTTTACTTTAGCACCAGCATTAATTAACGAATTAATGTTAATGTGTATGGTCCATTATTGTCCACACTAAAGTCTAAATTACCATACATTCCTTCCACACAAAAAAAAAAAAAAGGGGCTAAACCATACAAGCTACTTTTTCCCGAAAAAGAAAATCCACATGTGACTTTAATCAATCAGTTTTCTTGCTCTTTAACTTGTGCCCTTTTTCTTTTTTTTTTCCTTCTCATCAAGGTCATCAGTCATGACAGTGCCTTTATAAATGGGTCATGGGTGGCCTTATTTCGTGGTTTGCTTAATCATGGAAGACGAATGAACGTCATGGAAAGTATCCAAAGTTACTTATGTTCTTTTTCTCTCCTTTTTTTTTTTCCTGTAATTAATATTGTTGGTGTACATTTACGAACTCAACTTAAGAGTTTATTCTAGTTTCATGCCAAATTTCTTGACAGAAGCTAATTTCACTTTTTTTCCCTTAACTTTTGCGAGTTGAACAAATTAATGCATTTCATAGTAACAAAATGAGGAACAACACATGTTTCCCATTCTAAAATGAACACATCCAAATTAAGGTTCCACAACTTTTTAAGAATATTAATCAAAATTTAAGTTAGCATTCTTGAATTTCATTGTTGTTATAAAATCATGAGTGCATTAGTGTTACAGAAAGTCAACAGCCAAAAGGCAAATGGTCTTAAAGGAAAGAGAAGAAGGTCATATCAGCTTTAGAGAAACACAATAATTCTTTTAACCAAAAGAAAATTTCTATTAATTCTTTTAACCAAGTAAACAAAGAAAAGGAGTTAACTTCGAAATCAGGGTGAAATTTTTCTTCAGGAAATAAGTCACTGCTCCTTCTTGTTACCAAAGCATTAGGACTTTCACACAAAGGAATTAACTCATATGCTATATTCTTTCAAACGAACAGAAAAGATAAAGAACTTCACGTAGTGCTTTCCTCTTCGTCTACTTGTTTGTTCCCACAAAAATGATTTAAACAAAGAGAAGTTCAGGAGGCATAAAGGGCCGGCAAGCTTTTTATGACTTGCATGCCTTTTCATTAAAGCAAGAACAATTCGTAAGATCCATACTCAGATGCTTTTACTTCTCGTGCATATCCGCATGATATATATGATAGAAGGAAGGTAGAAAAACCGTCCACAAGAATCACGAGAACTTCTTAAATGGATCTCGACCGTAGAGGCAGTCGATTGCTCATAAACTTAATGGTTGAAGAAAAGCTTAAACAAACGAATTATATAAATTTGTTTGGATCTCGGAGTCATTTTCTGTCAGACAACTGATATTTGAAGCTTATCACAACGCCCGGTTCTTTTTCATTTCATTTACCTTTTTATCATCGGATAAGCTTCGATACAAATACGGCAGTGTTTTGTTAGGCGCCAGGTGTTATCTTACTGAATCGGGGCATGTCTTGTCCTTGAACTGCACTTCATGTTCTAATGATTGACCCAATTTAATATTTATTCCGGTTTACACGTACGACACGAGCGTGTTTGGATCGGAAGATTATTTGTGATAACAATTTCCTGTCTTTTTTTTTATAAAATATTTTTAACCTGATAAAAAGGATGATCAGAAATATGACAAGGTAATAAAAAAAATCGCGTTTACTGCAAAAAAGAAAATAATATTTGAGAAAAATGTATCTTTTCCGGCGACATTTTGCGTTTGCAGAAAGGGTGAAATGAAAGTGCATCATTTTCGATAATTTTGGTCAACCTGAAAATTTTCCAAACATTAAAGTTTCCCATCCTCCGGGGACACCTGTATTTCCGAATTGGCTGTTTTTTGACACCGGTGCGGCTATAGCGTCAGAAGCTTGGTTGCATAGTTCTTCTGGTTTTAACGAGATTGTTAAAAAATAAAAAAAAAGGAACGAAGACTTGTATCATGGGGTCTACTTAATTTCGCTTTCCGGTCATTTAGAAAAGTGTAGACTTAATAACTGTTATCATACTATTAATCTTATTGATTATGTCTGTCATTGACACGACCCTTTCTCCAATTAAAGCAAACTGCAAACAATTATTTAACACAAAAGAAATGGAAAAGCCATCAACGTCGTTTTGGGCTGCCCCATGATGTTTACTCCTTTTTAAATAATTCAGGTGGAGGATTTGGTGTTCAGCTAGCTATTGGTTTTGTTGAGGAACGTCTGTGTTTTAATTATTTAATCCTCAACCCTAGGATGTGGCTCATGAATGGGGTTCTCCTATTCTAGGTCGGATTAGGAAGATTGATACTTTTACAAGAAGTTCCTTTTAGTTTATGAACCTTTCTTGAATAAAATATTGAAAAGAAGAGAACTCCTCTTGCGCTCCACTATGTTTGGGGGAGAGAAGAAAGAAGAAAGTCTTATAGGTCGGGAGTCTGAATAAGCTGTCCAAGGGAGAATGGACCATAGATTAGGAGCTTTCCAAGGCACATAAGAACGGGGCGCTGTAATCAGTCTAACTGCGGAAGTGCAAAATGATAGTTGATTTGCTTGAATCATCAACGTATTTTTTAATCACCCTTTTATCTCACATACATCATATTAAAAAAGTGTTACAATACTTTTTCCACAAAATTATCTCAAATAATTTACAATCCAAACACACTCAGTATTTTGAAATGGTGTGAAAAGAGAGGAGCAATTGCGAAATTCTCAAACTGATTATTGCATCCATCCCAAGTCTTGGTGAGGAAAAAATATCAAGACATGCGTTCTGCAATGAATGCAAGCTTTATTAACGCATGCCCACAAGGAGCCATTTTTTTCCCACCACCACAGAAGTTTCCCCATTGACTCTAGACTGAGGGATCGAAATATTAATAGATTAGATATTTGAGTCCTGAATTATTGGTGGTCCGAAGAAAGACAAACACTTAAGGACGTGATTTTCATGTCCTTGTCTATGTCCTCCTGAATTTGCCTGTAAACTTTCAGTTAATGCACCTTCTAATCATTGAGCAACTTGACATTGGGGTACAAGTTTCTTAAAAGACTCTCAACTAATTTTACTGTTCTATAAACAAAAACCTTGTTCTTACGCTAATAATTCAAATGCATCTACTTCTCTCCGAGACCACCGCGTGGCACAGGCTTGCTGTCTTGTCTTTGCGGACCTCAGTAAGCCATAAATTGACTGCAATGTAGCCGCTGGATTGAAGCAGAAAGCAAGTTTATCACAACAGCTTAAAGCATACCCGAGTCAAATCTTTCGTTGCCCTTGATCTCTATTCTTCTTGCTTTCCCCACCTATTCATATATCATCCCATTTTTATCAGGTTGTTTTGCTATTGCAAGAACAAATTGCGAATAATTAATGCAATATTACATGATACAAGACAATATTCATGTCACCGGTAACCTGATCTAGTACAGAAATTTAAAAGACCAGTTAATCTTGTGACAAACTCTGATAAAAAACAACTTGAAAAAACTAATTGGGGTAACGACATAGACAATTCAAGAAGCAGTGGAGGAAGTTCTCACAGACTTTCCAAACAGAATATTAAGAAAGGCTAACATATAGCAAATGCCACATATTGCACAGTCCCTATTATCCGGCTGCATCCTCATTTATTGTCCGACCTTCTCATCTTAGTAGGCCAATCCACTAAGCTAGCTCAGTGGAGTTTACCTTCAAGTTAATTCTTTAACAAACTCAAGGGATAAGAGGTCTATATTGAATTTTGAGAGGTTAGTTGCATTTAGCCTCCAGTTTCAATGATTGATCCAAACAACTGCTTAAAAAGAACGCTAGAAAAGGGACAGACTAGTGGGTCGGCTTGCATTAATCATCTTCTCAGTTTACAAATTCCTCAAGACGGGCATTTTCATCATTATATGGAAAACGATGTATTATATATCCAACCTTCAAATTGGGGGGAAAAGTCGCTGTACATTAATAAGCCCAAAGAATGCAGCTACACTCGTTTTATGCACTTTAGTCAAGTTCCACGCAGGTAAAGAGCATTATTTTGATCCAACAACCAAACTGTTAATGTGCTGTTTTGATACCAAGGAACTTTTTTGGAAGATCCCATTGAATATTATGACTTCACTAGGTTCCTCTCTATTTTTCTTGGACCGGTGAAATAGTAGAGCATGCCTGTACGCCAATACCAACCAAAGGACTGTTCACTTTAAAGCAAATTTCTGCATAACATACCTGGCTTCCTAGTTCATGCCTAGTGCTCATGAAATTGCCATGCTTGACAACCATCAAATCCGGAGCTTCACAACCAGCACTCTGAAATATGGTTTCATGATTCTAGTCCTTCATGTTGGTCTTGACAAAGTTCTCTTTGGTTCTTCCGTGCTATAAAGCACTTCATCCAACATGACTTCACCATTCTTCAGTGCCTTGTAGATCTTTTACAAGAAAACTCTTTTCACGTGTCTCCCACTGATTGTGACCTGTTCACCAGTCAAACAATTCTCTGAAGTAGATTGGTTTCTAAGGCACCCAATACTTTTGAAACAAGAATTGCAGTGAAGGATGCATTAACAGCAGAACTTCTGGTATCAAAGTCACATCAAAATGCAAAATGAGAAAGGTTTAGGGGTCCAAGGGACCACAAAATGAAGGTAAAAGGTAACACACGATCAAAATCAATGAGGCAGAGGAACCAAAGCATCTATAAATCTCGTTTCTCTTGCTTACAGCAAATCCAATATTCAAAGGTTTTTTTAGCATCTAGTCTCATCATTCACAGAAATTTGCAGGAGTTTTTTGTGATTTATTTTCATTTACATCAACCCATCATATCCAAAAGCACAGCACATCAATAAATACACTTTTGCAACCAAGTCTAAACAGAAAAATTCCAGAATTGGGAAGGGGTTTTGGGTAATAACAACAAATGAAGTACTTTAATTACTAAAGGACAGTTGAATAGCAACAACTAAACCATATTACAAGAGTCAAAACTTGAAGCAATTAAAAAACAATATACAAACTTGGAATCAGACAACTCTTTTCATCTAAGTTGTTTTCTGTTAAGGAATACTAGGAATTTAAGAACATTGGAAGGGGTGAAATTAATCAGAACCAAAATGATACATGAGGAATTCCAGATATCAGTGAAATGGCAACTGAGCTATTCAATTATTATCAAAATCTAATATTATCAAATGGCTATCTCCAGAAGACAGAATCTATTTGACCTGCTACTTGCCAAATGCAGTGATTATGACTGCTTATTTGCCTCTTGCTCTGAACTAAAAGATTCATGCCATAGCAAATGGAACCCAACATTATTTTAAGCTGATCATCAAGAATCATATTCCATGTCCAGAAAATATAGCTGCTGTGATACTTCAAGTGCAGCATATAGACAAGCCAAAGTTGAATTTTAACTTCACAAAAAACCAGCCAAGGTCAGCTGGATCATGTCTTCACTATTTCACTTTACATCTGCAGAAATACATGCCATGAAAAAAAAAAATGCGATAGACTAGGACCTTACAGTCATATTCATTGACATAGAAGGGCAGTTTTCTAGTTAATAAGCTTTAACAATTCGGTCAAGACAAAGAAGCCTTTTAGCTTCTTAACCATAATAGGAAGTAATGCAAGACGCCAAGGAAATAACGGTGCATAGACTCATTTCCCAGAAAAATGTTAAACAAGCTGGAAAAATAGAAAAGTGGAAATCTCCCCAGATGTGCCCCAAATAAATTTGAACATCATTGGCCCTAAAGGGAAGAAACCTCGCAAACCAAGTGATGGGAATAAATGCCGAATAGAGGCAGATAGGAAAAACATGAGCAAAGAAGTAAAGATACTAAATCTGACATAATTAATGGACCTCCAACAACTTGAATTGTAATTTACAAACATCTCATGATAAACAGAATTCAGACTTTCAACTGTGTTCATATACCAAGTTGACATCTTGTAATATTTACATGAGTTACATTGTCCAGTCATTTATGGATGGTACTAATTAAGAACACTAACTTGACATAGCCATAGTTAACATGTGTTTCACAAACATACTTTTGTACACCTAAGAAATCACTCGTCTTCATTCTTACATGAGTTTCTCTATTCTTTGTTCTCAAGTATAAAATGCTTAGATATGCCAAAACATGGGTGCCAAGTAAATAATAGCCCATCTAATTGCCAGTATAACCAATCAATAATGAGCTATACATCTCCAGGCTCATATCCTTGGAGTTGATATGCTTTCAACATCAGAGTTGAAACAAGCTCTAACAGTTCCCTTGACAAGGATTAATGTAAAAAGGGGCAACCACAGCAAGACCAAGAAACAGAAAAACGTCAGCAGACTTGTGAATGTTGCAGGGTGGTCAGTGCGTAACTGTGACAAAACCAAAATAATAAATACTCGGTAAATTAAGCACTCGCTCACAACCAAACAATCAGAAATAAAACCTGAAATGATAAGAGATGATCTCTATATCATATCACTCCAAATTTCATCCATGATCTACTTTGAAATCATTTTTGGAATTTACTTATCCCTGACCTGGGCTATACTTATTTCCAATGCCTATACAACATGGTATATCATTCTCTACCAGGTGGAGAAAATTCCCTGTTCAAAGATATTATAAATACGAAATATTTTTAAGTCAATCAATGTACATTCACAGTGTTAACATCTTGACAACTTGAACTGCTTCAATCTGCATCCAATGTTATCAATCATGCGTATTAATGATGCTCATTTGAAACAACTGGAATAGAAGAGAAGCAAAGGCAGAAAATAAATCATGTGATCCAACACTGTTTACCCACGCATGGTCTAGGAGGAACAAAATGCTAGTAAGTCAGACCTAGAACTGAACATGTTAGCATTGTTTTCCAGCTGCAAGACCAGAAATAACCTTTCTGCATGCTGTCCATCTAAGATCTCCCAGAAACTTCATGGCATCAAGAAACCAGCTGTATGAGGATGAATGCTGGCAATTCATATTTATGTCCCGTATACAAGGAGCTTCAACTTTATTTTGTCTTGCTCTCCTTTGTCCTTATCCAAAATCTAACATCTCCTAGAAAAAACTCACGGGACAAATAGCAAGTAAACAGAAGCATGGCGAGAAGAGTTCAGATTTGTGAGTGTCAGTTAATCACAAATAGTCCAATTAAAACTGCATCTGATAAAAGGATAAATTAAAAGAAAACCAATGCATGCTAATCTAGTGGATTTCAACCAGTGCTAGTGGATAAGCTATAAGCTGGAATCTTAGCCAGTTTTCTCTCCTTCATAATCCCTCTTATTCTTTCTACCTCTTCCCACAGATCATTACTAGCATAGATATTGGATAAAACCACGTATACCCCATCATTCCAAGGTTCCAACTCAAGCAAGTGCTTAGCTACCCACTATCCCATCTCAACAGCTCCATATTTCTCAGAGGCACCCATCAAACAACCCCAAATGACCACATTAGGTTTCATTTGCATCTCTTCCACCATGACCCTAGCTTCATCAAGTAAACCTCCCCGGCCTAGCAAATCCACCATGCATCCATAATGTTGCAACATGGGAGCAATCCCATACTCATTCTTCATCATCTTGAAATAATGTTTTCCCTCCTGCACCCTCCCACCGTGAACACATGCACTCAACACTCCAACAAATGTTACATGGTTAGGCTTCACTCCAGCATTTCTCATATCATGGAAGCACTCTAGTGCATCCCTGACGTGCCCATGCATTGCATAGCCGACAATCATAGATGTCCAGGATGACACATTTCTTTCTTCCATCTTCATAAACACCTTGTTAGCCAAATCCATTCTACCACACTTTCCATACATATCAATAAGTGAATTCATCATCAACAAATCCAACTTTTCCAAACTTTTTGCTTGAAACACACATTTATGCAACTGAAGTGCTAAATTCACATCCCCTAAACCTCCACAAGCAGAAGTTACACTAACCATCGTAACATCATCAGGCTGAAACCCACATTCTTTCAATTGCATAAACATCCTTATCGCTTCCTTCCCACGCCCACTTTGTGACAAGCCAGCAATCAAAGCATTCCAGGAACCCAACTTCCTGTCGGTATTTTCATCAAACAATTTATGGGCGTTTCGAAACTCACCCGCCTTACAATACAAACTTATCAACCCACTCTCACAATACATATTTTTCTCTAGCCCCAACTTAATTGCCATCCCGTGAACCTGTCTTAACATCGATGAATCAAAATATTGGGACACGGATTTTAGTACAATTGGTAGTGTAAATGTGTCTACTGTAATACCAGCTCGGGACATTTCAACAAACAAATGGTGAGCCTTTACGGGTGAATTTAGATTGGCATACGATCTCATTAGATTGTTATAATGAAATGAAACTGGGTACAATGCTAAAAAGTGGGTGCGCGTGATGTGAGCGTGGATTTGGTTAAGCTGTTTCAAATTAGTGCACTTTGAGATTTGGGTTGCTATGGTTTTTGCATAATCTTCAGTGGGCTGGTTTGGCGGTCGTGGGATGGGGTTGAAGTTAGCATTGCTAACTGCGGCTTGAGCAGAAATTGTACGGCTAATTATTACTAGGTACTTGGGGATTAGAGTGCCAACCAACGTGCGGGGGACGTAAGGGATGAATGTCATGTGGCCGCAGTCCCGCCGTGGTAGTGGTAGTGGTAGTGGTGGTGGTGGTGGTTCATGCCGCAGATTGATCAAGAAAAGGCACTGTTGTTTCGGTTTTTATAGCTTACCGAGGAATTTTGGTTTTTTGATTTTTTCACCTGTACTAGCAAATAGTGGCCTATTTTGGCATTTTTAAATTTTCATATTTCGATGGGAGAAAATGAAAAGGAATAATCAGAATTTTGTTTATTGGACTTTATTTATTGGTTAGAATTTGATGATTTGGAAGTAGAGCTCTAAACGAGACGAGTTAAGTCGATATTATGGAATTCAAACTCGACTCATTAAGTTATTGTAGTGGTTTCAACTCATTTATATAATGAGTCAAAATTTGTGCTCGACTTTGGCTAATCAGCTCATTAAAATTATCCTCAATTCAATTCCAAACTCGAACTCGACTTATATGACATAAATGAGCCAACCTTGAACTAAAAAAAACTTAAATGTGTTTAAATATCTTATACAATTTTACAATTCAAAAAATACAACCAATTTAATTTGCCTATTAAATGAGAAATATTTCAAAGAATATAAGAAGATTCTCAAAAATATTTAAATAAAACAAAATTCTAAACAATCAAGACAAGGTAAATTTGCATAATTATTAAGAAAAATTAGTTACATGAGCTCAAATAAATGTACAAAACAAACTTAGACGAACTTAAATGAACTATTCTAACTCGACTCGTTTAGAAGTCTAATTTAATGTTTAAACTCAATTCATTTAATTAAATGAACAAGCTAAATTCGAATTTATACGATCCGAGCTGAGCTAGGCTCACCAACCACCCATTCATTTCACAGTTATATTTCGGTGTGGAGTTCACTTATTTGTACATAAGTGAGGTTTTCAAAGCAATTGTACAAGCATGTAACTCTGATCTCCATTAGTTTCAAATGCTTGATTGCTACTATACGAATGTACCAACTACTACCAACATAACATCCTGTGGTACTGTGGTGTACTATTTTTGTATCTGCCAATGACTAATTATAACACCAACCAACATGTTATTAAATCACCGACCTTTGGATTAGTGGCCACCATTAAGTCGACTTGGTGACCTTGTCTTCCACCAATTGTTAAATTAAGTGGCATCTTAAAAAATTTAGATGGGTGTGTAGCACACCTGTCTGGTTTGATGGTGGTTCAATCTCCATCGACCCTCTAGATCCTGTTGGATCTCCTCCTTAAATTAGAATAGTTTAGGATACTATAAAAAAAGTGATGATTGACAAAAAAAAATATATATATATATTATTAAGTGTACTCTTCGGTTTTCGAACAAGTTTTTGGTTCTTTGGCACGGTGATGTTTCATAAAAATGTAGTTCAGTTCACAACTTAGTAGCATGATTAACACATTCGATGCTAGTTTGGCAGCCACAATTGAATAAAACGGGGCAATGCATGTATCCTCAGAACCCATCAGAGAGTCTTAAAGCATTTATTGAGTGTAGGATAAAGGATCAAATCCGTTGTCTTACATTTTAATCCAGAATTTCTTGAAAATTTATCGAAAAAAAAAAATGTATCCTCACAAATACCAAAGTAGAAAAAAAAGAAAGAAATAATTTGATGGTGCCAGTAGGAAAACAAGTCCAATAAAATTCTGAACTGGGTGGAAAACTTTTACAAAAATCAAGGCAAATTGGGCATCAAGTTGTAAATTATCTCTTTCTCCGCTCTCCACCAAAATAAAAGTATAAATTGAATTCAAAGTTATGCAGAAACCAGAAGTCGTGCTCGAAAATCAGCGCGATTTCTTCCGCTAACCAGCATGAGCTCTTTTATCCGTAAAGAACAGATTATTTTTCCTGTTGGCGACCTGGCCAGCTCCTAAATCCTGCTAAAGCCATCCCTCCTGAAAGGCAGAAACTTCTATACATTTTTTCATTGATGTTCTATTATTCTCGGCGCCATCCCCCTTGCTTTCTCCGGCGTCGTATTTAATCTTTGAATCTTAATCCAATGGACTCTCCGATGGCCGACGGGGGTGAGAACCCGACAGTACTCGATCTCACCAGCTACCAGCTCCGTGATCTCGACTCAGTCGACCTCCCTCCGAGTCTCACCGAGTTAGACTTAACCGCCAACCGTTTGTCCAAGCTGGACCCCCGTATTGCCCAACTCTCCAACCTCAAGAAGCTCTCTCTTCGCCAGAACCTTTTTGACGACTCCGGCGTCGAGCCCCTTGCCACCTCGCACCTCATTGCTGACCTCGAAGTATTGTTCTTTTTCATCAGCCTGATTAATTTAGCCGAGCTATTAATCTTTTTTGTCTGAATTAAATGGATGGTTGGGCTGAATTAGCCTAACGATTCGCGGGTTTTTGGTTCTCTATTAATCTTCACCTGTTTATTTTAATTTCCCGTTCATAAGAAAAGGTGAAGTTGAAATGCAAAGGGATACTTTGAATGAGTTTTAGGATCCCAGTGGGACGCTCCAAAAACTTATTTTGATGGTTAAAGTTTAGGTAGAAAAATGGTGTGAAACTGGTTTTGCCATCAAGAATATACAAGAATTTATGCTTAGCAAATATAGCTTTGCTATGGCTGATTAAGTTAGAACGGCTTTAATTAAAATATTTAGATTGAATGTATATTACTTGGCATTTAGTTTCGTTCTCATTCGTTATGTATTCCATTACACGATATTAACTATTTTGTGGGCTGTGGTTTGAATTTCCTTTTCATTCTTAACTCCAATACGAGGGTTTACTTTTATCTTCCTTGGTGGTTGTTTCTGTTGTTGTTCATATTAAAGCTTTCGTGTTTATGGTGTCATCTTGCTAGAACTTTTGGGCAGCTGAATAAATCCAGGGAAGGGTTTAGCATATAATTTCAGCACTTGGATGCTTTAGTCTTGGGTTTTGTCTTATGTATTCTCCATCATGGAAATTCTATTTGCTTTTATCATTTTTACGATGATCATAGCACGCAAAGGAGGATGTATCATCATTAAGTCATTTTTATCTCACTTCTACTAAAATTGCTTTGGTGATGCAGTAAGCACTCTCATAACTAATTTGAAACAATTCAAGATCTGTCCATTGCTGTACATAAAGTCACATATATGCATCTGCTTGCTTATTCTTCTTTATCAGAATCCAAGTTTAATATGTTTGATTTGAATAATTCCTTCACAATCTTAAGGTAATATATGGGATTGGATAGCTCTCTCCCTTCCATTTTATGGCCAAAATGAACGTGACTGATTTTAAAGCTTGAAATGCTATCTACTATATCTTTAAGTGTGTTTCTCAGAGACCATGTACTACATGCCTATCCTGCTCTAGATTTTGTGTCTGTCTCTCTCTCTCTCTCTCTGGGGGTTGGTTTGGTTTGTTAAAGACATGTCTAACTAAGGCATTTAATTTGTTTTATAGGAGCTTGTTCTAAGAGACAACCAATTGAAGAAAGTTCCTGATGTCAGCATTTTCAAGAAGCTTTTAGTATTTGATGTTTCTTTCAACGAGATTCCAACACTTCAGGGGTTATCCAAGGTTTCCACCACACTTAGAGAACTCTATGTGTCCAAAAATGAAGTTACGAAGATGGAAGAGATTGACCATTTTCACGCGCTGCAAATTCTTGAACTTGGATCCAACAACTTGAGGGTTAGATATTCCTTTCTTGATGGAACACTAAAAGCAACATAACAGCTTTTGTAAAGAGAGGACAGAAAATTATGCAACTAATTGTTTGAGATAATTTTCGGTTAAAAACTCAAATAATCTAAAAAATCAATCACGAACATGTTTAACTATTTGAATTCTTTGGCTACACAGAAATGTTATCTTACACCAAGTGGTTTGTTTTGGTTTGTCTATGTATATAAAGTGCCTTCTTTGGTTTTCAGGTGATGGAGAATCTGCAAAACCTAATCAACTTGCAAGAGTTATGGCTTGGTCGTAATCGCATTAAAACTGTTAACTTATGCGGGTTAAAATGCATTAAGAAGATTAGCCTGCAAAGCAACCGTTTAACTTCAATGACAGGATTTGAGGTACTTGTATTTGTTCATTCTGAAGTTTGAAGGTCAATTTTTTTTAGTTTATATGGAAATAAACTGATTCACGAGCAATAAAACCAATTGCTAACTGTTTTCTTTTCCTTGATTTGAAGGAATGTGTTGCTTTGGAGGAATTGTACTTGAGCCACAATGGTATTTCAAAAATGGAAGGCCTATCAACATTAGCAAATCTTCGGGTCTTGGATGTCTCATCAAATAAGCTTACAGAAATTAGTGACATCGAGAAACTGACACGGTATGAATGTCTGCAACCATGTTAGCAACTCATCTCATATCTCATTTCGGCTGTTATAATCTTCAATTTGGTTCTTTAATTGCAGATTAGAAGATTTATGGCTTAATGACAACAACATAACTTCATTAGATGGTATAGCGGAGGCAGTTGCAGGTTCCAGAGACACGCTGACCACCATCTACCTTGAGCGCAATCCATGTGTAAGTATATGCCCTGTCTGTAAATTAGTTAGTGACATCTACACTGTCAGATGCATAATTCTGTTTAAGTAGCCATTTTTTGAGTGATTAATCTGACATTTTCTTTCCACATATTAAGCCAGATATGCCTACCCTTTCCATTTGACCATGAATGAGTAGGAATTTTTTTATATTTTTTTTTAATGTTAAGGTTCTTGAGAATGTGGTAGCTGCCTAGGATTTTTGTAGGTTTCTTCACAATTCTTTTGAGTATCTGTTGTAGTCAGCTAAAAAAATGTGATGTTGAGGCAGGCACTATCTAGTGAAAAGTAACAGGGAATTTGTTTTTGTCCACCCATGTTTATTCTGGTGTTAATTTGTGTGATCTTCATTATATATTGGAGTAATTTCTGTTCATTGCATCTGCCTTCTTAAGAATATCATTATGTTCATTGTTAGTCATCTGTGAATTTTGCTGATCAATAATCAGTTCATGATCCTCAAATTATCTTGGTATCTCTGCAGTATATGCAGCTTTTGAGAAATTTGTGGTTACAAGTAACTTGTGACATGAATTTTCAACCATCTAGCTTTCATTGTTGAAGTTTTTTTTTTTTTACTTTATTTTTTTTGGGGGGGGGGGGGGGGGGGCGGGTGGGGGTGTTTTCCCTTTAGAGTTTTAGCTCCTTTTTATATGATCTAGTCACTTATTTGTCATCCACACACCATTTCTAGTGGTGCCAATACAGATTTTTCTTTGTAATTTATGTATATCTAGTTGTTTTCCATATGTAAAGAAGGTCTTTTATGTCATTTATCCTGATTAAAAGAAATTTAATACACGTTCTTTTTTCTCTTTTTGATGATGTCTTGATTCTAGTGATTTGCAATGGAAGTATTCTCACTGTTGAAATGACTTTAGGATAATTTCTAAACTGCACTTTACTAATGCCAGACAAATATGCTGAGAGAGATGATTTAGTTTTTTTTTTTTTTATTACTGCTATCTTGTCTCGTGTATCTTTGAGAATTTTCTGTGAGTTTTGATTTTTTTTTTTATTTTCTGCTATTTTATGAACATAAGTTTGTAATTCTGTGACACTGGCAGGTGAACTCTCCCAATTACATTGTTACCTTGAAGGAGATCTTCCGCAATATTCAGCAAATTGATTCTGAGTTGTTTGGGTAGAGCTTTAGGTAGGCGAGGGTTTATTGTTTGACAGTGCTGATGGCCAAAATCATATACATGATTCAGCCGTGAACTTTGCCTCAGAGCCTATTCATTCTCCGCGCTCCAGCAGTAACAGTACATAGAAGGCTGCTTTTATACGAGAAAATTCGGGTCTACTTTGGGAGCAACCTTGCATTGTTAAACAGCTGGTCTTCTGACAAAGTTTTTTTTTTTTTTTCCTCAGTTCAACAATAAGAGCGAGGAAGGGTTTCCTTGTACCTTTTCTCGTTTTTGTAAGAGAACGGGTTGTGCAGGCATGTAAACATTGGAGTTAACGAAGTGAGTTCGGAGTGCGAACATACAATACGTGGCTTTGACCCTCGCACTTTTCTTTCTTGCTTTGACCGGAAAAAACTTAGAAACGGGTTCTTAGCTCAAATTATGAATTACAAGCCAGACAGCAGGCATAATAACTCCTGCCAAAAAAAAAAGAGCACGCGGCCTCTGTTTTGGGAAAGCACCGCACAAAGTCCAACTGCTGGACGCCCAGTACGTCCGTGTTTCTTGAGAAATTCTCAGCACATTTGCAGGGCTTAATTCTTTAGCATCACGAGCAAAATTTGTTTCATCTTTTTCCTGCCACAGGCTACTGTGACAGGAAGAGAGCGATGTAGAGTAAGCAAGCTCTGCAAACATTCAATAATTCACTTTCATAGGCTGTAAGCTGCTGGAGCCGGAACGTTGATGATTACATGCAGTGTGCTCCAAGTAGCTGCCCCATTACACACGAGGAGCTTACAAAATTTACAAGCATCTCACGTAGCATGAGAAAAGTTCACTGTAATGCATGCTACTATCTTCCGTAAAATATGTATCGAGAACCCGCTTGGAGAGTGTTGTATTACCGAAGCAAGCAATAGTTGGAAATGTTTAGAATGCACGCATCAGGTATACGAATTTGGCAGATCATTCTTCATGAAAGTCAGATGTGTAACCCAGCCACACCTCCCTCCTTTAAACAACCAGAAAATATGTTCTTTTTTAGCAAAGATCAAAAATCAAGTAAACATCAGGTATGTTCTTTTCGGCACAAATCAAACATCGAGTAAACGTCAAGCACGGGCAGCACTTGCACCCTTTCCCATTAATTTCCGTGAGATTGAAATTGAAACAAGAAGACGCCACGGTAAATAAAAACATTAGCCATGCTAGAGGAGTAATATCATACAGCATCAAAGGCAAACAAAAAACTAAATTAAAAAATTCTCAAATGGTACGATGGACTTTGCCATCAATGAGTTGCCAAACACCTTGCTGAACAGCAACAACTCCTCAAAACTCCCCCTCGAAGAACAAGTCAATTTACATAAAGAAACACCGATCAATTCAACAACTCCAGGAATCTCCAGTAGAAACAACTCAACGCCCTTTATCAAAGGCAATACGAGTTCTACCAGATCCTTCAAAGCCATCTCGCATTGATCCTGCACTAGCTTTCATTGTACCACTGCTGCCAACTTTATCCATTGCTTTTTTACCTTTCTTGACTTCAGTCAAGAATTGATCCAAACCAAACGGATCAGCTTCTTCAGCCTCTTTCTCAAACTCAACAGGCCTGTCTCTAGGACCAGTCCTCTCTGAGGTACCTGCAAATGTCTTGTCAGGTTTAAAGCGCTCAGTCTTCATGATCTTCTCCAGCTGCTCATCCGCACCTCCATAAGTATCAGAGTCAACATCCTTTTTGGGCCTGTAGAGAGTAGACAGGGTAGGCTGCGCAGTAAAAAGCCCCTTGTCATAGATGTTATATGAATCATCAGTGGCAAACCCAGAGTCCATTCCTTTCTCCTGGTTAAACAACCTCTGGTCGTACATGACTTCACCCCCTCTCCCAGTTGTAGCCATTCCAAGAGCAACTTTCTCACTGATATCGCGGTCTCTGTCCCTTGTAATCTTGCTCTTCTTCCCCATTGCAGCATCTTTCGACTCCAACCTACGCTCCCTCTCCCTCTCTCTACGACGCTCTTCACGAATTTTCTCCCTCTGCAACCGCTCCTCTCTTTCCTCTTTTGTCTCCTTCTCCCTTGGGGCATCCCTGACACGGTCATAATCTGTAACCATATCATCAGTACCTCTCTCTGAAGGCATATTGGCAGCAGCAGGAGCTGCAGTACCAGTTCTCTCAGATCTAGCCTTTCGAGCCAACTCACGCAATTCCATCTCTTTCTTTTCTTTCTCTTTCATCATCATTTCCTTTTGGACCTTTGACCTCATGGCTACAGCCTCTCTGGCCTTCTGTTCTGCAACATACAGTGCCTCTGATAACTTCGCAAAGTTGTCATTAATTTGAACATCCTGAAGGCCCCTACCATCAGCTGCCAGACGCTTATCAAGAGGAATTGTATACCCTTTTGGGTTCTTCCAGTTTGAAATACAAGGTGGGATCTTCCAATCTTGCTGGTCCTTCACAGTCACAGGCCGAGGTGGAGAGTGCATTACTGGAACGGGTGGAGAACCAGATGCTTTTGGAACCCGCTTATGTTTAAACTTGGGTGGCTCCAAAGGGTCCACAGGCATCTCCACCATCCTAATAATCCTCTCCTTTGCACCAGAATTAAAGGCAGCTGACTGCTGTGAAGGCTTGTACTTGATAAACTTAGAATCTGAAGATTGTGTAGGAACATTTTTAGGCTGAGCCGCACTCAACCTCACATTCACAATCTTCTCAAGAGCAGTCTTAGTGCTCTGAGTGGTCTCATCAATCTCCTTCTGCTTCTCATCCAAGTCCATCTCCTCCTCGTCCTGACCATCTTTGACAACCATGGGGACAAGGTCGGTATGTTGTGAATACACAATCTTTTTAGCATTCTCATTCTGCCTCACAATTGCATCATACCTCACATTCCCATGCTCATCAACTGTAATGGGCAAGGTTTTCGACCCTGGCTTCCAGTCCCTTTTCCTCCCCATATCCAGAGGGTATTGAGCGATATGAATTTCCGGGAACGCCCCCCCATCACCAAAATCCTCAAGTTTGGATGGTTTAAAGCCTGTTCTTTTTAAATAAGGAGGAACTGGATTTGCCTTAATTATTGCAGATTTCTCAGACTCTGCTGCACTATACCTCTGCTTGAACCACGGATCATTCGAGTGATCATAGTGAGTTGACCCACTCGACTTTACAGGCGGAAGAAGGTCCTTTAACGCCGCCATCTATAACCCTAACCTCAATTCCACCCTCCCCTAAAGCCTGTAAAAGAACAATAACAGAAAGTACTAAATTAAACACCACAAAAACTCGTACTTAAGAACTGAGGATCCAAATAACAGTAAAGTGCTAAAAAAAAACTAGAAAACTTTTCGTTTTTCCGTTCTTCTTAGATAACTCAGAAAAAAGCAAACATCTTAAAGAGCTTATTTGCAAAATAATAATAATAATAATAATAATAATAAATTAATAAAATAATAACAATAACTACAGGTATACACCGGAGTCTACCAACAAATTCCGGAGAAAGATCTAAGCTTTAATTGAGCTCAACTCCTGAGATACTGATTTAACATAAATCAGATGAGGGCTTTGGTGCAATATAGGTGAAACTTAAACCTAACTACTCAGATTAAAATAGGTCGGAGCATGACTAGGGACGTACGGAAGGGAATTTGAGATTCACCTGGTTCGATGAAATATTTGGAACCCCGGAGCTATGATCGAGATGATGAAGGCAAGAGGGTCGTATAAAGTCCCGTCGGAATGAATATAAGGAAGGCCGTATTGGATTGCAGGAGTAAATATAGAATCGCGTTTGACGCCTAGAGTCGGCGCTCTGGAGCCGAATCTCAGGAGGAGAAGATATTTGTGGATTATTTGCAGGTTGGGCTGGATAATCCTTTTCAGTAAAATGGGCTTCGGCCTAAGGCTATATAAAAGCCGTCAAAAATTGTTGGCCCGTTAAACCTTATCTATATTTTTTTAGGGGGGAGAAAAAATGAATCTGAATTCTTTTTTTTTTTTTTAACGGGGATGAAAAATGGGGTACCAAAAAATTATAACAATTACGCTAATAAAGTGATTAAAACATGATAAACTCTTTTTTGGTGACAATATCTTAATTCGAAAATTGATATTTGTACATAAGAAAATTGGAGACAATTTTATCAAATAAACCAATACAATAATTGGTACTACTTGATTAATGTACATGCTATATTGTGGGTTATTCGCTGGAGATTTATGGCTTCTACAATTGACATTTTGACTGTACAGTACAATGGATACATTGATAGAATAAAGGCTCCATCTGTCAAATGAGTTTTTTTTATGTTTGTCTAAAACTTACTGTAGAAGTTATGGGAAAAAATTTTGAAGTGTGTAAATTTTTAGATATTTTGAAGTGTATAGTTTAAAAATTTTGAGAAACTTTTTTGATATTACTATAGTTAAAGTTGTTAAAAGACTTGTAGCTGATAAACTTGACCAAAAACTTGCTTGCCAAACAAGCCCAAATATAGATACTAACCCAACGAATGTAAATAGTAAAGCAACAAAATAAAATATAAAACACAACAAATTTATCACTTTTTGAAAATTGTACCTCATATCTAATTTCAATTATCCAAATTCAAATTTGTCATCCCTCACCATGAATTGTTCTATGCAATCACACCTATGATTGTAGATAACCCCAACTCCATGCTAGAAATGAAGTAAAATGGCTACCAGATAGAAGATTAACCAAACTCAAGCACTACACCAGATTGAAGTAAATTTGCCACACTATATGGTTCTTCAAAAAAAAAATCCAGATGGGTGCATAGTGCACTCGTCTGGTTCGATGGTGGTTCTGTCCCCATCGGCCCTCATAGGTCCAATTGAATCTCCCTCTTAATTAGATTAGGATAGAATAAGATATAGATAAAAAGTGACGATTGAAAAAAAAAAAAAAAAACTCAAGCACTAATCAACTCTTATACATTATTATCCATCTATAGAATAGGCATCAATTAATGAATAAAGGGCCCCCTCGCTCTCTCCCCCGTGTGTGTTTGCTTGTTTATCCGTCTGTCTCCCTCTATATATATATATATATATATATATATATATATATATAAATAGGCGCTATGCACTTGTTATCTATTAATTACAGTATTTCATATGAATAAAGATTTTAATTTTTAATAATTTTATGCATTTTTACACCTAAATTTTAGATATTTTTACTAGTCAAAAAACTAAAATTTATAATATACCAATGAGTAGATGAACTTTATGTATAAGCCCTAGGGCTATTGATAGGTAATAATAGAGTTTTTTTAAAGGCAATAATTGAGTTGTTAATTAATTACAGAAAAAATCAATATAACATTACTCTTATGTTGTTAACTGACACCTGACATTAATTTTTTTGTCATATAGTTTCTATGTGGATAACTAACATGTGACATTAGTTCATTGTTCATACATTTCACATACTAGGAGGCATGAACGCGCTTTGCGCGATAGAAATGTAAAATGGCCTGCCCACTTTTGAAGTAATAAAAATAACAATTTATGTAGAAAAGTATATTTTTTAGTATAAGTATTCCACAAGTCTGAAGTTTTGTTAATACTTTTTGGCTGTTTCTTACAAAGCCTCTAGTCAATGGCAACTGCCAACTTTCATATTTCGGAAAATCATTTCTGGTGCAAAAATGGAGCCAATGTAGTATATAATACAGAGCAAGGAAAGAAAGAGCACCCCACAAGTTGATCTTGTCTATATGATTATAACTAGTTTTGTACCCGTTCGTTGAACGGGAATCGTAGGAAAATAATAAACTATTTAGTCAATTTTATAAAAATGTCGATATAAAATACAAATTTAATGTATAATCTATTATAACTTGTGTTAAGTATATTACTATGTGCGCATTGTAATATAACGTATTCTTATAATATAAATTTGAATATCTAATTCAGTGAATAATAATTAAAAAATAGAAAAAAATAACATTCAACAATACCATAACATTCAAAAACTTAAAAATAAATAAAAGTGCAGTAAATAGTATCAAATAATATTCTACTCTTCAGAAACTTGTTTTTGTTTTTCTTCTGTTTGAACATTCTTCTCGATTTGTCCGTGCAAATCAGCATTTATTGATTTTTCATTATCACTGCATGATAGCAAAGCAGGATAACTAAGTATGAAAAAATAAATGATTTATCGCATTCAAGATTGTGTATAATAATACGTAAAGATTATAATTTAAGAAAGTAAAATAGTATATTAAATCTACCTTCTCATGCAAATCTTTTTATGAAGATTCTCTTCTTTTGTGGTTTTTGTTGAACCCTTTGATGAATGATTCATATGAAGTGTATTGGAATGTTGTTAATTATAATCATCTGTTATACTAATTGGGATCTGGAAAGAAGATGCTTCAGGTTGGTATTGATTGTCGGTTCTACCAATCTGATAATGATTTATCAAAATTAAAGGCAAAAATATTATGTGAAATATAATATGTGAAATATAAGAGAAATTTATTGCGCATTACCTATGAAAGCATGAAATGTGTTTCTCTCCTGAAATCACAGTAGAACCATCTAGTCACTATAAATCTATTACTACCATGTTCCAGATTATAATTGTTCAACTTGATTTGGAACACAAAAGGTTTCCACGTGATCTTATTTATAATTGATGATACGATTTCATTGCTAAATCCTTCCTGAAAATGAAATGCATCATAGATTTTTTTTTGTTAGAATATTCAACAGCTGAGATAAGTGTCGGATTGTCTACTATTATTAAAAATATTTTAAAAAATTAGATATAAGTTTACCTTCTTAAATTCTTCAAGAACAAAAGAAAGTTTGTGTTCTATTATTCTTTCAGCCTTTTGATCAAATATAACAAACCAAACACTACCGGTTGCATCACTCGCCAAGACTTTTAACATATACTTATATAAATACACATACTCTAAAAGTTATGTTTATGTAGATGTTGTAGTAATTAAAATGATAAAAAGGTTAACACCTATAACATACCTCAAGATATGTTTAAATCCTACAAAAATAACGATCAAAGTACTTGTTTAAATCCTATGTTTTCATATAAAACAAATAGAAAATAAAACAAAAAAAATTCAAGATATGTTACTAAACTCTTACAATTGAAGATCAACATGCCTTTTAAAAAAATATATATATGTATTGAAAGAAAATGTATCTGATAATCAAGAGGAGTGGAAACCCAAAATCGATACTTTAATGTGCCAACCGCTTGCATTGGAAATACCTAACCATGAATTTGATATTTGAAATCAATATATTAGAGGCTATATGTAGTGTAGGCATAATAAATAAGAATTGATAAGGATATAAAGAGGTATTGATAAGAACATTAAAAATAGGTTTATCTTGATTTAAGTTGCTTAAAGTACATAACTTTGGGTAGGAAATAAAAATCATATAATATTAAGAATTCTTATAGGAAATAAGAATTGATATATATCCAAACAAAAAAAGAGTAAGCCACGTAGGAAACTACTTGCCGTCTCGTTAAGTCACGTAGAAAAGAGAAAACATGAAGGGATAAGAATGAGAATACGACTTTATTATATATATATATGATTATCAGAAGGCAACAGAGGCAGAAAAGCAAGAAAGAAAGGCTTGAAGAGCCAATTTTTCTACCTTGATGGTTCATTGAAATGCTTATGATTCCAACCATCACACTGGATAAAAAAAAATGCACCACCCAAAATGCTATTCAGGCCGATATCCTCAGTAGCCAAATAGCAAGCAAAGTATAGCCAAGACTTGAGCTAAATGTGCAATAGAACAGTTCTAGATAGGATATAATGAAAATTCAAGATAGCTTAAAAAGTTATATCAGTCACGTGTTTTTTTGTAACCAAAGTAACCAAAGTTAGCATTAACTTTATTGCTAAACATCAAAACTTAATAAGTACAAGAACCATAAGTACAATGAAACCATGTGGATTATATATGCATGTAGAATGCCAGAAAAAAAAGGGAAAAAGCACAGAAAAAGTAAAGTAATAGCAAATAGAGAGGCTAGAACAAAAAAAAATACTCAATATATTGAAGAAACTGCATCCAATACAACCAAACATGAACAAAGGTAACATTGTCAGTCTTTCCGCCAAAACAATGGAAAAAAAAAAAAAGAATTCACAGCGCACACAAATGGAAAAAAGGTAAACCAAATACTCAAATTCACTATACAACCTGTACAATTGGCTAAAAAATAGTACAATTTTTTAATTTCGAACCCCCGAGGCATTAACACTGAATATATTACTGAAATCATTACTATATACTTTAAGTAAGCAAAAGGACTATAGAGTAAAATACGACAACACAAAAGGGATGCCAGGCCTCAATAATTCGTGGCACATTCTGCATCAGTAGTTTTGAGATGTGAGGCCTCAATGACTTGGATGATAGTCTGTCGAAGCAAAGAACTGTGGACCTCAAATATACTCAACGCCTTTATATCCATCTAACAACAAAAAGAAAGAGAAAACGGATCAAGAAAGGAAAATGGGGCAAAAAGGTGAAACCATGTGGACTATGCATGCATAGATAACTCATGAAAATAAAGAAAAAGCATAGCAAAGTAAAGTAATAGCAAATAGAGAGGCTAGAACAGGAAAAAAAGGTACTCAATACATTGAAGAAACTGCATTCAATATGATCAAATATGAACAAAGGTAACAATCTTAACCTGAGCATTTGGCTCTTTATGAACAAAGTAACAATACGACTAAATTTTGGCTATTTGGCACTTTTTCATTTAAAAAAGAAACATATTGACCCGAGCATGAAGTCTTGTTGCTGCACCTCTGTTGGCTCAAAATGCCCAATTTCTTCCATCTTGCATTCAGGTCTACAACATCCTTCATCCAAAACTACCTTTTACAGTAAAAGTTTCATTTCTAGTGAACTAATATTACAAAAAGTCAAATAGTTACAAGGAAAAAAAAAGGCAGTGGGTATTCTAGCACAAAGACAACTACTCAAAATCATTCCAATATCTTGTCCCCATAATTGATTGTTTTTGCCTTGTTTATGCAATTATCTCTCATATTTGTTTATAGGAAGCACCATCACATCAAGTAAAAAACACTTCTCTTGCATCCTACATCAATCTGGCATGATTCCATCGGGTACTAAGACTACCAAAACCCAAGCTCGTAGCCCAAAGAACCTACAACACTTTATGCACCATAGTTGAAGACATATTTAGAATAACTAAGGTACCATATATTTTCTTTTTTTCAGTGCATAGGCAGACACAGTCATACAGAGTTATAATAAATCAAGCACACCTCAAACAAAAGAGAAATGAATTCTTTCATATCTTGATAAACACTTCAAATGTATACTAATCCTATGAACAACCAAGTAAAATGACATTGATATGGTATGAAGAGACATACACATCAGCATGCATGTACACTTCAGAACCAAGATTGACCAACGTCCTCGGACTGGTTATATTATTTTTCTCCAACGTCTCTATGTTTCTTTTCCGATCAGAGCTACAAGAAGTTAAGAGAAAAAAAAGTAAAGAAGCATTGCAGGTCAAAGTGAACTTGTGCAAAGAAGTAAGAGTCAGAGCAATGAAGGTGAATAATATCAATACCTAAATGCAAGAAAATTTAAAAGGATACAAAACTTTCTGTTGTTCAAATACCTTGTCCCTGCAAAAGATAAACCCAGAATATTAGAAATTTGGCATATAACAGAAATTCTGTCTCTAAATTCGCAACTTAATATTGAAATATTAAATAGAAAGTAGGTAAGTTCTCTAACTCATATAATCCCACTGCTGATGGTAATAAGCTCAATAAAGTGGTAACAGGGGATGGTTTTCCAAATAACAACTGTAAGCGGGTGAGTTCAATATGAGGCAGCTAACTGATTAGTAAGGATAGGCTTCAGAAATTAGTTTCCTGTTGCTTTTGCAAAGAGTAGAAAATAAGAACATTGTATCCTTTACCAGTTGCTAATAACATTGACCGTGCACTAAAATACCATTTCCACAAACTATCAAAAATTCATGGAAAGCAACCTTAATATGCCTACCGCCATTGAACACTTAATATCAATAAGAAGTACATAATTCAACAAAAGAACAAACAAGTGAAGCAATAAAGTACAAATGCCTTTCAGCAAAAGCGTGAACAAGATTAGGCTTCAAGTCGCAATCAACAAACTCTTCGAATCTTTATATCTTTTCTTGCCGAACCCTATCCGTTTCAGGCCTGGACAGGATTAATCAAATCAAAAAACCAATTTACTCTAATTCAAACAAAAAAGATGATATTGACCTTATTGAATCACAAGGGGAGTCTAGAAACATGAATAGGATGAGTTCCAAACTTAAACGAATAATTAAACAAATAAAACAGGAGAAGAAGAGTATAACAAGACGCCTGTGTATGATATGTGTATGACAAAAGTATTTTCAAAATTTCTCAGACAACTTTAGGCATAAAATGCAGAAACAATTATCTCAAGAAAATTCAATACCGAAAAGTCATCACTATAAACATCGTCAAGGACATAAATAAACTCTCTATCTTTTCTGTGCCCCACCCCAAAAGAGAAAACCATTCTAGAAGCATGTCTAACTAAGCTTACTCCTCCATTTCCTTTAAAAAAAGAAATCATAATTTCGAGCTCCTCGAGATGGAAGATGAGACGGAGGTCAGCGCAGCTGATAAGGAAATTTGGCAAAAGGTGTTGTCTTTACTTAGATGGTAATTGCAAACGGACAATTGGGACTAGGGAGCGGGAAGACTGGGTTATGAGAAGTGTGATTAGGTGGTGGTGGTGGTGGAGGTAGAAATTAGGGTTGTTATTATTATTAGAGAAATATGAACATAGAGGGAAGCGATACTTATGGACTGTGGTGGTGATATACCTTGACGGAAGATTTTTCGGTCGCTCTAGGGTCACTTGAACTTCTCGACCCTCTTCTTTACTGTCTTCTTCGAAAGCAAAGGCACCACCATTACTGCTGATTCTTCTTACCTTTTCCCTCCTTAACTTGCATATTTCACACACAAATTACAATTAACTATTGATGTACAAGCGTCTGTAAAGAAGAAGAAAGCGGCGGTGGGCGAAGGTTGAGAGTTTACTGTGGATTAGGGTTTTGTTGAGCCGCCCATGTTTGAAATGGAAAGGGTTGTTTGAGGCCACATTTAAGAGAAAATGAGAAATTGGTGGCCTTCACAAGCTAGCAAGAAAAGCAAAATCAAAGGGAAAAAGGGAAATCATCGGGAAAAGTTAAGAGAAACAAAATCAGCGATAACATTGACTCAAGTAATGAGATTCCAAAATGAACTACTAATCTACACTTGTGCTGATCTTCAATCGTCTGGAGGTTTTATTGAAGCTTTATTGAAGCTTTCAGAGGTCGTGGAGTGAAGAATAAATACGAGCGAAAGCAAGAGAGAGAAAGAGAGGAAAAGGATGGGAACGGAGAGAGTCTGAGGGGAAGAGGTGAGAAAATAGAGAAGAAAATGAAGAGTAAAAGATGAGAGGCGGCGCCTCAAAGCTTGGGTCTGATTTAGGGTTAGAGCTAGAAGAAAACCTAATATCCTAAACTCGCGCAATGCGCTGAATGAACGGGAAAAAGCGTCACGTGAGGACGACGAAAGTCACGTGGAAAACGACCAAATCCTTGGCACTTTTATTACTTATGTAGATAAAGAGTTGACATGTGATAACACTAGTGACATAATTTGCAAATCATTGATACCTTTTTTAGCCTATTAGTGTAGGATTAAGGACAAAGTTTTTTTTTTTCTGGAAGCAGTTCATTTTGCTTTTTTATTTTTTATATGTTGGTAATAGACCCACATCTTGGTTTAGGTTTAGGTTTTGATCATTGTTGTACCAAAATTATTATTGTTTCTCATTTTGGTTGAATTGAAAAAAAAAGAAATTCATCTTGTAGGTGTTTTCGCAGCAATATTTTGCTTTTTAAACTCATGAAATCAAAGATATCACCTCATTTATTCTAAAAAAAAAAGCCTTCAAATATTACCTCTTTAAATCTCACCGGTCCATGTTAGGAAAAAAAAAAGAAAGAAAATGTAAGAAAACATCTGCCAAGCATGGCCTTTGTTGGGTAATTAAACTCTAGTCTTTTAACGACTTTTACCCACTTGATCCCTAGGAGGTGGCCAATTATCTACAGGGTGCCATGTATGAGGAGCCAATAGAAAGAGTCCACGTAACATTCTAATATAATAGACGACAGAAGTAGATTTTTGATCCAAAGCCGATATTGCCCCATCCTGCCCCTCTCCGTATCCAGAAAGCGTGCTTCGCTGTCACTAGCGACCTGTTAATTGCGTTACATAGACCACGCTTTTGTTAAAGTAAAATTGTATAAACCTTCGCAAAGTAATTAATTCAGCCAAAAATTACTGTGGCGGGTTAGACTGGATACGAAAAGTCTTCTCTCGCTGCCTATTCCTTCTTCGTCTAAACCAAAACCCCCAACCCAACTCACTCTCTTGTAGCTGTAGCTGCGCTTGTTTTGGCCGTCAATGGCGGCCCCGGAGACCAGCCCAACCCCTTCCAGTCTGCGCAACGCCTTTGGCCACGTCTTCTCGATTTTCATTCTTATTTTAATCGGAGTTCTAGCCTTCTCGATCCGTCTCTTCTCCGTGAGTATACTCTGCACCTACTATCAAACTCACATCTATGTAGTGTGTGTTTAGAATTTTCTAAACCTAGACTAAAATTGGATTGGATCGTTGGAATGTGGTGATTCACCAATCTTTTTGTGTGGTTCTGATTAGGATTTAATTACGTGCAGGTGATTAAGTACGAGAGTGTGATCCATGAATTCGATCCTTATTTTAACTACAGGGTCACTCAGGTTTGCGGTTCTTATTCCCTTTATTTTTGTAGCAAAGTTCTTTTTATACTAAGATGACGATAGCTTTAGCTGAAGAGATAATCCCAGGATTGTGTTCTTATATGTCTAACTAATCCGTCTTTTTTTAAATTGAAGTTTTATGAACTTTGTTTGCATTTGACTGCGATGAAGCATGAATCTTTGTAATTGGGTAATGCTCGCCATGCATAGGTTGAAACAGATGAAATAATTTAATAAAGTGTAGCTAAACTTGTAATGTGCGAATGCCTGTTATAGTTGTCTGTTTTGGTGTCATAGGAAATGGTGATTTTGAGATGTTACTTCTCATGCTATTACTCCTATATTCGTAAACAAATGTTATCTGCTTTAAGTTATTTATTGCAGAAATGATTATGATGGATGATAATTGTCTATGATTGATCATTTCGTTGTTTTCCTTCATCACTATTGACGTGGGACTGAGGATTAGTCCTGTGCACGTTTTCAAATTCTTGAGGTTGATAGCATCTTTTGCAACTCCAGCCCTCCAAATGCAGGGCGAGCGCTTGTATCATATAGTACCTGTTAAGCAAGGATTTTATCATAAAACTGTCCTCTGTAGTATTCTCTTGTTTTCACATGCAACTTCTTGTTTGTATATCTTGCTGAAAATTTTATTGGTCTCCTTAAACATCTTAATGGTTGTTTGGGTGCATTTAAGGACACTTTTTTCAGTTTTATGTATTGTGTGATGTGTTGAAGCACAGGAGTAAATTACATAAGCAGAACCAAGTGAGTTATTATGAAACTTTTATTAGGTCATCTTGTCAATATACGTTTCAGATCTTTTTAGTTTTCCATATCATATGAAATAACACTAGAGAACTTGGACCTCTAGCTGAGGCAAATGGTTATCATAACTTTGGTTTTTTTCATGTGAGAGTTGTAGCTCTAATCTTGGTGATGATTATTTTCTGATGTATTATATCTTTCCTCTGATGTAGAGTATATAATTGTTCGTAACATTTTGAATTGAAAGCATGCTAACAGATGCTCTTGTGATTTCAGTTTCTGACAAAGAATGGAATATATGACTTCTGGAATTGGTTTGATGATCGAACCTGGTAATTTCTATATCAATCTGGGATATTTTCCTTCTTAAATTGTTTCTTTCAGCTTATGTAGGTTATCTGAAAATGTGAATTGCCTTTTACTTGAACAAAGGTATCCTCTTGGGCGAGTGATTGGTGGAACTGTTTATCCTGGACTGACATTGACAGCAGGCACCTTGTGGTGGTATGTGTCATGGATTATCTGTGTTTCTTGAAAATACTGGTTTGTGTTGACTAAGATGGATGAATGTCTAGGTTCTGTACAGCCTAAAAGTTTACCATCATCACAAAGTGTCCAAAGTTAGACTTTCTGCGCATTTTCCTACTCTTCTTCCTTCTTTTCCCCTCTGATTTTTTCTTAGCAAGCTGCTACTGTTTCTGAGTCCTCTACATATTTATTGATTTTACCTAATACTTTGTGATGGCAGGTTGTTGAATTCTTTAAATATTCCTCTGTCTGTGGAAACTGTTTGTGTATTTACTGCACCGATATTCTCTGCTTTTGCTTCTTGGGCTACATACCTTTTGACAAAGGTCTGTTTTTCCTTCTAACAGTTTCTGTTTAAAAAAGCACTTCTATTAATTTCACATAACTTGGCATCTTTAATCAATCTCTTCAATTTTCAGTATATTAAAATTTTTCAAATGCAGGAAGTTAAGGGTGCTGGTGCTGGATTGACTGCTGCAGCTCTTTTGGCCATGGTAATCTGTGTGCTGTCATCCATAGCTTAGGATTATTGTCAATGTAACGACACCTTGAAATAGCTTTTGGCATGTTGTTTCAATGACCTGGATCCATTACTTAATACTAGTCTTCTGTTGGTATTAACAACCTATTTTCAAAACCATTCTAGTATTTCTGACCAATTTGAACAAGAGGCTTCCATGTTTATATTTCTTTCAACAACAAATTCTAAATCAGGATTCAGGTAAAGTTGTTCATTGCCCGTTAGCAAATGCTAAAGGGCGCATATCCATATGTGTGGTACTTTTTATATGTGATTGGTGGTTACTGCTGGCAGGTTCCGTCCTATATATCTCGATCAGTCGCTGGAAGCTATGACAATGAAGCTGTTGCCATATTTGCTCTGATCTTCACTTTCTACCTCTATATAAAGGTTGTCTGATGCTCTATTTTACTGCATGTGATACTCTATAACCTTTCAAGCGAATGATACCTTTAACCATTTTTTACTTGTTTCTTACAGTTTTTGTTGGTATTTTGCAATTTGTCACTGTGGCATGATACACATAAAATGGACTGATGTTTGGTATTTATTGCAGACATTAAACACTGGATCCCTCTTCTATGCAACTCTAAATTCCATAGCATACTTTTATATGGTATGAGGAAGGGAAACTATTGGTTATTTTCCTGGCAATTGTATGTCTGTTTTTCACCTTATTTCTTTACTTTTTCTGATTTGTTTATAGGTTTGCTCTTGGGGAGGGTACACCTTCATTATCAACCTCATTCCAATGCATGTGCTGCTATGCATAGTAACTGGTCGCTACTCTTCTCGATTGTACATTGCGTATGCTCCACTTGTAAGTACGTTGGTAAACAGTTGCATTATATAAGCTCCACTTGTTACTAATTGTGCTCAAGTATGGAGATTGAAGAGTTATTGGTACTTAAGTTACATAATCTGTAGACTTCAGAGGAATATAGGATTTGAAGGTGAAATGAACTGTACTAATGCAAAGAAAGTAGGTAGGCAGTAGTTAGCTCACTACCGTGGTCAGGTTTAACTAATAACTCTGCATTCATCGGGGGTGAGATATATGGGAGAATCTCATTATGTAGAACTATCATTTTTCTTTTAAAAGATCTAGGGGACAGTGTATGTGAGTATTATTTAATGTACTGTATTCTTCTGGGATGGAAGCTTATGTTTGGGTGAGCTTTGAGAAATTTGTAGTTGTTTCTATGGTTTTGGTTTGTGTTGTATTATGGGTTTTTATGTCTGGTTGTAGTATATTGGAAATCTGTTTTGATTGATATTGAATTAGTAACGTCTTTAAGATAAATATACCTCTTTAACGCTGTTATTCTAGTCATCCTTGTGCTAATGTCTTTTTAATTTCAAATATAGGTTGTCTTGGGAACATTGTTGGCTGCTTTGGTCCCTGTTGTGGGCTTTAATGCGGTCATGACGTCTGAGCATTTTGCTTCATTTTTGGTTAGTTCCAACGAGCTGGTTTTCCTGCAATTCCTGCTTTCTTATTTGCTATTACTGTAGCCATGGATTTATCTCTCCCTCATGTCTGCTGTTAATTGATGGGCATATTCTAAAAAAATACTGCCTTTGACAGAATAATTGTGTACAAGGTATTGTGCATTGAAACCATCTTGGTACTAAATCTTTCTTGTGATACGATCAGTCTTGGTACTCTGGATGAAGTCATTTCAAAGTTACACAACAACTAGTAATTTCCTGTTTGTCAATGGAATGAAGTCCTCACAAAATTGCATCAGACTAGTGTTTTCCCCATTTGTCAACTATATTTTTCAAAATTTCTTCCTTCTTTGTTTCCTTCCTCTAATTTGAATGAAGGCCTGTGCCCTTCCTACTTCCCTCTCCTTTTTATCATTTAAAGGGAAAGTAACCTTGTTTTAAAGAATAATTTATGATAAAGTTAAAACAAGAGAGAAAATGAACGCAACTCAAATCCATAGGTACATAAAGATTGAACTCCTTATAGGTCTCATGCTTGTTACGGTAATTCATTACTTATTTTATGCTCCTTAATCTTGTTAAATTTATGCCTTATGTTGCTCTTAATCTCTAATTTTACTCTTCCATTCTTGTTCATGTACAGGTGTTTATTATTATTCATGTTGTAGCTCTTGTTTACTATATTAAGGGGATTCTGTCACCAAGAATGTTCAAAGTGGCTGTTATGCTTGTGTTGTCAGTTGGCCTGTAAGTGCCCTTACTTGTAGTTTGTACAGAAATTTGCTTGCTGTTATATTCTGTTAGTTGTAGCTAAGAGTTTCATAGAATTTTTTTGGTTGACTTAATTACTTGTCATTCAAATTTCAGGGTAATTTGCTGCACTGTGGTGGCCGTACTTATAGCATTAGTAGCTTCCAGCCCAACAAAGGGTTGGAGTGGGCGTAGTTTGAGTCTGCTTGATCCGTGAGTCTCTTCTGTCCGTCAAATCCCAGTTGTGAGTTCATGATTTGCATGGAACCTATCTAATTAGTTTCAAGGCAAATGAAATAACCAAACTTGAAATTTGATGCTTTAACTAAACGGGTTATGTTACTTTATACATATAGTTCTCTCTACCGAAGTTTCCTTTCTGGACCTGCCTCTGCCAGAGGGAACATGGTCTGATGTCCATTTTGTCATGTTAGCCATATAACGATTATACTTGACTATCATTCATGAGCCATGTATGGTGAATCAGGTACTATACCTATAATAGTTGGAAGATGAATGTAAAATTGTGCGTGGTCTTTTAAAAACTGCTGCATTTTTTCTTACAGCATTTTGGTTCTTTCTTTTGAGCATGATGACTGTATTTTATAGGATTTAGTCTTGATCTGGCAAGTTGTTGCCATCGGTTATTTGAACTGGTTGCAAGTCACTGACATTCCAGAGGGTTGGTTATAGATGCCATGCAGGAAACCACTTGATAGATATCCGGAATGTGCATGTAATAACTTGGCTAACGTATCCAATTATGTATATGAATATCCAATTTACACTTGAACTCTTGTTTTGGATCTCCAGTTGCAAAGCCACTCATGTATCAGCATTGGCTAGCTCCTATTTTATTTTAGTCCATTATTTTTCCAGAAGTAGAAATTCTGTTGTGACTAATGAAAACTCGTTCATCCCATTGTTTGCCTTTGATTATGTTCTCATTGTCAATTTCTGAGTGATCTGACACTACTCTCTGTTTTCCTCATCTCTTAATTGTGCCAGAACATATGCTAGCAAATATATACCAATAATTGCCAGTGTTAGTGAGCATCAACCACCTACTTGGCCATCGTATTTTATGGATCTTAATATTTTGGCCTTCTTGGTCCCAGCTGGCATTGTTGTAAGTTGTCAATTTTCTGATGGAAACTTTATTAGGATTCTGGAGATGTTATCAATATGATTTTCAAGTTACCCCTGGCAGATTGGCAACTCATATCCAATCTATCTTGTTTGCAATTGCAGGCATGCTTTTTGCCACTTTCTGATGCAAGCTCCTTTGTCATCCTTTACATAGTTACATCAGTATATTTTTCAGGTGTCATGGTGAGATTAATTTGAAATATGCAAGCTTAATACTATTCTCTCTTGGCATCCACTATGTTGAGCAACATTCTTTTTGCTGTTACAGGTGCGACTAATGCTTGTACTCGCTCCAGCGGCATGCATTATGTCTGGAATTGCTCTTTCAGGAGCTTTTGATGTTCTTACTCGTTCGCTCAAATTTCAGTTGCCTGGTACATCAGAAATTTTTGCATCTGATGTAAGCCTTCTATTTCAATCGTTACTGAAGACTCCTTCAGATTATTGGAGATATAATTTCCTTGTATACTAAATTCTTTATATTTTGACTCTTTAAGGCGGTGGATACCGGTTCCGAAAGTGTTATCTTAAATAAAGATGGAGCAGAAGAAGATAAAAGTGAAGACTCTGTAAAGGAACGACCTTCAAAGAAAAATAAGAAAAAGGAAAAGGAAAAGGAAAAGGAGAAAGAAAAGGAGAAGGAGAAGGAGAAGGAAAATGCTGGGACATCATCTAGTAGGTCACATGCTGAGAGAAGGCCTTTGGTTTTACCTGTTGAAGCATCTGTCATTGCTATTTTCTTACTGGTTTTGTTGGTTGCGTTCTATGTGGTATGTATGCTCAATTTGCTCTAGTAAAAGAGGAATACTTTAATCTTTTTGTTTGTTACTAATTTGCTGCTCGTGACTGGAAAAACCCAATTGTATGTCTGTTATGCATGTGGTAACATTTTTAACCCCTATAGTTAAAAAGGTCTTCTCAATGTAATACTTAGACCTTTCTTAGTCATGCCATTCTGAATGACATATTTTTTGCAAATTTAACTCCAAATACTGTAATATAATCTGTGAGTGGTTTGTGAGAAGTTCACAAAAAGATTCAGATGAAAGCAACACTTAAGTTTGGTTGCACTTTTTGGTCCTTATACTGGATTTCCATGTTGTTCTTTAGCTTCCTGGTTGAGCTCTTCACTGTTTATGGATGATTTTTCATGTAGGTTCATTGTGTCTGGGCAGCAGCAGAAGCATATTCAGCACCCTCGATAGTGCTAACATCTCAATCTCCTGATGGCCTTCATGTTTTTGATGACTTCAGAGAGGCCTATGCATGGTTGAGCCATAACACAGATGTAGATGATAAAGTGAGTTGTCATTCTTTCCACAACATATATCTTCCCAAATTTTAGTAATTTTTATTGCACCCATTGTGTTTAGTATGTTATATTCTAGTAATGATTAGTAATGCTGGATTTTGTATGTAATATTCAGACATCAGAACCAAAGCTCTAACCAAACAGGAGAGAGAGGAGCACATAAAACTATGCTTGCTATTGTGACCATAGTTATCCACCAGATTCCAAACTCCAACATCAACTAGCCTACTAGATTTAAAGAGTTCAAGTATATTATCTCAAGTTTTCTGCTCAAGGATGAGTCTTGTCATAGAGAAACAAGTGAAAAGAAGAAGAAAATAAAATTCTCAAGCAAGAAACGATAAAAGGAAAAAATAAGAATATTTTTTGTGTGTGTCCTTTGTTTGTTTATATTTTTTAAGTCTGATAAATACTGTACCAGTTAGTTTGCTGTTTAGCCAATAGGTAACTTTTGCAGATGAAGACATATAATTGATAATATATTTCTGCAAACTCTTTCAGGTTGCATCTTGGTGGGACTATGGTTACCAAACAACTGCCATGGCAAATCGCACTGTTATTGTTGACAATAACACTTGGAATAACACTCACATTGCTACTGTTGGTACTGCCATGTCTTCACCTGAAAAGGCAGCTTGGGAGATTTTTAACTCTTTGGATGTAAAATATGTCCTAGTTGTCTTTGGAGGTTAGTTCTGCAGCATTACTCTCAGTAATCAGGCCCAGTGTTTACATTAGCAGCAGAGACCGATCTAACCTGTACATCTATGCTTCAGGTCTTGTTGGCTACCCCAGTGATGACATTAATAAGTTCCTATGGATGGTTCGGATAGGAGGTGGCGTCTTTCCTCACATCAAGGAACCTGATTATCTGGTGAGTACTTAATTCTGGTAATGCTAGATTTGAAAGAACATTCTATGGTTACTTATTGTAAAAAGGGAGTAATAAGATTTTAAATTTTACGCACTTAAAACATATGTATGTGTGATATTGAGCTAATGGGAGTGGGCTATGGAAGCATTTCTCTCTACCTGTCAATTGTTGGTCTTTTGAATTTTTTCTTGCGCATTTTAACCTGAATTTTTTTATTTTCCTTGTGCCTTAAAGAGAGATGGTCAGTATCGGATTGATTCACAAGCCACTCCAACCATGCTAAATTGCCTCATGTACAAGCTATCTTATTACAGGTGCTGTTACCACTTTGACTCTACGTTAAATGGGCTTCTTTACATTTCTGCAAATCCTTAATATTCTTGTCTTTTTTGTTATAGATTTGTGGAGACAGATGGGAAAGGCTTTGATAGAGTAAGGCGAACTGAAATTGGAAAGAAATATTTCAAACTTACCCATTTCGAAGAGGTAAGACTGATTTTTTTATGTTCCTATACTTAAATGTTATCGTGGCCATTTGAGTAATGTCTTCTATTCACCTCTGTTTCCTATTGGTCATTGGGAAAATAATGGCTAAATGGAATAGTAGAAAGGTTGGCTGTTCATTACTTGATTTTTAGACAGTGGCACTTAAATCTTAAATTGCTCGTTGCACTAAAACCATCAACTGTGGCAAAAGTTGTAAAGAAGAATCTGCCGCTTCTCTGTTTAAGATTTTCTAATTAGCAACTTCATAATTATTATTGAACTTCTCCTTGCATGGCTAGAGCTTGGCATAAATAAAATAAAAAGGCAGTACACATGTTGCAGAAGGGCGAAGTTTGCGAGCGGCTCGATTCGTTTGCAGCCCTACAGAAGGCATACTTCGTTGCCAGATTTGAATTAAACGAGTTTGGGTGCCTAAAGCCCCTGCTAGAAGAAAGTTTTAATTCAATGGGAGCCAAGAGCCTTTTTTAACATGAGATGCGAAGGATGTTGCATCCCGTTTTTGTTCTAAAAGAAATTGGTTTAACCTAAAACTATTCCGTACTACTTTCCATGTGTCATATTACAATTAAATGATCTAGATTGCTTACTCAACACCTGTTGCACCTGGCACCAAGAGCTTGGGTGCCATTTCTGTGGAATTTATGCTTTTGTTGCTGCTCCATCATCTTGTTGGACTTGCGATGTGAAGAAACATTGAAATATCATTGTTCATTTTGAAGTGCTCTTTGTGCAATGTATCTTAGGTATTCACTACTCACCATTGGATGGTGCGAATATACAAACTAAAGTCTCCAAGAAACAGGATTCGAGGGAAGACAAAGAAATCCAAATCGGTAATCTTTGCAGCATGCTCTTTCCTTTGTATTACGTGTATAATGTATAATTGACTTACAAAACCTTCTTTTGTCAGAAATCTAGCTCGACAATCAGCTCAAAGAGTAGCAGAACGAGAAAGAAGAATCCTTGGAATTAGGAAACATTTTCTTGTAGGCGGTGATCTCAGGAATTCCGTTGTAACACAAGTACAGCATTTTTACGTATTCTATGGAGAGAGATTTTGTGGCATGAGTTGGCCTAGTTGCGACAGTAATTAGAAAATCAAAGATTTTGCAGTCCCAAGGTGTTTCTTTAAATTGTCAGAGGCGATCTGGACAGAAAAAGAAGAGAGTTTCGGATCTGCTCTTGCATCTAGTTGTTTGCAATTGCACAAGAAATCTCAGATATACAACGTTATGGCTAATCAATGTATTACACATTCGCTAAAAGATTTGCGCTTGTTATTTTTCGGCACTCAGATTTTTGGTGATCAGCAGTGAATTACCCAAGAATGTACAGTCTTGGTTTAGAACCTGTACCCACAAATCATCAGGTCGGACGCCGTATTTTTGGGATATCCAAGTTGTTGCCCTGGGATTCTTGAATTTCTTTTTTGAATCTATCCCAACCTGTTGTTTCTTCCACTGGTATCAGCCAATAATCAGCAGAGCTTTGCCACCCCCATTAATGGAAAATTCTACAGTACCTTTTGGGCATCATACTATTATGTATTAATTTATCATTAGATATATAAAAAGAAATATTTACTCGTAGGTAGTTGTAAGAGTTTAAATTATTGAAAATGATTCAAGATCATAACTTTTGAGGAAACATTTCTGCACTTAGGCAGTGGGCAGCTAGGCGTGGCCAATAAGCACTGGAAAGAGCCCCCTTCCAGTTCCAGCCTGCCGTTCTTCGGTATTAGACGGATGGATTTTTGCTTTCGTTTGCTGATATGCCGCAATATGTGTGGCATGGCATGTTACCTATTTGACCTTCTGTTACTCACCAATGGTTTTCTTCACGCAGCGCGTAAGCTTAAGGATTGAAGATGCCAAGTACAAAAAGGTCTAGTGAAAACCCCATCCTCAAAAGTGTAGGTGAAATTTTTAATGAAAACGGCTGCATTCTCCATATGGAAGCTGTTCATCTCATTTCGTCGTTTCCCCCCTCAATTCCTCTGAAATGAATAAATCAAGACTCTCTTACCCTGTCACGTAATTGCCCTTTAGTGCAATAAATATTTCAGATTGGTATGTGCCCCATTGCTGTTTAAGTATCACATTGTACCACCATGTTATCAATCTATCGTAAGGCGAGAAATTGTAAGCTTCACTCAAAACAATACCTTTCCCTAACAATACAAAGGGAGTATCAACGAAGAAGTTTGTAGGACAGGAAGAACAAGGAAATAAGCCGAAGGGACAGAGTATGACAACAGCAACACCAACAACAACGGCAGTCTTCCATTTCATCATCAACTATTCAGTATTCATACCCTTTGAACTGAGAACGACTTGAACCACAAAATCAAAGAATGATAGCAAGCATTGGTCGGTCCATTTATTCAGCAAGCCTCAGTAACTCTAGAATATTTCTTAGGTTACGTTTGATAAAACTGAATCTGAATTCTGAAGTTTGAATTCTGAAATCTGAATACTGAAACAATTAATTTGCTGAATTTTAAGCACTGAAAAAAATATATGAATGTCTGAATTTTAGTGCTAAACCTATTTATACTGTTTGATAAATATTTATAGCTGAATGCTTAATAAGTTTAATTTGACAATTTTGCCCTTATATCCTTTCATTCAAAAAAGAAATAGAATCTATGATTTAATTAGTTTAAATTTGTTAGGTATGAAAATGACAATATTTATTTTTAAATCAAATTAATATAAAAGATGAAATATATTATATGAGGAGTATGGAGAAGATGTGAAAGTCATTAAAAAAGGAGAAAAAGAAACAAAAAATCGTTAGATAGAGAATATTAGGTTGTTTAATTAAATAAGAATTTTGAACATAATTAACAAACAAGGGTAGATTTGGTAGATAAGATAAGGTAGTTGAAGTAATTCTATTGATTCTTATCAGAATTAAGCATTCAGTTAGGACTCTTGTGCTGAAAAAAATACACACAGGTTCAGCACTGCTTAACAAGTTCAACAAATAGATTTTCATTTATCAAATACTCAAAACATCTGAATGTCTGAAACAATTCAGATTCAGCACTTTTTTATGTTATCAAACAGACCCTTAGTAAATGCATATGGCATAAAAATTTCTTCTTCAAGCAAGTTCCACATGTAGACTATAAAAACAAGTCAAAATCCAACCTGCGTTGTAACATCTCTCTCTGTACAGCAAATTTGAACTTCCTTTCTAGGCAAAGCTCAGTAAGGTGATAGACTTGCGATTTAGGAGATAAAACTGTGTTACCAGCTTGTGCAGTTATCTTCCGTCGTCTCAGCAGCAGTCGAGGACTTCAAATATTGTCTGAAACTGGAAGTCCGAACTCTTATATACAATATACCAAAGAGCAAGCCCCATGATTCTATCGATGGAAGATTCTGTTAGGATCTATGTGGTAATTGCTTTGATGAGAAAGAATCTCCCATGGATACTCTATGCAAGAAAAATCTGCTTCTTATAGTAGTGAGGTCGATCGATGTCAATAACGGTCCATTACAAGTAAATAAGAGGAACTGCTGATGCCTGGTAAAATTCTACATTTGCATCACCTCCTTGAAATCTCTCTCACAGCTTCTTTGGGAAATGATAGGTCTTCTTTAAAAACTTTGTAGCTACCTCATCATTTCGATGACATAAAACTCGAAGAATTGTGTTAGGGTCAGCAGCGCTCCACTGACCTGAAGTTGGTGGTAGTGGAAGCCTGGAATTGTCTGAAGCTCCATACCTATTAAGAGTCACAATTTTGTATTGCTCAACAAGTTTTACAGTTTCAGTATGAAAAAGTGAAAGGACGTCCTTTGAAGCGGCTGAATACTTGTCTATTAAATCAGTCGGTAATCCATCCCCATCGGACCAGAATAGCTCCATAAGAAACCTAAAGTCCTCGTCTAATACTGCAGCATCCTGCACAGTGAAAGCACGAGAAGGGCCCCCAGCAAGCAAAACCAACAAGAACCCATCAAAAGAGGCTTTCATTATTTGTGTAATTACGCGAGTCCGGACCCTGTCGTGCACCGTTGCTGATACAATTTCTAAATTCTGCTCTAGCTGTTGAAGAAATGGTTCAATCCTGGCTGATGAGACCTGCCCCACATACAGGTAATCCCAAGAAACATGGTTCAGATTGTGAAAGATGATCCTATAGGCAGTTGCTTCAGAAAGTTGCTGGATCCCCTCCACACAAGCTGCTACTGAAAGCTCAAACATTTTATCTGACCCAACTGTCACAATACTATCTTGAACATAACCACTATTTGTCAAATTAGAGGTTATCCTCTTCTCCAAGACTTCCACCTCTTTCCGGATGAGATGCATGGTATTTATGCGAACACATAGCTTTGGTATACCAAAGTAGTCATCCACATCACTAGAGCCAACTTGAGATTTCCTTACTTGAACCATATATGATCTATCTTTCTTCTTAAATACACCAAACTTTGAGCCAGCAGTACATCTTGTCAAAGCAGGTAGAGGAGGAAGAAAAGTATCTTTAGATCCTGCAGATACATGTATAAATTAAATTCAGAAAGAAATAATTTGATTGGTTAATTCAGATACCTTTTTCCAGCCTATATGATACTTACCACAGCCAGATTTTGACTTTATTATGTAATTCTGGAGGCAGGCATCCAAACCATTCATCAAATCAGGAATCAAAATTTGATGTGTTGCTATTGGCAACAGGAAAAATGCATCCAAAGTTTCATCAATAATGCGAAGAACCTCCACTGCAGAGGGAGCAAATCGCTCTTTGTTTGCACGAGGGTTCCAGACCTGTTACAAGAGGCAAATAATCTTAAGTCCGTTCTGGCTAACCAGATGTTTCATTTTTCAACGACAGAATCTCTTTAACTATTGAGAAACGAACCTACAATGAGCCATTACTTTTTTCCTTTTTTCTGCCCTGGGGATCAGGATAAGGGAAGTTGGGTACTCTGAACCAAATTTGGTGAGGATACAAAAACTCAATTTGACGGTACCACGTATACCTTGTCCTAAATCAACATCCTAACTTACATCTTCTTATAATGAATGCTAGGAGTGGAGGCACAAGGGAAATTTCATCCATGCAGCTGTTCCTTTTTATCTGTCTGTAATGCAATTACTCACTCCCATGTGCTTAGGAGTATAACGTATAAAATTTGTGCATCAAAACGCAGCTAACATCAAACAAGTAAAGAAGAAACCAGACAAAGACAAGACATCCTTGCACAAGAAAAGTAGCCCAAATGAATCACATATAGACTAAGCCATCTGACTAACCATCACATAGTCCCTCGACAATTAGAATTTTTTGTGGAGAATTTAATTTTAGTGCCAGGATGTGATCAACAAGCTAACGATAACTAATGATGCCAATCAAACAGAGACATGGAGTCATAAAATGAACGAGAGATTAAAGACCTCTTGTTGCAGATTTCTCTCAACCCATTCCTGGAGTCTATCCACCCTTGTCTTTATCCATGATTTTACCAGGTTAGCAATGACAGATTCAGCTTCATAAGGAGTCATCTCTTGAATTATTGCTTTCCCACCATCATCACTGTCCACGGAATCTGCAACGGCCATCTGTACAAGATTTTTTTCCAATTTGTCAGAAGCTATCAGCACTAGTACAGCATCAGGAGTCAGCTCTGTTATACCAGAAACAAATTGCTTCAGCTCATTTCCGTAACAAGCATGAAGCTTTGCTGCTGCAACACCAGTTGCAAGAGGGTGCCATTGCTTGAGTATTGGACTGAATATTTCCTTCTCGTTAAAAGCCAGATCTGTTATATTCTGGGCAAGTACAGACAGCATGGGAAGAGAATGCTGCTGGTTCTTCGCAGTCTTCCTACTTGCGATTATCTTCTCTTTTTCCTGTCTTCAGGTATAGCAAATAGAACAAAATTGAGTAACTTTTAGGCAAAATCAAATGGAATGTGCAAAGATGACAACACGTGTGAGGACAATGATTTATTATACTCATCTTAGGCCATGAAAAGGAGTGAATATTTTATGATGGGGGGCCCATATAGGATTTACTGCAGCCAGAACACTGAAGCAACTAGTAAAATTGACAAACAATGATCGAAATTAATCTAGTGGAAAAAGATATTTCTTTGCAAAACTTCATCCAGGAGGAAATTCAATGGATCAACTTCTTTTTAACTTTGGAGTGGAAAAATTGACAAACTCTATTTCATGCATTTTAGTACCTAACAAAAGCAGGAAAAATCTAAACTTGCCTGAGAAAATGCACGCTGCAGAGATGATCGGATGTAAGAGTCAACTCTACCACATGCTACATCAAGTTCTTTCCATTTTCTATGGTTCGCCTGAGAACCATCTGCCGCAAGTACTCTGGCAGCAGATATGGCCAGTGACAAAACATTCTCCATTATATCAATGTTACCCCCGTAAAAGTTCTCATGGTAAGCAAGAAGTTGTTTCTCTGCCCAACTCAAAATCAAGCTCATTGTAGAACTCAGTATTTTCCGGTAAGCTGGGTCCTTAAGATCCTTTGCATCCTTTTCAACTTCCAGCAACAGACTATCAGTGGCCAAAAGCAGATCATTTCCAACTTGCCCAGAGGCAATATATCGACTGAACAAAACCCATGCTAAGCAAAGATTGTGCAAATTCTCGTTTATACCAAGGATGATCCAAGTCTTTTTGATGAGTTCTAAAACCTCATCAACTTCATCAATGACAGCAGTTTCATCACCCACATCGAAGCAAGATTCAAGAAGTATTTGGTAGAGATGAAAATTCAGTGGAACACCGTCAGCCCAGTGGCACATCCCAGAGCCAGACCCATCAAATGATCTGCAGGCAAGCGACATTACCACATTGCGAAGGGCTTGGATTGACTGACTGTGCTTCCCGGTCTCCATAGGTTTTTCAGAAGCCCCACGAATGATCTGGCGAAGTTGTTGAGCAGAGCTGTCTCTCTTATCCAGCGGAAGATGGGGATGCAAGAGCAGACCAGCCTCGAGTATCTTCAGGTTCCTCTTCTGCCATGCCTCGTATTCCAGCTGATTAGGAAAATCTGAAGATTTGAACTGTTGCAATAGCTCTAAAGGCAGAACCATTGACTCCATCCGTCTTCCAAGCTGTTCAAAGGAACAAACAAAATGTCAATAGCCAAACCATTACCTCCTTTTAAGGCTAATTAAAAAAAAAAAACAAAAAGCAAAATAGGCCAGAAGAGGTTAGCCTTTGAGGAACAATCCGGCTTGGATCAGTATTCCAGTGTTCTAATTCTCAGTCTTGGAATTTGGAATTATAACTGACGCAAGATCATGCAACAGATTGGCACACACGCTCAGACAGATAAAAGAGTAAAATAAAAACTATGGATTCGCATTCCATAATGGAATTAGAACTGAGACAAGCTAACAGTTGAAAATAATGAGACTCTTTCTTGAACTATATCATAAACAGACATCAAAGCTTTCCATGACAATGAAAAGAAGAAACAAACATAGTCCAGTTTCAGTTTCGTTAAAAGTTTTAAAATTTCCGGTTTTGTTTCCAAGTTCTAAAATTAAGCAGCAATCCCAGAAATGTAAAGAGAAAAAAAAAAATTTAACGAATTTCATAGTGGACTGAAACTCATTATCACGCATTGAAACCAAACTTTAATTGCTAGTATAATTACTAAGAGATAACTACCAAGGAAGAACTATTTACTGGAAAGCTAGCCAAATTTAACCTTTCTAGCTCATCTACTTCTAATCTTCACTTAACTCAGTTATTCAAGAAAAGTATAAAGCAATCCCACTGAAATTGAAGAACCAAACAGAGCCTAAAGCTCAAAGTTGGGATTTTAATCTACTGTAATAGAGAATCATTGAATAAACCTGTCCAGCAGCTACTCTTAATAAAGCTCTTCGGACCCTGGAATCGGTTTGCTCCGAAACTCTCATCTGGACCCTCATCAACTCACCCACCGTCGACGACCTTTTCTTCTGGGTAGTACACTGACTCGCCGAGTGCTTCCCCTGACCCGCGTCTAAGTCCGCGTCCGCCTCGTCCGAACCTAAATTCTTCCTCCTCGACTTCAAACCCAGAGCTTTCTTGACCTTACTAGCCGCCGCAGACGTCACTGACCTCTGCAACGATGCTGACGTGGACCGCGACCTCTCCATGGTCCTCTCCGAATTCGATACATAGGTCAAGGGCCTGGATGCACCGGAGCTCCGGGAAGCTCCGATGAGAATCTCGTAAGCATTCTCCCGAAGCTCCGACTGGGTCAGGTGAAGACTTAGTTGGCCAAAAGGGTTGGGAAGCTCTTCCAAAGGTGGGATTTTTGAGGTGGGATTGCTGTATTGAAGCACCATTTTGGTGTCGTCCTTGTTGGTTTCGAAGTGGGTTTTTGATTTTGCTAACGTTGTTGTGTCCCTGTAAGCATAAGACATCATGTCCTTCTATGCAACTCTCTGCGTTTTCATGGGTGTGCTAGTGTGCGAGGAAGACCAATAGTTCTAGTGCTAAGTAACGCATAAATTAATACTAAAAAGCAAGGAATTTTGGGATTTGTGATGATGTTTGTCATACAGAAGAGGTAAAACTTTCTGCTGCTTTGTTTTTGTTTTTTCTTTTTCTTTTTCTGCGTGGGAGTCTGGAAGAAAAGGAAGTGGGGCTTATGGGGAAGGTGGAGAGTGTGGAAAGATTCTTGCTTGGCTTTAAAGGAATGAATGATGTTTTGAGTTGGGAATTGAAGTGGAAAAGGCTAGTTGATCCGCCAGAAAAGGAATATGGGTTCTTATCTTTTTTCCTTTATTAATTTGTTCAAGAAAAGGTATGGCTTGGTTAGAGAAAAGGCTAGTTGGTGAGGGAGGAGGAAGGAAAGCGGAGGAGAATGGAACTCAGCAGAGATTGGGACGAGAGGAAATCTGGATGCTTTTTCGACTTTTGATTATTTTGGAGTTACGGGCAGGATTATGGTAGTGCCTTGGTCCCTATAGCATGAAAGAGAGGGTTGTGTCGTGTTGAAAGAGTAAAAATGGAGAGTTGGAATCGCGCAAGAACACGTTGAATGGGAAGTTTGAATCCCCACTATTTTGCAAATTGGCATTATTTTGATGTCTACACTGCTGCTTTGGCTGGATAGCAGCTGGAATGCTGGATGTGGAAATTAGGACTTGGGGAATTTTTGCTTTAACAATTGCAACAAATCGCCCAGAAAACTTTAATCCAATTAAACTAACAGTGGTATTAGTATGGTTTGAGCCTTAGAGGGATTGACTCGTTGGATTTCGAGCAAAATAGTAGCAGTGGTAAACTAATTTTGGATTTGGTAAATACCCGTTAGTGCACAGACGGTTGGTGTAAGAAGCAATACTGATGGATTTATCCTTTTTCAGCAACGTACATATGATATCAGCTGTTCGAATGCATGCCACGTTTGAATCCAAATTTCAAATTATATATATATGATATACATTTAGATCCGTCAATACATATATATATATATAGATTAATCTCTTATATACTAAGAGTATATATATATTAACTGATTTGAATGTATGTCATTTGATCTCAATATTGAATCTAAACTCTAAAATTCCCACATATAATATGCTTTTAGACGCTGCTAGACTCTTAGTATATATGTTGTTAGTGTATCTTTGAAATATTACAATAAACCTTTCCGGGTGACAGTAGTGTAAACCCCGAAATGGCCAACTGTATTTCGTGCGTTCCTTGAATAGTTTCTGATCCTGGGTAAAAAATGCATGCAGTCCTGGGGTAAAATTTGATATTCATTGAATACTACTACTATTTTCTAGCATGGAAAATTTCGCTTACGGCACCATAAAAGTTGAAGCCTCTTTGAAAATTCATGAGATGGCGTCCAGGAAAATGGTAGGGAAACATAATTGTAGTAGAAATTTGCCTCCCGTTGCTGCTTTCCTTGTGGTGGAATTAATTCATGATTTATCATTTGGTTTCACTTTCATGCATGGTTGGAATTTGAGGCTGCGGTGGTTCCAACCGCTGTGCGCGCTAGCGTTGCAATTTTTGATTGGAGGGCTATGAATAGTTTCTGGGCTGTCTTTGTCACTCCAGCACCGAAACTTTAACGTCAAAGGTTCTGTCATCAGCTTTGTTCCCCCCCTCAATCATGAATTAGGTGGTCGTTAGCATTAATTAGGAATTTAAATGATGAAAAATAAATAAGGAGATGAATGTAAATATCTCTCTGTCTTTCTTATCGTCCCAATTGATATGTGTGGGCTGAATTGCTTATGGGACATGGGAGACCACCAGAGAAGGCCAGACAAGGGCTTTCTTTGAAAATGATACAGATTATTATTGTCAACACAAGTTAGATCAATCGGTAAGAATGAATAACTTTCTCGTAAAAGATCGTGTATTTGAATCTTGCTCCTAATGTAAGGACTGTATTGATGGATGATCTGTAAGAACTCCTGTAAACGATTTATTGTCGTCTATGAGAAATTGCTTTAATCTGTAGTGGTGACCGGAATCAAATATAATAATTGTTAATGTGAGAACTGTGTTGATGTGTAATTTGTACAAATGTTCGTAGTAGACGACTTATGATCTCGGATGAATTGTCCTAACTTGTGATAGTGACCGGAGTCAAACCCATATATTTTTGTTTTTTTTATCAAAAAAAAAAGAAGAGAAAGATAATATATCATTATTCGCGATTAACTGGCAATTGGAGAGAGTTTATAAAAATTGGGTTTTTTTGTGGGACCAATTGAGGATTTATGTCTGTCACTGATTAAAGTTAAAATGTTGAAATTTTTTGCTCTCATATGTTTAAGGAACTGACAACATTCATTTGTTAGATTCGAAATTATGAGCAAGAGTCACGAGTCATGGCCTCCTTCCCGTGGCCAATTCAATTACAAACGACCTCGAGAGTTCTACCATGCCATGCCAGTTTCCCCCATTTGCATCTCGTCAGTGTACATTGAACGCGCTTCACAAGTGAATTAAATCCAGTAGCCGATTTGTGGATTAGGAAATTAATAATGTGAATAGAGAAGTGTGCACAAGGCTTGGTTCGTGATGACAAAAATGGACTGTCCTTCGAGAAATTTTCAGGTTGGAACAATACATGATTGATTAGTCCATTCCATTGTGAATTTTCTACTAAAGAGAGTCTATTGTTCACCTACTAAACAAACCCCATTACAAATATTATGGCTTGGCGAGAGAATAAATTCCTTAAAACACTAAGGCATGAACTTCAGTTAAACCTTCCTTCGAACAACAAAACAAGCTTGAGTTGAACTCGTTGAATTGGCCTGCTAAGCTAGAAGCCTAGAACCCTATGCGCCCAGAGAAATTACAAATGGGCTTGCCAAAGCTAGAGAATGGACAGGCCGATGACATGTTACCCGGTCAGGCCCCTGAGTTTACACTAAGGCCTCTTCTTGTTTAGCCTTTATACTGTTGTACCTCGTGTGAGAAACTCTTTTCGCCAAAAGGAAAAGTGTCTTGGTTTCTTATTGGACTTTTTATTCGAAAAAAATAATCTTTAAGTATGCACCACTGACCACTACTCAAGTATTTCTAATGTTTTGTTTCTTGAGAAAGGTTTTTTATTCGGCTAAGACAATAATGGCCCGGACGCTATGTTATGGGCTTGTTGTGGGAGGTACACATATTTCCAGACTTAGATTTTGAGGCTATACAAAAGCCCAGGTCTGTCGCAGAAAGAATGAATATAGCTTCATCCACGGACTCGAGACTAGTTGGGCTAGGATTCAGAAGATACTATAGAGCCTGGCCATTAACATTGGAGACAAAAAATAGTCCATTTTCTCTAGTCCACGGGCCGATTTGTATGCATGGCTGTTTGAGAAACTTATACAAAGACAAGAGCCTAATCTTGGAAATCTTACTATGGGAAGTAGTGGTTCTCAAGATCCAGTTTAATTGTATCCACATTAGTGATCGTAAAGTCTCTCTCGTTTGACAGTCAAGTCTTCCTTTAAAAAATTTTTTTTATAAGATTTGCAGTGTTTTTTATATAATAATAATAATAATTGCACCGTAGATTGTCCACTAGGAACGTGCTTTGATGGAAGAGTTTTTTCTTTTTTTTTTGTAATTTTTCCACGTCATTTCTTAGCAGTCAATGGAATTGACCAATGTCGGCATGTCGCCATACGTACCATTAGAGGTAATGGATTAAAGATCGAGAGCAAGCAAGAAATTACTCAGTTGAGGAGTGTCCATGTTTAGCGAGCTTATTATTGGACTCCCATTTTTCAGCCATATGGGAAGTAGACTGGAGGATCTATGGAAAAATATGACTAGAGTGGGCTTTTTGACTCTTAAGGGGGACAGGTGGTGGATGTTGAAATCAAGAGAGCCATAGGATAAAATTTGTCTGTGACTAAGTTGACGCCCGAATATAGGAGGCCCCTCCCAATCTTAGACTTTGCTCCCTGCCCACGTCCACCGCCCCCCCCCCCCCCCTCTTTCTCTTACATACAAATTACTACAATATACATACGCACAAAATTACATGCATAACAATTGTATGCATCGCCTTTTCAGGCTTCCAACCTTGATTTTGGCTGTGGTGGTGGGGTCTCTTCCGGCTTGATTTCGCGACCTCACATCAAACCCCATCGCCATCCCATATATATCGAACATCAACAAATCTCACTCACATAAACATTCCACTTTATACGATAATGACCTTTTTCCTTTAGTATAGGTAACGTGTATGTATACAGTAGCGTATGCGTCGGCATGCATGCCAACAAAGAACATACACTATATGAAAATCTATTTACGTCGGCAAAATCCCAAGTCTTATATATATATATATATATATGCATGGCTTTTCAATAGGCTTTGAAGTTGTAGAGGTAGCACTTAGCAGTGCCAATTTGGATGTTTGGTGTCAAAGTTTCAACGACAATAGAATGGAGGGGCCGGCCGTCTGACACGAAAGGTCAAGAAAGAGCGGTGGTGCTTCTTCAGTGTTTTTTGGGGTGGGCAAAAAGAAGAAAGGAGAAGTAATTCAGAGTAGGAAAAAACGCATTAATAACATGCGGAAAAAAGGTTGGAAAACTAGGGCATGTTTCTCTGGTCAGATAAGAGAATGTTAGCAGTACAAAACATTCGATAATATTTAGGATCCCAAACACTGAATCTGGTTGGATCACGTTAAAGTTACGTACCTACTTATCAAGACTAAGTTTATGAACTTCTCCAGCTTTAATCCCTCAAATTTCGACACGTAACAAATTTTGAATAGCCCTTCGATCGGTGTTTTAAGTGCGCAGGTGTACTTGGGAGGAAGGTTCTTAATTTTAAGTGTCCTCCTCCTCCCCCATTGGGACCTCGCTTTTATCATTAAATCATTTTTTCGCCAAACAGCTTAAAGTTTGATCTATTTTATTTTGCTTCGGGGATTTGTCAGCCGAAAAGACTCATATAGTATACTATAGGGACAGGGGCCGGCAAGGCTATAGGGGTCGGAGCGCTGTCTCTATCGATCACCTTAATCCACTCAGTAGCTCTTCTTACTTAATCCCTCCCTAATCATTATGATTAACTTGCAGTAATTCTTTTGTTGCTTTGTGATGACATTGATCAGCATAACTAAAAAGTTGATTATGATGGTGATCAGATTGACAAAAGCACTTGATACAGTCAATGAAATTAAGTTGCTTCATATTCTTGCCACCACACTTAAATTTATTCACTTGCCAGACCAAAAAAAAAAACACACACACACACACACATTTCTTCTTGAGTCAGATATATAGATGCTGATTACAGCGTATTGTAGTGGATGCGTTTTAGGGCGATCGAGTCTCATTTCCAACATGTACACGATTAATATTGCTGAAGAAATTTTGCAACAGTGGTTGAAACGTCAAATATGCATGGAATTATGACTACATTAATCACAGACACTGATACTCTTGTTACACAAATTAGAAAATCGTACGAGAATCAAAATGGGTCCTGATCAAGATCAGAACCAAACCACATTCGTGGTTGCGAAGAACACTTGCTACTCATTATTGTTTGAAATATATCAATTGCTTCGTGTACAAATGTATTATTGCGTACTATATATTTGTTGGTTTACACCGCAATAATGCAACGTCACTGTTTCAAAGTTTATTTTTTGGCCTATAGTTTGAATATTAATCCTGTCTGCTATCTTTGTCTGTATGATGCACTAAATTACGAACACCAGGAAAGCGACCCCTTTGCTCCTCGTTCGTCATGTTAGGTGACTCCACCTTTCTTTCAATGTTTCGTTTAACCTTATCCATTTATTTACCATTAAAGGGCAAAAAAAAAAAAAAAAGCCACTAGCTCGTTTCCAATTTTCACCATTGAAGAAGGAGAAGCGAATGTTCTGACCACGTCCAGATGGCGTTGCGACTAAGAGCTTGAGAACTTCAACATGCATTTGACACTCAGGTTCTGTCGGTTTTGCAAAATCCTTTTGCTTTGCAATGAATGAAAGTGGATAATCGAAATAGTTCAAAAAGAGAATAGAGGAGTAAAAAGAGCGGATATAACAACAGATTGAGATGACAGTAAAGCACCAAAAGGCAAGCATCTTTTTTGTCCATTTACACGTCTAATCATGGGGCAAATAGATAATAAGCTCCATGCAGAAATGGACAGCGGCAGTCGGTTGCACTTGCACCTCTGGTTTTCTTTGTTTGGCGGAGAAATTCCAAAATTTTCATGTTCTAAGTTCAACACCGCCATACTCATGGGAACAAATGGATTTCATTCTCAAGAGCCGCAAATCTTGAAAGAGTAGAAATATTCAAAATTCTCCCAAAAGGTATAGATGGTCCCTTATTTCCTTTTTTCCCTCCCACTTCTCCCTCTTCCTGCCTGCCACCCCGGGGGACCAAAATTGTCCGGAAATGACTTGATTCATGAATTTTTATGGTATTATACCTCATTTCATGAACGATCAGCTATCTACCACTACGACAGATGCGTTGACTGGCTTTCTAGTGTTAAAGGTCTAGCACGTGCATACTATCTCACCCGAACGTGCCGACAGATCTCTTTTTTTCTCCTTCTTCTTCTAATTTCTCCAGAGAAATTCTTGCACTCGACCAAAATTTCCAATTAAATCTTGAACTTGATTTACATGCATATGCGCCTAAAGCTTAACAACAACTCTTGTCCTTGCATTGAAACGAGAAATTAATTTTGTGAACCACATTCATATAGGTTATTGCTGCACTTTTTAAGAACTCAAGATTTTGTTGCATATTTTTCTTGTCAATTGGTGACAATACATTGCATGAGAACCCAAAATTTCATTGTCGTTTTTAAATAATTACAGTCTAGCTTTACTTCCCTCCACCGCCCCCCCCCCCCCAACCCCACCCCACCAAAAAAAAAAAAATTGCAGTCTACCTTTTTCTTGGCCTCCAGTTTCTTGTTGGCCCAAGGCCAGCACCAACATTGCTGGATTTTGAAAGGGGCCAATGTATTGTGAATTGGTGATGGTGACATTAGTACGGTTCTTACGCCGGTGGCACGGCCTATTTCCACTGCCACAACAAAAACCAAGAAACTTCACTCGGTAATAGTGGCAGTTCAACATGTTCTTTTACAGTTTTTGCCCTGACGAATTAAACTGCAACTTTCCAAGATAAATTTCACAGACAAAATCATAACACTGTAGAGGTCAGTACGCGTCCAGTGTTTCAGTGAGGTGCATGTGTTGTTTCTTACAAGAAAATATTTTGCTGTCAAAATCCCTGGTTGAAATTAATGAAGAAAAAGTTGAATGCAGCTGGTCGACTGCAGTAATATTGGGCTACATGAAGGCTACAAGTTTATCCGTTTCAATATCTCCTTACATGGTACGGTCACAATTGCAGATGATCAAGGTCTATGTCTGTTAGTTGTTGCATTAATTAATGGACGTGGAACATTTTTATCCGGAAAAGGATGTTAGGCGTACGCGATCAGAAAGATTGACCATGAATGTCGACAACATTGACTCAATATTGATATGGTCGACATAAAATTTACTGCATTTGTTCGCGAATATTGGACAATTCCCTGTTATTCTACAGCTGATGTATTCATAATTTTCAGTCTAAACCATAGCATCATCAGCCCTTTCTTTTATATCCTCACCAATCAGAATGATGTCTTGTCATCCATTATGATTCCTAAGTTTGCAGTGTATTAAAAATGAAAAGGTTGTCTTAATATTTCTGGGTTGACACCCTAAACATTCGGAACGTAGCTAATGACTTCACTTTATTTGATTCCAGGGGCTTTTGTGCTTGTGCAATGCAGTCTTGAACTCAAAGGCGAGTTTCCTACCAAAAGAAGAAGAAGAAGAAATTCAAGGGAAACTAACAAACCTTAATCGCGGAACCCTTTCGTTTTTGCATTTGAAGGCCTAAATAATTGTGGAAATCAGGTGTTGAGGAGAATTACATATATGGTATTTGTCTAGAATTGGTATGCATTTTCAAGACTAGCATATAGATGGACTGATATGAGCGTTTTCAATTAACTTCAGGGTGATGAGACGATTATATTATGACTCTGAATTGTCCAAACAATAGTTGTTCGTTATACAAATATTAGAGTAAATTTTATATATACTATTATCGTTGGATCCATGACATATGTGCAAAAGTTGAATTTTAATTTCAAATTTTACATATTTAGTATTCATCCAATGCTGATAGTGTATATATTATCAGTGTAAGAAAGATTAATCCTAAATATTAACGTTGCAACAAATGGACGCGGCTGATATTTTTAATTACCGAGCGTGATAAATAATTTAATCACTTTCATTTGGAACCTCTTGGCCATGATCCCATGAACTTGCTAGAATTGGCCAATTGGGCCTTCTGGATCATGAGAATGACAGCTATTTCTCAGTTGTCACTAGCTTCGTAGCAGTATTCAATCAAGCGTCGTAGAAACCAGATTGCGCAAATCGCCTCCGATTTGTCGGGCATCCTAGTGATAACGAAATTCTAACTTGGTGGAATTTCACTGTTCTTGCGACGGCTAATCTCTCTTTAGATAATAGATGTAAGAAATTATTTTAAATATTATTTAAAATAATTAGTGTAGCACTTTTTTGTGATATAATATATGTAAAATAAAAAGGTACGTTAACAAAAATATTTGTGCAAGTAAATAATTTTTTGACAAATAATAATGTCTATCCAAATATTTTTATGTTTTTTTTAAACCCATTTCTTCATTACTTTTTTCTCTCATATGTATCAAATTATTATATAGTGCATCTTTCTATAAAAATTCCTAAAAATAACAATTCAACCAGCTTTGGGTGTCGAACGGATATGTCAATTGAAAACCTCAATTAATGAGTGACGGAGACCACTAAATTCGAGAGTAGTCCTTGTGAGATATTTTGGCATTTTGATCTCCCGTTGAATTTCAATTCGAATAATTGCAAGTGGGTAGGGCCAATTCCAATACGTAGAGATTATGACTCCAGAGGAATAATGTGAAAATAACCTCGTGTTCTTTCATACATATGGTTCACGATGCCTTTTTCCCACTTTAATTTAGCTTCCCCTTCGTGGTAATCCATGATTATACTAGTATCTCTTTTTTTTTTTTTTTATCGACACAAGGGTGTCCGGATCAATTCTTACGGGGCCGACACAGGGATTACACTAGTATCTTTTCACGTCATCCTTTATTCCTATTTCTTTTTTATCAACTTCTCCCACAACTATATAGAGAACAAACTTAACATGTCAATTTCCGACTGCAATTTTCGTGGGCTGCGTCTTGGAAGAAAAATTTTAATGACTTTGGTAATGATTGGGCTCGTCTATAATGAGCCAGCCCCACTCGATGTCATATATCCATTTGATTAACAGTAATTGAGCAGAATGGACATTAATTTATTATTAGTCGAAAATAGAACACTGATAAGTGGAGGGTCAAAGTAAAAACCGTAAAAAGGTGAGTTTAACGGTAGGTCAACAGTATACTGATACACACATGCAGACCAAGGGGTGCAGTGACTGGTCTAATCAAGAATACTGAAGGCCGAGAGCCATGCCCAACCATGCACGCTTATTAGTTATTAGCAAGCGAGTATTGATATTATTAACAATAATATATGGCTAGGTAATAAACCATTTTCGACTCACATCTTCAACTCTTTTATTTTTTCAACAAACGTTAGATATCATTTTATATATATTCACTTGATACTACGAAGGCTTAATTACAAAAGAAAGTCTCAGCCCTCCGGTCATTGTTGGCTGCTTCTACTAGCCAAGTTGGGAAGTTGTTTTCCCAATCAATGGTAATAAACTATTTTCGACCCACATCTTCAACTTGATCCAGTGTGTTTGGATTGGAGATTATTTGAGATAATTTTTTTTTTAAAAAAAATTAGTGTACTACTTTTTTGATATGATATATGTGAGATAAAAGATAATTGAAAATTATGTCGACGATGCAAGTAAGTCAACATGTGTAAATGAAGTGTAAATAAGGTGCAATCCAAACACAGTTATATTATTTGTTCTTCACTGAACGAGAAGATGCCCTTTACTGTTTAACCCTTTCATTGTTAATTTTGCTTCAACATCTACAGAAACGAAAAGCAGCATCAAACATACTACTAGCTTTTTGATGTTTTATCGTGTACAGAACTTCTTTAGGTTTTGTACCCAATTAGCCATTGGATTTCGGAAAGTCTTTTTGTTGAGAGATACTCATTTACTCTTGTGTAAATGTATTATGAAGGAACACGTGCTGTATTGCTTCAATCTCAATTTTGTCTGACCATGAAGTTGGCAACGCGTCCCAAAGCTGTATCATATTCATCTTTGAGTTGGACGAACTTGATTTTGTTATGTTGTCCAAGTTCTCTCTGTCCAGCAACAGCCATATTCCATCTGTCATGTCTGGACTAATTTCACGCAATATGGTAAAATGAGGAGCATGGGTTATAAAAGTTAGTATGAGATAGACAGAGACATGCTTCACTTTTTCTGTAATTTGGTAAGAAATTGGAGGAAGTACAAGTCAGCCAATGAACAGTACGTAAAGTATGCTAATTACTGTATTTTGCCTAAGTTCTTGTAAACCCTTACAGATTGGATTTCATCAAGATGCGTATTGGAATTTAAATCATTAGTATTGGCAGGACTAATTTTAGCTGGGCTAAAATAGTTAACTTGAATGACTTTTGGAGGGCAATAATTGTTGGGCTATTTTTTATACACTGACACGAGCGAATGTAGATGCATGTCACGTAACTTAATTTCAAATTTAAATTTCATTTTTTGTATATGTGGTATGAATCGATATCTGCTAGAGTACAAAATATTTTACAATAATAGTGCATAAAAATTTAATTCATATTTTTATTCATCGCAATCTTAGTTTGGGTTTGAAGTTCCAGTCGTATGAAATTAATTATTGCGGTATTAATGAGGTTAGGACAAGAGAGCTTCAACCACATACATTTCTCAACTAATAAATAATTAAGGAACCTTCAAGCTCCTAAAGCAAGTGGAATTACGCCCGATTTTCGATTTGCCCACATTGAAACTGAAATATCGAAGGGGTGTCATTTCCAACGACGGTACCACTCTAAGTGGGAACGAGCTTGCTAATGACTGGTTACCTACAAGACTGTTGTGAAACGGGTGGATATTTAAAGAAGGCCACTGAGGGAGACTTTACTCATTGTAGGTGGCAGCCTGAATTAGGGCTTTTATAAAACATTACTTTCTTCGTGTCCCACTTTGATAGGCTTAATTTTTTATTTTTTTTAATCACACAATTTAAGAAAATTTAATGGGCAAATTACATGTAATCCCCTTGTAGTTTTATATGTTGCCACATAATTCCTCTAACGTTTCAAAATGTCCACTGCACTCCTTTATAATTTTATATAAAGTAGGAACTTGATGAAAAATAACTATGAACGTCGTTAGTTGAAATATTAATAGTGTCCTTATTTAAATGCTAAACTAATCAACGGTTTAATCATCATGTATAAAAGTATAAGAAGATTACGTGGATAAATGCAAAAGTCACAAGCAGGTAAAGTGGATATTTATACAAATCATAAAGAGTTTATATGAATATTAAAATTTTATTGCACGCGCTTTTAAAGGGCGTTTAGCATAAACGCCGCAACTGATTGTGTATTCCGTCTATTTTTCACTTTACATAAAATCACAAAGAGGGGTTATGTGGCTATTTTAAAACTTTGTAAGATTATGTTTTAGAAAACCAATAACCATAATTGAATAACCTTAGTAATGGCTATTATTTGTTGTGTTCAAGGAAATGTTTATTTGTGAAAGTGACTTGTAAGGAACCATACCTGAAGTTGGCGTATGGATTTGATGTTTTCGACGACAACCATGTTCAATTTGTTTAAAGAGAAGTAACCGTTCAGGCATTAGATGTTCTTGATACGAAAACTTAACCTCGGAAATGCTGTTAACAGACCACGAATATCCGCCATACGAGCGAGCAACCAATGTTACATGCTAAGATTCCAGCAGCAAAGTACAAAATTGGTCCTTGCTAAAGGATACTTGAGAAATTTTACCCGTGATAAATCTCGTCAAATTTTTTCATTTACTACCCGATTTTATTTATTTATTTTTTGTTTAGTGTACTTTATTCTCAGTTCTCTTTTGCTCCTTTAATAAATGGAAAAAATAAAGGCTCCATTTCAGCGCTTCGAAATGCTGTTCGTCCCGTGTATGTAGGAAGTGAAAGTTTGAAGATAATATAATAGTTAAGGTCGGAATTAGTTCTAAAATCGATGTAAGAGAATCTAGAATACATTAGAGTGACAATAACTAATGCTATATGATTTGTCGTGGCTTGATTTTGACTCTAAACCGTTGTCATTTATACTAACATGTTACTGAAAATGACATGTTTCAACTGTTTGCGCTTTAGTCAGAATCCAAATCACAACAATTAAGAGTAATCTGCACTAACTTCCTAATTACCGCAGTTATGTGTAATATCAAACAGGAGTAGATAAAGAAAGGTCAAATGGTCTTCATTTCGCATGAGTGCGAAGAATAAAACATTATTAAAAAAAAAGCCAATGAATTTTCAGGAAATATTATTATTATTATTGCCTTTTCATCTTCTCAGATGTATAGGAAAGAAATACTTGATCGGAGAGATGATCAATGTTGAATCTTGATGAATAGCCGTCTGATTAATAACAAGGTCAACTCTAGCTTGAACTCTGGTGCACGTGCAGCGGCACAACATATGATATGAATACTCGCAGTTACATTTACAGATTAAAAATTAGATGCTTAATACCGGCACTTAAAGAAGAAGCATCAAAAGGCCAGAGCAATAATGGACTTAATTGTATGGTTAGGGATTAATATTACTACGTGTTTTGATTGGGCCCGAGCCGTCGCTGTATTATAATCTGTAGTAAGTACAAATTATTACTGCTACTTTTAGCTAATAATATACTACAGTATTATCTATATATGAAGTGAATAACTCAATAATGCGGCAATAATAAGTCATATACCTCGTTATTGCTGAAGTAATACCACTATGAGTTTTAATAATTATAGTACTATCTTGGACCTTAAGAATATGCCGTAATTAGGAAAGCATTAGCTAATACTTCACGACATGTCCTTAAATAGTATTGAAATGGTAATTTCAAGGTAATCATGGTTAAATAAAAATAAAAATATAAAAAAATATGTTAATTACCTGTATTTTATTCTGTGGGAAGTAAAGGGTAGTGGGACGAAAGTTGGTTTATTTACCAATTTATTTGCTTTGATTTTTTCTTTCTTTTTTTTTTTCTTCGATATACCAAAAAAAAAAAAAACTATGGCGGTTCCCGGTGGCAAAAAAAAAACCGTAGCTAGATCTACATTTCACTGTTTCCAAACAAAACTTTAATAATCCAGACGATGTTAAGCTATCCTGTCGGTGTTATGTACGATGATCTTGGGTATAAAGTACGAATTTCACGTAATGTCCCCTTAAAGAAGTACTACACGCCACTAGCAAAGAAGTGAAGAAACTCACCATACATGTACCTCTTTTTCTTTTCTTTTTTTTTTAAATTCTCACCCAAGAACCAAAAAAAAAAAAAAAAAAAATCGCAGGGTTTCATTAGGAGATCAAAGAAATTTAAGGACGACAAAAATCATTTAAATTTACCTTTGTTGTACTTGCAAACCTTATCTATCTTTTTTTGATATTTATATCACACCATAGTCAAGTGCAGTACTCTTTTTTCTTTTTTCTTTTTATTGCAACAATAATATTTATATAATTTATTTTAATCTAATTTAAGAGGACGAAGAGTCTAGCGAATGAATCTGTCGGAGAAAGCCTATTGAAAGTAGCAGCCATAATTTGGTTGTCTTCCTTTGGACTTGTTCCGACCTCATCTCAGCTTACAGGCTTACAGCTGTAGCGGTGATGGGATAATGTCGTATAAGTTTGACTTCACAGCCTCTGAAAATTGGAGGTGATCATCAAAAATCATGCCTACATGCCTTGGTGGCGCAACCGAGCAAAGCCAGAAGACGGAATTTGGGTCCTCATGGATTGTTCTTTATTCCTTGTAAGCAAGTAATGGTAGTAAAATAATCCTTCATCATGGTTGTCGCTCTTATCTTCGCAACGAATTTTCGTCTTTGGAGGCCAGAGAAACATGAAATACCCAAGTGAAAGCAAAGCTTAAGCTGTTTTATATAGACTTTTTTTATGTGCGTGGCATTCTTGTTGTTGGTCGGGCGAGTATTCAAAGGTCAGCGAAAAATCAAAGAGTGTGTTTGGATAGAGATAATTTGAAAAAAAAAAAAGTTTTGTCTCGAAAATTTCGATCACCTTTTTATCTCACATACATCACATCATAAAAAGTGCTATAGTAATTATCTCAAATAAATCATCCAAAATAAACTCTTATCCAAACAAACTCAAATTGATGTGTACAGAGCTAGGCATCTCCTTGTCACATTTTGATACATGAGTGCCTCTGATTACAGGTTTATTACCTTGACCTGATGTGCCGGGCCAAGAATCGAGTTTTATTGCTCTTGCCCATAAAACAGTCTAGACACTCTTCCGAAGTCCGAAACCCTCTCTGCCTCCACAAGCCCCAATAAAAAAAAAAAAATACGGAGAGAAATGTGGTACGGCTTGATTTGAAATTTATACTGGCTTTTCTGTAGTACTATCAGTTTTTTTCTTTTTTAACTCGTACTTAATATTTAACATGTTCAAAGTGGAATCCATGTGCCAATTTTGCGGGATGAATTGTATTTGCACCGCCCGGGGTTCTTCTTAAACAAACCAGCTGACCATTCACTCGGTTTTGTCGCTGTTGAAGCCCCTTAGTGGGGCAGACTAGCTGAATTTGAAGGAATTACCCTACTGCTTCTCTTTGTTACTAAAAATTGGTTAGTCCCTTTACTAAAAGCAAAGGAAGTGTGCAAACAAATTCATATAGAACTAAATGCAGCCTGAAGTTTAGTTAAATTAAAATTATTTACTGCTACTTCAAGTACATCAAAATCAATTTAGTATCATGAAACGTCAACCAAGGTGGCTATAACGCAAAAAAAAAAAAAAATGATTGCCTTTTGTGTGGGAAGAAAAGAAAATTCTTTCATTTGCTTTAAATAGATGGTGGTAGGTAAGCAAAAGCATGCCTTACCTTCTCAAAATATCTTCCTTTTTTGGTTTTTCTTTTACTTTGGTTGGTTCAGTACGCTTTCGTATCAATTCAACCACCAAGCACGATTCATCGACAAGTTGTCCATTCTTTTTAATCTCCTCCTCCTCCATCACGATTTCTGGGTACGTAAAAATCCAACACTGGATTATTACGTGTCAAATTTAGAAGGTCTTTAATCAGAACCATAAATTAAGCCGAGATTAGTTAATACTTGAACATATGTTTGGTTTAGATTTGGACAAAGACTATTATCTTTACAACCAAAAGCTCCAAAAGTCTCCAACAACCTTCCAAGACACACTTCTACTATTGATCATAATTATAAATTTACTGTTTTGTCATGCTCTTCTTCTTAGTCTACAGCCTCATTTTATTAGCCTTGTTTGGAAAGCAATTTTTCAAACAATTGCTAGATTGCTTTGTTTTTTCAAAGAAAAATTATTATATTTTTCGTGAATATATTTTTCAATCACCTTTTTACCTCACATATATTAAATCGTTACAATAATTTTTCTACCAAAAAAATCCAGAAAAATGCAATCCAAACACGAGTATTTTAGCCACATTATTATCTCCTTAAGCATTTTCTTCAATAGGCTTGTACTGATTAAAATATTGTGTGACCGCAACCATTGAGAAATCCATGGCATGCGTGCATATTTTTTTTCATATTTTCTTCAATAGTAAAAGTATAATAATAGGGCAATGATCTTGAGGATTTGTCGAGGGTAGTTGAAGGAATGAGGCTGTCTAACAACAGTTGGAGAAGACCAACCTGTATGCGTATGGTCGTCTTGCAAAACCAAATCTAGGAAATGGAAAATCAGAAACTTGGGGGAAAAAATTTTCAAATAAATAAATAATAATAATCAAAATTTAGATAATCAAATTAGTACAAATAAATTATACCGAACAAATCCTAACCACAACATCCGAAATCCATCAAATTCTGTTCAAATCTCTTCTAATAATAATAATTTAGTCTGGTATTAACCAGCATCGCTAGAATGAATCGTGTTCTTTTTTTTTTTTTTTTTTTTTTTTGCAGTTCTTTCTAATCATTTTCTTTGGCTTTGACCGAGTTTCGCGTAAATCTGATTCCAGCTTTTAGTATTGAGAAATGCAAAAACACATTCTAGAGTTCATTGTATTAATCTGTTTCCCCGTTGTTGTCCCTCAAAAGATAAAGTGACATTTTCAGAGGACGTTAATTTGGTTGTTTGATAAGTTCTTGTTTTCTTTCTCTTTTGAGAAATTAATTCAGTAGTTCGAATAAGCTCCTAACTGCTAATCCTACTAGTCGCATAAGATCGACGCTGCAACGTTATCAATTTATTTGATTTCAAATTTATTTGTTAATTTATTCAAAACACGTGAAAAAGCCCAACGATTTTTCTACGTTTTGCTTTTTGGCGTGAAAATATTACTAGTTTCTATTTGTACACATGGTGGAACGCTGCTTGCAAGTTTCTTTTCACTCATCCAAGGAAATGAGGAAATTGCTTAAAGAGTGGGAGAGAGAGAGAGGGAGAGGGTAAGAGTAATCGAGAAAAAAGAGGACGAAGACACTAGTTGATTTAATTGATAAGAACAAAAAATGAATCGCTTTTTTTTAAAAAAAAAATAAAATTTGAGTATTTAAATTCCGTGAGGATTGTTAGCTTTTTGGTAAAAATTATTGTAAGTGATACGTGATTTTGAAAGCATGTCCTGACACATAATGCAGCAATGATGATCCGAATTAAATCTATTCAAACTTTTTTATTAAAAAAAAAAAAGGGGGGTATGTGTAATGTAGACCCATGCAGGCAGGGCAGGGCATGGCATGGCACGGCTCGGCATGAATGAATGAAATGAATCGTGTTTGTGAAACAACAATAATAAAAATAGGATATAAAAGCAAGGATAGCTGGATGAAAGCTGTTTTTCCTATGCTGGCTGAGGTGTCAAAATCAACGTCAATTTTGCCCAACTCCTCACGAACACAAAGAATATCACCCCACCTAGTCATCCTCTTCTGCTTTTCGCTCATCAGTCATCACCCCTTAAAAATCGATCCAACAAGTCCCTAAAAGACCCACCAATTTTTGAGCTTTTTGCTAAATGGTAGCTAGTTGATTTTTTGAGTTTTTTTTCAATTCAATCCTAGCCAAACTCGCGTCTTTCATTCTAGGCAGAGTGTAAGCCAAACTGTTTCTACTTGAAAAGTTAAGTAGTAGTATTAAGCATAGTTGCAGAGTCAAGCTGGCCAGGATCCCTTTACCAAAACCAGCATAAATCAGTTCAAGCATCCGTCTCTTTGCGGGGTTACCCTGCCCGTCCCTCTCAGGCCCCCAAAACTCCAAATTCAGCCCCCAGTTTAACCTATTTCATCAACTTAGCCTCCTCCAAAATTTTCTTCATCACCGTCTAATTATCTATTTGCAGCAGCTGCTCACTCTATAGAGTCTAGTCTAGATAAAGCTAAATTAAGCTACCACTACTATATACGCTCGGCAGTTACTGCTTTGGTGGCACCCCATTTGCGAAATGGCACCGATAAATGTTGTATTGTACTAATAGTTTATAGTACCAATAAAGACAAGAATGACAATCATGATGACGGAATACTACTATAAGAAATTGGGTCATTCTTTAATTAGCAAATAAATCAACGAAAAAAGACGAGTGCAATTTTGTTTGTGCACGGCGACAGCCCCTGCGAAGCGACTTTAATTTTAGAAATAATAATGATCATTAAGCATGTGAGCTCATATTTTAGGGGCAGTCTTCGGCATCCTTCTTTGTCCAATTTTTGGAAGTCCATGGCTTTTCTTCATTAGTTTCATGGACAAGAAAAGCTAAAGAATAAAACGACTCAAGAAAAGCTAGAAAGAGGGACACGGAATTTGATTGAACCGTCAAAAGACCAGTACGAAGGGGCAAAAAAAACCCTCGTTGAAAATTGAAAAAAAAAAGAAAAAAGAGCAAAGGTAAAAAGAAAAAAAAATTATATACTCGGTTGGATCGTCAATTCGTAAATTATGCAACGAAAAGTACGTAAAACTTACCTCATTGAGCAGACTAATGCAAAGATACGGAGCAATCTCTTTTTAAATAGCGATGGACCAATAATAAAGTAGTAGTCCAATGATGCCCCTTTCTTTTCTTCTGGTTTGTAAAGCAGTCTATACATATGCTGCTCCGGTCATAATCATTGAAGAGAGAGAGAGAGACAGAGAACTAAACCAAATGAACTCAACCCTTTTATGCGAGGAAGGAGCTGGACCAAGAAACAAAACGTTCACGATGCCTTCTTTTCTCTCCTTTTATTTTTCTCTCTGATCATCAACGTATCTCACCCATACAATCATAGGCTGAGTGTCAAAGAAGACAAAATCCTGCTACTGCTACTAAACTACCACTACTGCTTCGTGCTTTCGACTTTGAAGTAACCAGCAAGAACTTGAGTTGCAAGAAAGGTATAATAATTAATACATTGCTACTAGACCTACTATGATAATTTTTTTTCCCAAGCCATGGAAAAAGATTTACTCCATGAAAATAAAGAGAGTTTTCATCATAAATTAACAGAGCAAAACTCAACCCCCAAAAAAAAAAAAAAGAAAACAAAAAATGGTCCCAAAAAATAAGAACCATAAACTGAACACACCATCAATTTGCTTGAATTAATTACTCAAGAACAGCAGCAGCATCCCTTGTCTTCACTAGTGCAGCTGCCATAACAAGCCTTCAAAGCTTCCTGAAACGACAGGATTATCAACTTCTGCCATTCCCATTAATCCCGCGTGGTTTTCCCCAAAATATCCATAGGTTTCCACACTGCCATGCAACCACGGGTGACCGTAGTCCCATCCCATGTTATCTACGGAGTCCATGAAAACCAACTCCTCCCGGGCCGACTCCACCGAGTCGTAGCTCGCCCCGAGGCTCGGCAGCTCGACTATCTCGCACAGCTCCTCCGCCGCCGCTGCCTCCGACGCCTGCGCAGCCGTAGACACCTCCTCTGTGCACGAGGACGGTGATGATGACGTGACGCTGGAGAGCAATGAGGACGAGGAGGATGATCCAGTCATCGAGGACAGGCATGGCGTCATCACCCGAGAGGACGAGGACTCGGACGACTGGGAATGGGAAGACTCATCCCCGGGTTTAGCGCGTCCGTCCATTTGGAAATCCATTTGGGCGGCTTTTAAGGCAGCAGCCTGGACGTCAGGCGGGGAGCACGTGGCGGGTCGAGGCAAGGAACCCGCGAGCTCCGGGAAGTTGAGGATGGCAGAATTGCCCTTGATGGAGAGAGCCGCGACGTCGTGGGCCCGGGCAGCCATTTCGGGGCAGGCGAAAGTGCCCAGCCAGATCCGAGACTTCTTCTTGGGCTCGCGGATTTCCGAAACCCATTTTCCCCAAGCCCGCATCCTGACACCTCTATACACGGGATGCTTGCTGCTGCTATTATTATTATTATTGTTGTTGCTGTTGTTCCTAGTCTGACTTCTACTATTGCTGTTCTTACTGGAACGATCGGTATCATTATCATTATTGCTTCTGCTGGCAGCGGAAGTGGTGGTGGTGGTGGTATTATTGTCATCTCTGCCGCGTTTGCGGTGGTGATGCATGTGAGCGGAATCAAGTGTGCCTGAATGGCTGCTTGATTCTGTTTCAGAGTGGGGAGGTTCAGCCATTATTTGAGAGGGAGGATCTGAAGAGGGATCTGCACTACCAGTGCTGCAGCAACAAACAGTGAAGCCTATTTAATGAAACTAGGCTATAAAAAGAGAGATGGGCTCTTCTTCTTCTTTTTTTTCCTTTCTTTTTCTTGTGTTTTGGGGAGAGGAGGGGGGGAGGGGATGGTCAGGATTGTGACTGGTGATGCAGGGTGTTTAGGTGAGAAGAGAAGATCATCAAAATGAAGATGAATAGGAATTAGTATATCTTTTAGTTTGATGGGCGGGGGGAATTGATCAAAGGGAATGTGATATTTATATGTGTGTGTGTCTAAAGTCTAAACTATATTAATAAAGGAGGGTAGGGTCCGTAGGGAGGAGCAGTGTTTATATTTTATGTTTTTCGTTTTTCTTTTTGGGAGGGAGAGGAAGAGAGAAGAGAGTTTTGGGGGGGGGGGGGCCTTCACTGTTCAGGGCATGGCCCTCAAGTGACCGACCCAGCATTTTACTCCATCATTTTCTTAATGACGGAGCACACAGACAGAGGAGAGCAGAGTACTGTATTTGGAGTAAAAATGTTTAATACAAGCTGCATCAAATTGGGCGGGGAAAGTGCTAAGGAGTTGGAGGATTAAAACCAAAAAAGAAAGAAATAGATGAGAGAGAGAGAGACAGAACTGAGAAGGGAAGTCTGAGTTGAGAAATCAGAAAAGTGGGGAAGAAGGGGAGGCTTAAAATGCAAGCAAGCGATGAGTTTACGCACTGGACTCAACTGCTGATTAGAGAGACTTGAATGGTTGAAAATAACTTTGCAATAGTCAAATACCAATGCACGAGTTCTACTTCCCACAGCTGTATTGACCAAATTCAGCCACTTACTTCTTGGTTTCGTCCCCAGCGTTCTTTTATAGTACTTGGCCTACTAGTAGGAGTGATACAAATATGACTCTTCTGCAGTCTACAGTCTACAGTCTACGGTTCGTAAGTTGAAGGGTTAATTTTACTTTACATCCTTCAACTGTACCCAAATTCTCATTTTTGTCCTTGAATTTCAAAGCAAGACACGTTAGTTTCTATGGTATAAAATCTCTAGATGCAACCCTGATTGCATCTTGTAATTTACCTAATGGCCCACCTAACACTTATTGGTTAGTGTTTGGATTGAATAGCTATAATAAATTATGAGTAGACTAGTGTAGCATATAATAGTTTTTTTTTTTTTTTGGAATTTAAATGCAAGTTATTTTCTTTTCTTTTATTCCAAAAATACATGAACATATACCAAAGATAAAATAAAATTTTCATAACTATTTTCTTTTCTTCTGGATTTTTCCCCCTAATTTTACTTTATTTTTGGTCCATAAATATGGAGTAACAAGCCAATTTTTAATAAAAGTTAAAAGAAGGTTAACATCACTTTTTCTAGTCCACGGTTGGATGTGTCTAGGACAAGAGGTAAGGTTGCAAACTAAAGGGCAGTAACCCTTTTACTATTTCTTAAACGCGTAGTTTAATCACTACACACACATATATATAGAGTACAGTATAAGAAGTACAATAATAAACAGTAAAAAAGAAATTTTCTCCAATTAACTTTCGATTCAAAAGCAATTATAGCCATTTACCTCATTTTTGCCTCAACAAATCAGAGTCAATCACTAATTTTTATGCTAGAAGAAATTTAGTTTCAAAACTTGTCAAACATTTCTAGAAAAACTTGAAACTTCGTGTTGTTTTTGAAACTTGAAACATCATAAATCCATTGCTGTTTCACATTTTACATTTGATTAGGATTTTATTTTTTCTTTTTAAAATTTCGTGTTGTTCCAATGCTTAATGGTGCAAGGAAAAATAGAAAATCAAACAAAGAAAGCCGAATCTCAAAGACCGTGGCACCATGAATTGGATTACTGTTTTCAAAAACAGACTAGATACTATGAAGCCTGAACCCACTTGGTCCCAATAAGAATACTTAAATTTTGACCTTCATCAATGGTCCAACAATAAGATAATATATTATATGTATTGAACCAATCTGGTGAACTAAATATGACTTCCATATGCTTTTACCTGTTTCTCTGACGGTGCATGGCGACGGTCGCTCTATTGAGATTCTAACCATATTGAATTCGTTTTCAATCTTACGGAGGAGAGTCACTACGGAATTAACAGTAATAAAAAAAAATTACTGACAGTCTTCACGCGATGAGATATTAATGAGGCCCATAAGCACATTAAACTATTAAAGAGGGAGGGCAGGAACCAAAGATAACTTACCAAAATGAGCTGGGCTCCCATGAGAGCTTCGTGGCATTGATAGTACTCCATTTTTTTTTTTTTTTAAATGACCTACCTAATTGGTTTGCCAAAAAGGAAAAAATAAAATGTAATGGTTGCTTCGGGCTGTCAACCATCTATCAAAGAGAAAGAGATGAGTTTTTTTTTTTTTTTCCCTCTTGGTTAGTCCTTCTAGTCATTTAAATACATGGCCGTTGACAAGTTACAACATGCTTCAAAAATTTTTAGAGTGCTACTAATTCCCAATCAATTTAGAGACCAAGGAGGCAGTTTTGCTTATTGGGAAGCGTGCTTCAAGAAAATTTAAAACAAAACATTTTGCTTGCATCACAAGTAAATTTTTCAATCAATTTTTTTTTATTCATTTCAACTATCTTTTTATCTTACATACAACACATTGCAAAGAGTACTGTCGTGATGCAATAATTAATTCAAATAATTTCCTATCCAAACACATTCTTTAGTGTTCCTGTTCTTGATTGCTTCTCATCACGATAATCAAGTGAGATTGGTTGCTAAACATGTTCCTAATGAGTTCCACACAAGAGAAAAGGTGGGAAAAGAAGCCACATGGATTAGTTAGTATGGCTGTTTATTTAGAGAGAAGAGAGAAATTTGGAAGAGTAGCATGCCTCTACGGGCAAAGCGCATTTTAACCAACCAGAGCACCAAAGCAAATCGTCCCGTTCATACGCAATGCAATCTGATCAGAAAGGAGAATGAAGATGCCCTGACGGGTTGATGGCAATTAGGCACTGAAGAGGTCGTTTTTGTCCTGCTGGAGTGGATCACCCGAGCTGGAGAAGACCTCTGATCCTAGGTGGTTGACTCAGACGAGGTCACCTGCTCAAATTGTAAGAGGGACTAAAGTCCCCGGTGTAACTCCGAAGCTTAAGTTAGTTCGGTATTTTAAAGAGCAATATGCTGGAGAGCAATATGGCTAATGTTACCAGAAATTTGGCCGTCCCCCTCTCAGTAGAAGTCTTGAGTATTTATAGAGGATGGACAGGAGAGAGGGACTGCTTGCACAGGTCCCTAGAGATCTGGCAGAGTCAGCGTATCAAAGTGACTCAATGGACTCTGCAGAAAGGTGCGCCGGGACAGCTGTGTCAGTCGGCGCGTGTCAGAGCAGCTTTGCCAGAAATGTCAGAGGTATCAGAGGTGTCAGAGGTCATGTTTCACAACTCCGGTTGTCTGGTCACCATAATTGACTTCGGCTAAGTAAAGGAAAACCTTAGCCGAGGCTGTAATTAAGCCGAAGTCCTAACGCGATGGCGAACGGCCGAGGTGGTCGGAGCCTAAGAGACATAGGGCGGGACCCCAGCTCTGCCGACCTGGAAATACCCTCCTCACTAAGCCCCCCAAGCCTCGGGAAGGGCGAGGTCGCGGTACCCCGAAGTGGCTACTTCCCGGGGCTGATAAGGGTGTAAGACACGGAGTGTTGGGACACGTCATTACCGTGCGGATGAGACTGAATGAGGGGTGAAAGGACGGCTGTCAGCTATAATGATGACTCCGTGGATGGACGTGAAATCAACGGTCAGATGAACAGTCCTCATTAAATGAGGAGAGAGGTTGCGTCCTTACGGATCCCAAAGGTTTTGCCCTTTCATCTCCTCCCTGTTAGCCTATAAATAGGGGTCCCTTTTTACCAATTGACTCTTCACCAGAAATCAAGAATCACCACAGAGCTCTATTTCTTCGTCTTTTCACTTCGGCACACTTTCAAACCACATCCTGAGTAAGTTCACTTCTTCTTCTTCTTCATTTCTCCCTCTAGCAATGGCTAGAACTGCCCGTACTCATAGAGAGACAGTGAGGCCCGACTTCGCCGAAGCAGAAAGGCCTGAACCCTCCGAAGAGAGAACGGTTTCTGAGGCCGGGGAAGGGGGGGCCGAAGCGTCTCATCAGGCCGGGACACCCCAGGGAGAAAGCGAGGGAACCGAGGTCGAGGGGGAGGTCCTCTACAACGACGACCTGGGCGACGAAGTTCCAAGGGACGAGGGAGTGCAAGAGCCTACTACTCCTCCGAACCTGGAAGCAATTGACTACGGCATTGTTCCTCAATTCGGCAGCGTAATGACTGAAGCAATGATCATCGAGGTGGTTCGTCAGTATCCCTGGAGGAGGGACTACAGTATTTATACTCCTCAGACGAACCAGTCAGCCGAGCTCCCTCCACGAGGTAGAGTGGCCATATATATCGATCAGTTGGAGGCAGGGCTAAGGATTCCAACCACAAGGTTCCTCCGGGACTGCCTGAGATATTGGGGGGTGAGAATCACTCAGCTCGTCCCCAACGCAATCCGGGTCCTGGTCGGATTCCAGATGTTGTGCCGACATCAAGAAATAACTCCCACAGTCAACCTCTTCCGTCGTTGCTACTCGCTCAAGAATAGTGGGACTGAGAAGGGGTGGTACTACTTCGGGAACAAAGTCCCGAAGTTGGTGGTAGATGCACCTTCCTCCATCAAAGAATGGAAGAGGAACTTCATTTTTGTCCCGGCTGGTGACTTCCCCAGGGGGTTCTGGTGGAGGCCGCCTACTCCGGTCAAAGAGACCTCTCCGGGTAAACTGGAGGAGGATAACTTCAGAAAGCTGACGGGGTCGGGCCTCTGGATCAATTGTTGGGATTTTCCGGAGTCAGTTCTTGTCGACGGCGGCATCAGCCGAGCTCTTATCAGCCCGGATCGTCCGCCATTCTATTCTAATAGGCTTGAAAAGCATTGTACTTCCTTACTCCTTACTTCGTCTATTTTTTTTCCTTGATTCTAACTAACTCTCCCTCTATGCTTCGCAGTGAAGAAGGTTTCCGATCTGATTACCGCGGGGCCTTCCGGGGTCAGCAAGAGGCCGTCCAAGCGTAAAGACCAGGCCGAACCATCCACTCGGCCGAAGAAGAAGACCACCTCGGCCCACACCACTACGGTGACGGCAAGCCGGGGATCTCCCGTGATAATCACCGGGGAGGGCTCCCGCACTTCATCGATTCCTGCCGGGGTGGGTCGTACTTCGGCTATACCCGTTGGGGTGCCGATCAGGGGGATAACAATTGCCGCTCCACCTCGGGGCAGAGGGACAACGGCATTTCCCGTGGTCCCCGTGACGGGGTCCTCTCTCTTTAATCTTCACAACGTCCCCTCACAAGAGGCCGGGGAGGATAAAAGGCACTCCGGCGCGCAATGGTGTCCGGAGTGGGAGCTCAACGTGAATGACCGCTGTAAGGACCCCTTGGTCGCTCAGGAGCTTCTGGTCCACTCAGTCCTGCCCCGAGATAATACCTACGCCCGGAAGCTTTCCCCAGGCGAACTGATGCAGAGTGCTTCCGTCTCCTGGGCATCCACCACTGCTTTCCTCGCCGAACTGACCCAACGCTATACAAAGTTGGTCGAAAACTATGAACCTTCTGCCGAGCTCGAGAAGAAGGTTGCCGAGCTTGAAGAAAAACTGAAGGCGACCGAGCAGGAGCGCGACAAGGCCGAAGCAACGCGAGAACAGGCCGAGGCTACCAAGAACTCTTTGATGACTGCCCTTGCCGAAGAAAAAGATAGAAGGGCTCAGGAAGAAGAGTCAACCAAAGCGGCCATCGAAGAAGCGGGGACCTTGGCGCTGGAAGCCTTCCGGAAATCAGAGGGTTTCCTCAAGGATCTCGGCGAGCTCACCTTGCCGAGCTTCATGTTCGGATACACTTCGGCAGTTCACGATACGGCTCCCTTTCTCACTCCGGATCAGCTGGAGTCCCTTCATGACAAGGAACATTTCAACGAGGATGCCAAGGAACTATTCGATCGTATGGCCGAAGGCATCCGGACTGGAAGGGATCTGACCGAGGTAAAGGAGGAGTTCAACAAATGGCTATCTGAATTTGATCTGGACGGGGCCGAACTCCAAGGTGACGACATCGGCAGTGATGGCGGAGGTGATGGCGGAAGTGATGGCGGAGCTGAGGCCACCGGAGATAACCAGGAAGCCGAAGCACGGGGCGCGTAGATAATAGGCTAATTTCTGCAATAGGTTAGCCGAGGTCATAGATAACCTTGGCCATTCGCTTGTAACTCTGAGCCGAGGCCACATGTGACCTCGGCTTTTTGCTTTTCGTATCTCAATATAACTGGGCTCCGTTTGGATTAGCTGTTTTTGGGTTTGTTTTTCAAAAACACCACTGTAGCATTTTGAATCTGAAAAACAAGTCCATTTGGATTAGTTGTTTTTGGGGTTGTTTTTCAAAAACTATATGAAAAACTTTTACTGTAGATTTTTTTGGATTATTTTTAGAGGTATTTTTGAAACATATTTTTGAGTATTTTTAGAATATTATAATTTTTATATTTTTATATAAATATACATTTATGCATTTATAATCCATTTATATTTACAAATGTATAGATGTATATTATTATAAATGAATAAATTATAAATGAATATTATATAAATGTATAAATTATAAATTATAATTTTTATATTTTTATATAAATATGCATTTATGCATTTATAATACATTTATAGATATTTATAAATAAATATATTTATATATTCATATAAAAATATATAAATGTATTATATTATATATAATAAATAATATAAATATATTTATAAATGTATAAGTGTATATTATTATAAATGTATAAATTATAAATGAATATTATAAATATATTATAAATTATAAGTGTATATTATTATAAATGTATAAATTATAAATGAATATTATAAATGTATAAATTAATATATTATAAATATATATTAATATTATGTAGAAATGTATTTATATAATTAATATAAATGTATATATGTATTGATATTTTGTATAAATGTAAAATTAATATTATGTATATTAATATAAATGTATAAATGTATTAATATATATAATACATAATATAAATGTATATTTAAATGTATATGTGTATATTATTAAAAATGTATAAATTATAAATGAATATTATATAAATGTATAAATTAATAAATTATAAATATATATTAATATTATGTAGAAATGTATTAATATAATTAATATAAATGTATACATGTATTAATATTATGTATAAATGTAAAATTAATATTATGTATATTAATATAAATGTATAAATGTATTATATTATATATTATACATAATATAAATGTATATTATAAATATAAATAAATATTTATATATTATGTGTAAATGTACATTTATATAAATGTATAATATATTATACATTATATTATATATAATTTATATAACATATAATATTTATGTAAATATATTATAAATATATAAAAATATATTTTAAATAAAATAAAATATTTATAATATGTATGTATAAATATATAATATTAGAATTGTATAATATATATAATATACATTATTATTAATATAATTTATGTATAATATACATAATTGAAATATACATATTAATATATATTAATATATATTATAAAACAAAATTGAATAAATATATTTATAAATTTATATATAAATAAATGTATTTATATAAATATATAATATTTATTTCAATTGATATAATATATATAATATTATACATAATTGAAATAAATATATTTATATTAATATAATATATATATAATATACATAATTGAAATATACATATTAAAATATAATTGAAATATACATATTAAAATACATAATTAAAATATACAAATTGAAATATACTTATTAAAATATACAAATTAAATATACATAATTAAAATATATTTGGAGTTGTTTTTGATATATTGTTTGGATATGGTGTTTTTGAAGTTGTTTTTGAAATACTGGTTTTTTGACTTGCATTTTGTCTTCTTTTTGATTGAGTTTTGTCCCCTTATTTTTCACTTAAGACAGAATGAGAATAAGTGAGAAATAATTTAAAGAGGTGAGATATAAAAACACGTACCCCTCACGGGTAATACAACTTAAGGTTCTCAGCATGCCAGGTTCGGGGCACCCGCGAACCATCTCGGTAAGCTAGTTTACAATATCCATTTTGGCTGGACTCAATAACTCGGTAGGGTCCCTCCCACTTGGGGTTGAGTTTTCCCTGGGGCTCAGCTCGGCTGACAGAGTTTTTCCGGAGCACAAGGTCTCCCGGACTAAATCTTAAGTGTTTGACCCGAGCATTGTAATAGCCAGCTAGGATATTTTTGTATGTCGCAACTTTGGCCGCGGCCATATCACGCTTCTCTTCGGCGAGATCGAGGTCAACACGCCGCTCCTCTTCATTGACTTCGGCAGCATACGCAGCCATTCGCGGGCTAGGTGTGATGAATTCAGCTGGAACGACGGCCTCGGACCCATAAGTTAGGGAAAACGGCGTTTCTTGGGTCGCTGACCTCGGCGTAGTCCGGTAGGACCACAGCACGCTGGGGAGTTCTTCCATCCACGATGATCCAGCCCGGTGGAGCCTGGTCTTGAGGCCATGGAGGAGAGTTCGGTTGAAGTTTTCGGCTTGTCCATTCGCCTGAGGGTGCCCTACCGAGGTGAAGTGTTGCTTGATCCCCAAGTTCTCGCACCATGCCTTGAAAGGGTTATCAGCAAACTGCTTTCCATTATCCGAGATCACAACTCGAGGTAATCCGAAGCGGCAGACCGCGTTTTTCCAGAAAAATTTTTGGACAGCCAATCCAGTGATGCTTCTCAGGGGTTCAGCCTCGACCCATTTAGTGAAATAATCCACCGCCACCACCACGTAGGCATAGTTGCCTGGGACCCTAGGGAATGGACCGATTATGTCGGTCCCCCATTGTTCGAAGGGCCATGGCGAGGTGATGGGGATCATAAGATTAGTCGGTTGGTGGTGCTCAGGGGCATGGTGTTGACAAGAAGGACAACAGAGCACCATGACCTGGGCGTCCACCTTCATGGTGGGCCAAAAGTACCCAAGAAGCAAAGCTTTCTTCACCAGCATCCTGAAGCCGACGTGGGCACCACAGAGTCCCTCATGAATGTCCTCAAGGATCCTCTCGCCTTCTTCCGGGGTGATACATCGTAGCCATGGGCCGAGGTAGGACCTCTTGTACAAGAGGCCCTGCCGGAGGGTGTACCGAGCTGCTTTTCGTTGAAGCTTCCGTGATTCAGCTCGGTCTTCGGGGAGCTCACCCCGACTGAGATATCGAGTCAAGGGCCCCAGCCATGTGTCCCCAGGGTAAACGGGGTACACGACCTCAGCTAAATATCCCGGCTCGGCTAGAACTTCTACGAGAACCGTCTTGTTCAGATCGGAGAAAGAGGTGGAAGCAAGCCGGGAGAGGGCGTCAGCCCTTCGATTTTGTGACCGCGGTATTCTTTGGATTTCAAAAGACCCGAAGTGTGTGGCCAGCTGGAGTACCTTGGAGAGGTAACGCTGCATCACCTCTTCCCTGGCCTCGTATTCGCCTAGTATTTGGCACACGACGAGTTGGGAGTCGCTATAGACCATGATATGCGCGGCCCCGAGCTTACGAGCTATTTGCAGACCGGCAATGACGGCTTCGTATTCGGCTTCGTTGTTGGAAGCGGCAAAATCGAACCTCAAGGCGTATGAGCAAATTTCCCCTTGGGGATCTTCAAGGAGCAAACCGGCTCCGCTACCTTCGCTATTGGATGAGCCATCCACATGCAAGGTCCATCGCTGGGGCTCGGAGGTGGACGGGGTGACAGCCTGGGTGGTAGCCGGGATGGTCTCACTCACTTCCTCAAAGGTAAGCTCGGCCAGAAAATCTGCGAGAACCTGGGCTTTAATTGCTGTGCGGGGCTCATAAGATAAGTCGTACTCTCCCATCTCGATGGCCCACTTGGTGAGGCGTCCAGAGGCCTCCGGTCGCGACAGGACCTGCCGAAGTGGTTGATCTGTCCGTAGACAGACGTGATGAGCCAAGAAGTACGGCTTAAGCCTACGAGCTGCGTGAATTAAGGCCTGCACAAGTTTTTCCGCCTGAGTGTACCTGGTCTCAGGACCTCGGAGGACTCGGCTGACATAATAAACGGGCGTTTGGACACCCTCCTCCCTTATCAGTACGGCACTCACAGCTTCAGCTGCAGCGGATAAGTACAAGAATAACTTGTCCCCTGGGCGAGGTGAGGTGAGTGTTGGGAGGTGGTTGAGGTAATCCTTTAACTGTTCAAACGCCTGTTGGCACTCTTCCGTCCAGGAAAATTTGTCAGCTTTCTTGAGGACTTTGAAGAATGGCAGTGCCTTGGAGGCTGACTGCGATAAGAACCGGTTCAAGGCGGCCAGACGCCCTCTCAGTCTCTGGACGTCTCGGACACACCGTGGTGAGGACATTTCTTGGATGGCCCTCACCTTGTCTGGATTTGCTTCAATACCCCGCCTGGAGACGAGGTAGCCTAGGAACTTTCCCGAAGTGACCCCGAGGACACATTTCTTGGGGTTCAACATCATTCGGGTCTCCCGAAGGACTTCCAGGACTTCCTTCAGGTCGGCAAGAAATGCTGAAGTTGTCTGGCTTTTGAGGAGGATGTCATCCACATAGGCCTCGACAGTTCGGCCGATCTGAGATTTAAAAGCTTGGTTGACCAAGCGTTGATACGTGGCCCCGGCGTTCTTTAGTCCGAAAGGCATGGTGGTGTAACAGTATGTGCCTTTGTCCGTATAGAAGGCGGTCTTTTGTTGATCCTCCGGACTCATCCCGATCTGGTGGTACCCTTTAAAGGCGTCAAAAAAGCAGAGGACTTCATATCCCATTGCCGAGTCCACCAAGGTGTCGACCTTAGGCAATGGGTAACAATCCTTGGGGCAAGCCTTGTTGAGGTCGGTGAAGTCGACGCACATTCTCCAGGCCCCGGTGTCCTTCTTCACCATAACCGGGTTGGATAACCAGGTCGGATATTGGACCTCCCGGATGATCTTTGCGGGGAGGAGCTTATCCACTTCTTCGCCAACAGCTCGGCTGCGTTCAGGGCCGAGGTGCCTTCGTTTTTGTTTGACCGGGCGGACTTGGGGATCGACATTCAGCTCATGTATCATGAGGTGATGTGGAACTCCTTGAACCTCCTCCGCGGCCCAGGTAAAGACGTCCCGGTACCTTCTTAGGAGGTCTACCATACCTCTTTTAACAGGATCGGGCAGTCGGGTACCAACGCGAACCGTCTGATCAGGCTTCGTGGGGTCCAGAGGGAGTTCTTCCACCTCATCCCCAGTTTCCAGCCTTGGAATCTTCTCAGCTCGCTGAGGATCAATGCTATCTATCGAGAGGATATTTGACCTCTTCTCAGGCCTTGCCCCGGAGGTTGATGGGGAGGTTGCTTGTAGAGTGGCGAGGTAACATTCTCGGGCAGCGCAGACGTCGCTGCTGACTTCGGCCACTCCCGCTGGAGTAAGAAACTTGAAGCTTAAGTGATAGGTGGAGTACACTGCCCGCAAAGCATTGAGTGTAGGCCGGCCGAGGAGTAAGTTGTACGGGGAGTCAGCCTTGACTACTACGAAGTTGACGGGGATGGTTCTGCAGCGGGGGTGACGCCCTATAGTTACTGTCAGAGCCACCATCCCTTCGGGGTGCACAATGTGTCCCCCGAACCCAACAAGAGGAGTCCTTACCGGGGTCATGCACTCCCTGGCCAGTTTAAGGCTTTCAAAGGTGCGGAGGTACATGACGTCCACTGAATTTCCCGGGTCAATGTAAACCTTTTTCACGATGTAGTTATTGGTGAGGATTTCAATCACCAAGGCTTCATGACTGCTGGAGGCGGCCGGGACGGGGTCACTAGGCCCGTAAGTGATCACTTCGGATAGGCGAGAATTGGCCTCGGCCTGGTCCGGGTTGGCTTGTCTGTAGGTCCTCTTCCGGGAGTTCTGGCTATCTCCTCCCGTCGGACCGCCGGCAATGGTGTTAATGACTCCGGCAATATTTGGCCCATATCCCAGTCTTTGACCTGAGGATCCATCTCCGGGTGGCCTTTTCGGCTCCCTAGGATCCTCGGGAGGTCGGCAACTGCTTCTTGACGTCCGCCTCTCATCACGGCGTTGGTCACCCCGCTTATCGCGTCGATTCTCATCACGCGAATGACCTCCACTTCGGCGAATGAACTGCTTGAGGTGGCCTTGTCGGATGAGGTTCTCAATCTCCTTTTTGAGATCGTTGCATTCCTCTGTTTCATGTCCGATGTCCCGGTGATACAGACAGTAGAGGTTCGAGTTCCTCTTGTCTTTGCTGCCCCACATTTTGGGAGGGGCCTTTCCGAGGTTGTTTTGTTCCATTACAGACAGCACGCGGGATCGGGAGGTGTTCAGGGGAGTCAGTTCGGACTCTGGGATGGGCGACTTCCCCTTAGAGATCCTGTCGAACACACTACGACGATCTCGGCCGGGACTCTGGAAGCCGCTTCCAGTCCCAGCTTCACCTCGGCCAAGCTCCTTCCCTTTTCGGGGGTCGGCCCTTGGGCGAGCAGCTTGGACTTCTTTCTTCATGCGATTGAGGTCCTCGCCCTGTATGCCCTTTTCGACCTTCAACCACAGTTCGTGGAGTGTGCGGGGATACTTCTTGTGGATCCCCGTGTTGAACACTCCAGATACAAGCCCATGAGTGAATGCAGCAATAGTGACTTGCTCATTGGGGTTAGGTATTTGTACGCTTTCCTCATGGAACCTCTGGACGTACGACCGAAGTGACTCCCCCGGGTTTTGCTGCATATTCAGCAGATAAGCCGAGGTCCTGGTCGTAGGTCGGGAGGAGATGAATCGATGGAGGAATCTTTCCACCAGTTCCCCCAGGGTGGAGATGCTCCTAGGTTCCAATCCCCAGAACCATTTTCGAGCAGTGCCCTGGAGGAACACTGGAAAAGCTCGGCATATGACTGGGTCAGGGATGCAATATAAACGGAAAGCCGAGATGAAGGCGTGGATGTGATCCTCGGGATCAGCTCGGCCGTCATAAGATGGTATAGAGGGAAGCTTGAAGTTTGGAGGAAGCCTTTCCTCGTTAATGTCATCAGTGAAGGGCGGGGCCCTCATATAATTCACCCCGGGTATTCCCAGGGGCCGAGGTTCCTCCTCGGGTCGTCGGCCTAGGAGTTCTCGGGAAAATGCCTTGGTCATGGAAGCTACCTTAGAAGTGGCCTTAGAAAGTGCCCGCTTTGAGGCACTTCGGCTTAGGCGCCTTCCATCAGATTCTTCGTCAGATGAACCTTCGGGAGACCCATCTGATTTTCTTTTGGAGGACTCAGCCTTCTGCTTGCCTTGCCTCTTTAAATATCTCCCCAACTCCTCAAAGATGTTGGGATTCTCGGTTACAAACTCGGCCATACGCGTTATGGCCTCTTCGTTTGCGGGCTGAGTCCTTGGGGGCTCCTGCCCTTCTGAAATATCTTCCGGTTGGGCTGCATTGCTTTGCTCAGCACCAATGGTGAGAGCCCTCCTGCTCTTAGAACGCGTAGGCTTCATATTTTGGTATTCTCGCGCTTCCCACAGACGGCGCCAATTGAAGAGGTCGTTTTTGTCCTGCTGGAGTGGATCACCCGAGCTGGAGAAGACCTCTGATCCTAGGTGGTTGACTCAGACGAGGTCACCTGCTCAAATTGTAAGAGGGACTAAAGTCCCCGGTGTAACTCCGAAGCTTAAGTTAGTTCGGTATTTTAAAGAGCAATATGCTGGAGAGCAATATGGCTAATGTTACCAGAAATTTGGCCGTCCCCCTCTCAGTAGAAGTCTTGAGTATTTATAGAGGATGGACAGGAGAGAGGGACTGCTTGCACAGGTCCCTAGAGATCTGGCAGAGTCAGCGTATCAAAGTGACTCAATGGACTCTGCAGAAAGGTGCGCCGGGACAGCTGTGTCAGTCGGCGCGTGTCAGAGCAGCTTTGCCAGAAATGTCAGAGGTATCAGAGGTGTCAGAGGTCATGTTTCACAACTCCGGTTGTCTGGTCACCATAATTGACTTCGGCTAAGTAAAGGAAAACCTTAGCCGAGGCTGTAATTAAGCCGAAGTCCTAACGCGATGGCGAACGGCCGAGGTGGTCGGAGCCTAAGAGACATAGGGCGGGACCCCAGCTCTGCCGACCTGGAAATACCCTCCTCAGGCACAAAGTACTAGCACGAAATTAGGTGGTATGTCAATAAATAGTAGTAGTACTATTATAGCGGAACTATAGGCAGCTTAAATGAAGGCACGTCCCATAGATATTCGAACGTAGTGATGATGAGGGAAGAATTGACATTGACACAAATTTTAGTGGCCTGGACTCAATGTGCCAATCAATTTGAACCAAGGAAACTTGAGAGAGAACAAGGTGGTGGAAGTAGAAGCAGCTGTTGTACTAGCTCCTTTAACGTGAGTTGTCTTTGTGTCTCTTCCCGTAGCTGATTAAATTAATTACTTCTTCGGTCCACACTTTGCAAACCATCGACAAGTGCCCATATGTTGGAGGACCCAAAATGGTTCTATTTAATCTCTCTGCTCCATTCTCTTCACCCACCCATTGTTGAATCACTTTGGGGCTTTCATGAGGAAATTAAATCAATTAAATAAACTAACTACAGTACTACTTCTTATTTGCACTTGGGCTAATAAGCATCAAATGTATTTTTGGTGGTAATAAAAATATGACGTATTAGATGGTCGATCAAATATGACGTAAAAAGAGAACGAAACAATATGGTCGATCATGCGGAAAGGGCAACTAGATAAAAATATATGCTAATTCATGTGTCTCTCAAGAAGTGACTCGAGCCCTTTTAAAAGAACTTTGAGGAAAATGTTACGTAATTTATTTTAGAATTAATCTTGTATACACTGTCAGTTTATACACTATCACCGTTAGATATTTGACACATGTATAAAATTTAAATTTGAAATTTAAATTTTACTCACGTGTAATTCATCCAATCGTGATAGTGTATATACTGACAGTGTATATAAGATTTACTCTTTATTTTAATGTATATAAAATTTAAAAAAAATGATTGAGTATTACATTTAGCAGATTAGCTTAGAAACGCTCGAGAATCAAATGTGTAGTTTCGTCTCTGGTTAACATCTTACATTACCAAATGGTGCTAATAGGGGTCATGTGAGTGAAAACTGGAAATTGAATAGCTCCCTACAAGTAGAGAAGCTGGAATCAGCTTTCAAATCTTGTTCTTCCTCGTTTTCTTTCAATTATGTTTGGTGACTATATAATATATATATATATATATATCTTTGTTTTTAGTCTAAGCGATAACTAATTCTTGATATCGTTCTTGTGGCAGCAGACGGAAATTTGGGAGGATTTAGATGCACATCGCACGTTCATTGCAGCCCAAAATAGTAAACAACAACAAAAAAAAAAGGGGCAGGTTAGGTTGTGCATAAAAGACAACTAGAAATAACATGAAGAGTATTCTCGTCTTTAGCATCAGCTCTTACATCGGACCCATAACACTTGGAATGAGGTCGTCAGAGGCACATGCGACCAGTAATTTTATACAGGAATTTTAAGGTTTCGATCTACATTATGACGTTTTGCTTAGAACTCTAGTAGAGTTGAAAAACGGGATGCAAGTTCCAATGTTCAATCTAGTAGTATTTGCTTCTCCGATTAAGTACGAAATTACGAGTTTACTACTACTTTTTCACAAGTACGATGTGATTGTGGCATAAAACAGTTAGCGTAATTTTTCGGATTGAAAGACGCTTCTAATGAATTTGACCTATTAGCCTCGAACAGCGCATACCTATGCTATACTGGCGGTGAGATGAACGGGGAGGAAAAACGAGCATTTGGTTATTGACTCGTTTCTTTTATCTTCCCACTGAAACTTACTAACTTAAATGGCGGTAGTCCACAGATATTTCGAAAAGCAATGCAATAAATTCCACATTGCGATACAAAAAAAAAAAAGCAACAAAAGGCAAACTCCTCACTCCAAAAAAAAAAAAAATTGACTAAACCCATTTGGATTGCTATTTTCTAGAGTTTCTGTAGAAAAAATATGCTATAACGATTTGATGCATGTGAGATAAAAAATAATTAAAAAATATATTTACAAAAAATGAAATATTTGATAATGTACATTATTTACCGGAACTCATAACCAAGATGAGGAACAAATCTTCTTAATAATAGTTTTCACTCACAAACCCCGTCAATGTTGGAATGGTAACTCGAATGATAAGACTCTGAGGAGGGTACTCTTAGCTTTGAGTATGGAGAAAAATACCAGGCACTCGGGACCGCTATATTGTATGATCTAATTCTAATATTGATGTGAAAACTACGCACTTGCCTAAGTAGCCCAAATATTTGCCCGTATACCACATATGCATGTTTGAGTGGTTATGGTTCGAGGCAGTGGGAGTTGTAGTCGCAGTCGTACGATGGGCAATCGATATGTGGCAAATCAGAGAGTACGAAGCTGGAATTATAGCTGACGGTGTGCTGATGGGCGATTGACCACATGTTCACTTAGGTAGTACCATTGTGTTTGTGAATTGTGACCCAGATATGTATTTGTCTGGTGCAAAGGCATTGGATATCTAGTCCCCTACCTCTGAACCTACTACCATGACAATAACTCGAGAGAACGAGGCATTTCAGTGACCATCAGGGGTGCAGAGAAATCGAGTAGCTTGAATCGAGTTCGCGAGTAGTTTGGTTAGCTACTCGAATCGAGCTCGAGCAAATTCGAGCTCGAGTCAATCTCAAGCTACTTGCTACAGTAAAACGAGTCGAGTTCGAGTAATTAATGGCAAGAAATTTTAGCTCGTGGAGTAGCTCGAGCTTGGTGGCCTATTTGTATATTTTATATATCAATTTACTCTTTTAGGTTTGTTAGTTAGAATATTTACGGCCTTAACCAGTTATGTTGTAATAATAATGAAGCGTGAATAAGTAATTTTGGCTTGTAAACTAAAAACGATGAAATGCATTGCAAACTCTGTCCTTCATTCGCCTTCTTCGTTCCTCTTCAGTCTTCAGTTCACTCTTCAGAGTTCAGCCTTCACTCTCAAATCCCAATCTCAGTCGGGTTTGTTTGGATTGCTTCATATTTCCCCAATTTTATTTGCTTACATCATCTTTACAATTACCAATACACATTTTTATCTTCCCAATATCTTTTTATCTCACATACATCACATCACAAAAAGTGTTACAGTAAAAATATCCCAAATAATTTACAATCCAAACAGACTTGGCTCATCTTCTCAAATCTCAACTGTCACAACTCATAAGGCAGTCGAGACAGCTGAAGTTTTAAACACTTCCGCAGTTGAAGGCTTGAAGCTACTCTTCCTTCTTCCTTCTCCGTAGCGGTAGGTCGCACCGTAGCAGTAGCAGCGTGAGCAGCCCACCAATTTCAACAGCTGCATTTGACAAATTGAGGTACTTATTATGCATTTGTGTAGTAAATATGTGTATTATGAGGTTAAATTTTATAAGTCTAATATTAATTTTTAATCTCCAAACCCTAACCAAAAAAATTGGGGGCTGCAGCCTGCGATTCAATATATTCCATTTGCGTATCCCATTCCCTCTCCATTGCTATACTGGACCTTACAGGAAGCTGATGTTGTTGTTGTTGCTGTTCTTGTTTTGATTCTGCCCGAGAGTTTGTTCTTGTTCTGCTTGCTGTTGTTGTTGCTTTGATCAGAAACAACAGCAAGCATTTGCTATTGTTGTTGTTGTTGCTTTGATCAGAAATTGCATGCCTTTCGATAATTGCATGCCTTTCGAAGGACTGCTGGTGGGATTCAGGAGGCCTATTTTTGGACTTGCATTGAGTTGTTTCTTTCATGAAAGGGGGCGAACAAACAGGCTGACAAATTACAAGATCATTGAGCTCGAGTACTCGAGCACAGTGCTGTGCTCGAGCTCGATCGGATACATGTCAAGTTCGAGTACTCGACTCGAGTTCGAGCTCGATATGCATTCGAGCTCGATCGAGTCGAGTACGATCTTACTCGTGCTTGTCTCGAGTCAATCCCGATCTTCATTGCTCGAGCTCGATCCCTGGTGGATGTTGTCGAGTTCGAGCTCGAGTAGGTTACTACTCGAGCTCTCGACTAGGCTCGATTTCACCCCTAGTGACCATGTATGACAATAACTCGATAGTTCGTGTTGGAGTTTGAGGCAAGCACAGTTGAAGTTTCAATACACTCACATACATTTGTTGTATTATTAATACAATTTTGTTGTGCACGTGAATTTACTTTTTATTTTTTATTTTTTATTTTTACACTGGCTAAATGAATACAATCACCTCTATAAACATGTGCCTACTTTTTTTTTTAAAAAAAAAAAATTAATACAATAGTCGTATTAATTTTACCAAAAAACTAACCGTACCTGTCCGATTGATCCCCTTCTTGTTGGGGTTTGTCTCTTCATTTTTTGATTGGTTTGAAGAGTTAAATAGAAAGTTACCACGGAAAGAAAGAAAAAAAAAAAAAAACTGGGTTTTGCCTGAATGCTTTGATACGATGTATATAGGAAGCACGGTAATTTGTTTGGCAAGATAATCAGAAAGGCAATAAATGATGATCGGGGACGTTTCATTCATGTGTATTTTTGCACACAAATGGAAATATCAGTCGGTTAACTTCCCATTTGGATTTCCTTTCTGCCTGAAATTCTTGGACGAATTTGGAAAATTTCCTAGACACCAGTAACTTACTTACGTATCCTTGCAAGCCTGAAAATGTCTAATCCAGATCGTAGATATCATTGAATAAAACGATTGCCCAAAACTGTAAATCATTCAACCTTCTGGTAATCACATGACCTTTTAATCCATTAATCCTTTTGTTTTTTGTTTTTTTTTTTTTGGGTTCGTTTGAGTATATTATTTTACAATCTAAAGGAAGGAAATTTCAGGTTTCTTGTACACCTTCTTGATTTGTTGACGAATTTAAGATAAGCAGTTCGGCAGTAAAAGGGTCTCCTGTACATCCCAGGTGCAATGCAACTTGAGGTGGCTGCAATTAATGTGTTGGCTGAATTTGTATAATAATAATAAAAAGAAAAGGGAGTGTGTGAAATGTCTTGTGTACATCCCGGGTACAACATTTGCTGATCTGAAGCTGGAGTTGTGCTGGCGTCAATAAACCTTCTTATTCAAAAGATAAAAACTCAATCATGGGGGGAAAAAAAAAAGAAAGGAGGGGATCGGATCCATGTCGAGTTGAAGACATATCATCGAAGCAGGAAATGATTATGAATGTGGGTTTACACGTGCAGATTCACGAACGAGTATGACATGATCTATCTTCTGAATCTAGAAAAGCTGGCCGGAATACGACTGCGTACCTTCTGTCTTTTATAGACGAGTATTAATGGGTTGCAAAACCATTAAAAGCCGAGGTTTCTTGCTAATGCTACACTTGATATGTAACGGGCATGGCACTGAACTGAAGGATTGGTGATCAAATACTCTGATAGTAGTATGATTTTATTGCATCAGCATGTAAAAAGGGTCATGTATTCCAACTGTTCTGAATTTAGTTCTCTGAAGCAAGAATTCATTATTAGGCTCTTGCTGGCTTAGAAATTAAGGTGGAACACGAAACACCCCATCGAAATGTACTGCCTACCGAGATTTAAATTTAATTTATTTCATTGAAATGGCAAAAACAGCAGCAGCTCAGACCGCTGCAATGCCCACCTTCACTCTTTTTCCGTTCTTTCAAGTTCAAGTTTACATCTTAATGCCTTTCCCCTTCTCTTTTGTTGCTGTCACAATCGTTCTTATCATGGCTCTCCGGGCCTCTTGCTGATTCGTGTTAATAATGAAGCTGTGGAACAGTAATTGTTGAGGGCCCGAACGTTAAAGACTGAAGCCCTGCACTTTGAACGCTCATTGATGCAAATGCACATGTCCGAAACTCCGTCGACGTGGTTGTTATGAATCGTCAAGCAAAATTAAGGCCAATACAATATGTGTACTTGCATCAGCTGAGGCAAGGTTGCCTGTTGATTCCACATTTACTATTGCATACCATTTAATTCTGGTACAAGATTTCAAAGTCTCTCATGTGCCTTGTCAATTTCAATTTGCCGCGATGATGACCGTAGGATGTAAACCAGCCTAATCAAGTTGAACGTTTCAGTGTTCAAACTTTTTTGATTATTTTAATGAATTCGAAATTTTATTCACACGCGTCTTGGTTATTTATTATCGAACCAAATTTATATGAGCTTTCTATTGATTTTGAATGTCATCGAACATAAAAATCTATTCAAATTTCACTTGATTAGTTAGGGAACTAAACTCGAACTCGAACGAGCTCTTATCAAACCGAGTTCAATTCAAATATCGAGTAGTTTGATTCATCCTTTAGTCCTAGATGACTATTTTGCTTCGTACTCCAGTCTGTGACTCTTTTCCAACTCGTTCGCCAAAACTCCAACATTTGTTGTAATTAAGTGGCTTCAAATTTATTATTATTAGTAAAAATAAGCAAATATGTATAACTTGAAGCATATTACAGTGCTCGTGGCAAATGAGATGGGCAGTAATTTTTCCTCAAAATGGTTCTCCCAACTAGGGGTGAGCGCGGGTCGGATACCCGCCCCCATTCACCATTTGGCTGATTCGACCCGCACCGTGCGGGTCAGCCATTTTCTGACCCTTACCCGTCCCGCATATCAACGGGTACCTGATTATAGGGTACCCGCTGAGATAGGGTCAGGTCAGCGGGTATCCGCCCCACCCTATTTATCATTTAATTTTTTTTAAAAAAATAATTTATACCAATTTAATTTTATATTTTACACATTCATCTAAGATTTAATAATTTTTTTTTTCTAAAAAAGGTTTCCCACCAAGAAACAAGCATGTGAAGAGAATATAAGATAAAGGCAAAAAAATTAAAAGAATTCAAAATCAATAAAAGTTTGAAATAAGTAGCATAATTTTTAATATATATATGTTCCACATTAATTAAAACTTCTTTCTATAAAATATAAGATCATGACCTCTACAAATGAATCTTGTAAATAAACTATAGTCTCTCATATTTGTAATGCAATTTGTTCAATAAAATTACTTATTTAGTTCTAAATTATTATTTTATAGTGTGTGTATAAAAATAAAAATAAAAAATATATAAATGCGGGGCGGATCGGGTACCCGCGGGATTTTAATTATGTGACCCTAACCCGCCCCACATCTTAGCGGGTATCCGATCCTCTTTTGATCCGATCAAATAATAAAAATTGGATATCCTAATTTTCGGATCGGATCGGATCGAATATGACGGGTTTTCGGATTAGCGGATAATTTTGTCCACCCTTACTCCCAACATTCCAGCCTCATACGTTGAGCATCTGACTATAAAAGTGAAATCCATTATCCTGAACCGATTAATGATCTTTTAAGAGTTTTCCGATGAGCAAATTGCTTGAGCCATCAGGTATCTTGGTCATGACATCCTTCCTTGTCTGCCTATATCAGCAAACAGATAAGTAAAAATAAGAAAACGACACTGATTAAAAGCAATGAATTAGATGGTAGGGTGTCTAAGTATTAAGCTAAGTGAGTAGCTAAGCTAAATTAGTACCATCTTATCCGAATTGAACCACACCTTTCATGTACCATATATGTTAATCACTTGTACAATTGTGATTAAGTTTTATTCTGGGTGCTTATTTAGGATAGAATCCTCATGGTGAATGTAACCTTTTCTTGTCACTGTATTGCAAAATGGTCATCATCATCGCCTAAACCAAGGCTAATTTTATAGCAGTTCACAGTTTCCAGTGATTCAATTGGGTTTGCATCAGAGTTTCATTGTCAGATGGCCCACATAGCAGTTCACAGTTTCCAGTGATTCAATTGGGTTTGCCTCAGAGTTTCATTTTCAGATGGCCCACATTGCTTTCTTCATCTTCCCTATTTTTTTTTTTTTTTCTGGTACATGCTGAAGTGTCTTAAGTTTATGGGCTGGGACCAATTACTAGGCCTACTTAATCAATGTCATTTGGACTGTAGTAGATTAATCAATTAATGGGCTTTGACAAATTTAGATTGACAGGGGTCCATTTAATGTTATTTCGACCCTTCGAAATAAAATCATGGTGAAGCAATCATCTATATCACAATTGTCATGTACCCGATTTTTTGGCCCATTTTGCGTTAATATACCTACCGTGGCCATACTGTATTTTCATAATGAACATCCATCCTTGAGAGTTCATATGCAGCGGACATTTTGGCCCACCTTGATTGGCAAAAATTGGAGTTCTATAGAACCTCCCTGCATTATTTATCTTGAAAACAGTCGCAGGCCCTTAGCCCATGGGGCCCCATTCATAAAGGTGTTGACTGTTGCTCAATCACTTACCAGAATTAAATGATGGGATAATTTCAAAAACCTTCCCTGAGATTTCTAACTATTGCAGGAAGCTCCCTTCTAGTTTAAAAAATTACACTTACCTCCCCTATGATTAGTATTTCAATAACAATATAGACCCAATATGCTAACTTTTTCCTCAAAAATCCTAAAATACCCCATTGTTACTTAGAAGGAGAAAAAACAAACTAATAAATTCTTTCACATTGCAACTGTTGTAAACGACATGACCACCACCTTAACGAATTCAATAAAAACTATTTCACCTTAATTCCCATATTCTTACAATTTTGACAGTCTACTATTGCCGCCCTAAAGCTTCCCATGCAAATCAACTGTGACAATTAAAGTATGCATTCAACCTAATATTTAGCCTCATTTTTTTTTTTTTTGCCTAAATTTAATGTTTGAATTGACCAATGTCACTATTCAACCTTGTTGTTACTACAATAATGTAACCTACCAAGAATACCAACATAGAGCAATCAAAAGCAACACTAGAGACCACATCCATGTCTTTAGACAAATCTGATTATATTTTTCGTATCTCAAAATTTCTTTTAATACAATTGGTATAATATCGTAATATTCTTTAATCCATATTCCCTTTTTAGCTATCATTTTTTTCTTGTATGTATTATATATCACCGCCATCTTTTTCTTTTTCATTTAGTTTGACAACAAATATGATTTGACAACTTGTCATTTTGTAATTTCAATTCAATAAGCATTCATTTGGAGCTATGTACTAGGGAAAATATTTTCAATCCAACCAAACGGACCCTTAATCAAATGAATGCTTCAACAAAGTTTCAATCTTCGGAAAAGCCCTCCTAGAATTGACTCAATTTAGCTCGAAATGAAGTACTAAAATTCCGTTGTTCGTGCTCTTTTTCTTTTTCCTAAATTTCTCTCTCTCTGTGGGTCTGCATATAAGCAAAAGAAAACTATACTACTTCCTCCGTCCCACTTTGATAGTCTTGTTTCTTTTTTCACACAGTTTAAGAAAAAGTAGTTAATTTTGTTAGAAAAATATATTTAAATTGCTATTTTCCTAAAATACCCTCACATTAAATATGGTACAACTTTATGGGAACTTGAATTGATGGTAAAAAAAAAAATCAACTCACATTAAATGTGATAGGTTTATAGTAACAACTACTTACATTGAATAAGGGTATTTTAGGAAAATTAAAATACAACTACATTTTTCAATTGGAAAGTGGACTGTAATTTGGGACAGATGAAAAAGGAATACAGGACTATCAAAGTGGGACGGAGGAGTATTAAATTTGACTGTGAAAAGGAGAGCTATCTCAGAAATTGTGCCCCAAAAGTTGTTTCCGTGGCAGGTTAATCGGAGACATCATGAGATATGAATAGGCGCACACGTGGCGATTAACTGATTTGCGTGGTCATGCAGTTAGCAGAGAATGGGAGGTGGAATCCATTTAAAGCAGTCAACGACTCAAATGAGATTTTGCTTTGCACTTTGCAGAAGGAATATGAAAGAAAGGGATTGAAGGAAGGTAAGGACACGTGGATTGTTCCTTGTTGGGGGCTGTTTGTCGGGTTGGAGAGTGAGTGAGTGGACAAACGCAAGGGAAGGCTCCGCATGAGATTGGATTTTTGCAAGTGTGAGAATTAATTCTAGTGGTACTGGTAAGATCTTTGATGATCTCCCAATTGATCATTGATGGTGGATGCACCAGCGAGTGCGCCATTCTCACACCAACCAGCTACCCTTTTCTTTTCTGGGTGGTGTTGTGGTGACTTTCCTCTGCTTTGTAGCATAAACTGCAGAATCAAGGGTGATGATCATTGATGATGCGCTTGGCCACTCTCTCTTACGCGAACTAGATACTACTGGTGCGAATTCAGAGCACCGCAGAAGTCAGGGGAAAATTTTCTTGGAAATGAATTTTGGCTATGAGTATTGATTGGACCTCAGAATCTGTTGGTGATCCTCACATTTTTAAAATTGCCCTTAGCAAAGTAATCCGTGCTGCTGCATAATGAACTTATCATATGCCAGTGGCTGATAAACGCACATCGATGTGTGTGCAATAAAGAAATGCACAATATTTATAGCAAATGAATTTTACATACATATTTTATTGCTAAAGAAAATTTTATATAGCTTCCAAATTGTTTTGAAAAAAGGGTTAATCACATTTTATCCCCTTAAAGAATACCCCATTTCTCAGTTTACCCCCTAACCTTTAATTTTGCGCACTTAACCCCCTTTAGGACTAAATTGCCCTTGCATTATTTTGACTTTTCATTTACTTTGTTTTCCTTTCTTTTATTTCTTTTTCTCTTTCTTTTTTATTTAATTCTTCCTTTTTCCCACAAAAATTTCCACCTCAATTATTGAAATTAAAAAAGAGGAATTGCAGAGACCTATCTTCTCCTTAAATGATTAAAAAAAATATTCAAATCACTTTCCTAAAATACAATTTTGTTAGCCTTTCAATTCTTTTAATTTTGGGTTTTCCTCTTTCCTTTCTAGTTTCTCATTTTATTCCCAAGAAAATATTTTAAGATGATGTGACCTGATTAATAATCATCAATTGAAAATTGTGACACGTGGCATTATACAAAAAATCAAAATTAGTTTTTGATGTCTTTTAAACCTTCATCCAAAAATATGCAATTACAAACTCAAAACAAAAATTTTCGTTGAAATGGAATTTCTATTAGGAAGGATGAAAGAGAGAAGAAAAAGAAAAAGAAATAAAAGAAAGGAAAACAATTTTATCTTATGATATTTTCTTGAGAATAAAATGAGAAACTAGAAAGGAAAGAGGAAAACCCAAAATTAAAAGAATTGAAAGGCTAAAAAAATTGTATTTTAGGAAAGTGATTTGAATATTTTTTTAATCATTTAAAGAGAAGATAGATCTCTGCAATTCCTCTTTTTTAATTTCAATCATTAAGGTGAAGATTTTTGTGGAAAAGAGAAAGAATTAAATAAAAAAGAAAGAGAAAAAGAAATAAAAGAAAAGAAAACAAGGTAAATGAAAAGTCAAAATAATGCAAGGGCAATTTTGTCCTAAAGGGGGTTAAGTGAACAAAATTAAAGGTTAGGGGGTAAACTGAGAAATGAGGTATTGTTTAAGGGGATAAAATGTGATTAACCCTTGAAAAAATGATTATTATGTTGATAGTTACTTGGGAGAAGTTGCATTGAAAATAAATAACGTTTAAATAGTAAATTAAGAAATGCTTATAGGTAACTATCTTTTATAAGAGCAAAAATGGAAGTGCATAAAGTGACATAAAATGTTTACATCAAACTATTTTCTCTCCCTTTGTATATAGTATATATTATAGGTTTTGAAAAGGGTAAAAATTAAAATACATGAAGTGACATAAAATATTTATATCAAACCCTCTTATCTTCCTTTATGTATAGTATAGATAGTACACTTTCGTCCGCTTTTTTTTTTTTTTTGAGAGATTTTCAATCCATTTTCTTGTAATTACAATCTCTTCTACCTGTATCACCCAACCAAGCCTCTCATCTGCTTACCTATACAAAATTTACAACTTCATTTACATGTGTTGAGTGATCAAGTCAACAACTATATTGATACTACAATCTTTTGGAAAATATATAGCAGCAATATCTTGTTATAATCTTGAAATTCAATCGAGATAATGTATGCATCGGTAAATTTATATACTAATTGTTGTCTGTAGTATAATTCATGAATTCCCATACATAACTCCATTTACATTTTTGCACTCTGTCAAGTTATTATGCTTACCAATTCAATCAAAAGCCAGACTCTAAGTGCTACAACGCTGCCACGCTCATCGATAATGACAGAAGGAAAAGACAGAAAAACTTGTCTGAATGTGTTTTTGGTTAAGTGCTTGGGTATCTAGGCATTAAATTAATCGCAAGAGAGGCCAGGTTGGGACATTGAACATGCCAAACCTATTCCACATCCTAATGTGCACGTCAAAATCCATACCAGTGGTTCGAGTTTTTATATACCCGAAAAGATTTGGATTAGAGATGGAATCCCTTTTTTTTTATTTTCTTTTTCCTCGTAAGCAATGGCGTGGGACTCTTTTTTTTTTTTTTTTTTGGGTTTTTGGGCATAAATTTGTACATGTGCATACGTTTATAAACTACCACAAGTTGAGTCCACTCTACGATTTGAATTAGATTAAGATTTAAGATTGAATAAATTTACATGTTCTAGGGAAAGAGCCAACACAATTATTTATTTATATATATATATATATATATTTTTTTTTTTTCTGGACTGGCTTTTCAGCCAAACAGTCGACTACGTGGCTTTTCGGCCACTTCATTTCCACTACCAAATACTAGTAATTGCAACAAGTTTCTGGTTCTATGAAAACAAATCCGGCACGAACGCTCATTAGAGCTTTTAAGAGGATACATTTGAAATTCCAACCAACCTGCTATGCTACGTACGACTAATAGAGCTGTTACCCTTCTTGTCGATGCGATCTGCAATAATAATTTGACAGCCTCAACAGCTAACTCATCTCCAAAACCAAGAAATTGACAAAAACTTCATATATACAAGGAGTCACTTAAAGCAAATTGTAAACAGTTCAATGAGTTCCTCGGTATTTCCTATTTTGATTCAAAATGACTCGGGTGGAAGGAAAGAGGAACCATTAAGGAGAACCTAGAGCATAAACCTATTCGTGCAATCAGGAGAAGCAGATCGCATGATCAGCAACTGGCTCCTGCATTTTGACGTCTCCTATCTTTCCTTCAGAGCTTCCAGTTGTCGTAGTTCAAAAGGGCCTATTGGAAAGGGTCATCTAGGTTTAATCTGGAAAACTCTGTTGTACCAAATGGAATGAAGGGTCATATGGAAGAGATCATACTTCACAGGCTTTGCATGCCAGAGAAAATGTTGCTGAACCTTTCTCACCCCAGATTGCATTTCAAGATACTTTGCCTCAGGTATGGATAGGAGAATTTCTTTCAAGTTAGGTATGTCTTTTTCTGCAAGGATTACTGAAAATGCACTCCAGTTTAGGACTTCAAAGAATGGTGGTACAAAATTATCAGATATAATCACTGGAACACACTCGTAAAATATGGCTTCAACCACCCTTGGGCTGTTGACTTCATAGCCCCTGGGACAGATACAATACTTGCTGCTTTTCATGTGCTGGATGTAGTTCATTTTGCTGGCTACGCCAGGAGGCATTGGACCAAAGATCTTCATATCGGGGTCTTTGTCCTTCCAATGTTTAAGCAAGATCGGACGCAAATAACCATGCATGTTGCCTGCATAGAAAGCAACAGTATGCCTCTCTGATGCTGGCTTTCCTCCAAGATCTCTAAGAGGATTCCGCGCAGAACGGACATATGTTTCTGGAAGGGAAACATCCCTTCCTATTTTAAAACCTAACGTAACATCAGCATTGCACAGTGCTTTCATGCAATGTTCCATGTGGTGCCTTGTCTCATATGGAGCCTACGCAATCAAAAATGACATCATGACACATGCTCTGGAAATAGATTTCTAGGTTTATGAATACATCAAGAAAGCAGCGCATTATAACAGAAGATACGAGTATCATCCCACCCTAAGCAGTAATTCTTAATGGTAAAAAGGACATCAAATAGCAAAGAGATGCATATTCTCCGCTTTATGCATGCGTCTCTCTTGTAGGGGTATGTGTACTATATCTCATGTTTAGATTGTACTAAATATTTAGAAAAAGAGGAGAAAAGCATATTATCTTTGTGAACCGCAGAAATATTTGCCAAAATTATCCCAAAACATATGAAGAGGGGAAGCATTACCCAATCATGACAAGCAACCAGAAAATGATCTGCCCCTCCAGTTCTGTTCCAGTAGCGGTACTTGGATGAAATTTTTTCAGAGTAATCCCTCAAATACTGGCGGAGGTTTGTACGATTATGTGAATTACGCACATAAAGTGTGTATTCAAGCATTCTAGAACTGAAGGGCATATAAAAAAGGTGTGCCCTTCGTGGATCTTTCACAACAAAACGCTTATTTCCCTCCATCAGTTTCATAAACCATCCTTCTGATGCATATAATCCTTTGAGGATTGGTTGATGAAAAATGGGTTTAGTTCCTTCCTTGTAGACATGAATCTTAAGTATTTGTTCCATAAGCTCATAGCTCCTGTCACATAGTAATGCTGGAATTAGGACATATACCATTTGAAGACAAACCTACTCGTGCAAACTAACAAATTGACAGACTAAAACTCCATAAAACTGATGTACTAACAGCTGTAAAATATATGTTGACTCCATTTTCTAGCATCCAATATTCACTCCAACACCCATCAGAATTTCAAACTCAAGAGATTCAACAATTTCTGTAACTTAAATTGGTATAGAGGTGATCACTGTATGAACCTTCAGGATTCATAAAGTACAGGGTACAGATGAAAGGAAGTATCAGGAATGCAAGTATGCAAAGAGCAACACTAGAGGTGTACCAAGTGTTTGTTGTCTTTATCTGTTCATCGTTAATTTATTTCTGAATTACATTACACCATAATCTTGCAATTTCACACTATAAGTTGACTGGCTTTATTGAATCAGTCCCTGAAGTAAAGAAGAAGAACGCAAGGAAGGTGCTGTATTTAACAGGCTGTGATGGAACAAGTGATAGTTCTCAAGTTCAATAGTATCCGACAAAAGCACTTACTTCTTGAAAGTTGAAACATTTCGAAATAATGGAGCATAAAGTTCTCGGTCATTTCTTATAACTGGAGCATTCTCAATCTGTGCCTTCGCAGACAATATTTCACGGTCACGTTCTGATGACCATCGGGGTCTCTACAATAAAAATTGAGGAGCTGAGTTATACATATAATGCAAAAACCAAAGCTTTACAATAATGACACTGAGTTTGAAATGGGAAGGTCTACCATTGCACGGGAACGAGCACGGCGATGGACTAGCAACCGCTCCATCTCAGGGATTGGTGTTATCGTTTTTGGAGGCATTTCACACTTCATCTTCTTTTTAGCCAGGTTCCTTACTAATGCAGAATTATTACTTGAGCCAGTAGCATGAGTATGCAGGAGGACACTACTCCCCTCAGACTCAGACGGAAGCGCTATCGTTTCTTTTTCCCCTAAAGATGCATCAAAATTAGAACTATTGACAATGCTTACATTTGATGCCAAGTTTCCTGAAAATGTTACATTAACCAATGAATTGGCGGAGGTCAATGCAGTTTTCATCATTATACTCGAACTGGGCATTTTGTCTGATAAAGTATGATTATTTGGCTCCACAACCTGTTCAAGTGACAGGCTGGCCTTAATTCCACCATTGTTTTCCAAATCAAAATCACGAGCTTGATCACCACTTTCCACTGAATCCAATTCATCTTTGTTCCCTATCTCATATGCCACGTCATTGTCTAGATTGGCATCTTCAACAAAATCAACAGCATTATCAATACCTTTGCTATCAGAAAGAACTTGATTTTCTTTCTCAGTTTCCTCGGTCATAATTATTTCGTCATCTCGACTGCCAGCAATGGCATCTGTTTGCCCCACCCGTTTGATGCTCCGAGTGAGTAGAGATTTGTTGGCCAAATTTGACCCATTATCAATAAGAGGATCATCAAGAATCATAGACTTGCCGGCAGCTGATTGCTTAGAAATAAGCTCGACCTTCTCATGTACAGTTCCGTCAGGTATAAGAGATAGAAGAGCATTGCCATAAGGAAGTATTAGGGACTGACAAAACAAATGAGTAGCAGCCACCAAACCTACCATCAATAGCCATTTCCATTTCTCAAACTGATATATCCTTCGAATAGGGACAGTGTAATCCATATTAGAGATTCAGCCAAAAGTATACCATGGGCCGAGGCGATCAAGAAACTGAAACTACTAATTATAGCCTGAAAAACATAAATTTGAAATTGCTATTGGATGCCAAAAGCTAGTCAAAGAACACCATTAAAAAAGAAGAAGAAGAATGAAAGAAAAGAAAAGCTTGGCACTATTGGACGTTGAAACATCCAAAACCTCAGAATGGGTCCGTGGGTGTCAACTTAGATATCTAAAATCTATTCCAGCAAAAGATCTTATTGATTATGACCATGAGAAACCTTGATGGCCTAATCGATCCTTAATTGAGTATCAAAAGAACCTAAAATGAGCCGCATTTTTGGCAACCATCTTCCCCTAAAACAACTACCATCACAATTCCAACCACAGAATCACCATTAACCAGCAAGACTCAAGGCTAAAGGCGTAACAAACAAATAAAAACGACTAAATCAAGTATATTAAACACATTAAACAAAAGGATTGGGGTTTTAAACCGCAAAATGGAGCCCAGAATTCTTCAAGAATTGTATTATACTCAAAGGAGTACCTCAGTCGGCGCGCGTGATCCGAGTGCAGAGAGAGGAAGCAGAGGTACCACCATGCAAGCAGAAACTCGAGTACTAGTACCACTAGCCTGGAGAAGCAACATGCATCAAAATCCAAGAAGCCGTTTTTCCGTCACTGTCGGTTCTCGAGAAAGAGAGACCTTTGGCTGGTTTAGCTAAGAAAAGAAAAGATACTGTGCCTTGATAATAAACTAAGCTAGACAGCCACAAGAAACAACAAGTAGTACACAGCATTCGAGTGGAAAACGTAACCACCCACCACCACTTTGGGCTTTAAAACACTTTAGATTTCCTTGTTATTAGTACTTGCTTATTAGATAAGTAGTATAGACTCTGTAGCAGAGAGCCCTTATCCATCCAGAGTTATAAGACCAAACGAAAAAAGATTTTTTCTCTGCTTGCGTTGAACTTTGTGATAATCGTTTGGTTTGAGCTCTCTTCTTCTTCTTCTATTTATTTAATGCTTTTGGATTAATTGATCTTAAGCAATTTTCCTGCTTGCTTGAGTAAGATAGTTACAGGAGGAGAATATTCAAATGGCGAAAGTTTAGCTTATTGCTGATATTTTAATTTTTAATGAATTGGCTGCATCTGGGACCTGCGGGAAGTAGCCATTATTGAGCTACTTTCTGGCTGCAACTTTTTTTTTTTTTTTTTTATTTGAAATATTGCTGCAAGCACTGCAGACTCACTCTGTCACACCCAAATAACTTATTACGTTGCAGTTACCAGCCTTTGTTATCAGCTTGGGGGTGGCCACCACTAAACATTAAAGTTTGGCGGTATAAGTGGCAAGGATTTAAAAAATGATAATTAATAGAAAGGGTGTCAATGTAAGTGTCAGAAACCTCGACCGAAATCTCGACCAAGGGAGGTTTGTGAAATTATCCCTTATTTCATGCTTTCAGAAAACTTTTGGTTTTGACTTGTAAAAAGTAGTACACACCCATTACTAGATTTTGAACATTATATTATACTACTCGTTAATTATTGTATAATCAAATATTTATCCTGCAATTAATTATCAATAGACACTGCTGTTTAATACGCTCACACTATGTCCCTTCAACTGTAGACACTCTTTTTATTGAATTCAAATTCATTAAACACTCATTAGACAAATCCTTTTTTTCTTTGGTTGTGTTTTTGTTAAGATAAATTTAGTTTGTTGTCTTTTTTTTTTCAATCTGGCGACTTTAATATTTTGGTCGACCGAAAAAAGGACTTTGATTTTGGTTGACAAGTCAGCGGGGATGGTTGAGTTGTACTGCGTGACAGAATGGAAAGAATTCAAGATTCTCCACTTATACACTAAAACTAGAAAAAGACAAAAAAAAATGAGCAGAAGCCAGCCAATATTCAAGCACCAAGTACTCTTGCTGGCATTTATTGGGTCAACGGCCTTATGCTAGAATTTGAGATGGGGTTTAGATTTCGAATCATTTGGCGCTGCAATGCGGATGCCTTTCGTCTTGACTGCAGGGGGGGGGGGGGGGGGACAATCTATTAAAATAAAATAAAAAGAAAAAGGAAAAGATAAGAATGAAATCTGCTTAATTTATGAACTAAGACCAATAGTACATGACTATTACACGCAGAATCATAAAAAGAAAAGTGTCAAATGGGTAAATTAAATAAAGTTGGCTGACTTTTTTGCAAGATAAATGTTAGTAATTAATTGAATTGCGGGTAACTAAGTAATTGAAAGATCAATTACAAGTTCAAACGCCCAAGTCCGGTACCCACGGGCAGGGCGGCAGAAAAGGGGCCAAATCTGTGAGACGAATTTTTATCTGCTGAAAGTAACACAAAAATGTCAACATACAAAAAACAATAATGACGAGTTCCATGGAGGCAAAACGAAAAATACAAGAAAATAATAATAATAATAATAATGTCATCATGGATGGTTTTCGCAATAGTGCTTTTCTTCAAGATTATGTCATCAGCTAATTTTAAAATTCTTGTTAATCACGGATTGCATCACTAGCTTCGTGCAGTATGGTCCCTGTGATGTTTTCCACAGCTGAAACCTTTTTTCAGTAATCCGGACTTCCTCATCAAGATCAAGATTTTACCTGGAAAACTCTGTTGTACCAGATGGAGTGAAGGATCATGTAAAATAAGTCATACTTCACAGGAACTTTGTGCCAGAGAAAATGCCGTTGCACCATCTTTAATCGATTCTGCATCTCTATATACTTCTTTTCAGGAATCGAGAGAAGCATGTTCCTCAAGTTTGGGATATCTTGCTCTAATACAAAGACGGCAAATGATTCCCAATCCAAAATCTCAAAGAAAGGAGGCACGTAGTTATCTGATATGATTACAGGAATACATCCATAATATATGGATTCTATAACCCGTGGGGTGTGCACCTCGTAGCCCCGAGCGCAAATGCAATATTTGCTGCTTTTCATGAACTCTCTATATCTTTGTTTGCCGTCAGGATCACGAGGCATTGGCCCAAATATCTTCATATCTGGCTCTCTGTCATTCCAGTACTGTAGCAAGATAGGACGAAGATAACCGTGCATGCCCCCCGCAAAGAAAGCTAAAGTAGGCCTCTCCGAAGGCTGGTTCCCTCCAAGGTCTTTTAGAGGGTTCTCTGCTGAAAGAATGTAGGTAACCGGCAGAGACACATCCTTCCCTATTTCAAAACCTCTAGCAATGTTGGAATTGCAGAGGGCTCTAATGCAGCTTCCCATACTATTCCTTGTGAAACCTGGGCCCTACAACACAAAATTTTTCTTCGTTGAGGAACAAGCTTACCATCTGTTCAAAACATATGCTAAGGGGAAATGTTAAAATGCCGAATTTGCTTAAATGAAGTAACTACATTGATGATAATTTATTGAGTTACAACAATACAATCAACAAGAATGGCCATCCTAAATGGACTAAAAGCTTTTCACCAAACTGTTGCAGGATGACAGGTAATGCATGCATGCAAAACATCTAAAGGGATCAAAAGCTCGAACCAAAAAATCTGGAGGAGTCAAAAGCTTGAACTCCTAGAGAGTTCTAGATTTCAAGTGCAAGTATCATCTTGTAGCCAGAGAATTTAACAGCCAGAAAATAGCATCAAGTTTGATATTGAATTCATCAATGACATCATGGAGGTTAATTCATATTCCTACCACCAGCCATAAACAATTCACCACGTACCCAATCATGGCAAGCAACTAGAAAATGATCTGCTCCTTTGGTTCTGTTCCAGAAGCGGTACTTACTAGCTATAACATGCACGTAGTTCTTCAGATGATTCTCTAAATCCCTATGACTTGTGAAGTTCTGTTGATACAGAACACTCCGCAGCCTTCGAGAACTAAATGGTAAATAAAATAAGTGTGCTTTTCTGGGATCCCGAACAACAAATTGCCTATTACCCTCCATCAGTTTCATGAACCATCCTTCAGAAGCATAAATTCCCCTGAGATGTGGTTGATGAAATACCGGTTTGTCCCCTTCCTTATAAATATACACTCTGAGCACACGCTCCATCAATTCATAACTTCTGCTACACACATTAGGAGGAGTCAGACCTACATAAGATAGCTTCAATCTAACTATTAAATTGGTAATTTCGTATTCAAGGCTAAAGCTTCGACTCCCCAAGGCATGCCCGGACATATAGGTTTCTGAATCAATGTTTTGACTCAGATAGAATATTGAAAATTTCTGTGTAAGCGTTGCAGAGCACATAACACAATACAAATAGAATAGGCGTCTTGAAGAAAATTAAAGCACATGATATACTAATGTAGAATTCAATTTGAAGTCAACAAAAAAAAATATCAATTACCAATTTCTGGGAGTAATGGGTATAAGAAAGGCTAGCATGTAAATTACCCACCTTACAAACATGGAATAATTGCGGAAAAGATAAGCATAAGCTCTAGGAGCATTTCTTATTACAGGAGCATTTTCAATCTGACGCCTTGCATTTTGAAGCTCCTTGTCACGAGCAGAAAACCATTTTGGTCTCTATAACAAATTAAACTGAGAGATCAAACATAGAAAATAGAAAACTGACCACCATTGTTCATATTGAAATAATCTCTAATCCAAATTACCGGTAAATTTGCAGGTGGAGAGCCAAGATGCAACAAGATAGTCATGTCAGATATGGATTTTGTCCTTCTATTATTCTTCTTTATGAAAGGTTTGCCAAACATTCCCGAGCTATCTTTTGGTGAAAGTGAAGCAACTTGTAGTAAGCTATCACCTTGTTTGTGGGATTCCAAGTCAAGATCTTTCTTGTCAGTGTGTACTACAGAAATGTTGACAGCAGGGTATGGTACTGCAGTATCTGAAGCATCAGCAACAGACTCCAATCCAGTAGTCAAAGCCATTGGAGACATAAAATTGACTACACTTCTGATTGATCCTTTTGTCAAATTTGCAATTTCACCTGGGGCAAGGCTTTCAGAAACATCATCTTTTAATTTCTTTACGTGCTCTGTGAACTCAAGTCCAGTTTCTAGGCCCTCTAGTATAGGATTGTCCTCTGGTTCATTTAAGTACATCATTTTTGCAATTTTATCAGATGTTGATCCCCGGCCAGATGTGAACTGAGTTGGTAACTGTCTCTCCTTCTCCAAGTAATCACCTGTCTGTCCTCCCACCTCCGTTGAAATATTGTGGCCTTGATGCGATCCTTCTTCTTCTTGTACAATGAGAGCATCTTCATCCCAACCAGAAGCACTGTTGCCATTGGCCTTACCATTAAAAACATCTGCATTGGTCTGTTGCGAAATATTTGAAAGGATGGTTTTGCTAAAAATCAAGCTGATATTTGCATGTGATGGAACTGAGATGTAGTTTTGATACGGAATTACCAAAATCTGAGAAAGAATTATAAGGATGGTAATAATGCCAACCACATAAAACAATCTCTGGTTTCTGACAGTACACATTCTCTCCATCTGAGACCTGTTTCTCATGCTACACAGTAACAGCTAACCAAGAAACGACTGTAAGGTTGATTGACTTGGATGCACCACCGAAACTAAAAACTGATCCGCCAGATTCATCCCATGTCCTGGAACAACAAATATGAAGCATGAACACAAGTAAATTCTACAGGCCTACAAGTTATACCTTTGATTTTGGTTTATCCAACAAAATTATGGTAATTTTTTCAAATGTTTTGAATTTTGTTAGAAATCAAATAAATATTGATACTTCTAGGAAGAAGTTAAATCCACACCTAGTATAAGTTTCAGAACTAATAGCACAAATCAACAATTTTCTCATGATCCTTCCGTGGAATATGCTCATGCCTGCTAAACTCAATCTTCGCTCTTCATATTCTCATATTTAGTTCAAGCATTCATCATGCGCAGCAATCATAAGGCAGGCAGGAAGGATTTTTTTCCCATTTTTTGGGCTGCATAAAGATGACTTCAATACTTCTGGAACTTAACAGAGGTTTCAATACTAGTAATTTAATTAGTAGTAAGAGTCACAATAGTTTAGCATACAGCCCCACAACTACAGCTGAACAATCCTTGAACCTCATCTTCAGTTAACTTTAGTTTCATAGAAGTTTGCAAGATACATAATCCCCAGTAATTTAAAGAATGTAAAGCATTTTCAGTTAGCTCAAGCCTCAAGGTCAGCAAAAAGACGGCTCGATTTCCTATTGCTACAATTTACAGCAGCAAACTTGAAAGTCAAGAATCCCAGAAATTAAACTCATTTCTAGATTCTACCATTGCAAACACACGAGGATTTCAAGTGGGAAATTATCAAATTTCTAGTTACTTTAATCTACTAGGGGTTGAGGAATAGTTCAAACACTAGCTAAAAGTGGCAAAACGGCCACAAAGATTCAATCTTTTGTTTAAAATGATGAGCCAAAGATATTCAGAAATATAAAAGAACATCAAATTTTGAGCTCCTGTAAAGTTGACGACTTATAGGAAGAGGTTCCAAGATACCTGAGAAAACTTTTATCATCTGCTGCTCCAATTATTAGAGTCAAAAGCTGAAGACCCATTGCCAATATTCCAACCAACGTGAGGAGGTTGACCATTCCATAATTGCACTCAGCTGTCTCCACACTTACGGAAGCTTCGGCTTGGTGGAGTTGGTACACAGGAGACTGACGAAGTGACAGAAGTGACCGACGGCCTCACCCAGCCTCCCACCGAGCAACAAGAAAGAAAGAAAAGAAGAAAACAGTCCGGGGAAGCAAACAAACGAATCCCCAGCCGCCACGCGGAGGACGACCACGCCGACGTGGACACCGGGCTTCCGCCCTTAGTCTATATGGTTAATAATCACAGCGAACGGAAGCAAAAGTTCAATCCGACGTCGTATGATGACCTTTGTTACTTCCATTTTTGGTAAATATAAATGCACTTGTTCTCTCGTGCTCTAAGTTGGATGAAAGGATTTTTTTTTCTTTTCTTTTATTAATAAAGTTGTACAAATTCTAAATACTTGTCAAGTAGTTTTGATTTAGTAATTAATTTGAAACTCATGATTAAACGTTATGAGTTTTAAATTTGGTAATTTTTTTTTGCTTTTGGTTCCTTGAGCTTTCCAAAATACTAATTTGAGAATTAGGGGGTTTTGAAATGTTCTAGTTTCATGAAATCAAGTGAATAAAGAGAAAATCCTGGTTAAATTTATTCCAATAATTATCAGTAAATTTTTTTTTCCTGTTAAATGAAAAAACCCAGGAAAAAAAAAAAGTAAAAGAGTTCTCTTTTTTCATTTTTACCCAAAGGGGAACAAAAATCGTATTCCTGTCCTGCCGAAACTACCCTTGGCATTTCACCTGATTTCCAGTTCAAGAAATCATCATGTCTTACTTCCCAGCAAGTATTTGCTCGACCCAGCTGAAGCTGAAGGAGGAGTTGAACTGGAAAATAGAAACGTCTCCCTCCGTCGGGGAAAATTATAGCTTTATGCTTATAGTGATCAAAGTTTGAAGCTTTTTTGAGGAATATTCAGCCAAAAATGGCCTTGAGACCAGTAATCCAGTTTCCGGTATTCGTCCCACCACCACCCAGCCCTCCAAACCACCGCCCAGCCTTTGAAGTCCGCTTCTCACGGTGGAACAACGCCAACGCTCAGAAATTCATCCGCCGCGAACGCACCCAAAAGGAAATTGAAGACCAAATCCGCTCCCAAAGACGCTTCGATTCCGCCTTCAACATTGCCCATAATTACAACCCGGCACCTCCCACCCCTACCTTTAAATCCACCGGCACCCCTTCCTCTCCTTCCCACCCTTCAATTCCGGGCAAAAAGTCGAAATACTCCAAAAACCCACAAAAACCTAGACTTCCCTTTGATCACCCCGCATTTAAACCCGTCCTTAAACACAAAAAAATACCAGTTAAAAGAATTAATCCTAGCCGAACGACTGACGAAAGTACTAAAGCTGAAGAACAAGAAAAATTTGCTCCCAACGTCAAAATTGATGAAAAAGGGTTGTCATATGAATTTCCTGAAGCTCCATTTCTTTATCAGTATAGTTATACCGAGACGCCCAAGGTGAAGCCGGTGGGGATCAGGGAGCCGCTTGTGGCGCCATTTGAGCCAGGTACTATGGGGAGGCCGTGGACTGGGCGGAAGCCGCTGCCGCCGAGTAAAAAGAAACTGCCGGAATTTGATTCTTTTCAGCTCCCTCCACCTCATAAAAAGGGTGTGAAGCCCGTCCAGGCACCGGGCCCATTTTTGCCGGGAACTGGGCCAATGTATGTGAAGTCTAGAGAGCAGCTATTGGGGGAGCCCTTGACCAAAGAGGAGATTAAAGCGCTTGTTGAAAGCTGCAAGAAATGGAAGCGCCAGCTGAATATGGGTAATAATCAATGCCAACCTTGTTTTTTGATATTAAGGTTATGAGATTATGATCATTCTGTATTCAAGTTTTCATTATCTGCGTTTAGTTATTGATTGGTGAAATTTTGATTTGTGGTGAACCAGATTTTCTGGAACTGTAATGATGTTTAACTGTACAAGAAATTTTCTATTTCTGGTTTCGAGGAAAACCGCTGCGTGTCTTGAATTTAGCCAAGCAGTGACTGAAACCGGGTTTCTTCTTACTATGGGTGTGACCTTTTTGTTAACATGCCAGTGCTTTTGGTTTTTAGGAAGAGATGGTTTTACGCACAACATGTTGGATAACATACATGCTCACTGGAAGCGAAGAAGGGTGTGCAAGATAAAATGCAAGGGTGTGTGTACCGTAGACATGGAAAATGTTCGCCAACAGTTAGAGGTTCGACGTTTATTGGGAAATACACATACATAAAATTTATCTTATTTTGTCTTTTCTTTGATTGCATTTAATCTTCCTTTTGTTAATATGATACTTGCTTCATACTTGAATAGTTTTGCCTTATGCATCTCTTCCTGTTGGTATTTAGTATAGTATGAGCAATGTTAAGGAATTGTGTTCCGCCTTGTTTTATGTACATGAAGCTCTTAACTTTTCATTAGAGCTAAACCATGTGCTATAAGAATTACTCTGCTGATTTTATAGAAAGTATACCTATTCCCCTCCATGTGATGTGTAGCTGTTCTATTTTTTCTTTTGCTAAGAGTCATCTTGGTGAATAGCTGTGTCTGGGCTGTCATTTAAGAACCCAAACTATAAAATAGTGGAGTTTATAGTTGCTTGATTTTTGCTTAACAAGGAACTTGGGTTGATTCCCTCCTTAAATTGTTTAAAACCAAGTAGATGTTAAAATTGTGCATGTAATTGGAAGGTTAAATATTTAGTCCACTATTTGATTGAATTTTCAAGAATGATCCTTGATATTCCTGTTATCAAGCATGATAATGTCATTCTTGTCCTGTCATAGTTGCCTAGTATTTGCCCTGGTCTCTACTAGTAGATGACTGGTGGAAGGAGAATACAGAGAATTGAAGGATCAAAATTCTGCTTTTTTTTTTTTAATCCCCCCTTAGGTTGTGCATGTTTTTGCTGCATAATGTTTGCCTTGTCTAATTGCAACGTCATGGAGAGGCATAACATCCTTTTGAGGTTCATCATCCAACAGGAGAAAACAGGTGGACAAGTCATATATAGTAGAGGGGGAGTGATATACCTATTCCGTGGTAGAAACTATAATTATAAGACTCGGCCGCGTTTTCCTCTTATGTTGTGGAAACCTGTTACTCCTGTATACCCAAGGTTGGTCAAACGAGTCCCTGAGGGTTTGACTTTAGAAGAAGCCACAGAAATGCGGAAGAAGGGGCGCAATCTTGTGCCAATATGCAAGCTTGGTATGTTTATCTTTATTTTGATTGTCTATACTGTCTATAGGTGAAGTGACAGAGCAAAGTCGACCATTTTTTCCTAGGGATTAGCTGATTATAGTTTTGTGTTTATTACAGCTAAAAATGGGGTCTACTGTGACCTTGTTAAGAATGTCAGGGAGGCATTTGAAGCATGTGAACTGGTGCGAATCAATTGCGAAGGTGTGAATGGGAGTGATTATCGTAAAATAGGTGCCAAACTCAAGGTCTGGTCTTTTAATTATGGATGCTTAACATCTAGAGCTTTGAGGAACAGAAAAATCTGAGCAATCCTTAAATCTTTTAAGTGCAGGATCTTGTCCCATGCGTGTTAATATCTTTTGAGAATGAGCACATCCTCATGTGGAGGGGACAGGACTGGAAGTCATCCCTGCCAGAGCTAAGAAGTGATGCAGAAGGAATGACGGAAACTGAATCTGATGCTACGACCTTTGTTGGAACAATTTTAGAAGGAGAAGCCGAGTCATTAACAGCTTCAGCATCATCTGTTTCAAACACAACAAAAATGAATACAACTATTAAAGATCTCAACACAAGCAGTGGTTCTTGGAATTTTGAAGAGGTGGAATCAGATGGAAGCAGCGAATATGGAGAAGAGGTGGTTGGTGATCTTACAGCTTTAGCCACTTCTGCATGTGAAACGTATGAGAGTGAAAGTCCTCCAGATGTTCAGTGCGCCGTCAGTTCAGATGTTTTGGTGGATTTTGATAGAAGTGAAGAAGAATGGGATGGTTCAAACTCTTACCACAATGCCATGTTAACTGTGTCTTCAGGGCCTGAAACAAGGCTGGGAAGCACTTTCAGTAATGACAACCATTCAGAACCTCCATTCACGGCTCCTTTTACTTCAAGCAAGTTGGAAGGTGTATCTGAAGATAGAAAGGGTATCAGTGAACTTTCAAGTGCAACTACACCTTCAGCTGAGGAAGTTCTTCTCCTCCTCAGGCAGGCTGTTGAAAGTGGGCTCGCAGTTATGTTGGAGGATTCTAGCTTGGATGCAGACATTGTTTATGAAAGAGCCGTAGCTCTTGCTAAGTCTGCTCCACCTGGGCCTGTTTTTAGCCATCGACGTAAGCAGTTGGTGGTTCCAGAATGTGATAAGCCACAAAGTGATGATTTGGAGGTGAAAGAGGCTCTCAAAGTGCCAGAGAAAGAAGTTACTCTTTCAAGTAAGAGAGGAAGTGGGAAAAAGACTTCTAAAGGTCGAAGCATGAAGGACATTAGGGAAGATTATCTAAATGTAAATCAACCGGGAAGCCTAAGAGTAGATGAACTAGCGAAATTGCTAGCTTAATGAGTTCTTTTAGTATTGTTATGTAACTTTATTTGTTCTTCATTTATTTTTCCGATGGAGGAAGGGGTGAGAGGTTGTATGTTCAAATAGCAAGTGAATTAGGGATTCAGAAGATGGTCGAACCCATAAATTAACAGATCAACTTTGTATAGTGTGCTTTATATTAAGGCAATCTCGGCATCTTTCACTGTCATCTTTCCTGTTCTCCGCCTTGGTCAATGAATCAAACATGCTTGGCTTTCAGTTGCGCTATTTTTATCACTCAGTTTGGTCTTCTATGTTTTGGCCGTTAGTTGGTCCTGCGGTTCTACTTATAACTTCCATCTTGAGTACCCTCAATTATGAGCCAGAGAGAATCCTTCTTGACCACCTTTATTCATTCAAACTCTTTTCTTCGATCTTCTCCCGCAAACTATCTCGAGGTTGTGACGTTAACTTCTTGGATTTCGTGCTCAGTGGGAGCACAATTTTGTTAAACAGCGTTGTGTTGGGCTCGTACCATGCATCCATGTATGTGCTTTACAACAGGAAGTTAGATGATCCGCTTTAGATCAAGCTACTTCCCTTTACAACAGGAAGTTAGACGATCCATGCCCATGCATCTTTTAGGTTTTTTTTCTTTTAATTCAATGGAGGGATATAAGAGTTATGATCTACCATTGAGAATTGACCCCTCCTCTCATCAATACATATTAAGAAGGAATATGCATTCGAAACTTAAAAATTAGAAAGGAGATATAGGAGGTCAATTTTCTGCAATTTTAGCTCAATTGACTTCATGATATGCTACTGTTTTAAGCAATGACATGAACACTATTACATGTAAATCTGCTTATCAGATTATGACTTGTACTTCCCCATTCTTGAAGTAAAATTATCCAAACAAGGAAAAAGCACAGACCCATAAACACAAAAGCAAAAGAAAATGTGCCCTAGGTATGTCAGGACGCAAAATAATTAGGCACAGAAAGAAAGTAGCTCCCTCAGACCTATTCTCTAGGCTGTTTCATTATTGGGTTTTCTTGGTTTTTGTATCTCCTGTCCATCTTCATTGCCATCAGGTGCGCAGTACCTCTTCCAAAACCAGTGGCTTTGCCACAGCAAATAGATCTCCTCTATTGGGACTTGCTTGGTCTCGGGCAAGAGGAAGTATACAAAGCAGCTCATGAAAATTATTAGACCAGCAAACAGCAAAAAGATACCGAATTTAAGTCCGCAGAGAGCTTTCAGGAAAAACTGAGCAACAAGAGCCGTGAAGAGCATATTCACGCTAACGACAATACTTTGGCCAGCCGACCTCGTCTCCAGGGGAAAGATCTCACTTGGAACTAACCAACCCAGAGGACCCCAGGACCTTCCATAAGCCAGAACGAACACGAAGATCATAATGACAAGGAAAGCACTAATTCCTTTGGAGAGCTCCTCACCCTTTCCAAATTTCAAAGCCAGCGTAACACCAACAGCAACCTGCATATCAGTCAATAGCGTGATGTATTTTAGATGAAGAAAACGTCTACCTGTTAGATTATATTCATAAGCCAGAGGTCATATTCATGTAGTTAGTACTTTGCAAGACAGCATACCATGGTGATTATCATTTCACAACCAGCTTCGAGGAAAAATTTTCTCCTGCCAAACTTGTCAACGAGAGACATAGAGATCAAGGCAGCTACAACTAGTGCACCATTTGTAATGACAGAGGAGTAAAGGGAGGCATTGGACCCAAAACCTAAGCTCTGGAATATGACAGGGGCATAGAAAAGAATGGAGTTATTGCCAGTGAGCTGTTGGAACGCTGGAATACCAAGGGATCCTATTATAAGCTGGGGGCGGTTCTTCCTCTTTAACAGATTTGAGAACGGATTCTTTATAGCTCGTGCTGCTTCGCTTGCTTCTAATAGGTCAGCAAATTCAGCATCCACGTTAGGTGTCCCTCTCACTTTCTCCAGCACCTTTCTTGCTTCGTCTAGTTTACCCTGTTCAACAAGACTGTTTGGGGTCTCTGGAGCAAAAAGTCCACCAACGAACATTATAGCAGCAGGAACCATGGCTAAACCGAGGGCTAACCTCCAGCCCCATGGATGAATGCTTTGGACACCATAATTTATTAAGTTGGCAACAAGGATTCCCAAGCAGGTTGTTAGTTGAAACAGTTGGTTAACTGCTCCTCGGATTTTAGCAGGTGCCATTTCTGAAAGATACAGAGGGACCGCCTGCAGAAACAGGTACAAAACGAGCATATGTGACAATCTTCTTTATTTTTTTTTCACACGAATTACTCGGTGTGTAGGATAAATGGCTTACCTGATTCCCAAACCCAATGCCGACACCAAGCAGGCATCGGCCAATGATCAGCATCGCAATGTTCTCGGCTGCTGCATTGATAAGTCCTCCAGCAAAGAAGCTGACTGCCCCACACATAATGCTCATCCTCCTGCCCTTATTTCTGGTCACGTATGACACCCCAAAAGTTGAAAGAAGTGCAGCGTAGTACAGGGAGGAGGTAAAGAGAGTGAGAACCTGATTATCATATTTACAATAATCTGTTTCAGTCAAATGGTGGTGTTTCCTTTCGTACACTTTGGGGAAGAATTTTATCAAGAAGTCATCCATTGAAGTCACTCCTCCTGTAACAGCAGCCCGTATCAATTTAGAGTTTGTGTCTTTCTTCTTTTTATTTCAACAACGATACATAAATTTGTACTTTCAAAGACAGGAGGAAGATAAATGAAAGAAACCATTCTGCAGGATTATTTGTCATTTATTCTGAAGCAGGAAGTACGCTACAAAAACTATTTCCAGTTTCTGCTCCTTCACGAAATTTCTAAATGAACATCATATTCCCAATAATTATCTACATTTAAAGTAAAAGTTAAACCTTGATTCCCAACCTTCAAGATTGCTTGGAACTTAAATAAAATGATGTGCACCACACATTTGTTTATTAGTATGTATCCCTAAAGGTAACTTTTTGATGATTCTGATGAAAACCACGACAGGACAGAGATAGTGCAGATCCCACCATTAAGGATATTCCAACAAGGATCATGAATTAGTCAAACCACAAAACTACGTACAAATTCCAGCACAACAGGAGATGACACCAAAGTGTGCAGAAGTCAGTCGAACCCACAAAAGAACATTCAAATCAAGAAAGTGCCAAAAGCATTGATGATCTTAAAACCAAGTACTAAAACTACCAGAAGACTCACCAGAAACGCCCAAATCGTAACCAAAGAGGGATCCTCCAAAAGAGCCAATAAGGCAAGCAGTGATAAAATATGACGTAATCTTATACTCATAGTGAGCAGCCCTTGATCCTCCTCCGTCAACAAATGCCCCGCCAGCCATTGTAGCTTCAGGTCTTCTTCCCAGAAAGGTAAAACTGACCGTTTCCTCCTAGGAGTATTCGTTTCTTCTGCCTATCGTGAGTTTCTTCGTGAACGAGGAAATACAGGGAGGAGCTGATCAGGAAGAGCTCGCAGAATCTTGACAGGGGATGACAATTGTTGTTGACATTAAATAGAGAGATTTCAGTCCTAAATTGGTTAAATTGGATAAAGATGAACTACTCAAACTGCGGAAGTCTTGGTACATTTGGGAATGCATGTTGTAGTTTGTGATTAGGACAGCACGTATTAGTCAAAGTAGGGGATGGATACAAATATTACTGGTTTTCTTTTTGTTCTCATTTTTCAACTTGACAGATTATTAATTCATTGAATCCAGTTCTACCTATTGACCGATAAGTAATTTACAGCATTATTGATATTTACAGCTTAATTTTAAGTTTTGCTAAAAATAAAAAAAAGGTTAGTAACAAGATAAAATGGAGTACGACAATTGGGGGTTTTATTTATTTATTTATTTTTGGGGTTTACGTTCTAAGAATCTGAACCCAAGTAGTATAATAAATTCACCTGAACAGGAGGAGAACTTGCTGGCATATTATTTGTCACTTGCCTATTTATTTAATTTCGAATCTTTCATAAAACAAAACAGTAGTTGTAAAGGATAATGGATTGGTAGAATATATAATGTTAGTGATTATATGTAAAAAATTAGACACGGAACTGAACCAATGATTATGTTGGATTGTCTCAAATCTACCACTTACAAATAATGAGCCATAAACAATGGAAAATTTATGGTACGAAAACACCACAAAAAAATGTGGGGTGGATAAGATAAAGGATTAAATTCATATCCAAGTGTAAGTGCAATGGATTGTTTACATTAATAGGTGTGGACGTATGTTACTCTATACATGACAATAAAAACGAATTTGAAATTAAATTGCATGGCATCGGTATTTAAAGGATGACCAAAAGTGATAGGTTTTAATTAAGGGTTAATCACATTTAATCACCTTAAGGTATACCTCATTTCTCAGTTTATTCTTTAATCTTTAATTTTGCTCACTTAACCCCCTATAGAACAAAATTACCCTTGCATTATTTTGACTTTTCATTTACCTTGCCTTCTTTTCTTTTATTTCTTTTTCTCTTTTTTCTTTATTTAATTCTTCATTTTTCCCACAAAAATCTTCACCTTGATAATTGAAATTAAAAAAGAGAAATTGTAGAGATCTATCTTCTCCTTAAATGATTAAAAAAATATTGAAATCACTTTCCTAAAATACAATTTTTTTAGCCTTTCAATTCTTTTAATTTTGGGTTTTCCTCTTTCCTTTCTAGTTTTTCATTTTATTCCCAAGAAAATATCTTAAGATGAAATTGTGACACCTGGCATCATACAAAAAATCAAAATTAGTTTTTGATGCCTTTTAAACTTTCGCCCAAAAATATGCAATTACAAACTCAAAACAAAAATTTTCATTGAAATGGAATTTTCTATTGGGAAGGATGAAAGAGAGAAGAAAGAGAAAAAAAAATAAAAGAAAGGAAAACAATTTCATCTTATGATATTTTCTTGAGAATAAAATGAGAAACTAGAAAGGAAAGAGGAAAACCCAAAATTAAAAGAATTGAAAGGCTAAAAAAATTGTATTTTAGGAAAGTGATTTGAATATTTTTTTGAATCATTTAAGGAGAAAATAGATATCTGCAATTTCTCTTTTTTAATTTCAATCATTAAGGTGAAGATTTTTGCGGGAAAGAGGAAGAATTAAATAAAGAAGAAAGAGAAAAAGAAATAAAAGAAAGGAAAACAAGGTAAATAAAAAGTCAAAATAATGCAAGAGCAATTTTATCCTATAGGGGGTTAAGTGAGCAAAATTAAAGGTTAAGGGGTAAACTGAGAAATGAGATATACCTTGAGGGGGTTAAATGTGATTAACCCTTTAATTAATAGAGGGTTCTCATGCATAAAATTGGATATCACGTGCCGCCTTCCTAGACTTAATAATCCAATAATCTTTTCAAATCTTAGTTGGAAAATTATTGCTTGTACTTGTCATCCCGCAACAACTTCACGGCTCCGAAAGTGATAGCATTAAAATCTGAGAATTTTACCAGACTTTATCCAATATCAATTTTTGATTTGGAAGTTGGAACAGCTCACGCATTGCTGTAGTTTCTTAGACCACTTCGTTCATTCACTTGAATCCTGACCCAGCGTGTCGGGTCCATCCCATTGATTTCTATATATTCTTATCCATGTTTCTTACTATACATTAAAGAAATTTAAGTCAAAAACAAATAAATGTATTTTCCAATTAAAAAGGTAAAACCAGTGAGAAGTCAAGCAAAGGCAGCATTAGTCCCTCATTTTAAAGAAATAATAATAATAAAATATTTTATGGCTGCTTCACCAATGTAGGATGCGTGAGAATTGATTCCAAGAAAGGACACTAAACAAATCACTGTAATATCTTTAATTTGGCTCTCAAACCTTAGTTTTTGACCTTTTTCACCCTATAAAGTCTGAAATATTCAATTGAACCCAAAAAAAAAAAAAAAAAAAGGAGAGTAAAGAAGCATAGACCCCAGAAAGATGTTTTCCCCATTTTCTTTAAATTCCTGAGCCTGGACTTTCATTTCATGTAAGAAAGAAGATATGGGATATGATGGATGGATGAGACCCCACGCGCTTATCATTGAGCCCAAGAAAAGCTGGTAATTAGCTTTTCGCATCCCCGATTTAATGGTCATGCAAATTGCAAAGCAGCTGTCGCCGGTTTTTCAGCCCACACAATTGGGGCTGCCGCTCAGCTCATTGGTCCAATCCTTAATTGCCTGTCACCCTCCGGTCCGCACATTCGCTGATCAAGTTTGACCGTTCCACGTATGTATGTATGTTAAGGTAATCCATAGCTAGTTGGGAGGATTTTAAAAAATCCACTACGAGATTGTGACTTGAGACTTCTTGGTGTTTGAAAATTTTACAAATTAAAACGCTAACTAACCCTCACCATCCGGTAACAAAAATCGCAGGTGACAGCATGCTTACAGCAAATTAACGTCTCATTTGTTGGTAATAATAAAACTAGAATTTTGTCCATACCTTGACACAAACTTTTTTTTTATTTATTGTGTATCAACCAAATTAGTGGGAAAGGGCACGTGTGTACAAGTGCAAGACAAGTAGCGAAGCAAGTTCTTAACTTCAAAACCATCAAGCTTTAGATCAGTGGCAATCAAAAGCGGATTAAAGGAACCAATAGGTCGCTCATTGGGTGTAAGTTGAGGGTTCAAATGTCACTTACAGTTAAAAAAAAAAATCAAAAGAGCTGCAGGTCGAGAGTTCAAACTTCACTTGCAGGAAAAAAACTCCTCATTTGATCTAGTCAGGTTCTTATATCTTAACATCAAAACCAAGGGCTGATGCTTTACTAAACTAGTAAGAAGATATATAGTATGGATGAACAATTAACCTTGTTGTTGCTCCTTATAAGGGAGAAAAAAAGACCCAAAAAAAAAGGAGCATTCTTGTTGCTTAATTTATTAGTTGATTTTTGCTTTCCAGGGGTGCACTTTCATTCCCTATTCATAAAATGAAGCGGTTAGTTTAGTTAATTTATTATGTCAAAGTTAAGCTAATCAATAGGAGCGGGAGGTTTTGGATTCCAGTTGTGTTAGTAATCTTCCATATACTTCGCAGGTTAAGTAATAAACAAATGTTAATGATTATCCCACTATTATTAGTTGTAATTCCATCTTAAAATTGTTAAAGCCTTTTTAATGTGCTTATTGTCATGGAATCACTAGGTACTTTAAATAAATATTAGGGCTGTTATTAAGGCAGAAAACTATTGGACCGACGTGAAAAGGAATTTCTTTCTTTTTTGTGTTCGCTCGATAATATCCCAAGTAGATTTGGGCGGTTTTAATTACAATAACAAGTTAACGGAGCTTGGTAATTATTGCGCTAGTTGGCATGGGTTTAAGTAAGAGTGCAGTGATTGAGAGTCATATTTGAAGTTTAGGGATCAAATTAAGAATTAGTGTATAGTTTAATGTGCAAAATGGAATTATTCCCTTCTTCATTACCCAGTGAGATAATATTTTTTATTTATTTTTTTATTCATAGACTATGTTACGCCGTACAAGAAAAAAGGATTAAAAAACGAAGAGTCAGAGAGTCAAAAAGCTAATCCCTCGTAAGGAAGAAGGGAAAAAATGAACGGTTTGAAGCTTGAGGCAGTGGGACCATGTGAAATACTTGACTATGCGTTAAATACCCAATGCATAAAATGAGTTTTTAATCCATCCATGTGAAATTATTTTTTAAATTATTTATTTTTATTTTTTTGTCAACACTCGAATCCTGGACAAGTCAGGAAGGTCATCATACCCTATCAAGGGGGAGCGGACCGCTCGAGCTATCCTGTGGGGGCAGAAGACCAACCACGTAAAGTGGCAAGTTTGTGGGAGGCAGGAGTTGAACCCCTGACCTCCAGTATCATCAAAGAAGGTGATGACCACTGGACCAAATGACCAGTGGCTTTGAACGTATAATTGTAGTTGTAAAATTATTCTTATCAATCGTTATACCATATCAGATCATACTACAGTAAGGTGCTAAAGTAATAATCACATATCTCTATTTAGTTGGTTAATTAGGAGTTAGACTGAGTTTATGCGATAGTTTCGTCGCAGAAATCATTAATTGGAACCGCACCAAAAGTTAGAAGTTAGTGGATGATAATGGCCAAAAATAAAAGTTAAAAATTAAATATACACTAATAAAAAAAAAAGATTTTAAAGATGAAATTGGACACTTTTCCTAATTTAAAATATTAAATTGTAGGGAGTAGGAAAGATGGACAAAAAGCAATGATGAATTATAGAATTCCATGGCAACCACGTGCTCAAACACTTCACCAGGGAAAAACAATTAATTAATATTAAATGGTCCCCATACACTCTCCTCATTCCCATTGCCCTCACTAAAACAACCACCATTTCCATTCCACCCCCAAACAGCCCAAGCACCAAACCCTTTTTCGGCGGCTCTCTCAGTATCGGTTCTAGCACCTCTGAGCTTCACAAAGGGGTTTTGAATCAACCACCATCAGGTATATCTTGTCTGTTTCTTCTTTGTTTTTTTTTCTTTTTAATCTGGGTTTTGATTATACGTACTAGTTTCAGCTTAATTTATCCATGATTTCATCCTTTTTTTTGTTTGCTGGGCTTGATTAATTCATGTCCTATCTCAACTTGGTTTGTTTCATTTCTTTGTTTGCACTGGTCCTCGGTACTTGTGTTTCACACTAGGTAGGTATATCTGTAAACTTAATTTAATGATTCTTGTTTCGGTTTTAGTCCATCTTGATATGTTTTACCTGTCTGATCTTTCCCCGGAATCATTTTTTACTCTTTCTTTTCTGTTGGTTTTGATGAATACTAAGCAGATATAATTTTTTTTCTTGATATGTGGGTTTTGGGTTTCAATGTTATCCGTATTCGGGTATCAGATCTAATTGTATTTGCCCCTTGAGTAACTGAGGTTATTCATGACTAAGTCGCGGTATGCGAAAGATTAGTTAAGTTGGTTAGTTTAGCTCTGTCTCAGATACTGAATATTGTGATGCTGGACGAGTAAGTTCAAGTTATGTGCATACTTAAAATTGAACGAGGCTGGTTTTTTGCTCTTTTACCAAGTCTTGCAGGCTGCTTAACGCAAAATTGTATGCTTACTCTGACTTTGGTTAGACCTTCTAATTGATGATTTCAATGACTTTTATAACTTAATATGTAGGTGTCGTTAAGGTGGTGTTTTTACAGCTATGATGCTTATTTATTACTACTTGTTTTCAAATATGGCAATTTTCATTTTTTATTATCGTAGTTTGCTTAAACTGGATAAACATCAGGAATTATTGCCAGAATCATTCCCGCATTAAGTTGAAAATTCATAAATTTGCACCTTTTGGTCTCCATAACATAACTGTTCGTATGTTAAATAAGATTTTTTGTTGGGATGGCCGTTAGAGTGACTGATACGGGTACATCAGTTTTCATATATATGTTTTTTCTCCTCTTAGCTTGTATCGGGCCGATAGAACACAAGCATCATTTTTCTTGCGTCTTCTAGTTGTTAACTATTATTGGGATTTTGCTTACCCACAATTCCTTTTTCTCAAATCTAAGATGGATTTGTGCAGATGTTTAAGCTTATGGTCTGTTGCTACATACCTGAAGTGCCTTCTTAGTGAGAGCATCCAAATAATTCTGGGATCAGAGTGTAATTGCATTCTGATGAAAATCTGACTGTTAGACCAAGATGGAGGATGATAATGGCCTAGACCTGAGCTTATCTCTTCCATGTGGTGGAGATAGTAATACGTCTAAGGGTAAAATTGGCACTTCATCAGAAAATAGGTCAGACATTAGTGACAGAGATACCAAATTGATCAATGAATTTAAACAGTTTCTTGATGGCGGCAACATGCAAATTGTCTCTGGAATGGTGTCTCAGGGGATTGATTCTGCGAAACCTGAGATTTTCTTCAGCAACCTTTCAAACACTCCTGCTGATGTAGATACTTCTAAAAACATCAACAGTGGCGTATTTTGGGCTGTAAATGATAGGCCTACTGAAGGTGAAGAAAATAGGACAGATATTCGTGAAAAACGAAAAAACGTTTTTGGCGAGACAAGTAAACCAAAGAAGCATGAGAAAGAGACTGACGGTAGTGATCTACAAGACAAGGCAAGGGTGTCTTACATTTCCATAAATACTGATGATGGTTCGACCGCAGAAAATGAAGATGTTGCAGATTCAGAAGCTGAGGCTTCAACGTCTAGGCAGCATATGTTGCACCAGGATGATTTAGCGAAACGATATGCCGGAACTGCTCTATCTGAGGGGCGCAAAGATTTCCATGGGATATCTGAGTCAAATGTTGGAGAATTACCAGGACAAAAGAGGTTTATTATTACATCAGAAAGGGAATTTAAGGTTGGGAACATGCCTCAGAGTGTCCAGTTCCCTGTCCAGTCGGGTAACATTGTGAGCATGTCTCAGCCACTGCCTGCAAAGGACTCTAAACCTGATGGTGTTGCCAGCAGACAACTACCTAACATGATGCAAGTTATGGCTGCTACGATCAGCGATAGAACTGGAGGCCAACCTGTATTGCCTGCAAATGCACCATTAGTGGTTAGCTACTCTTCGGTCCCGCTTCCAGCACTAGATAAAGATAATTCTAGGCCAGTGGTTTCTCATCTGCAGATCCACCCATCCTTTGTCAACAGGGTTTCAACACACTCAGATAAGCACATGGATAATCTGAAGATAAGTCAAGGTTTTCTCATACCCTTCCTACCTTTCTTATGAGTTGCAAGTCTTCAGATCTTGCTTTTGTAGCATGATAAAATACCTAGAGTATTAGGTAAGAAAGATTGTTGGTTCAACATAATTACACAAAAGTTGATAATGCTTTATTGCTGTGGCAAGAAGTAAGGGATGTAGAGGTAGCGGTAGCTTTTGCCATTTGCTTTCACTGTTGTGAAGTGTAATGGAACTTAAGATATGTTTTTGTTGAATGTGCCTATAAATTTGATTATTTGTCAGAATTTTGGATAAGGACAATTTGAAGTTGAAAAAATGAGATCAACATTCTAAGAATTTGATGTCTTGCTAGTTAATAAATCAGTCATCAGATTGGAAGAATGAGGCCATCCATTGCACTCTATTTAAGGATTAACCCTTGATTTCTATTCTATGATTGGTGATCATAGAAGTCCCCTTTACCATTCTGTATAAATCGGCTATTCTATTTGTATTCGATCCGAGCTCTTGGAATTGGATGTGCATGTTAGAGAGAGGTGGAGCAGCAGCCGCGTTGTCCAGTTATTTGTTATGAGAAAAAAAAATGGGAGGCAATCATGTAAAGAAGGAACATATTGGTCTAGGGAAAGAATGAAAAGCAGAGTGGTGTGTGATAAATGGCAATGCCAATTTTGGCTCCTGTTAAAACTTAATATATTGGCTATCCCTGGCTTCATCGATTGGACATTGTTCACTTGCATGAAGATAAACTTCAACTTTTGTACCATGTAATGTCACCAAAATGTGAGGTTGATTTAGTGATCCTTGAAGGTTTTCCTTGTCTGGAAAAAAAAGGTGTTTACCTGTTTCTGTGTTAGTTTCTTGGGTTGATACATCCAGAAAAGGAAGCAGTGAGGGAGTAGTTGTCAGAGATGTTATAGTAGTTGGCCTCTTTTGGTTGTCCAACTTGTCAAAAAAATGTAATGATTTGGATACATCTGCTTAAAATCTGTGTACGAGCACCATTTGCTGAGCTGCAAAATCAACCTTCTTTAGTTCTCTGGTTTCTTGTCGTGTTTATGATTTATGGAAGCTTTATACTGTTGGAAGAACATTAATTGATATTAATATATGCTTTTCTAGACTTGAATACCTTTTTTTTTTTTGGGAGGTTCATTTTATTGGTTATTGGATTATCGAATGGCTGCTTATTTATTTGAAATGAGGTTCTTACAACTGCTTATTTATTTCCCTTCAGTAGTTCCGCAAAAGATGCCTGAATCTAAGCAACACGATGGGAAAGGATTATATTATGCCATGGGGAATGGTAAGCTGCTGGCGGAGGGAGGCGCTTCTACTCAGACAGAGGATGATACGAAAGGAAGCAAAGGGTCCATCAGGCCAAAAGACAGACCTGAGCCACCAAGAACAGAAGCGTTTCCTTCTGAATATCCGACCATAAAGCCAGGTATTGCTGCGGAACTGAAATTTGGAGGTTGTGGTTCGTACCCAAATTTACCTTGGGTTTCTACAACTGCTCCTGGCCCAAATGGCCGAACAATATCAGGGGTAACCTACAGATACAGTCCTACGCAGATAAAGATAGTATGTGCTTGCCATGGTTTGCACATGTCCCCTGAGGAGTTTGTTAGGCATGCTACTGAAGAGCCTGCAAAGCCAGTTACTGGTACAGGTGTATTACCGACTAGCAATCCTGCGACCTCAGCTCAAAGCTGATTTAGCCACGGAGAAACGCTGCTTTCTGCATGGCTAGTTATAGTTGTCAAGATGCAAGAAAAGAAAGCTATGTTTTTAATGAGGTGTTGTTTCAAACTCATCTCGCCAATGAAATTTTAGAAGCAAATATTTTGTTTGAATGGCTGAGGCTGCAGCAATTGATATGGTATCCCGCAGGATTATGTAATAACCCTTTGGTGCATTTTTTGGTCAAATATGTCATGAACAAAGCATCCATTGCATTTAACGGTAGTTCAGAACATTGAATCTTCTGTACATTATGCATGAGGGAGCCCTTTTTGATATGTTTTGAAGTGTCTATGAGGATGCACCTGATCGTCTTATTGGTGGCCACTAGGATGAAATTTCAGCAATTCCAGAAAGTAAAGTTCTCAGGTAGTACAGTACGGGTCTATGAATTAATTAACTTAACCATTGCTAACATTGAGTGCATTGAAGGGGTAAATTAAATTCTAGGAGGGTGGCAATTTTAATTCATTTGCGTAGTCCTGGTTCATTAGACAAGAATTTGGTAAGAGCATAAGGTTGGACTGCGTTTGAGGAGGGTAAACGAATAAATCCAATTGGAGATGGAAGGGTGGATCGGCCCAAAGGAAAAAACGACGCAAGAAACAAGCGACTCCTCCTAATTATTCTTATTGATTCGGTTAAAGTCTGAAAGTTGGAACAAACCAGAAAAATACTAGGGCTGTCAATCGGGTCTAATGAGCCAGGCTTTGATAAGATCGAGTTCAGCTCATTTAATTTGTAATATTTTCGGGTTTCGGGCTATGAGTTTCGAGTTAATAAATGTGAATTTGATACTCAACTCACATAATATTCGGGTTGTGAGCCTTATTCAGGCTTAACCCAAACTCACTTATTACTCCTTAATTTTCTTAATATAATTACTATAACTATTAAGTTGTAAAACTAATTTAACATTTACAAGACTACAATATTAAAACTAAACATGAACAAATAATAATTCTTAAAAAGTATATAAACCAAAAAATTTTCAGCAATATTTATATTTAATTCGTTCAAAATACATGAAAAATAGTAATAAAACATGCGGTCATAAGCCAATACATCTTTAAAAGTTGAAACTTTTTTATAACCATGTGATTTGAATCCAAATATGCTTGATGATTTGTGTTTCTAGACAAAAAAGAAATTAACCAATATTATGCCAACATAAAAATTTACTCAACTAATAAGAAAAATTAGAGGTTCGATTATACATTACTAATATTGGCTCTCAAGAAAGCTTATAGAAGAGTCTTCAGATGTATTTTGTGTTTTGTAATTTATATATATTTAGTATTTAGTAATAATATATTTGGATATATAATTATATATAATATAAAAATATAAATATTATATATATAAGTAATTAAAGGGTCGGACCTATATCGGGTTTGAGCCTAGTGAGACCCAAACTCGACTATTTTTTTGGTTCAAACTCAGATCGGCCCACTAAAAGGTCGGACTCATCGAGCATTTTATCGGGATGAACGGGTCGAGTTCGGGCTGACCCAACCCTACTTACGGTCCTAAAAAATACTCAATGCCGACACATTCTATAGCAATCCCTTGACACAAAGTTCTGTACTGCATAATCATCATTCACGGAGTTGATCGTTATAAAAGTTTTTTTGTTTGTGAAAAAGAGGGAAACGGCAGTGACGTCAAAAAAAAAAAAAAACCCAACTAGGAATCAAGAAAGACAAATGTCTGATGAGATCGTATAACATCAATTGATGTCTGGGGTCAACTTTGTTTTCTCATGCATGACACAATTGTACAGACTTGAGTTTCTGTACTGTACATGCAAAAAATTGTAGATTTCTACGTTATGGATGGCCTGATTCCATGTATCAATCAACATGGACGATTACAATTGGCTTTTATTAAACTGCTGTGTTTTCCCTGTCGAGCCGCCACCCTGAAGTGATGGCCAGTGAGTCGTCAACACAGCACTGCCTTATTATTATGTGACCTGTGTATGTATGGGATGTTGAATTCAAAGCATCCCCTGCCCAGCCAATTATTAACCAATTCTTTTCCAGCCAGAACCCGTTTGGACAAGGCTTTAATTTTCGTAAAGTCAAAACTCAAAAGTCAGGGTTTGGCATCATCATACTTTGAGCTGGGAACAGATTTTTATACTTGTCTAATTTGCTAAACACAGGGCGGATTATTAAACACTAAAGAAGAAGAAGAAGAAGAAGATAAAACAATGAGTTGCATGAGCATGCATTATCTGTCATGCTTGTGTCATGAGAGATTATGAACAGGTAATTATCCTCCATGTCATGTGCAACAATGCCGGATTTCGTGCTCTGTTTTCGTTCATTCTCTTTTTGTTGGTGCATTCCAAGAACAATAAAATAATAAAAAGAAGAAACTATTATGAGTAGAAGAAGCTGGCGGAAATTCAGAATAGTCATTGTACACATTCAAAGAAGTGGGAATGATCAGCTAGCATTTAATTTAAGGGGCAAAAGAATGACTAGCTAGCTACTAGTAGTTCGATCTAAATTGTTCTCGAAGAAAAACTTGCTTTTGCATGAAAATAATTATGCCATTCTTGGCTTAGAAACAAAATGGTCCATTGCCAACTGCTTGAATTTGAAAGAATAGACGGAACAAAACTAAAACGAAAATTATGTAGGGACTTGAAAGAATCTGTCCCATCTTTCTTAGTTTAATAATGCAAGTGATCAAATAAATTGAAAAAAAAAAGAAAAGAAAAGAAAAGAAGCTTAAGCATATCAGTTTGTAAATCAAACCAAATTTGTATTCATTCACATGGCCTTGTCTTGTAGGCTAGTTCAGGTTTTGCTACGAACCAAATATAATATTGTTTATTAGTTGACCCTGTTTTGGGTTTAAATCGTGGGCTTCCATAATTAGAATTTTTAATCATTTCAAAAAGGGGTAGTATTATATTAGTCGGTGGCAGTTTATTACTAGCCACCTATAATCTCAATTTATCTGACTTCAATCAAGAAGATTGCTTGTGGTGAAATAAATAACTTTTCGATGCACTATAGAATTGAATCGAATAGTTCATAGCCATTGACTTTTTTAATGAAGTGACCAGACGGCTAGTTCTATTCTATTTCTATCTAGAGTGTTCAATCGGATAAGTGCATGTAAAACCTCACCTAATCACTCTTTCATCCTTTTCCCAATACACAAAAGATATATATATTTCTTAGGCGAAATGAGTACGAATAATCACAAAAAGAAAGTGGAGTATTTGTTTTTGGGGGAATTCAAGGATTAATTAGAACATCAATACCACCGAAGAATATTCCAGGGCTTGTTTTTTTTGGTTCAAGTTCTGCATGGTTGATCTAAATTTCAAATTTAGCAGCCAATCATATTTGCAGTTGAGGATGAGTAATATAGTGCTGTGAGGTGATGTCAGGTTGAATGTGTTAAAAGACCATAAGCCATCCCCACTTCTCCATCATTATCAGAACTTGAACCTGTGCACCAAACACAACATATATTTATTACCCCAAATTGGGACACAAGAACAACCTACACATGAAGAAACCAAGAAAACTGACCATCCAGAAAGGGTATACTCTTCATATTAAATACTTGCTTGCCAAACCAATGTCAAACTAACCTTTTTTTTCAAGCCATTCTGCGCCAGGAGGTAATGTATCTTCAAGAAGGATGCTCTCTGCGCAAGTGTGGACTTCTTCTAGGCAAGTTTCAACCTTTCAATCATCTTTCCATGAATTCGCTGAGTTTGTGTATCTGTTTTCTTCATCTTGCGCTCTTCCAAGTTAAAGCACAGACATCTGCAAATCAGTATGGAGTAGCTTCACCAGATGCGGTCTCCAATTTTCAGCCTAGCCTCGCTGTGGTGATTGGCATCCTCGCTATCATGTTTTCTTTAACTTTTATCCTCCTGCTATATGCAAAGTTCTGCAGAAGCACATCATCCAACTCTGTCCGCACTAACCTGCAAATTACAGATGGCCTGCCTCGTTCAAGGTCACGTTTCTCAGGAATTGATAAAACTGTTATTGAATCCCTTCCTTTCTTTAGATTCTCTTCTTTGAAGGGGTCCAGAGAGGGGCTTGAATGTGCAATCTGCTTATCAAAATTCGAAGATATTGAAGTTCTTCGGTTACTGCCAAAGTGCAAGCATGCCTTTCACATCAATTGTCTTGATGAGTGGCTAGAGAAGCACTCAAGCTGTCCACTTTGCAGGCATAAGATCAGTGCCGATGATCTTTCAAGCTTCACTTATTCGAATAGTTTGAGATTCATGTGGAACGAAGCAGAGCTAAAAGAGGAATCCAACATGGAGCTTTATGTTCAAAGAGAAGAAAGTTGTCTGGGATCTTCAAGATTTAGTATTGCCAGCAGTTTTAGGAAAACGGGAAAAGATGTGAAGGAAGACGAATTGCCGATTCAGCTAAATGGCGATGCAGACGAAAATGGAAAAATCTTTCACAAATTTAACCACAAAATAGTTGTCTCTGATGTTGTCCTCATGAAGAATCGTTGGAGCAATGTGAGTTCTGCAGACCTGATGTTCTTGAATTCAGAGATGCTTAATCACGTGTCAAGTAACAGATTCTCCGCTTTGGAATCGGGTATTACCGGGCAATCGACTCCAACAAGAGTGATTGGAGATGGTGAACTGATGAATATTAAGCAGGAAATGGACAGAAAAAGAGAGTTTGAGATCAAGTTCAGCAAAATCCAGCACAATGATTCATTTCCACCATTACCAAACTTTGCAAGAGCTTCATCAGGGTCTAAAGGGGATTCAAGAATTAATGAATCAAATGTCCTGAATCCCTCTGAGAAGAGATCCATGTCAGAGATAATAGTTCATCCAAGATTTAGAGAGTTCAACACCAGGAATAATGACGATAGAGAGCCATTCAATCCAGAGAACAGTGTGAAGGAGGAAAAAATAAGGAGACTTTGGCTGCCAATCGCAAGAAGAACAGCTCAATGGTTTGCCAACAGAGAGAGAGGATCAACTCAGCCTCAAAACACAAGGCAATCTTTGAATGCGTAAACATCCAATATAAAGTCTCTGCCGTATTCAGGGATTTGAAGTTCTTGAAATCTGGTGCAGTTTTGGATTCTGGTTTTTGGTTAGCCACTCGTTGAAATCCTCTATAGATAGTAGAATTAGTTTGATAGGTACTTTCTTCTTCTTCTTGTTTTTTTAATAGTCTTTTGTTGACATATTTTCAGCTGCTAATTGACTTGTCACAGAAATAAACATGAGAATACTTGCATCAACATTGTACACAAAATCACTTAGGTTAATATTCATAATTCGGGCCTCCAGAAGTTTGAAGTGATGATCATTGATCACCTTATAATTGCAGTACGAAGTTAGTGCCTAATAAACAAGGCTTCCGTTCTGCGTCCCTCTGTCTTTTATTGCTGCCCACGTTGCAAATATATTATGATACTGTATCCATTAGAAAAATAAAGCACTTGAGCAACAAGCTCCGCGCTCGCCCCGGTTTCTTTTCTGGTTCCTTCAATCAAGAAGGACTATTTAACGTGTAACTCCTTGCGTGGGAGAAGCCCTCTGATTCCCCTCGTTTTTTTTTTTTTTTTTTTTCTTTCCAAATTTGTTGACGAAAACAAGAATTATGGTCTGGTTGAGACACTACTATAATATTTCTCAACTTGTATACTTCAGAACATAGATAATATCTCACTATCACCAACCCCGTATAGGCTTATAGCAATCTCTAGGTAAGTTTGGGTCGATGAATTTAACGAAAGACTTTGAAATTCATCCAAATCGAGCTTGTTCAATTATTAAAATATATTTCAAATATTATAATAATTGATAATTTACAAATTCAAATACATTCTAAATAATGTAAACAATTAGAGAGATTTGAAAAAAATCATCCATCCAAACGCAACCTATACTCCTAGTTCTTTGATTGATGTGATTCTGGTCAATAACCAATCCAGCAAGAAATCAGAATACTCGTCACCCCCATCCATGTCGTTCTCGCACATTACCCACCACAGCGCCAACGTAAGAGATGATTCCACTTTCTTTGTCGTTAATCAAGAAATTACTAAACGTTCAAGCATGTTTTAAGTAGTCTTCCGTTTTTAGAAAGGCAAAAAAAAAAAATTGAAGCCGATCCCTGGTCTCTCTCGATCGTACTTCTTAATCCAAACCGTAACTTATTAACTAACAAGTATTATGGACGTCAAATGATTTTCTAAACATAAATTATACGAAACAAAAAGGACAGGAAAAAGCAAAAGTTTCTTGGACTTGACCGGTGCAAATTTTTTTTTTCTTGTTTTAATTTGGAGGTTTATTAAGGACTTTTGTCATGAGTGTATATATATATAAAGTCCAATTGTTGTCATTGAAAATGACTTATCATCATCATATTCACTTCTTTCTCATTCTAATATAGTAATAATTACTACTTACTAGGTGCTTATTTAAGTGTTGTCTGAGCCAATGAATATGTTGGTCTAGAGATGATACAACAACTGAAATGGAGGTTTCTGAAAATTATGATTCTCCCGACTTCTAATCATAATTTTGTATTTATTCCACAATCTTTCAGTTAATTGTAAAATATGTTATTATTGGTATCATCGACATGGATTAATTCTACTTTAAACCAAAAAGAGAGAGAAAAAAAGAAAAAGAGGACCGGAGTGCCAGTTTCTTGGTAATTATCATTATTGACTTCTCTACACTAAGAAGAAAAGAAAGGGTAAATCCTTGAAAATAAGGACCGGAGAGGCAGCACTAGCAGTTCTCTTTGACCTTTTAGCTTAGTTTTCGAAGTAGTTAAGTTAGATGTATTAAACCTAATCCACATCATCTAATTAGTATTGGGATTAATAAAAAAAAAAAAAGGCCTCTAGTCATTATTGTTGATTCTAATCAACCTACACTTGTATTAAACGAATTGAATTTGTCTAAAAGATGACACTGGAACTATATATATATATATCTATACATCTTTCTTTCATCATCACAAACCTGTCATTTAAAGCTTATATCACCGGAAAGAGATGGGCACCGGATTGAGGAACGGATAGAATTATACCTTTTTTTTTTTTTCAAAAAAACAAAGAAGTATCTTTCTGCAGGAAAAAGATAAAACAAGATGGAGTGATGTCATGTATAATGTCATCGAAAACCCCTTCCTAAAATCCACCTAGGTATGTTTGTTTCCCGGAATTGGCACTAGGATTTCGAGTTTAGATGGGTGTTTTTGTAAAACATTCCTTCACATAAGGTAGCTGAGATGATTAAAAGTAAGTATGGTCACAAATAAAACGTGAAGGTTCGCAAAAAAATAAAATGTGATATCAGATGAATGAAGACATACTATTTAGATAAATTTTTTAAAATAATACTGTAACACTTCTTCTGATGCGATTATATCAGGTATATATATATATTAAAAAAAAGTAATTGATGCTCTTGAATCCCCCTCATTCTAACTTTTCGTTGCAATTGGTGGATAACGCTAGTGCTTTTTTTTTTTTGTTGGTTCACTCGAGCCCAGATAGGTTGAAGAAGATTTCAGCTTCTCTGATAGGATAGATCAAGATGCAGCTTCACATATGAACAAAGGAATAATACCACTTGTCAGCAGTCCTGTTTGTGGAGGTGGGGTAAGAGGTGGTCTCAAAGCTGCTCAAATTAGGAGGCCTAAGCAGCCACAAGTTTGGTACAAGGCAGGCAGATTTGGACCCTCTTCGATATTCCTTTTGCTTCACGGTCTTTGGACCACAATCGGCAAAAAGGTTACTCGTCTAGGATTTTTGGGGCGAATTTCTTAATTTTTCTTCAAGCTTCAGAGAGTTTTAAATCTCAGAGAAGATTCAATTTTCGGTTGATAAGCATGTATGTGGCCAATATAGTGTAAATTCCTTAAAACATGATCTATTTTCTGGATATTTGAAATTGTCAAGATTTAAATTCTTAGAATTGAATAGACCCCAAATGGTGATTCAGAAATATACTAGGAGCGTTGCCGTGCAAAACAGAGAAGTTTATGCAATCATGCATAGGGTAATGTGGAGTTGGGCAAAAGATAATTTGGACTTTATGATGTTGTTGGTGTTTGCTAAAGGAATATAGGACGCAGGCGGGCAGAGGGACGGACAGATTCTGTCATTGTCCTTCCGGTTTTATTTTCTTTCTGATGGGGTTAAAGCCATGCATGCAAATGAGTGACAAAGTTCCTTTCCTTGCCTCATATGAAAACGCTTGCGGAACATAAATTTTTTTTTTTTTTTAATTTGGCAATTGAGCGAACAATTTAAAGCTCAAAAAGGGATGGTCAAAATATGGCCATAAGTTCTTGATATCTTGGGAACTGGAACTGTGGAAGGTGGAGTTTGCTGGTCATTTTATTCAAGAATCTAAAACCGGGCGCGGAGGAATACTTGTCAAGGTTTCAAAAAACAACCTGAAATGCAGGCTGATGTTTTAGGTTCTTTTTTTTAACCCAAAAAAAAAAAGATAATGATAAAGTAATAGTAGAAAGAAATAAGACACAGAGATATCAAGAGATATAATGCAAAAAAAAAAAATGGTAATATATTCACAGGAAGAAAAGAAAAAAAAAATAACACAGATGTTTTTGATATCCATCAAAAAAGTATTCCACATATCTTAATTCCAGAGGTAACAATCGTTAATCATTTTACCAAGAGATACAAGAAACCTATTATTAACTGAGAATTTCTGGAACCTTGCTAAACTGCTATCTATCTGGCAATTGCATTCTTACAAGCATCTCCACTCTCATTAAAGAAATGGGACAGAAGAAGCAAGAAAACCACTCAAATCATTTGCATTTTGAGTTATGTACAGAGGGAGCAACCTGTTAATTGGTTTTATCAGCGAGTGGTTCTCTATAGCAAAGTAAGCAACACGAGGCATTTTCTCCATGCTACCACCTAAAATACAGGTGAGATGATCAAGAGGTTGTATCTTGGCACTTCAGCCAATGAAACTTGAATGCCAACAAAGTCAATTTTGCATACCAAAGCAAATTTCTACCAATCCTCCAGCCATTCTGGGTTGTTAAGCTCTTCCAGGTCGTTAACAGGAGAATTAAGTGGGGATGCATTATCTTCAGAAGGGCTTTCCATGTGTTGATTTATACGAGAGAATATTTCATGAGGAGTTGGAATTGTACGTTCTCTGACTCCTTTCCAATCCACGCCATCAAACCATGGATGACTTTTTAGAGAGCCAACCCCTCCACTTCCGAGTCTTAAACTTTCATTTACTTCAAGTAACTGAATTGAATTGGAATCATCAGTTCAATCCCTCCAAACTTAAAAGGAAATCAATAAAAGTAAATACTTGAATGTCTCAGTGATACCTTTGTAATAAGGTCAACAGCATGGTGACTAAAAGTTTGTGGAAGAGTTAGCTGTCCTTTTGCAATTCTTGCATACGTAAGCTCACTTTCTCTCCATGATCCAAATGGCATTTCACCTTGTAACATGAAGTAGATCAGGGTTCCCAAAGCCCACCTGTGCAAATTCCACCAACACAGTCAGAGAGTGCCAAGACAGATTCAGGTAGTGAATGTTGCTAAATAAATGTTAAGGCCAAAAAGTAACTAAAAATGTCTAGTGGAGATCAGCAGCTCAAGCCTAAACTGATTTACCATAAAGTGTTTAAATGGATTCTGCGAAATCTAAATAAGATGACTTTCCACTTTGCCAAACTGGACTTAGTTAACCAATTTCCTTAAACATGAAATGATATTTGGAAAGTGAATATCAAAAGCACAAGCATGATGGTTTTAGTTAAATCTTGAATTCATCTGATGGCAGACACTTAATATTCTACTTGCATCAATCGCTTCGTGTATGCAATTTTGTTATGCTTTTCCAATGCATGTGCAACCTCAGAAAATATCACATAAACTTCTGATGTACTATGTTTTTGCCCTCAGCTTCATATCACAAAGACCAGTTTACTTATAAAAAAGGGAGTTGCTAGAACAAGTATTTACCAATGTCATTGGTTGCCCTTACTACAATACAGCACTACTATGAAAAAGGATGCAAGTGAAAGTGGTTATTTACCAATCAGCAGGAAAACCATGCCCTTTCCCTTGGACAATTTCAGGAGCTAAAGAGTCTGCAATCCCACAAATTGTAAAAGTTCTCTCACCAGCCGCACCAGAAAACTTCTTCCCAAATCTGAAGTCTACTAGCTACAAACGATAAAGCCAATAAATTTAATTGCATTCATCATGCCAACTATTTTAAGTGTATATAGACACGTAAGATCAAATTACAACGTGGAAATTGCTAAAAAGCATGCAATAAAAAGACCGGTAAAACTGCACCTGTATATATCCCATCTGGTCAAACATTAGAACATCAGGAGACACACCTCTGTAAAGAATGCCAATCTGAAATTGATAAAACCACATTCAGACGAAAACAGGTTTTGTCCTATCATCAAGGGTTCCTTGAAAAAGAAATACCTTGTGCAGATCTTCCAGAGCAGTAACAACACAGGCAGCACAGAACTGTGCACATGGTTCATCAAGTGGGCTCTGAAGAATAGAAGCTAAAGAGCAAGCAAGCCGTGTATCCAGAAGTATGCCGGCATGTGTTTGATCAGCAGAGGTGCATACAATTCGAGGCACTCCAGCAGATGGGCTTGTGCACATTATCAGATTCTTCTCTTTCAGAACCTGCGTTTGTTTTCCCAGTCTTTTAATCTTCTGCTTGGAAAACCTCTTCAAGCTAAGCAATTTATCTGCAACATAGAGTAGAAAGAGGGAGGTGGTAAATGAAGTTCAGCAAATGAAATCTTTTTTCATGGATTTCTTGCTATTGCTTCATTTTCATCTGACACATTACCTTTTTTCTCTAGCAATCATTACTGACCAGAGTTAAAAGGTCAGCAACCATCACTACTTTCCATTTCAACTATGGTGATAAATAGGAAGAACTATATTTTAGTATTCAAGTCTAAATCCACAAAACATAGAGCAAAACACCAACCTGAGTCTCTCACACATACAAGGCCAATCTCACTGCAATCTGTGGCATACAAGCACGTTCTCCACTCCTAAATATAATCATTAGTGTACAATTTCACTTGTCTTCTCTTTGTTAAAATTTGTTATGCAAATAAGCTAAAGTAAAGCCATGATGTCCCTTACCAAGTCAGAAAGCTGAACCTTATCCAGTGTTGAAGCATCGTACATAGCCATAGATTCTGATAAGCTCACAGGATAGTCTTTTGGCCTAGTTGTTGGTCAAAAATATTGCAAGAGCATTATAAGCCGACAAGATCAATCAAGATAATTACGTGTTGATTTTATGAATCTATTTCAGGACAAGGTCACCACATACTTGGGATCATCCTGTGATAGCTTTGCCAGAGGACCCACAACTGATTCAAACTTTTCTTTTGTTAAGACAGCACAAGTAACATCACTCACAGCAATGATCCTTAGGGATGCAATTTGTTCACCAAGAAGCATCCATTCTCCAAAATAACTCCCCTCAGACTTTTCTACTGCAAGCACCTCATTCTGCAGGTCATCATCCTCCTGGTTTTCAGACAAAAGGCTGGTCGCATTGCTATTTTTCATGGAATCCATGTCAAATGAGATTTTCACCACTCCCTTTTGGATAATATATAAACCCATGAGGTCCTCATTCTGCAAACACAAAGGGAAGGAAGAATTAGGAACAGATATTTGCACTATAATGTGCCGTTAGAAGCATTCATTTCCAATTGATAGTCAAAATGGGAAACCAGGATATTAGTCTATACTGATGTAAAATATACTCAAACAGGGAACAAGTTTTTGTATTATGATGTAAATAAATGTTGCAACTTGGAACTGTTAAGAAAATCTCAAAAATTGTAGGGATAAAAAGTCAAACTGTTAAGAAAAATCTGTTTTTTTTCAAGCAATCTATTCTTGTTAGCGAGGGAGTTCAATTATGACAAGTGTATTACTTGGTAATCTCACCATTCACCATCTCTAAACAAAAGGAGAAATAAGCTATTAAAAAATACTTGATCCTTACCTTTTCAACTATTGTCTGCCCATTCAAGAAAGACACTTCTGAAAGACAATCAGCAATATGACTTAGCTGCAGTATTGTCAACCTTGAGAGAAGATCCACCGACCGTAAAAGCTTCAATGATGACAAATTAGAGAACTCTGACATAAGAATTCCTCTAAAATCTTCTCTCTTGAGCGCCCATAGAGTTCCAGTGGTTACAGCACGAACAGAAGCTTGGAGGGGCTTGTTGTACCTGCAATTTGATGTATTCAAAGAAGAAATTGATTAATAAGAATGACAATCAGCAATGGATTTTAGACTCTTAAAAGCGATTCGTGCTACCTGATATACCAAAATTCCTCCATTTAAATACCAAACCAGATCTACAGAAAAACAACATGAACATCGCTAATAGAGGCTGATAATTTTTGTCTTGAATAATGCATAAAGAGTATGACCACCTTCCATTATTTTATACTAGAAATGAATAACAGACACACTATCAAGCAAATCAGCGTAATTCTGCTTTCTTTCAAGGACATTGTGCTTGTATAATGCAAGGACACTAAACTAGTTTACAGGATTCTCTACTGTAAAAGAATGATCCATGATCAGGCCAAGTCTGAATGAGTGCTCTAATATTCAGAAATAAAAAGTTCATTTGAAATCCATGTGATAGCATAATGAATTCTCACATCAATGCCAGCTCTCCAAACGATGATAACTTCTCAGCTGTGTACCGTTGTAAAACCCTAGGCACTTCCCCATTTTTCTCTTCCTGAGATTTATAGCATCATGTTAAGAGCAAAATTCAACAAAATGAAAATTTAAAGAGAGGGAGGGAGGGAGGGAGAGAGAGAGAGTTTCAGACCAATTGGACTGAAGGACATTTACTTTGATGCAAAGAATATATACAATATCTATACAGTGCCTGTTGTTTTGTGCTATGGATCTTTTAATTTCCAGATAAAAGTGATTACCTACAAAGCTAGGGTTATTCATTACATGTTCAGATTCTTAATCGAATTCAAAACAATTTTGGAAGTTTTAATTGTCTTCCCAAAATGTGGAAGTGGATTTCTTAAATTAACGGTAAAGTTTAAAGGGAAAAATATGGCACTTAAAACTACAACCCCTCCCAAAAATTATGCCACAGCTTTAAAATCCTCTCCTCCTCCTCTCCTTCTCTTCCCACATTTCAATCCCATACCTGTTGCCATCATTTACACACACTCACACACACACAAAAGAAGAAAACTTGATCTTGAGGGTTGCCGCTGCCATTAGGGGAATATTTGTTTCGCAATTATTATAATTATTTGTCTCCAACTTTTTGCACGAGATGTTTGGATGTTACATCTGTGAATCATTGCTGGTTCTTGTATCAATTTCATGGTTTCTGTTTCCTATTTGAGCAATTTGTGACGGGCTTTTTCTTGAATCTGCTTCTTGTTATTAACTAATTTTTCAATGTCTTGTGAAATACATCTGCTCCTATGACACAGCTAGAAGAAAAAGAAAGAGGGAGGAGGAGCCAAACAAGAAAGAACAAGAAAAAGGAATACGATTAGAATTATTAATATTTGTCTGACTTCCATTAAAAATACCAATATTTGGCTAACTCTAGAAAGCTATTTGCAGAACAAAATAAACATAATAGTCTCAAAAAGCTTTCCCAAGCAAAACTTTTTTCAAGCTAAAAGTTGAGATAAAAACAAGATGAGATTACCACAATGCAGCTTGTAACTTAAGTTAGAATCAAGCAGTTTTAAGTAAATGAAACAAGGTCAATGACTAAATTGAGAAGCAGCTAACAATTATAAGAGCCAGGAAACATGTTCTTATTGGAAATGAGTAATCCCGCATTAAAACTATGATTACCTGTGTGGCCAAGACCTCAAATTCTCCACTTCCAACAACATAAAAACAGTCACCTTCACCACCCTGCAATGTGCTTTATTTATTATCCATAGAGCTTATAATTTCAAAGCAATGATCAAAAGCAGGAAGCTCTCAAATGAAAAGTATCAAACTAAAAACAGGGAAACCATGCAGACACAAGCTTTGAGTATATCGGTTCTATACTTAAAATATTCTGAACACTCTTAGCCTTAAAATAGTCTCGGTAGCTAAAATCAATTATTTATAGAGAGCAGTAACAATTAATCAATTGAGTTTTACCATCTAATCATAGACAAGTTAAACTAGCAATAACAATAGCACTAGTTATGGTTGCAAAACTGAGCCCTTAAGGAATGGTCCAAGTTCAATTGGATTAAGGAATGATTTCAGTTTAAAATTGCCCAGTTCAGGCTCAACTTTGACTTTACCTCTAGGTTCACTAAATTTTCAAGCTGAAAGATGAAAACTTATATGTGGCTACAAGACTTAGTAACAAGCTGGAATAGTTTACTTGTAATTTGTAAATACAAGCATTGTATATGTATACATATACTTGTGTCATCTATGGGACAATATGTGCATTACAAGCATTAGTATGGCTATTCATAATTTTAGACACTAAAGGTTTTTTATCAGGATTATGCTGAGAAAATGTGATATTATATAAGAAAAGAAGTTGGGCTGAGCTTTCAAGCCATGCTTAAACCTAAAGAATATACTATTGCAACTATTTAAATTTTAAGCTTAAGTGTTAATCTTATATACAAGTCGAACTTAATATCAAGATTGAGGTAAAATGAAATTAAAGCCTGATCATATCAAGGCTAAAAACGGTTTTGGCTCCATAGCAGCCCTATTGACATTGATAGTGTTACTTGAAGCATTAGAATAAAGGAAGAAACTCTGTTTCTCTTTTCCCCCTGAGTAGATGAGCTACATATGAATTATACGCCCCTGTCAACAAGTTTAAATCATGCAACTCCTCTTCGTAGCTTGTTTATCAGTACATTCACAGCCTCATCTCAAATCAATTGCTCATACTTAGGTCGATAGATATACAAAGAGGTATTAAACTTAGCTTGTCTACAACCTGTTTCCATAGCTATTTCTAGATTGATCAAGCACAACACTTTGTTAACCTAATATGGTGTCAGAGAGGACTTCATTGTACAAAAACATAGAACAAGATTTCGTCGAATATTAAAATTGCATACAACTGTTAAGTTTACCAATGCTTAACAAGTTGCACATGAAATCAAAGAATATTTTCTTTTGCTACGGAAGCATACAATAATAACAAGAAATTAACCTGCTTCACCACAATGTCTCCTGCTTGAACTTCAACCCTTTGCATGCAATCCAACAAAACTTGACACTGAGAATCTGTAAGTTTTCTGAAAAGAAAATGATCGTGCAATGCCCCTTGAATGTGTGCCTGTCACATAGGATATTATTAGAGTATAACATGTGATGGTCATATAAGACAGTAAGTAAACAATGAATGTGCTTCTTTTCCCAAAACAAACTTATGCTAAATACTAGAGAAAAAGACTTACTTCTTCTTCCCATGTCTTTCTGTGAGCTGGAGAAGAAGGAACCCACATTTGCCCCTTATCCAAAGAACTCTCTATAGCTCGAAGTCGTGCCTTTGACACATCTTGCCTTACACGGTGGATTTTAGAATTCCAGCTCAAAACTGAAGGAGACTCTGATCCTGACACCTCAACAACTTGAGGTAGTGGGGGTCTTAAAACCACATTAGAACTTGGTGATTGAGCAACAGCAGCCTGGAAGAAGATGACCATCCATAAATTAGTTGTTCAGTTGAATAATGGGTATGGTCACTGATTAAATTGAAATATAAGGCCAAAAATGCAAAAAAGGATGCTCTTACCTGAGTTAAGCCACTAATTTGCACAACTATTACAGTAATGTCATCTGTACGAGTTTCATACTGAAGCCAAAGACGATAAGATTCCGCCACAATTGCAGCACAAGCATCACGAGGTTCCTTGTGTTTTACCACCTGGAGATTTTGATAACAGAATAAGTAACTCTTTTGCTACTTAGAATAAAAATGGAAATGATTATGAATGCAACCACCAATTGACTGTGGTTTCGGATAAGCTCATAAAGACAAAGACTTCAAAAAACCAATCAAGTTTAGATAAAGTGTGTCTTATCCCAAAACCCACCCCAACCCATACCCCCAAGGGCCCTGTCTGGACTTACACCAAATAACTAAGATTCAGTTGATGCAGATGGCTGACCAGCAGAGTCAAACAAAAGAAACAGAAAGCGGCATGAACTCTATTTCCACAAAAATGTTTTAGAACAAACAGAAATATCCAATTTTAGATTGCAGAATACCAGAGACAAGGTAGTAAAACCTTCATGCAAAATCAAAGAAATGATTTAACTAGTGCGCACATTTTGCAAACTGGGAAAGAAAAACATAAGATGTATAATATCTTCCCTTTCACTACATAAATTGTATTTCCAATATAGTGCATATCAGTGGCAACTACACACCCAAGAAAAAGAAGGTTTCCAGGCAGGGGGCGGTGAACTTAACCTCTCCCATATGATTATTTGCTCTTTGGTGGCCTTAAAAAATAACCTTCTGAATTCCATTTGGAATAAGATAGAAAGAGACGGTTCTTACCCTATTTAATTGCATCTAATTGTTAGAGTAGAAATAAAGAAACCTTTAATGATTCTCATGCTACTCCAAAAAATTCACGTGTAGCTGCCAAACAAATAAATCACAAGCACAGATCCTTGTTACGATCTTGTTTAATCTATGTCACTGATTAAGTAACTAGGCATTTGGTTTTCCCATTTAACTCTTAAGTCAAGAAACCAAGTACACTGCACCCTCCAGAAATCTTACGCAACCAAATGAAATGGTGGCCTCATGAAATATTAGCATATACCTATCTAAAAGGAAAAACTGAATATTAAGAATAGAATATAGTTGGAAATCTTGATCTAAGCCTATAATGAGCAATTAACTAAAAGGGAGTCATTAACATGCGTCTAATAGCATTAAACAATAATAGCAACAAAACTTAGACGACACCATTGTCGTGTCTGAGTGTTTATTACACCTATTTGGAATGTCTTTATCTGATCTAACCAATTTTACAGCTGTATTGCAATCAACGACAAAGCAGGTCCATAGAGACAGACTGGCTTAAGCAAAGCTCAACATAAATGCAGGATCAAGCTACTAGCGGATTCACTGTGAAAGATGACATTAACAAGGACTATAAGTTACAAGGTATTATTGATCAAACCCAAGAGCTAATAACTTTGCAAATGGTATAACTAAGCTGAGTAAAACATCATATCCTATCAGTCAATCGAATAAAAGTTCCACCTTAGTAAAACAGTAGTTCAATATGAACCTACATATATTTATGACGAAAAATGATTACACAGGTTGTGCAAAATATCTTGTCAACATGTCATGTCACTATTGATTCTTGTTTGCATATCCAAGATTTTTGGATATTACAGCCATTCACAATGCTTATAGCATGTTTAATTTGCTTACAGGAATAACCACAAAGAATGGTAATAAAAGTTCATAAGGACATCTTAAGTTATTAACTTAACACGTATGCTTGCAGTAACAAGGTGAACTATGATTTACATTAATAAATTCAACTGTTTTCTTTTTATTTCCTTTTTTCAACTTCATCATTCTTCTTGACACAGAGGCATTCATCATGTTAACGGCATTTCCCAATGCAAGTAGACAGAAGTTTCAACATTCCAGAGTAATTATAGCAGATCCCTGAAACTAACTTCGCCAGAATGTAAAACATCATATGCATATCAAAAGTGATGATTTACGCCAATGGTCATGTGTGATGTTGGAATTAAGGCTACTCTATCAATAAAAGTGTGGGTACAATAAATTATGATCTCAATCCACGTTTACAATGAAAACTTAAAACACAGTTTATGAGCGCTTCTTAACAGTCACATAACGTCCTTAAGCTTCAAATTCGTATCATATGATATTTGGACTTAAAAATGTGATCAAATAAAACATAGAATCATTAGTCTCCATGTACATAGAACAAAAGTTTTGACTTTGACCAATGCTTCCAAACCACAAAAGATATTAAAATTGTCAAATGTCATACCATGTCCACAACAGACTGGCTGGAAAGGAATTCAAAGACCCCATCACTGGCAAGCACAAAGAAGGGATTATTGGGTGTGAGCTCAAAAACAACAATTTCAGGATTTGCAACGACTCCAATTGTCTCAGCAATAGAATCACCTATACTCCGTGTAAATGCCGTACCAGGATACATCCCATGTTGTACCCACAATCTTGGTGGATCACCATCATCGCTTTCTTCAGTGCCCCAACATTGCTCATCGGGGTTCTTCAGTCCTTCAATTTGATCCAAAGTGAGAACTCTTGCTCCACAAAGCTTAACTCTTTCAAGTTCGTCAGGTCGAAATGGAGTTTGATCAATTGAAAGGTCAACAGCCACAATATCGTCCCCTCTTCTTTCAGCTATAACAGCTCTTGAATCACCTGAGTTAGCAACATAAATTGTTGTACCACGGACCAATATTGTAATTGCTGTAGTCCCACTCATGCTGTCATCCAAATCGTCAGCATGTAACTGAGCATTTGTCGTTAAGAATGCTCCATTACATGCGTCAACAGCATCCACACGAAACTTACCATTCCTAAGCAAATTTTCGCACAATTTCCGCTTAACGAACTGCGAACACTGAGCCCCAAATTCCCCATGGCCGTCAAAAACCCCGAAGAAATGATCACCTGGACTTGTTCCAAATGGAGTATGAATGCAAAAACTGTCTTGGTTAGCTTTATCAAGTGCATCGGGATAGTACCCTCTCTGAGATAGAAATGAGTATCTCAATTCATAATTCCCTGTCGGAACCTTCACAGTCCGTGAGCCTTCCGGTGGCAAAAATTGGGCTGAGACCCTAGACAGTCTACTTATACCTACCTCATGATCCCTAGTTAAACTTGACTGGTTAAACTGATCTCTAACTTCCCCTTCTTCATCTGTAGAAGCAGGTGAGAACACTCGAATCTCAGCCGCTTTAACCTTGTCACTTTCCTTAACCTTGACTTCTCTTGGTGCACATATCTCTCCAATACAAGCCCTTGAATAAGCGCAGCCCATTATTGTGAACACAAAAGCGAGACAAACCCAGATGCCAGAATTCCCAAAACATTCATTAGGCCTTTACAGCTTCAGCAAACAACCGAAGTTTAATCAACCACAGAATACACCACCAAAGCCAAGACTTCCAAAACAGGTCTCCTACAATTCCTCAAGCAGAAAAATCACAAGAGCAATACCCAAGTCTGGGAAATTAAAAAAAAAAAAATCAGTCTCCAACAAAATCTTAACTTGCACCAAAAGAATTACGTTATTAAGTAAAACCCAGAAAAATCCACCATTCAGATTCACTATAAATCAAAATTGTGGCCCGAGTAATGAATTTTATGACATCTAATACAACTAAACTAGAGTGATTGATCCAAAATACTATAGAAAAGAACAGTTAAATGGGAAGACCGAAAAGAAAGTTCAAAGGACAAATATTTAGATTGTGATTAAAACAAAAAATGATGAGAGCAGAGCATTATACTTGAGTGGGGAATTTAGATAAATACCACATTCAATCCAATTAAATGGGGGGGGGAATGATGCTATTGCCACGAGGCTCTGGAGTGATTGTACTGTACTACTTCTGCTGGTGGTGGTGGTGATGATGATGATGATGGGATGGAGTTATAAAGAATCAGGGTGCGTATTGCGCAGCGAGATTGCAATTTAAAATGAGGGGAAAATGGAGGAGACGTAATGGGACTGTGGAGTTGAAGAAGGCAGTAGTCTCAGATCAGTCGTTTTGTCCTGGTCCTCTTGGGGGAGTTGAAAGGAGAAGTAGATGTGTGAGTGAGTGAAGTGTAATAGTGCATGAAGTGGAAGGTTTCTTGGCCAATAGCATTTTTCTGGAGAGGAGATTGAAGGGATTAGGCCACGCGCTTGGATGACTACGCGCCACCGTTTGTGGTGGTTCATGAAGTTTAGGATAATGAAGGGCCCAGTGGTAGCGCTGGAAAGGACATTTGGCGTCCAAATTTAAATGCTATGGTCAGATGGAATTCTTTTCTTGATTGTTAGCTGAACGAGAGGGATTTAATTGCAAGGCTGCAGGATAACATGGGTAATCTCAAACCAACTCATGCAAAGAAGACACATTCATCATTTGTTTATTTGCCTACCCAATTCTGGAGCCGTTGGTTTCACAATTAGCCATTAGGATCCCCAATTAGAATGATTTCACTCTCACAATTAGTATGAGTTTATACTATTTGTCTTGTCCTACATGTCTATTTAGCAAGGTAAATTCAATCCGTCCCTTGAATTGGTGGTAGAGTCACTGTCATGCCTTCCCGTCAATTCGGATTCGAACCTCTTTTGATATATTTATTTATCATACAGCACTTATGTAATACGCCTTACTCTCATCTTCGTGGTTGGTGGATTATTAGTATTACACAGGGTGAGGTTAAAAAAAAGGTGAATTCAATCCAAACCAAAATTTGAGAGGCACTTGATAAGGCCCCTAGGATAACTTGAATTGGTGTAGTGATTGTTGAATTGGAGCAAAGTGCTAATTTGGTGTTTAATCCTTACTAGTAAAAAAAAACCATTAGTTGTAGATCTATAACAGCTCCACGTTGTCTTTCATTGGTATTTTATAAGGAATGATTATAGATAACTTTTACAAAACAATTTTGTAGATAACGGTAAAAGTGTGACAAAAAATTAGGTGAGCATGAAATGTGCTTTAAAAAAAAACAAAAACATTTTCAATGGCCTTTTCTTTACCATTCTCACACCATGATGAAAACCAACATTTTACCATTTTTGGGTACGTGAATTTATTATGGATAACGATCTTTTCCCAACGGCAAAATGTCCCACCCTAGCACAATCCACATTATGCGATCATCTATTGCGTCTTTAAATCCAATTATTCCATCCTTTCTAGACAACAACAGCTGCTATAAAAGTCCAGCATCCATGAAATTCAATCTTCACGAGATTTGAAAATTTCCGCCTTCAATCGTCATTATAGTGCTTATATTCTACTACTATTGCGGCGTATTTCTGGTTGTTTTTTTGTGTTAAGGCTTCTCGCTGCACCAGTAATCCAGAGTGACTTATTAGCCTCAGCATCATAATGGTACAAACTTTTCCGTTACTAATTGTTTCCTTTAAAAGTTTTGTCGGCACCCAATCAGGCCTTACAAAAATAAATAAATCGAAGATTTTAGGTATCTATTCTTCCCGCATGTTTTATACCATTCCAGCACTTTCTTTATAGCAGAGAGTTTAGTGTATTATATTGACTTTAACGTAACTTTGACATTTTTTTAAGTGTAACCTGACTTTTTTTTAACTCTTCTAACCTCTAAATATCAAGCATATGATTCGAATCCTCCTGTACTCCTCCCATCTCTCAACACACTCTTCACATCCCAACTATTAAATATAGGGTTCTAAACTTAGCAGCAAAAAATACTCTAACAGTTCTCCCTTAACTATTGGATCGACTCCAATGATTAACCTAACATTGGGTTTATTGATAGGGAAGTATTGGTTTATATTAAGGCTGTCAATCGAGTTTTGTGAGTTAAGTTTCGACAAGTTCAAGTTCGAATCACCAAAAAAAAAAAAAAAGGCTTTTTGACTTTTGTGCTTTGAGCTTAAACTCATATAAGAAGGCTCATATTCAACTTACAAATTATTAGAGTCTCAGACTTACAATAAGTCAAGCCCAAGTTTACAATTAAATATGCAATAATATATAACATATGTTTATAATTTATTTATTTATGAAAAGCATGTTTAATATTTATGTATTACTATGTGATTTTATATAAATTATTAATATTTTACTTTATAATATGTATAGTTTATATTATATATATATAATATACATTTAAATATAAAATTATTTGGGTCGGGGCTGTAATTAGGCCAAACTCATTAAAAAATTGGGTCTTACACTTATATTCAAACTCTCTCGACCCTGTTAAACCCATCGACCCATCGACAACCCAAGTTCATATAATGACCCTCTAATCTATTACTGGAATCAAACTGTTAAAGTTTACTCCGAATTATTCGCCCCATTGTGACAGCACGGGTTTCTCGTTCCCAAACTGATTTTGATTGCCCAATGGGAAGGAATTAGCTCCTATGTCTCCACATCATCAGATCCAATAGCAAACACCTCCCTGTACTATTTGATAGGCGGAAGAGGCCCGAGTTTGAGTAGAAATCAATAGACATGCAATTGCTCGACGACTGATTTGAATCAAATTGATCACACCGTGTATCGTCAGTGTCACTTTTTCAGTGGCAATTCAATGTCACTTCTATATTTATGCCAAGTGTTCTATTTATTTAATTTGTCATGTGTTGTTTATTTAAATTTCTTTTACTATCACGTGATAAGTGGGATTGACACTGGATTTGACACCGAGTAGTGGCATAGAGGATCCCAACTGCAAATTGAGTGACGAAAATCAATGTGCATGCAATTTTACGTCCACCTGCTTGCAACACAACCAACTCGTGGTGGCGTAAACAACCAGCAGATTTTGGTCGTTCAATTCAGTCAAATACTACTGTTGATCAAAATGACCAATTTTATCCCCCATATAATGCACAACCCAAAGTGGACGAAAACTCGCGCGATCATGCATTGCAAGGGAGAACTAGGTGGTACTTTTTTCTTTCCCCACTTCTTTTTTCTTTTCTCCTTCACTAAAGTAGCGAGTAGTTTATAATAAGATAAGAACGCGGCCGCCTTTAGAATGATTTTATATATAACAATGTCCCTGTTCGCTGGCGATGGCCAAGAACTGACCTAATTCTAAGACGCAATATATAAGCTCTTTAAGTCGGCTGCCGTATACCAAAAGAATAAATAATAACTCCCAAGTGTTGTGCCACTAGCATATATAACTGGTGGCCCCCGTGGATTTGGTGTTTGATGGCTGCGGCGCGTGACAGATACCAAACGGGGCTTTGTTGCTGGCAGGGAGCAGCAGCTTTGGGCCTCATGCACATCTGCAAGTAAGTTTTGGGTGATGGATGCTGAGATTGGTGAAGCCATAAACTAGGGAAGTCATGCCCATAATTAATGATGGCCTCTATAATTAATGTGAGTTGTGTAGCTATTTTGGACCAAGAAAAAATGACAGCAAACCGTCTTAATTGTCGAGGGAGGCCCCTCATCCATCATGAAACAGTGTAGTATGAGAGGGGCGTCGAGCCTTAGCTGGAACTCGGGGTTTCTGGAATCCGCCCACAGCCAATGTGGGTGGGGGCATTGGAACTTCTTTTTCCTTTTCTTCATACTCAAAAACACTTGGGAACATTTTTGTACAACCTGTAACAGTTATGAAAGACAATCCATTTACAGTTTGTGGTGTGTGTGTGTGTATAAAATGTTCTAATATAGATTTACCAGAGGGAAAAATAAAATGTTTAACCCCCATTATATATATATATATAGACACACACACACACACTGAAACACCAAACAAAAGTGACATGTTTATGCATTATTTAAGCCTAACTTAGACTACAAACTATTGCATAGAAGTTATCTGAAAAGACCAGTTCTATCTGAAAAGATGTTTGAGAGTTTGATAGTGCTAGTGGGATCTATTGAGCAAGTGCTGGAAAATGCATGTCCTTCTTGCCTCCATAATTGATGATGCAATGCACCTAGTTAGATCAAAGATGATTGATCACATCGCGACCAGTAAATCCAAGCGGAAGCATCCCATCTGAAGCTGGACAAGTCTTTGCTGCTGGGGACTTCCACTTCAATGCCCCCGTGTCTACCGTCTCTTAGGATAACCCACGTCTTGTTTTCAATCTTTTTTATTTTGATGACTGAAATTGCACCACGTTGGTTGAAGCATGAGTGGAATGAGGGAACAAAAACTGCAGCAATGCATATTTTGTTCATGTGGGCTGTCAACCCCATCACCCTTTCAGGTTCTTAATCGGTTTAAACTGCGGAAAACAAAGAGGCAAGCTCAATTTTCAGCCTATAATTTCTCATCATCCAAAGGTGTCAACTTTTCATATTTAGTACTGAATATCCCAAAGTAGTCAAAAGCTAATACTCCCGAATCATCCCTTCCACAGTCTTACCTAGTTTCTAGATCCACCCAACTTCTTGATAGTCCTTAAGACTTACTAATGGGGAAGCAGAAGTAACGCTAACTCTTTTTTCTTTTCTTTTTTTTTTCTAGTTTGAGACAAGAATCTCATGAGAACTTCAAAAATCGAATTAAAAATCTCATGATAACCTCTCTGTCAATTAAGGAACGACCCATTTTTACTGTTTCCAAAGGGAAAAAGTGGCCCATGTGTGGTCCAGAATTTAAGCGATCAAATGAACACCAGCTATCTGATTTTAATGAAGTACACAGCCCATAATTGGATGATCCAAATTCAGTGGCATATGAGTCCATAGTGCTGTCACAGAACATATTGTGGGCTCATAGGATTGTACATGTAGCAGTTGGCCCAAACTCGAAATATTAGTTAGCAATTACAGTCAAAGCGGAGCTTTGGTTACAACAAAATTTCATCACCTGCCTCGATAATTCTCGACTTTCAACTCATGGTTCTGATGGAGTGGAAAAATTTTTTTTTTTTAAATGACATACAATTGTTACGCAAGTAGCATTTATTTAAGCAAAATAAATGCTTTATAATTTGTTTGGTAAATATCAAAAGTGATACGTTTGTGATTCGTACAAATTACCAACATCAATCAACATGCTAAATCCTATCAATTTCCAACGGTGCACTAAATGCATAGATATGATTGCCCATTAATTTAGTTGATTTCAAAATAAAATTAGATTTTGCGTTTGTGGCCAAAAAATGTAAAGGTGAAATGTTTTGAGGAACTTCGGGTTCAAGGCTACATTTTTTTTTGAATAGTAAGGTCCTTTTAACTATGCTCGAAATTTAAATAAACTACTCCTTGGAGGCGAAATCTTAAACGTTCGGATTGCTATTTTAAAAAATTTTTAATATATGTCATAACAATTTAATAATATATAAAGTAAAAATATGATTGAAAAATACGTTTATGAAAATCGTTAATTTTTTTGAAGAAAAAACTACACTCCAAATATGGCTAATACACAATTACAAGGAATGTTTTGATTAACAAAAATAATATTTTTTAAAGCATTTTTATCAGCGAGATAAATATAAAATATTTTAATTTATACGCAAATAAGTTAGACCACAAGAGTTCAACTTACATTCATCTCCAAGAAAAATTAGAATTGTTAAAATTGGCCTCAAATAAACTTTTCAAGACAATCTACCCGTTTGCACCCAACAAAAGAAAAAATGAGAAAGAAGCAAGGTAGAATTGAGATTTGAGAATGAAAGCAAAAACCTTTTAGGGCGGAGAGATTGATTTGTGAAAGTCCAAAAGTAGGAATGATATTATGGGTGGGGGGATATGGTAAACCCGGAAACCAAACCGCTGCCAATTCAACACAATCTTCTCTGTCATGGGTCCTGGGTCTTGGGTCCGGTGCTCACTCCGTAAATAACTTCCGCATCTAATTCCTTACTCTCACCACCCTCTACTTCACTTCACAGGTTCTTTGCTCTGCGTATATCCATTTGACTTTTATCTGTCTTTTCTTTTTTGTACAAATTAAATTCTGTAGAAATCCGGTCATATATAGGAGAGAGTGAGCGGGCAACAGAGAAATAGAGTGACAATGGTGAGGATACTACCCATGGCGTCGTCCATTAGACCTTCGCTGTCTTCCTTCAGGTCTGCGGCTGCTGCAGGGCCTCCTTCTCGCTTCGCTGCGCCCTTCGCTTCGCCATCCCACAATTCTTGTCGGCCGCTCAGTTTATTGCATCTCGGCAGTGGTAATATTTTCACTCTGATTTAATTTCATTAATTTTTTTCTGTTCAAATTTGGTGTTTTTTGTGCGGCGAGAGGCCGAGGGGTGGGAAATTGACCCCTTTCATTTCTTGGTCGATACTTTGCTCGATGATGGTTTTTTCCCCCTTTCTGAGGAATTTTGCTATCTTATCGATGATTTTGCTACATTTTGCATCATAAAGGAAAAAGAATTCATCTGAGTTTCTATGATGTCCTCTTTTTTTTTTTTTAATGAACGGGGTTTGAAAATAGGAAAAATGGTTTGCAGCCATTAATATTAAATTTAACTTGATTTTGAGTTATGAAACTCTGATTGGAAATAGATGAATAACAACAGCTGCCAATTATGGCTGGATTATTATTATTTTTTTAAGAAGTAAAAGGATTACAGTACACCATCCACAGACAAGTTGGGGTGATAATTCACAACAGTGGGCTACAACTCTCTTCTGGGAGACTTGAACCAAAGACCTCCTACTTCTGGAGCCTCAACCTTCACCACTAGACCAAGGCCTAATTGGTTCAATCACGGCTGAATAATCAATGAAATGTAATACCTTTTTTTATTTTTTTGGGGTGAGTGGAGCTGAGAAACAAAGCTAATAGTTAATTACAGGAAAGACACATTACTTGCAAACTAATGGCGAGCTTGAGTTTGACAAGTGCAGTATTATACTGTAAATGTCTTCTAGCTTTGTCCATTGGCTTTGTGACTCAACTGGTGAAATGTTTGCCCATGATGGACGTGCCATCAGTTGCACAAAAAATTGTCTGACTTGCTAATGGAAGCCTGAAGGTTGCCTTAAAATTTCGTGCTTTCTTCATGCTTAGATGATTGGATTAGGGGCTTGGTTATAGTTCTCATGTTTGTCATTATCTGGCTTTCATTTTGTGTTGTTATTTCTTCAACTCAACTTTGAGTATTTTAAGTGAAACAGTTGATATATCTTGAGCTCGAATTTTGTCAAGTATGCCAGCTTATGATTTCTGGTTCTTGCTTCTTTTTCTTTTAAAAACTTGTGAACGCTGAATAAAAATGTTTAAGTGAGATAATATTGCGTGTGATCCTGAATCCCTGATGGCCTATCATTTACATGTTGAAAGTCTATGGTGATGCCTGTATAGAGAAAACTGAAAGCCTTCCAATTAATTTTGTATGCTTACATTTAAGAAATTGCTACGCTAGGAAGATCAATACTCTTACGTCACAATATGCTTCTTTCTTTCAGCAGTTCCACAATCTCTGTCATTTGGCCTTAAAGCATCCAAGCTGTTAAGAGGAGAGGGAAGCAGCACTGCTGTTAGCGCTGCTGGGAATATAGCGCAAGCAAGCACTGCTGCTACTGAAGAAAATGTCTTGGAGTGGGTTAAAAAGGACAAGAGAAGATTGCTGCATGTTGTTTATCGTGTTGGGGACTTGGACAGGACAATAAAGTAAATTTACAATGACACGATTAATTTGTTGGTATTGTGTTCAGTTATTTTTTTCAATATTGACAATGTGCAAAGTTTATTTGAATGGTGGATGAAGATTCTACACAGAGTGTTTAGGCATGAAGTTGTTAAGGAAACGTGACATACCTGAGGAGAGATATACAAATGCCTTTCTTGGATATGGCCCAGAAGATTCTCATTTTGTTATTGAACTCACTTACAGTAAGGATATTTTTCTGAAACTACTCATTCCTAAGTTTCCTAATCCATGTACTTGATGATGTCTGGACGTTTAAGGCACTGTATATCAATCTTGAGTGCATTGTTTATATTTTGCATACCAAGGTGATTTGTTTCTGATGTTGTTTCCTGTTAATTTTGCTGCTAGACTATGGAGTTGATAAGTATGATATTGGAGCTGGCTTTGGTCATTTTGGCATTGCAGTTGAGGATGTAAGTTTAGGCAAAATCATGTCTTTTCAAAGACATTCCAGAGGCTGTTTATGTTGGAGGAGTCTTCTTATAATAGTCTTATGCTACTTATTTTGGAATCAGTTTTAATTCATTACTGAGGTCTGTTTGGAGTTATGCTTCTTTATTCTTTGGCTTTGGACAAAGATTCTATTGTAATGTTCTGATTTCAAACTTAATTGGAGAAAGCCATATCTTGGCTACTATAGTTAACTATTTTAACTTGTAAAGAAAAAAGAAAGAAAGAAAAGGGTGATTTCTCAAGGCATGTGTCGAACAATTTCTCAAGTCCTCTTATTTTTTATCCTAAGTTAACAACTTACTTCAGCAAGTTGTAAGGCTTAGGTTTGTTCTGTCGTACTTAATTGCAATACTGATTAGCTGTTGTTTGCTGTCTGTAGGTTACAAAGACTGTAGATCTGATCAAAGCAAAGGGTGGTAAAGTTACAAGGGAACCAGGTCCTGTCAAAGGTGGCAAAACAATTATTGCATTTATTGAAGATCCTGATGGATATAAATTTGAACTTTTGGAGAGGGGTCCTACTCCTGAGCCACTATGCCAAGTAATGCTCCGAGTTGGAGATCTTGAACGTGCTATAAATTTTTATGAGAAGGTAGCACATTATCTGGACAAAGATGAAAAAGCAATTTGTATTAGTTTCTTCTGATCCTTGTATTCTTGAGTAATATTAATCTGGATGACATTTTTCTGGTTACAATTAGGCTTATGGCATGGAGCTTCTTCGCACAAGAGATAATGCTGAATATAAGGTAGGTAATATTTCCTGATTATATTTTAGGTTTCAGTAAGAAGGGGAATAAAAAGTTTTCCTTTGATTATCAGAAACAAGAAAAAGACTTGGGTAGAAAAGTTTCACTGAATGGGTCCCATTTCTTTTGCTCCAAAGAAGTTCCTGTTGTACATTTCACTGAAGTTAGTTGAATATAGATTGTAATCAGATATAAGTTCTTCCTTCACCCCTATGTTTCCTTGTTGACTTAAGCTTGACATGCCATGGGTGGGGATCTGTTAAAGATGATTATTCTTCTCTTCTTGTCTCAATGTGTCATTGCTGTGACAATGCAGTTAACTTTGTGCTAGGATTTTGATAGGACCTCTCTCTCTCTCTGAATTTCTAATTTTTCAGTGGCGAGCTTGCTTTATTCTAGAGCTGGTACTTGTTAGCCTTTTCTCGCTTTTTGGGATTCCAAGAATGAGCATAGTCTAGTTCCTGCTTTCTAGATGCTTGTTTTGGTTAAAGCTAATAAGGTTTTCTTGACCAAAATCCTTGGCTTATGAGCAATATGTTAATAATTTTATGCATTTTGAATCATTGCCAAATTCTTAAATGTCCCCTTTGGACCTGATTCACTTTCGATTGGTTTGGAACGTGATTATATTGTCCTGCTTTCTACAATTTCAAATATTATGTTAGCAGTAGCCCAATTGGTGTTTCCGTAATTCTGCCATTTGAGCTCCTGCATGCTTTTGCTGCTTTTATATTCTTCATGAATTTGGAGTTCATGACTGAAGTTGAAGATAGTTGTCTCCAGCTGATATGATACTGCTTCTGTCCTTTGTTTCCACCTTTCTTTTGTGCAGTATACGGTAGCAATGATGGGCTATGGTCCAGAGGATAAAAGTGCAGTAATTGAGTTGACATATAATTATGGGGTTTCCGAGTATGACAAAGGAAATGCATATGCACAGGTAGACTTTAGGATTTCCTCAAATTCCATGTGGTTCATGTGCAAGTTGAATACCAATGCTCAAGTTCTGCTCAAATGGATTGTCTTAAACAGATAGCCATAGGAACGGATGATGTTTATAAAACTGCAGAAGCAATTAGGCTCAGTGGTGGAAAGATTACCCGGGAACCTGGACCTTTGCCTGGTATCAACACCAAGATTACTGCTTGCCTGGATCCTGATGGTTGGAAGACAGTATGTATTTTACCTGAGAATTACTTTTATTTTGATTCTATGTGCTCTTGAAACTAACTAAAATTGCATAATGTCTGAGCATGACTGAATCAAGTTCTTTATTTACCCTTTGGCTTGTTTAAATTGATGTTGGGTCTTAAAAGAAGTAGCCTAACCACAAGCTTGACTATACCCGCTTAAAAGAGATTGGTCTGCTTAGTAGATAAGGACATATATTAGGCATTTTCTTCTCATAAATAGACGAAATTTTTGTGTTTTACTTGGGTTCAGTGACAAATGTGTGCATAAATACACCTGGTGAAACCTTCTAAGAAAACCAACGATCATACAATATTATCATGTTCAGATTATTCTTCCCCTCAGCTTTTACTAAGGCCCAAAAGACAACCTAAAAATTCATGTGGCTTCAACAAAGGATAAGGTCACCCCACTTTTATTTCTCAACTTATTGCTTTTTGTGTGAAAATGAGGTTGGCTATTACCTTTCCTTTTACCTCCACCCACCCCATGATCTGGACCCAAAAAAAAAAAGTTTTGTGTCAAGACTTACTCCCTTTAGCTGGTAGAAGATTATGATCGATTTGCATTGTGTTGTCTTAAACTTGCAGGTTTTTGTTGACAATATTGATTTTCTCAAGGAACTGGAATGAGGTTTGATCTGGAATCAACGAGACAAACTTGTATAATTGATGAACCGCGTCTGAAGAGTAATAATGCTTCTACAACGACAGCCCCACAGTGGTTCCTATAATGGACCCTCACCAAAGAATGTATTAAATTCCTTTTTGTAGATGAAATTAACAGAGATTGTTGTAGTAACCAGCATTATTGTGACCTCACAAAAGCTGGAAAGTAGTGTAGAAAAGGCTGAGATATGGTTTTGTCCTTTGTATCAGCATGTCGTCCTTCTGCAATTTATTCATGTATCCTCTGTTCCTGATCGAACTCTGTCATCTGGGATGGGCATAGAACTAGCGAGGAGGTTTTCAAAGGCCTATCCTCTATTCTGCGAGGCCTATGTAAATTTTGTCACTGGTTGAAATTTTCTTTGAGGATGAGCATTTCCAAGCTTTGCAGGGAGCTGTGAGTAACTGGGTTAAGGTGTATTTTTGCCATATCGTTAGTGTTCCTGGATTTTTTTAATACTCGACAAGAAGAAGACTCTGTCGGACTATTTGCCAGGGTAAATGGACTAGACCTTCGAGAGCCAAGCTTCCATTTATTTAGTTATTTATTTTTTTAAGCAGGGGAAAGGGAAAATTAAACATATGACCTTTAATTTTTTTAGAGTCTCAGTTTCTTCGGCGAGTCACATCTCCTTATATTGGCAAGTTCTTTGAATTGTTTATTACAATACTTCTACTGGCATTTTCTTTGAATTTGTTAGTACAATTCTAATGTGCATGTTGTCCGTTTGCTACATTATTAAGAGAAAAAAAATAATAGGTAATATTTTCTAGAGTAAACTAGTATACTTTTTTTGGATAAACTATTTAGGAAGCCTTTAAACTATTCTAATTGTCTTCAATTGGTCCTTGATTTATTTCAAATCCCAATTTGGCTCTCAATGATGGAAAGTATCAAATTTTGAAAATTTGATCTTTCCAACCATCTCTATTGTTAAAACAAATGGATCTAATGGTGAAAATAGAATGAATGATTAAAGTTTGATATTTTGTATTGTTGAGGATTGAGATCTTTTAACTGTCCCTAATTAATTTATTATTTTTATTGGATAGTAACATGGCTAAATTTCCTGACAAGGCAATAGACTTTTTTTTGGAATAATTGCACAAACCTCCCTTGAGGTTCTTGATAATTTCACTTAGCTTCTCTCAAGTTTAAAAAATTACACATACCTCCATTAATATAGTAAAATATCTATAATGCCCTTCACTTGGCAAACAGTTTTAAATTTAAGGCAATAAATTTACAAAATTCATTAAAAAAAATCTATTTTCTGTCTCTTGTCTATTTTTGCTCCTCTCTTTTCTAATTAATATAATCTCTTTTATTATCTTCAATTTTGTGGATATTAGTAAATTGAAATTATAAAATCAATAGAGAGAGTAGATTATATGCCAAATTAGAAGAAAATGAAGAGACTCACAATAATAGAGAAATAAATAATGAAATTGATAATTGAAATAAAAAGAAGAACTAAAGATGTAAAATTTGTCATGTTTTTTTGTTGCAAGAATTTTTTTTTATAAAATGTCAATAATTACATAAGTGTTTCTTTTATTGGATTAGAAATTTTTTATTATGATTTTATTATGGAGGTTGAATTTATTCTCTACTTTTGAGATATTAATATTTTTAGAGCAAATTATCCGAAAGGTCACTAAACTTTTGCGATCATCGAGTTTTTGTCATTGAACTATTAAAAATCTGGTTTTGGTCATTGAAATGTTTAAAGTAAAGACTCGAGGTCATTCCGCTAAATTTAGTCGTTAAGTATGTTAGATTTGAGTGCCTACGCGATTCCCAAAGCATAAAAATGTCGAATTTACTGCCGTCTCAATATGCTCTTTCCAATTATCCCTACTTAAATCCAACGGCACCGAAATTTTTATCTTCTTCTTATAAAAATGCTTCCCTAAAACACTTGAAGCAACGAAACATCCCTTTTATCCGCAAAAAACATGTCGTATGATTGATACATCTTTCGCCTTCCCTCCAGAGTCTTGCAATCTTATTTCAACTTGGATAGCTTGACAACCATATCAATGGGAATATCCTCGGACTTCACCTTCTTTTAAGCGAATTTTGCAGTAATTCTATACGGAGATTTGATGGGCCGGTCATTTATAATCAAGCAAAGGTTGAGGTTGTCATCAGCCATAGAGTAAAGCAGGTTTGGAAGTGAAATTTTGTGGGGTATTTTGGATGAATCTTTCGGTGGGATTTTCTTGAGGGTCAAGAGGAGGTAAATGAAACCTTCTTCTTCGTTACCATTTTCATCTTCAAGAAATTCTTACTTTTCTTCTTTTCCTGCAGCTGGTTTATGGTAGGTTGTTTTGGGGTGGAGATTTTTTCATTTTGTAAGAGCTTTTACTGCTTTTTATGACTGTTGCTTGGCTGATTCTGCCTTCAGGAGAATGAGGACTAGTTGAAACCATTGAGATAGAAGTACGCGATTGATGAATAGATTGAAGGATGGAGGTTGTGTACAGTGGCGGAGACAGAGGCGGTAGCTTGCTCCTACTTCCTCTAACTCAAGTTGGGCTTCTTCCATTTCCTTATCCATCGTTGCAGCAGTAGCAGATTTTGTAATTTCATGGTTACTCCTTCTTTAGGTTTATAGAATAAGAAGAAGAAAATGGATATCAAACTTCCTAAATTGCCCCTTTATTTTGTCTTGGATATCGCGCTGGCACTCAGATCTGACATTCTTAACGACTCAATTTAACGGAATGGTCTCGAGTCTTAATTTTAGATATTTCAGTGGCTAAAACTAGACATTTTAATAGTTTAGTGATCAAAATTCGACGATTGCAAAAGTTTAATGGCCATCCGAATAGTTTGCTCATATTTTTAAGGTTGTAGAAGGGTTATAATGGCGGTTCTAAATCAGATTAGCTTGTATTGAAAAGGTAATTTAGCATTGATATTTAATTTTGGGGTACAATTGGTTGTCAATAGGGTTTGTGTGTGTCTTTTATTTTTTTGTTTTTTGCTTGACAAGTATTAATATTGTATATACAATTTAAAATTTTTTGGATGGTTATTTGATTTTAGAACTTATATTTGAATGGTCGATAGGGATTAGGCTTGTTGATTTATACAAAATGCAGAAGAAAATTATTGAGTATACAATATTTTTCTTTCTTAGTTTTGTATAAAAAAGCAAATTAGGATTTTTGTGAAAAAATCTATCTCATCAGACCTATGTTGTTACTAAATAGTAAAAGTAAGGGAGGTATATGTAATTTTTAAAATTTTAAGGGAGCTTTCTGTAATTATTAAAAATATTTGAGGAGGTTTGTGAAATTATCCCTTTTTTTTAATTACCAATCTAAGTTCGTAAAAAATTTAAAAGAAAATTGATGGGAAAACATAACGGTGTCTTTGGCTCTGGCCTCTATAAAAGGACAAGCAAAATAAGCGGAAAAGAGATACAACCGCTGCACAACCGGGTACCGCTCCCCCGCCCTGCACCCTGCTGTCCACTAATTTCCCCCATCCCTATCTCGCCTTCCGCTTCTCCCGCAGCACTTGCAGTGTTAATAAAAATTTGTGATAATAAAATTTTGTTATATAATTTCATAATAATTAGTTTTAGTAAATAATTAAGTATTAAAATATTAAAATATTATAAAGTTATTACCTATTATAATTTTATAATTAAAATTCATAAAAATAATTAAACAAATTATTTGAATACAATCCAACATGAAAAAATTAAATATAACTAAAATAGTCAAATTTTCACTTTTGATACAAATAAAATCACTTAATCATTATTGTATCATTATTGCAGTTTTTTTTTTAAAAAAATATTATTATGTAAAGTGTAATTAGTAATTTAATATAAATATATTAATAAATTTATTATAACTAAATAATAATTTCTATTAGTAAACATGTATAATTATATACATATATACATACATATATATGTATTTATATGTATTATCTGAGCGGAAAAAGCTAATATCTAATTGTATGTATATATATATTTTAGCGGAAAAAATTCGTTTCTAAACCGGGGAAAAAATTCCCACGCGGGCATTCGCCCAATTGTCATCCCGTCGCAAGCCTTTGCCTTTAGAAGCCTCGATTTTCCAAAATATTGGAAAATTTTGTGCGAAGCCAACAGAAACCCTGAAACCCCACAATTAAGTTCCTTAAACCTCTTTCCATCACCTTCGCCGAGTCCCTTGTTTCTACGGCAGCAAGAAATTGAAGCAAAGTTACTCAAAAAATGGGCGAACCACTTGACGACAAGGAGGAGGAGAAGCAGAAAGAGCATGAGCAACAGGAGCAGCAAAGCCCAGCAAATTGTTCTAACTCTGACTCAAAAAAGAAGAGAAAACGGAAAGAAGTCGCCATCTTTGGCAACTACAGACACTACTATGGCTATCGAGTAAGTTTCGTTTTCTCATTCTTATCCCAAATTTTATTTACTTAAAATGGGATTTTGAATGTTTAATCGAACTAGCTGGGCTTTGCTAGGGTAATAGGTCTGAAACTTTGAGGGGTATATCTCATTGGCCTTTCAGACTTTTTTCCTTTTTGATTGCCCTCTTGATGAGTAACTTGAATAACGATTGTGGGTAATTTTGGAGTGAGTGATTGATTGATGATGGTGGTTCTCAGATAAGTCAGGATTTGGACGAGGATCCAAGATTAAAGGTCATGAAGAAAGAATGGTTTGAAGGCAAGGATTGTCTGGATATTGGCTGTAATAGTGGCATCATCACGATAACCATTGGTAAATCAATTCTCTGCATTCCTATTTTCTGTTTTTAGGTGTCAAGATTTGGCTGCAATAACAAATTGTTTGCTCTATGTTGTCAGTTTACATGCATTTTGCTAGTTGAATTTGCAGGCTTTGTATAACTAATTTTGAGTTTGTTTATCTAATTCCGCATTGGCAGCAAAGAAGTTTTCTTGCCGCAGTATCCTTGGAGTTGATATTGATCGTGGTGAGTTTTACCAGTTTAATCTTTGTGCCCTTCTATTAACTTTTGCATGCATTTTTTGTTTCCGAATATGAATGAAAAAAAGTTTACCATAATGCATGAAAGTAGCTTGTAAATGTTTTCGTAGGTATTGTCTTATCATGATGTATTTGGTGTTCCACTGTTTGATTAAGCTTTTCTGCTTGTAGAATCTTCCAGCAATTTAGTAAGAAATTATGAATCTGGTTGTTTGTTTAGTTTTTTTTTTTTTTTTTTTTAGGGAAAGATATGGCATCTGAAGGATTTTTTGTGTGTAGATCCAAAATGTGTCATTTATTTTCTTTAACTGATTGGTGAAGTCTAAATTGAGATTGGAAAATTTTTTTTTGGGGTTGATTTATGTTATTTTTCTTCCCTTCTAGATTTCTGGCCTAGGGCTAAATCTTTCTGAATTACAAATGTGCAAGTAATGGCCATTGGGACAAGTATGTTATTGTGCACCATTTTCTTATTTTAAGTCTGGTATTTTGTCACTTAAAAAATAGTTTTCTACTCTTTTAGGCTTTTTAGAATAGGATACTTCTAGCACTTAAGTAATAATAACTATCCATCACTTCCAGCTCGAATCGATGATGCACATTGGAGCCTGAAGAAAATCATGAAAAGGAGTTTTAATATGCAGGGGGAGAAAGTAAATCAATCCAAGAAATGTGCAACTGAGTTGCAAAGTGAACTGCAAAGGGACTTTTCTGGGAATTCTGGAGGAGATTTGTCTGACATAGTGTCTTTTCAGAAAGGAAATTTTGTTCAGAGTTGGCATCCACCTGAGAATACATATTATCATGCAATTCTTTGGTAAGCGTCTTCAGCTTTCTTGAAGTCTTTCAACTTTAAGAATTGGGATGTAATTCAATTTATTCTAATTAAGCTCCAGTGATTAGAGAATCTTGGATCTTATAATTCCTGGCAAATAATATATTTTGGTTTTCATCATATTGTTGCACTGTTTGTGCATAGATTTGATTTTAGTCCCCTACAATCATGCTAATAAAAGCTCTTTAATTGGCTTTCCATTACTCAATCAACATAATAACTCTTGATTTGTCGTTCCTCCCCATGCCCCAGGTGCGATCTCAAGGGGTAATTTTGTTCTGAAGATCAGTTTCTGAAATTCAAAAGCAAAAATTTTATTTCACGTACAGTCAGTCTCATTCATGCTTCAGGCTGACATAATTGTATTGTTTCCTATCTTGCAGCTTAAGTGTAACAAAGTGGATTCATCTAAACTGGGGTGATGATGGGTTACTTGCATTATTTTCGAAAGTCTGGATGCTCCTTCAGCCGGTTTGTAGTTTGTGTCTCATTCTATCATGCTGCCTCTCCCTAGTGTATACACATTTCTAAATTTAACATTTTATTAACTAGGGTGGTGTTTTTATCCTCGAACCCCAACCATGGATCTCATATTCTAAGAATCGTCTAGTGTCCCAGGTATGCTCTTTTGAAGTGACATGCATGACTTGGGAATCCTCGTAGTGATGATAATTTGGCGGCGGCTGTGACTTTTTACTAATTTGATTTGCTCCCAAAAGGAAAGGGAAACAAGGCACTTTATTGTTGTTTTTTTAGATGGTTTGACTCAATTTTGTTCGAACTTGTTGCAGACTGCATCAGATAATTATCAGAATATGAAGATAGGTCCAGAAGATTTCCAGGATATTCTTCTTGACAAGGTACCTGCCTCGTTGTGTTTTTTAATATTTTATTTGAAATTCTCCATATGTGGAGTAGCATAGACACTTGAAATTTCTATACAATCCTTATTGTGAAGAAAATACCTTTACACTTTCATTTCTGAACGTGTTGCAGATTGGATTTCGGAGCGTGGAAAATATTACCTCTAGCTTACCTAATAGCAAGAGTGGATTTAACAGACCAATTTTGGCATTCTGGAAATGAATCTTGTAAGAATGCATTTTCAGTTTCCAGTAAGCAAGTAATGTTCAAAAATAGGTTGTGAAGATGCCTTGTAATTACAGTGCATATGAGGGACGGAGAAGCACAGTGAAAAGCGATTATTATCTCATTTTGTTTGGGGCTGTGCCATTTCTGCATTCTGTAACATATACATTTTGTCCATGAGCGTTCTTCTCGACTCTGTTACACTGTTCATGATTTGGCCCAGCTGCACCTCTCTGTCAATTGATGAAATTGACAGTGCAGTCTTCTAGTTAACGACCGCCCTATATGATTTTTATAATCAACGTTTTTGGAACATTTCACCGACCCCAAACACGTCATCCTCCCTTCTCCCCCCGCTCCCTTGGAGATGGAATTCCTCCAAAGGTCTGCATTTGTTTATAGAAACGTTCTGTTACATACCGAAGCCCAAGACCCTTATGTGTAACAAATCGCAGAGATGCTGACCAGTGAAGTGACGAATGTAAGAGGGAGGGAGAGAGAGAGAGAGAGATCCCAAAAGCCATAGAATTGGACGGTCCTCATTATAATTTTCAAATTCTGCACGTTAACATGTCTATTTACCTCCAAAGCATCACTCTACCGGGAAGGATGAGACTACCATTAAATTCAGTGGACAAGCAAGAGAAGATGCAGAACTTGGTTTTCAGCTCTCCATATCAATGAAGCTGCGTTGGCCAAAAAGTGAATGAACTTGACCGCTATGAAGGAATGCCAGCAGACCTTTAGTATGAACTATATACCCACTCTGGCACATAGTATTATCATGCTCTCTCATCATAGTTCAGAAATTATATCAGTGAATACAAATGTAAGAAACTGCAATCAGGACCACCTCTGCTGCCAGCTTCTTCAGTACTAATCCCCTTCTATCTTCTGCACCTTTTAGCAAAGCCTAATCAGCACAGACCACGATAGCGATCAATACATGAGAGGAAAGGACCTTCAGCAATCCAGTGCATCACATTATTCACACCAAGAAAAGGAATTCAGGGAAATGAAGCACCACAGATCACAAGCTTTGAGGCCATAAATCGGCCATGTGCATCTGCAGATCACATTGAAAGCACGCTTTTGTCATCCAAGACGTAAAATCCATAACAGGAGGCCAAAAATTAAGATTGAGATTTCCTTCCATATCTGCACTGATGATAAAAAAGACGATGTTTAGCAGATTCCTGTAGTAAAAAGTAGGGGCAGTGGCATTTCCTATATAAGCTTCCTAACCATTGTTGAGTGACATTCATTGCCACTTGCAAACTCATGGCCCCATTTTGTTGCAGAAGACAACCTGCAAATTTGCAAAATACAAACTAATAACTGAGAGACATAACAACTTTAAAATGATGATAAGTAGCAAATTTGACATGTGCATGACTAAATTGAAACTGAAAACCATGAAATCAAAGTCTCAGACAATAAAGCCTGAGTCACATTGACTATACCCAGCCTGCCTTGGGGGATGGTAGTAATCAAAATGAAATCATGTAATAGGATCGAGACTGAGAGGGGGATGAGATGCTGTATGATAATAAGAGATAACAGGAAACTGAAGGTACAAAATAACAGAGACGCAAGTTATCATTGACTATCAGTTGCATCAGTATTGGCCAAGTAGAATTCAATTACTATAGGATTTCTAATTGACCACCTATGGTTCCCTTGAATCAAAGTTTTACTACAGCCTATCATCCTGAATAGTAAGAATAGCACCCAAAAAAGGATAGACTAAATGAAATCCTGATACACCGCCATTCACTGTACATGATTCCCTGGTCTCAGTGCTTCAAACAGGATGAATAAAGCATGGGTTAAAAAACCAAAAAAATGCTAAAATCACAAACACAATTCATTTCTAAACTGGCAGTTATAGTATCACAATAGGGAATTTCAGATAATCAGAATCATAACCAAATCCAGACAAATGCTTAATTGTTTCCTCACACAGAGACTGGGTTTCTCACCAAAAGCAATAATGCTTACAACATAAGCAACTTGTAACCATGAAGCAAGTGAAAAAATAATTTTTGCAGCCACCAACTGCACAAGGGAGCTGCATGAATCTGTTGAGCAGAGGAACACTTTGCACGTCATTTACTTTACATCAAACTTAACATAGTTGCAGCACCTAGTTCGTTACATCTATATACAACAGCAGAAGCGAGCTCTGATCTTTGTGAAAGGATTATGTGTACCCTTGTCATAGGAAAGATATCTTCACCCAAGCTTCCAGGGAGGAGGAAAATGCCCGAATCAAGCTCTAATCTTCTACAAGACAGTCAATCAACTTGCTCTCATGCACCTTCGTGCATATATGATGCATCGCCAGATTGTCTCAAAGTGCAAGAAACAGTCAGCATGCAAGAGTAAACCACATTTGAATCTAATGCAAGCAGGTAACCATCTGATAACATTGCACCTCTGAATCCCCCATATGTTTGCACTGACACATCAGCAATCTATTCACAGAACCCAGATCGAGCGGTTGGTGATCATACATTCCTGCCAATAAACATGGAATAAAAAATCATAGGATTACTATGGGGAGAATGAGACTAAAGAAAAGGGAACAGGTGGAGGGGGAAAAAGTGAAAAAGACCGTGTTAGATGAGAATACAATGCAGATCACTTTGCAGAAGAAATGCGACGCAGCGAAGAAATCCAGCTGCTAGAAGGACCGGTACTTTCTCCATGTCCATGACCAGAATTTGAGATTTCAGCTGATAAATTAGGCCTTGAAACATTGCCTTTTGGTACACCAGGAGGGGCAAACGAAGTAGATGGCATTTGTGCAGTGTTCAAAACCTTTAAGTTTAAGGATGTGTATTAGTTATTAAACACAGCAATAAGATATCTGCAAGATAATCAAACCAATGTTTTCTAAGAACCAAATGACCCCAAAGCATGATTTAAAATTAGTAAATACCTAAAAAGACTTCGATCAAACAACATAAAAGTCCCATTGTCAGCACAATTTTGTCATCATCAGTGATAGTTTAATTCCAACCAACCAGGAAAATAAAGGGAGATGAGATGGCGTTTCAAACAAAGTGGAGATAACTCACATTTCTCTCAAGAGGATTTCCAGAAGTCATATTCCTATTTGGAGGCGATTTAAATTGCATGCGGATGCCAGGACTCGAAGCATTGTTTGATCTTATACGGTCAGCCATCTCAGCTGAAAAAGGCGCGCTATTGCCAGCTGGAGTCAACATGGAACTGGTTACATTATTAATCCAAGCCAAATAAATATTAAATTCATTGCTACAACGATTAAAACATATCCATCAACAGTCAAAAGACACTAAACCACCAAGGCAAACAGTTAAGATTGTCTGGTTGTCTGCTGATGTAAATTTCTATTAGCGTCAGTTGCCATCTAACACGCAAGAACAGAAAGATACATAATTAGCATAGTCTAACCTTGATGTTTTTCTACGTCCATTTGAACTGCCCGACTGCTCTCAGCAGGCATTGGCTGCCACATATGAACACTGAAGTTACTAAAAGATGATGAATTATATGGCTTTTATAAGCTATGTGAAACCCCTGAAGTTTCACGCATCCATCATGCAAAAAGGGACCAGACAAAATCATAATCAACCAAGAATGTGCAATACCCGTTGCTGCACTTTGCTTGACTGTGACTGCTGATATTTTAAGATAGTCCAGTCAAATATGTAATCGGATTCACACCCTGCAGAAAAAAAAAATAACTAAATAAAAATAAACTAGATAAATCAAACTATGTAGTTGAAGCACCATTTCAGCAAGTTCCTCCCAAGGAGAATTCAAAATTTGAAGACAATAAAACAAGTCAAACTTAAGTTATTTCATATTTCTAATCAAGTGAGATATCTCCTCCAATTTCTGAAAGCTTGAGGCAACGAGATGAACAACAGACCTTCACGCGTAAACAGATCACGAAAGAGGCGTTTCAAGAATCCATAATCAGGCCGCTGATCAAATGTCAATGAATGGCAGTAATGGAAGTATGATGCGAACTCCACTGGATGAGACTTACATAAAACCTACAGATATATGGATTACCAGTTCAACATATGAATTTCATACAGATGAGACTAAAATTGCCTAATAAATATTATACCTCAATAGGAGTAGACAACTTCTTCTCACATATTTTGTCATACTTTTGTTTCTTTGTGGCAGCTTTCAAACCCTGCCATGGAAGGCTATACACAAAATGATGCTTGTTAAGGAAGAATTGCACCTATGTATATCCCAGAGTTCCATCAGTAAGAATTTAAAGAAACAAGGAAAAACCAAAATAAAAATGCAGACCTTCCTCTCAAGAAATATAGAAGTACATATCCAAGAGATTCCAAGTCATCCCGTCGGCTCTGCTCTACAAATCAAATCGATGAGCATTATATGCACAGTGCCTAAAGACTCGTACAGATAATTTGCCTCCAATCCAAGGAAATAAAGAGGCAGCCATTTCAAATAACAATATTAGAGAAAACCTCCAGAGCCTCACCAATTCCAAGATGAGTGTTACAACTTGCATAGCGCGCAGTCCCTGTTAAATTCTTATTCTCCCTATGCAAAAGAAAGGAAAGCAAAAGAATAATAAGAAAACTGGTTTGATAGCACTCCAACCTACGAAAGCTCGTATAGGCAGATAAAGGTGTACCTGTAGGGGATGTGCCGGTTAGTAGTTGCATCACGATATCTTTTTGCAAGACCAAAATCAATGATGTAGACCTAAGAGTATAACACAATAACAATAACATTAAGAAGGCAGCAAAAGAGAAAATAAAATCAACAGCATACCTGTGCTTTAAGAATTATATATAAATTAACCAACTTTTCTAAACAGAGTGATCAGTCTTAGATGAACCAATGCTGTTTATAGAGGCCCAGCAATTATTGTCACTATTACCTGATTTGCTTTTCGACCAAGACCCATGAGAAAGTTATCAGGCTTGATATCTCTGTGAAGAAACCCTTTAGAATGCACATACTCAATTCTTGTTATCTGGACAATATCAAGGAGAATAAAAGGAGTTAAATCCCCAATACCTAAAATTCTATCAACATGATGATAAATCCTTCAGGTTTCCAAGTCCAAACCCAACTACCAATACATGAATTCAGTGCACAGGCCAAAAATTGAGAGAAATACTCTGCAATGCATGAATGTGCACACAAAATTACTTGATTACAACAGGAATATTCAACAACCAGAAAGAAATATCACTTGAAATTAAAATAAACACCACAAGCTCACTTGCATATGCACAGTCATTGACTCGTGATCACATGGAAGATGCATAAAGTGTCATTAAGGAAAACAAACTTAAAAGACTGATCTTATGTATACGTGCTTTCTTCCCTAAATGATTAGGAGTTAATCTGAGTTAATCTTTACCATCTGATCAGCCAACATTAATACAGTTTTCAAGGAAAACTTCCTGCCACAGTAGACAAAGAGATCCTCAAGACTTGGCCCCAGCAAATCAATTACTAGGACATTGTCATCCCCATCAACGCCGGACCACTTTATACCAGGAATGCCACCTAAAAATGAAAAATTAGAAGACAAGTATAATGAGATTCCCATCCCCCTCTAATATATTTAACAACATAAATTGTAACCGCGCCATAAAAATTCACTAAGTATATAAACACATACTTCCACCCTGAAGAAAGTTGTATAACTTGGCTTCATATAAGAGTTGTGGGTGCTTAGTCTTATTGTTCTCCTGTGAAATGAAAAAGCAGAAAAATTGATAAGACGGAAGCAAGGGAAATCTTAAAAAAATAATGGGACGGAAAGAAAAAAAGATAAAAGCTATGCACATTTAATCCTATTTAATAGTTCATGTAATTTAAGACATCCTTTTTTAAACAAAAAAAGAAGAAGAAGAAGAAGCAAGCTATGCACAGTTAATCCTGCTCAACAGCCCTTTCAATTTGAAATTTGATAAGAACAGCTATATGGTAATGTAGCATCAGTGATTTGAAAGAACTACCAGGTTGTTTTACATCACATACTGATGCAACAAAATGACTCAATTCATCACCGCAGAAATGAATAGAGCTGTAGAGGTATTAATTATGGAAGTTGCACATCCACTGGGCTGTGCCGTTCAACACAAGTACTTCCAAGCAAGATCTTCACATAAGTCTGTCTTCTGGAACAACTTAAATAGCTAACCAAACAAGCAGTTAACCCCTAGATTATAGTATGTAGGTAATAAGTAAATGTTCAGACCATTTTCGTCCACTAACCAGAAACTTTCAGCTCAATGTAACGTAATCTCAAATATACCAACTTCAACACTGTTTTCAAATCTTTTACCAAAGCAACTTAAATATTTCTCTTCTATGGTTGTTCGCACGGAAAGAAACTTCCACAGCAAAAACTGTAAAAATGCATAAATTAGTGGAACCACAAGTACTTATTCTTTTAACCAAACACCGAATACCACAAATTGATGAGGATTTTCTTCACCATTGAAATTGAATTAGATCCAAACCAATCATATCTGCATTCCGGGACAAATCAATAAACTCAAACGGATAAACCAATTACAGCTATCAACTGAATTGACAAAAAAGAAACGAAAACTTACAATCTTCACAGCAACGATCTCAAAGGTATCGATATGCGTGGCTGCAGAATCAAATTAAACTGCAATTAGCAAGAGTTTCATAAAGAAAAAGCAGAAAATGCAGGGAAAAAAAATCATCGCATGAATTTGATTCATATGACATATTTAGACACAAATATATGTACTGACCGAGAAAGATTTCTCCGAAGGATCCACTACCGATCTTCCGGCCGAGCTTGAACTTGCCGCCGACGATCCTTTCCATGCTTCAATTGGGATGGCCGGATCAGATCAATTCTCTCTCCCTCTCTCCCTCTTTACTATTTCAGATCATGCAAGTCCAGAATATACAGCTGAGCCGAGCGGGGCTGAGCTAGGGTTGATATTAGACGACTGCGATCAAGTAGTAATCCCGATATGGACCTGTTTGGACAGGAGCGAAAATTTATTTATAGCAGATTTTATCGAGAAATTCAAACCACACAGGACTACCACTCCTGTACTATTATCATACCCGAGTCGTGAAAGTTGAGGGACGAGCCAAAACGACAATGTCGAGTAAGGGCTTTTAAGACATTTTGGGGTGCGTTGTAGATAGAAATGCCACGTGGAGAGAATTAGTGGAGGGTATTTTTGGGATTGAATTACGTGGGTAGTTGACTTTTGAGGAGAAATTGATGATGCCAGAGGTGTATTTGCAGAGAGCAGGGTGAGATTGCAGCTTGTAAAGCATAAGGTACGACCTTTTTGGGGCCAAGCCTGAGCTGGCATTATAATTTGGTTGGTTTCGGGGTATTTTTGTGTAATTCCATTCTACACCCTCTGGTAGTGTTTTTTTTTTTTTTTAAGATTAATTTTCCTTACGTTGTCATTGTGTTTATTGATGAAATTGAATGTATGTCACGTTATCTTTATCTGAATTTGAATTTAAATATCAAATTTTATATATGTAATATGTATTTCGAAACACTAATATATACATTATCGGTATATAAAATATTTATCATTTTTTTACAGGGAAAAATGTGAGAAAGTGAATGAAAGTTAATTATTTTTTGCTTCATGCATGTTTGGTCACGGGAAATGTTAAAATTTTGCCTTCATTTGCTATTTTGTAAAATGTAGCATTTTTGAAAGAAAATAATTGGTTAATCACAAAAATTTCAATAAAACTGTCATTAATTTCTTATGTTTTCGAAACAATCAAAAGTGTATGGTAAGCTCATTTTCATTTTTATTCACCTCACTTTCTTTTGCTTCACGTTTCCGTACAACTTTCAGTCTAATTCTATGCAAAGGGAGGGAGCCTCCCCATGTTTGGATTGTAAGTTATTTGAGATATTTTTACTGTAGCACTTTTTGTGATGTGATGTATGTGAGATAAAAAGATATTGGAAAGATAAAAAGGTATATTGGAAATTGTAAAGTTAATGTAAACAAATAAAATTGGGAAAATATGAAGCAATCCAAACAAACCCGTAAATAAAATTTGTTCGGCCGAAGAAAAAAGAAAGAGTTTCGTAAATAGCTAGCAGAAGTTGTAATGTGTCCAGTGCCCAGGACCTTTGGTTTAATGGGGTGGACGGCTGGCCGTTTTACATCCTAGGCGAAAAAAAAAAAAACCCCAGTGCTAAACTTGAAAAGTTATTTGAAGTTTTTCTAGCTGAAATTTAGTCGTGATTCATGAATTATAATACACACAAACCATAAATCCTTTTTTTATTTGATTTATTTTTGTGGTATAAACCATTTTTTTCTCACGTTATGCTCATGTAAAATGAAATAATGGTGATTGAAACAGGTCAATAATGTGTTTTGCATTGGTTGGTAACTTGTGATTGAGACGTATAATTGTAGAGGCTCCAAATTGAGGACATTAGTATGTCAAAATACCTCTATTTAGATTCTTTATTTTTAAAAAAATAAGTTTTTCATGTATAATATTATAATAATATATAATAAAAATAATTTTTAAAATATAAAAAATAATTTCAAAAACACTAAAATCACAAAAACAACTTCAAAAAATATATAAAACAACATCAAAAAACAATTTCATGTACAATAAAAGTATTTCATCTACATTGTTAAAGTAAAATATTTTTAAAACACCCAAAAAAAAAAAACAGTCAATTCAAACAGAGAGAATGTTACCTTTAATACTCTTATAAACGCTATAAATGGTTTGTATAAATCAATCTTTTGTCGTCTAGTGTGCTAATTGCCTGTCTTAATCATCCAAAACGATGAGTCCCTTCCATCCCAAATTTTTCGGTGAGAGAAAAGAAATTTATATTAGTAAATATATGATATACTATTTGTAAAAAAAAAAAAAAAAAAACTAACCTTCAAATTTATGTTGACAAACGAAATGCTTGAAATCAATTTTAATCACGCAGGCGAGCAAATTTGCAGACTCAGCTTTTCTTAATATCAGGCATATAGGTTAATCAACTTCTTAATATCAGGCAAATAGGTTAATTAATAAATATAGCTCCTGCCTGCAACAGTCCAAACCGAAAGTGAGGAATGGGGGGAGAAGTGGAGAAGATGGTGGCGGTGGGTCTTGTTTGGGGCGCAACTAACGCCCTAATGCGAAAAGGGGCCATCATATGGGATCAAAAGCTCAAATCCACGCCCCGACCGAGCGCACCCCGCCACCCACTAATCAGTACGGTCAAGAACTGGCTCAACCTTTTACTGACTTGGCAATATTCTTTGCCTTTTGTAGTAAACCTCTCAGCTTCAGCCACTTTCTTTGCGATTTTAAGTGACACCCCGATTTCTTTAGCTGTACCTGTAACGAATGCGACGACGTTTGCTGCCACTGCTGTCTTTGGGATGCTCCTTGGAGAAGAGATCCACGTGGGGTTAGCCTTGTTTGGTACTTTTCTTATTATCCTTGGTGTCTATTTGTGTGTGATGTGATTGTTCATCAACTTCAATTAGAAAGTTGTAATTTTGAAGTTTGGAAGGAAAATACAAGGCATCCAGATATTCAATTTTTGTTGATTTTGTTTCCTTGTTTTTTGTTGTCTTACTTTTTATCTGCTTCATTTAATTTTAATACTAGCTGGAAAAATGGGTTTTTCTTTTGTACTCCATATTGGTTACTGATCCTTTACTCAATATGTTGGTATGTAATCGTGATGCTTGCCTTTAAAGTAGTTGGATTTGCCATCGCTCTTATGGATCAAGTATTTTCTTTGGCCTTGGAAAATATTGACGGAAATGGTTATATCCGTCCTTTTGCATTTGCTTCTTGATCTTTATGTCTACCTTGGATTGTTTCTCAGACTAAGAGTTTGACATTCTTGGTAATATGATTTTGGCAAGTAAGTGATCAAACAGAGGGGTATTTGTTCCTCCTCTTAGAAGAATGGTTCAATTTTCATCTACCCCATCCCCTTCCAGCTTCTTCCTTCCCAAATTTCGCCTTCTCAAGATTGGAAACAAACCAGAAAAAAAAAAAAAAAAAAAAAGAAGGAAAGGAAGAATTGAGCGATCAAACCTTTTCCTATGGTTTTAATATGTTCCGGTTTAGAAGAATGGTGATTAGTAAACTATTAGCTATTTCCATAGATCTTCTTGATGGCACTTCTCCGATGATGCTTCTAATGAATAGTATTCTGGTATTAACAGAAGGTTTAACCTTGTCCCACTTTAATCTCCATAGTGAACATCAAATAAGTTTATATCACCCGATGTGTGCTGTTTGGAATCCAAATGTTTTAACTGTGTGCATTTGAATTTGTTAGACTATCATTCTGCACCATGTCAACATACGAAGTGCAGTATGTATTTTTGGGCAGAAAGTTGCAATTTTGCCTTGCGCCTTTGGTAATCTTGAGATTTTATGAGTCAAAGATTAGCTTTCCATGATTTTTCATATTTGAAGTAACAGTTCATAACAGGCTAAAACAGTCACTGGTATAGAAATTATTTAGATAATTAAAAGTGGTCATATCTGTAATCTGGTACTTAGTCTGATCTTGCCAGTGGATTTGCCATTGATGTTGCTGATGTTGCAGACTTGTAGTTGCTCATTAGTGATTACTTCATTTTATCATTCTATGATTCAGGATTACCTGCATAAAATTTTGTCTATGCTTATAAAGTTGCTTAAAATTTTATATCCTTCAGCATAATTTTGTCTATGCTTACTGTGTACTGCAAACTTGTCTAATAACTGTCCAACTTTGTGGTTTCTACTCTGCCCTTGATTTGGAAACGTAAAACCTCAGGACCATGAATTAAAAGGCATTTTTCTTCTCTTGTTTCTGGCTGGTGGTATGAGCCTATTTAATGGTAAGTGAAATTTGACCCTTAAAGCACAAAACACAGCTCATGAACTTAGGAAAACAGGAAGAAAATGGACAATCATTTTTCAAAAAATAAAGAAATTGAGATCTGCAACTTGGAAAGGGAAAAACTGGAAAATTACATTCTGAAACCAATCAAAATCCAAATTTGCATCAAAATAATAATTTAAACATGTGGAATATCTCCAGAGAATTAAAATCAAGAAAATTAAGCAGGAATACATGTGTGATTTATTGTCAAATTACCCCATAAACTGAGGGTGGGTTATTATGCTGAGTATTGATCCTCATTTCTAATACTGTGCCAATGAACACTCAGCTGGCATTAGTCCATTGAATCGCTTGGTATCTTTGCAGTAGTCATAGGTCATGTATTTTTGTCTGATCCAATTCATCTGTCCTAGTTTGGCAAAGCTGAGTTGACCATATGCTGGAGAGGTCCACCAGTTGCCAGGGGAAGGTAGGGCACATTGGCTGATGCTAAGTGGCCCATTCCATGTGCAAGCCCTTGGTCTAAAATTGCGGATTCTAGCAATGAATGGTGATCTCTTCCAGTCAATTTTAACGAGGCCGCCTCTGGTTGCCCAGTTATCGGCATCCCAAAGGCTTGTGTATGCCCTCATTCCTTGTTGATTTGGGTAGGGGATACCCCTGCTCTGATAGTTCCTGTAAACTCTGAGTGGGACACCATCAACGTACCAACTGCAACCAAAATGAATATAAATTAAACTGGCGAGTGCTGCACTTCTGACTGCAGTTTAATCTTCTGAGTTCCATAAATTCAGGAGACCTTTGGTTTCAAAAGGCAGGGGAGGAAGAAGAAAAGGAGCTTAACATACACAATAGCTTTGGGGTTCCAATGTATGGTGTAGTTATGGTAATCAGCGGTTGGGTCAAACCAGAGGTAGAATTGCTGTTCCTTGCCTCCAACTCCTTGGGTATAGACGTTTGTGTGGATAGTGTAGGGTTGGCCTGATGAGTTCCCTAGAAACTCAAAATCAACTTCATCATGTTTATTGCCTGTGGATGACAGCTGCCAAATGTAATAGAAAATCAGCTCTTTTCCTGATGTCTTTTGTGTTTCTCAATTTTAATTTCAGAAATCGCATTTGACTTATATTCTGTTCTTCATACTTATAAGTTTATGCTAAATGGCACTTTATTGGGATAATGTGGTTGTTTTTCAAGAAATTGCTAGAATTGCCAAAAGTTTCTCCTAGTGGAATCTCAAAGCTATTAAAATTATCAACTGTGGAACATGCATTCCTCTGTTCAAAGAGATGGGAGAAGTCCAATTTTGGCCTAACCTTGTGTATTAAGGTGTGAGAGTTCAACTTACATAATATGCTGTGACTGTTCCAGCAGAATTGCCAGGTACAAATTTGATCTGCATCTCAAAGCTTCCAAAGAGATAAGCTTTCTGTGATTGTGCTCCAGTCCCTTGAAAACAAAAGATCAGCAGGCATCTGTCAGAGGGATATTGGCTTTAAAAAGAATTGATCAAAAGTTGCTGATGGTTTTTCTTTTTCTCCCCACTTTAGTCAATATGCTTACAAAGTGGGAAACTGCTGAATAGCCAAAAGGCCTGCGATCGGAAACTGAAATTTACTGCAGATATCTGGATGTCACATCCTAACTCTTTTTCTTTCGTTCCCTTTAGAAAAAAGGGAACAGTTGGATTGCACCATAATTATTCAGTATATTTTCGTTTTACTGTTATAGTCATTCTTACTGTGTTCCCCTCCTCTGCCCAACCTTCTAGTCTACTACCTTGATAGTAATTAGAGAACTAAATGTGGTGCAATTTCATGCATAATGAGTAGGTGATAATGATACTTGCCTGAAGATTGATCAAGGACAAGCGGAAGATAATCTCCTTGAATTGTAGAATGATGAGAACCCCAGTCGACGTACATGCTTTCATTTATGCTGCCATCAACCGTACTCGAGTGGAATGCAAATGCTGACAGGAACAAGATTAGACATATGACTAGAAAACTTGCCATTTTGATGAGCAGGCAATGTGTTCCTTTTTTTTTCTCTTAATCCTAATGTTTGATCGCATTTAGTTCTTTACTCGCATTGCCTTTATATGGGTATGATAATGAAATGTTGCCTGGTCGAGACTATCTATCTCTCTCTCTCTCTCTCTCTCTCTCTTACGGGGTGGGGGTTGAAATCCTGATATATTCTTTAATATTTCTTCGTTTCATGTTTGTTATTTAACTTATATCAGGTGTTTCGAGGAACTGAGGGGAATATATCATATGCCATATACATACCAGATGTTAGGTGCGTTTACACTTTATTGGGTGGAAGTAGATTAAGCCTCACAGATATTAAGGCTAAACCTTTTGCGCTTGAATATGTCAAGAATCCCCTTAATCAAAGTAGAAACATTCGAAAATTATTTGGTCAGTTTTTATTAGGATAACTGCGAATAGTTTATGAAAGTGGAATCCAACTAGAACCACAAGCTATTATGTCTTAGCAGGGACGCGTTGAAGCTAATAGAAGACGTGCGCGAGTCTAATGAAAGGGACGGAGGAGGCCTGATTGGCCGGCCAGCTGCCATTGCCAATGGAAGGGAAGAATTTGCCCCTGTAATCTTGGCTTGCTCGAGGGCATACGTGCTTGCCTCGACAGATTTTCCTCTACAAGACTACAACAATTACTAGACGAGAATCTGTACATAATTCGCAATTTGCAAGCGGGATCTAAGGTAGTGGTTTTTCTGCCTCGCTACATAGCTGTAGCTTATACTCGGATACTGCAACTCTAGTTGTATCTTTTCCATGCGTATACAACTATAGCATTACTTGTGAATATTGTAGCCTAAGACGTGTACATACATACATATATATATACATAGCTGCATATGCAAATCTTCGGAGGCTGCTTGAGACGAGATAGTTTGTGGTCCTTTTCTTCTTCTTCCTTTTTTTCTATGCCTAAGTTATTGATCAGCCGAAATTAGAGAAGTGTAATTATAGGTATTTTTAGGAAAACGTGAGAATCCAAGTTTGTTGTGTTATGTTATCTAAACGTTGTATTAACTACCCTGGTTGTAGTTGGAAAATGAATTTTTTTTCTCCCATTTATGTAATTTGAAAATTTGAACAAATGAGCAGGAAACATATCGTCCAAATGATCACGAAACATTAATTGTATCCTAAATTTGGCGAGTTGAATCTTAGTTCCTACGTCTACCATGGATAATTGCTCTTGACAAGAGCTTGATATTTGTTTATATGACAAATGTGTCTTATAATGAGGGCTAGAGCGGTTAAATGGAACGAGCAGCTCGAAAGCTCGATTAAGCTCGACTCGATATGGCTTGAGCTCGGTTCGTTAATTGTGGTAAATGAGTTGAGCTCGAGATATGCTCATTTAATTAACAACCCGAGTAAGTTCGACTCGTTTGTTATCCGAGTAGTTCGGATTAGGCTCGATAAGGAAGGGTATATATGTCATTTCACAATTCAAAAGTATAAAAATTAAAAATTATAGGTTTTTATAGGGGTTAATTTGCACGAACTCAAGCGGTTCATTTGTGATAAACGAGTCGAGACTCGAGCTCGAGTCACATATCCCATTTAGCGAGCCGAGTCCGGACACATTTCAAAACTCGTCCGCCCAGTAGAGCGAAGACTCGAGTTAAGCTCGAGTCGAACTCGGCAGCCAAATACTCGGTTGGATTCGATTAACAGCATTAAGTGAGGGGTTCAAATGCTACCTTCTCCATCCTCTTATTGCTCCATCTTTCCCGGACTCCCATCGCTCCTTTCAAAAGATCTGAAATTAAAATGCATTAAGCGATCAAACATACCACGATGGGATCCTTTAGTTTTCAAAAGAAAAAAATTAAGTCGAAATAAAACAAAATTAAGGTGAAGCAAGCAAGGAATTGTATAGTAAGTATGCGAGCTTTCCAGAGAGGGACTGCTCTTTTAATTAGCAGAACTAATAAATGAGTAATAAGTTATTCACTAGTGGCATGTACAGTCCTGAGATGACGGTGAAATCCATCATCTAATACTTGGTGTAATCTGTAATGAGCGATACTACGGTGTAAAAATGAAGGTTTAATCTTGCCCGTCAAATTTAACGAAGACACAAAATAGTGCATTCGGAAATGTTGTGCACTGAAAACCATACTTGTAACTGCCTGCATTTGAATTTGTAAGTCAATCATTATGTGCAATGTCTGCGTCATTATTGCAGAAATGTTGCTTAGGTATATCCGAGTGGAAGTCAATAGTTTTGCCACGCATTTGAGAGGTTACAATTCGAGGATTATGCTATTCAAGGATCATAAATGTGTTCTCGTTTGAACTTTGAAGGAACAGTTCGCAACCGACTGAAAACAGCCACGGATCTGCGGTTGATGTTGAGGATTCTTCTATTAGAAAGTAAATTCGAATTTATCATTTCAGGCTTCAAGATTATCTAAATAGTCGCTTCAAGCTCCATATTCTTGGTCGATACTTTTGCCTACGCTGCTGCATGTGAACCTGTCGATTGTCGGTCCAACCTTTTGCTACTCTCCTCGGTTTGGTAAGAGTGAGGCTTGAAAGTTAAAAGGAAGCTTGATTGCCATGCAAATCGAATGATTATTAGTTATCCATTGTTTATGTGGGGTTGTAAGTTGTGACAATGTTTTGAGGTAAACAAAAAACCTAGAACCTTAAAAGGCTCGTAAAATCCAGAGAACAGGAAGGAAATGGATAATGATGGTACATTCAAGAAATTAAAAAAAAAAAAACTTAAACTCAGAAGGATTAAATTACATTCTCAAATTATCAATCAGAAGGTCGACTCTGCTGTGTGGCACCAATTTAAACAAATGGAATACATCCAAAGAAAGAAAAAAAATGAATTAAATCAGAGAGAAATATGTTCGTATACAACAGTTTATTGTGAAAATATGTCATAAAATAAGAGTAAGAAGTTTGATCATCCTCACTCCTAAAACTGTGGTAAGGAACATTCAGCTGGCATCACTCCATTGAATCTCTTGGTGTCTTTGCAGTAGTCATAGATCATATAATTGTTTCTGACCCAGTTCATCTGCCCCATCTTGGCTGCGCTGAGTTGATTGAATGCTGGAGTGTTCCACCAGTTGGCAGGGGAAGGCAGGGAACACTGGCTGATGCTAACTGGCCCATTCCAGAAGCAAGCCCTTGGCCTAAAATTGCGGATTCTGGCAATGAATGGTGCGCTATTCCAGTCAGTCTTCACAAGGCCGCCTCTGGTTGCCCACTCATCAGCATTCCAAAGGCTGGTGTACACCCTCATTCCTTGTTGACTTGGGTAGGGAATTCCTTTGCTCTCATAGTTCCTGAAGACTCTGAGTGGAATGCCATCGACGTACCAACTGCAACCAACAAGAAAATTTTAGTTAATGTCGGTTAAACCTATCAAGGAGAGGGTGGAGGGGGAGGCCGGGGGTTTAAACTCTCTAGCTGGTAGTTTAACGTACACAATGGCATTCTTGTTCCAATGGATGGTGTAGTTGTGGTAATCAGCAGATGGGTCGAACCATGGGTAGAACTGCTGCTCCCTGTTTCCAACTCCCTGGATGTACACATTTGTGTGGAGAGTATAGGGCTGTCCTGATGAGTTTCCTAGAAACTCGAAGTCTATTTCATCATGTTTGTCGCCTGTAGAAGATAGCTGCCAGCAAAATTCACTGAAGAATCAGCTCTTTAATTTGCTGATGTGATTTAGATATGAGCCTGTATTTTAGTTGCACAGTATGCATTTCACTAGCATATGCCAATTCTGGAATTTAGCAAGTTTTCCTTCAATAAATTCCTCAAGCAATCCTCTATTAAAAAAAAATAAAAAAGAGAGAGACAGAAGAATTCCATCTTTTTGCTAAGTTGTGAGAGAGCTGCACTTACATAGTATGCAGTGACTGTTCCAGCAGAGTTTCCGGGTACGAATTTGATCAGCATCTCAATGTTTCCAAATAGAAATGTTTTCTTCGATTGTGCTCCCGTCCCTGGAAAACAAAAACACAGCTGTCATCTTTAGTGGACGGATCCGGATGTTGTCATCTTTGGGAAGCATCTTTATCAATACCACAGAGGCCGATTGTTTGATCCAAACATCTTCTGTGGTTGCTTTAATCTTATCCTCAAGCAATAGAAAACCTTCTATCATCATCTTTTTGCTCCAAAACTTTTTTTGTTTCTTAACCAATAAGATTGATAGAACACTTGATATTATTCAAAAGTACAAGTAGTGCACTTTCATGCATAATGAATGTAGGTCAGAATGATACTTGCCTGAAGATTGATCAAGGACAAGCGCAAGATCATCTCCTTCAATTGCCGTATGCTGAGCACCCCAGCTGATGTACATGCTCTTTATTATGCTTCCATTTACTGTACTTGAATGAAATGCGAATGCTGAGAGGAAAAGGGCCACGCAGAGAACTCGAAAACATGCCATGTTGATGAATGTGACCAGTGATCAATACGTTCTTTTATTGATCTCTTAATCGTCCCTTTACTTGGCTAGCATTTTGTAATTTACGCCTACTGGTTTTATATAGGCTATGATCGATCAGATAATGCCTGGCTCACCATGTCTAACTGGAAAATTGCTCGGGCAGGCCTTGGGATTAATCTTAGATATTAAAAAAAAAAAAGGCTTCTTAGTAGCTGTCACGATGTTATTTTCAACAATCAGAAAAAGTCTGCCCTTACACGCCTGAATCTGAGAGGAACCGAGGGGGAAAATCAAGAATTTCAATATTTTTATGCATATAAATTAATTAAGTACCTTTGAAGACTTTTATGCACAGAGTCTTGTAGAAATAATCGTAGAATCACTTCAAAACATTTTGCTATAGTATATAGAGAAAGTCTGAAGATGAAACGCGGAATCTGGATTGTAGAAATAGAAACATTCTAGTCTCAAGAGGAATGTTTTGGGGTTAGCTGTTAATATAAAATTTAAAGTCGAAACTCAAGTACAACTAGAAACTGTATGTCTTAGCTGGGAAACGCTTCTTAGGTAGGAGACGTGCCAGGGCCTAATGAAAAGTGAAGGAATGAGGGTGTTTCGGCCAGCTGGAGTTTACCCCAGGGAAGAGGTTGCATTTCCAAGAGGGACGCATGCAAGCCAACGGTTTTCTGCCTCTTCAGCTGTATAAATTAATCAGCTTGTCCTCGGACACTTTAAACTTCTTTTTTTTTTCATCTTTTCTTTGCTGTCTCTTAACTACATACTCGCAATTGTAGCCTAAAGATGTCGTGCGTAATCATGTACGTTTTTTTTTTTCTTTTCCAAGTCAGCTCAATCATTCGAAAAGAAAAGCTTATTAACAAGTAAGTTTGCTTTGTGCATGCGCTTTCTAAATTTAGCTTCCAGAAAAAGGAGAAAGCAAGGAAGGATTTCAAAGAGCAAGGCTTAGCATTGAACTCCCTTACTAAGACAAAACTTAAAGACTGTTTGTTTCTTATCATAAGTAGCAGTAGTAATGTAGCAGCAGGCAGTTACGGTTCTAGTTACCAATTAAGTTGACTTGATTCTATCTATCATAGCTTGCATTATTCTTTTTTTTTTTTGTTTAAAGAAAACCGAAGGATGTTCTTTTCTTTGAGATGAATTATATTTGTTCTCCAGCTAATACGTCCATTTCAAGCTGTGTTGCTCTGGCCGGATAGCAACCCTGATCAGTCAAAAGGATGTTACTAATTCCTAACAGAAACTTCTGGGAATCGTCTTGTCATATTCTTTTATTGGAAGTTTCAACTAACCCTTGGGTGATTGACTTCAAACCTCAAATAATTTTTGTTGTGACATTTCTTTTCGTAAAGCCTTTTCAAATCGATCATTTTTTATGTAACGAAATGAGAGAAAAAGGTTTATATCTGATCATGCATCAAGGCTGGCTTGTGACTCTGTAGTATGTACCCTCAAACAATTTTTCATGTCATGGGATGAAGTGGCTGGCTATACCTACATTAGGTGAGGGAATGCTTCTCTGGGCCTTTGATTTGCCAAAACGGAGAGCGTAAGACTAATATTTATCCCAAGCCGAGAGCCGTCTTTTTCTATTGGCATAAAAAAGATACCGAAGTTTATGGCTGTGACAATGGGCGACCAATAAGAAGATGAATCTCTACTCAAGAGAAGATAAATATCTTCACAAGAGAACCATATTGTTACAATGCTATTTATATATATTAAAGCTCTAAGCCTACATGATGTGCACCCACATTCCACGGCTTGGCACCCCGCGGTGAACAACAAAGAGCATATAGTACCCTGGAGGAGCAATCTTGCCGGACGGTGGTGCCACCGCCGTGATTTGCTGATTCGTCACCTGGGTCAGCCCCAAAACCAGCAATCTCTGGCTCTGAGAAAACCCATGGGTGGTGAATGGTGGTGGGTACATGGTCACCTTGATGTCAGACGCATCAACTTGATCATCCAACTTAATATTGACCACGAACTGTTGACCATATTTCAATTGTTTATCAGATGCATCTTCAACAATTACAGGCCTGTGCTTATCAAGCTCAGGAGCCAAGTAAGGCGGTGTGAACTTCTCCACCCTCAATTCAGTAGGATACTTGACGTTGAAAGTGTAAAATTGGTGGGGATTGCTGCCCGCAACCAAGATCTTTCCATCTATCAACAACGCAGAAGTGGAGTGGTACATTCTCGCAATCTGCGTGGGCTTCAATGTCTTGAATCTCTTCCCTTTGGCTGCACTGGGACGATAGAGCACTGGCGTAAAGTTGGCATCATCTGCAGATTCCCATGCAGAGGTTCCTGCCTTTGCACCATTAAGCATCAGCACATCTCCCGTTGGAAGAAGCAAGGCATCGCCCATGGTTCTTCTTGATGGCATGATTTCCTTATCCCAGTCAGCATTTTCTTGGGTAAGGCTGAGTCTGTTGCAGTCGTTCAATGCTGGCAAGAATTTTCTGGGAGGGTTTTCGGCGTACTTGAAAGCATCATGGGCATTACCACCACAGACCATGACTTCAACGTCCACGTTATGGGAGCCATCTGCCGAAAGTTGGAGGGGCAAAAGCACGGACATTCCTGAAACAGGGTAGTTCCTGGATCCACCGGCCAACTCGGGGAGCTGTCGGATGGTCTCGCCGGTGTAGGGGTTGAGAATGATGGATTTGGAATTTGCAAAGACGTAGACGTTGCCATCAGGGAGTAAGTAAACAAATGGATAGAGATTGTTCTCTTTCTCATCTCTGGTCTCCCTAAGGAAAGGGAGTTGAAAGAGTCTTGGCTCGAATTGCAATTGGTTTTGCGGAACGATTTCATAGCTGAAAACATCACGTCCTCCGACCAGCAAAAAACTACCATCTTCTAGGGTTTGCTGACCCGAATACCTGTAATTGTTACGAGGAATTAATTAACGAAACAGTTATTCATTTCTGTAGCACGAACGAACACAAATCCTTTGAAGGAAAAATAAGAGAGAGAGAGAGAGAGAGAGAGAAGATCATTCATAGATATTTATACCATCTGTTTTCCGCAAGGGCAACTTGGTTTTCCTGAAATTCACAGTTATCGCAGGAAGTGTAAGTTCTAACAGCTCTCATTGCTTCAATGGCTCCCCCAGTGCTGATTATCTCTCCATTGGCTGCCAATCCTCCTGATGAGCACCAGGGATCGAACGAAAACTGAAAAAGAAGATAAGACCATTTAAATAGGAAGTTAGAGAGCACCTCTTTTTAAAAAAAAAAAAAAAAAATTTGTAATCTGTTTTCATTTTCAGTTTTTGTGGCATGGGTCATTTAATTTTTTATATAGGCTAGTAAACTACTGCTACTAGTACTATGTAAGTACTTTTAATTCACTCTTTACACTAGCTCCATCCGTCCAAGTATCATTATTGTTAATTGTGGATTATGCATGATGGATGAGGTAATTAGATCTTTATAGCAAGGAACACTGATGTATGAAGGGAATATTATGCGTAATTTCATGTCACGCCGGTAAAATGTGTATCACGTAAGCGGACGAATTTGTTTTTTGCATGCATTTGAGTATGAGGTAAAGGGATATGGACCTCAATTTTAAGCTGGTAAAAAATCAAGACATAAACGAAAACAAACCTTCAATGGCCTGACGGATCCAGTCTCAGTATCATATTCTACCGCATGAGCGTAGCAGTCGATTAGACTGGCATTGTTGAAATTTGGGTGACAATATGGAGGGTCGAACTGAAGTCCGGAAGGGCCAAGGTTGGTGGTGTCAAACCACACGGCTTTGTTGTTAGGCAGCAACTGGAACTGCATGGCTGAAACTCCAGCATTTTCAGAATGAATCTCCCAACGACCTCGGAAATTTGTAAGGAATTCGAGTTTCTTGCCAGAGGGCTGTTGGGTGCCATCAGGAGGTTGCTGGAAGCCATCAAAGTTACCGCCATCTTGGCCTCCAAAACCAAATTGAATGCTGCCGAAGGGATTTCTTATGCCAAGGGAGAAGCCATGCTTTTGGACTTGGTTGATGGGTGTCCCGGCAAAGGTGCCAAGGAACACAAGGGGAAGAACAAGAAAGGCTTTGAACAGAACAGCCATGAATTCCAAAATCCCCAATATCGGAGAATGCCCTTTCACGGCTTCCGTGAAATATTTGTCTCCCTCTGCATGTCTCAATTTATAGGCCTGGCGCTTGTATGAGGAGTGTCAAATGTGTCGATTAGAGACCGAATATTTGAAGTACATTCCCAAATAAAGCCATATCCTAGTACAAAAATCTCAATTCTACCATATATTCCCCCTTTTTTTTTTTAATTTCTCTTTTTCAAAGTGAAAATTTTGTACTAAAATCTCAAAAAATATATATATATATATTACTATAAGTAATATTTAGCTGTTAGTGGCATGATACCATGCAAAAAATAATGTACCTTGCAGAATCTGTGGTATGGAATTTGTTCTTTAGGAGGAATGTGAGTTTTGGTCGGTGCACCCAAACCCTTTTTTTCTTTTTTTTTTTGTGGGGTTGGAAAAAAGTTTAGCGTGGCACTACGGTGATTTTGGTGAAAAGTAGGAGCCTTCTTCGAATGAGATGGTTTAGTGCTGCTTTTCACGCATAAAAAGGATGGCCGTTAACTTGTAACAGGGGACGGGAAGTAAAATTGTTTGTTATTTAAGCAAATAAAACGGGTGGACTAACAAGTGTCTGGCGGCTCAATATGCCAAGGCTGGACTAACAAGCCTCCGAGTTGACGTGCCTTATATCTTCCACTTTATATTTGGGTCTGGATTAGACTGGACTTAATTCTGAAATCTCATATCGGAGTTGGTATCAATCAATTTGGGCCACAGTATAGTTTGAACGGCAAATCATATTCATAATACAACAGTGTTTTAAAAAACAAAGAAAAGAAAAAAGAAGAAGAGTTCCAACTCTCAAATCTTTGAGTTTTCCCTTTCCCTATTATAAGACTTCGAATCTCGCTTAGACTTGGTGACACACACACCAAAAAAAAAAATAAAAAAAAAATGTAATGCTCATCAAGATTTCGGTGATGCTGAAGATTTCATCACTTCCATTGCGGAGATTGGCTTTGTCAATACGGTTGTACATTGCATGATAATGTAGTGATCTGAAAGTGGGCTAGACTCCAGAAGGAGCTGAATGTGTATGCAGAAAATAACTTATAAAAACTAAAACAATTGGAGATGAGAAATGCAAGTAGAATTGGCCAGCAGTTGAGGTTAGATGAGAAAATTTTCTTTCCTTTCGATTGGTCTTGTGTCATAATGCAATTTTCCGCGGATGACTATTAGCGCCTTCAAGGGGAGATATCTGAAGGTTAATGCAAAAAGTCCGTTAGCAGCAGCAGCAGCAGCAGCGCCGCTGGAAGTCTGGTAGTGGTAATATACATCTTCTGGCCGTGTTGTAGCTACAATCCCTTGTTCTTAGGAGTCAAGATAAGGTCTTATCCTTGGTATTTATCATGATAAGTTGATAAGTGGGCAAGATGTTATACTAAGATAAGTTGATAAGTGGGCAAGATGTTAAAAGGGAGACATGAGTTCTTTGTAGCAGCAAGGAATTCTACAGGCTGCATTTGGATGAATTGACAGATTTGATAAAAGATTTGAAAATCTTTTAAATCTCTTTCTTTAACTCCTTAGACTATTTAGAAGGTATTTAAGCTTATATATCATACAAATTCAGATGTCTATTGATCAAATGTTTGGTCAAATTTTTCAATCCAAATGATGCCTAAAACATTTTGGTCCCATGATTCAATGACGGAGCCAAGAGGGTGCTGAGGGGGGCCAACTTTTTGAAAATTGTAATTCATAATATGTAAATATATGTATAAGGCAAAGTTGACCTCCTCTAATTTTTTACAATTTTAATTTATATTATGAGAGTTTTTTTATATATATGTGTGTGTGTGAATTAGCCACCATTGATTTAATTTTTTCTTCAAAAAAAGTTATTTATTTTTTATTGTGCTAATTATTTCTTTCAACTGTTTAGGCTATTTAGAAGGTATTTAAGCTTATAAATCATACAAATTCAAATGTCTATTGATCAAATGTTTGGTCAAAATTTTCAATCCAAATGATGCCTAAAACATTTTGGTCGGACGAACACTATGATCTGAACAATGTCTTGCACCAAAACCCTTGGACATTAGAATTAGCTGATGTGTTCCTCTAGAAGTGCCAATTTTTTCTTGATGCGTCCCATCGGGCGTGCCAATCTGTTTGTGCAACCTGATAATGACAGCCTTGAATTCACACAATCTGTCAAGAAAACATGCACAAACGAATTGGCAGGCCTCATCAAGGCTTGTTGACGCTGTTGTTCTTGGAATCTTTAGCCCATTTGTTGACGGAAAATTGGGCAAAAAATGGGAGCAGTGCCAGAAGCTGGAGTCACTTGCTTGGTTTCAGAGGTCCAAGTATTTGACCACAACTCAGTAACGAAACGGAAGGGATGTCGATCCATCTCCAGAATAGTACTTGGGGAAGCAGGTAAAACATTGATTTCCAGGCTTCGTCAAATCAGCATTCCAGAAAATTAGTTCAACAATTTACATGTAGATTTGAGCATATAATCCAATGATAAATTTATCCTACGGTGAAAGCAACACTTCCATCAATTTTCACAGAACACTCTCAACCGTTAGCCTTCAAATCTTTTTTTTTTAACACATCAATAGGTTTTAATAACTCATCACATTAAAAGTCTGTGGAGAAGTGACTTTACTCACAAAACATTCCGAAAACCTAATTCTCTTTCTGTGAATAGTACGCAAAAACTAGTCGCATACATCAGTTTTCAAACTGCAACCATAGAAAGACTCAAGTGCATACTGTCAGATAGCTATTTCGAGAATATTACCATGCATTCGTCTAGGCATTTTCGAACAAAATGGTAGAACCTTCAATTGCTTTATTTGTTAGGTTACGTTTTCTTAGGAAGCTCTGAGGGTGCTAATGAACTGCAACACTAACTTTTGACGGTTTAACTTGGATTTTGTTTTTCGTATTAGCAACTAGGAACTCAGCTGATGTGTAATAGAAGACTAGTCAAAAAGTTCAATGGAGGCTTGACTCCAAGGCAAATGACACGACTAAAACACATTTTCCGTGGTGTTTCAACCAAATCAATTACCCCCAAGTGCCAACTGAACTATTGAATCAGCTGGTGAACCACCAGCACACAAGGACACAATCTTTACTCTTAGAAAACACCAACCAAGTTTACAAGAACTCTATCTTTATTCAGTTACGCTTCTTTTAGAGACTACTCAATTAAGAAACACTGTAAGCAACATCTTTTGTGTAAACTGATGTCAAGCAATCCTCCCCGTATATTTGGATAAATTATGTAATAGCAGGAAGAGCAAGGATTGGCTATGCTCCTCTCAATGCCTACTTTGTTTAAGGTCAATGCATTTGAAGGTCGTGGCCTCAAATGCTTGTACACCTCTAGAATTTATAAGTTCTTATACACACGGTTCAAATATTTAAAACGTTCATCTTCTAAAAAGGGTGCTCTACGTTTCTAATTTTTTACATAGATTCTAAAAATGCATCATCAAAGAAGAGACAAGAAAACAAAGAAAGAGGAGGGATACATTTTGTAAACCATTTGACACCTAAGTCACTTAACAGGATTATTTTAGCTCACTGGTCCTAATCCTACCCCCAGTACAGTACTAGTATCTATGCGAAAACGGCACGGTCTACTGCCGAATGCCTAAGCTTATCAAAGCACGAATTGCTTTGCGCAAATGCCGCATGTGTCATCAAATAACAGCTCTTGCTGATTTTGAACGAATGAGCTTCTGAAGCTGTACTTACTAGTCTCCGGAACCACATTGTCAGTTGTCACTCTCTACATTTCTATGCATGGCAAACTGGTGTCAACCGGACACAGCTATATTATGCTTCATACTATAGCCAATCTGACCTAAGAAATCCTTCAAATTTTACTGGCCCTAGTGGGCAAATAAGGCAATTTTGGTTGCTTCAAAATAGTATCAACTATGATGCTCGACTCTGATTGGATTCTTGACAGTTTAGTACCAGAATATATCTCTTAATTGATTCAATCTGCAGCCAAATCATACAATGAGATGCAGCACTCTTCACTACTAACACAACATCACCCAGTAACATCACATTCTTTGCCAACGTTTATCCTGTCTTCTCCTTCAAAAGTGTATCAACTATGATGCTCGACTCTGATTGGATTCTTGACAGTCTAGTATCAGAATATATCTCTTAATTGATTCAATCTGCAGCCAAATCATACAATGAGATGCAGCACTCTTCACTACTAACACAACATCACCCAGTAACATCACATTCTTTGCCAACGTTTATCCTGTCTTCTCCTTCAAAAGTGTATCAACTATGATGCTCGACTCTGATTGGATTCTTGACAGTGTAGTATCAGAATATATCTCTTAATTGATTCAATCTGCAGCCAAATCATACAATGAGATGCAGCACTCTTCACTAATGCAACATCACCCAGTAACATCACATTCTTTGCCACCGTTTACCCTGTCTTCTCCTTCGGAGATGGTTAGGAAGGTTTTTCCTTGTGATATTGGGCAAATGAAAGGCAATGTTTCATGCTTCTAAGGCAACGGTCAACATAATTGGCAAAGCACTACCATTGCTATGTTCAAGTACACGGCTAATGTTTCACGCTCTACCCCGTGTGACTGTTTCCCAGACCACAATTATGGGACAAATATCCAACAAATCAATGATAATTACCCTCTTCCTAATAACTTAGGCGACTAAATCAAAGGTAAACACAAAAGTACGGCGCAAAAAGTTTTCCCGTTTACCGCGCGCAAAAGAAATTTTTACATCTTATAGTACTGAGTTTTTCTTATCAAGATTTTTTGTGTTCCCTCCTTTATTAACCTTCTTTAATAAAGTATGATGCTTTTGAACAGAAGGAATAAGAGAACAGAAATGATTCGTGTCATGAAACTCATTGTCCCGCATGTCAATCTTTGAACCTAACCAAAGGGTAAAAGCTATGTCAAATTATAAAATGTGTTGATTCATTGAAAGTCAATGTACCTTCAATTACACAGTGACAATCCAATTGCATAAACTTGTGCTGAATGAATTGTGCGAATTTTGGGCACGATACTATTCTACTTTGATAATTCATGAGGAAGAAAATCATGCACAGAGTGTCACATGAAAAATATGTAGATTAAAGTGAAAGTCTAAGCTCCAAATCTAAGTCTTCACGGCAATTTGATTCAGAATTGTGACTACTTGAGTCGCTTCCGTCTCTCTTCCGCCTCTTTTCATACGAGTCCTGTTAGATGAATAGTGTCCAAACCAAAAGCAATTTGTTAGATGACACTGGAATTTATTTGGTGTCCTAGTTATCAACCATAACGTTAATTTCATGTGACAATGTAGCTAAATACCTCTACTTGTAGGTCCAAGAGCTGTCTAGTCATGTTTGGTTGTGCATATTGTTGGGAATAATCGAAGAATGTGTTGCCCGGGGGCCATCTGATATTGTTGAATTCAAGAATTCTATCATTAATAGTATACACAAAAAAGCTAGTACATACTTACTGACTGAAAAAATGAAGAGAAAAATAAATATTTCTTCATATTCAATTAAATTCAACAAACTGAGACAAAGAATTAGGAAATTGCGCATAGAAGCTCTTCCAAAGAAAAAGATTTAAGATCATTATACTTCATTGAACCCCAAAAGCCAAAAAAAAAAAAAAAAAGAGGTCAAATAAAATGTAATTCTCTTGGTATGCATTGGTACCTGGTTGTAGTGGTAGGCTGGGCATCTCCATATCTTATATTTGCTCTTCCTTCCAAGTCGCTCATTCCCATCTGAAAAACATAGTGATGATCAAACATAAGCGCAATTCACGCAAATTCGCCTCTTCTGATTTATAGAAGCATATCTTTTTTGGAAATCTGTGCTCAAGAAGTAGTTGCTGCATAATTTCTTGGAAGAAAAAAAACGTTATCTCCGAACACATGCATGCTAATTCATGGGCTAATTACGAAATTTCATTATTTCTTTTCTTCGCTCTACTAATAAATGAGGAAACTTTGAGCAGAAGGGCTAACTTAGGGTTTGATACAAGGAACTTGCAATCCGTTGGTAGACTTGAAACTTATATTACTACTACCATCTGTTTAGATCAATAAATCAGAAAAAGGGGATCAAGAAGGAGATGCTTTGGAGGTCAATCTACCAGCAGAAGCATGAGATAGTAAATAAGAATCCGTCGTCAACTATACCTGCATAGAACTATTCTTTTACCTTCCCCACCCTCCCCCAACCCAACCGTAGAGACTCATCGGGGCAAGACTTTTTTGGGCAGTCAAATGTGAAGAAATCGTCTGCTATGAAACATTTTTTCTCGACTACTAAAAAGTCTTCTTACCCCAATGTTTTGGTGGCTGGGGAAACCGTAAGAAGAGGAGGATGGCGTTGAATATGAGAAGGAAGACGATGATGAATAAGCTGTTTGAAGTCTCACATCCTCCTGCAAAAGAATGTATAATTATCAGCTCAAAAGTTCCAAAAAAAAAAAAAAAAGATTGATGTCAACAAAGACAACCCAAAACAAGAGGGGGGAAACAAAAAGAGAGGGGGGAAAAGGGGGGGGGGTGTTGAAAAAGAAAAAAGAGAGAGATGTAGAAGTATATTTTATGGAGACCTGGCTGAGGTTAGGAGAATAGGGATTCTGAGCAGAAGGAAGATAACTAGAGCAGCCCATTTGGCTATGCAGTCTAATCTTCTCCAACTGAGCAACACCAAGGCCTCTTTGAGGTTGCTTGGGCTTGTCTGAGTTCCCCTTTCTGCCTTTTCTTGATGACCCTGACGAAGATGATCTTTCATTTCCTAAGTTTGGCTCGCCATAGTAACCGCTGCCCATATGTGTGTCTGTGTGTGTAGTTTTAGATGATGATTGGAGCAGCAGTCGGAGATGGGATGGGATGAGATGAGATACACTGATAATTAAAGAGAGGAGAGAGAATCCCTTCTAACAACTTGTTGAAATGAAAATTTCTTGCTAACCTGTGCAGTGGAAGCAGAGATCTTCAACACCCTTTTTAAGCTGTCAACACTTTGAAGGCTAGTAATTATTGCATCGCTGGATCAGATTGTATCTAGATTTACAGGATTCATTAATGTATATATGGTTGGATTTTATACTGTTCTAGCTCATTTTTTTGTTGAAAACTTCCATAAAAAAAAGCCCTATATTTAAAAAATAAAAATTTTTCTTGGCCACAATATTCATGGACTTGGAAGACAAAGCACTTGAAAGTGATTGTCTCTGATCTCTAAACTCATATAATAATCGTTTGTAATAAAACAACCACTCTCCAACGCTCTTCTTATTTGGCATTTGCACGCGCCGTTTTCACTGTCGACGCCATTCTCCTCCGGACAAAACTGCAGACAAATTAACATCTTAGATTGCACTTGTGAATTCATAATTGCATGGATTACAATAAAATTAAAAAGATATGAGTTAGTTTCACTTGCCTGTGGGTATCTATCCGGATTACGATCGACGGTCAAAAGATATATTTAAGCACCACCCTTTTGTTGAACGGTGGAAGTATGAGTTGGTCGTATTTATGGTGCAATATATGAAGAGGAAAATATGACAGTTTTAGAGACAACATGCCAATAGATAGAGTGCAATCCATTCTTGCCAAGCTCGATCTACATTAAGAAAAGATGGCGATGAGTAAAATAGGAACATAAGATATTTGCTTGTTGGGTCATACCATACAAGGACCACCATTTAGTATGCAATTTATTTTTTCATCAAACATATTATTTATGTCATACTACCTCTCTTCAATCCATATCATATCCTTCCTTTTTTTTTGTGGATACCGATCCCATACTCGATGCTCAGCAACGTAAATACATAATTCCCATCGATTATTAGCTAGGGTAATTAAACGGAATTTGTCCCTTTAAATTGTCTCCAAGCGTAGTTTTTGAAAAGGAAAAAAAAATAAAGAATATCTTTCAATTCTTGTGATTGCCCTTAAGTAGCTTATTTCACACCATTGTCTCTCTCTTCATTAGTTTTAGATTTGTCAAAATACACGGAATGCAATCATAAATTGATCTTGCTCAGCTCCTTCACCACGAAATAATCCGAAATGAAACGTTTCAAGGAGTCCAGGCACTTTTTGCTCAAATTGCACTTACACACACATATGAGAGAATGGGTGGGTGAATATATTAGCATAATGCTCTTACATATGAATAAGGGTTAATCCTAAAAACTCCCCCTAACGTTTGGTCAATTTTGCAGTTTGTCGCCTAACGTTTTATTTCTTTCACTTTATTCCTCGACTAATAGTCAAAGCAAATTTTTTATAACGGTAGTGACAATTAAAATGAAAAGGGCAATGGTATCCTCGAAAAAATAATGAATAGACAAAAATGCCCATAGGTTCAAATCCGATATTTTTTTAAATTTCCAAAAATATCCATCCTGATGGAGGGAAAAAAAAACACGCTCCAGCTCTTAGGTTGGTTCTTCTATGCAGTATGATGAACAATATCTAGAGCAAGAGTAAGAAAATGAATTTGAAAAAGAATAGAACATTTTTTTTACCTATAAATTTTGTGGATGAAAGAGAAATTTTTGGTGTGATTGATACTCAATAGATGCAAAAAAACTTGAAGCAATTGGCTTTGAAAACTTGTGAAGGTCGTTTTCGAATAATACATGAAGAGGGATGATTTGGTCACAAAATGGTTAAAATGGGGGTATTTCTGTGAACAATCATGTTTTAATGGTACATTTAATGAGTTAGACAGACATAAGGAATAAAGTGAGAGAAATAAAACATTTGGGGGTAAATTGCAAAATTAATCAAACATCAAAAGGGGGTTTTTGTGATTGACCTTATAAATAAACACAAAGAGTTCTCTTAGAAAAACTTATGGAGCTAATTTTTGTCATATTAATGAGCAACTACTTAATCATGGATCAAGAGAATTGCATAAATTAGAGAACCCAATCCATCTCTCCTTTCCACTGCGTCCTTCCATCCTTTCAAAAGAAAAAAAAAACGACTATTTTCAAAGCTAAACAGGAAATTCAAAGGTACTACAAATTTAGACGGGCATAATGCGGGATTGATGAGAAAGAAAATTTAGATATTGGCTTGCGCCATTTATTTTAGCATAGCAAGTCAATCATTAGAAAGAAGTTAAGATTTTACCATGACCATGATTTCTCAACACTTTCATGGAAATTTGGAAATCTTATAGCATATTTTCTTGAAAATGATTTCAAGAGTTTATTTAAAGAATTAATATTTTATGCATTAACAGTATACTGATTTTTTTACACTAACAATTATGAATGTATGTCACGTATATATAATTTGAATTTTAAATTTGAACTGATCAAAAAAATTTTAAATTTGAATTAATGTTATATGACATGATTTATTTAAATTTTAAATTTAAATTCATATTATTTGATATGTTTTAAATCTATTAATATAAAAAAATTATATATTGACAGTGTGGATCCATGCTACGTGGCGATTAGCTTGACTCTCACACTCTCCGCTTCCTCTCCGCAACTTGTATGTATGACTACGTGCGCTAGGGTTACTTTATGTCCACTGTGGATCCATGGCAATTACTCTGGTCAAAAACCATATAAAAGCATATAATTCTGAGCTGCCTTGCACCAATAAACCAATATCTAATTGAGCTGTTCCACGCATGATTTGTGGGTCATATTTTATGAGTTGTTGTGTGGTGGAAAGTAAGTCCTATCATTTGTTAAACAGACATGTGAACTCACGCAAAAATTCAAAAGAAAAAAATAAAAAAGACAGCATCATTTCCTAAACATCACAAGTACTTGTATTTTCATTGTAAACCGAGGAGATGGACGGGGAAAGAGCAGGGAAAGTAAGGGCTCTGTGGTCCTTGCGGAGGGTTTGTAAAACAGAAGATAGGGTATATAACAGTACTAGCGAATAAAACCAACAGTCTTGGCCAAACACACTTTAATTTTTTTTTTTTTTTTGCTATAATGGTAACATTCTTATAACCTAATTTATCCTAGAGAATGGGAGTTTAAAGAGGTTATGTAAAAGGCTAACCTAATCTATCCTAGAGAGGAAGAGTTTAAAGAGACTGTGTAAAAAATTAACAGATGCCGCAACGATAACATTTCTATAAACTAATATATTCTAGGGAAAGGAGCGTCTAAAAAAACTATATAAGAGAATAACATTCCTATAACATAATCTATCATTAGAAGGGGCAGTTTAAAGAGATTGTGTAAGAATCTATCAGGTATACAGATCTAACTAAACTAAAAGGGTGCTCAAATACCTCCTTTAAATTTTTTTCGCTATAAGTAGGATTCGAGCCACTAACCTATAACATTAGTTCCTTTTTTGTGACCATCATCGAGACAAAGCTCAGTGGTTTCAAACACCCTTTAATGACCCAACCCTTTTAAACCGTTCAACCAAAAAGTAAAGTAAACGAGACACGTAGTTGGATGGCAATATTGACAGCACACTTGGTAACATTTTTTTTTTTAAAAAAAAGTCACACTTGGTAATCAACATTTCATCCCTTCGTTAATATATGGAGTAATAATTAGGATTTAAGAAAATACATTGGTCTCAATCAAAATGGCCATAAGACGCTCTTATGGCTCAGATTTGTCAAATCATATTTAATTCAGTTCATATTTGTGTCTAATTGTATGTCAATACTTCTTACACACTATTTGAATTAGTCTGTAATATTGTTGAGTTGTCTTATATCTTTTTCATAATTGTGAATTGATTGTAATTTTATTTAAAAAATAATTCATATATATATTTATTTTTTTTAAGAATGATTTTTGTTTTTTTTTTCGAAAACGATAATAATTGTATAACTTATTCTATCCGAAGTTATAAAGAATGAGAAGTCTAAAGAGACTTGTGTTAAGGGCTAGCAAGTATTCAAACCTGTATAAACCAAATGGGTGTTTTGACACCATCTTTAAATTTTTTCTGCTACAGGTGAAAGTTAAACCCCCAGCGCCTATAGCCCAAGTCCCTCTTTGGTGGACAGTGAAACAAGCTCAATGGTTTTAAGAATGAATTTTGTTAATTAGTAAAAATTTACGAATCAACGATATTCTGCTTACAATTCTTTTTATCTTAACATCCAATTCAATCCTCCGTATGCATGAGAATAAAGTTGACATGACATGCATATATGATCAGCACGTGCACATGAGATGCCCGAGCATATTGGCCCGTGGCTACGTGTCAAACGCCAATGAAGCGCCTGCATTCCAATGTGCCCAAGCGTCGGCATTGGAAGCAGTATTAATTAGTAGGGTTTTTCCAACGCAAGGTTGATTTGTATATGTTTTCTCATTCGAATTCAACTTTTACCATCGATTAAATTAGTATCACATGAATTTGGCAGTCGACGACATAATATGCCCACATACGACCGATTTAAGGATAAAGAATGATGAGGGAGAAAAGGGCTTCTGGGCTCCAAGGATCGATGCCTGCCGCCTACGTCTCCAAAGATGCGTAAGTTTGCTGGGGTCCGAAGTCAATAAATTAAGAGGTTTTTCCATTAGTCAAATTCCAGAACCCAAAAAACTTGAATTAATTAAAACTACAGAAGAAGCATCAAGATGATGCCCTGCATCGCTCGTTTTCAAATTATTTGGTTCTGCCAACAATCAGGGATAAAAAGTTTGACATCCCAAATACTAAACGATTAAATATGTATTATTCAAATCCTCCTAGGCTATTTCTTTCTTTCTTTCTTTCAAGCGGTCAAGAAATGGCCATTTTTTAGTGTCTTCTTGATATGTGTCACAACCACCCATGGCTAACGACGTCCAAACAGAATATATAGTCTTCTCCAAGCTTTTAGAAAAAAATAATAATAAATTTCCTGGTTTTTGTTTTTTATTTTGTTGAGCAGCTTCATCGGCTCTAACACATAAAATAATAAGTCATATTTAAAGACAGTGGCTCATTTTTTTATGAAACCGTATTATAATTTACAAAGGCCTTTGGCCCCTCAAACGTACCAGCGGAAATTTACAGAGGTATATAGGTTGCTTTAAACCAAAGCTTTTATACGTTATATCTCAATGCATACGAAATTCTGAATAGTAATGCACAAAATTGTCTGCCTCGGGACTTGTTCTCTGATTTAAAAAAAGGTGTAATTAAATGCAAAAAAAAAAAAAACCATTATAAATAATATAACACTCTAGTTTTATTGACTTCTCCAAATTCATCTACTACCAAAAGACGTTCGTTGGATTGATTTTTGATTCGATCCCTAGCTTAACAAGTTCAATCTTTCTTAAAAAGTTGTTCATGTTCCTTGTTTATATTTTATAATTAAGCTTGGCTCACGCTGATTTGTAGCTTCGACCTGATCAGACTCGAACTTGAGCCACCAGACTTTTATAGAAGCTAGTCAAGAAGTATTTTGAGGGTACCTTTTTTGTCCGAGGAGGCTTTTGGGGGTCAATAAATTAATATAAGCTGCACTTCATTTTTTTCCTGCAGTAGATTTTTGAGGTAAAATACAAGCTAACATATTTGCGCTTTCCTGCCTTGCTCAATAGTTTTAATAGCTGTTTCCTAACCCACGAAAAGAGAAACATCGATTCCTGATAAGATAAAGTAAATAATTGCAGGGAATATGTTGATTAGGTTCGATTTGATGTTGTTTGGTGCATTGATTTGATTTAGTACAAAGAAAGACAGAATTAAGTGGGAGATGGAAAGATTGTAGAGAAGGAATATCTACTATAGATTGTGGGCACATGCAAAGCTACAAGAGAATGCATTATTCTTGCTATTTCCCAGCATCCGCAATCCTTCACCCATTTAAGTAACACTCCCTTTTCTTTTCCTTTTCTCACTTTGGCCGTTATTCCTCTAAAACCAGTACTGATTCCTTAATTAAAATCGTAGAGTTATTAATTAGTGAACAGACAAAATTCTATATATTCACCTTTTAATAGCAAACAAACTTGTCATTCGCACCAAGTAAATCTATGCTCACTCCTAGTGATCAAATATGAAATAATACATGCATGAGAAGTTAGGCTACATGACAACAATGGTCATTGAACTTCTAGCCTATCTTCGTTTTCAGTCCCACAACTTTTAAATTAATGTTTTGTCCCCAACTAATGAACTTGGTTCAAAGTGGAACCTTTAGGCCAATGGCGATTTTCATGGCCCTTCCACCTCCCCTACCTCTCCCACGCCTCAAAAAAAAAAATCTTAATTTAGTGTTTATTTCTCCCATCTAATCTTAGAGATAACCAACCATATTAGCATAGCTAGTGGTTTTAGTGAAATAATTAATTGTTGCCTAGTTTGACTAACTGAACGTGACAACTTCAGTTGTACAAAATTATGCTCACTTTATATAACAACTTAATTATAAAAATATCGTCATTACCATCATGATCATTATTTTTCTTATAATGATTCCATTTAATAAAAAAAATACCAATAAACATTAAATCCAACATCGATGTGAAACAATTTGACAGAAAATAAATACAAGAAAATATTTTTCATCAAATAGTATCTTATTTTAGAATAGTCACTATTATAGAAAATAAATTTTGATAATAAAATGATAAAAAGAACAAAAATAAACTACTGCATATATTGTTATTTTTTTTTATAAAAAAAAAAAATTCTTCTTTGCTTGCTTAACACTAAATTTGTTATTATAAATCAAACAATTTAAATAATGCTTTATTTAACAATAACTCCTTCATTACATATTAGAATAGAATCCACGCTTGAATAAAATTGTTAAAATTAGTAGCTTTATAAATTTGAATTAGCCAAACTAGCTCAACTCTAAAATGCTTGCCCAAAACTGTTAAGTGGGACAATTTGCCTAGCCTTCGAACAAGGGAGGGGACAAACTAACATTACTCAAATCTTGAGGAGGTAAAAAGAAAAACTATCCTCGTTGAATTTGGTATTCGGAACCATTTAAGCCAAATTGAGAAGCTTAACGACCCAATAGACATTTTAAAAATTAAGGGACCAAATGTTAAAATGGTAAAAGTTGAGGGACCATTGGAGTCTTTTACAAGAAAAGAGCTTAAGCGTCCATCTTTGCCGCTAAACCATGCTCTAGAGGGATTTATAATTGATTAATTAATTAAAACCGTATTGTGTGCAGAGACAAATCGATAAACATATCCGTCCAACCGCAGGCAGCTGGTCAGCATCTGCAGACAACGCCACCGGTTCCAAATCAATCCAACCACACACCGTATCAACCTCAATCCCATAAACAAATGAGATTCCCACTGATTATTTATAACTGCGTGCACTAGTACAGATTGCACAGGGAACTTGTACTTAATCCTCATCTTAACAGCTTTTGGGGTCTATGTGTCTCCAGGGTTACACTGCTGTTTTCTCGACTTTATGAGTTAATTAAGCAGGGAATCGTCGTCTAAAGATCTTCAAAAAGATTGACTTGTACTCTATCATCACATACATCATGATGATCCGGATCTTCTTCTTATGAACTTTGGACATTGTTGCAATAATAGATAAATAATAGTTGGCTGGGAAAAGCATTTCTTTTTCTTTTTATGTGAGCTTCATAAAATAAGTTGTTATTAAAATGAATATCAGAAAAAGAATCTGATAATATAATTCTTGATGAATCTGATTATGCAACAGTACGTTAACTTCCCTTGTTTAGTTTTGTTTCCATACCATAAGGAGGGCTAAGGAAAACATGATCGCATTGATTTTTCAATATGATCTATCTCATTCCGGCCTCAATTTCAATATATCTATTACGTTTCCCTTCTGAATTTGTTTTTAGCTTTTTTTTTTTTCTGAAGAATCTCCAACAGTTGATGAGCATTCCAAAAAGCATTTACATACATTCAGATACTGTATAATATATAGCACAGAAGGTATAGGTAGTGCACCAAGTTTTAAGTTCGTACGGTTTGACGACTACAATTTTCGCATGCACGATACGAGTCGTCCAAGAGTTTTTAACATTGTTGAAGTTACTAACGTCAAAAAAAAAAAAAAGGAAATAAGAAATAGAGTTGTATAATTTTTCTCCCCTAAAACTACTAAGTGCTACACGAGGATATTCACACACACACAGATATACATGTTGTGAGCATAGTTATTAAACTCGGCCCAGAGAGGAGGTGGGTCAACGGGTCACTGGTTCAACCGGTGGGTGAGTGGTTGAACCAGTGGGTCACTAAATATATTTAAATATTATATCTTATAAATTTTGATATAGAATATATGATATAAATTGTAATAGATAATGTCATAACAAATATTCATTTAATTTAATTTGCTATAGAATATTTAATTCATTAAGAATCAACAAAACATAAATTTAATTAGTAATCCACCAAATTTCAAGTGTAAAATTTTATATGTTTACTGTAATTATCTAGGTTATTTACGAATTTTAAGTGCAAAAAATTATTAAAAACAATATTTGTCTTTAAAATAAATTATGTAATATGTTATTTTTGAAATCTATTTTATAATTTATAGAATATAGGGGTCATGAGTTTTATTAAAAGATTCCAAATAAATTTTTTTGGAGAATTAAAAAAAATAATGATAAAATTAACAAAACATTCATATAGCATAAGAATGATCATTAATTAACAAGTGATAAAGTGGCATGGTGGTGAGCGTGTCATAAAGGTTCGAATCCAAGCAAAGGCTTGGAAAGACTTTTTTTTCCTCAAAACCGGTTTGTCCACAAAACCAGCCGGGTTTCCGGTTTAATCCGGTTGAACCGTCGATCCGTTGAAAAGTCAACGGTTCACTTGCAAAAACGATCTAATTAGAGAACCGGCTCGATTTAATGACCGACTCACCGGATCGACCGGTCGAACCGTCGGGCCGGGTCGGATTCAATAACTATGGTTGTGAGTGATATCCTTTTTGTTATTGTTGAATCACAAAAAATCTTAAGGAAATAAATTTTTGGAGTCTTCTTATCAGTATAGGGAAAAAAAAATACTGTGTCCAATGTGTTTACTTTCATTTCAATACATCGATAATTCCATGTATTCCCCCGCTCAAATATTTCTTTGGAGAAACTGAAGCCATCTATCTGTTTAGGAAATTGGAAAAGTTCTGGAGACATAACATCACAAAAGGCTGTAACGGTTGCCAAATAAACCTGTTATTTGATTCCCACCATACGGGATGCAAGTATAGTTATATGTGGTGTTACAAGGTCTGGATTCTGCAATGAAATGATTGTGAATCTTTTGCAGACTCCCCCTGGAAGATGATCATGTTAATAGGAGATGTGGACATAATAATCTGGAAAGCATTGCTCAATGAGCTGGTAAGATTTGAAGTATCAGACCTGTTCCCCGGCAAGCATGTGCTTGAACGATACCAAGCTATGCATCCCTTGGAAAACAATCAAGAAAATCCCATTTCTGTTGCTCGCAGGACGTGGCAAAAATTTAATGGCCTCCCTCCCTCCCTCCCTCCCTGTAGTATTTCTTGTTCCGTCTCTTTTAAACCATTCCTTTGATGAGATGTGTGGGATGTGGAAGATTAATTATTAGTTGCAATTGCGCCATGATTCACTTCGCTCAACCTAATATATATATATATATATATATATATATATATAGAAGGTTTATTTGTTTGCTTTCACGTAATTAAGTTTTGTAAAACGTTTATTCATATCTTAATCCCATACCTATGGTGGATGGTTGTTAAAGAATAAATTCCACATTGATTTTTTAAAGACTCCCAAACGAATTACTCCATAATGATTGTGGAACTCTAACGGTATCACAAACCCACCCCGTAATTTATTCATTTATTTTGATAAACGTACGAGAGTATCAAATCTCATTTCATCAAACTGATATGTCTCTGTACAAGGTAGATATTACAAAAAAAAATAGACTCAGATCCCCGATTAATTTAATATGGAACCTCTCTTGAATGTCTAGCTAGCTAATCTATGAGCCACCTTGTTTGCTTCACGTTTCATCCACTATACTTCGCAATTTGGCAAATGAAATTTTAAATATTCATGTAAGTGTTTAAAAATCAAATTAACTAAAATATAGCTAGGAATAAGGATATAGAAATTTTCAAAACTCCTTCAATGACCGTTTAAATTTACTTCTCTGAAATTAAGCTGTTACGTTTATTCATGGGTTAGTTAGATCTCCCTCTATTGAAAATGATGGATTAGACTAATAGTGACATCATGGTCCACCACCTTTCGTGAGATTTACCTACATTGCTAATAGTAGAAGAATTTCGTTAGATTTAGCTTAATGTATTGTACAAAAGATTCTGAGAAATGATTTTGTGTTAAATATATATATGCTGTTCAACCCCTTAATCAGTTGACAAATAAAGGTTTCACCTGCAGTTGAGTCATGATGATGTGGAAATAAAATTATGTAATGCTTATGTAGTAAACTCCATCCTTGAATTCTTTTTTTTTTTTTTCTCTCAAGTGTCGATTTGGTATAAATGCTGCTGCTGCTGCTGCAATCTTTGCTTCAAATTATACTTAGATCTAGACATGCTTCTTAGCCAAAACTTCTACTGCGCGCATATGAAAAAGGTTATTGAGCATAATGCTTCTTCAAAAGAAAACTACTAGTTTTGGAGTTATATTGCTCTTCCCTAGTTACTTTAAACCTGTACCCCTTCATTTCTTGTTCCTAAATCAAGTCATTTACCCCACCTGTGGAAAAAAAGAAAACAGATATAAATCGGACCAGTTGAAATCGGCTCTTGCATCTTACTTTGGTTATCGAATGCAAATAAAATCTAAGACGAGCTAAATTTTGGTTTCTCTTTTTGACGACATATTCCTCCTTTTCCCTATTTACTTGAAGACTTTCTTATGGCGATTGTGGTCCTTGAATTTGCACGCAAAGAAAGATATGATATATTACTTGTTTCTTGCAGGAACATGAGACTCGGTGGAACATGTGGGTATTATACTGAAATGATTTGGTTGATAACTAATTCTTGATGGTTTATTTAATTTACATGATTGAGTCTCTGAGCCTCATTGATTCCTAGGTCCCTTTAGGCAGCCATGGGTCAGTCATAAAATATTGCCTGTGAATCCATGTTTTGCCATTGAAGAAGATTTCCTCCAAAACTAGGTGGGAAGTAGAAAATTATTCAACCCTAGGCAAGTCTGCATATATATATATATATGTTCATTGTATTATTAGGCTTACGTACGTAGAATTGTATACCGATACAACTGGAAACAAGACCTTGGAAACAACAAAGAAAGTCCTGATCCCACGTGTGAAGATGCTGCCTAGCTCAACACTTGGTCGCTTTGGACATTTAAGCTCATCCATTATTGGAGGGGGCAAGAAAGAAAACTCTCCTTGAAGGTCCCCACCTATAACTAGGAAATGATCACTATTATTGCATTTGGTCTCCATTGTCTCCTAATCCTCTAAAACAATCTCCCTTAAAAACCAACATGCGCATTGCTCCAAAGATCTATCCTGGATATGAATTTGTACACTGCCACTGATTTGAATAGCCTAATCCTTTTTGGCCTGTTACATTGATCTAATATTTGTACTTAATTAGAAACTGTAAGAAGCAAAAAGAGATTCAGGGTTTGAGGCCATTGCTTATATATCTTCTTGCTTCGAAGTAGGAATTTCAGGGTTTGAGGCCATTGGTTGATATCATTCATTTAACCAATGATCAAACAAATAATAATCGAGGATGCCCACCAAGAATGACACTTATATCACTCTACTAACTATATATGAACTACTACGTACTTCAATTGGCAGTAATTGCCATGGCCCGGCAATCGAATAGCATCAATTTCCCCGAGGGAGAAAAATTGTAGTATATTTCTTGTATTCAACAAGAATTGACCAAACATTTACAGGAATGCATCCTGAAAAGCTGATTCAGGGATATATAGAAGCTACCCATTCTGAACACTTTTATAATGAACAAGCCATCATGCTTTTGTGATGTGTTTAGCATGTAGAAGATGGCCTACTTGATACAATAATTAAGTTGCAAAATCTTCTGGTCTGTCTGGAAAGCCTGCAGCCCCATCCACATTCTTCGCTTCGAAGTTGTGGTGGCAGAGACTAAAGAAGCAACTATTTTACTCAACCAGGAGCATCTTTGTCGCTGATTCGCTTAAATTTTTTGCGCGTACAAGTATGATATAGGAACTAGGAAGTTTCCTTGGCAACTTGTGGAGTAGTTTTTGGTAAGGAAGTGCTAGTTGTAGGATAATCTAACCGCAGCAATGCCAGTGATGGACATATGGTTTCTTTTATTAGCTAGCCTTCTTGTATATGCATATTCTACTGCTTTAGTACCAGTGTTGTAGTGGTTGTCGGATCAAGTCTAAAGAATTTAGCTTCCGTTGAATGATCGACCTGTTTTGTAAGAGTTCCCGATTATGGAAGCTTGGTGGCAACTCGCTAAAGGCAGCAAACATATGTCTTATATCTAATCATTCTTATGTGAGGACCAACTCCTATATGTCTTATAGTACTATATATCTAATCATTCTAAACATATGTCCTATATATGTAATGACCATACTCAGATCGATCCCAAAATCAATCATTCTTTATGGGATTCAGTAGTAGTTTCAACTTTCAAGGATGTGAAAACTAGGCACATTAAGGATAACTGTCGCCTGACCAACTCTGAAAACAATAATATCAAACTATAGAACTTCCCAATCATATTTTTAACATAATCCTGACTGTTAATTTTTTTGTTAATCAAAAGATAATCAGAGTTATGAACACATACAGAGATCTGGTATAGCCCATGAAGAAGCCACAACTAACCAAGTAGTATATTGAATAACTTAAAAACTTTTTTTATATGCGAGTGGAAAATCTTGAATTCAGAATTCCCTACTTACAATTCTTTCTATCTTATCAACCAATTCAATCCTGTCCCTTGAAGTAGTTCTTAAACTTTCCTATTGTTGTGTCCCCATCCACATAGTTTTTTCTTGTCTCTCGACAAAAAGTGTCCAACAAATTCTGTACGTCTGGTCAAGCATTGTTAAGTTTTCCTATTCACATATAGATCAACTCAACCTAAAAAACTAGTAAAGGACAGATAATTGACAGTTGAACAACGCCCTTGAGACAAAGTCATATCATTTCTTGGCACAAAACGGGAAAGGGTCAATGTTGACCAATAATAAATCATCGGTTTCTGCTTTGGGACCAAAATTGCCATTTTTCTGTAAAAAGTGTGGTGGAAGTGGAATGCTCATGCAAATTGCAAACCTCTACGGAAGTCTGGCCCCAACGAAAAACAGCACTCTGAGCCTTGTCTTGCTTATCATTCTTCCGCACATTGGGCCTTCTCGTCGTCTAATAGCCCTAGCAATCGCCTCCTTTCGTTTGATCCAATAGATGGACCAAAACCACCAAAAAAGAGTGCTTCGACTCTCTTGTCGGGCTCACTGATCTATCTATCCGCATTCCTCCAGGCACTTCACATCGTATCGTAATAAATAGAAATTATGCTTTTGACTCGAGAAGGCTGTGGACCGAGAATTCCACTGCATTGATAGAAGGTGGCCCAGGTAGATGCGTGATTCTCTCGTTGTGACCTTGTTGGCCTCTTTTAATCACACACACTTACAAATTACATAAACATTTTTGTATACGCAATTTTTTTGGTTCATTTACGTTTAGACAATTTCGTGGTCATCTAATTTCTGCGGTTTAAAATCACCAAAGTCCATGTGTAATGAAATCATAAAATCGATGCCTCTCTGCATTTTCTTCGTTTGGACAAAAAAAATTGCTTTCTACTTTCAAATTAAAGGTAATTAACTGTTCGATTTCTTTCATCTCTATCACCTTTTTTTTTTTAATACAACTACTAATTGTAGGCCCAAAACAAAGGGGAATACTATGGTATGAGTTAGCATTGAGAATCAAACAGCTCAGTGACAATTCTTGTACAGACTTGATCCGCTATTTCACTTGTGATTCTTTTAATTGCCCAAATTATTATTGTGACATCATATGATATTAGCATATCTGTTAATGTCTTATTTTTTTTCAGTATAAATAAGAGGATTCAAATTTGAAATCTCTCGCTTACATTTACCCCTCCATCAATATGTCAATTGAAATCACAATTATGATATGGGTACTTAAGTGATACAAGGTTTTGGCGGTAGAAGAGATCCACTCAGGAATTTACTTATTTAATGTTAACTAATACTTGCTCCATTTTTCATTTTATCACTAACTAATTATTTTCTATGTTTTTTTCAGACCATACAAGGTCCTATTAATCAATTTGATTTTAGTAAATAAATTTTGGACGGATTTAACTCGAGCTCCTCTCAAAATCACTGATCATTTATAAAGAGGTTCGTTTATCTTTATTGTAGAAGTGGCTTGGTCTTTGCTGGAGTGAAGCAGCTTGTTTTGATTGATCAATGACTCAACAGGAGGCGGTAATTTTTCACTTTTAGCCCTGCTCTGTGAAGCCTGATTGCACCATTTCAGGAGTTGCACTTGGGTCGACCATACCAGATTCTCACGGTTGCAAGTTACAACCGGTGGCACAACTGCGCAAGCCCAAGACTGCAGAGCCGCGCCAAGCCTAAATGATGATAGGTACAAAATTTGTGCATGACTCCATAAGCTACATAACCAAAGGTAAAAAAATAGAAAGACAAAAAAGTATAAAACCCCCCAGAGAGACCTTAATAAGCAGATGAGATGATGGTGGTGACGTTGATGAGATAAGAATTTAAAGCCCCACCTTTCATTTCCCTCTCTTCCTCTTACTTGGCCCCTTTCCCCTTCCTCCCCACCCAAAACAAGAAGACGAGGGAATTAGCTACAGGGACACCTAACCAGCTGAAGATGGTATTGGGTTCTTTCTAGACTGCATTTTTATGACAGACAGAGACTTAAAAACTACTTAAAGGTACAGTTTCTGCATTTGTTTCTTCGCAAGAATTTCAGTTTTGGAGGTTCCTGATAAAAGGGTCTGTGTTAATTTGCAAGAATTTCAATTTTAGTTTTATTTGGTCTGCTGCATCTCATTCTTATCCTTATCTACTCAACTGAAGTTTATATAACGTGAACCCATGAACCAATCAGTCTATCTCGTTATGTGTAAAAAGAAAAGAAATGATACTGGACAGACGAAAGTGTTTTGATTATGCGACTGTTTTCACTACCCATAACTGGGAGTTATAATGTGTCAAGTCATAGTTTCGCTGCCTTTTGAGTTTTCCGGCGCTTAAGCGATGATATTTTGGATAAATTGGTGATTTGCTTTTGGTTAAAGAGATGGATAAACTTGGATGATGGGCTGTGCTTAGGCACGCTCACTGAATTGTAAGTTGCAATTATCTGAATTTGGAGTGGTACAGGTTCCAGTTCCAGAAGAGTATTGTATTTTGCAACAATTTTCCTGATACTCACTGAAGCAACTAGGAAGTATTTTCTTTCTCAGGCATCAAAGCATCCGCTAACCATAAGGAGTATCGTATTCAGACGAATTTCTTTATGACTATTTGATATTGTTGCATAACTGATGAGAGTTATATCCGTGGTGCACCTCAAGAATGTGTTGTTTTTTATTTTTGTTTTTAGAAGAAAATAAAAAGCTTTATGCAATTAAATTTGCTTTCTCAGTTTTTCTAATAGAGGAAAGGAGGGCATGTTTTGCTTCAGTTTCTGAAATGCTCATCTATTTAAAAATTGTTCTGTCAAATGAAATACTCTTCTAAGAGGCCAAAGTTCGGTGCTTTTCCTTGGACAAAATCATAAGGTATCACCTAATGTAGGACTGAGTTGGCAATGAATTAAAATCAATACAACTTTCTTGTTAGCTACTTGTCATTCTTGTTCACCAGCATTGTCATTGTTATCCCCCAGTTCAATTAAGAAAATCTGCTTAGTTATATAATTTACTGGGATTTCTTTGAACTGTCCAGAAAAGTTATCACTCTATAAATTTTGCAGGTGAAGAATAAGTGATCAAAAGTTTGAATTAGTTACTGATACCAAGATTTTCCACTCGAGCTGAAGATGACACCTGTGCTTCCAAGTTCACCTAGCAATAATTTAGTTAATCCGGGAAATGCCTTAATAAACAGGAAGGACACGTTTCTTACCAGATGCAGTTTCTTACGGAAATCAAGGAAACAAGGTTTGCTTTCACAAAGATATACGTTACCTATGTCCACATCTTTCAGGTTATTTCCACAGTTTAGGATGGGATGTGCTTTACAACCTAAATTGAGGGGCCATATAGTATTGGCAACCCAGACTGATGTAGCAGTAGAAGAGACTGATTTGCCTGGAGCTGATAAAGATACTGGTGAAGTCTCTGAAAGTCCATTAGATGCTATAGAAACAAACGAAGATTCCTCTGCTAAATCAGATGGAAGCTCCACTACTGCTCGATCTAAGCGAACAAGACCCGTTAGGAAGAGTGACATGCCTCCTATCAGGACTGAGGATTTGATTCCTGGTGCAACTTATACCGGAAAAGTAAGATCAATTCAGCCATTTGGCGCTTTTGTTGATTTTGGTGCCTTCACGGATGGCCTTGTGCATGTTTCTAGGTTGAGTGATGGTTTTGTGAAGGATGTTGGTGATGTCGTCTCTGTTGGACAAGAGGTGACAGTAAGATTAGTTGAAGCAAACACAGAAACAGGAAGAATCTCTCTTACAATGAGGGAAAGTGATGATCCTACCAAACCCCAGAAGCAGAGAGACACCCCTGCTGGTACCTCCAGAGCTCCCAGAAAGTCCAACCAAAGGCGGGATGAGGTGAAGAGAAGCTCAAAGTTTGTTAAAGGGCAAGAACTTGATGGCACTGTTAAAAATTTAGTCAGAGCTGGTGCCTTCATATCTCTACCGGAAGGGGAGGAAGGTTTCCTGCCCACATCAGAGGAAGCTGATGAAGGTTTTGGGAACTTTACAGGAGGATCTTCACTCCAAGTTGGACAAGAAGTGAAAGTTCGTGTGTTAAACATCAATAGAGGAAAGGTACAATTGACGATGAAAAAAGAGGAAACTGCTGGAGAGTTTGACTTAGTGCAGGGTGTTGTCCATACTGCAACCAACCCCTTTGTATTGGCTTTCCATAGAAACAAAGATATAGCCACATTTTTGGATGAGCAAGACAAAACAGTGAAACCAACCGAACCATCACAGGATACTGTACTCAATACAGATGCCACAGTCAACATTGCAGACAATGCTGAAGCCACAGAAAAAAGTGAGGATCAAGAAAGCTTACATGAACCAGAAGGAAGCTTTGAGATATTGTCCCCTGAAGGTAGCACATCTGCCACTATTGATACAGTAGATGAAGCTCAAACTTTGGGCAAGTATGAGGATCAAGAAAATATAATTGCTGATTCTTTGAGAGGGGTTGATAGTGCGGTACAAAATGTCGGTGACGAACCTGAAGCAAGCTCTGATGTATTGGCTGCTGCAGGTAGCACATCCACCATAGATCCAATAACTGATGTGCTTCCTGCCACAGAGAAAGTAGAAGATGGTGAAAAATCTGAGCTATCAGGAATTGTATCTGGTCAAATTTCATCATCAGAGAATTTGATTGGTCAGGAGGCTCAAGAGGATGAATCTAAAAAGAAAGATGTGACGGTGAAAGATGAACTACAAACCGAGACACCTATTGGAAATGAAGAATTCATTTCTGCTGCAAAAGATGCAGAAGAAATAGTGGCACCTAACCCGGAGATAGATGGTGGTATTGCAAGCTCAGGTACTCTTGAAAATGGTCTTCTGCCCTGGCTCATAGTCTGTAGTGTTTGTTTCATAGCTGCTTTTAAAAATGTTTTCACATTTGACATCCAAGTATGATTTAAGGATGAGAACATAATGCTATTGTGTCATTTCTCATCATCAGAGAGTTTGATTGGTGGGGAAGGTACAGAGGATGAAGTCAAAGATGTGACTGTGAAAGATCAAGTACAAACTGAGGCACCTGTTGAAAAGCAAAAAGTCATTTCTGCTTCAAAAAATGAAGAAGAAATAGTGGCACCTAACCCAGAGATAAATACTGGTGTTGCAAGCGCAGGTGAAAAAGGTCTCCTGCCCTGGCTCATAGTCTGTAGTGTTTGTCTCATAGCTGCTCTTAGAAATGTTTTCACATTTGACATCCAAATATGATTTAAGGATGAGAATATAATACTATTGTGTCAATTCCCATCATCAGAGGGTTTGATTGGTGAGGAGGGGGGTCCAGAGGATGAAGTCAAAGATGTGGCTGTGAAAGACGAAGTACAAACTGAGGCACCTATTGAAAAGGAAGAAGTCATTTCTGCTTCAAAAAATGAAGAAGAAATAGTGGCACCTAACCCAGAGATAAATGGTGGTATTTCTAGCTCAGGTACTCCTGAAGAAGGTCAGCTCTGCTTAACATGTCCTGACATATAAGATCCAAACATGAGTTAAACATACTACTATTTGTGTCAATTGGCGTCATACAAGTGGCATGAGGTGTATATTTAGTTTTAACATCAAATAAGACAGATCTTTCCATATGATTTACTTAATATGTTGTAGGAGGAAATGATTAATAACAAGTTCTATAAAATAAGTAATTTTTTTCCTTCATTTACTTATTGGTGCCGTTCATTCATAAGGGAACAGTACACATCCTCCCCTGGTAATTCCTTTAGACCTTGTTTGTAGGTTTTTACATCTCCAAAGTTCATTTCCTGTGATTTTGAAGTAGCAGGAGTTTGTTGATAATTTGGCATTAGTCAGAGATTTTTCTGCTTTATTTTAAATATCCTTGAAGATTTTAATTTCTTGTATCAAGAAAATTTCTGTCTTCAAATGAATGATAAAATTGTCCACTTCTTTTTTAAACTTCCATTTCTTCTTATCCTCAATGTGACTTAGTTGACACTGATGTTTTATATTCAGAAAGTGCGGTCAATGAAGTCACTGAGAATATCAGTGTGAGTGTAGCTGATGCAGTGCAGGCGGAGAGTCCTCTTTCAGAAACTGAACCTTTGTCTGGTACAACTGTTATAACAGAACAGGTAGGGCCTGATTCAACCAAAAACGGAAATGTTGCAGACTTAAGTGAGCAAAGTAGTACGCCTTCACAAAAAGAAGCAACCACCAAAGGTTTGTACCTACTTAGTCATTGTTTCCATGCTTTGACAGTATATATGCTCTTTGGGTTATTCCAATATCTATGAGTTATCAGCAGATGAAACATTGAGGAAGTCAAATAGGGTTCAAAATGAAAACTAATTGAGACTGACCTTGTTAGTTTATATATAGATATATTCATTTAGATGATTAATTCTTTTTTTCTTTTTTCCTGAAAGCAATTCAGGTGGGGATATTGCTTTATACATGGCCTTTCCTGTTATTCTTACATTCTTAAATTTCATTACCAACCAAGCTATCTTGGAGATTTGTTCATCTATATAGTTGAGTTCCTTGCTAATTTATTTTTATCTTTAAAATATATGTGGGTGATTTTTTGATTGATACCTTTCCTGCCCAACTAAGATCTTCTTGTGTTTGTACTACAGCTGCTATATCACCTGCTCTTGTGAAGCAGTTGCGTGAAGAAACTGGAGCAGGTATGATGGATTGCAAGAGAGCACTTTCAGAAATGGGAGGAGATATGGTTAAAGCTCAGGAATACCTCAGAAAGAAAGGGTTAGCAAGTGCAGATAAGAAAGCCAGCCGGACTACTGCTGAAGGAAGAATCGGGTCATACATCCATGATAGTAGGATTGGCATCTTGATAGAGGTGAACTGTGAGACTGACTTTGTGTCAAGGGGTGACATCTTTAAGGAATTAGTTGAAGACTTGGCCATGCAAGTGGCTGCATGCCCTCAAGTACAGTATCTTGCTGCAGATGATGTTCCCAAGGAGATAGTTGATAAGGAAAGAGAAATTGAAATGCAGAAAGAAGATCTACTTTCAAAACCTGAGCAGATCAGGTTAAAGATTGTTGATGGGCGGATCAGGAAAAGGCTCGAGGAGCTGGCCTTATTGGAGCAGCCCTACATTAAGAATGATAAAATGGTGGTTAAAGATTGGGTGAAGCAGACTATAGCAACAATTGGTGAAAATATAAAGGTCAAAAGATTTGTACGCTACAACCTGGGAGAAGGTTTGGAAAAGAAAGGCCAAGATTTTGCCACAGAGGTAGCTGCCCAGACTGCAGCAAAACCAACTGAACCAAAGAAAGAGCAGCCTGTCACCGTTGAAGCCAAGGAAACAGTTGACAAGTAAGTTGTTATTTTCTGCTGGGTTATTTTGGCACTCTAAGAGTGTTTGGTCCAAGTAAAAGTTACAGAATCCTTTTTAAGCTGAATTTAGGCTATGACAAAAAAATTACATACTTCCATTGTTGAGATTTGCCTGGCCCTCTGTAAATATATCGATAATACCTTCAGACATGCTAACGTAGCTTATGGTATGTGAAAGTTTTACAAATAAGATGCCCTAAGGATCTGTTATAATCTTTCACAATAATATTTAAATTGTCATTAGTACAACTTTCATATATAATCAGCATATTGCAACTTTGCTTGGTTAGACTTTGGACCTGTATGTTGTAATTACAGGAGTGCCTGAGCGTGATTTTCATCTTTGGTAGAGCTTGGGCTTGTCAAATCCTAGTTCAAAAATTACACCATTTCTTTAGCCGTTGACAGAGATGTTGAACCATTTCAGTTTTTTTTTTCCTTTTAATTGTTGTTAAATTTTTTGGGGCTGGGTTCTTAGGACAAAGCATAGTCGTTTCGCTAGTATAATTGGATGCCACGTAAAATACATGACTGCCAATATTGCCTTTGTTTCTGAAGTTTATGAAACGTTTCGATCAACTGATTCGATGTCGCCTTGCAGGCCTGTAAAAGCAACGATCTCACCAGCACTGGTTAAACAATTGCGAGAAGAAACTGGAGCAGGTATGATGGACTGCAAGAAAGCCCTCTCTGAAACGGGTGGAGACCTTGAGAAGGCACAAGAGTATCTGAGGAAGAAGGGTCTGTCTTCTGCTGAAAAGAAGTCTAGCAGGCTTGCAGCAGAAGGTAGGATTGGGTCCTATATTCATGATTCTCGCATTGGGGTTCTCATCGAAGTCAACTGTGAAACTGACTTCGTGGGTAGAGGAGAAATTTTTAAGGAATTAGTTGATGACCTAGCAATGCAAGTTGTGGCAAGTCCACAGGTGCAGTGTGTATCTGTTGAAGATATTCCAGCAACCATTGTCAATAAGGAAAAAGAGTTGGAGATGCAGAGAGAAGACCTTCAGTCCAAACCTGAGAATATAAGAGAGAAAATCGTCGAGGGAAGGGTATCAAAGAGGCTTGGTGAGCTTGCCCTTCTAGAGCAACCTTTCATAAAAAATGACAGTATGTTGGTCAAGGACTTGGTAAAGCAAACTGTGGCATCTCTTGGCGAGAACATAAAAGTAAGACGGTTCGTTCGATTTACTCTTGGCCAGGAAAGTAAACCAGAATTGGGTGAAGAGGCAGCTGCTGCAGTAAAAGAGTGAAATTTGATCTCTGACTGCTTTATCCACGAGTTATGGAGAGCCTTCCGGGCATTGCCATGCAGATGGAATGAATGAAAATTAATTTAGTTATCGACGCTGGGGAGTTTCTTTATGTGCGAAATGATCCTTTTTGTTGCTATGCAAATGACTCCCTATTTTGCTGATGTTTTGATACCATGAAAAGCTACCCATAGGTATATATAGTCCTTTAAGTCTCCTTTTGACTGGCCGAGGCTGAGTGGAGCAGCATACCTCCACCGGTGTTTGAACGTGGAAATCCTACAAGCAATTCTTTTTTTTTTTTTTTTGGGTATATTATTCTTTTGGATATTTGGATTTTATCGAAGCAAACTTGCCTTCTGATTATTATTACTTAGGATGATTATTATTAAAACAAAAATAGCCGTCGCAAATGAATCCTTTACTCGAATTCACATCTGCTTTCTGCTATACATTTCCCATTTTTTTGCTATAACATCTGAGAGGACATTTACAACTTAGGATGATTCAGTAGTCTTTGAAGCGATTTGACCACCAAGCAAAGTATAAAATACAATCCTCACTGCGCCCCTTCGCCATAGAGGTTGATTTCTCTCACTTTTAACTGAATACCCGCTGCTTCAAACATCCATTATGTCATTGAGTCTACTATTAATCAAATTGAACCCCGAATGTAACAAGGTTTCAAGTGGCTCTCCCAACAAGAAAATATTACAATATTAGAATATATAATTTCACTGTTAAATTGAAATGTGTCAATGAACGTTTGCACGGCACCCCACTAACTGCATATTCAAGACCCAAATTCTAAACTTTGCCAGTATGATTTATCTCACATTCCATCACAAGAAACTTAGATCACAAGCAGTAAGTTTTGCAAGATCCCTGGCCCTCGAAGCCCGTGAAGAAAAAGATGTTGCTAAGTTATAGATGGGACAAGGAAACATAAAGAACTCCTCTCGCTAGGATTCATGAACCATCTTCCCTTCGCTTGTTCTACAAGTATTCGAACGAACCTAATTAGAATTTTAGAACATGACCCAAAGAAAGGGAACAAACCATCATAAATTTACTCAATCACGGTATCGCACTGCATTCCCTTCGGCAGCTTCTACCGATTCTTCTTTGGAACAAACCGCCAAAGGTCCACAGCAATATCAACTTCCTTTTTCTTGTGAAATTTATACAGATGTGGCACATCATATCGGAGCTGAAAGAGGAAACATATGTTGTTATTTCCGCAAACAGGTGGGAGACTCATTTTCTCGACACCAACACCGTCTCATAACAGCTTGTAAAAGCATTGAGGAGTGAAGGATCAAGAGAACACCACAGTGGTATTTGAATAGTGTAGCAGTTAAAAACCATATCTGATGTACCTCAAACAAAACCTCTGCACTGCTAGCATGACAGTCTCGCAAGGCTGTTCTCCTCACATGCTGTAATCACCAATAAATTTCAAAAGAAAAGATGAATATGAAAAAAACTTCACGATATGAAGTCACATCCTCTCCAAACTCAAAGCACACAAGGCAGAACAAAATAAATCCATGGCCTGTGTGTGTGTGTGAGAGAGAGAGAGAGTGTGTCCATGCTCATACAATGGATGGCATGTTAAATTAGAGAAAAATATATTGCCTACAAGCCTATGTCCCATGAATACGCAGCGAGTATGGCTGTTGGGAAGATTATACCGATTAAAGGGTAAACACGAAACTTCTGCTATTAAGCCATAAAAAACCAGTCATCAATTTATTACACGTTAAAGTGCACATCACTGCATTTGACTAGAATGCTTAGATAATTAGGATAAGATGCTTTCCCGCTGCAAAAGAATCACAAATTCAAAGCTAATCGGGACTCACTTCTCTGGTTGTCGTCTTATGCAAGGAATAAACTGCTTCAGAAGCAACCTGCAACGACAACAAACTTAGAACTAGGCCTTGTTGAAAGAAACAAGATTAGGCATGAGTACTAGAATAATTCCACCAATCTTACCTTCAAAGCCACACAGAGAAAATCCATATCTGCTCCTTTTCTTCGTGTTCCAAAAGGAGGATTCATGACCACAGTATCAATAATTTGGCCTGCATGTAGTCAAATATTAGATAAAACTAATTTCTTTTTCATTCCTGTGTACAATCGTGAGAGAAAAAAGAATGCAGAAATTTTAGAAACAAAATTAGTAACACATGCCATCATCCTCTAGCATTCCCAGCTATACCAGTTTATGGATATCATATTTTTTGTGTGTGAGTAAGTAGTTTATGAAGATGTATTAGTGCTGAGGGATTAGAATTGTAAACTTGTCAGTACATAAGGTCCACAGGATTTAATATTTGTGCTTGAAACTCTATAAACAGCATCTTTACTTTTTGGTTTAAGAACTGCCCAGAGAGTCAGAAAAGGAATATAGGTCACAACTAGAAAACTGCACCAGAAATGTTGCATTCTACACCACTGAACTGAATTGAAGCATGGTTATTAAATAATGCTCAAGAAGAGTTTCCTTGATCTGTTTTACCTCATACAAAACAGCCAATCAGAGGAACACAGTTAAAAATTTCAGAACACTATAAGTTGCACAAAATGGCACATATCCATTTATATAAGCACAAGAATAGACAAACACAGTGCAGGCACGTGCTTGAACACAATTACCTGCACCCGGGGGGGGGGGGGGGGGGGAGGAGGAGGAAGAGAGAGAGAGAGAGCACCTTCCCATCTTAAGTTTCTGATATCGCATTGAACAAACTCCATGTCTAACTGCATGTACCATTGACAAGGAAGCGAGGAAGTGTGATCAAAAGTTGCTTCAGTTGATACATTTACAGGATCATAGTAAAGTTGTCGGAAAGAAACGCATGGAAAATGATTTTTGTGAATCAGTATAAGATCAAATCAAATGTGACCCCTATAACAAGTTAATCCTTCGCATTACTCTTTTTCCTTGTACTTTCTTTGGTTAAGCCAAAAAAGGTAAGCTAGTGGAAGCATAATTCCAATCAAAACCACAAGAGGAACCAAAAGTGTAGTACCTCAAGCTCATCAGCATTTTCAGATGCAATTTCAAGAGACTCAGCATCGATGTCCAACCCAACAACATGTCTGTTCAAACCAACAAGCATTAAGCAGAGCTATACGCGGCAAAACATATGAAAACAATAATAGCTTCTACAACATAAAAGGCAAGGAAAAGAATAAACCACTAACTTATCATAAGCCGATAAGTGCAGAAAAACTTAAAACAAGAGCAAAGACAATAAAAAGATTGCAGTAAACTAGAAACTAAAGGGATATTTGAAAGAGAGAGAGAGAGAGAGGAGTTATTATGTACTAACTGTGCACCCAAGAGAGCAGCAGCAATGCCTAATGTACCACAGCCACAACCAAAATCTGCCACCACTTTATTCGTCACATCCCCAAATGAATTTTCGGCCTAGAGAAACGAAAATGGACAGTGCTACACTGTCCCAATAAGTTTATCCCCAAATAGAAAAAAAGAATTTTAATGATAAGGAAAACTGTAAAGAACTATTTGGTTAAAAACAAAGAAAACGAAAAAGGGGTATCTTTGAAAAGATTTAAAAGAAATACAGATACAGAGAAAGTAAAAACGGAAGAAGAGGAGGGGTTACAGACACTTACAGTGTAAAGCATACGAGAGGCAACGTGGGACCCAGTTGGATACTGCTCCAATTCGATCTGCAAAAATTTGCAGCAAGCAGAAGGCACAATGTAAAGCATACCGTCCCGATTCCCATACAATTTAATCAAGAAAAGAAAAAGGGGCAGAAATAAAGAAAGAAAGAGAAGTTTTTTCAGACCTTAGGATTGTAGAATTGCTCAAGAGAGCCCAGCAAACCCTCCAACTGCTTCAGCTTCATCTTCTTCTCCTTCCAATTTCCCCTGCTCAACTGGGTTGTGATGTGAGGTTAGTTAAGCCCTAGTGCAAGTAGCATTTGGGTTTGGTTGACGTTTGGCTGTCGTCGATGAAGATTGAAGAAATACTAGTAAAACAGAGAATGTAGACGAGGTTTCGAGGAGGGTTTATTTTTGTTTGATGCACATTCTTTTTGGATTAAAGTAACACGGAGTATATTCGTCAACATTCACGATAGACTACGGTCTGATGCGGTAATTTTCCTCTTGAATAGTGGCAGTAAATCATGATGGTATATCCGTATGAATCGAAATGGAATAATCCTTTTCCTTTCCCTTTTTCCTTTCTTTACCAATTAGTACTACTTATTTCTGGGACAAATACGGTAATCATCATCTCACTTAGAGCAAGTAAATTTATTAAATTTTTAGTGCTCAATATTTACTCGCGCGCACACACATATACATATATATAATCTATGTATTTGGATTCTCATCCCACATAAAATTGAATACTGTAAAGTGACATATGATTAATATGACAAACAAAAATTAAAAAGATGGCCTATTTTCTAATTTTTTTTTTTTAGAAGTATTCATATTTGTATTTTTGGTTCAGACATGTTGGTATTAAGGAATCCAATAGAGTTGTGTGCAGAGGAGGAATCCAATTGGGATCGGAGAGAAAGACCCCTCATGCAGAGCCCGCATTAGAGTCGAACTTCACGAAAACCAAGTAGTACACCGGCAGACTTCAAGAAAGTGTAAGAAAATTGTTGTTTGCGTAGAGCACACGGGCGGGCGGGCGTTATGCTGATAAATAGTGGCGATATATCCCTCGAAAGACACTTGAAACCAAGCATGATTCTTCTCAAACGGATTCTCCTTGACCAGTTTATTCATCCTTTCTCACTATTGAATACATGAGATACCAGTACGACTGGGATTTGATTCGACATGCTTGAGATGGAGAAACAGAGAGAGATTTTGCTGTTAGCAAACCAAGCATGTACATATTCAAACTTGAGGAGGCAACAACCCGAGTACATGAAATACACCTCTACTATAACTGTGAAGTAACTATTCTTTTGCATATAATCTCATTCACCAACATGTTCTCCTCCAGTACACAAAAGCCTTAAAAAGACTGACAACGATACACTTAATAAAGCCAAGTGCCTGACTCTTAGTCCAAATCACGGCTTCCAGCAGCTACACGTAAAGGGGGATTCTTTCAGTTTCTCTTGTTTGCAGAAAATGAACCCTTTTCGCAGCAGAATATTGCACTAGTTACGATTTTTGCACTTCTCCATGGCCCTGGGGGCTGTAAGATTGAAGGGACATTGTTACATACGCGCAAGGGAAAAGCTCAAGCATTACTTTTTGACTAGTCAGAATTCATTGGGGAAAAGTATATATATATATATGCACTAGAAAAGAATGCTCAATCGAGGTGAACATTTCTTTATGTCCTCAAAAGATTTGCCTCAAAAGTGAAAGCCCATCTCAAAATCAATATGCATCTGCTTTTCAAATGCTTTTAAGCTGAAGCGTGCATCTGCTAATGATTGTGATCAAAGGAATATGATACGAAGCTACAGCTGCTTTACAAGGTACAAAAGCTGGATGGTGGAGCAGCAAGAATTAAAGAATGTGGTTAATTTTGTTTATTCTCTTTACCTAAACCGATTGCATCAGAACTCTTCATGATCCTCAACCTCTTGCATGAGTCCATAAACATTCTGCAACCACCAGAAAACAGGTAAGGAACGCATCCTTTATGAAAGCAGTGCCTCTACTCTATTTTTTTCAGTCGTTTACAGGGTTTGGAAGCATAGAGATTAAATATCAAGAAATCATCAAATGAGGAAAAATCCAAAGATATTATGACTTCAAATCACAGGATAGCCATTTAAATTTGTGTACCGAGAACCCAGGTCTGGCATAATTGATTTCGCTTACAAAACTCTAGAGCTAAATTCATTAGTTTATCATTGACGCTGGAATGCAAAGGACTCCCTTTAATACAGTGTTTGGACAGTCAAACACTGATCCTGGATAAAATCAGAAACACTTACTCCCAAGGTACATCACCAACAAGCATCCAGTCACCATCTTTGTCTTCATATGTCAGTACATATTCAGAACCATGTAGAAGATCCATTAATCGACTTTCACTCATTCCATCACGGATATGAACCCCATGGGAGCCACATTGACCTGAAATACACAGATGTAAGCTAGATTCATGTAAAGTGAAATCACACAATGAAAGAGCAACCACGCCTTAGAACTAGGAGGTAGTAGGTTTCAAGCTCATTAACACGTAAATTAATTGTCAATATGCTACTTCCGTTGTTAGCTAGTGAGCACTATGCTAATTCTTATTTATTATATGTGGGCCTTTCAGTCTGATCTTCCCTCCACCCCCCCCCCCCACTTGCTAAGGCCCTTCTTCGCTGAGCGAGATTTTCCTGTGAATCAAGTATCATCAAACAAGTAGATCTACTACATAGTATTTCAATAATAAGTCAAGCTGTTCCCCTAATTTATCTTAGATTTGGTTGATAAATTACCAAAAAATACGGTATGATGAATATCCTACAAAGCCAATATTTGCACTTGATATATAATCTGATTTGAGAAGCTGCTGATGACAACAGAAAACTTTTTTCTTGATTAAGTCCATGATGAAAATGTCCTAGATCATAAAAAGGTTGAATTGGTAAATTATCAAGCAGATGAAAACATTGTACGAAGGGTTACCGATTGTAAAACAGCTGAACATCTTTTCCAGTGCTGAGGATAGATCCTTATAGCTGCTGTAGATCTTGATGTCAACTTTCCTCAGGTAGGGGGCACCATCCATACTTACCTTGACATAAAGACAACCAGTTCCCAACTTAGCATCAGCATCTTCATCGGTCTTGGGAGGATTAATAGCCATTTTCTTTCGGAAAGATCCGATTGGAGGCCATCCAACCACCTGCGCTCTGACACACACAAACATAAGAAGAAAAACTTTAGTTCCAGGCGTTAGGTTTTCAATTTTCTTCTAATTCACCTACGTTACTATAGTGAACCAAAAATACAAGAAGAAAAAAGTTTTGAAAAAGATAAAACTTCTCCAAAATGGAAGGTATAGACATCTCGACAAATTCTTATCTCCTAGTCTTTCAAAATATAAGCACACGGAGAGCAAAGAGATCTTTAAACCCCAAGTCACAACAACCAAAGAATTATCTTGTATCAGCTAGTTAAGAAGAAAAACAAAATTGAATGGAGTAATAACTGCTTATTAACAAGGTCAAAAATCAACAAAGGAGACATGAACGGCAACGGTGCCCAGAGGACCAAAACAACTAACTCTACAATCATGCTGCTACTCTTACTCTCAAAGAATTAAGGAAGCATGCTAGTTTTAATGTCAAACAACAGAGGAAAGGAGAAAATTTTACTTAGCGGCAGGGGCTGCAGCATGGCCATTAGCAGCAGAAACCTGAGGCTTCTTCTCCTGAACTGGCTTAGGTGACTGAGGGACAGTTTCTTTTCCAACCCCAGAACCCACAAAAGTTTGCTGACTTCCGCTCTCAACTCCACCAGCACCAATACTCTTGGCAGCGCCATTAGCACCCCTGGGAGAGAACAAGCCACCACCATTAGCCAAGTTCACCTCAGATCCACCACTCCCAGAATAAACCCACTTGCCAGAACCACCGTTAATGGTGTCAGAAAAGCCCCTTTTGGCCCCTGAAACAAAACCCTTAAGTACGCCAAGTTGATACCCGTTCTTATCTTCTCCACCATGTCCTGTTTCTCTCTCGGGTGACTCTGAACCAGGTAAGCCTAATCTCAGCTCAGTGGCCTTCAAGTTCAAAACTTTAGCGGTATTTTTCTTCTCATTATCTCCCAAGGGAAGACCATTATTCTTTTCAGAGTTTTCCATTGCAGGAACCTCTGACAAGCCTATGTAATCATGTTCCTCAAAGGGCATAGACATCAAAATTATTTTCAAGAAATCTTAGCGCAACTTCAGATATGTAACACCCACAAGAAAGATTCAGGAAAAGTAATGAAAAGGTGAGGTATTGAAAGTGACCAAGGACCAATCTAAAAGAAAACAAATGTAAAAACTCGAAGAGGAAAGGAGGGGAATGCTGATAGCCTAATACCAGTAGCAATATTATGCTATGAAGATGGGATGAGGTTGAGTTTTTTTAATTTGCAGAGTAGGAAAGAGAAGATTCTTGAGCTCTTTTATTTAGCTTATTATTTGGGAGTAGTCCACTATATTTGTATGTACATAATCATGTCGGGGCTGATCCTTTAATCTGTCTGCCTCTTTCTTTTTCTCTCACCTTCCACAACTGTAACAAAAGGAGCAAAGGATGGACGGAATGAGAACAATCATGGACTTTGGTCTAAATCAAAGGCTGTAAATTTTGCACTAATGCATAGCTATTTTTGGTAAACAAGCATATCCTTGCATTTTTTTGTTTATATCCCACATTATCCTTGCATTTTTTGTTTATCTCCCACATTATTCTTTCAATTATTTGTATTACTGTAGCATTATCTCTAATAATTACTTTGTCAGTTATGTTACTTGTGCTTATCTTACTCCACTATTAAATTGCCTACTTAAAATTTTATATCCAAGGGTTTGGAATATAAATACTTTACCTTTTTTTTTTTTGGGCTAAATGTTGCACTTGTAGGTGTGTTTTTTTTTTTTTTTTTTTTTAAATGTGGGCCTGTCTTTGTCAAAAGAAAAATAAAAAAGGTAAGTAGGTATGTCTAACAAGTGTCATCGGACACTATATTTCAAGTGTTAGATTTTTAGAAATGTAAAATTAATTAGAAAAAATATATAAATTCAAGAAATGATAATAATTATTAGTATGTATATATACATAATAGATATTTCAGACGTTAGATTTTTAAAAATATAAGATTAGTTAGGTAAATTGTATAAATGCAAAAGAATATAATAATTATAGTATATTTAATATACATGGTAGGTTATGTAGAATTTTAGTGTGTCAACGAGGCGCTCATTAGCCACTGTTAGAAAAACACTAGGTAATACTTAGTTGACATGTTTAATGAAATTATGCATTTGATTATAACATTTTACTTCTACAAAAGAGAAACCAAAAAGATTTCCCCAACATTCTAACACTTTTTTCTAATTACACATATTATTGCAATAAAGAAGAAATCTACCTAAGTACTTCTTCATTAAACATGAAGAGAAGACGCAATGACAGTTTGAAAACACAAAACGTGTGATACCGCTAGCTAGCATGAACATGAGCGAAGCTCCTATGCATGCAAATTGGAAGTTCTAAGAGTCGTCATCATCATCTTGTATGTCACCATTAGAATTTAGAAGCATGATACGACAACTGCCAATTAAAGAAAACGTATGACTAAAGGAAACCTAATCATGAGAATTGCCACAAAATTAAAAACCCAATATTGTTGAATCCTCGTTGTCTCTAAACCATTTAAAACCATCCATAGGTACCACCGGACAGTCTGACACAAAATAGAAACGGGAAACTAAAGAATTCATCACCTCAGAATTTCTTATTTTGCTAGAAAGAAAATGGCTTACGTTTTTTCAACTTCGGGAATTTTGTTGAACTGCATAAGCACACTCTCCTCGATATCCTTTTCAGTCCTTTGACAATTGAAAGTTTTTAGGGGGACAAAAAGAGATTTTTTATAATTTTTTTTTTTTTTGGAGGGGTGGGGTTTAATAAAACCTTTTAGAGAATAAGAATGAATAGTCAAATTTACGTGCCAACTACTAGTTGTCTTGACGTTCACACTGGTAATTTAAACATTTTTATGCTAAATTGTGTTTCGCATGTGGGAAAATACTTTGCTTAAGTTTTTCTTCACAAATCCTCGAAGCTATTGAGATTTTAGAACCATTCATTTTCACTTGTGCTAGCTCAATTTTAATTTTAACTAGGAAAAGCATTGCTATATTAGTTCTATCAACGTATTATTAAAATTCTACTCGATTGATAAGGACATTAGTTAGGTGATCGTGAAATTCTTCATTCGACCATTAAACCTTTTCTTTTTTTTTTTCTTTTGCTTATAAAATTTAAAATTTCTCGCTGATCCCACGAAAAAAAAAAGGAGAAAACTTCTATTTGCTCCTTGGGCTATAGCTTAATCGAGTGGTATATGCGCGTGTCCGCACGTAAACTACAAGTAGCATTTCTCAAAATCGTCCATGAAATGAAATGTCTTCTTCCCCTTTTCCCTTTTTTTTTTAAACTTTTTTCAACATATATTGTAGTAATCTTCGAGCAGCCACAATTTCTGAAATTGTGTCCCCCACAACTTGTATTCTTGCGACTTTTGTTAATTTTAGTGCAGCCATAATTTGTGAATCTTTGTCCCCAAGTCCAACCTCTAATTAGTAGAGAGTTCGACTCTTAACCAGTTGACAAATTACAACGCTGTCGCCGAGGTACGAGCTGAGCATAAAAAGTCCCTTAATTTAAAATTAAAAAATCTCTAATCACTCTTTGAAAAGCTAATGAATTAGCCAGTTCGTTGAGTACCGAAATTCCAATGCCGCTTCCCCAAAATAGTAGACCCTTTTTTTTTTTCATCTTTTGAGGAGGGCTTGGTGCTATTCACCTTTTTTTATAGGCAACCACGCCGACAGGTCACATAAAGTCTCCGGCAACCTTGAAATTCCCTTTAATTAATTTATACATTGGTCAAGAATTATTAATTACTACAACCATGGTTAATCACACAAAACTTTGGGTAGGTAGGTACGCATACGCATGTGGTGCTAAAATGCACCAGAAGAGATCAGGCGTAGGTTATCCCGAAAACAGAGAGCTTTTTTGATTATGTGAGGACGGGACAAGGCAGACATATCACAGTCACTGACGAAATTTATTCCAGATAGGGATTGGACAAATGCTGTCTCAGAACCTGCGAGAAAATTTTCTGGGATTTTAATAATATTTTTTGTTTTGTTAGTATTATTATTATTTTTTTTGTTTCTTTTTTGGTGATGGGGGGCTCAGGTCGGGAAAGGAGAAAAGCAAAACTGCAAAAGAGAAAGAAAAGGAAAAGGAAAAATCGTTTCCCAAACTTTGGATGGTGTTGGGATTGAAACGTACAATACAATGTCACGAAAGGTAAAAGAGCTAAGAAAGCGAGGGAATTTTTGTAACAAAGCTGAGAAGGGAATCAGAGAACGGGGAAAAAGAGAGAGAAGGAAGAGAACACACAAATCAGCAGTTTGAGAAAAAGGGGATGGGATGGGAAAGTTTTCTGGCTGCAAAGACAGAATAAAAGATTCATACACTTGCCTCCTCAAGTCTTATGAATCAGAAGTACTATAGTCTGTTACTTAGTCGTGTTTTACAGAGATCCCAGCCATGCATGTCCATCCATGCATCCGTAATTGTCGATAAAGCTGCACTGCATTTCCTTTTTGCTTTTTACTTGTGTTTGTTTTTCCCCTCCCTGAAATGAATTTTCTAGTGGATATTTGCAAAACTAAAATCATCATTTGGCTTCACTATTGTCGCATGTAATGATATAAAAATGAAAATTTGTTGGGTTCGAAGAAGCTTGACACTTTGCATAAGTAAAAACGCTGCATTTTTTTCTTTTTTCAAAACCAAAAAAAAAAAAAAAAACCACAAATCTTTGTTGGCGAAATCAGACGTGGAAAGGAGAAGAATGAATAAAAAAAAAACTAGCTAGGCTGCATGAGAGAGTCAAGAATTTGGCAGATGGTTAAAATCTTTACGAACCCAAGTGATGGTTAGTTAATATTAAGGGAGACTAATCAAATGGTATATTAGGTTAAAAACTAATAATACTACTACGATGGCAGCACCATACTTTTAGAAAAAAAAATAAAAATCTTCTTGTGATTAATGATGAATGTCGGAGGCCCCAAAACCAACCTGACAACGTCTCTTTCGGTACCCCATTCAATAAACTCGATAAAAGATACCAGTAGATTGAGTTTGTACCCTAAAAACGAGTATTGTTCTGCGGGGTCCAATCGAGTGCATTTGAGTCCTGGTCCAATGGCCAGGAAAAACTCCGTTAATTGTGCCTCCCGTGCACCACCACACGGGATACCCAGTGCCACTTTTTCGGTGATAATTCAGTGTCATTTTTATATTTATGTCAAATGTTCTATTTATTTAATTTATCATGTGTTGTTTATTTAAATTTCTTCTATTATCACGCGATCAGTGAGATTGGCACTGCATTTGACACCGAGTAGTGGCATAGAGGATCCCTACTGCCCGTGCACTGGGTTGGATGCTCAAATTTCTGTCCAGTGCATCACATGAGAAGAAGTATAGCTATTCTTGTTTCTAAAAAATTTCAGAGAGTGCACTACTTACTTACTCGTAGTATGCTTGTTTGATCCGGCAGTTCGCCCTCAAATTACATACAAGTCTCTTTAGACAGACGCCCTTCATAAAATAAAAGTAGATTAGATAGTTATTATTGCAGATAAAAGAAAAAAAAGTGTATTTCTTAAAAAATAAAATAATAAATATTCCAAAGGAATACCCTTTCTGCTCTTCCCACTTCACATTGAGGAAACCAAGGAAAAACTAATTTACTTATTCTTAATCCTTCCTATTTAAGAACAATAACTATTAAGCAGAGTAGTAGACCGCCAATAAAAAGGAGCTAGCTGAATTGGTATCTATGGTGTGTCCGTGTCTCCACTCACAAAAGCCGAGAGGTTGTGGAGAAATTACTTTGTTCCATTCCCTACCTTTCTCAAAAGAATATAAGCAAAAGTTTAATACCAAAATAATTTTTGCCCTTTGCCAGAATTAATATACGGTTAAGGATAAGATTTTGGAAAGAGGATGCGAAAGACGCTTTTCATTTTATTACATCAGAAACAAAAGGGAGAAAAAAAAGGAGAGAGAAGTAAAATAAACAAAACTATACATGCCAAGACGACAGTCGCAGTGGACTGGCTGAGGCTGACGCCAAAAGTATGCCAACCTTTTTATTTTGGTGGTCGTTTAAAAAGAAAACAAAAGCTCATAACCAGACATGCTTATCAAAATGAGATGATTAAAGCAGAAAAATCCATGAAAGAAAGTACATGACCCACATTAATTGGGATGCGGGAGTGGGACCATATAAATGGTGCAAGAGCAAGACTGTACTTTTTATCCAGTCGCCGACTGTAAATAAAAATGTTTGATGGGCATCGCGGCGGCCGGAGGAAGGGGCGGAATGGAATGGGACGTCCAAAAGCCAGCTAGCTTAGCTAAGCTAGTAGTGTGATTCCAATTTCCAGGAGCAGTCCCAAGAACCATGAACAGTGGGAAAGAGAAATATGGGTGTGGATCGCCCCCACTTTCTCCACGAGGGGCTGCTGTCCTGCTTCCCAACCGCTCTCGCTCTTTTTACTGTTTCTCTTTGGTGGTATTGGTACACTGGTACAAGTACTACTGTTACGTATCTGCACCGGTATGTAGTAAGTGTATGGTAGTTTTAGGCTACTAAACCTAATTGGATCATCAACTGATAATAAGGTCGAGTCACGTACCTTTTCAATTAAGCCCGCCGTGTGTTTGAATTCTATTAGCATTAAAATCTAATTAGATCATCAGTTGAGTCACATTTTCAATTAAAGTCGTGTGTTTGAATTCTGTTAGTATTAATACGGTGATAGCAAATAAATAATGAAGGTTTGTTTGGATTGTGAATTATTAGAGATATTTTTACTGTAGCATTTTTTGTGATGTGATGTATGTGAGATAAAAAGGTAATTGAGAAGATAAAAAGATGTGTTGGAAATTGTACTAATGATGTAAGCAAATATATTTTGGCAAATAAATTACAATCCAAACAATGGGTCCGAAAACACCAAATCATCACAGCTGCGGCAACTAAATGAAAACCGCTCAATTTTTTTCCTGCAAAGAAAAAAAAACTTGGTAGGGCTGCCAGCAGCTGCAAATGCTTCATCGTGTTCGGCCAAATTCAACTACACTCTCAAGTCTCAAGTTTTTTTTTTTTTTTTTTTTTTTTCCCTGGTTTGGTTGGTGGTGAGAATTTGTGGGCCCTATAGGATAGGGTCTCCCATTGCACTTTTTCATTTTAAACACAGTCAACCCCCACGTGGTGGTTTAAGGAGACAGTAGTGAGCGAGTTAAGTTTATTCCAAACTCCATCTTCTTCACTCCCTCTCTCTCTCTCTCGCACACTCAATATCCAATGTCCAATATCAAAAATCCACCCAAGCGAATCATTCACGCATTTCCCCCAGCACTAAACCAAGCCGCATCCCCCCCCCCCCCCCGGCGGCCAAGAAGACCTGCCTCGGTCCCTCTGTTCTGTTGATGAATTTGCCATTATTCTATGCTATGCCACTTGTACCAACCGAACCTGAGTTTGGAACCTGAGTTATTTGGGAGTTTGTCTAAAATTTTACTGTAGTGCACTGTAGAAGTTTTTGAAAAAATCCAGTTGGCAGTGCCATCCCCAGCTTCACCTTAATCATACAACGGATCTTCTGTTCCACATCCCGTGTCACTCCCTGTCCCATTTTTTATTATATTGCTATTTTTCCTTCATAAATATCATGTTTTAATTCTTTTTTGTGTCCTTAAGATCCAATAACTATCAATTAAGTAAAAAATAAATACAACACTTTCAAAAAAGCGATATATAATAGAAAATTAAAAAATACAACAGAAAATTCATAAAAATTCTGATTTTTCATGCATTTTGATTTTTTGAATTTGTTAAATTTTATATATTATTTAATTAATAGTTATTGGATCTTAAGAATACAAAAAAGAATTAAAACATGCTGTTTATGAAGGAAAAATAGCAATATAATAAAAAATGGGACAGAAAGTGGCACAGAGTGTGGGACAGAAGATTGGTTGCGCCTCAATTATCATGCGCCTCAATTATATGAGATGTGCCTAAAGTGAAAAAGATTGAGAAATAAGTTCAAGAAAAAAGTAAAAAAAAAATTTTAAGGAAAATGACAATTCAAATAAAGTACGAATCCTTTGAACTTTGTATTTTCGCATTTAGAGAAATAAATATTTATTTAAGATTTAATAGTGAGAGGCTGGTAAAATAAAGAATTGAAACATTTAAGATTTAAACCTCAATAATTAGTACGATTTGAAGTCGCTATACAGTAACCATTTAAGCAAATCCATATTTTTGCATTTAAGTTTTGACCTTCCATATTTTTTGTATAGAGTAGTGGGATGGAGGAGTTTTTGTTGGCGCTGAATGGTCGGTCGGTCTTGAAGCATAGATCCATTGTCGATCGGTACTATTTTTGGTCGGTGCGGGCAATTTCGATTCCGTTGTGGTACTTACTCGTTGTGCCTTCATCACCTTGATAGTATTGTTTTTTTTGAAGGATATAGCATTGTTTCACAATGAGATGGATTTAATTTTGTGAAAAAAGAAAAGTTTAGGCTTTTTTCTCAGCCTTGTACGTAGGTAAATTGTTTCAGCCGTATATTTCTCCAAAAAGTGATCCGCTTGATATAAGTTGATCATGAACAATGTAAAGTTCATTTTTCACTTAACTGAGTATTTTACCAGTGATTTGACATCCAACATGTTACTCTTATCCTGTTTTGTTACATGATGAAGTCACATTCAATTGTATGTTCTAGATATGATTAGCCGTGTAAATTAACCAAATTACTCGACTCGAGATCGCAAGTAATTAGGTCGAAGGTTCGACTTGAACTCGATGTTGACCCAGTTCAAGCTACCTGATAAAGTAATCATGTTGAATTCGAGTTTAATAGCTCAAAACTCAAATATACGTGGAGTCCTATTGAACGGTACATTTATAATATAATTTTAAATGATTTATTATAACATTATTGAAATTTCAAACTCGATTGAGATCGATTCGATCGAGTTTGTGTTTGAGTAAGGTAAAACAAGCTTGAACTCGAAATTGAGTTTAACTTTAAAAAATTGATGAGTTCGAATTCAAGTTCAAGTATTTTTACTTGAGTAGCGCACTGCCCGAATTCAACTTGACTGGATAGCAATGACAGCTAGCCATGAGAAATTAAAGCTTGTTTGCAATTTATTTTGAAACAACCTAGCAATAATATTAACAAAAGCTCGTTTTCGACAAGAGATCTTTTCCCCGAAAAGAACTTGCTGGATGAGTTAGTTCACAATCAAATTGCTCGTTTTACTCTAATGCTGAAACAAACATCCTTGTCACGTAGCGTTCAGACGATCTGATTTAGCTAGTTTGCATCAATAATCATATTGCTTTTAATTTAAGAAAATAAGATAATTAAGAAGTACCCATTTAATTTATGCTGACACATAAAAAAAAAACAAAAAAACAGGTGTCTTTTCCTGATTTAAAGCTAAAAAAAGCTAACTGAAACTAATTGGAACTTAATTTACGTTAGGAAAAATTTGAAGCACGAATAAGATTTAATAGGGGTGACCCTATTCTAATAGTAGTATAATTACTAACTAGGTTCAGCATGAATATTTTATTTATCTATTTATTAATTTATTTTTTGGGGTGACCCTATTCCGGGTGTATTTGGATTGCATTTTCCGTGATTTTTCATGGAAAAATTACTGTAGCGATTTGATGTATGTGAGGGAAAATGATAATAGGGAAATGTGATCACGGAAAACGACGTAATTTTTCGACGGAAACCGGCAATCCAAACAAGGCCTTAGGAGCATGACAGGGTCGTCAAAGGAGAAATCACCAAAAATCACATCCACTTGAGAAATTGATGAACAAAAGAGAAAAGGTTCTCAACTCAACTCTCGAGTATGAAATAATTAATTGGAGCCAAATAATTAATACTACTACATATGTAAATAAATTGGAGTATATATTATTATGTCTATAGCATGTGATATGTGGTTGTCATCATCGGGCAGGAGACTTTATAGTAAGAGGTAGGGAGACAGCAAGAATCTTGAAATAACATTTCTGGAGCCCATGTGGGATTTGATTAAAACCATAGGATTACTACTTTTTACCGGAGAATGACCCTTATATCCCTGTAAATTTTGGCGCACACCATGTCAGACGCAAACCAACAATCAACCATAGACCCCATCCGGGCTATTTACAAGATGCTTTCTGCTGGAAATCAAGGCGATCAATATAATGATCCGACAGCAGCCCGACTTCTTGACTACACATTTCTTTGTCTTCTTCAAATTTTTTAAGTTAAAAAAAAAAAAGATGCACTCCAATAAAATTAACGTTAAAAAGGTGCACTTCAGGCTGCTCTGCTGAGGTTATTGTACGTACGTGTTTAGCAATAATCAACGTTAAAAAGGACTAAAAATGCTGTGCTGTATCAGTACTTCAGAGCTTAAGAATACTACTGTGGCAAACCCTGCACCGCTTTCATGTTTAGGAGGAGGGAAGCATGCCTGTCCCTGATCCGTTCCTGATAGCTCAAGTTTATCAAGAAGGAGAAGAGTCGAGTAGAGTGTCGAAGTGCATAAGGAGCTAGCAGACGTACCTGTCCCTTCATTCCTGATGGCTCAGTTTATGATCAGGAAGGAAAAACATTATGGTGATGTTGGCGTACCGTCTAATGTTCTACAAACACATCCACGTACACTACTACTATATAATGATGAGAAATTCAAGCCCATGCAAAAAATAAAAAGAAACTTGTGGTAGAATTTTCTCAAATCATGAAAGCACTGACTGTGGTCTTCCGAGCTGGAAACTGCTGAACCTAAGAAGGCACAACAGTACTGCAAAAAGTGTTGGCAAGTCTAAAATTTTATATTTATTTATTTACTAATTTTATTGGAGTTAGATTTTTAGTAGCAGTGAATTTGTATTTTATTTGGTAACTTATTATGCATGCAAGCTATTTCTTACTCAACAAGTCTGATAGGCTATAAATATGACATCATTATATTTAGAGCGTTTTCAAGAAAGTTCGTAAGGTTTTACTGTAGTGTGGCTTTCTACAGTAAAATGAATTATTTATTTTCTTCTCTCCCATCTACACACACATATATATATTTTGAGTGTTTGTTTTACCCTTTCAATTTTATAATCTTGCATGCGTTACTATAACCCTAAATTTTGTAATCTTGCTTGCGTTGCACACATCAATTATTATTAAAACCCTAAATTTGGAGTTCTACAAAAAAAAAAAAAAAGGAAGTTCGTTGAAACCCATCAAAATTATTATTACAACCCTAAATTTGGAGTTCTACAAAAAGGAAGATCGTTGAAGCCCCAGTGAAGACAAGGACAGCAGCTTGCTATTCCTATCGCAATTTTACACCCAAAACTAGTGGAATCCAACCAAAAAGCCTGCTGCATGTATTATGATTACTACCCACTTACTTCTTCATATATGTATATCCATGGGACCCTAACAGGAAACATGAATCATCATTGGTTGTTTTTAGCCTTGGCTAAATTGAATCTCCAGTCTCGTCTCATCTAATGTAAAACAAGTTTAAACTGCAACTGTAAATTTTTTCGACAATTTTTTTTTTTAAATAACTTGCTCCGACTCTCAAGTCGACAAGCATGAAAAAGAAGCTCATCATGCATGCAAGCAGCTGAAGACACAGTAAGCCGTTTACTGTGGTCGGTAGGTACTGCCAACTGCAGCCAAGCTAGGGCCGATCAATCATGGCCAGATCGTTGATTGCAAGCATACAAATCCGTTTGTAAATCAGGCAGAACAATGATATGGTTTTTTGTTCTCTATCGCTTGCAGTAGGAACCAAAACATGAAAGAATGACTTGGCATGGTAACAGCCAGTTTGATTTCTGATGGTGTTAATCACAAACACGTATACGCCTCTACTTAGTTAAGTAAAGATTTATCAAGAAAGTAAGGGGATTACTATTAATTACTGGCTTACTGCCATGTCCCGTGCATGACGAGGGCCTGAGTTCCTTCTTTTTTCCTTCCTTTTTTCTAAATGAAAGGTTTGGAATCCAAAAGTTTCTACTTATAATTTCTCCAACTTCATCATCTAACATAACCCTCCCTCCCCCGAGTTCATTTTCTATTAGTTTAAGAAAAGAATTTAAATTTTACGAGAGATGAAGGAGGAAAGAGAAGAACTTGAGAGTCGATCAGGAATTTCATCTCCTCCCTATGTAGGGCAAAAAATGTCATGAGTATACTTTTGTTTTGGATTGGCATTTTTCTCAAGAAAATTTTATACTTTTTTGAATATAATTTTTAATTATTTTTTACCTCCTCATATATATCATCACTTTTTTTTTTAACAAAAAAATTCCAAAAGATAACAATTCAAACGGCTCTAGAATTTTCATTGTTCAGCTCTTGTTAGTACGGACGGCCTACTAAATTCTAACTCTCCGCTTGTAATGCTTTCTAGGACTAAAGTACTCAGGAGGAGTACTATCTCATGACATCTACAGATGTCACTCTAACTTGTAGCGAGAAAGAGAGCAGCACAGTAGAGAGGTGGATGCATGAACAAGAACGGAAAACCACCCTATGAAAGATTGATTTGAACCCTGAAGTGACATATTTAATGCCCAACATGGGATAACAACTTTATAGTTTATGGTGGCAAATAATGGCAGTATAACACACGCATGCTTTTGCAGACTGCAGAGAAAATTGTTCACTATTAATCTAAAAGAAACAATAGTACACTAAAATAATTTTCTGCAGAACGTATAGTGGAAATTAAATATATCCTTCATAAGTTGATTGGAGGCAGCTGCAACCATATTGAAACAATCTCCTAATGTTCTGTGTACAAGAATTACTTTAAAGATCAATTTAAGAAAGAAATCTGTTTTAAGATAACGGTGTTCAGACTTATTTACACGCTCCGCGGGGACAAAAAGGAGTAAAAATCTTATCAGGGTTGATGATAGAACATGTCATATTTGTGCCTTCTCAGTGTAACTGCAGCGGCGAAGGATAAAGAAAATTTCCTTCTCTTCTTACATTATCCCATGCTGTGGAACAAATTTTTTTTTTTTAAATGACCTAAATTTACAAACGAGCTTAAGCCTTGTGCATCTCTCAGCAGACAATCGGCAGTTCAGATCTTGTTTGTCTACTGCTATATTGCAAAGGCCAGAGGAAACTGCTGATTACCTAATACTAAAGCTATAGAGAGGGTGTACTTGGCTAATTTTAAGCCACTGTATGAAAGCTCAGTACATGGACTTGGACGGGAAATTTTATTCTTGCGTTTTCAGGGTATTTGCCTGAGTTTTGAATGCGACTTCGAATATGATAGCTCAATTATCTCAAAAAAAAGTGTGTCGTGATGTAGAAAAGAGTCGATTGCTTGGTGCTCTTGCATGATAGAAGGTACCATACAAATAGGCATCAAATACGAATAGTGTCATCTGAAGATGGTACATAATTCACATGCGCTCTAGTTTTCTGACTATGGCCAACCATCTCGAATGAAACTCAACCAGATCATCAGAAATCGAAAAGCAAAGCAGTTTATTACTAAACTAGGAAACAGAAAAAACAAAAGATGAGCATGGGCAATGAAAGTGGAAGCTATTGTTGGAATCTCTTTTGGTACAAAAGTATAACATGCTGATGTGACATGAAGAGATGAGAACTCTTTAAAATCAAAATTTTCATGATTTGGTGCATAACAAGTCCTGGCTTAATGGACGACTTTGAATATGTGAATCAATTTAAAGATGGCTGCTTTCCTAAGTGCTTTGCCAAGGAAAAACATAGTGGGAATTGACTTTGAATGCAAACAACTAACGTTAACATGCAGTTGTCAACTTAATCTGTGGCAAAACAGACTCATGACTGTTTAACAAAAGTCAAGCAAAGATAACACGGAGAAAACATATACACTTTCTCGACTACAGGCCTCTTACTCGAAAAGAAATACTAAATGCTAGGCCACAGAGATCAAGAAGTTCCATAAAGCAATTAAACAGTAGTCATAACTCATAACAAGCGAAACTTTTCTGTTTTTTATGAAGACAGCGACAATAGTGAAGCCTGAGAAAACTCATACTACTACAAAAGAAGTGCAACTTATGGATTTTTCTAGTTGTGTATGCGTGTGACTGTGCAAGATCGCTGAAAAATACACAAGACCATCGTCTTCTGGCTTTATTCCGTGTCAATTGTACAACGTGGTAAATATAAAGCCTAACAGAGTTGCAGGTCTTTACAATTGAGATGAAGCAGATATACAAAGATAGGCAGTGTTAGCTCAAATAAGGCACAGATTGAAGGCAAGATCCACTTAGAAAGAATGTCATGCAGTCACTTTCGAAATGCAGAAAACAGGCTAGTATAGATAGAACAAAATGCATTACCATCAAGTCAATGGGCTAAGAAGAGAAAGGAGGAATTATCTGACTGCATGAGACAAGTGTGCGTTACGATCTACTCTAGCAACAAAGAAAAAAGAAAAGGACCCTAGCAAAAGATGAGATGAAGTATATGCCCTCCTTCATGAGAGCCCAATTGGAAATTAACCATTCCATTCCAGGGAGCATATACAGACTCATCAGACATCTGAAAAATTAATAAAGGGAAGTTTCTGAATTATATTTAGCACACTTAACAACATAAAAACACCTTGTTTTATTGTACTATGTCGCTGGCAATATGTTGTACAATTTCTGGAGCTGGTAATGGTAAATTGCATCAATAAAAGCAATACTTGTAAGCAATCAATAATATTCAATTACGATCCTGATCTTTGAAGCTAGTTTTACAGCCAACAATGTATTAACACTTGAAAACACCAGCTATTTACCATCCAATGCCCACGCAAGAATTCTGCATAAACATTTTTTTCTTTCAGTCCATGAAACACAAGTGGCAGTAAAAATACAGACCCTAGTTTCCGGATGATCAGGTGCTGCTCCAGTCACCAGAGCGGACTAATCCATATGGCGTGGGCAGTCGGTCAATTATATCAACTTCCGCTCTTCCATGCTTCTTCAAAACCTATACCCAATTCCATTCATAAGAACAATTTGAATGCATCAATTAAGTTTTCATTTTCTGTAACAATTCAAGTGCGCTCCTTATGAATTTATTTATAAATTTTGACCTAGAAATAAACGGAAAGCAAAATTCAGTAGCATTCATTAGCAATATATTTCGGTTCCCGTTCCGGTTCATACATCCTAGTACATTTGTATCGAGCTTGTAAGTGAGAGTGAGAGTAGAAAAAGCTTTTCGGTGGCTTAGAATCCGGCAGGGCCACTACTGACGATACAGACGCTTAACGGATTGGAAGAAATCGTTGAGAAATGGTCTCAGTGAAATCGATGTATTGCCATTTTTTATTGTTGAAACTCGAAACCCAGAACAATTTCTCCCAGCCGAGAATTGGAGTTCGCCGAATGGATTGTGGGATTTGTCCAGTTGGCCCATCTCAGTTTCTCCCGTTTTCTCTGTGGAAAATGGACATAACGACAGGGGATGGCTACTTTATGTGCAGTAGGTATTCAATTTACAATTTGCTGGGCATTATTTGGCCCATGCGGACAAAAAATGTTTAAAAAACCAGTTTGAAAGGTCCAGGTAATCAGGTCCACAGCAAGAAATCGCATTCATCGTCCAAGCGGCATCATCACTAGACTTATTGCACGCAAAATTAGCCAAAATTATTTAGATTGGCAACTTTAACTAGGATGCAGAAGAGAAGTTCGAAAGGCAAAATCCAACCAAACATTCCGCAAATAAGTGACAATGATGGTAAAATACAATTCAAGAAAGGAAAAAAATTATACTCTCTCCGTTCCGTTTATTTAGTCATGTTTGGGGAATCCAATTTTTTAAAAATAGTGGTTTGATTGTGATGTTTGTGTTTCTCTTTTCAATTTTACTCCTATAAATTCAAAATTTAAATTTGAATGGTAACATACATATAATTAAAAAGAATGGCTATATTAGAAAGAGAGACTAAAATGTGTTTTGACTTTTCTAACATGATAATTGTTTTGGGACATCCCAAAATGAAAAGTATGACACACTTTCAATAAGATGGAGGGAGTATTTTTCTGACGAAGAACCTAACCTATAAGATAGCCATGAGAAGTATTTCAGATCAGAAGGATGGACATTGTTCTGGCTTAGAGCGAAATTAGAATAGGACAACCATGTCAATTTGAAGGCATATTCTTTGAGGTAGAACAATTTCAATTTGTAATGAGTGGAGAAACTTCTACTACTTATTCGCTCCAAATCAACATTAGATTCTACAAGAATTATTTTATTTCTACTTCAAGAAGCATTATTGTTACTCCACATTAGATTCTAGGCAAATGAAAGAGAAGCATGGAACCACAGGCATAGGAAGAACCGGTCAGTTTCTCAACTCAGTCATAAAACGAATATGACCGGAATTAGTCCCGGTGATTCCAGGATATCCCTCCGGACCGAAAAAAAAAATAAAATACGACCTATTCAGTTCCCATCACAACGAAGTGCGCTTGGGGCAACGATTACTATTTAAGTTTGCAGTCACTGCTTGCAGCCGGAAATCTTCCCTCTCAACCTTTAAACTGACTTGCAGCTTAATGGAAACTAGCAATGACCGCTATTCTCCATTTGCAAACGGTTAGAATTTTTGCGGGGGTGGTTATACTCATGCTCCAATAAGGAATGAGATTTCCTATGTCAACCTTTTGGCTTCTGAATCCTGCTCCCCTTGCAACCCAAATGGCCTCAGAGATCTAGGACAACCACAGAAATAGACAAGCAGACAAAACTCAATAAACAGCAGAGAAAATCACCACATTACGTTCATGTCAGACACTACCTTTGTACTGACATAGAAGTGATCACATTCACTAAGATCAGAAATATTAAAACCTCAACTTAATTATAACCACGAGATAAACAAATTAGATGCCAACGTTCACTGTAATGAGTTTACACACACAAAATGAGTTCTACCTCGCCACCACAAAGAAAACATGAATCCCTGAAGGTTTTGGAAATCCTCAGCTGCATGTGCTCTAAACATCAAGGCACAAAATACAAAGAGAAACTTGCACACAGAGAAAAACACAACCATTTTTGCGTAAAGGAACCTCTACCATAATGGAAAAAACAATGCAGCTAAGTAGACGCCCTCTGGTAGGGGAAGCTTTGTTGTTTTTTCATGTGAACGAATACGCGCACTGGCAAATGCTTCTGGTTCTTTCTGTCCAAGTCGATGTCCTAACATCCCCACATTCCAAGAAGCTGGAATCTGAAAGTGCCCCCATGTCTCCATCTCCACCTAATTTTGAAACCTTGAAGGTGACAAATGTCAGGTCTGCCTTGTAATTATCCCGTTTACCTGTGCAGAGAACGCAACAAAAGTAACCTCCTCCTAGATCAACAATGTTCTGAAGAGCTCTAGATGGTACGTTCTCCAACAAGTGTTGAATTCTTTTTAACTTTCCCATCAACCATCTGATAGGCAACCACACAAGCATCAAAAAGAGGCACATGGCACAACAAGATATCCACATAGAGGATTGCTCTCCCAGCAAATGGAAATGGTGGACCACAATTTTTTTTCTTCACAGGTGGATAATCTCCAAGCCATGAATCAACGAATTTCTTTTCTTTGCACTTCTTCTTTTTGGAGCCTGCGCCATTATAGTAATCACGAAATAATTCACAAGACTCCCATTTCTTAGTGTCAGTGTCAAAAGCACATGAGAAATACCCATTTGAAACACATTAATTTTCTATCAATAACAGCGTATGAGTAGGGAGAGCAATCATCATAAGCATCGAAATCAAAAGAAAGGAGGGCTCTTTTGACGAGTCCATTCATCCTTGCAAGGACCATAAACCTCAAAGATGAAGTCAAGTGGATCAGGAACAAAAGGTGGCCCAGTAAGGACATAAATGAAACCACCAATTTCAACTACAGGGGGACAAACCTGCCCAGCATGCATTGAGCAGTGAGAAGCAACTCAACTCTGGACTAATTTCCCTACGATTCACGGGCCTCATTACTTTATCAAACACCAGGCCACCAACACCGTAGAGCACATCTCCTACGCAGATGAAGCGCAGACCAAAAGGCAAGTTGGGGTCACGCTTGAAGGTCACCCTTTCAAGCTTCTTTTCGTCCTCGTCCTCAGAAGAAAGAATCTCCGATCAAACTCGCTATTGAAAGAGACCTAAAAGAGTACAAAATATTCTATTTTTATTTTTTCTATTGAAATTCTCAAAAAGTTGCAATTTTGAGTAATACTAAAAAGAGTCATAAACTGAACTTGAAATAGGATTTTTCAAGGCCCAAAAAATAATAATAAAAGCAAGGGGGGAATTCAGTATGTAGCTTAACAATATGTGTTTGGGTATGAATTGTTTGTATTATTCCAGATAATATTCAACAAATTGTTTGGCTAAAAAAATTATTTGGACCCAAAAATGCTGAATAAGTTCTGTAGCATTTTAGCTACAGTTCAAGCAATTTGCCAATGAATTGTCATTCCATTGAAAACCAAATGTAGATTACGGTCCTCTTTCTCCTTTCTCTCATGAAAATTTGCTGCAAAATAATAAAAGAGTGGCGCCAACCTTTAGTTCATTTGGGGTTTTTCTTCAATTTATTTGTTTCCAAACCATGCAGGCCCACGGTACCGCATAGGTACACTGTTTGTCCCCGGGGGCTTTTTTATTTATTTATTTATTTTTGGGGTGTTGGGGCGGGGGCTGGTAATGGAATTGTTGATGCTTCTAATAAGTATGGCTCGATAAAGCGAAGGTAAATACCATTCATAACTTCCCCCTTTTATTTGGGGAATTGTTATCGTTGCAATAATCTGGAACATTGATTGGATTAATTTTATGGTAGTTGGCCCCTGAGTGCATCAAAAATTCCCCTAAGAGGGAATTTTAGTCAAGTATGATCAAGACTTTCATTTTAATGATGTGTTAGCTAACGGTGATCATGCATGCATTCAGGTAACTTTCATTTCAATGATGTGTGAGCTGACGGTGATCGTGAGAAAATGGAGAGTAATCAGCCAAAATTTTCTCCACAAGAGATCTTAATTTGATCGCACTGATGGTATTCACATTACTAAAATTTAACCATTTTTGTCACGAATTTGGATGCTTAACTGTTTAAAGAATTAAATGTTTTAAGTTATTTCGTTTAACTGAGGAGGTGTATACTGTCAAATCAAATCCTCGACGCCACTTAATTAGTTGCAAGTCGGTGTCATTCCTTCATCCAATGCTAAGTGTCCAGTTAATTTAATTTAAAATTAAATATCACGTGATAATTTAAATTATCTAAAAATTTGATATAATTTTAAGGGTAGCATCGAGTTGCCATTAAGAAGGTGGCACCAAGGATCTCAATTAGTATACTGCGGGCTGTACGGGAACATTGTGAGGAATAAAATTTGTCCAAAAAGTCAGGGCGGCACCTTGTTTGGATTGTATTTTTCTGGATCTTTTATAAAAAAATTACTGTAACGATTTGATATATGTGAGATAAAAAGGTAATTGAAAAATATGATCATGAAAAACGTATCAATTTTTCTTTTAAAAAATTGCTGTACAAACAAGGCTTGAAATTTTTCATTATACCAAATCCTCCAAATTGAGATCATCTAGAAAGGATAGTGCCGACTGTTTGATAGCGGCACACTCTAACAGCCCTCCTCTCCTCTGATCGCTAGGTCAGACCCAATTGTTGTACTCCAGCACCAGCAGTTTCTACTTACAGCCTAGAATCTTCTTCTCAAGCGTTGCATTGACTTGCAGCAGCATAATGGAAACTCACAACTTCTTACCAGCCTCCCATTTCCCAGTGCTAGTGTCAAAAGCACACGAGACATATCGAGTTGAAACACAATTTTCGATGAATAACTACATATGAATAGAAGGAGCAATCAACATCAACATCTAACCCAAAGAAATGAGGGCTCTTAAGACGAGTTCATCCATCCTTGCAAGGATCGTAACCCGCAAAGATGAAGCCATGCGGATAGCGATAATAGGGTGGACCGGAAAGGACAAAAATGACGCCATCAATTTCAACTACAGTGGGAAAACGCTTCTCTCCCCATGCATTGAGCACATCTTGGAACCGAACTGCACTTCTCAGGTTAATTGCCATTTCAGTGGCAAGTTGATTGGTGCATTAGCACTTTCTCCTTGTTAAGAATATGACTAAAACTAATTAAACAGGCACATTTATTTTCTTTTCAACAGTTTTTCACTTCTTTTCTTTTTTCCCTGGTGTCCCAAGGCCTGATATTATTATGCAATTTGCTCTAGTAAGGCCATTATATATGGTTAAATTGAAGGTACACGTACGTAAGCTTTTCTGAATCTCGCCCAATATTGGACAATATATATGCCCTCTCCATGTCCTGTCGTAATTCAAGTTACTTTCCTTTGACTTCTCACATGATTTCTTCTTCGACAAAGAAGTCACAAGCTAATGCACTCATCTGTCTGATGCAAATTCCATGCAGACAAGAATTCTGTAGCCCAGACCAAAATATTTGCAAGGACAAAGTGTTCATGAGAAGCCTGAGTGAAGTAGTACGTTCTTTGCTAATTTACTACCATGTTAACAGAAGTCAGAGAAGGGCCACTGCCATGTTCCGATTGTTTCAGAATCCGGAAGCTCTGTGTGTGTGTGTATTCGGCTGGAATATTAGCAGAGGGAGAGACGAATTAATATACATTGGTAACCGACTAACCGGTAGTAAATTTCATGGTGACGTCAATTTTGCAGGTCAACATGAGTCTCAAGTGTAAAGCGACTCTTAAGTCATTTGACTGTTTTTCCTCGTCAATTATTCACTTCTAGTACTAGCTAAAGCGTGGTTGAAAGGAAAGAATAATGAAAGCAGATGGAGTCAAATATGGAGAGGGCGGTCACTTGGATCATAATTACATATACGCAGACGCACCTTACCAACTTTGAGCTACTATAAATGGACAAGAAGGGGTAAAGATTATCAATGAGTAATGATTGGTTTTGAACTATTGATCAATTTGGAATTAAAACTCCATTCCTTTTCAACAAATTAATATTTAGTGGTGATCATGAAAGGAAGCAAGTGATTACGTTCGAAGATGTTAAATCAAGAACTAGAATGGGACGCCGAGGAATGGAATGAGATTTCTGAAGCTGCAGGGTGTGCCCCAAGGATCATCCTATCACCTTCCCGTTTCACAATATATAGAGTAATTGCATACGATATGTGAATCTCCAAAGCGCTGAAAATTGCATCATTTGTTTGGATGCCGCTTTATTGCTGGGATAATCGATTGTTCTATGTTCATTTTGCAACTACTCGAGTTTTGATCTGCTCCATTTCCTACATTTACTTTTCGTTTTCATCACTTTTTTTTATACTGTATGCTTAGAGAGAATGAAGTATTATCTCCTTTTCTTTTTTTTTTCGGAAACGATAGAGATGAAGTATTATCTCCTTGAAGAGCCAAAAGATTAAAAGGGAAAAAAAATTTGAAGTTCTAGTTTACAAAATTAAACCGAGTCTATGTCTATATATATATATATGATAAATTTCTCCTTTACTTTAATATTCCCCACAATCATGAAGATCTCTATTTCTCTAATTATATTTCGTGTTTCATAAAACTCAAAAGTACGAATTTAGATTATTAACTGAAATCTGAATTTTGCAATTTGAAGTCTAAATCCTTTTAACTTATCTATTTAGATTATTAAATAAAGCGTTAGTCTGCTTCATCTGATCCAACGTCAGCCGAGCTTCCTATACGCAAAACGTGAATGTCTTTTGTTTATTAGGCTGTGTTTGGATTCTTCATTTTTTTAAAAATAAATAAAAAATAAAATTTATACCATTTTTTCCTTCCATCTATCACCACCATCCTCTCCTTCCTTTTCCTCCCTCTCTTTTCCTCCCTATCCTCGGTCACTCTTTCTCCTCCTCCCCTCTCTTTTCTCTCCCCTTTCTCATCATATCCACCCTCGCCTCCCTTCCCTCCCCAATCTGGCTGCGACCAAATGTCTCGATTTTGTCGAGGGGGGAGGGGAAGGGCCGGATGTGGCGGAAAAGGAGAAGGGGAGGATGAAGAAGGAGGAAGAGGAAGAAAGGGAGGGAAGAGTAACAGAAAGGAGGTGATGGTTGTGGTGGGAGGTAGTGTTAATTTCTTTAAAATATACTAAAAATTTTTAAACTTTAAAAATACTCCAAAATGCATTCCAAAAATACCTTAAAAAATATTACTAAAAATATTTACAGTAAATTGTTATAGTAAAATATTTTAAAAATATCCCAAAAATTAATTAATTCAAATAGAGCCGATATTTGCAAAGTCGTGGCTCTCCCAAAAATTGTATATGTCACATATGGCGTGTAGATGACGTAGTAATACTCGTAATAAACAAAAGTAGAAAAAAAAGTTTCTAGATTTAAAGAATAAAAGGACAAAGAAACAGAGAAAAAAAATATTTAAAGGAAAAAGCTAGAAGAAATAATTACAACTGTGGGACCCAAGTGGGGAGTCAATTTTAAAGGTAAGCGTCAAAATCGACAGAGAAAGAAGGAGGGGGACCGAGCCTCCTCTGTTAGTTTGGTTACTGGGATTGGGGCGGGTGGACGATGGATTAGGCGACTATAGGTGTGGACTCAGGAGAAGGGTCCATTATTAGGATTTCAAATTAAGGTAGACCGACACGAACTGCAAAGGCGGTTCTGATGCGGGGCCCAATAACCCCGGCACATTACATCAGTCCAAATTTATATGTCTCTTCGCAAGTGGAAAGCGCTGAGCAGAAAGAGTCGTGCGTGTATTGCTCTTTTTGACACTCTCCCAAAAACGGACCCCAGCCTACCCCCTTCAGCGTCCCCCCCGTCCCACGCTTTCCATACTTTCTACTGCTGGCGTCCAGAGAGGAGAGAGATCACGCCTGTTTGATAATTTAATTCATTACTTAAATTTAATAAATTTAATTTTTTAATATATTTAGACTATTTAATAATTAATAATTAAATATTTAAATTAATTAAGTGACACTAAATTTTTTAGATAAAACTTACTTCCAAAATTAAGGGATAAATTAATATCAAATGCACCCTAAGAGTTTCTCATTTTATGTGAACCGCTGAACTTCGCCAGTGTTCCGGATCATTTTCTGGCATAATGCCAGTATCAATTCATTTCTTGATTCAATTCAAAGTGAAATTTAAGGTATGAAGGAGTATATATTTACTGAATCTCTATGTCACTGTGTCAGTGAAATGGCTAATGGTTAAATATACAACGCACCATCTATGATATTATAATTTTGTATTTTGATTATTCTTTAAGAAAGTCACATTGTTCAATAATTTGAACTCCTAAATTTATCTAAGGGTTAATATCTACTTTTACATGTCTGATAGTGAATTGATACTCATGGGATGATGTGCTAAGAGTACTCTAAAACTTCCATAGCCTTTATATTTTAGGTTACATAGATGAGTCGTGATTTTACAGTGGCATTTTACAGGTAACAGTATAGCTGCTTGCTTGGTCCTGCGCCGGTAGCGGAGCCAGCATAAATTTTCAGTATGGGCACAATTCTCTCTAGCGCTACTAATCATAAAAATAAAAAACCAATTTATGCATCAAAATACTCACCACCAAACTCCTTAAAGAACTGGAGTCATAGTTGTAATCATTAATTACATATGGATGCATACATGTACATTAATTTTCAACAAATTATCTAGAAAAAAGAAAATTTTTATAAAACTTAGGGTAAAATAAAAAAAAAACCCCTTGTGGTAAAATTAATATACAGAAAAGTCTTCCGCGGTTTCAAAATGTGTAAAACGACACCTTATACTTTGAACTAACTTATAAATGTGATGGAATCCGTTAAAATTAATGCAAATGACTTATTGGAACTTAAAAATAAATTTTTTATACATAATTTTTAACAATATACATGTTCTACCCCTTAACCTCCAATTCTCTAGAGAATAAAACAAATGATTTTGTTGAGTTGCCTTCTACTTAGTTATATCAGGGCATTTTTGTCATTTCGTCTGTCTCCGTTAATTTTAACGGATTCCGTCACCTTTATAATTTAATTCAAAAAATGGGGTGTCATGTTGTACGTTTTGAACCATAGGAGATTTTTCTATATATTAACTTTACCACATAAGGTTTTTTTTTTTTTTTTTTTAATCCAAAAACTTAAAAACTAACAAGAACATTTTAATTTTCTAATGACTAAGAGAGCATTTTAATTTGGTCAAAGGGGGCACAATAGGGTACAAGTAAAATTTTGTTAACAAACTACAATTTTGCACCTAAGATTGGAGCTTACCATGGGCCAGGAGGGCCCACTGGCTGAAGGTAGCTTGGGGCCTGAGAACCAGTAAAGGCATGTAAACAATACACCTTTTTTTGTTGTCGATACAATAGATCTACAATTATTCTATGCTACGGAGAGGAGGGCCTAAAGAGATCAAGGAGAAATCGGAGGAGACTGAACCACTTACTGGCCCAGACAAGTGCGTAGAAGCCACTTAAAGTGGCTTGCCATATTTTGTGATCAATGGTGGGAGGCAATGTTTGATCCCCCACCAACTTTGGTGGTAGCTCAGTGGTTATATAAACAATACACCGAGAAGCAAGCTTGTAGCCCACGGCCAAGTGCTAACGTTAGTGGATAGTGCCCTTTTATCTCAAATTTATGATTTTCCATTGTTTGCTGGCTCAACACTATTTAGTAACTCAATTCAACAGTTAAATTTAACGAGTTCAAATATTAATATATTCAAATCTAATTCAACATCTAAATTTAATGAGTTTAATTATTAACATGTTCAAAAAATAAAACATTTAAGTTAATTAAGAGTTACTGGATTTTCTAAACAAAACTTACTTTAAAAATAAGTGATATGTTATTCAGTTATCATTTAATGTTGTATACACTCAAATATATCAGATTTAATATTTAATACTTTAATACTTTAATAAATTCAGATTTTAAATTTCAGATTTCGATTCGTAGACTTCAATTTTATCATGTAATACTCTATCTTTCATGTACTCACAGCACCTAGTCATATGTAAAGCGAATTTACTCATTTTCTCAAGACAAACGAGTTAGAAAAGAGCGGATGATAAATGGAAAACCAGCTCATAGAATCTTTACCCCTTGCACGTCGTCCTTTGATTTGTTAATCAATCAAAAACCGAGTCACTTGTCTTTTGTGTAGAACCATTCCAATCATAGGAAGTGCATGTGTCTGAAGGAGTTAATTCAGCTTTACATTTACTCACCTTATTATTACTTGTTTTGTTTTACTCGTATATATATATTACCGCTGGCCAATTTTTAACAAGTCCCATTGGATTTTTTTTTTTTTTTAATCGAAACGATAGATGTTCTATAACCTAATCTAGCCTAGTCTAAGGGGAAGGGGAGGGGGTTCGATGTGAGTACAGACTCCATCGATGAAGGTCAATTAAGACCGCCACAAATTGTGGCAAATTTGTGGGAGGCAAGAATTGAACCCCTGACCTCCAGCATCACCTTTAATGGTGATGACCACCGGACCAAATGGCCAGTGGCCCCATTGGATAGATTTGTGAATCTGGAATGTGCGGTGCCTCGCAGAATTCTTGGCAGTGATTCTTCCAATAGGAATACAGAACTCCATTTGCTACCACAGGGGTGAACAAAACCAAAAACAGGATAAAGCGGTGATTTGAAAACCTGGATTTGACCTCATGAGTTGACCAATTAAAGACGGTCAACTAGTAATTAGAATGCACGCTTACACCTTTCATCATTGCAATTTTGTCCTGACTCCTCATGATTAAGGTTGTGTTTGGATTGCATTTTTCATGATTTTTCATGGAAAAATTATTGTAGCGATTTGATGTATGTGAGGAAAAAAGGTAATAGGGAAATGTGATCACGGAAAACGACGTAATTTTCCGACGAAAAACCGCAATCCAAACAAGGCCTAATACTTTTGAGGAAAATGACCAGTTTGATCTTTTATATTTCATAAAAATATTCTTTTCGTCTATTACTTTTAAAATAAAATAAATTCGTTCTTGATATTTAAAAATTTAAATATTATATTGCTGAAATCAACTTTCAATCTGAATCCAACCACCAGTTAACCTGATTACAAATTTTGTGAGTATAATTAGTAGATCACTTGATTAACTCAACTTGATATTTATGTAAAATTTAATGAACCCAAAAATAAAAAATTATAGCATAAAAAAGAAGGCTTAATTTTTTTTTTATATTGTCATTGTATACATGACGGGTCTAAATACTTACCACATCATTTTAATTTGAATTTAAACAATAAACTTTGTACGTATGATTTATATCTAGATTCACAAGTGTATATATACCAACAGTACATAAAAGGATTTACCTAAAAAGAAATCCTATTATTCCAAGACTAGCAACAGCCTTTTTATGTTTTAATTTTTAATTTTTTTTATTCAATAAATGTCATGTGAATGTGATAGAGTCAACTAAGTGATCTATCAATTCTATTCTCGAAATTTATTATTGGACGGTTTGATTTAGATTGAAAGTTGGGTTTAGGGATGTAATAGTTTCAATTTTTAAATATCAAAGATGAATTTATTTTGTTTTAAAAGTGAGGGATGAAAAAAATATTTTTGTGAAATGTGAGGGATGGAACCGATCATTTTCCCTACTTTTAAAGTTGCAAATCCATGGTTTTGAATGCTTTTTCTCATGTCAAATTAAATGCTTTATATTCGGACAGTCCAGATAGCTGGTGTTCTTTTTTTCCTTAATTGTTCCTAGCACCATAAGCATAGGTGCGGAGTATACATTCTGAACTTTTTTTCCCTGCAACATTGGAATTTTTTCTCATATGTCGTTTTATGATATTTGATTGAAAATTGAAACAAAAAGATCTTTTCTAATCAATTATTTTTTTTTCAAAAAAACTGCGATCCAGCTCAAGTTAATCACGCGTGAATTTCCTCAGAACTCGTACATTTTGACAACGGCAATTAGAAAAACCAAGAAAGCTCTCTAGCCACCTTCTGAGTGGACAGCGTTGTGATTGCACGTGGAAGTTTGGCCCAGGTTTAAGTTAACCTGCTTTTTTGAACATTATAATATGTTTCTCTAATTATGATCATCACCAAATATTCGCGCAAAGGAAAAAAAAAAAATACTAATAACCACAATTTTCGCACGCTTGGGCTTACACGTGTGGGGAATTGAGCATGTGGGCCGCTTACCCGGTCCGAGCTTGCTGTTCGTCTTCTAGTGTGGTGGATTCAGTAAATTCCCGCAGCAGCAGGACCATAAACTACAGTTGAACGATTTGTCAGGCACGTGACCCAGCATGTGAGCTTCGAGACAGAGCTACATGACAAGCTTTGGTAGTTATATTCGGTACCTGTGACGCCTGTGATTTATTATTATTATTATTATTATTATTTTTGGCGGGTGTGATTCACGGATACTTTGTCCTTGCTTCATTCTCTTCACTAACTAATCTTAACTTTCAAGTATTCTTTTGTCACCATCTAATCAGCAGACACATTTTTATTTTGTCTTGCAAAGCGGAAGCTTGATAGCTGATTATCAGCTTGCTTAAGTCTAACAATCGAATTTACATTGTCGGTAATTAATTGATTTCCAATTGCGTCATTTAGATTGACCGATCGAATTCTCAATAAAACCCGGTTAATTTTTTACGCTAATAATGGTACCAATTATCTATTAGAATGATGAATGGAACCTTTTATCCCACTTGATCAGATGTGGGAGGTCCTCATTCCTTCGAAATTAACCTGTCCAACACTCTAGTTATTTATTTATTTATTTATTTTTAATAAGAGAATTCGCAGTCGCTACTCGAGAGTGCGAATTGGATAAATCCTGTCTCGTGCAATAGTCCACTAGCTCTTTATTTCTTTAACTTCATAGTTCTTTCTTCTTTCACCCTTGGTGTATCAAATAGCAATTTAAGTAATTTTTTTTTCTTAAACAGCGAAATTGCAATGGAGAAAACAGAAAGGAGCTATAGAGAACGGGGATCTCACCATCTTCAAGTTAGAATCATGATTCTTCCTCCTCTTTAATTAGACCGACGAACCACTCATATTGCGAAACGTCTCACAGAGTATGCTCTCTCAGTCCAAAAAACTAGACTAGCATAGGCTTGGCAATGGCCCCAGATTATTACATTATTGGTTTCTTACTGTTTGGAGTGTAAAATCGCAGTGAGTTTCTCCAAGTTTGTCTAATTGAAAGCTCGAGTTGAGTATTCTTTTGGCAATTGTTTTCTTCGAAAACTCTACCAATTGCAACAGTTTCTTTCCAAGTAATTAATATCTTTTCTGGGGTTGTAACAAATTAATATAAGTAATAATAGTAAATCTTATATACACTATCGCAATTAAATTCATGACATAGGTGTAAAAATTAAATTTTACACAGAGTAATAAGTGTTAAAAATGTCTTATATTTCTCACAGAATTCTTACTAAAATGCACAGACTTATGCTTAAGGAGACTTTTTAAATGGTTATGACTTTTAGATATGCATGAACACATTTGGCAAAGCCGTTTCGCATTACCCGAAATATAATGTAAGAGGGACCCCCCCCCCCCCCCCCCCAAAACAAAGTTATATACAAAAATATGATGCTAAAGTAACAGGAATTTCTACAATGAAACAAATTTCAGGAACATAAGAAGGGCATTTTTTTCTTTCCTTCTCGTTTGGTATCATTATGATCATCTGTTACAGGACAAAAGAAATAAAAGTATAAAGTAGCAAATGCATGATGGAGGTGGTTCGCATCGGGATCTGTTCTTAATTTGGATTAACCAACAAAAGCAGGTCTTATCGTTTGTTTATTTCGTGGTGAAAATGATTGTTGCATTAGTTTATATGATACTGAGATTTGGTGTTATCTTCGTCTCCACATAATTTCGTTTTCAATTCCTTCTTATCCAGATGGTTGAAGCATTTTAGTTTTTACTCACTTGACTTGCAGAAAAGCAAAACAATTTCTTATTTATAACTTTTAGACTTTTAGGGTAAGAATTGAAATCACAATCACGCACAACATCTTCGTACTCAGATGCAAGCCTGTACCCTTTTCCTCCTGAATAATACGTACATGCTATAATTGCTAACTTTATTCTTTCATATGTTCCTGTGTTTTTTTTTCTTTTTCTTTTTTTTTTTTCAATTCCAGTCTCAAACACATGAAGGGTTCTTTTTTTTTTTCGATACAATAGACTTACAATTATTTTATGTTACAGGGAGGGGAGGACTTGAAGAGGTCGGGAGAAAACCGGAAGGGACTGAACCACCTACTGGTTCATACGAGTGCACGACGCACTTACTCGTCTGGAAGCCACTTGAAGTGGCTTACCACATTTTGTGGCCAATGAATGGTTCGACTATTAAAAAAATAGAAAGAGAAAAACAAAATTGGTTTCTTTAATTTATTTTCTTATTAGTTTGCCCGTTGTTAGCTATTAATTAATTATACCAATGGCAATTTGATTCAAGCTCGAATTCCTGTTACACATTAAAGGAATCTGCATGTAGCCGTATGTAGATCTGCATAATGATAGTTATGGTAAACACTAAACATTATTGAATAGTACTTTAACTCAATATGTTCTATAACATTTTAGATAATAATGAGTGTGTTTGGATAGGAGATTATTTGGAATAATTTTTTTGAAAAAAATATTGTAGCACTTTTTTAATGTGATGCATGCGGATAAAAAGGTGATTGAAAAATGTGTTTATGATACAAATAAATAAAATTGTGCAAATAATAAATTGGCTACATCCCATTTTACAAAATAGTCTTGAAGTAACAAAAATGTTCAAGTTTTGTATTTTGAAAATTCATCTCGAGTTTCACTAACACACACACACACACATACTCTCTCTCTCTCATTTGATATTTTTTATATCCCTGTATAAAACCTTTTTGCCATTTTCTAACAATTGCATGGAATGCTAGCCTTCCAATTTCGCTTTTCCCTTTTTCCCTTTCCAACATCTTAAAAAAAAAAAAAAAAGAAGCCTGGATCTTCAGCACCCAAATTCAGTCATTTAAAATAAAAATTCAGTTATAAAAAGATAGATTGTACTGATATGTGATATCAAATCTCATAATATTGTGGCGAAACGATGATCTTGAATTATTGCTTAAACAAACCGGTGGTTCTCACAGGAAGCGGATGTGGTTTAATCTGTTTCTACTATTTACGTACGTAACAAATTAAAGGTAATAACAAAGAGCAAATTATCTGGATGACCACCAAACTTTTAGAATCGTTGAATTTTGACTATTGAACTATTAAAAGTTTGGTTTTAACCACTAAACTATCTAAAGTTTAAATATCGAGCCATTCCGTTAGATTTAATCGTTAAACATTACAATTTTGAGTGTTCGCATGATTCACGAGACAAAAGAAGGAGGCATAGTTAACGATTAAATTTGACGGAATGATATGAAATTTAAACTTTAGATAGTTCAGTGATCAAAACCAGACTTTTAATAGTTCAGTGGTTAAAACTCAACGATTCCAAAATTTTAGTGATCATCCGAATAATTTGCTCAATAAAAAATTATTGCTGTATCACTTATCAGTAATTCTTGTGGTCTTGTGTCTTTATTAGTACTTAAAAGAGTCAGCTTGTGTTATTCCTTTTGGCTGCTAGGGCTTAGGCTAAGCTAACCTATGGCTATAATTAAAAGAGTGCCACCATCATGAATGAAACAAGGTTGGGACTAATTCAACAAAATTTAAGCTAGCTAGTACTACCAATTAAATATAATAAGAGGCCATGTCGGGATCATAAAAAGAAGAATAATGGATCAATTTCAAGGGGAATTTTTCCAAGCATGTTATGAGGAATCCGATGATTAAGCATGAAGGAGATGAAACAAAAGAACACATTCTTTCAAGGATATTATTCGACTACTGCAAGGAAACGACATACCAAGTTTCAAAAAAAATGTCCAATTCATTATACATTGTTAATTGACCATAAATACCACCATAATTCTCATGATTTGGTAGTCAATTTATTAAATCATCATGCCAAACAAAAACATGCATCACGTCAATACTTTATGTCTTTTTTTCAGAAAGAAACAAAACCAAACCTCTCTCTCATCACAGGTTAATTAATTTTACCAACTCTAACTGACCGACATAGTATCCCAGGTATGACTAATTGCAAAGCTGTCGTAATTTTGAAGTAACACTCAAAATCAGTTGACAGGGACCGTCGAGACTCATAATTCCAAGAAAAATACATTCCACAAGTATAACGTATTTTTCTTGATATCCTTTTTTCTTTTTGGGAAAAGAAGACCATACGTGTAGTTGTCTACTACAATAATAGCTTTTGCATAGGAAGTCCATCCTCCATTTTGCAATGCAATGTTCATTCCTATTTGCTGGTAAATCAAATAGATTAACTCCTCGTCTGTGAATTGGGTAAATAATTACAGTCAAGTATTTGAAAGTTGAACATAGAATGTTGAACGACAGATATTGGTAAGTAAAAGATTTCTTGCAAAAAAAAAAAAAAAAATTATGGCGCAGACATCTACAGTACAATCTCTCCGTAGGCAACAGGAAGAGAGATGGGTGCATGCATATATGGGAATATGAACTGAGAAAGAGGACAAGCAGGAGGGGTTTGTTTCTTGGAATGGGATGGAAAATGGGGACAAGAAGATGGGAATAAAATGAAGGGGGGAATTACAAGGGTGTGCGTAGGATAAGACAGGGAACCCCCGACAAAGATTTTAGCAGTACGGACCAGACATCTCATTACTGGCGCCCCCTTAATACCCTCTCACTCAAACCCATAAAGAATACCCATTTTCCTAGTCACACTCCCTCTAGATTTAAGGGTTCCTTTGTTCTCTAGCTCCATCAGATTTGGGTCTAGGGAAACGTTCGGAATGTAAATATTCCTTAAATTATGGCAAGAGAATAATTTTATTGTAGTATAATCACTCTTGTATTCTTCCTGTCCGGCTTGGCGTTTGTTTGTTGAATGGGTTGGTACCTGTTAGCAGTTAGCAGCACTTGGGTTTTTGAAGAATTATATGATCCTTAAGATCGGTAGAAAATTCATTAATGTAAACCTCTCAATGTTAATGTTTACGACTTTACGCGACGACAGGATAGCGATAGACTATGGGAATGAAACCTATACTCGTGTCTGTCATTTGCTTTTAGTGTCCGCCCTGTGTTTACTGGGCTGAAAATGAATGGATCTACAAACAGTTTTTCTTTTCCAATTTTGTCTTTTAAAGTACTCTCCTGAAGCAGCCTTCATTTATTTAAAACACTCTTTTTAAGTTTTAACACAAAATGAATACTCTTCCAATTTCTAATTATAAACAAATATTATATGAATTCACTTCTTTTTCATGCAGTTTTAAACACAAAAAAAAAAAAAAAGAAACAAGGGCTGGCCAATCACATCTTGGCAAATTTAGTGATTCGTTAAGTTAGGTAAATATCCAAAAAACGCTTTACTATGACCAGTTGAAAGTGAAACTTTGTGAACTGTTGGATTCTTGTACTTCTTCCCCCTATCGTTTAGAGTACTTTAGGATAATCATACATGGCGAGGAAGCCTACAAATCAATAAGGTCAAGAATATGATTGCGCAAACTATATATCATTCACCTTATACTTTGATGCAGCCCATGTACAAGAGTTTGGTTTTCAATGCGAAGATAGCTAACTTTATAATAACACCGACACTTATGAGATGATCATGATCAGCTTCACCGGATGATTTTATATAACTGGCATACACAATCTTTACTATATATGCATCAACTGCTCTGAATTTTACTTAGGAACCTGGGAGTTTCATTTATCCTTGGTGTGTGGACCCAACAGGGTTGATCAGCTGGTTAAATTCTGGCCGATAACTTTGTTATCTGTTCTTGTATAAACCATCCAAAATTATCACCTGCAGAGGTGATTTAAAGAAACTAGCTAGAGTCATTGACTCACATAGATTTTTGCTTTAGTGTTGGAGATCAGAATTAACAAATGATTTTGTCCAAAAATATGTAAAAGAGGGGAAGGGTATTTTCTAGATTTGCTCAATTAGCGTAATCTTCATTATCTAAAAAATTATAATGTCATATATATTTTCTAGATTTATGCAGTTTTCATAGTGGTGTATCAGAACTTCTTAGGATAAAAAGCATGATAGAATTGATAAAAGTTGAAGGAACAAAAAAAAAAAAAAAAGAGAGAGAGTGAGAGATAAAGGGAGGAGGTTTTGATCCATTGCCAAGTAACTAGTGTCATTATTATTGTTACTACATAGTAGATGATCTTTGGCAACGCTTGACGTCCTTTTTCTTTTCCTCAATTGGTATAGTGTGTCTTGGGAGATCACAATTATGAGGACACAGCGTATTTATGTCAAATTTCTGTTTGTTAACATGAACTGTCTTGAAGAACAAAGTTACGTGTGTGCTTTTGCAAATACTGGAAAAAGCAACATGTTGTGTTTCACTGATATTTACGTAAATGGATCATCCTACATGCAACATACAGTATATTTTTCATTTAATTCATTGAATGCCTTTGATACGGACTTTTCAATCGCATGCACTAATTTGAACTGCTGCCTGGCCATTTAGTTTCTATAGCTTGAAAAACAACTTAGATGAGAAATTTAACAAAAAAAAAAAAGAGCAATGAAAAGCTGCATGCGGTTTATATACTTTCTTACTTCCATTTACCATTTTTCGCATAATGAAAGATGAAACTTTATTAGAGTAATTATCCTGCTACGACCCAAAAAAAAAAAAATTCTCCTGCAATTATCACGTGTTTTTAAATTTATCTAAATTAACAGATATTTTTTTGTGCAAAACTATCTTTATCGATCATCAAATGCTATTTTTTTTTTTTTTTTTGTAAATAGGAGGTCTAAAATGCAGGATCTCGTATTTACGATTTCTTCCATATTACCACCCAACCTAACCCTCCTCTTCCTCCAGTCAAATGTTGAAGCTTACACATGGTAATATACAAATTCCATTTATCTAAATTAATAGATGTTATACGCTTTTGTCGATGTTTGCATTTTAGTGCTCTCCAGTAATTTTAACCACTAAAATGAAATCCTGCAACTATGTGGCATGCAGATTGTCTTTGCAAAATTCTATAAGGCCCTAAAGACTGCAATCAAGAGTACCCTCAAAAGCGTTAATAAGTGTAACTAAAGGAAAATTATAGCTGCGTATGGTAAGTATTATTTCGGGGTACATAATTCATTTGCATATCTGTGGACTGCCCGTACAAGCGAGACGACCTAAGAAGGAAATTTCTTATTACTATATTTCTTTTTCCTTGTACAATTGGTCCTGCTGTCCAACCTCGAATTTTTGACTTCACTGTGGTATAGACATAGACTTAGACGAAGAAAACGAAAAGACGAGAGAACCATTAGTATACGCAGCATTTTATAGGCCAGACTTTTTCGGCAATTTGGCAGCTGAGTGGGATTTAATTAGCTTAACCATCCAAAAGACGCTGAGATTTACCCAAGGAATTAAAGTACAAGTATGGATTGAAAGTGATGTACGGTTGAGGGATGAAGAGATGGTGCTATTAGAGGTGAGAATAGCAGGATCCATTTTCTTTCCCTTACAAGCTTTTTACTTGGCGAGAATTGCCACGGCCTTTTTCTACCCACTTTGATGATAAAGCAAAAGCTAGCAAGAGAGAAAGAAAAGAAAAACAATAAAGAAAGGGGAAGAAAGAAAAGAGAAAGCTACTAATAAAGAAAGGAGAGAAAGGGAGGATGAAAAGACAAAGGTTCTCAAAACCCCATGATTTCAAAATTTTTCTCTCTCTCCATCAAAGTCTTTGAGAAAGTTAAGAGAGCTTCTTCCTTGTTCCTCTACTCTAATACTTAATCAAGACCAGGAAGACTTCTTAAAGTTTTCTACAAAGCTTTTATTTCTCTTTTTTTGTCTTGGGAGCAGCTTCAAGAAAAGTAAAGTGAAAAAAGAGAAGGAGCTAGGGGATTCTTAAGAAAATCTCCCAAATCTCTCTTTGGGGTCAGTCGTCGTTTCTTGAGAGGAAACGATGAATAGAGGTCATCTTCTACAGAGCTCCCCGGTTCAGCAAATGATGGCCGGAAGCCCTAACTGGTGGAACCTCAATAACATGAGGCCTCCCTCTCAACAACCTTCTTCTTTTTTGGCTCCTCCTCCCAATCTATTCCCTCAATACATGCCTCCGCCTCCTCCATCTTCGTGGGCTGATAACCAGGAGCTTCCTGAGTCATGGAGTCAACTCCTCTTGTAAAGTCTCCCTCCCTCTCAGTGATCTCTCTCTACTGTCTGTCTAGACGAGTTAAAAAGAAAAACACTAGCAGTAGACGATCTTCTTAAGGTTCATGCAACATATTTACTTACTATTAGTTTTCATGCTTGTTTCTACCCAAAAAATAAAAGGAAAGGAAAAAAAGAGAGCAGATGTTCTCAATCTTTCTTCCTTGCGTCTCCTATGTATCCCTTGGGATTTTTCTTTTCTTTTCTTTTCTTTTTTTTTCCTCCCCTTAGATTTCTTCAGTTTCTTCCTTTTCCCTTTTTTGAGTTAATATTGACACCGTCATATCTACTTTTCCGTATGAATTTTACTTGCATGTGGTTTGATCTAAAAACTTTTTGAAGTAAGAAGAAATCTTGTATATATGCTTTCTCTCCTCTTTGCCCTGTGCGTGACTGTGTGCGCCTGTCAAGTTAGTACAGTTGAATCTTGTACTTCAAATTGGAGTCATGCTAATTTATACTCAGCAGTTGTTATCCATCCATATGGGTTCTACAGGGGTGGCTTGGTGGCGGAAGATCAAGATCAGAATAAATCTGGTGTGATGCATGCTAAGAAGACATTGGAGAACTGGGAAGAGCAACTGTTGCAGCAGCAACCTCCAAACGGGTCCAATATAGTTGATCATGTGAAGCAAGAGAATTCAGCCGCAAATGGCGCCTATAATATGTATGGACATGAAAATGCAGAATTCCATGCTGCAAAAACTACATGGTCCCAAATGATGCCAGTCTCATCTCCCACCTCATGCGTTACCACTTTAAGCAGTAACATGTTGGACTTTTCTAGCAGTAAGTCTGACGGGAGGCATCCTCCACCGGATCGATCCTCAGAGGTACCAAAAAGGAGAAATATGTGTGTGTGTGTGTATATATATGTTCTTCAACTTTGCAAATTAACCAATTCATCGCCTTTAATCCCATTATTTTCTCTCATATAGATATTTAAATTAATTTGACTAAAAACTGCAAGAGTAAACATTTTTGTTTCCTGTGAAGTGCAACAGCACAGCGATTGGTGGGGCATCTAAGAAGGCTAGGGTTCAGCCATCTTCAACTCAGTCTTCATTTAAGGTAATATAAAGATCAGTTGAATTGATTCGCTCGTAAGTTTTCACATCCCCTATTCTTTTTCCCTGTTTTTCATTTTCCGCTGTAGCTAAACTATCTCTATCTCTTAAGTTGTCTTTGGACTATAATTGTTGTCTTTACTGATTGTCTTTTTTTCCGAGCATGAAGATTCTTTTCCCATCTTTTCTCACGAATTACATCCACACAAGATGATCTAACTAGATAGAATGTGAAATAACAATAATTCCAAGCAAGTTGTGACTTGATCTCTTTTGTGATATCATGTTTGGAAACACAGGTGAGGAAAGAAAAACTGGGGGACAGAATAACAGCCCTTCACCAGCTAGTTTCCCCATTTGGGAAGGTAAGCTCTAACACTCCAAGCAATTAATTTAACTAACAAACAACCTAGATTTAGCACATTTGTATGGTTTAAAGCATACCTATCTAGCTAGAATCTTCTTCTTCTTTATCATTATTATTATTATTTTTGGATGAAATTCATAGAAAGAAGTAGTACTTGTCTGTAGGGATGACACTTGTCTTTCTACTTTCCCTTTTTTTTCCATCATGTAGGGTTTTCATTGCTTATGTGCCAGTTTTTCTTTAAGCATAAAAGAAGACACACAAGAGAATTATTTTGGTGGGCTTTTTTAAAATTCTATCTTTTTGCTTTTGTTTTTGGCAGACAGACACGGCATCTGTCTTGTTAGAGGCTATTGGATACATTAGATTCCTTCAGAGCCAAATTGAGGTGATGTTTCTTCCTCTTTCGTTTTCACAAACTACCATGCTGAACTTGTGATGGCACATACTTGAACTTATAAAGGAACCACCAGTGGACCAGTTCTCAGCTGGTTTCTTTTTTAGACTTTTCCATTCTTTAGCAGTCATTGGAGTTCTCAAAAATATATTCCCCATTGAATTTTGCAGGCCCTCAGCTCACCGTACCTGGGCAGTAAATCAGGGAATGTGAGGCAACAACAATCTGTAAGAATAATACTATCTTAAGGGCCAAGTCGTCCCAGCTTTTCTTAATTAATTAATTTCCAAAGCATTAAAAACTTGATTAACATGAGAATCGAATATAGCTCATTAGTTCAAGGACTTCCCAAGCTAGTTTCTCGTCAATGAGGATTTTGATTGCTGTTGCCCCATTTTTCCCTCCACTTATTTTCTTTAAAAAAATAAAGAATTGAAAACCCTTCATTCTTAACTCCCTTCCTCTTCTTTTTCATGAGAGTTCTGCAATCTGCATGTGCATATCTGGTAGGAATGTACATATAAGCATGTGACGCATGAGTCAGTATATATGAATGTTTGACGTACCATTAATTGATTAATCAATGATTGTTTCCCCACTTTCTTCAGGCTCAAGGGGAGAGGAATTGTTTATTCCCTGAAGACCCTGGGCAGGTAAGCTTTATTGGATCTTTTAACTTGTATAGGCATTTAGGGAAAGCGTTGCTTGTTCTGGAAAAGCTACGAATTCACTGTCCTCTCTTTTCCGTAAAAGATGCCTTGAAAGCATAATTAACCCTTCCGTCAGCTTTGTACGCTTTGATCTTAGCATGGTGCCACTTGAAAGATAAATTTTGGTCTACTATGGTTGAACATTCAATTCAAAAGTCTAAAAGAACCCTTTCTTTTTTTTTTTTTCTAACGGGAGGGGATATCTGGTGTATAATGCAGCTTTTGAATGACAACTGCATGAAGAGGAAGGCAGCTTGTGAGCAGGTATTGCAACACACCCAAAAGGGAAAAAAAAAAAAAAAGATTACATTTTTGAATTGGAATCTTGATAAGATTAAAAGAAAACATGTTAGTTTCTGTTTATTGATTTCTTTGTATTGAAATACAACGTAACTAGGATTCTGAGGAGGAAGTAAAGAAGGACTTGAGGAGTAGAGGGCTGTGCCTAGTACCAATATCCTGCACACTACAAGTTGGGAGTGACAATGGAGCGGATTATTGGGCACCAGCTCTTGGTGGAGGTTTCCGATAAACCAGCAAATATGTTATGTTATTGGTGGCAGCACACGAGAGACGAGGACTTGGTAGACGTACATGATATAACATCATGAGCAGTCAATCTGCCCAAAGTTTATAAGGTTGATTGCTCATGATGCTATGTATCTTTTCACATTTGGGTGGTGTGCTGTAACACGTACTTGCTAATTTATGCCTTGCAAAATCAAGTCCTTTTAAGTAGAACTTCGTTTCAATCAGGAGATACTTAATTAATTATGGTTATTTAGTTCTTTTCTTATTCCCATGGCCGAGACAGTGCCTTTCGTGTATATGCCCTTTCCATTATGATTAATTAATCAAAATGCTGCTCAGCATTTTTGCCTCATAATTTCTAGCTCAGCCCTTGGATGACTAATGGATTATTAATTACTCTATGCTAATCTCCTGCCGATCGATTGCAAAGTACGTGAACACTTGTGGGATTTTAACTACTTGAAAGCGAACTAATCTCACTGTTTAATTAGGAATCGGATCACATTTGTGTGGACCACGACTAGTTGGCTTTCAAAGATCAGGGACAAAACAAAGATGTAGACAGGTTAATTGGGACATTATATCCCTTGATGATACGTTTATTTATAACGTGCCAGTTTCTTTGCATATACAGGGACGATATGATTCTCTAGGAAGAAGTCTGGTTTTACATAATAACGGATTAAAGTGGCTTTTAAGTTTCCAAATGCTTTCCAACCATTACCTCAAAAAGGATTATGGGAATCTTGATAATTAAAAATACCTCACATTCCCCTAAGCATGCTGCCGTGTACGAGAATATTTACCATAGCTTCATCTTCCCACGAATTAATGATTGCAACACTCCTCTTTTCTTGTGTCAATGAGTGTAACTCGATCTGAATAATTGTTTCTTCATTAATTATTACGCTCATTAACTTCTGTGAGAAAGTTGAAATTTATCAGGTGTAAACTATAGCGAAACGAATTTCTCCTCATCCTTTAAAACTTTATCAGGTAAATTACCTGAAGTTTAATTATCTCCCATTATAAGATTTATTGGACATTAACAAATATGCTGATATATATACTTCTAATTTTTAAAGCTGTGGTTGTCTTTCTTGCGTGATGTTTGAATGATTCTATGAAAGGAATTCTTTTTTAGGTGAGCTGAACGCGTTTGTGAAATAAAAAAGCAGTTGAAAAATGTGTCAAAATTTAATTTTTTGAATCAACCAAATGAAGCCTAAACTATATGTCCAAAAACGAAAATTTTTTAAAGTCTTAAGAACAAGATGAAGGTAATTTCTGATAAATCATTGGAAAGCCTTTCACCATTCACAAACTTTTGGCTTGGTAAATTAACTTTTCCCATTATTGCTTTAAATTTAGAATTTAGATTCTTTGAAGGAAATTGTTGAACAAGTACTCTTTTAGACTTGCAAGTTATTCTTTTGTGTCACTCACGTTTACATTAATGCAGCATGTGCGAAGTATTACAATTCGGGTCCAACTATTCAAAGAATTATTTTCTTATTGAACAATGTGAGGATATTTTTGAATTAGTTTTTCGGTAATTACTACATTTTTTCTCAATAACTTTTACAAAAAATGTACGTCAAATAAGGTCAGGCCCACACTGTCTTGACGAGTGGTATGAAGAATATACGGGCCCTGAAGGCCTTGATTGGTAGGCAAAGAAATGAATCCCGTTCTGTTTAAGAACATTGGCCCCAGTTGGTCTGGAAATAGCGTTGCGCTTCTCAAATTAGAGTGTCTCATCAATAAACCTTGGGCCCAATTCCTCGTCTTTAGTGTTGGCAATCAATACTTATGTGTTTGTTTCGGTCAAATATGTGTTAGTTTTTTAATGGATAAAATACCAAAAAACTCCTTGTGGTTTACTAAATATTTAATTTAACTCCCTTTAGTTTGAAAACCTACACTATAACTTCCTGTGGTTTCAACTAATTTGAAAATTGGACGGAAAACATCCAATCTAATGGTTATACATGAAATGTCAATATTGCCCCTATATAAATGAACTCCCTATGATTTGTTAAATGTTCAATTTAATTCCCTCTAATTTGAAATTTGAGTGAAAGGTATCTTACATATAGTAGGGGCAATATTGACATTTCATACGCAACTGTTAGATTGGATGCTTTCTGTCCAATTTTCAATTTAGTCAACGCTACAGGAAGTTATAGTGTAGGTTTTCAAACTAGAGGAAGTTAAATTGAACATTTTTCAAATCACTGGGAGTTTTTTGGTATTTTACGCTTTTTTAATCTATATCAATGTCAATATCGATATCTATACCAATTAGAAAGCTTCCCTGTCCATTCTTTTTTTTTTTTTCCTAGGATACAATCTTAAATCATTTTATTTATGCTACATACTTCAACCATTTTGAACGAATCGTATCCTGAATCTGTCATTTAAAATGTGAAAGTGTAGAAGTCTAACAAGAAAAATGAAATTTGTGAGAATTCAGTCTGTGTCAACTCTCTAGTGGACAAATAAACGAAGTTCAAAATTGACAAAAAAACCTTTTTCGGTTGATCAAAAACTAAATATTTCTAAGACAAAACAGTTATTATCAAAAATTATTTTTTACGGGTTTTACACTAAATTTTGCATTTGTTTTTATCAAATAGTCAACTTTAGAGCAATTTTATTATAATTTTAAACTAAATGAAGAGATAAATATAGTTTATAAATATAAAATTGCACACTAAGAAGTAGAAAAAGTACTTATACCGGGCTTAATTTACGAAGAAGAATGTGCAGAAAAGAATCTACCTATGCGAATAAGTTCGATGCAGAAGAGAATTGCTAAATGCTGACATGTCGGATCGATATAGATAGATGTAATGTGATCAACATGCAGTTGGAAAAGTAGTAAAACCTTCTTGGACTAAACCCATTCCCGTTCTTTGACATTTGAGGCTTCTGTTTTTGAGGGATTATATGTATTTTATCATCCGTCTGACAGATAGGGAGGGAGTTACCTCAACTCTTTCGGCCATGAAATGATGAAGAAGTTGTCTCCAAGAACCAAAATTAGGCCCTAATTTCAGCTACACTGCAGGATCGGCAAACGACAACTCAGACTTGAGCTTTTTATAGACTTCAAAAAATTAATACCATAAGTTTTACAAATTTCGATTTTTTGGAAGTTTATCTAGAACTTGGCCTCTATCCGAGCGCATATTTTAAAATATAGCGGAACGAATTTGTAAAATTGTTTTGGTATAAAAATGATTATCCACATAAAATTGTAACTATGCATAAATATGTTACAAGCGAAGACATTAGAACTTCATTCCCAAGTTAACGCTCAAACATTTGCTTGGGGACTCATTTTGTTCAAGAGCAGTTTCCTACAGAGGTGAATCAACTAATTCTTACCTTATCCCTGGAGGTGAATCAACATTTTTTGAAACTCTTGACAAACTTAAGAGTCTTTTAAATTAGAGATTCTCTTTACTCTTTTGTTTTCTCTCATTTAATTTAATTTTTTTTATATAAAAATCATAATTTAGTCGCATTAGATTTGTATTATTGGCAGAAAAGCCGCAAGGAAAACAAATTTATTCTATCAATACTCGAGTTTAGCACTTGAAGCAGCAAATTTTGAATTGGACACATACTTCAACAATTCTTATTGTCCAATTATCATGATATGAAGCACATTGTGTATCAATCACAATAAAAGCTTAAAAAGTTAGGTTAGTTCTCTAATTGTTTGTTTGATATTTGCCAGCTCTATTGTTTCATAGAACCTAAGACACATACATTCACACAAGAAGTATAGCACTCTACTTTAATTCTATATGGAATCAAAAGCTTTAATGCAAAAGCAATAAAACTACCTAAATAGAAAAATCAATCGTAATAGTTAATTATCTGGGTAGTCACTAAACTTTTTGAATAGTTGAATTTTGACCACTTGATTATTAATAGTATGCTTTTATCCATTGAACTATTAAAAGTATGAATTTTAGATTATTCAGTCTGATTCTACCGTTAACTCTACCAGATCTAACTATTAATAGTATGTCTTGTAAATTGTGCAGATCCTTAGATTTAGCAGAGTTAACGGTGGAATCAGACGAAATAAATCAAAATTTACACTTTTACTAATTTAGTGGGTAAAAACATACTATTCATAATTAAGTGGCCAAATCTTGACTATTCAAAAAGTTCAGTTGCTTTCCAAGTAAATTAATCATTTCAGCAACCTGTGGAAAATCTAGTTCAAAGATTCTTCACATGTGAATATATATTTTTGACCAGTTAAAAAGCAATCGATAGACTTGGACAGTCTGTAGACGTTGTATAGCTTGCCATACATATGGCCTTCGTTCTTGTTTTTCAATTCAAACTAGCCTTAACCAGCACGAAAAAATCATTAGATTTTGGTCCAATGACCAAAAAGAGCCTCTTATGTTGGAGATTCGCCTCCCAACTCCCATACAAGTTTAGCTGGGTTCCATTCCCAATAGGATATGGCTACATGAGTAGCATAGATTATTGTAGTGATTCATACTCAACTCCCATATAAGCTCAACTAAGTTCCCTCTCTCTATAGGATTGGAGTAGTATATATTGTTGGCCTTAGACAAAAAGAAAAAAAAAAAGCATGAAAAGAAATAAACCAATATTCATTTCTTTTGGTTTCATTGCCATAAACATTTTATTTTTGATATCCTCACATAGGAAGCATTTTTTTTGTCGCCTTTTCTTTTTCATGTTGGGTGGGTATTTTTCTTTTTCCTTTTTAATTTTTGGAAGGCGGCGGGTGTATAAGGATTGGGTTAAAAAACCAAAGTAATTTTTTTGACGTGACTAAGGCCCTGTTGGATAATCCAATTCAAAACTTAAACTTAATGAATTCAGATGTCAATATGTTCAGATTTGTTTGACAACAAAAAACTGAACATATGAATTAAATAAAAGACACTGAATTTTCTAGGTAAACTCTCAAAAATAAGTGATAAACTATTTATCCGTCACTAAATGTAATATATACTCAAATGTATTTAATTTAATACTTAACAATTCAATAAATTAATGGATTCAAATTTCAGATTTCAGTTTTATCAAATGCACCCTTAGTCCAAAAAGATTTTTTCCTTTTAGAAAAGGAATTAATGAGTTCACGTAATCAGGAAAATTTCCGTGTTCCCACCATTCAACGTGGTCTTTTAATTTTTAAATGAACCGGGTACTGCGGCCAACTCGTCAAGGCGTGAAGTCTATGTAGTAGTGCATTATTGTGAATTTGTGATTGATAATCACGACATCAGTTTTGACTCCCAAAGCGGATTCACTCAATCAGACTTCTTGATTGGTGATTGACAGGATTTCGATCAACTTTTGAATTGCATTATCAGTGCAATCAGCTTATTAAGGAAAATAATATCCTATACCGACACATAATACAGAAACAAAGTAAAAGATGATCAACTTCCTATTGCTTTTTGTAGCTATACTGCCAAATTATTTATGCTAGTATCGAACTGGCTAATTAATTGGCAGTTAGCATTGTAAGAATCTCTTTGTCTGGCTCTTTTTTCTTCCGTGGGGCACCATGTTTTGATTTGATTATTCCTGCTAGGCTTTAGGGTCCGCCATTCAATTATCAACGACCCAAGACTTCTACTAGCTAGTACAAATATGAACAAGCTCTTCTCCTTCAGGAATCCTTGGGCTGAGAGTAGAAGATGTACAGACCTTTTATGTTAGTCATGTTCCTGCTGGAATGGCTTGTGATATTAGCAAGTGTTAATGTTATTCGATCAGCAAATGCTGCAGTTTCCGATTATGCATGGGCAAACATCAGGAGAGTTAACCAGGAGGGTCCATACTTGGGCATTGTAGTCCCAAACAGTTTTGAGATGAGCCCTCTTCTCCAATCTCCAAGTTTTGTCCCGCACGACAAGCTTCCTTACATTGATGTTGCTGGTAATACAACATTCCCGTGATCTTGATTGAACTTAGTTAGTAACTTAGTTTCATTTTTCCTGCTGGAGTAACGAAATATACAAGCTGACAAATTCTCCGAGCTAACTAATGTTTCAACCTTTTATGGAAAGTAGCGAGGGAGACATAAATTTTGTTTTACTTGGTGGTACGTGAATTTGATCTGATGCTGGACAAGTCATTCATATCAGCCAACTCTAAATTCTTCATCACTGTATATAGTTAGCAGATGATGATGCATTTGTTCGTTGTTTCCAACAGGAAGAAGGTTTCGGATTGGGAAGGTGGAAAATAAAAGGGTCATTGTGGTCATGACAGGATTAAGCATGGTATTGTTTTATAATTTCTTTCATCTTCATTGATTGGATTGCTTTTGGGATAAATTGCAATTTACCCTCTCGAAATATGCTGTGTTTTGTTTCATGTTGATTCGATTTGAGTGGCTGATGCATACCTAGGTGAGTGCTAATTTACACTGATTATCCTTTTAAACTCGAGCCATGTATGCTGGTTGAATACATGGTTGATGTCTTTTTTTTCTTTTGGAGTCAAAACAATAACTTTGAAGGCAAAATGAGAAGAGGGCACATTTCCGGGGGGCCAAAATGCATTTTGAGTAGCATTTTTTTTTCTCCTCAGTTTGAGTAGCATGAAGAATTCCATTTGAAATGTTTATTACATAGTTGAATGCAGGTGTATCCACAGAGTTGTTGTTAAGTCTATTCAAGATCAAGGGAATTCTTCACATTGGTATTGCAGAAAATGCCAATCCTCAATTGCAAATAGGTGATGTTACCATCCCACAGTATTGGGCACATACGGGCCTCTGGAACTGGCAGGTAAGAAAATCACACCGGTTTCAATTACCTCCATCGCTCTCAATCGTTTCAGAACTAGTCAAAGAGAAAATAGACTGTCTGGCTTGCAGGTCGCGTAGCACAGAAATTCTTTGTCTGTCTCATTCACTCATTCATTTATCTTTTTGCCAACGTAAATTGTCGTTGTCGGCTTAAGTTTCCTTGCTGAATTCCAGCTAATGATTGCGTTCCTGAAAACTATAAACATATTCTTTTTGCACGAAACTACTACCTGATGATCTTTCTCCTTGTCACCATTTTTAAACTGAGCAGAGGTATGGGGATGGACCTGAAGATAAACTATCTTTAGAGTCCAATGGAGACTACACAAGAAGTGTTGGCTACCTCGAGCTCTCTGATTTCAACAGTAACGTGAAAGACCAAAACCTTCTAAACAATGTTTGGTATCAACCGGAAGAAGTTTTTCCGGTAGATGGATATCCTGAAATCAGGCAACATGCCTTTTGGATTCCTGTCAATGAATTATATTTTTCACTTGCTGAGAAACTTGAGGTGCCTCCATTTCTTTCACTCAATTTGAACTCAGTTCATTAAATCCTCAATTTTTCTTTAGCTGAGGAACTTGAAAATTCATTCTGCCAAATGCCTTGTTTGAAAAGGGAATAAAGCTCGAAGGCTGCTTGAATTCAACCTGTTTACCAAGAAGGCCGCTGGTGACTAGGGTGGAAAGAGGGATTAGTGCAAATGTGTTCGTTGACAATGCTGCTTATCGCGAATTCGTGTATACAAAGTTCAATGCAACAGCAATTGACATGGAAAGTGCAGCAATTGCACTCGTGTGTCTGCAGCAAAGGACTCCTTTCCTAACAATCAGAGCACTGTCAGATCTGGCTGGTGGTGGTTCTTCTACATCCAATGAAGCTGCAATTTTTACTCCGTTGGCAGCTCATAATGCAGTCGTTGTTTTGCTTAAATTCATTTCTTTACTGAATCCTTAGTTCCTGTAGACTTATGAATTGAAAGCTTCCTCCATTCACAAACTTCTCTCTGGCGCGATAAAGCAGTCGGAATTTGTCCGTCAACATATAAACATCCCGAATATTAAGTGCTATTAACATAATGATTTGGGCCTGAGATACCACTTTTAGCAACCTGTGGAAAATCTAGTGCTTTCTATAAATGGTTTAATGATAATACAGAAGAAGTTGTATCGTAAGTGCAACATCATTGCATATGTATAACTTGGTCGAGAACCGTTTACTACATCATTCACAAATTTTCAGAATTTGCTTAATTGGCCGATTCTGTGGCTTCATGTTCCAGCAACTCTGTATACTATTGCAACATTATTAAATAAGATGGAAGGGTGGTTCATCATTTACTTCGCCATCAAGTCTTCACAGCCTGAGAAAACAAGAAGATTTTGTAAACAATGATACCATTCACAAAAAACCCTTTTTTTTTTTCCCATTATCTATTGCAGCTGTACCTATTAGGCTATTACCTTAACAAATGGCAGAGATGGGAGGACACTGAGGGTGATAGATTCATACTATAAACTCAATCAAATTCATTGAATTGGGATATTATACCGCTGATGTCGTAAACTAGGAAAATGACATTTTCAAGGTTGGATCTCTAATCCTCTAGAATAAACTCCAAAATGACAAAGTCCACAACATTGTTTTCGGCTTCTGTTGGTGTACCCATTGGAGCCTTTTTGTTTTTTGGACGCTTCATTACAATCTTACACTTTTTTTTTTTTTATGTTTGAACGGTTCGCCGACGGCCACAGCCGGCCCGGGCGGCAGTGACGTTTACGCCAGTAGTCCTATTTTTCCTGGTCCAGCCAAGTTCCCAGCAATAAGTTGACAACTGTACTCGATTTTTGAACTGTTTCATTTACCAATTAGCCCTCTCATTTTCCATCTAAAAACTTTGCACGAAGAATTTTCAGTTGCTGCACCTTCCATGCTGCCGGATTTTCTCCTGTCACAAACCCAGAGTCCCAAAAATCTTTTTTTCATCCATTTTTTGGGATTTGAGTGAATATAGTTCTTCAACAAGCAGCTGTGGAGTAGATAATTATGGCATATGCATAGTAAAGTTCATTGTCCATACCATTTTGTAACAAGGTTGCTACAATGCAAGTATTAAAATCTTGTCATGCAATGAATGCCTGTTAAAAGTCACGTTCTTTAAATCTCACTCCTGAAATTATCTGAGTAACCAATGACTAATATTTGCTAGGTTGACATGTACATCTTTCCTTGAAACCATTTCTTGAAACTATCTAACTAATTTAGGACCAAATATTGTTGTCCTAAATGGCAAGGTCTGTTGCGTACCCTATATATTTTTTAGGACAAAAAATCTCAACGACCATTAAATTATTACTCGTGTCGACTTTTGATCGTGAAACAGTTTTTGATAAAAAAAAATATATATGGTGAATAAATAAACCCTTGCATTTGACATGTGTCCTAACTATTTGTAGATTAAAGCAATAATCGATGAAATGATCACGTGTGTGCTAATTAGTTAATTTAATGACTAATTTGTGACGAAAAATTGTTTGATGGTTAAAAGTTGACGCAAGCAATAATTTAATAATCGTTGAGGTTTCTTGCCCTTTTTTTTTTATAGCCATTCATTTAAGTCTTTTCTATTACCATAATCCCAATATTTATACGTATAGAACTCGACTAATAATCATTGCCATAAGCTAAAATTAGGATACAAAATCATTGGTCGGTCCTCCTTAGAATTGAATTGAAGCAGCACCTTAACAACTAAATTTTGTCATTGAACAAAAGGTCTACACGCTAACTCCCATAAATGCAAGCAAAACGGAGGAGATGGAAAATAGAAGGGCAAAACGGTCATTTTGTAGAGCCGTCCCTTAGCTTTCGCGCCAGCAATGAGACGGTTAATCCTGTTAAGTCCAACAACCTCGGGAAGATTACCAGACATAAACCCCACTCGAGACTCAGCTCAATTCCTGAGCCAACATCCAGCCACCACTCCTGGAGCCACCGCAATGTCTACTGCCGATGCTCCTGCTGAGATTCTTCAGCAGACCACCGCCTACCTCTCAGAAGTACTCTCACAATCCGACCTCCGCCACCGCCTTTTCTCCACCTTCCTCCAAAAACTTCAACCCTCTGAAGAAGTCACTTTAAAACCTCTGAAACTAGCATCTGAAACTCTTGAAAATGCGCTCACCACTACTAACCCTTCCATTAAATCTTCGTCTCTCCGCCTTGCGGAAAAGCTTCTCTTATCTTACCCCAAGAACTCATTTTCTTCCTTCCTTTTATCCCTTATTTATTCCCTCTTTAACCGTTCTGCGGATGCTGCCATTAGTCTTTTCGATGTATTCCAAAATAACCCTTCATTGACGAGATTGGAGATTGCACCTGTTCTGTTCGAGGAACTGTTTCTTATTCATTTTCTTCCTATTCTTGAATGGTACAATGAGCAGAGGTCGCGAATTTTGTCAAATGTATCGCAGAATTTGGCTTCAGGTTATGATAGTGATGAGCAATCAGTGGTTGTGTCTCCGACAAGATTATTGAAGAATATGAGTCGCAATCAGACATTGGAATTGAAAGACTTGGAGAGGGGTTATGAGGATATTCTTGATGAGAATTGCAAGGTTTTTGCTGGGTATTTTAGAGAGGTTTTGCAAATCAAAGATGGGAACCAATTGATTGATCCACCCGTGGTGGTGCTACAAATTGATGAAACTGAGACACTTGATTGCCAAGAAGATGATAAGTTGAAAAGAGATCACAGCATGAAAAACGGACGGTATAATGTAATACCTTATTTTCTAGAAGTTATATTCCTAGTTTTTCCCTTCGGTTGGTGGTTTTCATCTTACTTCATGAGCAATACACCTGGACACAAAATAATGAAAAAGGTATTGAGAAATAAAATAAGATTCAGAGCTAGTCTTGACTTCTGCACTTGTATTTCAATTAGTAAGGTTCAGTAAAGGCTGGGACGTAATCAGCTTGACTACTTTTTTTTTTTTTAAATGCACATTCATGGTCCTAATGGTAAGCCTACAACTGATATTGTCCTGTAGACAATCACTCAGAGCCCGAGTGTAATGTCTCTTGTCTACATAATTTTATTCTTTCTTTCTTTCTTCTTTATCTTTTTTTAAGAACCTGCCCTGAAATTTTTGTGTTCAAGTTTGTTGACACTATTCCTTTTACTTGATTTGAGCAATTATTGGCAGTTCTTTGTTATTGTTCTGCTTGGTGGAAGTGGCATCATCCCTTTATTAAGCATATATTTGCAAAACACCAACCATGGCTTCAGTTCTGCAAGTTCCAAATATATCTAGCTTTTATCCTGGTGGTATCATGAAACAATCGAACATGATTCGTAGACAAGCATCAAAATTCTAATTTATAGAGGCAGTATGTAGACCTGTAACATATGAAATATAAGCATCTGTCTTCTGTATATTTACATACATATGCTCTAACTCATACATCGCTGTATACATGTATACACATACTTTTTTTAGATTTGCAGATGTACATGTAGAGTGTCTGAAACTCTTGAATGTGTTTCTATTTTGCAACATAGACCAAAGTATGAAATTGCATAGGCTCTTCTCAATGCGCATGTGAATTCGCCTGTTCAGCTCTCTGGATTTGTGATGCAGAGGGAAAGCTACTTTTACATATATATATGGGAAAATGAAACTCCCATTCAGCCATCAGAACAGTTGCACTTAGTTCTATTAAATCAGTTGGGGTGGTAGTAAAAATGTATGAAGTTTCGAAATGCATTTCCATTTAAGCCGTGACATCTCAATGTGTGCATAAAAACTAATTCCATCAATGTACCCAGCACTGTTTTTGGCTTTTTCTTAGGGATCTCTCCAACTATATGCAAATTGCAACATGTATGTGTGCAGTATCATTTTAATTCTGAAATACTTTGAAATAAATTAGTAGTTTGATAGCTATAGTTTCCCATGAGAAAATTTTCAAATGTTGTTCTTGTATGGTAATGCAGCCAATATGGGCTGAAGGAGATGAATCAGTTGAGTTCAACAGCAGCAGCAGGGGAAAAAGCTTTTCCACATTTCCATCATTTTATCCTGAAAGAGTCTCTCCAAATGTCCTCACAAAGCAAGGATCAACAAGAAAATCCAAATCACCCAGAAATTTCAACTTTGATTCTGAGCTGGAGTCTTTCTCCAATGACAACTTGAGCAAGTGTTACTTGTCAGGATCTGAAACAGAAGAAGAGGTGACTGTTAGTAAAAGACAAACTTTCTGCATGAACTGAATTACCTATGCTAATCCCTTTATTTTTTCCAACAAACCCTGTGTCTTGTAGGAAAATATTGAAAAGGTGGCATCGTTCAACTCTAGGGCCTCTAGGGAGAGCCAAACAAGGAAAGAAAAGCAGACAAATAATGCAGAATCAAGTGGGTAGGTGATACAAAAAGCAATCACCCAACTATTAATGTCTTCTCTACAAACTTGTCTTTACTTTCCTTTATGTTCCAGTCATCCAGATCCTCTCATGGAAGACATGGACAATCAACCTGGTTCTGGGAAGCTTACACCCCCGAAGGACTTTGTCTGTCCCATAACCACTCACGTTTTTTATGATCCAGTGACTCTTGAAACTGGTCAGACTTATGAACGAAGAGCAATCCAGGAGTGGATTGATAGAGGGAACTCTGCCTGCCCAATAACACGTCAGAAGCTGCAAAGCACCATGCTGCCCAAAACAAATTATGTGCTAAAACGTCTCATTGCAAGTTGGCAAGAACTAAACTCTGATACAGTTCCTGGACAATCTGAAACTTTGCAGCCTCTAGATGAACCAAAATTTGTACCAGTGATACGGTCTGCTTCTCCAAATTGTGTCATAAGCCAAGCTACCATTGAGGGAAAACTTTCTGAGCTGCGTGTTGCAATTACCAACCTTTGTACATCAGAAGTACTGGAGGATTCAGAAATGGCAGTTCTGCTAATTGAACAGTTCTGGCAGGAATCGCAAATCGAGATGGATGTTCAAAATATGATGTCAAAACCTGCAGTAATCAATAGTTTTATGGAGATTCTTTTCAATTCTGTTGATCCCCGAGTCCTGAGTGCTACTGTTTTCCTCCTGTCTGAACTAGGATTAAGAGATAACAATGTGATCCAAACACTAACCAGAGTTGATTCTGATGTCGAATGTATTGCTTCTCTTTTCAAGAGAGGATTGCTGGAGGCTGTTGTATTGGTTTATCTATTAAGACCTTCTGCAGTTAGCCTTGTTGAAATGGACATAGTTGACCCTTTGTTAACCGTTCTTAAGACAAGAGAGGAGGATTTACTGAAAATGTGCATGAAACAAAAAAAAGCTACTGTTTTACTGCTTGGTCAACTGCTGAATAGTGGTGAGGAAGTACGGACATCTGAAATTGCTAGGGACTTGATATCTGAAAACGGAATTGAGTACATAATGGGAAGCTTAGATGCTGAAGTAAGAGAAGAAAAGATTTCAGCTATAGTCATTTTGTTGAGGTGCATGCTGGAGGATGGAAAGTGCAGGAACATGATTGCTGATAAAGCTGAATTGTGTCCTATTTTAGAGAGCTTGGTGGGGGCAAATGATGAAGACTTCTATCAGATAGTGCAGTTCCTATCAGAATTAGTCAAATTGGAGAGGTACATCTTCCTAGCTTTATTGATTTGAGTTAGTAACTTAACATAGCATAGACCTGAATAGATGTTTTGGAATTTCTCCAGAAGGACATTTAATGAACAGATTCTGCATATCATAAGGGATGAAGGTACTTTTAGCACAATGCACATGCTTCTCATCTATCTACAGGCGGCTCCTCAGGAACAATGCCCTGTTGTAGCTGGCCTTCTACTCCAACTTGATCTCCTGGTATGTTCTCCCTATTAAATACACTTGCTTATTATGTCTTTGTTCCTTTAGGTCAAACCAAGAAAGACAAGTATACATTGAGAAGAGGCAATAGATGTTTTGAATTCATGCCTCAAGAATTCAGATTGTCCCTCTCTCTCTCTCTCTCTCTCACTCTCTCTCTCTCTACACAACGTACTAACACTATGTCTTGTCTGTTTCTATCAAGTTTGTCTGTAAAATTATACATGCATGCTTATGTCTTTGATGATTTAGCTTGGCTATTAAACTGCTACATTTATAACCTTTAGGTCGAACCAAGAAAGATGAGTATATATCGAGAAGAGGCAATAGATGCTTTGATTTCATGCCTCAAGAATCCTGATTGTCGTTCTGCTCAAATAGCTGCTGCTGAGACAATTGTTTCTCTGCAAGGAAGATTTTCCCATGCAGGAAAAGCCCTGGCAAGGGATTTCCTGCTTAAATGTGCCAGAGTAAACAGAAATAAAAGGATGAAAAGAGATCAACTTGGAAGCATTCCTGATGAGATTCAAGAAAATATGGTTGGCTTCATCTATGCATAGGCATTTCTCTGTAGTTACAGCATTGGATTTTGTATTGATGCATATAAATAGACATATGTCCTCCATTTATGACCCCTAGTACCTTTCTGTTAATCATACCAAGGAATAAAAAATCTCTTGCAGCCTCACTAGCATTAAGTTTCTCAATACTTCTGTTTGGTTTTTTTAATGTATAGGAGGAAGATAATTCTGCTGAGAAGTGGGAGAAAAAGATGGCATTTGTTCTAGTCACTCATGAATTTGGTATAATCTTTGAGGCCCTAGCAGAGGGCTTAAGAAGTAGATATGCAGAGCTATCTTCAGCATGTCTTGTAGCAGCTACATGGCTTGTGCACATGTTATCCATTCTTCCAGATACAGGGGTACGAGGAGCAGCACGAGTATGCTTGATGAAGCGTTTTGTGTCAATATTCAAGTCTTCAAAGGATAATGAAGACAAATTACTTTCCATGCTTGCATTAAACAGCTTCATTTGTGATTCCGGTTAGTGGACAAATTACATAGCAACATTATTATGCAGCAAAAAGTAGCGATAATTGTGCATGAAAAGAAATATTTACAACATCAGCATCTTTATGGATTTTTTAGAAGCGATTCTTGCATGAATCCTCATAAGGGTAAATTACCTTAGAGGTTTATATGTTAAGTTCTTAAAATTTCAGAAGAAAAAATACATGGCAAAACATGTGGAGCCAAAAAACAGCACATCCTAAACGTATTTCATTTTGCTCAGTAATCATTTGCTTTCCAGGGTTACTATCTGGATTGGATCATTTGTTAAAGATAATGTAGTTCTGATCACAGTCATCGCAAATTTCAGAGGGACTTCAGGATCTGGCTGCTCACATGAAGGATATCTTGAAGGGCTTGAGAGAACTTAAAAAATCTTCAGCATTTGCAGTCCAAATGCTAAAACTTTTGTCAGAGGAGCATGAGTCCAGTGCTGTAAGTAATGTAGCAGTAATTTCAGTGTCTGGTCAAAACAAATGCCTAATTTTGTTCATTGGATGCAGGATATGTGGAATCATAAAGAATTACTTTCAGAAGATTGTAGCATAAATGGAGAAGTTCTATCAGTTATCTGCTTCAAAGACAAAATATTCTCTGGTCATTCTGATGGTACAATAAAGGTGAGTTAGTGAATTTGTTTCCTTCAACTTTGTTGTTTGTTTGGCCAGTATGTAAAGATTCGAAAAATCAGAAAACTTAAGTTTTTTTTCCGTGTTTTCAATACAAGTATGAGCAGAGATATTGGGTGATGTTATATTATAGTACCTTAGCTGGAGAAATATGAATACAATCTGCTGTTGGCAGTTAGAATCTGTGAGATTCTTGAAATTTTTATTCAAAAGAACCTTATTTGTGGGAGGAAATTAAAGATCTTTTGAATGCATAAAACCATCAATTTGTGGATGTGATGTGATAGAGAGGTCTGCTTTTCTGTGCAGAAATGTCCATCAGAAAGTAAATCAGACTTGTGATATAACTTCTCCGAAGAATAAACACTGCAATCCCATTATCTCGAAACTAATGAATGCTAAAATTGGACATCAATTCCCCATGGAAAGATGAATCACTGGACAATGAATCTTTTACAATGACTTCATTTGCTAAATTCATGAACGAAGAGATCAACATTAGTACTAACAAATGGTGGTGAATCCAAATGAGCCTATTGCATTCGAGTCCGATAGCATTTCTTTTTTTCAACAATGAAGGTTTGGGCAATGAAGAGTGGAAATATGGATCTCGTCCAGGAATCTCAGGAGCACACCAAAGCTGTTACTAGCCTTGCAATACTGCAGTCAGTTGAGAGATTGTACAGTGGTTCACTTGATCGGACAGTGAGGGTAATGATACATTTCTTAGGTCAATGTCATTGACAAAGAACTATCGCTGCTTAAACTTTAGGCAATTTTTACCTGTAGGTATGGGCCATTGGCGGCAAGGTAATGCACTGTGAACAAGTTCATGAAATGAAGGATCACGTTAACAATCTACTAGTTTCAAACAGTATCTCATGCTTCATTCCTCAAGGAGCTGGCATCAAGGTAAGTCTATTAGCCCTCCGAACTTATATCATCAGTGCATTCAGTTGAAATTAGATCGCTTTATGAAACTGAGAACTGTGCTATGAAGAACTTTTCATCCTAAAGATTATACTTCACTTGGTTTCCATCTTCATATTTGAACCAATAGTGTCAGGTACATTTGAAACAGAATGCAAAAATAACCTGAAATGCACTTCTTTTATTCCAACGGCAGGTGCACTCTTGGAGTGGAGCGTCCAAATCGCTAAATCCACAGAAATATGCGAAGTGCTTAACCCTGGTGCAAGGAAAGTTGTATTGTGGCTGTCATGATAATAGCATTCAGGTACTAGAAACGAGTACCACTAGTTTCTGGAATACACTTTCACTATAAACAAAAATCTCACATGTGCTCTTGTTTTCTTTTCTCAATTTCTTTGCTTCACAGGAAATTGATCTTGCGACTGGGACAGTCAGCACTATCCAAAGTGGCTCTAGAAAATTACTAAGTAAAGCAAGCCCAGTACATGCATTGCAAGCAGATGACGGGCTGCTGTATTCAGCCAGTTCTCCCTTGGATGGAGCTGCTGTGAAGGTACTTGAATGGAAAAGATTGCAATATTGTACCAGTACATGATTTTTTGCTGTTTCTAAGATTCTTCATTTTAGTAGTCCAGTGACAGTGGGAGCACATATGCTAATGAAGTATTAATGCTAACACTTTAACCTTAAAATCCATTTGTACCAAAAGATATGGAGCACTTCAAACTTAAGCGTTGTTGGGACGCTGCCATCAACCTCCGATGTGCGTTCAATGGCTGTAAGCTCAGATCTTATCTATCTGGGGTGCAAGGGAGGCCTAGTGGAAATTTGGAGTAAAAAGAAGCTCAGTAAAGTAGAAACACTTCAAGCTGGTACAAATGCTAAAGTTCTTTCCATGGCGCTGACTAGAAATGAAGACATGTTGGTAATTGGGACATCTGATGGCAAAGTGCAGGTAAAAAACCCAATCTTCCCCCTAAAATCCCACCCATGGTGAAGCAGCTAATCATGTAACCTGAAACTCCAATCATTGTCCATGCCAGCAAGTTATATGATATGCAAGAAAGAACCAAAAATTAAAAAATTGAGCACTTCATAGAGTGCATGTGTTGAAGCTTTTTACAGAGATGGAACACGTTCTTCTTGGCAGGCATGGCCCGCATGGGAACTAAGCTGAAGGACAATGCCGATAAATTGACAAAGTTTAGGATGGCCAGATAAAAGAGATGGTTGAAGAGAGCTAAAAACCAAAGTATATTCTTTGTTACTTAATTTGTTTTTTCTTTTCTTGTTGGCAAATGATTTACATTCTTTCTAGAATAAGAAACATTTGAAACAGAGGTGGCCCTCTGAATGTATATATCTAGTTAGAATCAATTTGTACTAATACCCTTTATTAGACCATGAACAAAGCTGTCTATATTTTGCCCTTGTATCTATAAGAGGAATACAGAAGTTATACCTATTACAAAATTCGATCTCAAATTATTTTTTTCCTTTGTTTTTCGAGTAATGAGTATAGATCTTCCTGTCTCTTCTCACCTTCTAAATTACCAATCCATCCTTGGAGTTACGTCCTTGAATTTGTTAATGATTTGCAATTGCAACCCAGGATACTAACACGTTCTGTTTTTCTAGTAACTTAATTGCACATCCAACTAAATTTGCAGACACGATTTGATCTAACCATTAGGCAAAATGGTGCAGCAGGAAAAAACAAACTTTGAAGTTTACTCTCCCATATAATCGGCCATAGCTGCATGCCCTCAAAAACCCATTTTTGAATCCAATGTTTCACTCTTCTTGTCGTGGGAAACTAGGAAAACAAAAGGAAAAGCCTAAAAGCTTGTCGGTCTGGTCAAGGAAGGGACGCCTATTCCCATCAAGAAGTTAACTCAGGCCGTTATCTGCGAAAGGAATTCAGATGAAGTGACTTTCGAAGCGTCAATATAGCAAATCAGATCTTTGTTGATGGAGAAAAGAAATGAACTTGATCATTCTTTCTGTTTGTGGAAAGGACAAATTGTGACCATTTTTACATTGAACTCGTTTTCAACAATTTAAAATTGGCTATTCTAACTCTTTTTCTTTTTTGTGAATTAAAAGAGATGTTTGTAACTGCTTTTGAATTCTACCTCTGACTCAGTTTAAGCTAAAGAAGCTAATTGTGGAAAACTGTCCTCGGATTTTTAATACTTCAAACATGGTAAAACAAAATTATGCTTCCAATCTTTTCAACAGATTTGTAATAGTCAATTTTCTCCATAGTAAAAAAAAAAAGCTGTTGAGAACAAGAGGTCAGTTTGCAAATCATGAATACATTAGAACAAGGGGATTTGAACCCTGTTCCTACCAGCCTGGAACAGGCATTCAGATATAGTTATGGGGTTGGATTGATTTTCTTTTGAATGCAGAACTCAATTACAGAGGAAAAGCTGCTTCTGGAAACTTATTCTGCTTTTAGCTTATGGATGATTCTGTGAGGAAGTTGAGGATAAATACATTCAACTTCACTGCCAGGACGAACAAATGAGTTAGAAGTGCGTATTCTTAGAAAATTTTAAAAGAAAGAATAAGAAATTATTTCTGGCTGCTCCAAAAGAAGATAGTTTGAGAATCTCCACCTTGGGAGCAAAGATAGAGGAAGATAGTTTGTACTTTGTCTAACGGCATCAACTGCAGAGTTTTATCTTTTCTTTTGTCCCAACATATCTGATCTTTGAATTCAACAGTAAAAAAGAAATCCCATCTAAGAGGATATTATTACATACATTTGGCAACCAAATATTTGACAGAGGACAGGACAGAAAAAGAAGATTATTTGCATTGACAAAGTAACTCAACTGAAGGTCAAATGTAAATTCAAGCCTGTCAGTGTTCATGATGAGTTGGGATTGGGACAATGAGACAAACATGGACGGAGATATAGCAAAACTCGTCAATCTAAGCACCCAACTTTTCTGACTTAGCAAGGGATCCGTCTCGCATTCTATTTCTATACTTTTGGTCTGTACTCCAGGTAACGCCTTTGATTTGTTTTCTAGCTCTTTGAGCCGCTCTCAAAATTAAGATAGATCAAAACCACAAAAACTTTGTAAGAAACAAAGTTTCGTTTTGTCTTGTTAACTGAGATACCAATGTATTGCTCTAGAATCATTCGACGAAGCAACCGATCTTTACAGGTTTAAATCAAGTGTACTGATACCTGAGAGCACCGGGAGATCAAATCCCCCAGTCTTTGTCATCATATGCAATGGCCTCATTATCAAGTTTCGGTAAAGGTATGCTTTAGGATATCAAGATACTGAAAGTGTGACTCCATGCTCCTATTTATTCCAACTCAGTCTCAAGAAAGTTTAACCCTGTTATCTACAAATGCTAACAGATAACGAAAAATTTAAATTTCTGCGCTAGTTAAGTCTAGTTGAAGTTGAGGGGAAAATGGAGCTTTGTTCAGATTCCATGACGACCGTCCAACAGGTGTCAAAGCGGAAAGGAGGCCTTATTACCATGCCGTTTATCATAGGTAACGTCGAGTTTTAGAAATAAAACGTTTGTTTCCTTGCACACTTGCCTCAACAAGTTCCTGGACTATTTACTGGACGAACCTTGAGCAAGGATTTCTAATAAGTCGGTCATGTTTCCAAATGTGCAGCAAATGAGGCATTTGAGAGAGTTGCAAGTGTTGGCCTTCACATAAACATGATCTTATACCTGACAGGCGAGTATCACTTCGATAATGCCACAGGTGCAAGCATTTTGTTTTGGTGGGCAGCCATTTCAAATTTCATGCCTACCTTTGGAGCTTTTCTTTCTGATTCTTACTTGGGTAGATTTCGCGTGATTGCGCTCGGATCAGTTGTTAGCCTCCTTGTAAGAACTTCTTTCAAGTATTCGACTGCTTCAACATTTCCCCTAGATTCAAGTTCATAATCTTTGTTCATAGAAGTAATTTTTTGGCCATTTCAGCCTTCAGGAATCTATTTTCACATTTCCACTAAATGTTGCGGGAATTGTTTGTAGGGACAAGCTGCTTTGTGGTTAACAGCCTTACTTCCAGAAGCAAGGCCTCCTCATTGCGCGCACTATCCAGACAATTGTGCCAAACCAAACGCAGGCCAGCTTGCTCTCCTCTTTTCAGCTTTTGCACTGATGTCCATTGGAGCTGGAGGCATTAGGCCATGCTCTTTAGCCTTTGGGGCAGATCAATTTGATAACCCTGAGAACCCAAAAAATCAGAGAATCTTACAGAGCTTTTTCAACTGGTATTATGCTTCTGTGGCAATATCGGTCATCATTGCAATCATAGTCATAGTGTATATTCAAAATAAACTTGGGTGGGTTTTGGGATTTGGAGTTCCTGTGGCCCTCATGTTGGTTTCAACTATTACGTTTTTCTTGGGTTCTAAACTATATGTCGTGGTCAAAGCGAACAAGAGCTTGATGACTGGTTTTGCTCAAGTATTAGTCGTGGCCTGGAAAAACAAACACCTAGCTTTGCCACCAAAAAATTCAGATGGAGGGTATCATCATGAGAAGGGGTCTAATCTCGTTTCTCCCACTGAAAAACTAAGGTACAAAATTAGACATGAAAACTTACGCGTTGGTTATTAAAGTTTACGACATTGCATTCCATGAAAGATATATTAGTACATGGTTGTCATGGTGCTGTCGACAGCAACCTAACATGTATTTCTGTCTTATCCTTAGGTTCTTCAATAAAGCTTGCATTGCGAGAAACCTCGATGGAGGTTTGGAGGCTGACGGATCAATTTGGGATCCCTGGAAAGCCTGTACGGTTGAACAAGTAGAAAACTTGAAAGTCCTTATCAAAGTACTACCAATCTGGTCTACTAGCATCATGATTGCTGTAACTATTAGCCAGAATTCTTTCCCTTTGCTCCAAGCAGGCACCATGGATAGGCGCATAATTGGAAACTTCAAAATTCCACCAGCCTGGCTCTACGTCTTTGCAGTCCTAACAATGGGAATATGGGTGGCTATCTATGATCGAATACTCGTTCCTTGGCTAGCCAAGTACACGAAGCACAAACGTGGCCTTAGCTTCGAGCTGAGGATCGGAACTGGCCTATTTCTTTCTTGTCTGGCCACAGGAATGGCAGCGGCAGTAGAAAGAACCAGAAGAAACAGAGCAATTAGCTTAGGATTAGCAGAAAATCCACTATCAGTAGTGAACATGTCTGTTTTTTGGTTAGCACCACAGTATTGCATGACTGGATTAGCCGAGGCGTTCAATGCTATTGGGCAGATAGAGTTCTATTATGCTCATTTCCCAAAGAGTATGGCTAGCATTGGAGTGGCCCTTTTTGCATTGGGACTGGCTGTTGGGAACTTGGTAGCAAGTCTGATTGTGCTGATAGTGGATCATGCTTCTAAAACTGATGGAAAACCTAGTTGGGTTTCGAATAACCTTAACGAAGGTCACTACGATTACTATTATTGGGTACTTTGCCTTCTGAGTTTAGTCAATTTCTTCTACTTTATCTTCTTGTACTTCTTCGTCGACTGTTACGGGGAAGAAAAGTTCAGAGATAACAATGAGGGAGAATGCATGGAGGAAAAAGAAGAAGCGAGTGCCAAGTCAGTCAGCAGTGTCTTCTAGACAGTGACGTCCTCATACGGCATCACCAAATAAGAACATGATCAAGTCCAAGGATTCTCTCAGTTTCTTGTTAGGAGTTAGTGAAGGCCGCCAAAACAAAACTCTCCAAGCAATTGGGCAGTTGTTTCCTTGAAATTTGACGGGTTCAATCAATCAAAGGAAGAATCTTACTAGTTGAGTTGCGTTCACACGTTCTTGATGAGATGTAGACGCATAATTTATTCGCAGGTTCAACTAAAAGAAGCCAAGATCTTACTGGTTTCGATGGTTTGCAAGAGCCAAGATGGTAGTTGCATCTTGAAGCTTTTGCATTTTTTATTGGGTATTAACTTGTGTCCGACTTCTCAATACAAGTCAACTCATGCAATACCAGTAACTTCTCTGGCAATACAAGTAGCGGTACCAGAGTTTCCAGTTGGGATCCACTGTGCCACTATTCGGTGCCGTCAAATTCAGTGTCAATTTCACTTATCACGTGATGGTAGAAGAAATTTAAATAAATAGCACATGACAAATTAAACAAACAAGACACTTTGCATAAATATAGATGTGACACTAAATTGTCACTGAAAAAGTGGTACTGAGCTTCACTGAATAAGTAATCCACCGATCATATTAAGTGGCATCATTCAATTCGGTTGATGAGAACAGTTCCTTACCCCATTCTGTTTTGGGAACAAAAAGTTAAAGGTCTGTACGTCCAACAAACATCCTCAAAGGTAGGAGTAGGACTGAGGAGGAGAATGCGGACTTCCCATTAAAGAGCCGCTGCATGTCTGAATTTCTCGTCCACAAACTAGGCTAAGGGCAAAATTGAATAAGTCAAACATTACAGGTCAACGTTGGAAGAGTGATTGGATGGATAATAGGTTAATGCAATTGCACGCTAATTAACGCATCTAAATTTCACTTAATCTAATCACATATATATATGATTATGATTCTCTATTATATTTATATCTTTTTTTAATTAGTTTTATATTTTTATTTAAAAATCTAACAACTAAAGTACATTTTAATGGGCATCTATTAGACAGATTCAAAATAAAATAATTGAGCACGACACGAGGAGAGGGATTATGTAGTTGAAAAGAGAATCTTCGCTGCTTATTTCATAATAGTTGGGAGTCTTTAGTCTCGCTAATAATAAACGAAGGCCACAGAATTATTAACAAACTATACTCGTACCTCTAAGAAACTTTCAAATGAATTATTTATCTCCTCATATGAAACTTCTATATAGCAAAAATATATATATATATATTGTACAACTAACTTCTTCATTAATTTATTTATGGAAGCTATAATTTGCTTGAAGTCAAAATGTACTAAATCATTGAAACTTACAAGAAACATAAAAAATTAATTGGAAATGTACTCTTTGGCACGGGATCTCGAGCAAAACTCAATTAAAAGCATTTGATGGAAGGACTAATGAAATGTGGCCGTTGAAACTATGCACTTAATTAATGACCCACTTCACGAGATTAATTTTTGTTCATCGCATGCAAACATCGGTGCTATCTTTTGTACTAGTACTATTTAAATCTAATGATTTTTCAAAACAGATACATCTGTAATATGTTTTATGTATTTTTTATCATTAATCATTAATACAGTTTTCATTCTCAATCAAATTGTATTGCACGATATCCACTAATTTATTAATAATATTAATTTTTGTTTTATAAAAAAATTAGTTGCTTTAACAATAAATCTAGTCATCGTCTATTATTATACTACTATTCATTTATTTTACTTAACTCACACCATCCCTTATTTAGAAATTTTTCCAAATCTCGTACCAATACTATGAATTTCGAATTCTTCTATTCTGATCCTCCAAATTTGGGAAAGGCAAAATTCAAGGGCCTAACCTCAAATCCCGATCTGTTAGAGCAATTAATGCGTTATCTCCCATTCCCAAATGTTCACGCGTTAATCGGAGTCGGACTTCACGCATAGTTATCAAACCCGGTTAAGAAAGGGCTATGGAATCCGGGGAAGGGAGCATCCAAACCTCTATAAATACGGATGCGCAAAAGATTTTTTAGATGCGTTAACCGAAGAACCTGAGCAGGGACAGTTGAGCAAAGTATTTCTAAAAACGTTGAAGTAATTCTTGATCCCATTCATACTTCGTTTATAGACCTTTATAATATGAGATTGCACCACCGCTGAGTAGTAGTAGTACAAGGAAATTTAGGAGAATTGAATTGAACTTAGCCCAGTTGTTCTGAAATTGAGAACGAGTCACACTTATAAATAAAGTGTATACGCTCAGAGTTGATCACAAGTTGATTGTCGTGCAACTAAGAGTAAAATTATATTATTACGTTCCATCGCCCCGGCATGTGCACGAGGATCGTTTAATTCACCTAAAAATACTCAGGTAATGATTTATTGATGATCGCATTATTGAGGCTTGTCCGAGAGATTCAACAGGTTGTTTTGTGAGCTGATGAAATTCGATAATCTTCGGTAAGAATTTTGTAAAGTCTTGGGGGAGGAAAGAAAAAGGGTTGGAGAATCAATAATTACTTGTCTAACGTCCCCACAAATGTAGTAAAACGTCTGAGGCCAATTACATATTAGGGATAATTTCATAAACCTCCCCTGAGGTTTTATAAAATATCACCTAGCTCCCTTGAGGTTTTCAAAATCTCACTTAGCACCCCTTGAATTGACATTTTGGTAACATTTGAAGCCCTTCTAACCAAAAGTAATATTAAAAAATTCATGTCTGAGGAGAGAGATTATTTTAGTGCCTTTAATACCCTTAGGCTATAAAAAAAAATGAACATTTTATAAACCAAGAAAAAAAAAAGTACTAAATTGGAACCATCTTAAAAGTAAGGAGATGAAAATTGGTAAGATTTTATGTTACAACCAATAGTCACTTCTACAGTAGGAAGAGATAGTAAAAGCAAATACTATTTTTTAAACTATTTTAATAAATAGAATCCTTCATAGTGTTGAAGGTAATTAGCATATAAAATTATGCATTTGAGGAAAAAAAAACTTAATAATAGATGAAATTCAACTTCAATATCATACAAAAAATTTACTCAAAATAGACAAACTTTTTTTTATGGGTGTGAAATACGAAAATTTTATTATAGAAAAAGTCAGAATTTGAAAAAATCATGCATTTGAGGAAAAAAAACTTAGTAATAGATGAAATTCAACTTCAATATCATACAAAAAATTTACTCAAAATATACAGACTTTTTTTTATGGGTGTGAAATATGAAAATTTTATTATAGAAAAAGTCAGAATTTGAAAAAATCATGCATTTGAGGAAAAAAAACTTAGTAATAAATGAAATTCAACTTCAATATCATACAAAAAATTTACTCAAAATAGACAGGCTTTTTTTTATGGGTGTGAAATATGAAAATTTTATTATAAAAAAGTCAGAATTTGAAAAACTATTCGGAGTTTCAAATACTTTATTTCTCTTGCGCTCTACATGAATAGGAATAAATAAATAAATAAATAAAGTTGTGAAACACCAAAAAAGGAAAAAAAATAAAAAGAACCTGCAGCTATTATTTTCCAAATGCATTGAATATTTCATTAACATTTGCAATTCAATTATACATACATATATATGTGTATATGTATGTATGTATGTTTGTATAGACATTGTTAAAGAAAAATAGGAAATTTAGAGAAAGAAAAACAAGTTTAGAAAATTTAAATATGAGGGTATTATTGACAATTCATCACCTTTGATGTTAGTATATGGCCCTGCAATCACTTTAAGGGTGCTAAATAGATTTTGAAAAGTTTAGGGGAGTTATGTGATATTTCATGAAACCTCAAGGGAGGTTTCTGAAATTATCCCTACATATTATTTGCTAAACTCCTACGATGAATTCCCCATCAAACTACAAAAGCTTAATACATGATTTATTCTCTTAATTTTTTATGTATTTGCAAATTGTCATAAAATAAAAGGTACAACCTCAACTGAAAGTTTTTTTAAAATTATTTTTTCTTCCTTCAAGGGGTTATAAAGAGTGTTTGGAGAGTAGATTATTTGAAATAATTTAAAAAAAATATTGTAACATTTTTTTATTATAATGTATGTGAGGAAAAAAGTTAATTAAAAAATATATTAATGATGCAAATAAATAAATTTTGATAAATAAATTCCTATTCTTTTTTTTCGATAACGATGATAATATTTGAATAATCTAATCTATTTTATTATTCTACAAGAAAGGGAGTTTAAAAAAATTATGTAACTAGCAGGTATACAGAAGTCGTCAGACTAGAAAGGTACTCTGATAGTAATTCTTTTAGATTTTTTTTACCGCAAGTATCGATGGTCCAAAATTTGGTGGCCACTGGGTTAAACAAATTCTCATTCAAACAAATCCAAAGTTTGAGGCAATAAAGTCTCAAGGACAACAACCGCAATAAAAACCCAACTGAAACCCTGTATATGCGCTGCATTTTACTCATACAGGGCTCAGACCCTAGAGCATACTTGGCATAGGTAGTATCGCTCTCGCTCTCTCTCTCTCTCTCTCTATCTCTCTGTTTATTTTTTTATGCGAATAAATGACGCATTGTCGTTTCTGTCTTTGTTGTTCTCAATGTCCAATGTAATAAATTAGTGGAGATAATGACCAACATTGCCAAATTAGCGTTTGTCCCATCCCCATCCATCCGTCGCCCCTAATAAAGAAAAAGAAAGGGGGCAAGCATAAATCATGAGGGGAAAATTCCTAATCGTACCTAATAAAAACAATTAATATTGGGTTTGTTTGCATTTTGTTATTTATTTACAAAAATTCATTTGCTTACATCATTAATATATTTTTAATTTTTTTATCTCGCATATATCACATTAAATAAAAAAACTACAGTATTTTTTCAAAAAATTATCCTAAATAATCTAGTGTTGGACTTCTAGATACGCCAACAAAATTAATTTCTTTTGTTCTTTAAATAAAGATGAAAGGTCAACAAATTAATTTCTTCATTGTGTAAATAATGACTCTTAACCTTAAGAATCGAATTATGAATCTCATTACTGTTCAAATAAAAGGTTACAACAATTAGTTGCCTAATGAAGATAAGGTGATTGAGAAACACTACAAAATTTTACCAAGGAACAAAGCATTGAATGAAAAACAACAATTTGACAGCGGAGTTGCAGAAGTTTCTATTAAACGCTTTTAATTTCTAACTCTTCTCTTAAATTAAATACTAAAGTCACATTTTATTTTATTTTTCCAAAATACTTAAGATAATTTCATTAATAGTAAGAATTTTTACAGTGACAAACAAAGACTCGATGAGCTGTACAATTTATGTTCAAAGACACTGAGGGATAATTCATTCCTCGTTTAAAAAAAATGTCTAAAACACATGAACTAATTATCACACTGCTGTCTTCTTTAACGAAGCAAAAGCAAAAGAGTACATTCGAAACAATTCACTTTAAGCTTAGAGCATCTCCAACGGTGGTGTAATGTTTGACATTGTAATGGGTTATTACACGTTCACCCCATTGTGGCCGTGTAATACCCATTACACGTATAATCCTGGGTGGCCCCCATTACAATTCATTTTTTGCAACGATTTAAATTTGTAACGTTAATTTTTTCAACTGTCAGATTTTAACTCTCTATATAAACACACAACACACTTATTTTTTAGAGATAGAAAAAGATATATTGTTCAAACTTAAAAAATTAATAATATCATTTTTAGAAAATAAAAAATTCAAAAGGTAAAAAATTTAATGAAAGTTAATACTTTATTTTCTAAAAATGACAAAATTATTTTAAAAAATTACTTTATTTATTTATGGGATATGAGTTATGCATTATTAAAATAAATATTTGATTTAAGTGTGAACTCATGCTATTACACCTTATGAAGTGTAATTTATTGTGAGTCGAAGTGTAATAAAAGAGAAGAAAATGGAATGATGACGTGGCATATGGATTACGTTCCAAAGAGTGTAAATCAATTTGTAAATGCTTTAGAATATCCCATTTTATGGCCTCAGCAATTACGCAGATCGAAGCCATCCGCTAGTTGTCTTCTTTTTTTTTTTTTGTCAGACTTTTTCAAGTAAAGCAATTAAACCTAATCTCAAAGTCCACCTCAAAAGCCGGCAACTCTTGAGGCAACCTTGGGGACTTAACTACCCGACCCTCAAACCCCTTAGAATCGATGTGGGACAACGGGAAGGTTGGAAGGGAAGCTTCTACTAGACCTTAACTAAGACCCACTTACCCCAGAATTTCCCCCGACTTACGTCTTTGACTTTTTTTTGCCATCCGCTAGTTGTCAGTTCTGGTCATTGATGTCCAGACATACGTCTAAATTCTGGTAATCATGACCGAAATTCATCCTTTTTCTCCTTAATTAAGGTAATTTTCTTTTTCTTTTTTTGGCTAGAAATTAAATAAGGTAGTTTTCTGGCTGTTAATTTCTACAAACTTGGTGGAGTAGCACAAATTTATTATTTCACCCAGGACACAAGTGAATAATGCGCAGCACCCGACACATTAGTGAGCCAGATGGATCCCAGCAATGAGAGTCTTTTGGAGCCGTTTGAGAAAGGGGGACCCAATTAACTTTCTGCATTTAAAAAAAAAAATTTTCTGCTAGATTTGAAATTTATTGAGAGGGATGAAGACTGAAGATTGCAGTGGTGTCAGATGGTTTGACTGCTGGTACCCCCATGTCTTCCTCTGTCGTTTATTTTAATGTATTTCTTGAAACTACTAACAAGCCATCCTAACAAGAGGAGGGGGCCTCTCTCTCTCTAACCTTTCTTATTTGTCTCTTCAACCATTTTGGGATCCTCTTCTTTTCTTGTTCTCTTCTTCGTAGTTCCTATTTCCTACCCTCTCCCCCTGCTTTCTCCTCTTGTTTTTTCAACTTTCCTTTCATTTCAAGCCTCTTTTTTCTACTTTAGCACAAAAAACTGTGGACCTTTTTTTTTTTTTTTTGGAGAATTGATAGACAAGTGCTGTTGCTGAGGGCTCACCGTAGAATCTCTTGTTTCAGAAAATGAGTACTTCAAAGTTCATAAAATGTGTGACTGTGGGAGATGGAGCTGTTGGAAAGACTTGCATGCTCATTTGTTACACTAGTAACAAGTTCCCAACTGTGGGTTTTCTCTTCCTCTTTCAACCATCTTTAAGAAAGCCTTTCAATTTTCCATTTTTGTTTCTTTTTGTGTGCATTTTTCTTCTGAGTTTGCTGTTAATGGGATTCCTTTTTCTTTTTTTTTTCAACATCAAAGATTTCTGATAGGACATCTGCCAAGAAAGGGGGGGGGAATGTCTTTGTAGCATTTGATTCCACATTTTATTCTGACATGGAAAGCTGTAAAAATGTTGTCTTTTCCTTTACATTTGAGCTACTTTCCTCTGATTATTTAGTTTATCTGTTCAAGAGTTTAAGGGCTGACTTCATTTTTCTTGTGCTGATCTTTGATTTTTGATCTTTGATTTTTGTTGAGTGCTTGCACATCTCTACCTCTTTCTTATACTTTGGATTTCTCTTGCAGGATTACATCCCTACGGTGTTTGACAACTTCAGTGCTAATGTGGCTGTGGATGGAAATATTGTAAATTTGGGATTATGGGATACTGCAGGCATTTTCTTTTTCCACCATTAAGCTTGTGTATTTTATCTAGTGAAAACTGCGAAATTCTGGTTATTCCGTAATGCTTAGTCATTTATCATCTACAGGTCAGGAAGATTACAGCAGGCTGAGACCTCTGAGTTACAGAGGTGCAGACATATTTGTGTTGGCCTTTTCTTTAATCAGTCGGGCTAGTTATGAAAACGTCCTCAAGAAGGTATTAATATCGCTGACAATCACTTCTTCTAGAGTGATTTTTTGGTGCCCTTTCGCTTTCCTTTGGCTTTTCTTAATTCTGATTTTCTCAAGAAATTGAAATCTTCAATTTGCTAAATGCTCTACCAAATGAGTAAATAAATGAATAAGATACAGAACAGTGATCAGTGATTTTCCAACAGTTTCTAGCAAGTAGCAAAGAGTGACAATTTATGTTCTTTATTTCAATTTTCATCCAGTGGATGCCGGAACTTCGTCGCTTTGCACCCAATGTTCCAATTGTACTCGTTGGTACAAAGTTAGGTATGCATAGATTTGATCAAATAAATACTCTTCTGGTGGTGTTTATGGCATGGAGCTCTTATTAAGAGTTCAAAAAGAAAATTAATAATGTATCAGCATGGCCTTAACTACAGATCTTCGCGAGGACAGGGGGTATATGGCTGATCATTTTGGTTCAAACATCATCACCTCCGCCCAAGTACGTGGACATTAACTGCAAAAATTTAGTCTATTCAGAGCAAAGTAAGAGCTTCTCTGACTTAAATTACGACTTGCAATACAGGGCGAGGAGCTGAGGAAGCAAATAGGCGCAGCTGCTTACATAGAGTGCAGCTCGAAGACGCAGCAGGTAAATTTTCCTGATCTAAGCCTTTGGATTGAGATACCAGAAAGTCTGATGCCAACTTAGCTAATATATGACTCTTCATTAGAATGTGAAAGCTGTATTTGATACTGCCATAAAAGTTGTGCTTCAACCTCCAAGGCGGAAGGAAATGGCACGAAAGAGAAGACAGAGAAGCTCTGGCTGTTCCATCGTGTGAGTACCATTGCATCCTTTTCTGTTGTTTGTTTCCCTGGAATTAACGTGTGTCAGTCTGGTTTTTCATCAATCTCGATAAAGAATGAGAAAATCAGGTTACATGAATTGGTATTGGAGCATCCTAGCTCAAATGACAGCTATAAGAAACATATAGAAAACAAATAAATTCTAAAGAAAGAGCCTTGAGCTATGCTTCTTGTTTTGGTTCAGTTTTTGAAAATGCCAAATTGTATGATGTAGAAATAGTTAATCAACACATAGAAAACTCTAGTAGACTGCTTGAAAGAATTCTATACTCTACTATTATGATCAGAAAAGATCGAAATTGTTAAAAAGATCAGATGGAATGTGGAATGTGTTTTCCGTCATGGTATGAACTTTTAAGGAGTCAGATTAGATTCGAAAGCATTTAGTATTTGTTTTTCTTCTAAAATCTTTTTTTTTTTTTTTTATGGGATTGGAAATTTATTCGATCGAGTGCCAATGTTCAGGTTATATTATACGACTACATAATCCTAATCTTGAAGTTTCACTTTGAACAGCAGGGGGATTGTATGTGGAGGATGTGCTGCTGCCTAAGAAAAAGATATGGGGCAGAATCTCTTGAACCCATCAACGACAAACGTTACTAATAGATGGTGCTTTTTGCAAGTGGTTTGGGAGCTCAATGAGAGGGCACATTCCCCAGATGGCTCACGGTTCTATAATCGTGTAGGTGTTGTGTGGTCGTGGTAGTATTGAAGTGTAGTAGTGCTAAACTAAAAGATGAGGGTTATTTATTTATTTATTTTTTTCCTACAATGTTGTTGTTGTTGTTGACCATAGAGAAACGTCGAAGGGATGGAGGGAATTATTCATTCTCTCTCGACCAAGTACTGTGAATTACTACTACTATGTTGTTTCGCGTTCCTTGGTATTGTGAAAACTCAGAAACCTCGTTAATGATTCTGTTCTTTCGTTTTGTCTTTGTTGTCTCCCTTTCTTGAGCTCAGATGCAGCTCCGGTGCATATGACGACTTCTGCTCAGATAAAGAATAATCTGCAGAACAGTTTCTATGCATTTATGATTTATCTATGCGGGAATTAAAGGGGAGCACTCGGCCAGAGGAGAGGGGAGGGGGGCACTGCGCTGTTGAATATGGTAAAATTTCTGTGGACCTCAACTGAAGCCCAATTAAAGCAAATGCTCTTTTTATGGGGAGCCAAATTGAGAGTTATAAATCCATGTAGAAGCACATTTGCGATTCTGAACTACTGTGAGGGGAAAATTGAAATTAACCCGAGTAGAGTTACTAGAGTACTCGGTAGGGGTGCAAGTTTGGGATGGACTGGGATTCCAGGCGGTTTTGGTCATTATCAACTGCGCGTAACTTTCTTTGTACATCGCGTAACTTTTTTTTCACAGGATGTATTTTCACAACAGATAGTGGTGGGTCCCACACTTGGCGCGAAAATCGAGTTACATGGTGTAATCTCAGCCGCACAAAATTTTGAGGGCAAATCTTGGCCCTTAACCGTGCAGGACGGTCATACTGATGACCGTCCCTGCCCCAAATCCGTTTGGGATCTAGTTCCTACCTTGCCTTCTACTCGGTTCGAGCTTGTGGATAATTCGGTCAAAATTTGATTCGAACTTGGCATTGATCGAATTCAAGTTGAGTTCAAACTATTTGACAAAGAGTGTGTTTGGATTGTAAATTATTTGAGATATTTTTACTGTAACATTTTTTGTGATGTTATATATGTGAAATAAAAAGATAATTGAAAAGATAAAAAGATATATTGAAAATTGTAATGGTGATGTAAACAAATATATTTGGACAAATAATCTCATATAATCGAGTTGAGATCGAATAAAGAAAACATCGAAACTCGAGTATTCATCAAACTTTTATTGAGTAGTGCATTTATAATATAATATAATTTTATTATTATAATATTATGAAATTTACTTGAAAATCAAGCGTGAAAACTTGATAGAACTCAATACTTGATTTGGTCAAAGTTCGAGTCAAGAAAACAACGATACTCATCGAGTCTTTATTGAGTAGTATATTTATAATATAATTTTAATTATTTATTATTGGGCTATCCAAGTTGGTTTGAGAAAAAAAATTATAATATGAAATTTACTTGAAAATCAAGCTCAAAAACTCAATTGATTTCAATTAAGCTCAATTTCGTCAAAGTTCGAGTTCAAATTCGAGTAAGATAAATAAAGTTGAGTCGAGTTCAAATTTGAACTCAACTTTAAAGAATTCAAGCATTTTTCAGTCGAGCAGGGTGAGTAGTTGCATTAATCGACCTCTGCTCGACTCAGATAGCTGCTTTACATCGAGTATTATTCTTTCCCATTTCCACCACTACCATTTGTGAAAATCACGTGCATTCCGTCAAGATCACGTGACATCTCTCGCCATCATCTTCTTCCCCAGGAAAAAATTAAAAGCCGGGGAGAGAGAGAGACTCCATATATTTCCACCCCTCGAAAAAGAAAAGAAGCGCCTACAGCATTCCATTTGGCTCCAATTTCAACCTCCAAAATCCAAAGCCCCGACCCATCATCGCCATTCGCCCAGATGGACCTTCCTCCATCCAAGAGCTGGAGCATCCACACTCGCAGAGAAATCATTTCAAAGTATCAGATCCTAGACCACGTGGGCTCAGGCGCCTACTCCGACGTCTACCGAGCCCGCCGCCTCTCCGACAACCTCACTGTCGCCCTTAAGGAAGTCCACGACTACCAGTCCGCTTTCCGGGAGATCGAGGCCCTGCAGACGCTTCAGAATTGCCCCAACGTCGTCGTTCTGCATGAGCACTTCTGGGGCGAGGACGAAGACGCCGTGCTGGTGCTCGAGTATTTGCCCACTGATTTGTCCGACGTCATAAGAGAGGCCAAAAAGGGTGAGTGGAAGGATCAAGGGTTGAGAACCGGGGAAATCAAGAGGTGGATGGTTCAGATACTTTGTGGGGTGGACGCTTGTCATCGGAATTCAATCGTGCATAGAGACTTAAAACCCACTAATTTGTTGATTTCGGCTGATGGGGTCCTTAAGTTAGCTGATTTTGGACAGGTAAACGGTCGTTTTTCCTTGCATATTTGACATTGTGTTATGATCATGTGTGTTTAGTCTACAAGTATTTAGTATACAGTACAGGAGCATATGATCATAAGTAGCGTTGTAATTCTACCCACATTCAGTAGTAGTAAAAATGGAAATTGGGAGGCATTTGGCATTTCTTTACTTTAACCTGTAATTCTAGCACAAGATTGAGCCTTGGAAGCTAAATAATAGTTGGTGATTTTAATTCTATACTAACTCAGAATATTCTGAAAACAACCATAAAATAAGGAATCAAATATTCCGTCAATATGAACGTTCAAGCCAGTAGTCTATGCATGTATACGAGCCTTTGTAATATTCCATCAATATGAACGTTTAAGTGCTTCTAGTCACTCATATTCCTTGTTCTTTTTTGCAGGCTAGGATACTTCTTGCCCCTGGATATTTTGCTATTGGCGAGAATTCTCAATCTCATGAGCAAAGATCTCCAAACGATGCAATTGTAGCTAATCCACCTGAAACCAATCCCTCTACAGATAATGCTGATGATGAAGGTCAAGTGATTCAAGCAGAACCTCCAAGGAAAGAAGAAGTTAGAGGTCTATCAGACGAGCTCAGGGAGGGAGATTTCTTGGATGAAGGTGATAAAGAAAGCAATATTCCTGACGGAGATGTTTCCTGTCTTGCTACTTGTACAGCAAGTGACATGGAAGAAGATCCTTTCAAGAATTATGCATATGAGGCTGAAGAGGATGAAAATGAGGGGTTAGGCCCTCTTACATCATGTGTGGGAACTCGTTGGTTTAGGGCCCCTGAGCTTCTATATGGCTCTACAACCTATGGAACAGAGATTGACTTGTGGTCATTGGGCTGCATATTTGCAGAGCTTTTGAGTCTGGAGCCACTTTTTCCTGGAACTTCGGATATTGATCAGCTGGGTAGAATTATCAGTGTTTTGGGAAACTTATCAGAAGAAGTTTGGCCTGGTTGTCAAGAACTTCCTGATTACAAAACAATTTCATTTGGTAAAGTAGAAAATCCAATTGGCTTAGAATCATGTCTACCTAATCGATCTGCTGATGAAATTCTACTGGTCAAGAAGCTGCTCTGTTTTCATCCTGCAAATAGAGCAACAGCAATGGAATTGCTCCAAGATAAGTACTTGACTGAAGAACCATTACCAGTCCCTATATCCGAGCTGAGGATTCCTTCTAAACACAGTGATCAAGATGAGGGTTCCCCTGGTGAGTGGGGTGATTATGGGGCCTTTGACTCAGATTCTGACTTTGATGATTTTGGTCCAGTGGATGTGACAAAAACTAATGAGGGTTTTTCAATTCGGTTTTCTTGAAGTTTATGGAAGTTCGCCAATCTGCCTGGTAACATGGTTAGAGCTGTTTGTCTGCGTTTGTGAAATATGGGGTAAAGCAGTAACATCTTGCGACTCATTCCCTGATGTCTTTAATTCAGTATAGCGTTTACTAAAATACACTGTAAATGCACCAGATTATGGTCGGAACGTAACCATGTTGAGATTGCCATAACGAAAGGAGAAAATTTGGCAGGGTTGTGGATTGTGCTGCCAGGCAACTAGGTAAAACAGGGAGAAGCTCAGTTGCTTCATGGCTTAGATTTTGAACATGGTCTCCTCGAAGGGTCTATATAAACGAGTAATATTTATTTTCTGGTCTCCATCTTATCCTTCTCCCCTCCCTCTTGTTTCTACATATTTTTGGCATTGCATTTCTTCTGCTTAAGCAGCGTCAGAAGGAAATCATACCTGTTTCTGTTGAAGCCTCTTGTAAGACAAATTTTTGCAAGTGTTGCAAAGTATTGATGAAACAGAATTAAGCAGCGGCTCTCATTATGCTATTGAGCAGCAACAGCTCTTACCATGCCATTGAGCGGCAGCAGAAAGATGAAGCACATGTTTGCGCTATAGTAGTTTGAAAAGTGACGAAGCACATTTTTGCTTTAACGCATCCTATGATTATCACTGGACACGTTTCAGAATCTGTGAGTTCAGCCAATGCAGCTGCTGGTTCATGCTTGAGTTGGTTTGGATCAGAATTTTAATTTGAGAATTACAAGTTGACATTATCACAGAAGAACAGATTTTGTTATCCATTGGAGACTCTTGAGCCTCAGGTTCTGTTTTGATGCTTCACAATAAATGGCTACAATGGGAGTTGGACCTCAGGAGATGCCGACCCCATCCCCATCCCAACATATGGGGCAGGAACAACGGGTCATGGGCGTAACAAGTTCCCATCGCCACAAATGGGGTGGGACATGGGAGGAGGCCGCCTCTACCTCTACCCCATTCCCGCTTGCGTTCAAGGACCGCTTACAGCCTGTACATTGTAAAATGACCACTCTCTAAATTCGTGCAACTGCCAAGGCAACAATGCTTTACTCAATGAAATTTCATACAACTGCGGTTTGTGTACGTGCGGAAATCTGGAGCTAATATTAGGATTTCCAGGCATCTGTTCCCTCTTTTTTTTTTTTTTTTTCTTTTGCAGTTCAAGCAACTTTCAAGTTCAAAGTATGCCTCCATTATTACATTTGTCCATAACATCAAACATACACTATAGTTATAATTCTATAGACCAACAAAATTCCGGCCTAAATAGTGCTAAAATTCCGCAAGCTTTCAGAGTACCAGCAGCTGGCCAATTGGGACCCTATTACACATGAATAACCATGAACCAAGAAATTATCAACCCCCACCCAGAAAGAATAGGAGCCAAACTTCCAGCAGCAGATCCCTGGCAGATTTTACTAGGACCAACAAACCACAGGTCTACGAAATTCCAGCCACCTTGAACAAGGTTGTCACTGATCTGTTTATTAACATCAAAGGAGGAAGTCAACATTATTCTGCCAGTTTAAATTGGATTCACTGGTAAACTCATGATTAAAAGAAAAGGTACCATTGTGGAAGAAGAGCTATCTCAATTTCTTGAAGCGATTTGCCTTTGGTTTCCATAACATTCCTCTTCACAAAAACCACCGCCATCAGGCAGAAAGTACCAAAAATGGAGTATAATAGCTGCGGTCCGATTTGCTCAAGCAGCGGCAAGAACATCAAGCCAACAAAGAAATTTAACACCTAAACAAAAAGCAACATCACATCATATAGCAAAAAACTCCTACAATTTCATTTATTATATTTTGAATTTTCATTAATCAACATAAAAGAAAGATTCATAGGGCAGGCCTAACATAAAATTGCCAATGATATGCCAGGCACATTAGCCTTGATAGCTCCTTATTTGGAGGTCCCAATTTTCAAATACAGGCATGCATAATAATGAAAGAGTAGTAAACTAGAAAAATTATTACCCAGTGGACTGACATACAAAATGCCATAGCTTTTGCCCTAATTCTGCTTGGTAATATTTCTGGGAGGAGAAGACTTGGAACTGGACCAGCTCCAGTGGCAAATGTCAAGACAAACCTGCACAAACAAGTCACAAAGTACTATTTCATCCTCTCTGCTGCCATCCTGATCAAATGTACTATTGATGCACTAAATCATTTAATTTCCAGAATTCTTTGCCGCCAAGTAAACCCCATAACAGCTCAAAAGCTGCTTGTGTGCATGGGCATGGCAATGTGAGAAAAAGAACCAGGACGGCAAACCCCAGCCTAGAGACAAAAGATAATAAATCCATTTCTCTACAGGTCAAATCTCAAGCAAGGGCATAAATCCCCCAAATAAACTGTAAAGTTTGAAATTAAGTGTCATTTGATAACTCCACTCTATATAGCAAGTCATCCATTAATCAAATGTTTCTCTCAGAATTTTCTTCTCAGCAGATACGTTCAGCAAAACAGGAATTGTCTTCTCGAATGCAAGTGCATATTATACTTACATCAACATGCTTCCAATAGACAAATAAAAGCTTCCAGAGGTTGATCCAGGCAAACTTGCAGCAAAAACTTGAAGAGCCATTGCTGCCGCCTGAACACGGCAGTTGAAGAGAATGATATTAGAAACAGAATCAAGGAGAAAATATATAACCTCAAAAGTCAAAAGCATCAAAAGTCAAAAGCTAAATGAATTAAGGCAAATTATAGGTTCACAGTTCTGCAAATAATTATTGTAAGCATGACAAATAAAGTGGGAATCAGATTTATATAATTGGCAGGGACTTCTATTTCAACAGCAATTTACTTAAAACGCTACTAGAATGATGTAGTTCAAGCTGTGGAAAAAGAATGGGGTAATTATGGAATTTTGGTACCCAACTATGATTTTCAAGCAGACAAACATAATACATTACTTCTTATTATTAAGATCTAGGGATTCATAGAGATCATGAATCAATTACGTATCAGCTTAGGAATTTCGTGACTCTCATAAAGGAAGTTGATGTGAACCTAAATCATATTACAAACAAATGATGTGCTTCCCAGGTTGCAAGGTGAACTAAACTTTCAAGTGCCCAAGCAAGTGCTTTACCATGCCAAAGAAGCTCCAAAGGAGAAGGATTCTCCTTCCCAGTTTGTCCATCAGTATAAGTGCAATAATGGCACCTGAAGAAAACAAAATATTCAGCTCAATCAACGAAATGGTATGTAAGTAATGAGAGTAAGATACCAGCTAGACATTGGATAATTAACAAATAAACATCTGTAGGAAGAGAGAGCCAGATGCTGAAAAATGAACGTATACCTGTTAAATTTGCAATTCCTACAAGAACATTTGCCAGGTTCGACGATACTCCAGCACGTCTAAATACAGTTGAAGAGAAATAAAACACAGCATTTATTCCAGATAGCTGTTGTAAAGCATATAGGGCTGATCCAATAAAAACAACTGCAAAAGGAATGAATAAATGACAAAGCACTTAATAAAGAAGAAACTAATTAATAAGAACTACAAAAGTTTTCACCAGACCAAGAAATCAACAAAGAAGCACAGATCTAACAGATACATTTTCAAAAGGCTAAGATTAAACAACTTTAACACGCAAACTAAAAGTGATACATTTGAGACATTGTATCTACCTCTGGAATGTCGACCGAGCATTAATTCGCTGAGATTTACACTATCAGCTTCATCACCTCTGTCTATCTTAGCCAATTCTGTAATTGCAGTTTTGACATGTGGAACTCCAAAAATCCTCCCAAATTCAGCTTCAGCTTCAGCAATTCGTCCTTGCTATGTCAATCAAGGGAAGAGATAAGCAACTAACAACAGAAAATGCAGTAGCAGTTTGTTCAATGTGATAAAGCAACATGATGATATCTTGTCAGGTTACACACTTCCAGTTGGAAACCACAGCAAATGATAGCAATAGTACAACTAAAAGGTGATAACTGTCAGAATTTATTCTTCCCAGCATCTGGCATATTACCAAAAAAAAGTTTTAAGTAACTAATCCAACCAATTATTAAGTCATATGCTTTTGGGGCCTTACCACACAAATCTAAATATCTGATCTGTTATCAACTCTTTTCAGAGAAATGTTCTCCATTAAATTACAACTTATCATACATTTTCTACTGACAAGATTCCATTCTGTCAAAAATCTTGTCCAAGTTAACCATCATCCATGAGTAACTATCACATAAACCAAGCTTATGCAGAATTAATCGGATAATATTGATCAAACACTAGTTGCCACAAAATCAACATCATGTTACTGAGAAGGATTAAATTAGGTACATGTGAATATAATTCACCATATGATTGTAAGTGGTAAGTAAACTAATCAAACAATGACCTAAAATGGACAGAAAATTGAAAGCATATGGTTTTTTAACTTTAGGAACTTAAAAATTAAAGACTGCAATCAATAGATATAGAGGCAAGAAGCAAAATAAGGTGACTAATGAAGACAATAATATCCTTCCACAAACCAGATTTCTTTTGTCCCAAAGTAATACAATTCCCTGTTTCATTCATGAAACGCACGTTATATGCTTACATTAACTCTCTAGAGACTTGTAATCTTCCGGACAAAAATTAGGAGGGAGAGGATATCTCAAGGAATAAAATAAATGAATGGTAAACAGTGATAATGAATCTAGAAAGTACACCTTATAAAGCCAATGGGGAGATTCAACACAAAACACCATGGCAAGGGCAAGAAGAGCAGCTGGTATTGTAGATATCCAGAAACAATACCGCCACCTGAGCACATATATTACAATAGCATAGATGAGACAGCAAACCGAGAACAAAGAGGTTCTTAAAAACATTGCACTACTCATTAAATGTCCTTACCAGCCAACGATACTCTTGACAGGAATTCCAACTAAAAGAGATGCCATCAATCCAAAACACAGAACTATTTGTATAAAGCTTCCATAAGTACCCCGTACATGAGCAGGAGAAACCTACTTCAGAAAATAAAATTAAGTACAAGAAAAGCTAATAGATAGGCATTCTGGTTTAGAAAGCAAAAACCATGAAAGAAATTATGTTAAAAACTAATATTTCCTATACCTCTGTCACGTAAAGAGATGCAACAGGTGGACCAACACCAAGTCCTATTCCAACTAAAAATCTTCCTAGAAGCATACCCACCAGTGTCCTAGTTGTCGCCCTGGAAATGCATGTATTAGTACCTTTTGTCAAGTCAAAAGCAAGATATCCTCAAGGAAGCCACCCAATCCAAATTGGAAGCTGCAAATAGGATTGGTCGATGCATAACTAACCATGAGAAAGTGACAATCTGATTTCCAACAAATTGAAAGGAAAAGTTCTTTAGAAATCTATCCCTTTTTTCTAATGAAAAGGTAGCCAAATTTTCCTATATGTCAAACCAAAAAAAAAAAAAAAAAGTAGGCAGTTTCTAATCTTCTCTCTTTCAGATGGCCATTCCATTTACTGAACATCACCAAATTGAAATAGCTAAGTGTCATAAGAGCGTTTCCAGAGGATAAAGGAGTAAAGCAACAAGAGTAGGCATCTGCATGAGAATCACAGAATAGAAAAGAAAAGACAGAAGCATGGCCAAGTATATCCCTAGAAAAGCAATGCAAGAGCTAAGATCTGATATACAAATGGCTCAATATTTCATTGGTCATCCATAAAATCCATAAGAAAGATGCATAAAATAGATAGTTGAATGCTTCTATTTGACTGCTAATAGGGACCATGTATCAGGAAAAGTTTAGAATTTAATGCAAATGCACCATGTGGAAACAAGACTACGCCTGCAAACTAATCCAGATAATAAAACTCAGTTGAGGAATTTATCTTAGAAAATGCAAACGCAGTGCATTGACATCTGGTCAATAATATCTGATTGTAAGGTCTCAAGCATGCAAGTTTGTCTGCATTGGCGAGTAAGCCCCATTGCATTTTGACCAAAACCATAAATAGCAAGTGTCATAGGACAAACTTATTCGATTGAAAATGAGATTCAATCAGAATATATGGTAGGAAAATTTTGACTCAACTAAAAATGGAATTTGCCAGCAACAGCCATACTTGTTCAGTAAAAAATTGGGCCGCACTAAAAGGGCAGGCATTGTCAAAAGAAAATATAAGTGCATAATATAGAGGAATAAACAGAGCAAATAATCTTGATAAAGGGAAAGCAACCAGTATTTAGATTCTAAGGTATCACAAGAGACCTTTAACGAAAAATAACTAAGCACAAGAACTTTAGTACTTACGATAGAGCGGAACCGACTATCATGGGCAATGCACACAACTGAAATGCCCTTCGACGCCCCACTCCATCAGCAATCCAGCCACTGGCAAGAGATCCAAGAAAAGCACCAGCCAGGCATGTACTTACAACAAGACCTTCATATTCAAAGTACAAACAGGATGAAAACCAAGATGCTGCATCCATTTTCAATTTAAAACCAATATTGTAGAAAACTTTCTGGTACAATGAAATGTATTTTACCTTCCTCTAATGTGTTTCCATTGAAACCAAGATCCGAAGCAATGCTTTCGAGCGGTTCATTAACTACTCTGTGAATATAGAAGTTCTTAATCAAACGTAAAAATAAATGTATGTATTTGAAAGGAAAAAAGAAAACTTGAGATAAAAACCAACCCAAGATGGTAGCCAAACAAGAACGAGACAATTGTTGCCACAAGAACATGTGGGAAAGAAAGCTTCCAGGAGGGAGTTGAAGTCTCTTGTTCCATACCATTCTCCAGAAGGGCTACAGGATTTACAAGAAGTCAGATCAAATTCCTTACAAACAGAGGATAAGTAACTTGGTGTATATCCAAGAAGTCAGGTCTCTTTCTTTTTCTTCCTCCTCATTTTGTTTTCTATTTTTTTGTTGGATGATGTTTTAGCAAGAATGTGTACGCCATGCTAGACGTTCTGCTGGATTTAAAAGCAAAGGTCACTGCTAGCACAGAGTAGGAACAGTGTGTTATGTGTCCAGAACAAGAGCTCAGTAAGCACACAGCACATATGTGACTAATATATGCACAACGTTTGTAAATAAGCCATCAGGTTCCATAAAAAAGTAGGCAACTATAACAAAACTCTCGATCAAGGAAGAGAGAGACACACACGCACAAACTTACCAGAATTGTCATCTATGTCAAAGGAATCCATGTTATCTGTCGATGTTCCACGCTTGTACATCGAGGAACCATGCAAGCGCCCTAGCATACCACGACTCTGCCCGTCTTGTCCTGCCTCAAAATCACCTTATTTCATCCGCGGTGAAACCCAACTCCTAAAATCCAACTTCCAACATCATTACCAGTCCATCTTAGTTGAGGCATTAATATCCGTATAATAGTACCGTTTGCCATTGCTAATGAGTTGCGGCAACGATAATCAACACACCAAAGTAAAGTACACAACTAAACTAACTACATTGACGCCTAGAACGGTAGAACCCCATTAGGGAGTTCTTTTTCTTTTTCTTTTTTTTTTTGGTTTTGGGGGGGGGGGGGGGGGGGGGGGTGGGTTTGTTAAGAAATCGGGATTCCAAGGAATGTGATGAAAAAAACCAGTTTCACCATATCACCTGAATAATTCTTTCACTCTATTTTCTATTTTGAGGGAAAAAGGAACAATTTTTCCTTAGTTCGTGCAGATTTATAAGCTAAAATATGCCAAAGCTTCAAGTCAATAATTATTAAGTACACTTTTTTCTCGGAAATCTTGAACAGCTAACAGTAGCCACTAGAACAATCTTAGAGCTAGATTTCAGATGCCAATTAGATCACTTTGCACAAACTCAAAAGTACTGCTGAAATCTTAACTAGTACTATCTTAAGAACGTTAAGAAAAATCATCAGACTAACAAATTTCATCACCCTGCAAAATCGCACTTTGGACGATGCATGATCTCAGACATAAGCACCCTTTCTACTTTTTCAAGTGTAAAAGATACAGTTTCAATTTCTGAGGAACCCTTTTTTTCTTTCAAGAAACTGATGTGAATCTGATTTACCTTTTCGATCGTTCAGTTAAATCGGTCCAAAATCCTTCCCCAGTAGTATTATCTGCATAAAACCATGCCTTTACACCAAGTGAACCGTCCGGGAAGCTCTATGATGCACACCTCTAATGTGTGTTTGGTGTGAGTTTTGGGTCGGGTGGGGGAGCCTTAACTGTTTTTTCCACCAACTCTCCGTTATAAGATCAGCATGTGACCTAAAGTGAAGAGACCTATTGCCTAAAGGTGTACTTCAATTTTCATTTTGTCATCGTCAGAATTCAGCAAAATGGGAAAATCCCACCTCCGCTTAATCTCTTTTGTATTCTAGCTAGCGCATGTAGCAGTAATTCTTTTGCTGGACCAAACCCCGTGCGTATAAACCGCAACCCTTTTCTTTTCTGTGACTTCTGTAGATTCACTTTACCCGAGTGACTGTGGTGGCTCTTTCGTATTGGTTTGGTCTTGGAGTGAGAGGCTGCCGTGACTGTGAAGAATAAAAAATGATTAAGTGATCTAATTAAATAAAGTGCGCGAACATGTTTGTCGTTAAGGTTCAGGTGGGCCTTCTATTGTAAGCTTTTGCTTTCCCAAGGTACTCTCATTGCAGTACGCGGAAGTCCCCAGTCCCACGTGTCGGCGAGGAGAGAAGTCTGGAAGGGAGTAGAGCTGTTCCTTTGGCAAGGGTGATATGTCATTCAAGTTATGTTCGACGGCTGATTACCATGCAAGGTGTCCGGTTGGAGGTGCAACCCTGAGACTTTTGATTGCAGTGGATCGAAACTCTTGTAGTTGAAAGAATTGGTAACGTGTACGATGGAAAGACTACTGTCACGGAAAGAAGCGACAGAAAAATGGGGCCAGGCGTCCCCTCTGTGGACTTTGGCTTCCATCCCGTTCTCTCTCTGCGGTGACTGCTCCGCAACTTTCATTCATTGCTCCGTCCTTAGCCCCTCTAGGGGCCACACTTGCGGGGTGATTTAATCGAGCGTGCAAATTTAAAACATCGGGTCTGCTTGTTATTTTAATATACGTGGAGCTTACGATAACATTCTTCAAAAATAATTTTAAAAATATCTAATTTATATAGCGTTAAATACATTTAATTAGAGATAATTTCTATCACGACTGACTATCATCAATATCACCACCTTCACCGTCCCCTCTTCATCTCTCATCTCCCTCCTTTCGTTCCGGCTTTCCTCCTCCTTTCTTTTCCTCCCCTCCATCCCCGTCCCTCCGCCAAACCTCCCCTCCGTTCCCTCCCCCACCAAACCTCCCCTCCCTTTTCCCCTTCTAAACGCAACCTTTGGTCATAATCAAAGATTCTTCATCCGATCATTTTCTAATCACGGCCTTCCAGTCGCAACCAAATTTGAGAATGAAAAAGGATGAAGGGGGAAAGGGATGAGGAAGGGGAAGGGAGAGAGGATGGTGACAATGATAGTGGCAACGGCGATGGTGGTGGAGATGGGCGGTAGTAGCATATAGTGTTATTTTTATATTTTAAAAATATCTCAACACGTTTCATACATAAAAACACTTAATTTAGTAGCATAATACATTTGAATTATAAAAGAAAATAAACCGTAAGAGTAATTAATGGTAGTGTTTAAAATTGATATAAACTGGAGTATATCAATACCAAACCAACTTGCCTAGCTTTAGGCGAATTGACGACCTAATAACAATAGTCATATTAGAGGTGGCAATTTGGATTGAAATCCATTTATCCATTCATATAATTCATAATTAAATAGATTTGGATTATTCATTTATAGTATTGGTTTTAAATGGTTGATCAAAGTAAAACCATTAAATTAAATGGATTTATATGGATTATCCATAAAAACCATATATATCCATTTACTTAAAAACCAAATAAAATTGAAGTTTTGGTGGATAGAGAATTGGGGATCAACTGTGACCGGATTGAGGTGGGTGAGATGCTCCAAGTTGCTCTACTTTGCACTCAATACCTCCCCGCCCACCGGCCTAAGATGTCGGATGTGGATCGAAAGCTTGAAGGAGAGGGCCTAGCAGAAAAATGGGCAGCCTCCCATAATTATACAAATCAAGGCACAAACCTTCCCACCCTCAAGGCTGTTTTGTGTTTTACCATGTATGTATATATCGTTTCAGTCAGAGATACTGATTGCTCCAATGAGTAAATAATATTTAAATGGATTATAAATGGATAATTGGTTTTTATTTAATCCATTTAGATCCATCTATTTAAATCCATTTATTAAATGGATCTAAATGGATTGGATAAATTTCATCCACCATCCATTAAGTCAAAACCAATTATGAACCATTTATCCGTATTGCCACCTCTAAGTCATATCATACTAGTATCTTGCCCCGTGCCTTAGTACATTCTTTTTTATTGTGTATTTGTGTAAACATTAATAATTTAAATAAAAAATTAACAACGATCCCACAAATTTTTTATATTAATTTTAGCAAATTGATGTATCCTAAATGCTAACTATCATACTAATTCTTAGAAACTTCCTTACATACATTTACTATAATATAATAGAATTCATCAAATATTGTAACATATGTCAAAAATCGATATATATTCTCTTTTTTATATATAGATATTCTTTTAGATAATCAAAAATTTTATAGTCACTATAAATCTATAACTACATATTCATACTTAATTAAAAGTACAAAAGATCTAGTAATTTATTTTCTTAATCAATAAATATTCAATTTTCAGCAATATTGATAAATCTATTAGTGTAACAGTTAATTTTTTTTTTTTGTAGACTAAGTTAATTCATCTGGATAAAAATTTTGTACCAAATTATAAAAAAATTTGATTTTTTGTTAAAAGAAAAGGAACCATAAGAGCAAATAACTAAATCTATTAAAAAAGATAAAGTTGTTTGAGGAGAAAAAAAAACTATAAGGAAAATTAATTATAAAAAAAAAGGTGGATGCAAATATGGGCGAAACCTAAGTATCCAAATAATCAATTAATTCTTTTCAATTAGTCATGCCACCTAGAAGAAAGAATATGAATAATTAAAATGACAACTTTCATACATATATTACATACATACATATATATATGTATAGTGGTAAGATTATGGAAATCCAAAAAAATTTACATAAATGCCCATTAATTCATGTTTAATAAATATATGTAACTTTTCATGCACTTGGATAAATATTTTCACACAAGAAATCCTTTGTTTCTATTTTATTTTTTTTAACTTCTAATTTTTTAGTGGCTATTGTTGGTGGCGCTTGCTGCAACCATTACCATCTCCCACTTTCCTACAGTATTCTAAGTTCTAACGACTTTAACACGTGTATGAAAGTGGTGGCAATAACCAACTTCTAGGGGATACTAAGGGTTTTTGGTGACAGCATGATATAGTACAAAACGTCTGTTATTATAACAAATGTAAATATTAATATAGTGAATGTAGATACTAACATAACATGATGATAAAATATAACAAAATTTTGAGCATAAATTTCAATGAGAGCTAAAAATTATTGTACATATATTTTTACCTATTATTGTGTTGGCATCTACTTATATTATTTTAATTCATACATTTATTTTTGCAGTACTTACACCATATCCCATCGTCACTGCCAGTGACAGCAGATACCCCTCGGTTTTGTGAGGGGCAAACATTTTACACTGCAAAATTTAAAAATACACTAAAATATATGTCCTACTAGAGATATGTTTTTTTATTGTCAAAACGTTAGCTTTATATATATATCCGTAAACTTTACAGTATTTGGACAAGGGTCCAATCAAACGGACAAACTGTCCCACAAGATCACTGATGCCTAGCATCTAAGATTGGGATTCACCCATTATTCGTCTACCCAGATGTTTAGAGCATAAATGCTCAACTTAATACATTCTAATTTCCTAGAGTTGGCAAAAAAGATGGAGCACTGATGAAACAAAGTACAGATTGATCTAATGTCCTCTATTAATGTAGCCATCTGCTGATTGTTGAGCCTTGATTCCTTTATGGCATCTACCAGCTTGCGGTTGTCCAGTTCCATTCTGATGTTCCTCCAGCCTTGGCTTCCAGCTTTCAGTAGAGCTTAGCCTAACTGCAACAGCCTGGTCTTGTAAAGTGTCGCCTGATGAACATTCTCTGAGTGCCCAAATTGCTTGCAATCTTCCCATGTTGTCTGTTGCTGAGATTCCGATCCCTACTGCTGCTTGTCCTTTGTCCAGACTGGTGTGGATCTTTAATATCAATCCAGAATGGCTCTCATTTTGATTCCTACTAGAGATATGTACCACCTTCAAACTCTGCATGGGAGGTTAGTGCAATTTCGAAAAGTAGAAGTGAGGACTCCGTGAATTGGTAAATGTTAGGGGAGGTTTGTGCAACTTACCCGTACCCTAAAGTATTTTCAATTTGGCGTGTTACTCCAGAACCTAATATTCATACATAAATTTACGGCTTGCTAAATTTAGACGGGCCAAAAATATTCACACAAAATTCACGGCAAAAAAAATAAAGACACACACCGAACGGTGTTTCTGCGGGTAATATTCGAGAGAGAGAAATATAGAGCAGAGCGACGGAAAGACGGAAGCAGCAGCGATGGGGTCACGTGAGAAGGACCATTCGACGCCGCATCAACCTCTGCTGAGCAGCCTTGTGGTTCGGCCAACTGACAGCGGAGGTGGCGCCGGAGGCGGCGGTGGAGGGGCTGGAGCCACAGGTGCTGGTGGAGCAGGCAGCGACTACGAGCCTGGGGAAGTTCGTCGCGATGCGCCACCTCCTTACTCCCGCTCCGATCGCTTCGCTGACGACCATGGTTTGTCTTTATAATTTCCGTTTTGGCTCGAATTCGCTGTTACTTTCAATTGTGTAAATTTTAAACCCTAGACCAGTCGTGAGTGCAGATATTGATAAATTTGAGATACTGTTTGTTAAGTGTTTATCCGGCTGTCTTTTTTTTTTTTCCCTATAGCTAATTGAATTGGATTGTTAAAATTTTGAAGCTGATTTAGAGCTAGTAGCAATTAGTTCTTTATTATGCTTCAATGACGTCGGATGCATTCGGAGTTTTTTAACATGCTAATTGTTGTTATACCATTCCCTTAAGGGTTTGCCTTTGTCAAGTTCGAGATGGGTGATTTACGGATAAGAGATGCGATAGAACATAAATCTATCCTTTATGGATTAATCTAAAAAAACCCAAAGTTTCCGAGTAAATTATGTAATATCAAAGTGGCATGTTATGTGTGTTTAGTTTTGCTGAAATGGATTTTGTTAGTATTGCATGTTTTCTGGTGTTTTTTGTATTTTGGAACATTTGATGGTGTTCTGTTTTTCTTGCTTTATTTTTTGCAATTACTTCTCTCTTATTCTGGTAGGAAAAACTCTCATCTCGAATCTGCTATATTATAAAAGGGAATGCGTGATGGTTTTTCCTCACCTTCTTGGAGATTTGTACATGTTCATGGGCATGCATTTGTTGGTTTTTGATAAGCTACCTGTTATAATAAGGAGAATAAAATAAGTTATGATGAGAAACTGAATTTGGTGCAGAAGTCTAGACTGTTGCTTCTCCTGGTAGTGGAACATTCACAATATAGTTCGCATTTTTCTACTTATACTTTTTGCTATATTGTAGTTTTATTTTTAAAGGACATCTTGGTTCTGTTGCAATTTCTATGTAACAAGCTGGGATGTCTTTAAAAAAAAAAAAAAAAAAAAAAACTTTCAGCCTTCTGTGTGCTTTCTTTGCATTTATATCTTTTGTGCTTTGCTATGAGCTATGCATCTAAGTGAACTATTGCTGTAATGAGGACTCTGCTTCTTCTGAAAATATTTTGTAATATTGATGCTAGCATTTCTAGTTGAGTAATTAATATTTTCTTTCCTGATAGTAGAAAAGTGGGTATACACACAAATCTTTGTTAATCAGTATGGTCAGTCATTCTACTAAGCAATATGTCCTATATATAAACGTACTGGAAATACCTAGGCAAGTCTTCACCCATCATTACGCTTCGTTATATTGTGTCTCGAGCACAACAACTTTTCGAGTCTTGGATAATGAATGAAGTATGGTGTTGTGTTTTACAGCTTTGAATGTTGCCTGGTGCAAGTACTTGGAACTTGAGAAGGCACGTCCATGTGACTGCTGATACTGGAATATAGTCTGGGTATTGGTTATTTTGGGGTTTCATAATATGTACAAGGAAAACAAACAGGGTATGACTATATTGCCGGCTAAAGTAGGTGAGGTTATTGTGCTTGGATGTGGGTTTGAGGGTTTATTCTTCTAAAATTGGTTTGCTGCTATGTAGATTATCAGATTAAAGTTTCTTATAGAAGAGTTTGATATGGTTGGCAAATTGGTCAAAGACGACGCTTATGTACAACCATCATGCAGTATTCATACTGGAAAATGCTTGTGGTGGCATTCATAGTTCCAATTAACAGTTTGTTGACTTATGTAAGACTAATTGTGAAGTCAACAGATATTAAGTACTCTATTAAGAAACACATTATTAGTGGTAACATATGCAATTTCATTGGTTCCAGTATTGTGAGCTGAGCGGGTTGATTGGTGACATTCTGTTTTCATTTCTTCTTGGTGCCTTAAATTTGTTGAGAGGCCTGCCTAGGATTGCCAGAAGACTCGTATGGGTATTATTACATCGTGAGAGCGAATGGTTTACTTCTGGTTTATATAGATTTGATGGCTGTTGAATGACAGTTTGAGGTCAAAGACATATTGAAACATACGGGTTCTGCATTTTGTTTGATATTTGCTCCAATTGGTGAAGTGCAGAAGAAGGTCACGTGTCATGAATCATTTGCTCTCTTGTTTCTGCTGGGTATTGTTGTGGTTTGACTTATTGGGTTGAATTCTATATGAAAATAGCTGGCTGGTATCAAAAGGAATTCAGACAAATGGATACTGGTCTATTATTTTAGTTATTCATCTTCTCTCTAGACCCTTTGGCTTTTTGTTTCTTGTTCTTCATGTGAGCTGGTGGGTTTTGCTGATTCATTTTGGTGGTGCTTTTGAACATGGATTTTGGGTATTCTCTTAGTAATCTTCTGCGCTGGTTCCGTACATGTGGGACTTTCCGTACATGTAGGTGACTGGTAAGTATTTGGTTGAGCATGGACTTTTTCTGGTGGGACCAGTTTAGGGGAAGATTAGTTTAATCAGTTTACAAGGTTGAGGTGTGGAATGGGCTGTTTGATTCAGTTGTTATAACTGGTAATGTTGGGTATGTACCAGTGCAGTAACATCAAAGGCTGTCTGTGGCTGACCATCTAACTCATATCTAGGTTAGCCTTTTAGTTTTGCTATTGTTTCAGAAGAGGATGCCTGAGTGACGGTAATGTGTTTTTGGGTTTAATTGAATTTTTTGTCGGCATTTCAAAGTCACAAAATCTGGTTTTGTTAGGATATTTACTTGGTATCTCACTTAGGTAACTGGGTGTTTCTTATCTTGGGGTTCACTGGCTTCTTTCAGGCTATAGAATGCGTGCAGGTTCTGTTTCTCCAGTGCGTCATAGACCAGACAGTCGCTACAGTCCTGAATTTGATCACTCAGGTGTTCCTCCTCGCAGCCGAGGTTATGGTAGTGGGCGAGATCATGGTAGATATCGAGACTACTCACCATCGTATGGTCGCGGAAGGGATGGTTCTAGGTTCAATGGAAGAGGTTTTGATGGGCCTGGATATGGTCCAGGTCCCTTTAGAGGTGAAGTTGTGCCCAGAAATAATCCAAATGTTCGCCCAAGAGAAGGAGATTGGTATTGCTCTGAGTAAGTTCCTGTTGACTCTCCACCTTGTTTATTCTTGCACACCATTCTTTCTGTATTACTTCCAAAATTTTAAAAAGGTGTTGTCTAGCACAGAAATTAGTAAGTAATGCATATTTAAGGGCATTTCTGGATGTGATCATTCTATTTTGCATTTTGCAGGCATGCAGACAAACTTCTTATCCATTTTACTTTTGTCTCCTCTCTCACTTGGTCTTGTCAATGTTGCAGATGTAACAACCTGAACTTTGCGAGGAGGGAGGTGTGTAACAACTGCAAGAGGCCGCGGTATGCTCCTGCTAGGAGTCCTCCTCGGAGGGGTTATCCTGCTCCGCCACTTCCCCCTCGACGCTTTCCTGGTCCTCCATCTGATCGTTCTCCAGGAAGGATGATGAATGGCTATCGGTCACCTCCTCGTGGTTGGGCTAGAGATGAGCCTAGAGATTTCAGAGCTGGTGGACCTCCTTATCCTAGACATGAAGGCAGATTTCCTGATCCTATGTTTCGCAGAGATAGACCAGATTATGCAGAAGATGATTATCGTGAGAGAAATAGGTTTGATAGACCCATACCACTGGACTGGGCACACAGAGATCGTGCAAGGGATAACCTCTTCAATGAGAGGAAAGGATACGAGAGACGACCACCATCTCCTCTGCCAACAGCACTTCCTCCACGTGGCCAGTGGGGTCGTGATGCTAGGGAGAGAAGTCGTTCTCCACTTAGAGGCGGTGCACTACCTAAAGATTATCGTCGAGATATGTACTTAGAGCGAGGTCGAGATGATCGGCGTGGTATGGGGCGTGATGGATATTAGCACGTTAGCTCTTCTTGGTGTTATTGATACTTCAGGTTAAACAGATGTAATTTACTACTATCTGGTTAAGTAGAGGCAATAGCTTTGCGCTTGGAATTTTAGTACTTTTTCATGGTTTTTGATGTAATTAGGCCTAGATTTTTCTCCCGGCGACCTTCAGCTACTTTGTGTTGGTAATGGGTGTTTGGCGTGTCTGCCAGCACTTTGCTTTCTACAGTGTTCGTCCAAGACCAAGTGGTCTTCTCTTACTACTCTCTAGTTTTTAGCAGTCTGCCATTTTGGAATTAGAAGCCACAGGCTGGTACTTGTATTGAGCAGAGGACGGGCAGGGGCAACTTCTAGCTGCTCCATCTCTGAGTAACTTGCGGATCAGGCAGCTGATACCGTCTGTTATCCCTGGCCATTACTGAAGTGGGTTATTATTTCATCGCCGATATTGCGGTACCTTAGGAAGAAAAAAAGATCGTTTTTGGTTTCAGCGCGCGACTTTTCTTATAATCTGTGACCGGCGTGTTAAGTAGCCCGAGGAAGGGTGCCGTCTGCTAACCTTTTTTTTTTTTTTTTTTTTGGTTCTGGGTCTCTCTCTCTCAATGTTTTTTATCCAGATGAAAATTGAAGCCCATCCACATTATTATTTTCGGGTTTCCTAATTACTAATTAGTATCATTTTCGGGAATGATATGATTGCTCTGATTGTGAAAAATTGACTTTGGGTCGGCAGTTGCTGCTCCCTTTCGGCTTTCAGCGACCGCAATCAATCTCGTCGGTGAATGATCACTGATACGATCGCACCTCGCATTCCTTCATGGAAGATCTTAGCCGTTGATCGAATAGCTCCAGTTTTTACCTCAGCAAGTCAACTACGTCGCTGACTCCTTAGCGCCATCAAAATATTTTTCTAGTACCATTTCTTTATTAATTTCCTTCCAACGAAGGAAGCGGAATCTCACGAAGACGAAGGGCTCCACTCGCACTAACAATGATTGTCTGTTCTCGTTGTTCCAAACACCTGACCGTCCTCCCAATCGCACGTCTGAAGATGACAGCTAAAAAGATTAACGTGGTTATGTCGAGTGACGTGGCACGAAATTAAGTGCGGTCGACTTAGAACTTTTCTGGACTAGCGAGCATCGGATAACGCTACTCGCGTTGTCGCCCAATATTCCTTGAAGTCCTAATCGTACGTCCACGCAACAACCACAAATGCTTCTATGAATTTGGTCCGTCAGATCAATATACTGATCCTTGGCCGTCGGATCGGATTACCCCCGTAAATCTAACCATTCAATAATTACAAAATCAAATTTCAAAACTAAGAGGGAGCGACACAACAAGAAGACCACAAAGCCAAAGCCTTTTCTCTCTTCTTCTTCTTCTTCTTCTGAAATCCCCCGCCCCCCATCCCATCCCCGACTCGTCTTCCTTTATCCCTCCTCCTATACATACACTTGTATATACCTGTATCCACACGCGTATGAAGCTCCTGCTGCCGTTAATTCTTGTTAATTTTGCGCCTATTTTCTGGAGGCGACATCTTGGTGAATTCTTGATTGATTTGAATCTGAGCTGAGTAATGGCAGGGTTTGCAATTCCAAGTTTTGAATTTTTTGTGATTTCTAATTTGTGAAGTGATCAATTTTGGCGAGATTTTGTCAATTTCCATTGAAGATTATTTTGTTAGTTTTTTGCGCTCTTGGTTATTTAGCAAGGAATTACGGAAATTGGCAGCCTCAATTTTTCTTTCTCCTTTTCTTTTTGCGTTTTGGGTTTTGTTATCGTTAATTCAAATGGAGCAAAGCGAGGGAGGGGATTTCCCTCCAAAAAATGCTCAATCGGAGACTACTGGTCAGCAGCAGCTGCCGCCGCAAGTGGGGACTGATATTCCGGCGAAGAAGCTAGCCAGGCAGCTCGATTTTACGGGGTATACTGGCGTTTCATCAGCCGCGGCTTCTTCTGCTACATCAACGGCGGCTTTGAGGGAGCATACTCAGCAAACTCAGCCGCCGCAGGTGGCCGTTAGGCCGAGCCTGCCGCAGCCCCAGCTCCAGCAGCCAGTTCCAAGGCCGACTCAGCCGCCGAAGTCTCAGCTGCAGCCACAGCCTCAGCCACCGATACCTTTGATGTCCATGCAGCAACCTCCTGTGCCACCTGCTGTACATCCTCAGATGAGGCCTATGTAGTTCCCTGAATCCCTTTTTTGGCTTTTTTCATTTTAAATTTAAAAGTTTTGAACTTTTGCTTGAAGTTTCTATTCTGGGCGTTATATACAATTTATAGGGCAAGAATTTGACCTTTGTTAATATAAATTGCCCTTTTGCTTGGTGCCAATTAGAGGCAAGCATTGGCTCATCCTCAGAGGAAGTGATTGTATGTCTCATTTCATAAATTATAAAGAAGATTTCCATTTTTGAATTAAATCTATCAAGTGAAAGTCGTAATGAAGAATTTGGACGTAGGCCAAGAGTTAAACATTATCTTTTTGAAAAAATAGATGGAAAGATAAGCGCTTTCTCATTTGGGTATTTGATTGCTGAGACAAATTTGAATTTTGTGCGCACTTGCAGCATTTAGACCATGATATTTTGAGCACTTTGTGAAAATATTGAGTTCTATTCCACGAGCATAAGCTATAAAAGTGTAAAATGCCTTGCGACCAACCCAATGGAAAAATTGGGTTTTGGGCTCTTTCTATGCTTGTCTTCACTTTTGTATTAATATCAGTATACACTTACCTTTCATTCTGTTATCTATTCCTGTATGAAGGGAAACGTCCATGGATGTGTAAAATGAATGAACTTGCCATGCCTTGTGTCTGAACCCCTTGATTCTTAATTACCTGGTTGTTACAGAGTGTCTGGTATTTTCAGTTATGCACTGGAATTTCTGCTTTATATCAGATACAAACTTATTAGAACATTCTGCATATGCTTAAAGTTTCTCTAGTTGGTATAGGAGAATAAACTACTTTTCCTCTTTTTCAGGAAACCTGAATCACCAAGACCACGGCCAAGATCGAATGCAGGTGACGCTAAAGATGGTACCCCCAAGAAACAAAAACAATGTAATTGCAAACACTCGCGATGTTTGAAATTGTAAGTCTCTGTTGCTGTATTTATGCCCTTCTGATGTATTCGAACACTTACCAAATTATTGATTTTTTAAGGATTCTCTATCATCTTGAAGTTTCAACAAATTTCCTTTGATATTTATTACAACTAGGTGTAGTGTTGGGAGCTTGGGTTGACAATTTGGAATGCTATATTGACTTTACTAAGACTAATACTTGTCCAACTTGGGGTGACTACGAGGAAGTAACCATTGCAAAATTCATAGGACCGAGTAGCCAGTCCTCTTTTCATAAGTGTATTTGGTTGTGGTTTTCCACAATTCAGTTGAGGTGGATTTACATTTGTGTTTTTGTGACGTTACATCTAAAGCTTTAGCTTAATTTGTTTTCTCCTGGAACTGCTTGGAGACTATTTGCCTTGGCCCATAATTTGCACCATTCCTGAAGATACAAGTAAAAGGAAGAACATGTCATCATCTTTTACAAGTCATGACAACGTGGAGTTATGCCCTTGAAAATAGACTACCCTATTTTTTCATATTTATCTTTGAGGGTTTGTTCTTATCATTCAAATCAAAGAACACGATATTTAGAATAATAGGGATATCAAAATTTCAGGAAAAGGAATTGTTGGATTTGAAATTCATTAATCTTTTCGAAGACAAGATCTTTTATACAATTGAAGTTTCAAAGTTCTGGAAGAAAGAATTACAATAATTAAGATTCAGATTTAACTTCCTTTGCCTTCAAAGTTCAATTGAGAAAATTACCATGACTGTCACTTCAATATGGTTTCGTGTTTAGGACCAAAACACATAGAGCTTTATGCCATTATGACAGCTGGTCTGGGTTTTTTAATGCACATGAGGGACATTATTGGCATAGTTAATGAGTAATCTAAGGAACTTGAGTTACTTGTGATCAGTAAGTTCTGGTACAAGATTGTAATTGAACTAGAAACTCAAATTGCTTTTGCTTTGTACTATTGTAACAATGGAAACTTGACACTGCTGAAGTTCAGAAGGCAAATTGTGAATATTGTTCTTAAATGTTTCACCTTTAGTATAGCACGCATTTAATGACAACAAAGTGTCATCTAGTTGGATTTATATTATTTCTATGATTCTTACAATCCTTGTGTAATAAGCCTTGCAGTTACAAAATTCTTCCGAAACATCCACTGTAGTTGTACCATAGTTAGTCAATTAAAGAAATAAGTTGATTCTTAAAGCTCAGGATACATTATATCCCGCCCACACTTTTGGTCTCCTTCTTGGATCACTGTTTTTCAGTGGCTTTTGCTATAGATACCCATATGAATCATATGACAATTTATTCAGCTTATTGCTTCCTCTTGATGGTGCCTGTTTCTTCAATTTGTTGATCAGGTACTGTGAGTGCTTTGCATCTGGAATATACTGTGATGGCTGCAACTGTGTAAATTGTTTTAATAACGTTGAAAATGAAGCTGCCAGGCGAGAAGCAGTTGAAAATACTTTGGAGCGTAATCCAAATGCTTTTAGACCAAAAATCGCTAGCAGTCCACATGGTATTCGGGATAGTAGGGTATGCTCTTTCTTTCCAAGATGCATTCTTAAATTTGGACTATATCTTGTGGCTGATGTCTTGAAGTATTGGTGCTGTAAAGTATGTATTCTCTAGTAGATTTTGCTTGGGTAAAATGTTTTGCTAATTAAATTGAAAAGTTGTGGGCAGTTTTAATTTTCTAGGGAGTCATTAACCTGCTGCAGTAATTGTACATAAAGCATTACTTCCATATGAATGCGTAGTTATTAAATGAAGTAAAATACTTCCCTCTTCATTTTTCATTTTTTTTGCAATTCTAACATTTTTTTTAGCATAATGCACGCATGAAATGCTTATCACAACTATGGGTACTTCGGTTGGGATTTAAATTTGGTTTATCAAATAGAAGATGTTTGACACTTCCTCCAGCACTAAAGGAAAGAGATCTGCATAAATGTTGTTATTTGGCTGGGAGATATGCATACTGCAAATGCTTCTCAGATTTTTCCTGTTGCTTGTGTTAGTTGCATAAAAGTTGAGATTTTCAATGTTCTTTGAGTATTGTCTGGTGTTTGAGGTTTGAATTAATTTCATTTCCCAGATGTGTATGTATGCTGTTCCTGTTATTGCAAATGCATTGATTCATGGAGGAAAATCTTTTGGGCCTCAGAGAAACATTAAATGCCTCCATTGCTATTTGTTAATCTTGCCAATTTAGGATTTCTTTCTTGGCCGTTGCACGAAACTACTTTTGTTGTCCAAATGACCAAATTCTTGAATGCTTCAAGTGTTCCAATGGTCTTGCATAAATAAAACTTACAGTGATAACAGTTGATTCAGCAGTCACTTATCACAAATTTTTAGTTGCTATTTTGTGATATAAGCTATCAATGAAGAGATAGTCAAATTGGTGATAAAACTTGCATGAAGTAAGCAAAAGGAGCAACCATTACTATGCCATCCTTGTTTTCCATTGTCGACATTTCTAGCGGCACAAAACACATTATTGCAAAATGAAATAGACAAGAACATCCCTATGTATGTCTATTGGGCATCTATCTCGTTATCTTGATAAACATCATCAAAAACTGCTGTATGAATTTTTGTCGTCGGCTTTAATTTAGTTGCAAGCACATGCCTTGTGTTTTTTCCCCAGTTTTGAAGGTTCTTTGATATTTGATTATCACGTTATAATTTATCTGACAGATTCTTTATATTGTTTAAATGTCAGTGTGTTACACGGTAAGAGTGGATTTAGAATTTAGACAAAAATTCAATACTTTGGCCACCAAAAGAACAATTGTGCTCTTCTCATTCTTAAACATAACCGATATTCATTCATAGCAAAATCATGAACATTATAAAATTTGCTTGTTTTTGGCTGCCTTTAACAAGGTATACACTGATTTATAAATGCAGGAAGAACCTGGGGAAGGTTTAGTAATCGGAAAGCATAATAAAGGTTGTCACTGCAAGAAATCAGGATGCCTTAAGAAGTACTGTGAGTGTTTTCAAGCGAACATTCTTTGCTCGGAAAACTGTAAATGTATGGACTGCAAAAATTTTGAAGGAAGTGAAGAGAGGCAAGCTCTTTTCCATGGAGATCATGCCAATAATATTGCATACATCCAGCAGGCTGCAAATGCAGCTATCACTGGTGCAATTGGGTCCTCTGGTTATGGATCTCCTCCAGTGAACAAAAAAAGAAAAGGCCAGGAGCTTTTCTTTGCGTCAACGGTTAAAGATCCTCTTAACAGGCTGGGACAGTTCCAGCAGGCAAGAATTTCATTGTGTTCTGCAGCATATGTTTAACTAGTTGATGCAATGTCACTTATTAATCCTTCTTGATATTGGTTCCAGTCAACTAACATATGAATAGAAATTTATCAATTGGGTTGAATAACTCAATATCCATAGTTGCAAATTAGCATTGGCTTCCTTTCTTGATGCTGAGTAAGACTTCTTCTCATGTACTTGCAGGCAAATCACATGAAGACTACTGTACCCTCTTCGACGCTATCTTCAATTCCTGGTGCTCGTTTAGGTAATCCTGCTGGAATGGGCCCTTCAAAATTTACATACAGGTACAGCTAATGCCCAAAAGAAATTTAATCTATATGTATGGTTGGTTGGAAGTCTAACTGGTGTTCCCTTTGAAGGTCTCTCTTAGCTGACATTATACAACCTCAAGATTTGAAGGAACTTTGCTCAGTTTTGGTTGTGTACTCAGCAGAAGCAGCGAAGATGCTTGCAGGTAAATGTAGAGTTAAAGTTGCTAAGATTTATTTGGGCTAACCGCAGTAAAATTTTTATCATCATTGATCTTGGCCTTGTCTAACCCAATTTTATGAAAAGGTTCATGTCTGCTATTTCATTAGACAGATTTCCAACAATATGCAGTTTTCATCATTCTCTTGCAGCATTTTTGCTATCACTTTTGGTTAATTTAATTTTCTCTTTTGGAAGAATATTGTTAAAATTGATATTATATTTCTGATAAATATAGAACTTTTCCTATTTAGATCAAATTACTAATAAAAAAAAGTTATCAAGTCATTTTCTTTTAGAACTTTCTGCCTATATATGGTGGAAAACCTTCAATTTTGGCCAAATAGCTTATCATATTATTGGAGAAGGGCCTTCTCTGTATCCATGTCCAATGACTAGAAGCCTATAGAGTATCAGTTCTCAGACAAATTAGAAATCTTATATCTGCAATAGTAACCTAGAATCCTAGGTAGTATAACTTTAAGAGGAGGAATTGCATTGGAGCTGTCCAAGTTAAGATGATATAAAGAAGGTTATTTAGGTCAGACTGGGTCTTGATAATTCATGGACAACTTCTCTAGGTGCTTCTTGTTTTATAAGCTTTGCCGTTATATTCCAAATTAAATGTCTGGTTCAAATGTGGTGCCAATAATTTCTTTTCTTAGTGGGTTGAGTTCTTTTTTTTTTTCTTTTGGTTTTGTTTAGTTGGTGGACTAATGGTGCTATCCAGTTTCATGTTTTCCTTATTATAAAAGTTTAGCAAAGATGGTGTCTTGAAGGCGAGTTGCAATGATGGCTTCATCTGGTGGTTATACTTTAACAGCTTTTGCTTTTGAGCTGAATGTCACCAAAGCTAGAGTTAAGTGGAACTAAATTACTCAGATTTGCTTGTTAAAGTGGGTTTAGTTTCTATTATTAGGGTCATGAACTTGTAACCCTACTAAGCATGTATTCTTCTGTGGCCTGTATTTTGGGCATGAAGCAAATACAGTTCATTGGCAAGGACCATGATGTCTGAATGTTGTAACTTGTCAGAAGTTGTAAATTTGTCACAACATTTTCTGGGTGACCTTTCTGCTGTTCCACCTTAATGGGGTAAGTAATCCTGCTGGCTGGGAACTAGAGAATTCAACTCTTTCATGGTTAATAACACTTAATTACTGCAGTTACTTGTTGCTAATCATTTGAAGCTTCTGAAGAGAGATTCTTAGCTTGCCAAAGTTGTGCCAACAAATTATAATCTCTCCCCTTCCCTGCTTAAGGGGGCAAGAGAGAGAGTTGTGCTGACAAATTATAGTCTATCAGTGGCAAATTGAAATGATGATAGTTAGTTTAAGATTCCTATGAAGGCAAGGCAACATATTAACAAATCAATGATTTGTTCTGGCACATCAGTTCCTAAATTTCCAGTACATTTCTACGTGTTTGTCTTGGCTCTAGAAACATATAGCATCCAATTTCTTGCTGATTTATATGCAGCGGGCTGTACCATTTGGTGAGTTTATAAATAATTGATTGTTTTTCCCTTTGGCAAAACTAATCTTCCGTGTCATCTTAATTAATCCAGATGAAAGAAATGCAACAGAAAGGTCGTCACAAGAACATAGAGAAAGTCACCTTGCTTCGACTCAAGACCAATCACAAAACCAAAAGGATTTGAGTGTTGCCGAGAAAGCTAGATTAGCTGATTCTTTTGATGGAAACTCCTCTGAGAAAATTGGCCCTGATGAATCTGTTTCCGATGGTGCTGATGTTTCAAAAAGTAGACCGATGTCTCCGGGAACATTGGCACTGATGTGTGACGAACAAGATGCCATGTTTACTACAGCTGCTTCGCCGAGTGATTTGACGGGCCAGAGTAACATGTCCTGTCAGTTGCCTCATGGGCAAGGACTAACTGAAGCCTATGCAGAACAAGAGAGAATTGTTTTGACAAAGTTTCGTGATTGTCTTAACAAGCTTGTCACTTTAGGAGAAATTAAAGGCAAGTTAATATTTCTATTCTCTCTCTTAGCTTTAAGAAAGATTTTATTTTCTAAAATACAAGCATACTTAATGAATCCAAATTGCCTTAGACCAATAAAACAGTGTAGACATGGCAATCTATCACTGGACCCTAGGTGCCCAGCTGAGTACTCCTGAAACAATAATATTATGTCCTGCAATCCCATACTTTTTTGGCTGCGACCAGTGAGAAGGCAAATTATTGATAGTTTACAGTAGACAAACATTCACCTGATCTGTACCCAGTTGGGATGCATGATTTGTCTCCTCCTGAAGTGCTTTCTGTTCCGTTTAACTACCTAGAATTTTGTTAACAAGACATAAATCTAATGTTCATAGTAAGACTTGAATGGGTTCCAGCCAAATCTCAACAATCTCAAGGTTGGCCCTTGAGCTAACTAGGGAAATTTTGCATAGTTCCATCTTTACCATCTCTATATTGTACTTGGTTAAAATTAAATTTCTCAATCCACAAAGGGCTCTTCTACTAAGTGGGAGAACTTATGAATTGGTTGTAATGATATATAGGAATGGGGTTTAGTTGAAAATTTGAATTTTTGTGCTTGAACTCGACTCGAGCTTTGATTGGGAAAAATAGGCCACTTGAGATTGAATTGACCTGGGTCAACTCGACTCAGTTATCCGGCAAGCTGCATTTAACTTATTACTTAATTGCACACAGCACTCATTTAAAATAAGATACTGTGTGTGCGTGCACACCCATGCTATAATACTGTAGTAGCATATATTGTTGAAATTGTGGATGCCTAATTAAGCTCTGGTACATTTGACTTGTTTCTAGTCAAGTAGGTTGTCTTGGTAGTCTTATTTCATTGTTTCTTGTGTAGATTAATTTGGAGGCTATGATAAAACGGTACCAAATTTATTTGTAGGATTTAAGGTTGCCATGGCTGATGTAAAATCAGCAGATATGTGTGAGCTTCTATATTTATCCATAATTGTTAGGAAACTTGTTTCCTTTGCTATCTGGAATGGATTTTAATGGTGTCTTGTGCTCTCATATGTGCTAACAGCAGTGAAATACACAATATTTTTCCCACGGAGGTGAAATATCTGTCTGGCTCAATATCTGTTTTTTTTTTTTTTTTGTTTTCAGAGACAAAGTGCTCGTCATTCGCAAGAAGTGAATCAAGTAATCATAGAGACCTAGTCAGCAACGGGAGTGCCAGTGTCAGAAATGAAACATGGAATCAGCACGAACCGTTGAGCAATGGCATCCCCAAGTCTACCATTCCTCCCCCACCAAGGACACCCCAAATTGTTACTTCTGCAGGTACTGCTACTAGTGACCTACTTCCGAAAATTCCATCCTCCGTTGAAAATGGGGATGTAAAACCAAAACCTGAAAAAGCACTGTAAAAAGAATTAGAACAGGAAATTTGCCCATAGTTATGCTGCCATATCTGTAATTTTATACCGTCAATTTATTCGGCTTTCCGCTGATGCCGCAGCAAAATCGTTTTAGGGAGACCATTAGTAAAACTGACCAGAGTCGTACATTTTTTATTAACTCAATGAAAATTTTCACCTTAGTTTCAAGTTTTGAATGAGTAATTGAAGAGTGAAGTATTTGCTTACTTGGAGAATTAAAAAAAAAAAAAAAGTAAAAAGAGTGAAGCATTTTCTATTAGTGACGTCTTGCATGGACGGTCAGCATCATTCCATTAAAACCATAATTTTGCTTATTTCGTATTTGTTAATAAATAAAAGCTACTTACTCTCTAGGTAATCATGAGATCTCAATTTTTTTTTTTTTAATCCTTTTCTCTTGGCACGTTCGAGTCTCTCTTTAGACCTCCAAAAAAAAAAAAATTCTGTGATCAAAGCAAATTAAAATCACCACTTGTGAACTTTTATTGTTTTCTGTAAGCAGTTGCTAAAGGTTGTAACATTAGTCACCAATCACCACATCTAACTATGGTAGTCGTCACGGTTTTCCTGTTCCATGCTTTCCGTTGTTGGTTTCAAGTGAAAAGGAAACCAAACTTATTTCAGAAGAATGATGATTTTTTTTTTTTGGGAATTACACCCGAGAATGTAGAGAGCATGAAAAATAAATAGACAGTAGACAGCAATATTTGTTTGTGACATAAATAGATAATTTTTTCAGAGAGATGCAACATCGCTGAAAAGGTTAACGAACTTTATAGTTCACGACTTAAAAATCAACAGGTTCGGGTCTGATCCGAATCTAGGACTCTACAGACTACAGTATACTCTAACCTGTATTGAAGATAGAGGCTCTGCTTTTGATCCGGGGGTTAATAAGGCCACCACCCAAAAGTTGGGATTTAGCCTTACCTTGTCAAAATTTTCACCTGGAATGCAACTTATAGATCCAATGACATGAAGAAAAAGTGCACTCATCAATAAATTAAAACCCAATAAAAATGATTCACCCTAAGAACCACTACACAAGAGGCCAATTGCTCTGGATCAAGTTGTATCGCGCAGTGTAAACACTAAAAAAAAGTGTACACACTAAAAACAACAAATGTAGAAACTTATAGATCCGATTGTGCTACTAGTGACAACCATCTAGGAACCCATATCCCCATTCCTCGTAATTTCTCCACCTTCCCTTCACATTGGGAACTTTGTTCCCATTTGGCCGCCAAACAGTGCTTATTTTCTGCAACTCTTTACATGCTAAAGCTTTGGCGTCTGCAGATACACTTTGCCTAGAGGCGTGACTTTGAAGCTGAAGACGTTGAGGTCGGTGCACTCTGCAACAGAACAGAGAACACTAATCAGGCCTCATATACAAGTTTAACCACAAACAAGGGCAAAGAAATTTCAGGACTAAGATATAGTGCAGTTTCTTTTCCCAAGTGTCGCGCCCCATTTTTAAAAAAATGGCGCGACACAAAACACACGAATTATATAATTTGGAACGAAACACGTTACAGCTACACATCTCCCTCAGTAAATTTCGTTGATATCTCCATGGACCTGTCTTAAAGGATAAAATTTTTGCTGTGAATTTTGTAATAACTTTGACTTGAAAGAGTAGCAAAGCTGGAGTGGTCAATTTGAGGGGAGTATGGAGATTTTAAGATCCAGGTTAATAGTACGGAGATAATAGGACTATGACTAAAATGTTTTCCTTCACGTATACATACATCCTATTCATCAAAACTCATCTGACCATGCAGTGAAATCGTCAAATGCAGGATCATATGACCACCAAATCATACAAATGAAATTAATGCAATAAGTCCAAAATGAACGAGAATTTTTACCAGTGGTATTCCTCTCAATGCTCTTTCTTCCAAAAACCTTGATGGCTTATAGAAGTTACCATAAGCTTCTGACCATTTTTTGAGCTTTTTATATATGTAGTCAGCCCCAATTGTATCCGCCCAGAATACAATACCACCACTGAAATTTAAAAGAAGAAGAAGAAGAAGACAAAGAAAGTAAGTTTAATGTCCTCGAATATGTCTACTCTGATTTTTCTCTAAAAATGAACAGTAATATACACATTTATTTGAATACCATATTAAGGAGAAAAATGGATAATACTGCAGACAATGCATAAAGCTTGAAGGTAACAAAAATGTACGCTGCACACTATCTACCTTCAGGGATACTAGTGAAGCGGTTCAATTAAGAGTAAGCTAGGGTGACAAGTGTTCCCCCGATGTATCTGAGGATTGTTTATAAATGGAGAAGGGGTGAGACAGCAGCTGGTAGAGCATGAACGTGTTAAGGTAGCCTCTCTTGCAGGGATAATATAGCAAAGAACTGACAATCAGAACTCCAAGGGAGGCTGTACATACATGGCAAGTTCTTAGAAAGGTAGAGGTAATGGGTACTAAGTGCCATGGATAAATGGCAGGAAATGCAAGGCATCAACCAAAAGGAGCTCCATTCCTGTGCTACATACTGCTAGCAACTCCAGGAAACTCTGTACATGATGGCTATGGCTACATGCATACATGGCTATATAAGTCATTTATGCTTTACCAGCAAGCTCGAAGAAGGATAGAAAAGAATTTTTTAGATGTTCCAGGAACTTCTTCAGCATTCTGCAGTGTCTATAAAGGTAAAATGGATGATTATAGAGGAAAACACTGGGACTCCAGAGGAAAGGGATGATGGCAGCAGGAGAATGCTGGATAGAGGTTGGGGTGTTTGTGAGAAGCAAGAATCATTTCCACACTAGTCCCAATGGCTGAGAGATCCAGGCTCAGCTGGATCTCAATAATGGAAAGTTGCAGAGAGAATGAACAACATTCTTTATGTTCAGCAGATCTATCCAGCTCAACATAGTTAAAATGACAAACTGAAGAGAGCGAGTATAAAAGCATAGAAGCATGGTTTGTTTGATAACGGTTTCCTTTAATTTGTGAGTGAAAGGGTTGCAGCATCTCAAGGTACTCCATATGTTTTGGCCTCAATTAAAGATACAATTTGGTTTTAAGCTAAAATATTGTCATGTAATCACTCACCGGTAAGTGGGGAAACTCATTCCAAGAACAGATGCAACGTCTAGGTCTGATGCTCGTATCACAATTCCTTCATCCAGCACACGGCATGACTCGTTTACCACGGGAAAGAGAATCATCTCAACAACTTCTTGGTCAGTGACAGATATAGGCTGCCAGTAGTTTCCAGCATAAAAGTTAAATCAAAAAGGCCAACTATACAGAACGTGAAAAAAGAATGCAGGATCTAACTGCAGAAGAGGAGGCTAAATTATGTCTGTCATATCTCAAGATACTACGATATAGGTTTTTATAGTGAGGAAATACCTTTCCTCCAGGCATCACATTGGCAAGCTTCCTAGATTCGTCAATAATTGGTAGAACTGATGGATCAGGTTTTGCCTTGCTTCCCTTTTGATATATATAGTACCCTTTCCCATTACTTTTACCTGCAACACCATTAAATTGGATGAGAACAGAAGAGCAAAAAAGTTCCAATATTCGCTATACACCTAGCAAAAATAAAACTTCTTACCATTTCGCCCATTTTTTATTAGAAAATCTACTAGAGAAGATTCAAATGTGCGACCAGCAAAAGCAGATGCAAATATTTCCTTAACAGCAACAGCAACCCCATATCCAGCTACATCCTGAAGCCTGCACATGCAACAATCTCATTCATCTCGAAGCTGATGGTGTTTATCATTTATCATATGGAATTAAAACCAGCAGCATGGTGTACAACAGGCTGATGGAATGCTGACCCAGCTTAACACCAATACATTAATAAGCCTGAAGCTACAGAAATAATCTAATATATCAACCTCAAACCTTCAAAATGCAAATACATGTCCAAGTGCAAATAAACCACTTAATTCCCTCCCATTTATTTTCCTTTTACAGTCACCGTTCCCAAAATAAAGCATGCAGATGCAGAACTTATCTCCATGAAGCAATGAAATAAATCATCAAACTCCAGATTCCCAAAAGGATCTATTGGATCCATTAGCTTGATGTCTACACATAAAAGGGATGCTTGACAATGAAACATGCCTAGTTGCATACCATTTTTAATTACATCCTAAAACATGAAAGAGAGAAACATTACTGGAATGGTCCCATAGGCAAACCGAAGTTGCTAATCAGCTGGTCAATTCTGAATGGATCAACGCCCAAATGAAGCAAAAAATGTGCACCCTGGTTGTATGGGAAGAAGGCTCTATTGACAGCAAAGCCGGTACAGTTTCCCACCACAACAGGTACTTTTTTGATAATCTTTCCAACTGTCATAAGGTCCAGAATTACTTGGGCAGAAGTCTTTTCAGTCCGCACAATCTCCAACAAAGGCATCACATGTGCAGGACTGTTTCACATCAACATCAACTTAGCAAATTGGAATATAAGCCTTTTTCAGCAAGAGTGGTTGTCAATGTAAATAATAAATAGCATTTACAAGGGACATCGACAGAAAAAGCAACTATCAGAAGCAGTAAGAGTAGTGAACAAATGAGCCACTTTTTGAGTATTAAAATCTGCTCCCCGAGATCCTACAATATTTTGCTCTTTTCTTTTCTTCTGTTGGTTCTTAAATGTCAGATTCCTGTAATTCTAGCTATTTTTTTTGGGGGGGGGGGGGGGGGTGGTTGGGGAATCTAAGGGAACTACTTGACTTTTGTTACATTTGCAAGGAAAGATTCTCATACCATCTTTTCAAAAGGGGCTGGACAATACAAACACCATCGTCATAGTTTGTTTTGGCACAAAAATAAATCTGTTGCAATGTCTAATTTTCTCGTCTATACTCTTTGTTCCCAATGCATGATCCAGAAGGAAGAAATTCTCTCATTATCAAAAATCATAATCATCAGCATGATATGAACGCAATGACATTATTAAGCAGCTAAGTGCAGCACCAAAAATATTCTTTGCACTACTGTGTTCATCTACCTACTTGCCTCAGATAAGCTTTGGGGTAGAACTGTAAATCGTGTATAGCTAGAAGATCAAGGGTCAATTTTAGATAGGCCTAATGCTTGGGAGTTCACTTCCTTTTCTTTTTGCAGCATTAAAGAGTGTAAAATATAAGCAAGATCATTTGAATCCATTATGGAGAATCTAAAAGGCTAATTTCATTTTAGTGTATCAACATCAAAGCTCCAATTGTTATATTTACCTATGTGGTTGATATGTCTCTTCTGGAAGAAACATGAAATTTGGTACATGGACTCAACAACCATGTTGCCAGTACTGAAGTTAATCGATTTGAGAAATAAAAAATTTTAAATTACACCTTACTCTGCATTTTAGAATCAAAATGCCTATAACATTCAAATTTATTTAAATAGAAAAGCTGTAAACTTTAACCTGAAAAAATGGGCTCCCACAATTCTATCTTGAGATTTGGTCCCTTCCCCTATTATGTTTAGATCGATGGTAGATGTGTTGGTTGCCAAAATGCAATGTGGAGGGCAGATCTTCTCAAGTTCACCAAATATTTTTTGTTTTAAGGATATATTCTCAACAACAGCCTGCAATTTGGATGTATTTGTATCAAATAACTACATTTCATGGACATTGCACAGTTCTAAGACCTTTCTTACATTAGGAGAAACAAGTTAATCAAAAAATACTTTCAAAATAAAAAAAAATTCCAATTAGCAAACCACTTAGTACTCTATAGCTGAATGCCCTGCATCAAAGTTTTAATCCCGTAAAGCTAAATAAGAAAGTTTAAGTCTACTTTCAAAAAAAAAAAAAGACATGTTTGAGCCCATACCTCAATCACCATGTCCACATCCTTGAATTCTGAGTAATCTACTACACCTTTAAGCAGTGAAAGGGCTTTCTGTGCTTTATCATCTGTTAACTTTTTTCTAGACACCAAGCCCCAGACATTTGCTGCATTACAAGACTTATGTAAGACTGATGATATAACCATGCCTGATACAGCACTACAATTTACATTGTAGCCCAAAAGCCCAGGTATGGTAATTCCTGGTATATAGTTCAACCTCTCCCTTACTTTCTTCTTTTCTTTTTCCTAATAGTAATTGTCTATGCATCAGTTCATTAGACAAACAGATGCAATAACCAATAAAAATGCAAACAGCAATTACCTTCAATTGCTTTTATTCCTTTGAGGAGATATTCAGAGTTTATTTCCTTGAGAACAACATAAATGTTGCTCAAGATAAGTGCAGTAGCTATGCCAGAACCCATAAGACCACCACCAATGACAGCAACCTTTTTTACTGGCCTTGGTTTGAGCCCAACATCAGTAACATTAGGTACCTGCCATTTGTTAAAGACAGAAATCATCATCTACGAAAAGGACTGGACCTGGTAGATCTTCGTTTAGTCGAGCTGGAGGGAAAGACAAAGGCAAACAAAAAGAGGGGAAAAGTTTCGCAATTCATTATCACACACTAATTGTACCTTTGATGTTGCCCGTTGGGCAAAGAAATTGTGAACAAGACCCTTTGAAGTATCTGACAGAACTATCTCTTTAAATACCTTTGCCTCCTGCCAAAAAGAGGGAAAAAGGTTAATAAATGAGAGTAAGGCCTGTCAATTAGCATGGAAACTAGAATTTCACATCTCAAGGTAGTGACAAGACAATTCTTTTTGCAAAGAACAATTCTCAGGTCCAACATCAGTGCCCGTCTCTTGTCAATCTTGTGATACTATTCACCGCAAGAACCAGGTAGAAAAAATTTAGCAGCTTTTACAAGCAATTCTGAAGAAAAATAAAAAGCATTTGTCTGACAAGAAAAAGTTTGCACAATGGGTGATGAATGACAGGATCCTAACAGAATAAGAACATCTATGTGGACAGTTTTAACCAGTAAATTCGATTCTTCGAAAGGACACCATTGAATTCAGTCCATGTTAAAATCGTAAGGGATTTTCTTCCTTGGAGAAAACTTATCAGGTAGTGCCAACTGTAATTTAGAAGCACAGACAAAAATTACCTTTAAAACTCCGCTATATGCTCCATGAACAACACCTTCCTCTATGGCATCAAGACATGCCTGGTGTTGAGGCATGTTTCGAGCTACCTGTTTGGCTTGTTGTCTTGCTGCCTTCAATATATTGCGTGCTTCAGCGAGGGAGCCCAACTTGTCAGTTCTGTGAAGCGTACGCAACCACGGTTTGCGCCTTTCAGCAATGTCAAGGGCCCAACACCGAGACACATTCAACAACTCACCGGAAGATACAATTTCATCGATAAGACCAGACTTCTTTCCTTCTTCTGACATTATTGATTTAGATAACTGCCAAAAGCATTGACATCTATAAATGGAATTTCATGCAATAGTAGGATAGTTTAGTCAATCTACACTCTGCCTTGCTACGCAGAATGTGTAGCAATAAAAAAGCATCTAAGTAACAGGATGCACCCCTCCCTCCCATGTAATCATTCAGCACAATAGGTTAAAATAAGAAATGGTTATCTTCCATTCTCTAGTCTTAGCAACCACCATATACATGATACTTATGAACATGAACAACTATGACCATAAATACACCACGATATGTCATAAGGCAAAATTCGTTATGAGTTTAACAATTCAAAGAGAGAGATTAAAGATACCAAACTACTAGAAAGATGGAAAACCGTGTATAGGAGATTCCTGCCAATGCAAGGCCTGCAGTTGTAATCTAGTTGCACAAGGACCCTATTTACATATACTATGAAACAGTGACCTAAAAGAAAGCGCAACCTCAATAAGTGTAAGAATCATAAAATTCAATTCAACTGCTTTAAATGCAGAAGGTTTAACAATCAAGCATTTCAACTCAAGTCATGACTTGGAAGCACATATTTGACAAATGAAATTTCCCCCTCAGTGAACTGCTAGAGTGGATGCATTATTGGAAGCACATATCCCATGTCATGACTTGAGATAAATCAAGAAAAGAACACAGAAATCAGATTCATAATTACTCATGATGGAGTTCGTCTAAAATCAATACATACACCCCTAACCATACTGCAACTGTTGTGTGTCATATGCATATGTAGTATAATTTAGCAACTAGGCCAAAAGTTTCAAGGGTTTCTTTCTCTTCTACCGATATGTTGGAGCAGAACTCACCAGCATGATCTCAATTGCCTTTGACAAACCAACAAGCCTTGGAAGAAGTTGTGTGCCTAAAAAGCAAGCATGGTTCTCATGTCAGTCATTCAGGTTAGGATATCATTATGATGTTTTTCTCAGATCTCTATGAATCTAACTAAAAGGAACTGCAGATTTTAAATAAAACTAGACCTCCAAATCCAGGAATGACTCCAAGAGTCAGTTCTGGCAAGCCAAGTTGTGCTCTTGGAGCAGCAATTCGTGCATGGCATGCCTGCAAAAAGTCAAGAGTAATTGAAGAATCCTCAGGGTAACAGAAGTCAAGAAACTTCAATAATTATTAAAATCCCGCTAACCATTGCCAGCTCTAAGCCACCCCCTAAGGCAAGTCCTTCTACAGCAGCAACAGCAGGCTTTTTTGCATCTGAAATTGTGAAGACAAGCAATAATTATAATCACTAAACTAACGAAAAATAGAAAAAAACAATCGCTCTCAGTCAAATTTTTAAAAGTTGAAGGATAATGAGGCAAAGACCTCCAATAGTGTTGACCAAGAGATCAATAGATACATCTGGTAACACAGAATTGTCTCCTGCAAGTTCATGTGTCAAGTTAGCACTTCATGACGTCCAGATAACATAACACCATGAGATGAACTACAATGGACAAACTTAAATGTGCAGATAGGCATCTACCTGTCTTGTGGACATTGCCAAATACATTGATGTCAAAACCACCAGAAAATTTCCCGCCTTTGCCTTTTTAATGCCAAGTGAAAAAGAAAAGAAAATAAAATCAGATACCTTTCCCCAACAAAGCAATTCACTCTCTCACCCATAAGAAGATATCATCAATATCATAATCAAACAAAAACAAATGACAAGGAATAAAGTTCATAGAAAACACACTACCTAGCGAGACAATTTTTGGATCATATCCTATCTCAGATGCTAACCAATTTCTGATTAAAAAGATGAAAATTTGTAGTTACAATGTTCCAGACTACTGTCATTACCTTTCTAGATGATCTCGTCGCAAAGGCTAACATAGAGATAACTTCTGCCTTGCAGTGTATTTAATGAATCAAATTCCAAAAGTAAATACTGAAATGAGCAATTTTTTTTTAATAAATACATTAAGAAAAGAAAAAGGTAGTGTCCCACAGTACATAACTATCTAAATTCCAAGGAAGGGTCACCCAGAACATTGACTAGGGCTTCGAGATTAATTTTGTCCACCTTGTAAAATTCAGAAAATCGTATCCAGTTATACCAGATCAGGAGAAATGTACATAGGAACTAGAAGGAATAATCAACTAAATCCTGCCAACCTATTTCCACATCAACAGAGTAATCAACATCAATTTCTACTAAACCAAAAACCTTGAACGTTACTTGACAGACTGTAGTTGTTAACGTTTTGGTAAAAAATGGAAATTAATTGATAACGATTCCAAATAAAAAGCTCGAGAACCGTTAAATATCAATTACTTCTGAAAACTCTAATCCAGACGAGATTTCAATGAATTTACGCTCAGAATGCGGTTAATTGGATAAACTAGCAGCTAAGCAAATAAAAATACTCAACTATAGTCACACGTACATGTCAGGATCACATTAAACCAATCAATCCTTCTATAAGAGAACTGAATCAGGAGAGTTTACCAAAGACAACTAAAGCTTTAACGTCATTTCTCCTCACCGCCTCATCAAACATCTCCTTTATCCCCGCCAGAACTGCAGTCAAATTCATTTTTTTTTGTTAACAAAAGTTAGCAACGGATAAATAAATGCAGTATAATCATATACTAATTTAGAGAGATTACTTGGAATAGCAAGGGAATTGACTGGAGGATTGTAGATGGAGATGACGGCAACGCCGTCGTTTCCAACCTCCATCGTAACTCCTGGCTTCGCCATGCCTTCAGTTGCTCAGCACTGCTAAAGAAACGAAGCTCCTTCGCCTCTCGGTAAAGTTCAACAACAGCCGGAAAGAAAAGATGAAGAAGAAGAGAAAGAGGACTATGGCGAAGTCAAATATGCGTCGGTTCAATCCTTGGTGATGCTGCCGTAGTATTTACTATTTATTTATTTGTAGAACGAAATGACTGCAAATTTTGGCATCGCAATAAAACTACCAAATTTTGATACCGTCAGAGCTAACGCAGTTGCGGAGATGGTGTTTGTACATATATCTACCAACTAGATAAGAGAACAACTCAAGTTCTCCAGTTTCAAGATCTCATTTGAGGAAACAAATTTCATTTCTTTATTTTGGACATTAAAGAGAGAGAAATGTCTATTTGAGCTTGGTATCCAAATTCAAAGGCTTAATAGTTCCTTACTATTTAGGGGCTAATTGGTAACAATGGTTTAATTATTTTCATTTGTTCCTTTTGTTTGGTTTTTAATTGGTCAGAAAGGTCAATTGAATCCTTTTATGAAAACTAGCTCTTTAAATAATTACTAACTATTTAGGGCTATTTTTGTACATTTCAAATCATTTCTTTTATAATTTTCTGGTCAAATGCAAATAGTTGTGGACTATTTATGGACTCCTTTTATCACATGGGTTGTTTTTGAATTATTGATTGGAATTAAAATATTGTTGTGTCATGTCCGTTAGAACTGGTTGCTCTGTCATGTAAGTTAGTCAACACCACCTAATGGTCTTATTAGTCAATGAAGTGAAGTTTCTTTCCCTTTCTTTCCGTCGGATAGGTAGCTAGAACTTGCTTCCCCTTTCTAATTGTCCTTCCTGCAAAATCTTCACTTTTCTACCAATTCCTCCAACAACTAATTGTCTTTCTTTTTTATTGCAGCCCAGAAAATCCTCGACATGCACGTGAAGTTTTCTTTTGCCCGAAAATTCAGCTCAGTTAAATTTCTCTTCCCCCAAAATCTATCATCCTGCAAAATCTTCAGTTTTCTACCAATCCTCCAACAACTAATTGTACTTTCTTTCGATTGCCACCGAAAAAATCCTCCACATGCATCTGAAGTTTTCTTTTGTCCCAGAAATCGGCTCACTGAAATTTCTTTTCCTCCAAAATCTGCTCACTTTAGGGATTTAGGGATGACTGTTGTACCGAGTTATCATCTATGGTACAGCTTCCAAAACCTACTATTGCCAGCCTTATATATACTTCTGTTTCCGAGTTTTGCCAGCATTCAGCTGAGCAAAGAAAACATAGGTACGCTTCTAAATTCTCTCCTCCTATTTTGAACTGCAATTTTTTTTTAATGTTCCTACCTTCTGTTTATATTCTCTTCCGTTAATTAAAGACTGTTATGTGTTTGATGTTATGCATAAAAGAATATAATTATGATGATAATTCTTCGGATTAACTTATCTTTGTTTTTTCTTCTGTTTTTTAATTTCAAGGGTTGCCCGACTTTTAAGAGGTGCCTTACTGTGAAGGCTGAAGTTGGGTGAAAGAGTCCAAATATCTGCGAATCCCCAAGAATGTAGTGGATGGAATACAAGCAGCATAACACAACAGATGCATTAGTAAGGTTAGCTGTGTATTTCCTAGCAAAATGGGAGTTGATGAACATTGACATGTTGGCTCTAGAAGTGAAGTGTGATTATTTAAAATTTGAAACATATGTGTGGATGATCAACATTTGACCAACCATGTCGATATGTAGCGTCGTGTACTCGGTTATCAAAGAAGAAAGTTTTGAACTATAGTAGCCGTTTGTGTTCCACCACTGTTTTATTGCTCTAGGAGTGTTTGAAATTTTGCCGTCTACCTGAGTTAAACGCAATAAAAGAAGTGCTGGGAGCATTTGCAGTTTTTGTATTTGCCGAGAACTTTTCATCTCATTTGCGGAAGAAAACTTAAGCCAAAGATGACATCTGACCGTCGCAAGTGTATTCATTTTACCACCGTTGTATTCATTTTTGAGTTCGGTTGGTGCTATTTTCTGCTGATTAAAAATAAATGTTACTCCACCTTGATGAGAGGTTGTATTGGTGACAACTGAGAGCCGCAAGAGAGAGCTCACTGCTGTGTGTATGGTTTTGCATGGTAAAATGTGGCCGCGAGTGGGTGGGGCGTAACAACGTCCCAGTGGTAAAGTAGTGCCACTTGAGGGTCCGTCTGTTTGCTTGTAAAATAATTTTCCCAGGAAAATCTTTTCGCTAAAAATCATTTTCTTGAAAAATTCGCATTCTAATATAATTATCGGTTAGTATCTCTCTACTACTACTATAGACAATCCATGTTAAACACCACAATCAATTTGAAAGTCAAAAAATGGTTAAAAAAAAATCTTTTTAAAGCATTCATAGAAAATTCTATGAACAATTGAATAAGATAATGTAACCAACAATACCGTTGATTTAGATTCACTGAAACCTTTTGCAGAAGTTTGGTTTCCATTGGATAGAGTAAAACCTTTTTTCTAGAAAAAAAATTTTTGAACGCTTTTTCAGCCAAACATCAGAAAAAAGGGAAAACATTTTTTTGAAAAAATTTTCCATTGATACAAATAGACCCTAAGCAAGCATGTTTTGATAGAAAATTATTTAAAATAATTTTTTTAAAAATCATTATTTTTTTAATACGATGTACGTTAAATAAAAAAAATGATTTTGAACTTGTGTCCTAGGATGGAGAAAAATAATTTTTAATATCATTATCCCTAATATTATTTATCTCTTGAACCTTAGCAAATTATTCTCATTGTTACAGATTTAGTTGATCATATTAGTGGGTGGGCCGCTGCGTAGCACGGCCAGAACCATACTAGTATATATATATATATAGATATATATACGTATGTACATGTGCGCGCGCGTGTATATAGCTTTACTGTAGAAGCACGCAACCGTTTGGATTAGCTATTTTTTTTTGGTGTTTTTGAAAAATTTTACTGTAGTAGAGTTTTTAGAGTATATTTTGAAATATTTTTAGGAAATATTTTAAAATATTTAAGATGAGAAGAGTTTTTACAATATATTTTGAAATATTTTTAAAAATTTTTAAAAAAATTTAAACTAATTTTTAAATTATCTTTTAAAGTACTTTTTAAAATTTTTTATTATATTTAAAAAATTAATTCTTAAAAAACAGGGGATCCAAACAAACATGCTGCGGATCGCTGGGGCGGTCTGCCATGGCTGGTGGGATCGCGTAGGGACTACGTGCAATCACATGTAGTAGTGACACAACTAGTTAGGATTTGAATATTTTGAATATTCGATTTATGTTTTTCTTTTTCGGTCGGATCATGAAAAGTCTTTTAGTCCCTTTTTTTGCCCCCTTTTCCCTGCAAGTTCAAGGAATCCGATCTGTAAAGTTATGAAATTGGCTGGGCTAACTGTCTCGGAAAAAATGTACAACTAGAAGGTGAATCACGGTTTGGACTTTGGGTTGCCCATTTGGTGAAAATTAACAATAGTACCTTTTTATATTTTCAATCGATATTTCTATCTTGAAGTATTATAATTATCTTTATCTTTTTCAAAATATTTTTAAAAAGCATAATTGAAACGAATAAAAAAAATTACCATATAAAACAATTATAAAAAATATGTCAGTCATTTTTTGCGTATAATATTCTAATCCAAATATATATATATATATATATATATATATATATATATATATATATAATGACAAGTCATGTGATACTCATGTGATTAAAAATTTATAAGTGGTAGCATCTTTAAACTACCAATTCAAATTGTTAATTAAGCAATCAGTCCCATTTATTTTTTTTTTCAAGACCCTTTTCAGTAGGATAATTTTTTTCCACCAGTATTATCTTTTCCCATTCTCTTTTTTTCTTTTGGAATAATCTATGCTTGGAGTAGTTGTTTCGCGCTATTATAAAGCATATCTAATACAGTAGTATTTTCCTGGTCTAGTTAAATAAATTCCCATCACGGAGACTTGTGGAAAAACGTGGAGGATGGGGTCCGTTTGTTGGGTGTGTGGGAGTTTCTGATTATATGACCAAAGGTATCAACTATCAGCTATAATATAACACTGCTAGTTAATATAATTGGTTGATAAAAGATGGAGACAAGACACCCAAATGTGAAGGCGTAATAAGACGAATAAAGAAAAGGCAACAAACCCCAAAAGATGGTTGTTAAAAACTTTAGGAAAGCCAGTACAGTGGCTTTTTCATTCATTTTGGTTTGGAGACCAATAATGAGTGGCGCAGACGTTAGGCATGGTTTTGGTGGGAGCAGCTTGCAAGAGAATTTCTTCCCGACTTGATTCGTTGACCATTTGTAGAAATTATTATGAACCTGCACGCTGGCCCGATTTTTTTGGCGGTTCATTTTGGTCAATACCGAACTATTTTTTTGTTTTTTCCCTTTTAATGGAGAGTTAACCATCCCTCTCGTCCTCTCTAACCCCAGTCACCTCTAATGAGATTTTTCTTATTAAGCAAAGTTATAGCCTATAGGAATGGGTTTATTAAGGGAATTGTTAGTCTTTTTGTTTGCATGCATGCAATTAACTCGTCGCACATGCCAAGTTTTAAATTTTAATTAATCGCCTATAAAGGGTGCTTGACACCTTGGCACCTACTTGGATGTTTGCTTCACCAAATTGTTAAAAAAAACAAAAAAAATAAGAAAGAGGATGTCATTGGTTTGTGAGCTAAGTATAGTTTTAATTTTCATTTATGTACAAGTCAAGTGTAATTATTTTATTCTTTAAAGGGAAATTCTAAACTTTACGAGCAGAAGAAAGAAGAGGGAAACTTAAAGTTGAACAATCTAAGTTGGGGTTTAAGTAGAGGTATAAATGAGTCGAATCGAACCGAATATCTCATGTTTGAACTCTGTTCGTTAAACGGTTCGAACAAAGTTCGTATTCGTTTGTTAATTTTTAAACTCCAAACCTATGTTCATGTTCGGCTCGTTAAGTAAAATTCATGTTCAAGTTCAAATTCATATTCGACTCATTTAATATAAACAAACCGTTCGCGAACATGCTCAAAAAACTCGAATTCAGATTATTTTAAGTTTTAAATATGCCATATAAATCATTAATCATCCTAAAAAATAATTAAAACACTAAGTGACTAAATTATATTATTCATTAACTATACAACTAACATTAACATAAAACAACAAAATAAAACAAAGCAATTTTCCCTCCAAATATAAAAGTCCAGCCATAAAATTAACCATAAAATTTGTCAAATGACAATTATATCCATGTTCGAGAACGTTCGTCAAAACTTACGAACATGCTCGTGTTCGCTTGATTATTAATCGAACAAAAAAATTTGTTCGAATTTGATTCGTTTAAAGTTTCGAACGAGCCTTTCACGAATACGAACGAATCAAAACAAATCGAACTACTGAATAGTTCAATTCGTTTAACGGCTCTAGTTTTAAGGACAATCAATTGCAATTTTTTTCCAAAACTTTACAAGCTGACTATTACTTCCTTCCAAAAGAAAAGAAATCTACTTTTTAAACAACACAATTCTATTAGAAATTTTTGTGCTATTAAACTTCTTAGTTTTGATCATACAAGTGTAACAAAATAGTTTTAGAGGAAGCGAGATTCATGTGAATCCACGGAATTAAAAAACCTTTAAGATGTGAACTGTAAGCTATATTTACCTCATGGCTTCAAATACCTTTAAGATGTGAGCCGTAAGCTATACGTACCTCATGGCTTCATACCTCTTTTAGCATTTGGTATGTGTTTAAGAATATGAACGTGTGCTTGTGTAATATGGGTATTATCTCAAGGCATGTTAAAAGCCGAGCGAACAATAATTTTACATCAAGTATTGTTATATGCTTGTCTGACCAAAAAAAAAAAGTATTGTTGTATGCTTTTACTCTTTTTGATCTACAAGCGTTTTCAGTGCTCCGTTAAAAGTGATTTTTGAAGGGTTTAATTACACTTTACCCACTTGAACTTGGGGTGAGTAACACATTGCCCCATTGTACTTAGGAAATATACAGTTTGCTCCCCGATGTTAACATTTTGAGGGTTTTGAATGACATCATCAATTTTCATTCCAAAACTAACCCCAACTAAAATTTTTACATGTGGAGCACAATTTGTAATACAATCCCAACGATCACTTTGTTAATTGTTGCTCAATATTCTCTACAAATTTGGCTATAAAAAAATAACTTGAACTCTTGCACATTCCAAACTAAAGAAGTACACTATTTAATCACTATATAGTTTGATAAACATCTAGGAATCCAAACAAAATATACAAGCTGGAAAAGCAACTTAGATAGCAGAAGATGCATAAAGCCCCTCATATTTCATCAAAATGCTCAAACAAGAAGGAAAATATTTCGAGAGATAAGATGTACTTTCACATTTAATCTCCTTGATGCCTCATTGATCAAAAGGCTACCAATTGTTATTTTACGAGAGGAATCATGATTTGCACAAGATAGGAAGAAGTAGTAGTATTGGAAGAGTTTTAGAAGTTTTAAACTTGTTACCGATAACATTTAAGATTATTTCGTCTTTTTTTATTTTCTTTTTGTAACGTTACATAAGGTTTTATTACTTAGGCGCCAATATTCCGCCTAATAGATAAAGTTGTCCATACAAATAATATAGGCATTAATGTCAGTTCACTAAAGTTTTGTACAGAATTCTAAAATTTGATGTCAGTAGAGGGTAAAGTGTATATATTCTAAATTCAAGGGGTAAAGTGTTACTTACCCCCAAGTTTAGGGGGGTAAAGTGTAATTAGCATCCTCTACGAGATAGAGTTTCATAGACTTCACTTTTCTTACCAGATTTCAGTTCTTTTTCATAGAAGAGTATCTGTCTATTATTTTCTATTTGTGTCCCATTTGGCATTCAATTCAAGGGAAATTTAGTTTCAATCCGAACTAGAACAATCCTTTATTAATAAGATGTGTAAGAATCACTTTAAACCCTCAACCAAGTAGGAAGGGAGTAAAGGATTTGAATTCGAAATCTCTAATTTTTTGATCTCAACTTGAATAAAAAGTTGTTTGTTTAATATTTTACCTTTTTTGAACAAAAAAAAAAGAGAGTAAATTTTATATACACTGACAGTATATACACTATCACCGTTGGATCTATGACATATGTGATATGTTTTCAGAACCGGACCGGGTATCGACTCGGTTGAGCTCAGGGCTCAGGGGTCAATGGGTTCAACCGGATTCAATCGGGGTTGAACCGGATGACGTCATAAATAAAAATTTTTTAAAAATTAAAATATTATATGTAAAATTCCTAATAGCATGTTAATATTAATAAAGATATATTTATATATATTTGATGTTTCAAATATATTTAATAAGAAAATACAAAGAAATTAGAACAATTAAGTAGCAATTTATGTTATTTAATGAGCATTAACAAGTTTAGAATTAAAATTATGGACTTAATTGAAAAATAACACCAAACTTTAAGACAACATTTATAAAGTATGAAATATTTGAGATATATTAATAATTTTTAATAACCTAGGGGTCAAAACATAATATTAAAAATATTTGACCTTTCAAAAAAAAGAAAAAAAAAAGAGACCCGGTTCTTATTTTTCCGGTCAAACCCTGGTTTGACCGAATTTTTAATTTTTCTATTTTTAGGGTTAATTCGGGCCGGACAATTGGTCGGTTCTCGATTCGACAGGTTAGACTGGGCCGATCCGGTCCAAGTTTAAAAACAGAGCATATGTGCAAAAGTTGAATTTTAAATTTTAAATTCAAAATTTATATATTTATCATTTATCTAATGCTGACAGTGTACGAAAGATTAATTAAAAAAAATCTTGAGACACATTATTGTCATTCACATATATGATGATGGTATTTTATTTGACAAATTTCATGACGTAAAAATACATAATACCCCTACTTATGATAGCAATTATAACTACCTTATCTTACCTACACTGCAATTGAAATTAGGGATGTAATGAAGTCGAATCGAGTGCGAGTATCGTTATACTCGAGCTCGACTCGACAGTAGAGAGGTATTGCTCGAGTTCAAGCGAGCAGTAGAAACGGAGTTCGAACTCAAACTCGAATAGTGGTTCAAAAATTTGAGATCGATTCGATTATGCTCGATTTTCTTGCGAATATGATCAAGCTCGAGTATTTGACTTGACTAAAAGAGTAATTTTGGTAATTTTTACTACTCTTAAACCTAAAAGGGTAAAATTGTAATAACTAAATATATAATTTTTAATTAATTAATTTGTGCTTGATAAGGTTTGACGAGCCACCGAGCTTAAAAAATCATACTCGAACTCGATTTGAATAATTATCGAGCTACTCATACTTGACTCGCACTCGATTTGATCTAGTGCGAGTCAAACTTTTGACCGAATTACTTGTGAAGAACTCAGTTCGATTACATTCTTAATTAAATGAGGAGGTGGGTTCGATTACATCCCTAATTGAAACGAGATATAGGAATGTATTTGGTTTTCCATATCATTAGAAGTGCAAGAGACTGCCAATGTATCAACTCCCTCGTTTCAATCCCCTACTTATCAATTGAAGGATTTCTTAGTGAAAAATCAATTTTCTGTCAAAAAAGAAATTAAAATAAAAACGACATCGTTGCACGCCCAACAGCAAACGATGTCGTAATATGGGTTTTGGTAACAAAACCCTCGGAAACCCTCCTGTTCTTGCTCGAACACGCTCTCTGCTTTGTTCCACAATGGCATCTTCTACTTCTCGGGTGCTATCGAGATTATCTTCTCGATTACAGCCTGTGGCTCTCAAACTTGGCGGCAACAAGAAAGCCTCAATTCCGGCCTCCATATCATCTTCGACGGCCTCTCAATCTGCCGCTAAACGCAGTTCGTGGATTTCAAGGTTAAATGAATCTTTCATCCTCACTTCAGAGTTCATCCAAACCCTAACGTATACACGCGCATCCTCTGATATAGCCACCATTTCGGTATGATTAAATGTTAATTCTGAATTGCTTAGGTTACCTGTGGAGTTGAGCGGTGCTGAGACGATGTTACCGTTGCATAGTGCGATAGCTTCGGCTCGGCTGACGTCCAGCTTGTCCATCGAATCACGTCTCTGGGGATTAGTTCCGCAAGGTTCGTTGTGACATTCGTTAAAACTAAAGTATAGTTTTGCTGTAATACTGTTAGGATTGATTACTTGGGATTACATTGAAGTCATTTTGTTGCTTGCAACTGCTTTAAGCTGATATGGATGTGAAACTACTCGTGAAATGTGAATGTTGTATGCTAATATCTGTATTCAGTGGCTAAGTATGTGTCAATTTTGTATTGCATGTATTGATGAAATGTGAATATGTTAGCGTGGAATCAATTTTTTTTATCTGTTTTGACAATTTTCTATTTTGCTTATGTGTAATCAGCAAGAAAGTGCATCCTAACTTTTCAGGCATGATTCAGCTAATTGTCTCATTGCGACTTTTTAGACTATCTCCCTTTGTGGTTATCTTTTTGTTCAAATTCTTGCTTTGCGTCACTCATGAATTTTATGGATAGTAAAATTACACCGCATTCCGAACTGTTGGATTTAGGCAATCATGCTTACAGAGGTTGTGGATGTCTTCTCTAGACTACTTTCAAGGACTTTGGACCTGCTTGTAGGATTTATTTTGGGACTTGGAAAGGAGTTTTTGCAGTGGAAGTCCTTGTGTTACATTTTAGTTGCTTATAGCTGTTTTCACTCCCGTATTAAGGTTACACTTTGAGCTGCAGGTTCAAGTACAGGAGTGGAATCACTACTATTCATCCTCCTGCTCTTTAGAAATGTCAAAGGTTCAAGTATATTTAGGCATGGGTGTAAAGGCTATTTTCACAGCCAGTCCTTGGCCATGGACTGATGGGATGGAGTAATAGGGCTTTATGTTTCCAGGGTCAGTTAAAAAGTCGGCATTGTTGTTCTTTTAACTGCATTCACTAGGATAATTAAAGAAGAATTCAAGCTTCAAGTTTTATGACATCAAGAGTTTGTTATGGCGACCTTTTGGGTCATCTGAAGAAGAGGGATGGGAAATATAGGTTACATATATGGCTGTGGACTTGCTTTGATATTTGTTAAAAGCAAATTTTTTCAAGGATCTTACCTCTTAGATGATTGGTCATCCTCTAAACTTGTACTTGACGTGCATTTTGGGGGGGAAAAAATCTTGCTTAGGCTTGTTGAAATGTTAAGGGAGCTAGCTTGCAGCCTATTGCAAGCATGAAGTTTGGAAAAACAGAGTTAATATCACGAAGTTCAGTTTCATTTGCCTGCTATTAGATATTCCTTTACCTTTATACTATGCTATTATTAGAAATGTGGCTTTATTGTGTGTTGCATTTCCTGTTACATTTTGCACAATAGCTTCAAATTGATATGGCAATCTCTTCTCTTTGTGTGGCACAGGTATTTCATTGCCTTTATGACAGCATTTTGTGGACTGGTTCCAGTGATGCTGTTTCTCTGCTTGGCTACGAATTAGGCTTCTTACTTTTCGGAATTTCAGAAATTGAAAATGCATCTATGCTACAAAATAACATTTCGCTTTCAGTTTTGACACCTTTGATTTTTGTCCTTCTTCGATGTATGCATCTGTCCTAGAGCTCAACTACTCTTGTTCGGTGAAATTGGCATGTTATAATCAATTGGCTGGTGCAAGTCTGCAAAAGAGAGAGTTAATGGCTTGAGTGCTGTTTTCACTTCGATATGTTGGAGTTTGACTGCATGTGATGTTTAAGGATTCCTTGGTTCCAGCATCAGTAAACGGAAGTTATATTCTGACGTATTGGCAAGATGGTGAAATTCATCACCTTTATATATATGTAACTTAGGCCAAATTTAATTTGAACTCAGGTTAACAAGATTTGAGGCTACTTACAGTTTCTGAAGCGAGCTTAATTTTTATTTTTATTTTTATAATGGTTCTTATTCCACTCAATGCAAAATTGCGTTCAATCTTGCTTGCCTGAGTTCAAGTTTCCCATTCCCACAATCCAAGAAGACGAAGAGAAATCTGCACTCTCTGAAGTATAAGCTAATAAGGAGGGGGTTTGTTTGATATTTCATTTTTTTAAATAATATTTCGTTTGCATCATAAATATATTTTTTAACCCATTTTTTTATATTTTCAATTATCTTTTTATCTCACATATATCACATTACAAGAAATGCTAGAGTAATTATTTCAAATAATATTCTAAATAACACTAGTACTCTGTCCAAAACAGATCACAAGCCTTTATTATTCTCTTTATTTTTTGGGATTCCACCTTTCCTGCAATTAAGGGAAATTGGAATCTCTCGCAGGTATATAATAGGGATATGATTATTCATAATCGACTGCGTTTTGCGGTCGTCATGATGTTGCTCCTCATCATTTGTCTTCGACAATACTACTGCTCCGGTTAATTCTCATCATTTGTCATTGGCTCAAGAAATTGTCAAATATAGCAGTCAAGCTCCAAGTAATAATATTATTGTAAAATCCTGTTTTCATAAACTGATGGATCTAAATAAATTGATTTTCTTTGGAATAGGTCTTGTTTGGATTGTATTTTTCTAAATTTTTTGTAAAAAAATTATTAGAATGATTTGATATATATAATATAAAAAATTAATTAAAAAATATGTTTATAAAAAATATAGCAATATTTCTTTGGAAAATTGCTGTCCAAACAAGCAAGGAAGTGTCTCAGTGAAGATGATAAACAGCGGCGCGCCTCAAAGGAAAAGAGGGGACTGTACGTGTTCAACCCCAGTAAATGAAAATTCGGTCCCTTGTACAACTCTGTCAGTCAGACCCGGGTCTATGGATTACATTCCAAATACCTAAAATAAGTCCACCCGACAGGAAAATGGACGATGATGCTTAGCCTATTTTAGCGGCCACGTATGGCCTCCTTCACCTGCCCACCCCTGCAACAAAGTCGACTCCAACTTTTATCCTTTGCTCACTGCAACTACTCTTCTGCTTTAATCACTTTCTTGAATGTTTCAACAACGAAGCACGCATTCAACCAAAGATTTTCACCATTTCTTCAAGTTAATGCGCATGTTGCCCCCTTGGAAGCAAAGTTGCCCAGGAACACCCACCACAATGTCTCAAGAAACAACCATAAAGCTATTGGGCAGAATGGTTCTGGGGTTTCCTCTGATAGTCTGAGGGACAGAAGAATTGGTGAAAGTTTTCAAAAAAGTAGTCATTTTGATGCAGCTGTAGCGGATAATGTTGAGAAAAGAGTTATACTGAAGGATAGACATGCAAAGACTAGATTAAACCCCAAAAGCAGAACAGTTACGAGTCCTCAGTTTTCGTCGACGAGGTCTAAGGATGGAAATACAGGAAAAGATGTCAAGAAAGCACAGGGAAATGGAAAGGGCACTAGCAAGAAGGAAAGAAAGCCGGAGAATGAGGACCAAATTAATCGGCTGGAAGTTGAAAGGGTAGGAAAGGCTTCTAAGAAAAGTAAGGCTGATACACCTGGAACTGTGCTGAGGGTAGGGCTCGATATGTGCTCTAAAAGGGGGGATGTTATAGGTGCAATTCGGCTATATGATTTAGCTAGGAAAGAAGGGATAAATTTGGGGCAGTACCATTATGCTGTACTTCTCTATCTTTGTTCTTCTGCTGCCACTGGTGTTGTGCAGCCAGCAAAAAGCGGTAGCGGTAATAGAAGCTTGAATCCTCTGGGGTTGTCCAAGGAGATAAACTCTGAAAATAAAGAGGGGCTGGATTTCAATGGTTTTCCGGCTAAGGTAAACAATCCTGTAAGTTTTTCAAATGACTCTAAGTTACCCTATCCTCAAAGTTTAGATGAGATGGTTCAGTTCATGAAGTCTGACACTGAGCATGCGAACACAGATGTGATGGGAGAAGAAGGTTCTGGAATTCAAGTTACTCTGGATGTCAAGAGATCCGCACTTAAAAGGGGATTTGAAATATATAATAACATGCTTTTTGATAAGGTTCCAATGAATGAAGCGACATTTACATCTGTGGCTAGAATTGCAATGTCATTAGGAGATGGAGACTTGGCCTTTGATATTGTAAAGCAAATGAAAGAATTAGGAATTAACCCTCGATTGCGATCTTATGGTCCTGCACTGTCAGTTTTCTGCAACAATGGAAATGTTGAGAAAGCGTTTATGGTTGAAGAACATATGTTGCAGAATGGTGTCTGTCCAGAGGAGCCAGAACTTGAAGCCCTTTTGAGAGTAAGTGTAGAAACTGGAAAGAGTGACAGAGTCTATTATCTGTTGCATAAGCTAAGAACAAGCGTTAGGCAGGTCTCGTCTTCTACTGCAGATTTGATCGAGAAGTGGTTCAGGAGCAAGGTAGCTTCAAGAGTGGGGAAGAGGAAATTGGGTCAAAGACTCATAAAGAAAGCAATGGAAAATGGAGGTGGCGGTTGGCATGGACTGGGCTGGTTGGGTAAAGGGCGCTGGACTGTTTCGCGTACATCTGTGGGATCTGATGGCTTATGCAGATGTTGTGGAGAAAAATTAGTCACCATTGACCTTGATCCTGCAGAAACTGAACATTTTGCCAGATCAGTGACTTCGCTTGCCATACAAAGAGATAAAAATTCAAATTTTGAAAAATTTCAAGTACGTTATATTTCTTAATCGTGATTGTTTAATCTAGATATATAATGGTACGATGAAGAATATGCAACAAATTGCAGAAATGGCTCGATTATTACGGACCGTTTGAAGCAGTCGTAGATGGAGCAAATATTGGCCTTTACACTCAAAGAAAATTTAAACCATCCAAGGCAAGATTTTCTATTGTTATGCAGATCAAAGATAACACATAATCAATCTATCTTTATCTCTCTTTTTCTGACAATGTTCTGTTTAGGTTAATGCAGTTGTTAATGGACTTCGTCAAATGCTTCCATCTAAGAAATGGCCACTCATTGTCTTGCATAACAGGCGTCTAACTGGAGATAAGATGAATGAACCTGTCAATCGAGCACTGATTGAGAAGTGGAAAAATGCAGATGCACTCTATGCAACTCCTACTGGATCAAATGATGATTGGTTAGAACTACAAATTCTATAATACTTCAAATTTCATCTATTCTTGTTTACTTAGAGTGATAAACTTTAATGCATCTGAGTTAAATTTAGGTACTGGTTATATGCAGCCATCAAGTTTAAATGCTTAATTGTCACGAATGACGAGATGAGAGACCACTTATTTCAACTTCTGGGAAATGATTTTTTCCCTAAATGGAAAGAAAGACATCAGGTAAGTAGTTATAGCTAAATGAAAAAATCTACCATTGTTTATTTGGAGCAGGGCAGTGCTAATCATCTCATAAAGTGTTAGATGCATTCAGAAGTATAATATGACTACAAATAGGACCATTGCAACAGCATGAGCATATCATTGACAGTTCTGGCAGCAGAAATTAGCAAGTTACTTACCAAAGAGAAAGAAAAAAGAGCTAGCTAAAATCATATGACATAACTCTGCTGCTCGCTGTGCTATCCTTTTTCTTGATTTTCAGAAGAATGAGAGCCTCCATGATAGTTGTATATGCCAAGCAATGTGCATTTATTTCTTAGACTGTGGTCATTGTTGATCTTTGAGGAGTTTGCAAGAAAAAACATTGAATTTACACTCTAGACAAGTTGACTGATGGATTAATTAATTAGCATTCCTTATTCATTGGATTAAGACCTAAAAGAATATTACAAAACTGAACTGCATTTCCCAGGTTAGTTTGCCGATTCACTCTGTGAGTTGACCATTGCTTTAGCATTTCTTCTTGTTAATGCTGTTGCCATCATGAACTTAATATGTCTAAAACAAGATGAGCTCATTTTTTTTCTTTTCAAGGGCCAGAGCATCATTGATTTCTTCCTGTAGGTTTCTTTACAATGTCTAGTATTATTATGCAATTTGTTCCTTTCCTACTAAGGAATTGTATTGTTAATTGAAGGTACACTTCAGCTTTTCCGAAACTGGTCCAGTATTTCACATGCCGCCTCCATGTTCTGTTGTAATTCAGGTTAGGTTTCTTTGATTCCTCGATTTTTTCCTTTTTCAAAGATGCCAAAAGCTATGCGAGTCATCTTTTTGGTGCAAAATCCTCTTCTGGAGAAGAATGTTGTTGAAGCAAAACATTAGTAAAGACAAATTGTACATTAATAGTATGACTGCAGTACAATGGATACCAATTTGTTGCCGTGTCAACAGGAGTCAGAGAAAGGCCACTGGCATATTCCAGTTGTTTCAGAAATTGAAACTCATGGTGAGGGAACATGGTTATGTGTTACAAGATCTCACCCGCTGAAAAGAGGCCTAGATTCTTCTAATGTTGATAAAGGTAATAGCTAGTCTGATAGAACAACCATCACAAATTGCAAACGAGAACGTGATGCCTTCTTTTTCATTCTTGTACTTTGAATTATGATGACTTACCTTTTCATGAGCTGTTACATAAATAGTGTGTTTGGCAAGTGAAATAACAGAACACTTTCATATGAACCAAAGAGGAAATTACTTAAAGCTAAAGTTAAGATGGAGATCTTTAGAACAGTGGTAACTTTTCCAACATCTCTAGTACTTAAGAGTATAACGACTTTATAGATGCCAAAGAGCTTCACTGAGTATGGCAGCCTGGAAACTGGCAATGCAAATTCTTGTCCAAATGCGAGATTAATCGAAGTCATGTCAAATTACTTGTAAAAGTTCTACAGGATAAGAACACAGATGCACCATGCTTGGATGTTAGAGAGACTTACAACACTGAATATAGGCATAAGACCTCAAAGAAATTGAGCACTTGTACTGTTAGAGTTTCTGTAGATGAGCTGGACTTTCACTCTGGTTGCAGTTTCAGGAATGCTTATACTTCGTTGAATCCTCTCATAATTGTTTGGTGCTAGGCTTACCCTGGCATAATGCATGTTACCAATGTTTATGGAAATCAGTGGCTGCACACTGCACATCTGTATATCACGTCAACAAAATTTTGCTGCTCAGTGGTAGAGTAACTGCCCTGCAGATTATGAAGAAATATCTTTCCATACCACAATGTGCCTGTTTTAAGATGTTAAGGAAGGTTTTATTTTTTCATTAGTTTTTGTTCTATTACTCCTTTTGTCCCCTTGCATAAACTTCTTCTTACCACAGACTCCGAGCTTTGACTGAAATGTATTCATTCTGCTTCTGAGAACCAGAGTTGCACCTTCCTCATGGCAAGGGAAACCAAAGAAGCGTGGGCAGTCAAAAGAGAAGGCAGCTTAAGCTGGAGCCAACAGGACATAGCAGTCATGATGGCAGTAAACAGGCACCTCAAAAAACATACCAGAATCTTAAAAATATTCTGTCGTCATCTTTGTTAGCAGATTATCGCTCAATCACTCCACAACTAGAGGCTGCAGAGAATTGTGGTGGCTGCATAATTGATTTTCAAATTTGAGTTCAGTAACTCAAAAGGTACTATGAAGGGCCCGGGTGGAAAACTGAAAATTTGGCATCATGGTGGTAGATCATACGTCTATGTAAGAACATAAATGATGAATTTTTTGTAATCCTGTTAAAAACATGCAAAGAGAGGCAGATAATCCTTTTGTCATGTAGATGTTAAGGTGGACATTATGTTGACTGGGAGGGAAGAGGTTAGTTGCAGCGCTGCTGATTTCAGGGTGTGCTTTGTAACTTATCTCAATGCAAAGTCTTCCTGACAGTTGGAAGTTAGTGTGTGAGAGTTGTATTTTTTCTGCGGGATATAACTGTTGAAGTTTATATGAGATAAAACTGCTGCTACTTCTTGCTACATAGTCAGGAACCATATTTTAGGAGTTCTGAAGGTATAAAACATGACGAGCTAATCATTTTGGAAGCTTGCAGTTACTTGGTATTGCATCACATCTCATACAATTGAAGCACCACGGGCTCTTCTGAATTTTCCATTGTTACTTTCCTACCCAAACATTTGCGGAAAATTAATGTTGGACCGTGACTTTGCCACTCACTTTCTTCTCATGGTCCGTATCGTATGGTCACCTGAAAAGTGAAGAGGGCGAAAGTTGAATTTTCTGTGTAGTTGTCATCAGTGGATGCGCTCTTTTAGAACTTAGACAGAAAGAAAAGGAACGAACAAAGGATCACGGGGCTTGCCTATTATTTGTCCTTATTGAAAGTGACACGGCCCATGAATGCACAAGAATCTCTCTTAATTAGATTTTGGTTTTCATCTGTTTAGTGCTCGATAGAATGTATCACAAGATCACAGAAACCTACCAGTCTCCAATCTGCAAAACCGAGTAGAAACAAAGAAGTTCCAAATATCATCTTCTTCTTTCACTCCTCTTACTTGTGCACCTCAATTTGTTTGTTGCAAAGAGAATGAATCAGCAGGACTCGAAATCATTAGCTGCCGAAAACCAAGAAGCTGAAACTGATGAAGGGACGCAGTTCGAAAAGTCTCTGCTTGTGCGTATGGAAATCTTTCAAATTCCGCGTGCGTGTAACGTTCTACTTGTTTTTCATGGTTCATCTGAATACTTCTATCTTGCCTTGTTTGCAGGAACTCAAGGACTTGTGCTCTCATCTTCGCCGTGCTGCAAATTATTGCGAGACGAGTTTCTCGAATGCTAAGGAGAAGAGAACGTGAGTCCTCTAACTTGCAGTCATAAACGGCATACTCCGGCAATTCTGAGAGCTCCTGAAACACCATTATGTGGGCAGTTTTTAAAATATTTTTACAAAAAATTGACAAAGATAAACAATAATGTTTCTTGTAAATAACCAAGGTTCATAGCTCATGCAAAGCTTAAGCATTTCAATCTAAACTTTTAGCACAAATCAGAAATTGAATAAAAGGGAAGAAAAGGATGCGTCTGTTAACGACTGTTCTACTACATAATCTTCTGCAGTGTGGTGGAGAACACAAAGGAGTACATAAGTAGGGCTGTAGTTACAGTGGTTGATCATCTCGGAAGCGTCTCAGCTAATCTTGAATGTCGGCTTTTAAATACCAACTCTGTTTCTGAGACCGAGCTTCGAATTGACAGCTTGAAAGAGGTTAGTACTGATAATTTGCACTAATATTAGCAGTTTTCCACCTTTCCTTTTCTGTTCTTTTACCCCTCAATATTCCGTTTCCTTCCCCACTCCTGTGGCATTGGTGAGAGAAACCTCAGGCAAACGTCTTTACCAGAAGCATGTCATGTCTTTTGATGAACAGAGAATCAGGACATGGGAAAAGTACTCTCACCTGCTTGCTCTCAGATCACACTGTTGGAATGCCGACTTTCCCAGATATCACTGTCGCTATATATTACCGCGTAACCATTTCAGACATTAAATTTCTTCCGTTTGTTTCTTGCTTCAAATTCGTCCATTTCTCTTCCCATGGGATAATGATTTCTTTCCTGACAGTCCTGTTCTGTTCTTTTAATTTTAACTAGCAAGTCCAGGTCTTCAGAGGACTAATACTACTGTCTCGAGGTAACATTCTCACATCTTTTGTTTGTCTGTAACCTCACTGCGTAGTTTCTTACAATGATATCGACCTCTTCTGCCCCATCCAGGCAGATAGCTGCTAGGACTGCAGAATTTCAGACGGGGGAGGTGCCACTTTTCTTGTACACGCACAACTGCAAGCCCTCTCTAGTTGAGAACTCGACATCTGATGAGAGCTCGGAGAAAAGAAAGAGCTTTTCAATTCCAGGTAATCAAATTTATGTGTCCTGAGCAAATTTTAAGATGCTAAGTTGACTAAACCTGAAATGCTAATGGAAAGAAGCGCAATCTTATCCTTGAATCTTCACGTAGAAACGGGTATGTGGTTTTGCAGTATTGCCAGTACGCGACGGGTTACCAGTAAAATATCAGCATCCTAATTTTCATTTTCAGGTGCATCATCTCGTTCCATACTTGGTGGTTGAGATTTAACTGTACAATTGTCTGCTCAAAAACAAATCTTCTTTTAACGATGAGTGCTGTTTGTGGGCTTGATGCAGGAGTCTCCGAAGCTAAAACGTAGCATGCTAAGCTGGAAATTAGCTCAAAATAAAGATCTTCGATCAGTGTTCATTCGGCGGGGTAAAAGAACACTAGCATAATTCTTGCCAATGGTTTTCTCTGCTACCTGCAACATAGAGCTCCCCGTTTGTAATATTGTAGTAGTAATTAGTGATTTCTTTAAGTCATGGACAGGTGGTTCTCGCTCGAAAGATTATACTGCCTTGTCATTAGGACTAGACGGTTTGGTGGAAACAACGATGTAAGACTGTGACACGTACGTCTACAATTTCTAATATGAAATTGCATGAATGATGATGACGAGTCTTAACCCGTCGCTAAAAGGGTTTTTGGGAATTGCCACTTTTTAACGGGGCAGCCAGGGTGCGCTTAAACTCTACAATCAAGATCAGTGTTGCCTTCCAGGCAAATGTGGGGACAAAAGAGGAGAGAGATTAGGCCATTGCTGTTTCGATTTGGTCTTTAGGAGGGACAGATTGACTGATTTTTTTTTTTTTTCTAGAAACGACAACTGTAGTATATCTTAATCTATTCTATATTAGGAGAAGGGGGTGGATCTAAAGAGTTCTAAAGATATCTCGGAGGAGATTGAATCATCACCGGATCAAATGGATGCACTACGCACCTGCCTAGATTGACTGGTTGAGTTCCACTATTTTGGTTGATTTTACTGAATATCAAGTTAGTTTGGTTAATTGTTTGGGCAGTCAAAGATTTTGGAAAAATTTTTTTTTCTTCCTGTTGCATCCTAAATAAGCTTTTCAGTCACCTTTTTTTTAAATATAATTTTACATACATTACACCATAAAAAGTTATTTTTTCAAATAAAATTTGAACAAAATCCAAGGAAATGAGACTTATTCGTGATCAAATTATTTGAATTGCCCGATATGGTAAATCTTAATTGTTCCCACTAGGGACTAATTGGAATCGTGTACATAACTCGAGGACGGCCTAACAATTTTAACCATCCAAGGCTGAATGGGGTCACTTATGAAATTTTGCCCAAGTAAACCAGGTTTCCTTGCTAATGATGATGCATTTTTGTATACATGGCCTTGAATTTGTCGTGCACAATTGCAATAGTATAAATTATGAATAATAGATTAATTTTTTATGTACTGACAGTGATTTTTTTTTTTAATACTAGTAGCTTTGAATGAATGTCATATGGCCATGATTTTAATTTTAAATTTGAAATTCATATTATGCGACAATGCTACTAATGTTGAAAAAAAATTAAAATTGTACATTGAAATGTACAAAAAAAAGTATCCATAAACAATTAAGGTAAAAAATTGGGTAGACATGATTTGATAGATCTTTTTTTTTTGTCCAAAAAAAGGACCTGGTCCCACTTCAGGCCCCCAACCCTTATTTGGGTTGTTGGGTTATTCCCCATTTTTGTTACAAGAGTCGAATTCTGGTGGATACCCTAACTAGGGACTACACTACCAGGTCAGTTACCTTGGAGGGACGATTTGAAAGATCTAATGATTCAAATTTTGCCACGTTTCTACTACTTGAATCAACGAAATGATGTGACAAATTATGAGTCACTAGATCTACATAATAAATCAAAGTCTAGTGAAATAGTTTTTCCTTTTTTTCCTCAAAAATATTTTTTGTGGAGACGATACGACTGCGTTCTGGAAATAAATGCTACTCCCACGAGGAAGTAAAGAAAACGTAAACAAGCTTTCTTGAAGCCCACTCCAGGAAATCAACCTTACAACGAATCCAACAGCGCCATTACCATCCACCGTTTTTTAAATTTTGGTTAAACTTGAAGGGAACAAACAACCCACAGTTTCATCGTCGTCCTTCCCACCTTTTTACGGCCCATTGTTTCTTCTGAGACCATTCAAAAAAATTTTCAACCCGTTTAATAATCAGTGTACAACTGTTTTGTTGGTGATCCCATCGGTAACCTTCTGTGACCAGAAGAAAGTCAGAAATATCCCAGTGAACTAAGAGTCACTATTCGCTGATAACAAATGGCCTCTGATCATGGTGATTCCGTTTTTGCTAACGTTGTTCGTGCTCCTGAAGATCCCATTTTAGGGGTACTCTTTCGATAATACATATCACGTTTCTGTGTGTTTCTGTTGTCTATGATGTTGTTACGTGTATTTAACTGCATTTGATATCTGATCTGATTATTGTTATCATCATTGGCATTTACGATTATTTCTATTATTGTTAATTTTTAAATTTATAGACGGGAGGTCCGCGCGAGAGATAGAATATGAAAACGGGTTGGTTAGAAATGAGCTCTGGTTCTAGTACCACTGGGCTAAATTTGATTTTTGCTTGTGATCTTCAATTTTCGCGCTCGTTAACTTTTCTGGTATAGTAGGGAAATCCCTATGAGATTGATTCGTTATTGATCAACTTTTATACCTGAACGAATGAGACTATGATACCTGTTTCACCTCATATACTAGCACTAGTACTTTGGTAAAATTTAGTGAAGTGGTTTGTATTGGTTAGCATTTTGGACTGCATTCATTTTGGTTTCTGACTGTTGTTTTGGTCTTCGTATTTTTTGTGCTTCGGACTGGAACAGGTCACTGTTGCTTACAACAAAGATCCGAGCCCAAAGAAGTTAAATTTAGGAGTTGGAGCCTATCGAACTGAGGTAAAATTCCCGCACCCCTCTCCCTTTCATTTGCCTCGTTATCTTTAAGCTACCCTTCATTCCAAAACAGATAGACGATCTTGATGCGTTATCAAGTATTTTGGGGTCTTCTTTTTTTATGCATGTATAACCTATCGGTGCATGTATTTGTTATGTGTATGAATTTAATGCTTGAAGAGTTGCTGTCGGTTTAGTACCTATTCTTATGCCAATGAAAACAGGAAGGGAAACCCCTTGTTCTGAATGTGGTGAGACGTGCAGAGCAAATGCTTGTAAATGATACGTAAGTTTCTTTACTCATGCTCTTAAAATTGTGCAGTTTATAATATGTAAACACACAAATACAGGTCATGAATTTTGTTCACATGCAGGTCTCGTGTAAAGGAGTATCTTCCCATCGTTGGGCTTGCTGAATTTAACAAATTAAGTGCCAAACTCATTTTCGGTGTTGACAGGTAAAATCGTTGAACTTGTTAAGTAAGTTATTTATGAATAGCAAAACTAATAGAATCCAAGAGGATTTGCTTTATCAACTGGGTGCCTAATTTGAGATATCAGAGTATTCTTTCCTTTTATTTTTTTTCTCATCATGGTAGAACATCCGTGTCAAATTCTTTCTGCATAATTTCCAGGGCTCCATTATCTATTAGTTGCCTAACCAGCGATTGTTCATGGTCATTTATTGTACTGCTAATACTGTCCTATCATTTTATCACATGTCTACTACATTAGATACTTTTATAAATGTCCTATGGGATCATCTAAGTATCCCATTAGAATGCTTTGTATTGAGGTTCTGTCAGGGTGTGTCACATGCTGAAATTGCTTTGATTCTTAAATCCATAGAGAAGTTATAAAGTTCTTGACTATTGATCTCTCTGATTTGCAATCTTTATTACATGTCAAAAATGATGTACAAGCTTGTCGTTCATTATGTTTTGTTATTAAAAATTTTCTGTACGGTAGATAGATGTTTAATCTGAGAAGACTTTAGATCAAATAGATACTAAGGCTTTCCTCTCTATTAGTTGCATGTTACTCTATTTTGTTTAATTCAGTTTTTGTTTTGTCGTCCTTTTCCCCTTTTTTGGGAACCTTATGATTTTGGAAACAGTCCTGCCATTCAAGAGAACAGGGTAACTACCGTGCAGTGCTTGTCTGGTACTGGTTCATTGAGGGTTGGAGCTGAGTTTTTGGCAAGGCATTATCATGAGGTGAGTATCTTGGGTTTTCAAAATTTCCTTTATCTGGAGATCGTACTTATGTGTCCACACTTTTTGCCAGCACACCATATATATTCCACAGCCAACATGGGGAAATCATCCGAAAGTGTTCACCATAGCAGGCTTGTCAGTGAAGACTTACCGCTATTATAGCCCCGAAACACGAGGTCTGGACTTCCAAGGTATACTTGTAATCCATCTCTCTTAAGATTTTTAGTACATGCATATGGATGAATTTTCAGCTATAACTATCGGTGGGTCTGTTTTTTCACGTATAATCAGCTCAGAGATTGTAGTCAAACCTATTCAGAACTTGGTTCACTGAATTGGAACTTATTTGTGGTTGATCTGTATTAGGTGATTTATATATCTAGAGAAATGAGGATTTTTTTGTCTATCGGCACTTTTTCTTTTACAGGACTGCTGGATGACCTAAATGCTGCCCCATCAGGAGCAATAGTTCTTCTTCATGCATGTGCTCATAACCCAACTGGTGTAGATCCAACTCCAGAGCAATGGGAACAAATCAGGCAGTTGATGAGATCAAAAGGATTGCTACCTTTCTTTGACAGTGCTTACCAGGTAGCAGCTAATATGCAATTTATTCTGGCACAATTAAATAAAATACCATCTAATTAATGGACATGCTAGTGACATTGCAGGGTTTTGCCAGTGGCAGTCTTGATGAAGATGCTCAATCAGTTCGCATGTTTGTTTCTGATGGTGGTGAATGTCTTGTAGCTCAAAGTTATGCTAAAAACATGGGAATGTATGGAGAGCGTGTTGGTGCACTTAGCATCGTAAGTATTTCTGATACGGAACCGGATCATTTCCTAATTGGTATCTGAAATGATGATTTCCTCACCTAAAATTTCTAAAATCATTAGTGATGGTTTTCTAGTCTTTATATAAAATGGTTTCGTTGAAACATCTAAGACAACATTTGAAGGAGCTGTTATTGATATCATGACATGAAGTGAGGTGAACTGGAATTTGCAATGAATAGACTGAAAGAACAAACTAATTCCAACATAGACAGGTTTACATTTTCCGTCAAACTATGCTGTCTCTCATGAAAGTTGAGATATTTACCATATCAATGAGCATACTGCAACTCTGTTCTCACCAGGAATCCATTCACAGGTCTGCAAATCTGCAGATGTAGCAGTCAGAGTCGAAAGCCAGCTGAAATTGGTCATCAGATCCATGTATTCAAATCCACCCATTCATGGTGCATCTATTGTTGCTGCCATATTAAAGGACAGGTATGTTTTTTCTCAACTGATTTAGAAAGGAGTGTCATTGTCATTAAGTCCGTATATTTTTGCTTCTGTAATTGCAAGCTTACTTGTTTCTTGCCTACAGCCATATGTACCATGAATGGACAGTGGAGCTGAAAGCTATGGCTGACCGGATTATCAGCATGCGCCAGAAGCTTTTTGATGCTTTGCAAGCTAGAGGTACTTAAACAAATGATTTATCATTTATGCTTTCTTTCTACTTGCATTATTTGTGATATTTTCTTCCTAGAAGATCCTTGCTGGGGTTTTATATGTCATCTTGCCTCTATTTACTTATAGTTTCCTGCTTCTATAAGTCCCAAGGTATAAATAATTCAAGGGAACTTGATAATTTGCTAGATGCCTTTCACTCTGGACAAACAGAGCCATGGAAATTGTCACATCTATCTCAGGCCTTGCGATATATACTTTTACAAGTTTTGGGCTGTTGTTTCCATTATGCATATACTTCTCATATGGAGTCTGATTATTTTTGTAGGTTGTCATTCAGAATATGCATATACTTCTCGTATAGATTCTGATTATTTTTGTAGGTTCTCATACAGAATGCATATATTTTTGTAGGCACACCTGGTGACTGGAGTCATATCATCAAGCAAATAGGGATGTTCACTTTCACGGGGTTGAATGCCCAGCAAGTTGCTTTCATGACTAAAGAATATCACATTTACATGACCTCTGACGGGTAAGAAGATTTTTTCTCAGATATTGTTTTACCTGCAGTTAGGGTGCATTAGAAAAGGTTCGCAATTGCTCAAAGATCTACAGGATGTGCTTTGCTTGTTTACACAATATGGTTCTTATTCGAGAATAAAAGGTTGCCTAGTTTAATTTTGTTTGTCATCTGCTATGCTGCAGGAGAATAAGCATGGCAGGTCTTAGTTCCCAGACAGTCTCTCTTCTAGCTGATGCCATACATGCTGCTGTTTCCGCCGTTGTCTAGATGCATTGGATATGAGGAATCTTTAGTGGAGTAATTTGACTTTGAGGCATAGATTCCTTAAGATTTTGTAAGACTTAATTAAAATGAGGCTTCCAAATGAAGGCTTAGCTTTCATATTCTGGATCTCTTCTAGTTTCTCCTTGCAGTCTGCAAGGTTTCTCAAAGAAAGATTGATTTTGACTCGCATTCTTGTCTGTTAATTTTATGTCTACGAGTCTTTGCTAATTGAATTCCTCTTACTAATAGTAGCCTAATTTGGATGTTCTCTGTGGCCTTTGATGCTTAACTCATAATTAGTTATAGTTTATGGCTTGGTAAGGAGGCTGGTGGTGGTTGGTAAAGCACAGTCTCTTTTTACTGCTCGTTTTGAAGATACCTGTAGGCTGAGATGCTCAGAATAGGATCTCTAGAAACCTAAATTAAAATGTGGAAATGGAAATTCCACTGATGACTCGGAAGTTTAAGTAGCTTTCTTTTTTGAGATTATTGCAACTCGAAGCTCATTTGAAGATCAGCACTGCCCCTTTTAGGGTACAGCCATCAAATTTGACATTGAGCTTAAGTTTATGGTTTAAATTTTTGAAGTGCCTGCCTAGCCGCGAACCATGTTATACCGTATTAGCATCTTTGAAATATTTAAGCTGTAGGTGATGAAATGTTTTATTAGCATGGATCTTCGGAGGAAGAGGAAAACGTATTGGTAGTGCTAACAAAGCTTATGCTCTTTGAAGACATTGCACAATAAACAAATCGTGGTTGCTGTCCTTGTTAAAATTTTTGGGGGCAAAAAGGCAAAAAGCAAAATATTCAACTGGACCAAACTTAATATAATGGATAACTTGTACTTCCCTGTCCATGGGAGGAAGGAAGAGCAATCAAAGGTATGCTAACTCGATCAACTCCTTGAAGGGTCTTGAGTATTTACACGTCATAGATTAGCTTCATATTCTAGATTATTATTGCGGCATCTTGTCCAACTGATCCCCTGCCCTGCGAGCTATCTTTCTATTGTTTCCCCTCCTTCTTTTAAGGATGGCAATTCTAGCGCTGCTGTTAATGGCGAGCAGTTGGACTTCTCAAGCAGCTCAACTCAACTTTATCAATGTAGGAGAACTTTTTGCTTGTGTTAATGTTAGCTGGTTTGCTCGTAGGCTTGTCAATTTCGTCCTTAGAGTAGCCCTCTAAATTACCACTGGGGAGGTTCTTGACTGACTCTGCCTGCTCCAAGTTCCAGCCCATGAAATCGGACAGCGTCATTGAAGTGGGTGTCTCTGCAGCAGAACTCAACTTCTCCGTCTCTTCTCCGGGACTTGAGACACCACTTTGTTGTGGTGATGGCGAGGAATCTGGCGATGGCTTCCATTTAGCTATTGCTAGTGATGGATCTTGAGCAATACTATCGGCATACAGCACATCTTCAATGCGAGACATGACAGTGTTGGCCAAGCTTTCAAGCACCCTTGAATAGCTCTCCAGAATTGCATACCCCACATCCTGTAATGTTATATCAGGTTAGAAAAGAATACTAACAATTTTTGAACACTTAACAAAAGTTTGTGTTAAAAAGATAATAATTTGGTCTGAACTCATACTCTGTTATATTGGATTTTGCAGATGTCAAGAGAGGATTGAGGGAGTCCAGGGAATCTCTGTTTTAGTAGCAGTAAGATTGTTTCTGCTCTTTCTTCAAAGAGCTCCCTCTTCTCCAAGCTCACTGCTGAACCCCAGGAAGACTTCCCGTCTTTATGATGCATCTTCCTTTTCCAAATGATGATGGATGCCTCTATTCTGTTCTTTAGGTCAAGAACTTTATGCTCTGATGACAAGTCCATGGTTGAAAGGAACTGTTCGGGATCGAAAAACTCGAAAGTGATGCTCTTATAGGTTGAGTCCCCAAGGCTTGCTCTACCATTCTACCAAAGACCAGAGTGGTGAACAAATATTATTATTACATCATAATTAGAGATTCTTTTTTTTTTCTTTTGAAGGAAACTTAGAGATTTTGTGAAGGCCGTGACTTCTGATTTCTTCATTTGTACCTTGGGGAGAGATTCAATGTAGTTGTCTGGGATCTCCATCTCTGATAGGACCTGAGCATTAATGGCCATGGATGCTTTGAGCACTTGGTTGACACAATCCTTTTGATATTGCAGCCATTTGCGCGATGCATCTGATAAGCCACTAGGAGGAACCTTGACTGTTGGCAGCCACCATTTATCATCCCTCTGGACACCTTTCTCAGAATCATCGGCGTCGCTTGAGACGTACCAAAATTCATTGTCGTCTTTGAAATTATCCAAGCAGTCCTGTTTATTGCTACATTCTTTCAGCATGCAAATGAATATGAACTGTTGCGCAATAGGGGGAGGAGATGAGAGAATCTTACAATGAGCATCGCATCAAGCTTGCGCAATGCTGGGATATTCATGAGCAGATCTTTTCTTTGTTGAGTGACCATTATCTGTTAAAAGCATAGAAAAGATGAAAAGATTTCTCGGCTTCTAATCCATTAAAACCATTCACATACCTGAAGTGAAGAGAGATAATTTCCCTGTTAAACGCTGGAATCATAAGTTGAACTAGAAAGCCTCAGGGAGAACAAGAAAGTAAATCACCTCCATGTTCTTTCCATCCTTTGCTACTTGTTGAGAGGGGACGAATTCAACAATGTTATCCGTCACAGATAGAAGCCAATCGATTTCTTTTTTCCACCTCAATTTTCGCTCTGAAGCCATGGGTTCTAATTTCCTCTGTTCCCCAAAAACAGAAGCTGCATGTTTTGCCCCCACCCCCAAAAAAAAAAAAAGTCAATGGTTTCCAGATGTTAAAACTTTTTCAACTGCAGGACAAGATTATATAGAAAAGAATTGAAATTTGTGATGCTAGATCATATTGCATTCTATTTGATCGCTGGATTATCAAATTATAAATCAGTCTACCGGATATGTGTAGAATTGCATCATTACCAGCAAGATTTGTAATGGCATTTGACAAAGCCAGAGCTGATGAGACACCCTTTCCACCCCCCGACATGTCCTCTCCCAAAAGAAGCTTTGAGAATCTTTCCTTCATCAATTCCAAATCTGACCCAAAGGGAAAAAAAAAATGCACAGGACTCGTGAGACTTTTCTGTCCATTGATCAGCACCACATCGTGATTCTTGATCGAGACATTCAAATGCATATCAATATGCAAACACGTTCAACTCATCTTGCTCTGAAGACATGCATAGATTTCATGCATGAAAGATAGCAAATTGTTTACACACCTGAAGGCTGTCTAGATTCCTTTGAATTGGGAGCTCCTAACTTTCCGCCCTCTCTGCATAATCTGGAAACAGGGCCAGCATCCGTAGACCGATTATAAACACTACCTACGTGTTGAGCATCTGAAGCAGCTTTGCCACCTTGACTCCTAAACACCAACTTATCTGCATCCGCAATGGGGCTCTCACTGCCATGTCCGCTATCAAGGATTAAACTATGAGCTTGCCTTCCTGGGATCTCAAACATCTTTGCTAATTTAAAGGAAATCGACTTCTTGATGCCACGGACTTCTTCGCTAACCATACCACGTTGTTTTTGACCTTTTTACCTCACCGGCTTCCTGCATTTCAATTCCATAATGCAGCCAAAAAGAGAAAAAAATTTCATTCTAATGACACCAAAGAAAAACCCTCCTGCCTATGACTATGAGGGAACCTCCCAAGTAAAACGAAACAGGAAAAGGGTTTTTCTGGTTTTGATTGGATGTCAAAAGAGAAGAAGAAGAAGAAGAAGAGGAAGGCAGTTCTAGTTTTTGCGTGGAGTTTACTTTGTTGAGCGAGGGACGTGGGGTGCATGTTTGATGAGGAGCAAAAAGGGGACCGGGTGGGTACAGACCACAATACAATGAAGAGAAAAGAAAAATGAAAAAAAAAGAAAAAGAAAAGAAAAGAGAGAGAATATTAGAGAGAGATTCACAGTTGTTATTGGATTGACTGTTGTTTTCTTGATCGGTTGGCAAAAAGCCCGGGAAAGCATACATCATGACAACTAACTTTTTTCCTTATAAGGACAACTCCCTCTCCCTCCATGTTCTCTAGTTTATCCCCTTCTGCTGCTAAATCATCAGCCATCCGTCCAGAGGACTCAGAATTAAGTATAATATACCCTCTGATTCACTACTAAACTTCAGGTGGTCCCTTTTGGAAAAGGAGAAAAACAACAAGAAGAAAGCAGGACTAGGATTTAAAACGTTCAAGGTTTTGTCTAATCTCATCATTTTCCGGTTCTGATGTAGGAGTAGGTATGCGATACATGATGTTTTATTCAACCATGTGCTGAGGCCCATAAACAAGGGGCGGATTCTTTCAGGTCTACCTGGCCGCATTTTATCATCTTGGAGAAGATTTTTCTTTGGCTACTTGACCACCTACCTGACTACATTTCATCTTAATTAGCAGTAGTGATCTGGAGCAAGCTCTTCTGTTTTCTAAAACACTTCTCTCCTCTTCTACAACGATTTCCTTTCAGCAATCTGTTAGAAGTTGGGGAAATTTTTCTCATTCAGCCTCCACGTAACCTAGTCTTGAATAGATACATGGTCGTAAATAAAGGTCTACTTCAGTAATCGCAATGGTCTTTTCATGAAAAAAAAAAAAAGTAACTTCAAGAATAACTCTTCATTTGTGAAAGGAGCTATCAACTGCTCTTCTCTTGCATGAAAGGAGTTTTGCATGATGTAGGATATCCTTCGTTTGTTACCTATCTAATTAGTAGAGCCACCACATGCATGATTAAACTGTCATTATCAGAGTCCGCTGTTACCACTAAATCTGTTAGCCGCCACTCAGCTGTCTAATTGCTGCTCACCTGTATTGAACAAGTATACAAGAGAAATATGGTGAAAATGTGTCCATTTCTCCTAGTCTCAGATTTGAACAAAAAAATGCAGTAAAGGATAAAACAACGGCAACCATTACCTGCTTATGAATAATGTACATGGAACATAACCCCCTAAGATGTCACAGCCCAATTTAACAACCCCGATCAACTCATGCATGCATGCATGGGTACGATACATTAACTCATCTATATGCTATGACAATTGAAATTGAGGATTCTTCTTGTATGGAAGGCTAGGATCTTTGTCCTCCTTCTTATTATTTTATTAATGAAATAAGTAAAATAATAGAGCTGAGATTTCTCCCCTGGACGACGGGTTTGTTAAAAAATATTTAAAATTGAGGAGAAGAAATCTTGGGAAGATGGCGAAAGTGGAGAAAAGCAAAGAAAACAGAAAGAAAAGGCCTGATCGCGCACCTAAAAAATGTTAAAGTTGGCCCTAGAATTGAGGCCCATTTACACTGTCCATGTCCATTTGACTTTTTTTTTTTCAAAAAGGACGTTTTCGTGGTCCTCGAAGTAAGATATGGAGTAGTTAGTAAAAGATGGCGGCAGCCTCTAGGATTGCAAAACAACTCCGATCCAGGACATATCCAAAGCCCAGTGAGGTCCATCAGAATTCTCCATAAATAAAAGGGAAAGGAGGATGGTCATTGAAGAAGCGCAGAGCTTCCCCGAGGAGAGCTGACCTGATCAGCTCGGGGTGTTGATGTGAGAGCTGACTTCAAGCCTGCAAGACAGAAGGGATGAGCTAATTGAGGGGGCCCGAGAGCGGTCCCCGAGGGCACTCCGACGGTCAAGTTAGTTTTCCGGTGAGTGAGTTTCACGGGAAGTAGTAACTGTCCGGAGTAAATTGTCAATAGTCAGCGTACCTTGTATAGTGGATGTGTGTTATCATTTATACCTGCAAGGGAGTCCGACTTCCGCACGACGCGGGACTTGCCCGGTATAGACAGTATCCCGCACTCGGGGGGGGGACTTCCTCCGACCTCTCCGGGATGGACCTTCGCCTCCCCTGGGAGCCCTAGTTGGTACGGCCCGGGGCTGCTCCCAGGGGTCTGAGAGCCAAGGTCCAGCTCGGCCGTTCCTGGGCTGCCACGTGTCTGGGCCCGGAACGGGGCCTCTGCACTAACCCCCTAGATTAGGTAGGACTGTCAGGCAGACCTAATCTACCTCCGCCACGTGGGAGGCCAGAGCCGCGCACTACTCTGCCGAGGTCACTTCTGGTACAGTGCTGTCACAGGGACGCTGCGCCCGCGTCCTTTCAGCTGTCCCGCCTCTTCGGTTTTCGTACCAGCATTAAATGCGTTCACATGGGGGTCGGTTCAAATTCACGCAACCGTTTTCCCTCCACTCTTCCCCCTATAAATAGGGGATGCCAAATTCTCATCTGTCCCATTTGCCATTTCCGCTTCTTCTTGTACATTTCAAGTTATCACGCTCCCTGTGCACTCACATTTCCATTTTCCAGCAACCTCCGGCGTCCTGTGCCCAGATTCCGGCGAGCCTTCAGTCCTTCTTCTGTCGTTCTCAGTAAGTCCTTTTTGCGATTCATCTTCCCCCTCTGCAGTGTCTCTTTTGCCCTCTGCTACCTCCCACTTTTTATGTCGGATCATTCCTCCTCCTCTGTTGCTGTAGTATCAGTCCGCCGCAGAGCTCCCCGAATCATCGTTCTTTCCTCGCCTTCACCCTTATCTTCGTCACCATCTTCTCCTCCCCCTCTTTCCCCTTCTTCTGCTTCTAGTCCCAGCTTCCACACCTCAGACCTGCCCGAGCCTACTGACACCATGAGCTCTCCTCCACCCCAGTCTCCTTCATCCCATCCTTTTTCTGCCCGCGCTCTAGAGGAAACGGCTGAGCTCGACGCCTACCTCGAGCGAGAGGCCGCAACCACCTCCTCTCCCCAGTCCCCCCATGATTCCCCTGGCGGGGCCCAGGGCGGAGCTGGGGAGGACAGGGATCCCTCTGAGGGGACCCCTACCTCGGAGCAGGGGGAGGATCCCGAATTCTCCTATGGTTACCCAGACCTACAGGAGGCCACCCTATTGCCCCAGGACGTGGCCGAGCTGGCCGAGTCGTACTCCATCCCTCCGGCCTTCGAGCCGAGGGCGGCCGGGCCCGACGACCGAGCCTGCCGACCTCCCCCAGGCTTCGTGGCCATCTACAGGGAGCAGCTCATCGCAGGGCTCCGTCTCCCCATCCATCCAGCTCTGACCAATATTCTGACCTACTGGGGGCTCAGAATCACCCAACTTCACCCTACCTCCATCAGGATCATCACCGGATTCCTGATTTACTGCCTCCTCTGCGACATCCCCTACTCTCTCTCCCTTTTCCGAGCCGCCTTCATTCTTAAGTCCTCCCTCCCGGGGTGGTACTACTTCTCCCGTCGGGGCCCCCAGACCAAGGGAGGGAAAGGGGCCCAGGAGTTGTTCTTCGGCCTCCCCTCCTCCGTTAAGGATTGGAAGGAGGATTTCTTCTTTGTCAGATCCACACATTTTCCCCCCAATGTGTGGAAGGTTGGGGGGGTCAAGGCCGACCCCTACCCAAAGGACCTGGACTACGAGACCCTCAGCCCGCTGTTGGGCTCCAAGGTGAAGCTCGATGTTACTAGGATCTCTACCGAGCAGATCTCCGCAGCAGGGCTGATGGGGACGTTGTCCGGATCCTCTGGGGAAGTGGCGACCCCCCAGCCCAAACTCGACACCTGTAACGCTGGCTCTGTCCCTGTCTTTATTCATAGCGTATAGATTTTCCCTTTTTTGCCTTTTACCGTCTTTCGTTTGGCTGACCTGGTGTTCATTTCAGTGAGGAAGCTCTCCCAGCTGTTGGGCGCATCTCTCGAGGAGGCCACTCCCGACCCCCAGCCCGGAGCTGCTCGGGGGGCCCCAGGTGGGGCTTCCACCCCGGGGGGCGGCTCAGCCCCCCAGAAGGAGACATCACAACCATCCCCCTCCAAGCAGGCCGCCAGCAAAAAGAAGGCGGCCGGTCAAAAGAGGGGCAGAGGGGACGAGCCCTCTCAGGCTGGGCAGAAGAGGCTCGCCCTGGTCTCCGCACAGCCTCCTCCTCTTGCGCGGGTCTCCGGGGGACCAGTCCACCTGGGCGTGGGCTCTGCCGAGGAGCAGGTCCAGGAGTCGGCTCCCCCGAGCTTGTGGCACTTCCGCCACATAGCTCCCCTGAAGCCAGGCCAATCCCCCACGATGCATGACCCCCGCCACTTCTGTCCGTCCTGGAAACTCTCCATCAACGACCGAGCCCAGTTCCCCGAGGTGGCTCGCGAGCTGATGGTGGGCTCGGTCCTTCCTAGGGACAGGAAGTGGATGGAGCTGGCCAGCCCCTCTGAGCTCTTGGACGCGTACTACACCGCCCAGGCCCAAGTAAGTATCGCCCCTGGATTAATTTCACCCCCGTGTCTGGGTTAAGTGATGTGGCATGCTGATCTGCTCTCTCTCTTTTCCAGTCCAACGCTGCCGGTGCCGCCCTGGCTACCCGCTTTTCCGAGCTGTCTCCCGACCTGAAGAAATTGAGGAAGAAGAACCTGGAGGTGGAGAGGAAGCTTTCCCAGGCCCTCCAGGAAGCCAGCTCCCTTAAGGCCAAATTAGACAAGGCCGAGAAGGAGATGGATGCCGCCCAGGTCCAGCTCGCCTCCACCAGGTCGGAGCTCGACCAGGAGAGGGCTGGTGTGGCCAGGCTGAAGGAGGAACATGCCGTAGAGCTCTCCGGCACTGTCAGCCGAGAGCGGAAGAAGGCTGTTCAGGAGTTTATCTCCTCCGATCAGTTCGAGGTGGACATCGCCCTCCTCAACCAGCCCATCCTCCAGGTTGGCTCTACGCGGGCCCTGACCCAGGTGCAGAGCCTCAACCTACCCGGCTTCAACGTGGCGGACTTCAAGGACTACGATCCTGCAGCCGAGGATAGGCTGGACTGGCTCTTTGATGGGTACCGGAAGGGGCATGCCCTGAAGAGCCTGGTCCGCCGAACCGACGTAGGAGCAGACCTAGAGGAGGTTCCCCTGGAGGAGGACGGGTCTCCAGGCAGAGCTGCCGGGAAAGAGCCGGTGGCCTAGGGCGGTGGCCACTCCAGAAACCCTTTCTGTCTTTTTGTAAGGATGTGACCATGCTCCAGTTGAAAATGCTCTTGGAGGTCCATCCAGGACGGAATGGGTTTCCTGCTTCCGGGCTCCTGAATAGCCTTCACCATATGCCTCTCAACATGCTTAAGGTGTACTTTCAGCTTCCACCCCGGTCGGGCCACCAGCAGGTAGAACAGACATCGAAGGAGATTTCCAGCTCGGAAGTTTTACGGTAGATAGGCAGGGCGCTTTGTAATAGATAGGCAGCTCGGAAGCTCTGTAATAGATAGGCTTGCAATGTATACATAAGATTTCGAAGAGTTATTTTCTTCTTTCCTTGCCCACTCGCAATGCTATGTGCCGACCTCCGGGGTCGAACACCTCACACCTCACCCCTTGGGGCTGAGTGCTTTAAATATTAAGCGCGTCCTTGCCGACCTCCTAGGTCGAACAATTCGCACTTCCGACCGAGTACTTTAAGCATTAAGTGCGTTCTTGCCGACCTCCTGGGTCGAACACTTCACACTTCATTAAGTGCGTTCGTGCCGATCTCCTGGGCCGAACACTTCACACTTCATTAAGTGCGTTCGTGGGCCGAACACTTCACACTTCATTAAGTGCGTTCGTGCCGACCTCCTGGGCCGAACACTTCACACTTCATTAAGTGCGTTCGTGCCGACCTCCTGGGCCGAACACTTCACCCACTACCCCTAGCCCCCCACTAGGACGTTGAGCGAGGGATTGCTGAATGTGCTAGTGTAAGGTGCAGGTTGGAAAAGTGTAAAATAAAACAAGTACAAGTGAAAATGAAAACGAGCTGTGATTGAATGGAAAAACAAAAATTCGGATTTCCGAGAACAAGCCACTGAACCCCCTGGTTTAACCTACGCTACAAACAACCGCAAATTGGAGAAGTGCCAAGTCCGAGGTACTTCAGATCCATCCATCTTAGCGAGCTTGCAATAACCAGCTCGGCTCGCTTCAAGGACCTTGTAGGGGCCCTCCCAGTTTGGGTCGAGCTTGTTGGAGCCGCGTACTCTGCTTGTCGAGTTCTTCCTCAGGACGAGGTCCCCTGGCTGGTATTGTATAGTCTTTACTTTGGCGTTGTGATAGCGAGCAAGCTGGCTTTTATACTTAGCCATTCGAATAGCCGCTTCCTCCCGCCTGACTTCGAGCATGTCCAAGTTGCACCTAAGCTCTTCCTCGTTGGATGTTGCCACGAAGTTCTGCGTTCTGGGTGAGGGAAGACCAACCTCTGCGGGCACCACCGCCTCTGCTCCGTATGTTAAGGAGAACGGGGTCTCGTGAGTAGCCGCCCTGGGCGTAGTGCGGTAAGCCCAGAGGACACTTGGGAGCTCATCCAGCCAGCTCGATTGGACGGACTCCAGTCTAGTCTTCAACCCTTGCAGGACAGTTCGGTTGGCGTTCTCCACCTGGCCATTGGCCTGGGGGTGACCAACCGACGTGAAGTGTTGGTTGATTCCGAGCTCGGCGCACCAGCTCCGGAAAGGGTTCTCGGCAAACTGGCGGCCGTTGTCGGATATCAGGGCATGCGGAATCCCAAACCGGCAAACTATGTTCTTCCAAAAGAATTTCTGAATTGCCTTCCCTGAGATAGAGACTAAGGGCTCCGCTTCCACCCATTTTGTGAAGTAGTCTATAGCTACCACGAGGTGCTCATATCTTCCCGGGGCTCGGGGGAAGGGACCCAGGAGGTCTATTCCCCATTGAGCGAAGGGCCAAGGACTATGGATGGGAATCATCTCCTGAGCTGGCTGATGACGCAGCGAGGAGTGTACCTGGCAAGCTCGGCATTTCCGGACCAGATCCGCTGCGTCTCGGAAGACAGAGGGCCAGTAGTAGCCCAAAAGGAGGCACTTTTTGGCCAACACCCGAGATCCCACGTGTGCCGCACATATTCCTTCGTGGACTTCGCGCAGGACGTAATCACCTTCTTCGGGAGTCACGCACTTTAACCAGGGGGACAAATACGACCTCCTATAGAGGGTACCCCCGGTGTAGGCGTACTTGGCAGCCCGGAGCTGGATTCGGCGTGCCTCGGCTTTGTTTTCGGGGAGGGCACCCGAGCTGAGGAAGTCAATGAGGGGCGTCATCCAGGTGGCCGAGCTGTCTATAGCCAGGACCTGGACCTGATCGATACTTTTCTGCTTTAGCACCTCCACCAATACCTCCTTGCTCAGGTGGGCAAATGAGGAGGATGCCAACTTTGAAAGGGCGTCGGCCCGCTTGTTCTGGGACCTTGGCACCCGCTCGATTTCGAACGTTTCGAACAAGGCCACCGCCTCTCGAACTTTGGCCAGGTACTTCTTCATAACCTCGTCCTTGGCTTCATACTCCCCAAGGACTTGAAGGACGACGAGCTGTGAGTCGCTCCTGACCTGGATCGCGGTTATTCCCATCTGGTGGGCTATCCGCAATCCTGTGAGCAGGGCCTCGTACTCGGCCTCGTTGTTGGACGCGGGGAAGTCCAATCGGAGGGCGTAGGTCAGTTCTTCCCCGGTGGGTGAAATGAGTAGCAGACCCGCCCCGCTTCCTTCCTTGCTGGAGGCCCCGTCCACGAACAACACCCAGGGCTCCTTCGGCAGCCGCTCCTCGTGTTGGGGGCTTAGCTCGGTTAGACTCAAGCTAGCCCCTTCAGCAAGGAAATCCGCTAAGGCCTGGGCCTTGATGGCTTTGCGGGGTTGGTAGCCGATGTCGTGCTCGGCTAGCTCGACAGCCCATTTGGTCATTCTGCCCGAGACCTCTGGCTTGGTGAGTATCTGACGCAAGGGCTGGTCAGTCAGGACTACAATGCCGTGAGCCTGAAAGTAAGGGCGGAGCTTGCGTGCCGCATGTACCAAGGCAAGGACCAACTTCTCGGCTGGCGAGTATCGTGTCTCTGGCCCCTGTAGAGCTCAGGTTACGTAATACACCGGCCTCTGAGCCCCCTCATCCTCCCGCACCAGGACCGCGCTGACGGCCTCGTTGCAGGTGGATAGGTATAGGAATAAGGTCTCCCCCGGCTCTGGGGCTGTCAGAGATGGTAGCTCGGCCAAGTATGTTTTTAGGTCGATGAAGGCCTTCTGGCACTCCTCAGTCCAGTGGAAGTCCTTCGGCGCTTTCAGTACTCGGAAGAAGGGCAGCCCCCGGACCGCGGAGCGCGAGAGAAACCTATTCAGGGCGGCCATCCTTCCTGTTAGCCGTTGGACCTCCTTCACGCTCCTCGGAGGGGCCATGTCCATGATGGCCTGGAGTTTATCCGGGTTGGCCCGGATTCCGTCTCGGGACACCAGGAAACCGAGAAACCTTCCCGATCTGACCCCAAAAGTGCATTTCTTCGGATTTAGGCGCATCCGGCTCTTCAGTAGGATGTCCAGGACCTCCCGCAGGTCGGGTATGAGACGCTGGTTAGTTCGACTTTTGACGATCATGTCGTCCACATAAACCTCCATGCTCATGCCGACCTGGTTTTGGAATAACTTGTTCACCAGGCGCTGGTAAGTTGCTCCCGCGTTCTTCAATCCGAAGGGCATGGTCCTGTAGCAGTAGGTTCCCTCCTCGGTGATGAAGGAGGTCTTGTCCCGGTCCTCCTCGGCCATTTCTATCTGGTGATATCCCTTAAAGGCATCCATAAAGCATAAAACGTCAAAGCCCACAGTGGAATCTACTAACCTGTCAATTCGAGGCAGGGGAAAGCAGTCCTTTGGGCAGGCTTTGTTAAGGTCTGTGAAGTCTACACACATCCTCCAGGTCAGGTCCTCCTTCTTGACCAGGACGGGGTTGGCCAGCCAGGTCGGGTAGTAGACCTCCAGTATAATCTTGGACTCCAACAACTTGCCGACCTCCGCCCTGATCACCTCATTTCTCTCGGGGGCGAAACTCCTTTTCTTTTGCTTTACTGGCTTGAAGTGAGGGTCCACGTCGAGGTGATGGACCGCCAGGTCCATAGGGATCCCGGGCATGTCATCCACCGTCCATGCGAAGACCTGGGAGTACTCCCTCAATAAGGCCTTCAAACCTTCCTTCTCGTCCGCTGGCAGCAATGCCCCGATGCGGATGATCTGGTCGGGACGTTCCTTCCTCAAGGGAAACTCCTCAATCTCATCCTGGGTGCCCAGCAGTTGGGCCTCATCCCCTGGGATGTAGGGCTCTAAACAGGTTGTTTGGGCGACCACCTTCTCCTGCCCCCGGAGAGTGGCCAGGTAGCAGGCCCTGGCTACCTCTGGGTCGCCGCGCACCTCGGCTATCCCCCCAGGGGTGGGGAACTTGATGCTGAGGTGGAAAGTAGAGGAGACAGCTCGGAGGGCGTTCAGAGCGGGTCTCCCCAAGAACACATTGTACGGGGACGACTGCTTGACCACCACGAAATCAACGAGAATGGTCCGGCACCTGGGGGCCTGTCCCACGGTGACCATCAGGGTGATCATTCCCTCCGAGCTGATGGGTGGTCCGGTGAAGCCCACCAGGGGCGTCCGGACCGGGGTCAGCTGGTCATCCCTTAATCCGAGCTCCTTGAGCACGCGATAGAACATGATGTCAACCGCGCTACCCTGGTCGACATACACCTTCTTCACCCGGTAGTTATTGGTGACAATGTCTATCACAATAGCTTCATGGTTCCCGGAAGCCAAGGGAACCGCATCGCTTGGTCCGAAGGTAATCTCCTCGTCCATGCGCAGACGCTTCAAGGAGTCGTCCCCTTCGGGAGGTGGCCGCTTATTCTTCCGAGCTGCATGACTGTCCCCCCCCGTGGGGCCTCCCGCGATGGTGTTTATCACTCCCGCCAGGTTCTGGGTGTCCTGGTCGGGAGAGTGGTTCCGAGGAGCCTCACGCCGTTCTGGACGGTCGCGACGCTGTCCCTCGCGCCTATCTCCGTAAGGGTTGCGTCCGAACTCCTGTCCTGGTCGGCGTACGAACCGACCTAGAAAGCCACGTTGGATCAGGTCCTCGATCTCCTTACGCAGGGCCCAGCACCCCTCCGTGTCGTGTCCGACGTCACGGTGAAAGGCGCAATATCGGTCCTGGTTCCTTTTGTTCCGGGGCGTCCCCATCTTGGGCGGCCGATCTCCCAGCCCTTCCTCCTCCATGACGGCCAAGATCTGAGCTCTGGGCCGTGTTAGAGGGGTGTAGGTCTTTTCTGAGAGTGGTGGCAGAGCAGGGGCCTTCTCCTTCGAGAGCCGATCAAAGACATTTTTCTTGGCCGGGGCCTCCACCTCCAGGGGGTTGGTCCGGCCTTTACGATCTCCGATCTCCCGATCTGACTCCTTCTTTAGGCGACCCGCCTCCTCCGCGTTGGCAGCCTCGTGAGCCCTGCGTAGGAGCTCTTCCAGGTTTACGGGAGGCTTCTTGGCCAGATCGTAGAAGAGCTCCTCCACCCTGAGCCCGTTTGTGAAGGCGGCCATCACCACTTTTTCGTCCTTGTCCCTGACCTGCAAGCTCTCCGCGTTGAAGCGGGTCATGAAATTGCTCAGCGACTCGTCGGGCCTTTGCCTGATGGACATCAGGTGGGTTGCGTTCCTCGCGTAAACCTTCGAGGAGACGAACTGGGCTGCAAACTGCCGGGCCAGCTCGGGAAAGCTCCGTATAGATCCCGGTTTCAGTCACTGGAACCAGAGCCGCGCCTTCCCCTTTAGGAACATAGGGAAGGTCTTGCAGCGAACCTCATCCGCGGCGGTTTGCAGGCGCATATGCGTCAGGAATACCGAGAGGTGGTCCTCCGGGTCTGTAGAGGCATCGTACATCTCGATGCTCGGAATCTTGAACCTCCGGGGTAGGGGGTAGTCCTCTATCTCCCGGGTAAAGGGCGAGGTTGCATAGTTGTCTTCGTATGACCGGGGCCTCAAGATCTGCTCGAGTTCATCCCGAGCAGGGTCCAGATGATCGCGGGGCCGGCTTTTGACAGACCGAGCAGGGGAACGCTCGAACCCATTCCGTGTGGGCTTCCTCGGAGAGGGGTCTCTGGGTTGGCTCCTCGCGGGCCTGTCGCGGGAATACCTCTCGCTGTCCCCAACCACCGAGGCTCGGGGGCGGGGAGGAGTCCGGGGTCGCTTCCTCCTAGGGGGCTGGTCGCGCGAGTCATCCTCTGAAGGATCAGGGGGTAACTCCTTCTCCTTTCCCTTGGCCTTGGAGGTCTGTGCACCCCCAGCCCCCTCTCCCTCCTTCGCCTGCCGAATTATATCCTCCAGCATGGGGAGATTCTCCGTCACGAACTGGAAGATCTGCTGCCTCCGTTCCCCTGAAAGGGCCGAGCCACCGACGCCCTGGGATGCCCCGGACTCTTTCCGCTGGGACCCCTCACCGCCCCCAGGGCCGGCGCTCTCTGCCGTACGCTTGGATCGCGTCCGGGCCATCAACACAATCTTACTTACCTTACGTTTCCCACAGACGGCGCCAACTGAAGAAGCGCAGAGCTTCCCCGAGGAGAGCTGACCTGATCAGCTCGGGGTGTTGATGTGAGAGCTGACTTCAAGCCTGCAAGACAGAAGGGATGAGCTAACTGAGGGGGCCCGAGGGCGGTCCCCGAGGGCACTCCGACGGTCAAGTTAGTTTTCCGGTGAGTGAGTTTCACGGGAAGTAGTAACTGTCCGGAGTAAATTGTCAATAGTCAGCGTACCTTGTATAGTGGATGTGTGTTATCATTTATACCTGCGAGAGAGTCCGACTTCCGCACGACGCGGGACTTGCCCGGTATAGATAGTATCCCGCACTCGGGGGGGGGACTTCCTCCGACCTCTCCGGGATGGACCTTCGCCTCCCCTGGGAGCCCTAGTTGGTACGGCCCGGGGCTGCTCCCAGGGGTCTGAGGGCCAAGGCCCAGCTCGGCCGTTCCTGGGCTGCCACGTGTCTGGGCCCGGAACGGGGCCTCTGCAGTCATCGTAAAAGGAAATCCCGGAGAAGAATCAAGAATGCAAACCAAGGGACGATGTGTTTTTTTTTTGGCAGTGAGAGAAAACTTAATGAAAGAAACTCTCTTAACATGGAATTCTCGAGAGAAAATATCTAACATTCTAAAATGATGAACATCCTTCTTTCCCTTCTAAAATCCAAACAGTCGGGCTTGAATGATTTGTTCAAATATCCAAGTCTAAAGAAAGAAGAAAATAATAATAATAGAGCTCAAGAAACTATAATTCAATAATGGCATTATGAAGCCGACGCCATAAATGTTAACATTACAGCTGTGAAGCTTGCAACAAAGCATTGAATTTTTAGTAGTAGTCTAAGTTTTCTCCGTCTCTGACATGCCTTAAATTAAAGCACAGGGATGATTCAAATTTAAACCCAGACAGTAGTACCAAACCAAGGTCCTACAGTTCAGACAGAGTAAGCAACTGAACTGACCGACCCATGCATTAGTATTAATAAATATTATTCTTGGTAGGCTAGGTAACAAACAGTACTGGAAAAGGTGAATCAATTTCATGGGAAAGAATTTAATTTTACATTTATGAGGGCCATCAGAAAAGAAAAAGGGTTGGAGCCTGGCCCCGGAGGCTGGAGGGACAAGAATCTTGTGAGTAGATTGTTGCTTTTCTTTTTCTTTTATGTATCAATTTGCGGTTTACAAATCTCACTACTGCTGCTGTCTGCATTTACTGTGATTTAACCACGCACGCACGCACGCACCTCTCCTCTGTCCTCTGTCCTCAAGAAATGAATCTATAATAAAAGTGTGGTGGTGGTGCTTTGCATAATTTAACTTTTGAAATCAATCCATTTTGAATCTTATCGCGCCAGATAAATCACCCACCTCTAATTGCAAATCTCATCTTACCGTGCAACTAGCTGTATTTGTCCCGTGCATCAATCAGTATGGAATGGTTTTTACGGCAAATTTATGAAATTGATGCAACAAATAATTAATTGATTGACATTATTCATGTTTGTATCAGAAAATTAATATTGTATTTCAAACATTTAATTGCCATATTAATAGTTAAAAACTTTTATACGCATTCTAATATAGTTATCATAATGTTTGTTAAACATTACTCACTATAACGCATGAGACTATATTCTTTGAGATAACTATGAAAATTTACACCTGCCTCCATCATTTTCCAAGGGAGGTTTTCTGATATAATCCCTGTAATGAATTTATCAACATAATAACCAAATTCATGTTGAACAAAGTTACCATCTATGGATAAAAAGAATAATTTAAATTTATTAAAAGAAATAAAAGTTATTAGAAGAGAGAGAAGTTAAAAGCAAAATTGAACGGAGGAAGTTTTGACTTGAAAAATGGATAAAGAGAATGTATGTGCGTGTACTGCAAATAAAAGTGTTTAAATATATATATATATATATATATATATATATATATATATATATATATATATATATAGACACACACATACATGCACATACAATAAGGAGGTCTCAAGTGATGACTAGAGATTTAATCGAACCGAACTGCTCGCGAGGAGCTCGGTCAAAAGCTTGGCTCAAACTCGGTCAAACTGAGTTCGAGCAGCTCGATAAGGCTATCGAGTCGAGTTCGAGCATCCAGAAGCGATGCTCGAAGGCTCGACGAGCCTTATCGAGCATTTTAATTTTAATTATTTAATATGTTATTATTATAAAATTACCGTTATACCCAAAAGAATTGTCGAATTTACGAAATATTTCAAGTCATATAAAAATTTTAAAAGGGCAATAATGTCTTTTTACTTAAAAATTATCAAGAAAATGAAATTTAATAACTCGAGCTCGACCGAGCTCGATAAGGCTCGCATGGATTCGAGCCCATGCGAGTCGAGCTCGAGTATTGCAAGCAAGTTTCGAGCTCGAGTTCGAGTTCCAATAATACTACTCACTCAAGCTCGAGCTCCAATAATACTACTCACTCAAGCTCGAGCTCGAGCACCATATCTATATGTCGAGTTAGGCGATACTCGAATTCGACTTGACTCGATTACAGCCCTAATGATGACTCCGACTTATCCAGGGTCGGGAGCACTATCGAACAAAAGTGGCTTATTTTCGAACTCGAGACCTTATATAAGGATATCAAGTTTCTTGTCACTCCAACCAATAACCTTTAAGCGAACGTCGCTTTTTCTAAGAAAAATTACAAAAGAACATAGTAGAAAAATAACTTGAAAAAGCTATTCAAACGAAATCATTTTGATTTTTCTGGATTCGTCTAATGTGTATGTATCATACTTATAAAAGCGGAGCTGGAAGTATTTGCACCTTGAGAAAGTAAAAAAAAGCAGAAAAAGTGTCTAAATATAAGGGAAGAATAAATGTAAAATCTCAGTTACTTTGCTCAGGTAGCGCCCTTCTCTGGTGAATGCAACTCAATGAATTCGTAGGAGGCCAGGGTTGGGACTTGGGAGTTGGGACTGATGGATGGTAACATGTACGCAGACATTCGAGACCAAATTGCATGCCAGAGCGAAAGTAATACTCTTTTGTTTTTTCTCTTGGCGACAAGAAACCAAAGACTATGGCGAGTGACTTTTAGTAGTTTACTTACTTTTAGGTGAGCAAGACTTTTTGTTAAATGCTAACGTAGTGCAACGAATACCAATTATTGATAAATTTTGTCTTTGATTGATCTAAAAACTCAAAGAACAATTGGTCGCGAATCTTAGTCTTTTCTTGCTTCCTTTTTCTTTTTTGGAGCAGGGGATCTTTTCTAATCATGCGGTAATCATATGTTTGCAAGAAATTCATAGTTCTGCGCATTGTACAGCTAAAAAAGTGATTGTGTAAAATGGGGGTTTATTATTAAAATGTTTCTGGCATATTAAATATAGGAGTAAAGAATCTTTGGTCACCGAACAAGCAGCCCCCACCGAGGGAAAAAAAGAGGAGAGAGCAGTTAGATAAAGATACAATTGCTACTGATCTACGAATACGACCGTAATCAATAATTTCATGTGCATGTCCACCGGCATTTTCTCATCATATATCTTCACGGTGTACATAATAATACTCTGGCCAGTGTTCAGTTTCTGCTAATTTTGGTCCGACCTTCCCTTCCCCCCGTCAAGCTTTTGAATAGATTTGCTTCTTTTAGTATCCTTCTTCAGCTTGCACACGACAAAACCATCATTTTGCCAACCAATAATCCATTGCAATTAAATCAGAACAAATAGTTCTTGCACTTTCTCGTTAAAAAGACATACGGATATTGATATTGACTGATAGAGATATTGCTGTGGGTACACGGCACAAAGTCAAGCTCAAGATTTACCAGCTAGCTTAAATGTTTTGGTTCCTCTCAGTTGCGTAGATCTGAGGGCTCTTCGTCACCAATGGGCAAAGCACCAGAACACATGCAGATGCTGGTGAGAATTAACTCTTAACAGTTGAGGGGTCTTGATCAATCAATTGTCAGTGATCATCATTGCGTTAATTCTTGAACGTGTTTTAGTCTTTACTTCAATTTTGCCATTGGGTCTCTTTTAGGCTCTCTTTTTAGCCCCAAGATTTCATCTTTTCAATGATTTTTGGGGGCATTAACGCGCTGTTCATCTGGGTTTTCGAATGAAGCTAAAGGACAGGAAATTGGGTTGATCAAAAGGGACAGAGAAAGCATTTTTTGGAGGGAAGAAAACAAACTCAAAGAGCGCAGGTATGCAAGTAAAGACAGACTTCTTGTTATTTTTTTTTTTTTGGGAGAGAGAAGGGGGGGGGGGGTGTGTGTGTGTGTGGAGGGGTGATGATCTGTGTGTTTTAGCCGCTTCTGCTATGTTTAACCTGCTGAATTTGTCTGTGATCTAGATTAATTTTCAATTTCAGATCTGCATTGCCTCCAAAATTCTCCTCCTCTCTCTCTCTCTGTCTCACAAACACACGCAAAGAAACACGTTTTAACAGCTTTTGCCTGATAAGTTGTAGGGAATTGAAATTAAGGAATGAAGATGACCAATAGCTTCTATTTGAAAATGTCCAAAGAAGATACATTTTTTTAAGTGTATATTTTTTGTATGACAATCACATAATTGTTCTAGACGGCAATATATTGGAATATTTGTGCCGGTGCTTTTTGTGACATTAAGCTAGCTAGCAGAGGAACAGTTGTAAACTATGGACTGACTTTCGAAACCAGCATTAGGCAGACGCAAGCTTTTGCTTGGCAAACTCTAGTCAAATTTAAGCTTGTTTTGTTTTCTAGAGATTAAGCAGTATCTGACTTTTTCTATGAAATTTTATGTGATAGAATATGCCTCAAGACGGTCCAAAGTCGGTTGTATACCGATCGTTCTTCTCTTGTGATGATCCAAAAGGGGTTGTGGAATGTAAGACGAATAGAAAATCCAAGACTGACTCTCTCAAGTCGAAGGAGAAGGTAAAACATCAGAAGAACCAAAAGAATTTGAGTACGTCTTTTTCATTCAAGGAAGAAAGGAAAGACAGAGTCTCAAAAGGGCCGACAGATCATCAGCTACATAATCCTTCTTCATACCAGCTCATGGAAATATCTAGAGGAGCACAAAAAATAAATCAAGTTACAGACTCTTGGCCTGAGGAAAAAGGTTTTGATAGGCAGACCAAAGACATTGCAGAAGAATTGTTGAGGGGAGCTCTTGATCTAAAGGAGTCTCTCACAATGCTGGGGAAGCTTCAAGAAGCTTCACAAATTATGGCTAAGTTGAAGAAAAAGCAGAAGGAAAGGGCCCGAGGTGGAAACCATGAAGGAATTGGCATTGAAAGGACTGTGTCTGAGCGATTTGGATATCACGACCGCAAAATGTTGGAGTTTCAAAATCCAAGACTTTCTGTTGATGGATCCACCAGAGATTGTTTCGAGGAGCTTAGAGAAGTGATAAGAGAGAGCTTTGCCAGGCAAAATCTGTTGCCAAAGGTTTCCAATGAGGAAAAGGCATATTCTGCAGCAAAGACTTCCGAGGAAGATAAGGTTTATTCAGAAGAAAAGCCTTATTTTTATAGAACAAAGTCAGACTTCTCACTGGATGTTCCATCCACCAGCTCAAGCCAATCCTCAATGTTTCACTCCCATGAATTTGACACTTCTTCAGACCTCTCGCTATCAAAATCTATAGAGGAGAAGCCCAAGGCTCCTAATGTAATTGCCAAACTGATGGGTCTAGAAGCAATCCCTCCAAAACCATTACTATCCAATCCTCAGAAGCATTATGGGAAGGACAAGGCACTAAATCAGGAAAGAACGCCATTCGATATTGATTTGCCAATGGCAAGTACGAGGACTCGTTTTACGGTTCAGAAGGTGGATCCACGGCCAATGAAGTTGAATAAACTAACTGATGACACGCAATATAAAGGACTTATGACAGGTAAGTCTGTTGATGGGCCTGAACATCTTTCAAATGCTTCTGAATGGAAGAAAAGGTTTGCTTATGATGCCGCACCCATTGTGATTATAAAGCCATTGCATGTTTCTGGTTTGCTGGACGAAGAGCTTCTCGGGCAGAAGTATATCCATCAAGATTTAGACACCAAAAAGATGCTCAGGAAATGGAAAACTAAAGCAGGGCTTCCTCCAAGACCTAATAATAGTCATGAAGGAGCTCTAAACTCCACTGAGATTCACAGAAAACTGCAAGTGGAAAAAGCTCCAGCAAAAGGGCCTATTCAAGAAAAAGAAGATAAGGACTGTCTGGATGCTTTTGCTAGAAAAGATACTAAATCAGTTAAACGTCAGGACAACCTGTCTTCTACAACAGTAAAAGCTTCTACTCCTGGGAAGCCCAAACTACAGAAGAAAGATGCAAATGAGAACAAAGTTGTTCCCAAAATTCAAAGAGCTGTTGTGAATACAAGGAAGCAAGTGGAAGTTGATACTGAAAAGTTAAGAGATAGAGCTAAATCTCACCACATCAACAAACAAGCATCTACAAATCCCAGAAAACCTGAGAGAGAACCAAATGTTACAAAAGTTCGAGTGTCAGCACAAAAAGGTTCAACATGGGATCCCATATCAGACTGCATTACTCCGACTACATTATTGAACTCGAGTGCTCGAAAGAAGAATGCCAAAAATGAGAAAAGAGCCAGTGAACCTTCAACAATTGTTGTAAGTGATTGCATTGCATGTCTCATATTCCAATTTAGTTCCTTCAGGTTTAAACGGTGGGCATTTTGTTCCTGAATTGTGCCTTTGACTGGAGCTTAATTTTAAACATTAACTTTCTGCTTTTAATATGCAAACATAAATAGAATATGATAATGCAGGTTGAAAAAAAACACAAGAATGATGATGTTCCAGCCGACCCTGAAGTTGGGAACGATGAAGCTTTGACTGCAAAAGGGATCACCTCTTCAGAACAACTCCCTGGTGATGAAAAGAAAGATACTCCTACAAACTTAGGTAAGATATTATTGAATTATGTTTCATTCAGCATAGGGAAGGGAGAAGGGACTATGAACTGGACTTAAATTTTTGCATATGTGCATCGGAAAAGAACTTCAGATGGTAATTAGCTCTTTTCCCCCCTTCAAACTGCATTGTGACTTGTAAGTAAGCTCTAGTAGACAGTCATTCATGTAACTACTGTCATCTTTGAGTATTCTTCTCGATATACCCTGTATTTAACCAGTACAAAGCATTAAGACTCGTTTTGCTTTAACTAATTAGTAGTCAACTGTAGATCCTTTTTATTTATTAAACTTATAATGTAGATGCATCTGAATATGTTAACGCAAAAATAACCTGTTATAAGTTTTTGCCGAGTTGAAAAGACAATATGTGCAGGCAGTAAAAGTGCTTGTCTGTTGCTACCAAAAGACAAGTTTTTACTTTCACTTCCCACTACCTCCTGCCAGACACTCACCCCTACAAGAAAAAAGTAAGAAATAAGTCTTGTAGGCTCAACCTTGTGTACATATGCATTTTTCCTCTTACTTTTCTCATTTACATTTTTTTTTAAGAAGAATGAAACGGAATAAACGGCAAATATTACACAGATTACATGTTTATCGAAAAAACAATAAGTTAGAGGCTAAAATAATTCAGTAATAATTACATAAATTAAAGTAGAAGTTCAAGCTTGCCCAACCTGATAATTTTCATCTGCTTAACAAGCAACAGTCTTAAGAGCATAGGCCTTTTTTCTCTGTTGCCTTTCCTGAACCAATATACAAAAAAAAATATCTACGAAAATAAGTACATCTTTTGTAAAAAATCTGCATGAAATTAGTCACACATGCATGTTAAACGATGATACTCTGTGATTATACATGTCTATCCACGTGCATCTAAAAGGATGACATCCTGTGTTTTTATGTCTATCCCTTTTTTTTCCCTGGGTAATTAGAGAGGTTGGTCAAACATGCTGTGAAGGTTGTTTTCTTAGGAGTTAGGCCTGTTTTTCACAGAAGGCTACAGCTGCTGTCTTACTGGTAGTTGCTACTCAAGATGCATTGAGATACATCCACATTGCCATTTGTTAACATAAGACCATTTTATGGCAGATAATTGCAGTAACAACAGAACTTTTCCTTGTGAATCTACCTATTCTGTCCAGCCCAACAACGGAATCAGATCCATGGATAATGCTAAATGCGGCATCAATTGCAATCTAACTGAGGTGAAGAGCTGTAAAAGGGATAACAACACAAGAAAACTACTTCTGGATAGTTCATCATTTCTTTGTCATGCTGAGGAGCTATTTGAGACTCGTGCATATCAAGCTGCAGTGTCACACAAACCTGGCTTACATTCCCATGGAACAGCTGACACCAAACTGTTACTTGAATGTGCAAAAGAGTTACTGGAACAGAAAAGCCTTCAATATAGAGTTGCAGGTCATCCATTGCCACATATATGCATTAAGAAGTCAAAAATCTGCATCTCCCTTGATCACTTAGTCAATGAGATTTCTGATGGAATACAGTATTTGAGAAGCTACTGTAAGCTTGCTGGTAAGACAATTGTTGTAGATGCTCTTTCTACAGTGCTCCAAAAAGATATGTGGTGCAAGGGAGTGGTGAATGGAGGTTGGGACTTCGGTTGGAGGAATGGATTTACTCTGGATGAAATTGATCAAGTTGTCATTGACATAGAACAGAAAATTTTGACTGGAATCATTGATGATATGCTGATGGATATGGTAATCTAGTACTTTGTACAAAATTCAGTAACGGAGTTAGGGAATCGAGTTCTTTGCTGTGCATAATACTACACTAACTGGTAGGACTGGAAAATATGTTGTCCAGGGCCTCGATAATTCTCGAATTATTATATACCAATATGTTGCTAGAGTCATAGTTCAGTGCAAAATGCATCTTGTAGATGACCATTCTTTCTGCTGAGGATGGCAAACGCTAACCATTTCATGATGACAACATGTTTTTAATTGCTGAATGGTAATGCACTTTTTGGTATGTAATTCCTAAAAGATTACTCTGTTGTGCAGTGTTAAGCTTGATATACAGATGCAGACTGCTCTTGCTCTACATCTGCGGAAAGTGTCATCCTACCGTTAAAAAGAGTACATGAAAAATTGACTTTCTGACATGAACCTTTTCTTTCCAAACTCTCGGGCAAGCGTTTCGCATTTGTAAAATTCTGAGAGCCTTCGACAGGTAAACTAAAATTGATTTCCTTGTGCACTATAGATTTAGGCTTTCCCAGTCCTCAGACAGCTAAAGTTGAAGAAATTTTTAACCGTATAGTATGCTGAAGTAGCTACAGGCCCAAAGGAATAGCCTCAACCAGAACTTAGAGAAAGCAAATAGCCAATATCACCAACTTGCATTGCCTGGCGCACTTCGGTGTTTTGACTAGTTTGTCATACAATACAAAGCCAAGGATAGCATTTAATGACGGTTCAGACTACAATTGCCACAGCTGGAATGGTTGAGAACCTATTCCAAACATTACATTTGGGTTCAATCTGTATCATGCGGTTTTAAAAAGAGAAACACATGGACGCGGTGCTCCATATCCATAGTCAACAAGTGATAATTTCACCCACCAGCAAGGAAAGTTACATTTGGATCAATTTGAACTTCCTCTGGTTCATCCGGTGACAGGGCCATTGAATAACATATTAGCATTTGCTATCACAGCCGACGCATATTCATATTCCAATATCATTAGGTGAAAAGTCCTCTCTTTCTATCATATACAACTACAAGATTTAAGAGGAAGCTCCCTTAAAGATAAGAAAATTGAGGGTCTCTAAAGCAAAATAAGCAAAAGTTCCTTTTGAATGAGTAAAGAAGCAACCAAAATTAGAGCCAACCACACATTGCCATCCACCCCCATACATCTTGTCAAACTCCTGCCAATATGAAACACATAGCCCATTTAGATGCACGCAAGCTTCGTCAAATGAGCACATAGACATATTACATCAGTTCATAAATGTACTGATTGATTAGATTTGTTTGCATCAGAAAATTGGATGGCGTAGCAGATTAGTATCAGCGTACCTTTTTTATGTGGGCTGCTATGGAGGTACAATCAGTAACATCATAAATATCAAGAGCTTCAGAAGCAGAAGTCATTGCTTGAATCTGCATCTTTCTTGGCATATCTGTTTCCTTGATCTGAGCTTTGCCTTCCAACATTTTCTCTCCTCTTCCTTTCCTCCTCAGTATAATGTATGAGTAGCTTACCGTTCAGACAGAACCCCAGAAATGGTTCCCTAATCCATAGCAATAGCACTTTTCGGGCTCAAAAGAAAAGGGTCGTGTACTAGTATTAGAATCCAATAATAGCGGACGGGTTCAGACAGGAAACTTCTCCCCATCTGTCACAAGTATTTTGACTCAGTCTTCCTCTCATCCACACTTTACAGTCGTGAAGGACCAGTATCTTTGTATGGCCTGGGAAAAGTTCCAGTTTGGCACGTACAACCTTTGTATGCTATTTTGTTCTTTTCTTTCGAGAATGGACCTTCCTTACAAATGTAGGGCAGCCGATATAGTTTGATTGCAATTGCAAGTTAAAATGACACCAAAAAGAGGCACCGCTGCTTTTATGATCACCACATAGTTTTGGTGCTAGAATCAAATGATAAATGTTTGCTGCTAACATCTTGTCCTCCATTGGATGAAAAGATGATGTGCAATCTTTTCATTCCCTCTCTAAATAGAGAGCTTCCAAAGCCTCCATGATAGTATTAAGTCACAATTATTTCATTCCTTTCATCAATGAAGAAACCATTTTGGAGTTTATCATCATGGTATTCTTAGAGCACGTGATTTTTGTTCCTTCTAAGAAATATATGCCTTGGTAGTTGGACGTCGATTTAAGGTGATCATCCCATACCCCTTTTTTCGGTACAATCATGAATCATCCCATGTCTTTGAGACAGATATAATTGACTATTTGTTGCTCCGGTAACTACCATTCTAGTGAACAAAAACAAGAAGGAGAAGTTTTCATCATAATATTCCATTTCCATGTTGGACGGGTGTACAAAATGGAAAGTTTTGTACAATAACCTTGTAATTATGCACCAAAAAAAAAAAAGAGTAGAATGAAAATATGTGGAGTGTTTTTCAAAAACTATTTTTTCAAATATAATAAAGATTTTTAAAAGTACTCTAAAAGGTAATCTAAAAATTAGTTTAATTTTTTTTAAAATTTAAAAAAATATCTCAAAATATGTTCTAGAAACTCTTCTACTCTTAAATATTCTAAAATATTTTCTAAAAATATTTCAAAATATACTCTAAAAACTCTGCTACAGTAAAGTTTTTCAAAAACACCCTAAAAAATAGCTAATCCAAACGGAGCTATATTTAAATCTACCACCATCTGTCACCTTGTAGCCTACCAATGTATTTAAATCTAGGTCGAAGAGTGAATTGAAAGAGCTTCTAATTTGTGGTTCGATCGGTTCAACTCTAGTTCAAAATTTTAATCATTTATTTATTTATTTTAGTATAAAAAATTCAAATAAGACGGAAATATTTGTCTTAGAAAATAAAAAAATTAGTAAAAACTAGTTGAACCTTCCAATTTTTACCATCAATTCTTGATCAAGTTTGATCGATGCAATTGAATTTTTGAGTTAATCATTGAATCGGATCAAAGACATGGCCAATTCATGATTCGACCGGCAAAACTAACTAGTTTGATCCGATTTTCAAACCATTGTACCGTACCTTACAAGATTTTTGTTGACTTCACTTCCTTTCCAAATTCTTCCTTTCTTTTATTTTTTAACTTCCATGGGGAAGATTTGAAAATTTCCCCGTATGTTTGGGATGCTAGAACTAGTTTTCATTGTGTCCATGCAAAACATCAAGTATGCATCATATGTCTTTTCAAAACCAGAGAGAGAGAGAGAAGTATGTATGTATCTTGTGTATTCGAATGATAAGTTTGAGAAAGTGTAAAATGTAAATGAGAGGTTCTGGGTTCATAAAAATTATTGGGGTTTCCATTATCACTGTCTATTCTAATTTAACATAGATTCACTCTGCGAGAATCGTACTCTCAAGAATTCAAATGCCTGCTAAATGAGATTCTTGTGCATCAATTAGGATTGTTTGGATTGTAAGTTATTTGGGATTATTTGGAATATTTTTACTGTAGCACTTTTTGTGATGTGATGTATGTGAGATAAAAAGGTAATTGGAAAAATAAAAAGATGTATTGGAAATTGTAATGATGATGTAAGCAAATAAAACTAGGTAAATAATGCTCAATCCAAACAAGTTTTAGCTAGGGAAATGATTTGTATTAAACTGCCATCATTTTGATTCTTTTCTGTTCAAAACTACAACTCCTTGTTTGTTACGCAGAAATGCCCAAAATGGAAAGGTTTTTCCACCCAGGATGGCGAGAAAAAATTTATTATTCCAGGGTTTGATAGACAAGTCAGAATGAAATGTTTATTTAGTTTACAATATTTGGTATAATTAATATTTAAATGTCAGAATGGAATATACTAAATACAAATTTGACTTAATTGCTCTGGATTACTTTATTTTATGTAATATGTCTTATTACTTTTTTTATTTGTTCTGTAATAGTATTTGTCTATTTATGTAAAATTTTGATATTTTTACTTCAAAAATAAATAAGGATTGATATCAAATTTCTTCAATTGTAATACTTGATTCATTTTCATAAATAGATTTTTAAGTTAAAATTTTTCATTTTCATTTACTAGCAATATAATTAGCAGCATAGAATATAAATTACGTGAAGTCAGACAATTATAATTTATTTTCAATTTCGAAAAGATTCAAAAAGGAATTCTTGCACAATTGTTCAAAAAGTCAAAGAATAAAGTATATTAAAACGTTTGTTTCCTAGTATAAAAGAAAATTTTTATTTAAAATACAAGAAAAATTAATATTTATGAAAGTTTACATTCAAATATTAATTGAACTCACAAATAGCCTAAGATATCACAACATAGTGTAAAAATTTTTAAGGATAAATTTGAACATCCTATTATTTAGATATTTTAGGATAAAGGTCGAAAGAGCTTTTCCTTTTTTCTTTTTTTCTTTTTTTTTTTTTGAGAAATGAGATTCTAAAAAAAAGTTGGAATGAGAACGATACCAAATGTTGGAATGAATTGAACAAGTTGAAAAGATCTTTCCTTTCCAAACCATTCCTACGTACCAACGAGGGGTAAGAATATGGTATGGCAATTTGGGAATTTGAACTTATCTAATACTTGTTTACCAATTTCATAAACTTCCTTTATACGTTTCACACAATGAATTAATTAATTGTAATCGTTGTATACCCTGTAAGTCTTTTATTCTTTGTAGTGAACTTGATATACTGGAGAACTTGTTGACTACATGCATTTTCTTCACAGCCACAGGTCAAGTTCATGTATATTAAAAAATTACTTACCTGCCATAAGTGAAATGGCTGCTCAGAACAAAATATATAGTGCAATAATTACTAATAATTAACGAAGATTACGTACCTAATATAGGTTATGGTCTAAATTATTTAGGGTCCTCTAAATTGGAAAATATGCCCACAAAGGCCAATTGGGCACGATTGGACACGATAATTTAGGGAAAAAAAACTTTCTTATTATTCATAAAACACCTTTTTTAACCATCGTTTTTGTTAAAAGTAGAGAGGAATCGATACTTCTCCAAATCGAAGAAAAGATTAAAAAAGAAGGGTTTGGTTAAGAGTATTTATTTTTTTGCAAGAGTGTAGTTAATCTAAAAAAAAAGTGTCTAAATTTAAAGAGATGCAATAAAAGTGAATATATCCATTCACTTGATAAATTAATTTAATTTAGGTGTACTAAATTGCTAAAAAAAAAAAAAAAAGGAGGAAGAATACTAGTTGAGAGTCTCGCAATTAACGTCCTTGATAAACCGGGTCTTTCAATATGTTATTCCAATTGGCCGGACCCGTCATTATTCTAATAGTAGGCTATGAGCTGAAAAATCTGTGAAAGCAAAAATCAAATAAAGGGCTATATTTTGCAATTTTTAACATCTACAAGATTTCATTTCTATAATGGTCCAATAAAGAATCCCATTTTTAAGTTTCTTGACCTAAACGAAGTTATCGAGGAAACAATTAATATAGTGCTATTTGATTAATGCTTGGGCAAATATATATCTTCAAGTGAATTCGTTTCTAGTGCAAAATCGTTAAATGCAACCGATATTCTTAATTAAAAGACTGAAATTGTTATTTTACACATAAAACGTAAAAAGAGTTTGGGAGTTTCTAGAAACCAATATAATAACACTGAATCATATTGTATCCAAAATTAAAGGGGAAATTAACTGACGACAATATATTATTGCACCTTCAACTAATGAAATCTTATTACAACATATTTATTGTAGCATATATTGCGACCTCAGGCAGGAATTTTTTGAGCCTGTTCTACATGGAGCGATCATGAATTTGCTGGCCATTATCTTCAGAAGGTTTGCTTTCCACTTTGCGTGGCCTCACATTTTTCCCCTCGGAGCTGCTGGCGACGGTCTGCTTAAACTCTTTGTTCCTTTCTTCTTCTTCTTTTGCCATGTTAGTTAGGAACCAGTCGATGTCTATTCCATTAGCAATAGCATAAGCAAGTTGTTCTTCAACACTAATTTCATTTTGCTTCTCCATGAAGATGTTATCATTCTTCAACTCTTCTGCGAGCCCTGGATCTGGACCAGACATGGAGCTAGGAACTTGCTTCGATTCATTTGCATCATTGGGTGTCGCCATTAGGAAGTTGACGGAAATGCTATATGGTGGTCGTGTGTGTATTTTACTAGAGCGACGGTACTTTTTATAGGCGGTTACTGTTTATAGTAAGTGTTGTCGATTTAGGAAAATCATTATTATTTTTTTTATTCTTTGATATTTGTTAATGTCAATGTTTTGAGATTACGATTCACGTTTTATATTAAGGTAAGTTTCGTACGACTATTTACTCGAATTCATGATTCGTGTTCATATATTGAGTATAATTTTTGACATGGTTATGTATTTGAGATTTCTATTCTTATTCCTATATTAGAGCAACTTCTATTCATGGTTAGTTACTCAAAGTACTATTCTTGTGCATGCATTTATAAGTTAACTTTAAAATAGTTAAGCATTTAAGACTATGATTCACATTCTTATATTTGTTGTTACATGCAATAAACATAAATGATGAGCTATTGACTTTATATATTTCAAAAAGTTTGGGAAAATTTAGACAGTTTGACACACTAGCAAGTATTTTAAGATAATGATGATAATTTAACATCAACGTTAGTTAATAGTCGACATTTGGAAGAGTTATTATTGTGCATTCGAAGAGTGAAATTTCATGAGTGGGTTTGTCTAGCGGTGCCCGTTGGGCACTCATTATGATATATTCTTGAAAATGTAGGATTAATTAGGAACATTAAATAAATACAATGGAGGGTAGGTAAGATTAACCAAGAAAAGTATATAGATACAAAGGAGGGTAATAATTATTAGAATGTTAGATGAATTTTATGTGTGTTAACAAAATGGGCACCCGTTAGAAAAATACTTGATGATGAATTAATGCAATAGATCTCCAAAGCTTTTCATCATACACATGTATATTATGTATATGGCATTTCATCATACACATGGAAAGAAATTTTTTTTTTTTGTTATTATGACTATTTAAGAAGTTTCCAAATATGTTAAGAATTTCCTCAAAGTAGACAATCGATAATAAATAGAGAAGAACTTTTATTCACTTTGGAGGCTGTAGACAAGTAATAAACTTTGAACTATTAAAAATAATTATGAATTCATCTAATATGCATTAGCAATTAAATTCCTAGGAATAGTTATTAACATTTTAATGGGGATTGTACCTCTTAAAAAAGAAAGAAGATAACAGGAAAAGTTTTGTTTTTTGTTTTTCGATACAATTACAAGCAACCTGCTTCGTTGTCATATATATATATATATATATATATAGTTAGATTGGATCTCATAAATCTATTGAATTAGGACAAATACTAACGTATTGTAATTTTTAATAAAATTACGACCAAGGACAAATACTAATTGTTAGATCATATTACAACCAACCCAGAAATTGTGAAATAAATACTGATAGTATATTGTAAACTTGTCTGAAATCTAGGACCTTTTTCCTGGTAGAGCTCATCTTAATTTGTTTCACGAAGCGCAAACTCCTTCTGGCCAAACAAGCGCTAACTGCTTACGAGTATCAAGAAGAAAATGAGTATCAAACCTCGGTTTGATTAACCAGAAAAACCGACTGAACAATTATATTTTTCAGTTGTCAATTTTCCTTTTAATAATTGGGTTCTAAAACTATTCTCAACTATTAAATCGAAAAAACTGAAATTGGCTTGGATAACAGAACCGGATTTGATAGTAGAAGTACTACTCAACAGCACTGATTATCACTTAATAATTTTCTCCTTTTTCTTTTCAAAACCAATCCCCCGCTAGGAATGTACGCGAGCCGAGTCATAATCGAGTCAACGGCTTGGCTTGAACTCGAGTTGACCGAGTTCGAGCCGAGTCTCAAGCTACTCGATTGTCATTCGAGTCGAGTTTCGAGTCAATATTTTGAGTCTCGAGACTTGTCGAGCCGGGGGTATTTAAATAATATATATGTATTATAATTATAAAATGACCATTATAGATATAACTTTTACGGAATTTACAATAAACTCTTCTTTATAATAAAATTTCATAATGGCAAAAAAGTAATAACATAATTGTAAAAAGACCTAAAAAGAAAAAATATCTCAAAAAGAGAAGAAAAGACGAAAGTGTGTCAAAAAACTTGATTAGGCTCGACTTGATAAGGCTTGACTAAAGATCGAGCCTTATCGAGTCGAGTCTCGAGTTTAAAGTGAGTTCCTCGAGTCAAGTTTCGAGTATCGATTTTTTGTACTCGGTCGAACTCGAATCGAGCTCGAACCTAGGTATATATGAGTCGAGTCAAGCTCAAGTATAGCAATACTCGACCTTGACTTGGTTCGATCACATCCCTACCCCTCTCCCTCCTCCAATTCTCCCAAAACCATCCAAGATATAGTTGCCAATCTGGTTTGTATAGACGAATGGCTGGTCAGCAGATAAACATTTGCACGAGTCGTGGTATGGTAGCTGCCTGATATCTCTCGCTTCCACTTCTCCCACACTCTGTGTCACTCTCTGCCCCACTTTTTATTATATTGCTATTTCTCTTTCATAAACATTATGTTTTAGTTCTTTTTTGTTTCCTTAAAATCCAATAACTATTAATTCAATAAAAAATAAATACAACAGCTTCAAAAAAACAATATTTAATAGAAAATTAAAAAATACAACAAAAAATTCATAAAAAATCTCATTTTTTATACTGAATTAATAGTTATTGGATCTTAAGAAAATAAAATAAAGAACTAAAACATGATATTTATGAAAGAGAAATAGCAATATAATAAAAAATGGGACAGAGAGTGACACAGGATACGGGACAGAAGATCCGTTACGCTTCTACACCAATTATTTCTAAGAAAGAAACTACTGCCATATTATAAACACAATCATAATCGTAGCGAAAGCAAGTTTATATACAAAACCCCAACCACCTAAAACCACGATAAAGAGTTCATACCGGCAAATATTGCCCCCCCCCCCCTCCACCTAAAACCCCTTTCTTTTGAGTTGGAGCAAGACTTTCAGGACAAAAACATCGAGCAACATTCCCCATCTCCACCTCTTCTCCTCACATTGGTTGGGAATAATCACAGGCACCAATGAACCGTCAGTCCTGCCATCTGCAAAGGCTGTCATCAGAAATGCGCCAAAGACAGTTGGTATAAGGCCATGATTAAAGATGATAGCCATAAACACCCTTGACAAAGCAAGTCAAAAAGAGAACAAAGAAATTTGGTTTCTTTTAAGGGTTTCTGTCATCGGGCATTTGCTAACGATACAACTAATTTAGATTTATATGCTAGGCAAGGTTAAAAATGTAGCAGAGCACTTATCCTAGTGATGCACACAATTTGCTTTAGAGATTAGGGAACTTTAACAGGAGGGTTTCTGCACCTTATAAGTGACAACAACAATTTGCGAAGTAGATAGTGCCAAACTTTATTCGTTCGAGGTCAACTAAGTTCCACTGTAAGAGGCTTCTCGAAAGAACAGCAACAACTTGAAACTCAAAACCTGCTTTTGAAAACAGTCTCCTTTTCCATGACCAAGAAACTGTATCATCAGCTAATACTGATCATACGCCACCGCTCAAGGCAGAAGTATGTTTTAAACATAGAAGACAATGCGATGATATGACCTGCTTAAGTATCATAAGCTAAAATGGAGATATTACTTAGGTATTATTATCCTCAAAAAAAACTCAAATTGCTTCCGCTTAAGTATCATAAGCTAGATTCCACCATAAGTTGCCCTAGAATCTAAAATATTTCCCAGCAGATGACTCCAAAAAATAATTTAAGAAAGAAAATTGAACACAGAGAATTGTACAAAGGAATTGGTACTTTTTAAGCCTATACTATTCAAGGAATTGTAAGCACTAAGCACACAAATTTGGATCTTGCCAATCCACCAGACAAATTTAAAGGAAGATCCAGCCATCCATATAACACCGTGATACTTTTTCGGATGGTTCAGCAGGAAACCAACAGGATGAAAAAACCAAACCATGAAAAGACACAATAATGACAAGAGATCACTTGCCAATGACAATGAAGTCAGAAAACAATCGAGATACCGTGCTGTTGTCATGTTCTCCAAATTGGAGTTTACACAGCATATAGGAGGAAAGAACCGACCTTGTTTAGGAGGGACAGATTGAGGAACTGTAAGGCAAACATGATTCTAACTAGCACAGACTAAACAAGATTAATTATCGTTCTTGCAATCTTGCATTCTGTTTTGTCCAAATTGCAAGCATTTAAAGTGAATAGAAGTTGCAAAAACCATAAGAATATCCCAACACTGAAACACGTTGACAAACCACAAAAGTCGTAGTTTGACCCCCTTCTCAATCAGCTTAAAGCACCAATTTGAACCCGCTTGACAGAAAGTCATCTCTGTCAGAGAACAAAAAACAAAAAGATACAAACTTTATCAAGAAAAGAAAGAGAAATGGAATCAAAACATGTAAGCTGCTACTTATCACTCCAGGAAAGAAAACTTCTATAATCTTACAGTACTACTCTAATACAGAACAAGTAACCCCGGATCCAGGAATCCCTTGTCTGTATCGATAGTACATGCATGAAGCAGAAATGCAAGAATGCACGATATCACCTAAAAAAGAATTATTCGTACAGAAACAAAATACTCCTATAATCACGACTGCCGCAGTCCATAGAAATGAGCCAAGATCACGAGTAGGAGGACAGAAGGCTCTAAAGGTTTACCTCTTCGGACCAGCTTTCGGGTTCCCCCTATCTTGGGTTTTCTTCTTCTGGTGGACTTGTTGAACATCACTGTAAGGGAGTTTGACAAGGCTTGCCAGACAAACATCTGTATTAAAATATTTGGGCCCACCATGAATCCTAACACTCTTCACAGACTTTTCCTGCAAATCAAACCACACGAGGCAGCTAGAGTTTTGCTCCAAAAGGACTTGCTTCCCATCGTTTGAGTAACCTATTGGCTTCACTTGCTCAAAGGACTGAATATGAGTAGGCTGAACAACAGAGCATATTTTGATCCAAGATTCCCTCACCCCGTATTCTTTCATAACCCAGAAATCGACGTGATCGCGATAGTAATTGCAAAACAAACCAATGCATTCTCCCAAAACAACCAAATTCATGAAAAAATCCCCAGCCAAGGTTTTAGGAAGCGGCAGCAGATGCCACTCCTCACTTCTTATATCAAAAGCAGCGACTTGATTGGCGGTACCCAATCTCGGACTGTTACCCGCAATCCAGTGCAATGCATCGCCCGCAAAAGTCCCGCCAAGTTTTAGATACCGAATAAAGTACGGACAATCTTGAATCTTTCTCCACTGATTGGAGTTCAAACTATAGACCTTAACTTCATTCTGGAAAAAGTCATCCTCCCAACCAAGGTGAAATTGGGTGACTCTTACGACCTTATAATCATCATGAACAGAGTCATACCCAAACCCAGTTTCAGAATGCCATACAAACCTGCCACATGGGTATTCAATGGAGGTTGGAGGTAGTTTCTGGTGCTTTCTGGTGGATGGGTTCCATATGATGCTGTCTTTTAAGGTGGTGGACAGAAACAGCAGCCCGTTACAAGAACCCAGCACTAGAATAGGCGCGTCGATGGACGGCGATAATGGAGGGGTAAGTTTGGTAGGGTAGGCCACGTTGTCCTGAAAAGAATCGAAGTCGGCGGAGTAGATTGATGAGGCGTAACCGAGGATGATGGTGAGATTACGGTTAGTTTTGAGGGAGCGGGAGATGTGGTTTTTTATGAAGTCTGGGCTGTCTATCAAAGCCAGCCATGGTTTTGATACGCACTTGAACCTTAGAAGTGACTTCACCGGTAGGAAGGTGAGCAAGTAGGAGATTACTTCCGCCGGAATGTGAGCGTCACGCTCCGACATCTTTTTCGGAGCAGGATCAGAGAGTGTTACCAAGCCAAGCGGTAGGTAGCAGGGCAGTAGTAGGTTACTAGGCTACAAGTTCCAACTTCCAGTTACTCAAGTGCAACGCTCAAAAGATTATGAAGAGGAGAAGGCGCAAACGGTTCTGTCTTTGGCGGTCAAATCTCCTCCACTAGAACCTTTTTTTTTTATTATTATTTATTACGAACCACCAGGCCCAAGCTTGATAAAGCGTTTCGCACTGTAAGAGGTGTTATAAATTGGGCCAATTCGTATTTGAAGAACAGGCCGATAACATCTCCCATGGGCCATGTTCAATCAGTTCTAAACCTCTAAGAGTAGTATAGCCTTTTGATGCTTCACTATCATCGTCACTGTGGCTAACAAGAGTTTGGCTATGTCCAAAAAAAAATAAAAAATGAAAAAGAGGAAAGAAATTGACTAGTACTCCACAAGGGAAGATTGACAATATCCAGCTCACAATCACAAAACAAGGCTGCGACTTCCATTAGCGCCATACATACTTCAGTTTCCACGTCTATCTATTGATAGTCAGCAATGGCTGCAAATTCAAACAAAACCTATGGATTTTAAACTGGCAAAATGTCATTAATTCCTGCAAAGCTCAAGTTAAATTTTGGGCTTTACTTTTTACCTAGCTAAAGCTCTACCAATAGATCTTATTCTTCCCAAACAGACAAACCGGAACCACCGCAGGAGCATATTTTGAGGATGATAATTGATTCTTAAGGTCCGTCTATGTCATTCCTGTATTTACATTACCATCCGCCCGCAGATGCAAAGTAGGATGATAATTCTTTGTTTTTTGTAAGTGCTAATATACGGCGGATTGACATAGGATGATTTGTCCGGATGAAAATGCCTAAGAGCCCCAAAAACCACAGCGAAAGCTGACATTCAATGATCCGCCACAACTCACCAAAACCCACTCCCTTGCATACTGCTTACAAAAATTATGGAAGCCCACCTCCCCTCCCCTGTCTATCAGGCATCAGCAACCATTATGCCACTCCCCCATGACCGTGAGGTCACTGGTCAGGACCAAGATCCCAGTCCCAATCCAGCCTTCCTCCGCGTTGAATTTTTCCGGTTTTACATAGTACATTATTATTGTTAATCTTAATCACCCAAGGGCCAAAAGGTCTGTGTTTATTTTTCTTGAAGTCCTCACATGTTCCACTACCTAACATTTCCCCAAAACCCAACCTTTATTCCACAAAACAAATACTCCTCCGTCCCACTTTGACAGTACCATTTCTTTTTTCAAACAGTTTAACAAAATGTAGTTAACTTTGTTGGAAAAGTAAATTTAAATTGCTATTTTTCTAAAATATCCTCACATTAAATAGAGTACAATTTTATGGGAACTTGAATTAATGGTAAAAAAAGAATCAACTCTCATTAAATGAGATAGGTTTATAGTAACAACAACTTACATTGAATAAGGGCATTTTAGAAAAATTAAAATACAATTACATTCTTCAATTGGAAAGTAAATTATAATTTGGGACAGACGAAAAAAGAAAACGGGATTATCAAAGTGGGACGGAGGGAGTAATAAGTAAAAACAAACCACAGTAGTAGTTAGTAATACCCCCGCCCAAAAAAACAAAAAAGCCTTAAAATAAAATATTCCTGGTGCTAGCTATCTTACTTCTTCTGCACTTCCTCTTTTTTTCTTTCTTTCTTTCTTTTGAGTAAAGCAGGAACTTTTTGGACTGTGTTTGGGGATTTGACGGAGTCATCTGGGTCGTGGAGTGCTTGGACTGAGGTGGGCTTGGAGGTGTTGGGTGAAAGGTGGTGTTTGAGTTGAACTGGGGCACTTCTTGTGCGGGGCAAGTAATATGGGTGATGACAACAAGTCCGGGATAGCTGGGGTTATGGGGAGCACTAGTCGAGAAAGAGATCGAGAGCTTCTAATTCCCGTCGCTGATTCTGTTGATGCTGACGATGACTCCTCTTCCAAGCCCTCTTCTTCTGCTTCCTCCTCTCATCATCACTCTGGCCGGGAGGTATGATTTTCTATTTCGTTTTCGGAAAAATGCTTTTGTTATGGACGAACCCTTTTCTTTTCATTGGTGGATACTGCTTTGATATCTTTGAGATCCATTGATGGGTTGCCCGTATATGTACTTTTTAGCTATTCCATGTGGTTCGTTCTAGGGTTTAGGTGATCTTTAATTTATGATTTGATGCTCTCTGGAACCTTTGTCTGCATTGAGTAATCGATATAATACTCGTTGAATTCCATAGACTAAAGTTAGGCCCGCCTTTAATGATGGGTTTCAAGTTGGGATTTCGAAATGGCATTTGATTTACTTACTTTGAGGTATGTTCTGCATAGAAATGATTTCAAATTGTTGGGTTGCGGGTGGTTTTTGTTTCATGAGAGATGGCAAGGAGAAAAGAAAATGCTGAAAGTAGCTGGTTTGTTTGATTTTGCAATATTTCTTTTCGGCATTCGGTTCATGCTTTCCTAGTATAATTGAATTGATATCAGTCCAAATTAGTCAATATAATTCGTTGGGATAAGAGGAGTTTATTTGTATTCTTCATGGTGCTTCCGAATTCTGCAGTAGCTCATAAATATGATTGCATTTTTGCGTGTAACCATCAGGGAAATGCTTCCCCTGCTGTCGTACTAGGCGTTAACTGTCGGCATTAACTTTTCTAGTCTATTATTTTTATTCATTGTGTCTTAGTTCTTGTCTGACAAATTCTTGGTGTCTTTACTCACTCCAGACCTTCTACAAAGTCATTAGGAGCTGGGCTTCCAAGAAATTCATGACAGGATGGTACTAATTCTGTTTTCCTCTTCAATCTGCTAGTCTCACATCTGATATTGCCCGTGAAGTGTGATTTTGCTCTCTACAAATATTTATACATAGTTTGAGTTTCCCTCAACCAAATTTTGATTCATATGTTTCATGCCCATTTTCTGTGCACATTTAGTTGCTTAAGGAAAATGGTATATCTGGTTAACCAAATTAGCAGATATGCTCTTCCTCTATCTGCCTGGTATGCCAAAGCGGGAAATCCAGGAGTCTTATATACTAAGGGGGTGCTTGTTTCATGCTCTGGAATTGGAATTGGAGATGGAATAATACACAAAAAATCAGTATCGGTTTGAACCCCTGGTATCATTCTACAGACTGGTGCTTGGTATAAACATAGTTGGAATGGTATCAAAATTAATTTTTCATTTTTTTAATTATTGTTCTCTTTCCTGGGTTGATAATCATGCTCACCATCAGACCACCACTGAATAACTACCAATCCAAATCTTTTTTGGTTCTTTGTTTAACAATTACCAACAAAAACTCATGACTAATCAATAAAAGATCTGGATGTTTGTCATTTTTCCCTTTTCTCAAAAATTGCAACTAGAACTTTCAGACATTTGCAAAAAAAATTTCCAAAAGAAAACGGCAAATTTCTTCCTCTACTGAAAACTGTTAGAATCACCATACAATGCAATCAAGTTGGAGCCCTTCACAAAGAGAAGAGAACATAAGAGATCAATTGTGATAGGAGGACGATTTGATGGCAAGGGAGGAGAGGAAAGGGTCTACTGGGGCAATGGGAAAGTCACGGGCAGTGGGAAAAAAGGAGGGATTTGTCAGATGCCATGGAAAGGAAGAAAATTGGAAACAAAGTAGGAGGGGGTGTTGTCAGATGCCGAGGAGGAGGGAAAAGTGGTCAGAAACAAGGGAAGAGGGAGGAGTTGTCAGATGCCATGGGAGAGAGAGAAGTGTTGAAGCCAAGGGACGAAGGGGAGGCTCGATGGTGGGAGTCTAGGAGAGGGAGAAAGGAAGTATTTTATCAAAATATTTTATCTTTTATTTATTCACTGTTGGAAATGAATTGAGGATTTTGAGTGATTCCTCCCAATTTAGTCAGGAATCATGAATCCCCAAATTTTTGGACATGATTCCAATATTTCAATGCTCATTACAGTGTACCAAGCACTAAGTATTGGAATTATCGTCATTCCCCATGCCAAAACTCTCAGACCAAGCGGCCCCTAATTGTTTTTCTTTTGTTGTTCATGGTCTTAACTTGCGTTCTTTGGTATGATGCAGGGGAGCTTTTTTTTAGGGGTGGTTTTTTTTGTTGGGGGGGGGGGAGGCATGGGTGGGTGGAATGTTTGGATTTTTCATTACAGGACATAAACAAAAGAAACAAAAGGTGACACCACTTACTTTTATTGTCTGTTATGGAAAGCATGTTGATCTTGGATATTTACATGTGAAAATAGCAGCAGTTATGAATTTGCTGAAGTACACGAACAAAGAAATCTGTGATTGTCTTTACTACTGAGTTTGGTATCTTCATTTGTTACAGTTCTCCACATTCCTGCATTTGGGGTTCAACTCTGCTTTTTGATGTGTAGTTGTTGCTCACTGTGTCTTTTTTACAGTGTCATTCTTTTGCCAATAGCTATTACGTTCTATATCACGTGGTGGTTTATCCATTTCGTTGATGGATTTTTCTCGCCCATCTATGCACAGCTTGGAATTGATATTTTCGGTAAGCATCTTGGCAAGATTATGTTATAGTTTTACTGATATTCTTAAAATTTAATTAACTAGGATTGGCTATGAACAACGCAGCTATTGAATTTCAGTCCTTTCCTACAGTAATCTTCAGTTTTTTACTTCTTCTGAGATCAATTTTTGGTAATGGCAGTCTAGAGAATATTGATATAGTTATTGGATCTCTGATGCTTATGCATGCTCCTATTTTTCATTAGGCCTTGGATTTGTTACATCCATCACTTTCATTTTCTTGGTCGGAGTATTCATGTCCTCATGGTTGGGGGCATCTGTTTTGAGCCTTGGAGAATGGTTCATCAAGCGCATGCCCTTTGTTCGTCATATTTACAGTGCTTGCAAGCAAATTAGTGCTGCCATATCTCCAGGTGTTGTTATTAATCTTATGCTTCCTCTCCTCTCGACTTTGACAAGAATTAGATCATGACTAAGTTCACACTTTTACAGATCAAAACACCCAGGCATTCAAGGAAGTGGCCATCATACGGCATCCACGCATAGGTGAATATGCGTTTGGCTTCATCACTTCATCTGTCATTCTCCAGGTATGAAGAGACTTGGATTCCTTGACTGTGCATTTTCACTTTGTGTTGGAGATCCATGGTTTACCAACTATGATCATCTGCACCAGAAAAACTCTTTTTTAACTATGAAAGTTTTTGCTGTTGCTGACTTTCTTTGATGCTTTCGTAGCTAGTTGTGAGCTTGTTTTCTCTTGTTGATTTCCTGCCGTTACTACTATTGTTTTATTCCACTGCTGTTGATAATGCTGTCTCATGCTTCTGATTTCATCTGTTTGCTACTGATTAGCAACCTGGCTTCATACAATGCATGCTTTGTTTGTGTGTGTTTTTGGTTGTGGCTCAGGAAGTGTCCCGTATTCTATTCTATATGTATGTTGATGCATAATTTATAAATTGACTAAACAGTAAACTGACAAGCAAGATTCAACCTTGTTACTGCCACAACTAAGGAGTTATGCATCAACTTTGCAATTAGATAGCCACATCATCTGCTATGAAGCTGAGCGCTTTGAGAATCTACTCTACCCATTTGTTGCCCCCTCCCTTAGTTTGACATCCTAGTTTCACCTGAAGCTTCATGAACTGAGTTGGATAAAACCAGAACCGCCTCCTCCACTAAAATATCAACGCTTGTTTTCTTGTCAGACTGGCAACTAAATGACTGTTCAGGTTATGTATACAAATGGGAAAGTTGTTGAGTACTTTTTTACATGCATAATGTTTGTATGTGCTTTGTAAAAACACATTAACGACTGAGTGTTTGTTGTAAATTGTCTGGGCATTATTTGAGAAAATTTCATTTGAGGCCTGATTTTCTTGAACCAGAATTATTCTGGAGAGGAAGAACTATGCTGTGTGTATGTCCCAACAAACCATCTCTACATTGGTGACATATTTCTGGTGAACTCCAATGAAGTTCTTAGGCCAAACTTGTCTGTCCGAGAAGGAATTGGTAAGAGATCCTTTCATATGTGAATATAGACTGCCAATCATTTGTATTGTTTACTTGTATGGATTGATATCCATATCAACTAACCCTAGTTCTTGACCTGGATTCTTGCTTTCGTGCTATCCTTATATAATGAGAAACAAGTTGTTCTTTTACTATCTCTTGAATGCTCATTGTGGGACTCGATTAATGCGTGCCAACAAGTTTTCCTTTATGCTTGCAGAGATTGTTGTTTCTGGCGGGATGTCAATGCCGCAGATCCTTTCGACATTGGATCCGAGAATAGTTCAAGTGGACAGGATTAGTCCCGACAGAACTTGAGGCTGATGACCATAGCCTTGGCCAAGCTGCTGGTTCCTTCATATTTCAAGCTGCTGATATATTTGCCACACGACTCGATACCATAGGCATACTGAACTGCAATGGTTCTCCAATCATTTGCCTCGAAGTCTTATTATTGTTGTCACATATTGAGGATCCCAAAAGGTGAAAATGTAGGGCTATAGCTGTTGTGTAGAAATGCAGTTAGTTCCCAAGATAAATTCATTTTTTGTTTCATCTCCTTCCTCTTACCATTAGCCTGAGTTTGTCCACACATATGGTGTCTACTGTCTTTTGAGCCCTGGTTTTCGCAACTCTTCATTTCCCGAATTGATGAATGAGATTTTGTACATACAGAAGGCAGAATTCTTCACGATTGTAGCACATCTCATATTAAAATACTGAATCTTACGCGAGTTTTGGTGAATGTTTCCATACATTACTTCAAGATAGTGTGTTAATCTATGTAATGTCCACAACGTGGCTTTGCTTAAGATGCAAATGGCTTGGTTAAGGTACAGGTTCAATGCAAATTTGGGTCCCTCGGCTTTCAATTCTTAAATCCTGAAACTCTTGCGAGATTAGTGGATCCAGTTGTAGGGGTTAATAACACGACCCTTTCATGTCAATGGCTATAGTTAACTAACCCATGTTTTACCCCTGCAATTTTTTTTTTTGGAGGTAGTCATTGTTTTATTTTGATGTAAGAAGCTGATCGCCGGATTGACTGGAATGGTGATGGTCCAAGCGGTAAAAGTATTCAGTTTCGTCCTAAATATGACTTTTACTTATTTTAGTGTGTTTCCACCTAGTTTGTTGACGGATTCCAAAGTTGTACGGACGGATATGTGGAAATCGATTACAGTAGATTTTGGCTCCGTAACAGATGATCTAAATCATTATAGAAGTTTGCTAAGTCTACGGGGGGAGTTAAAAAGAGAAAGAGGGGGCATTATGAAAAGTTAGGAGGAGGAAAAATAAATAAATAACCTACGCGGTCGAAGAAAAAGCCATTGGAGCATAAGCTTGGAGAAAAAACCATTTTACTTCTTTTTAGGATAGATATATACAAGAAAAGGAGGTACGAATTAGTTAAGATTTTGTAGTGCCCAAATACTTGTATATTTAATCTTATATTCATATTTTCTCTCTTTAATATATATATTCTAATTTTAAGGTTCAGTTGCAATATTGCGTGGTAAAACATCAGACATTGTATGTGCTAAGCCTAAACGCCTGTGTTCAGAGTCGAAATATCCGGACATTCAATTCTTGAAGAACGTATCCATTTACTCTCGCAGGAAGAGTGAAAAAATCTGCACCATCTTTGCTAGAGAAATATGTAAAACGAGCTATGATATTGTAACTAATGGTACAACAAACATTTCATGATTCTGATTTACGGGATAACATGTTATCGTTTAGAAAACCTTGTATAAACTATTTCTTGAAATCGAAAGTGATCCTCTAAAAAACTGTACGATGTACAGAATTATTTTGCCTATTGTTCTTTAGGACGCAGGGATCCAACGATTCGAGACACCATCCATTGTAGGACATTATCTAACCTTTTTAGCCACGGTCCTAATGACCAAAAGAACTTGAGTTTGTATATCATACGAAGAACCTACCCAATGAATGTGGCTCCGTGGAGTCAATCTCTATGTGCGAAGCACACGTTCATGGAATTCATTATCATGTATTTAAGATATTTAAAGGCTCTTCATTTAACTTGTTTAAAAGCATTGGCAAATTGACTGAAAGTTCTCTGCCTTCAATTTTTTTTTTTTTTTATTTTAAAACATGCTAATCACGTCAAATTTTTCCTCCGGTAAAAAAGCTTTTAAAATCACTTGAAATTCGGTTTCTTGTTTTATCCCATTCTGGTACAAACACGCACCCAAAAAATAAAAAATAAAAAACTTGTTAAGGATTTTATTACCGCCTTGGGTGTTCATTTGAGGTAAATTTACAGCACAATGCAATCTCATCAGCGCACGCATTTCGCCTTTGGCGAGGTGCCCTTGTTGAAATTTGGTTAAGGTTCTAACTAGGAGAATTTCTCGCATGGGCTGGCAAATGAATTAGCAGATTTCTTGGCACACCAATTAAGGCTCTCGTGTTGCTCGTATTGGGTCGGATAAGCAGAGATTGCATTTTTTTCACCCAATTGTGAGATCCAAATTATGCCATATCATCGGCCTTTTTCTTGGTTTGATTGTTCTCTTTTCTAATGGCCTAAGAACCAGGAGAGAGAGAAGCGCTCTTTTTTTTTTTTGGTTCTTTTACTTGTGTTTCTGCCATGGTTTTCATCGACTTCGTTTTTCCAACCTGATGTCTGTCCTCACACAGCATATGCAGCATCTATTGTTCCGTATCATCTTCGTTTGCATACTTCCATTATCTGATACCAAGCTCATCCATTTATTTTGCTGAACTGCCACTAAATTATCTGATAAAACAAACTTTGTCCAAGCATGAATGTTAGAAGCAGTATGCTGTTTAGGACAAGAAAAATACAGTGCTTAAAAAAGAGTACTTTTAGCATTCTGTACAGTTTCTCTTTAAAGTTGCACGATTTGGGGCCATTAGACTCGGACAGCAACATGGTATTGCAGACAAATTCAGGAGCTTTCAAGGTTTAAAATGTTAAAGAACTCAGAAAACAAAAATACAAATTTTGAGTTGGGGGACTCAGTTTATGGGTGGTGATATATCAGGATGGTCGGCAAGGTATTCGCATTGAACACCATTACGCCGAACGAGACCAATATGATTCATTCATCACTGTCCCCAAAAGAGGGAAAAAGTTGAATCTTCTGTAACTCTTTCCCTCAAAAAAAAAAAATAATCTTCTGCAATATTCCAGAACAAAGAAATACTACAAACAGCGACGATACTTTTTGATTAACCATTAATGAAGGAAAAGAAAAAAGAAAAAAAAAATTAAAGAGCTAAATGGAATAATTTCATGGGAGTCAGAAGTGCCATCAGATAGGAGCGAAAGACTTTAGAAATTTTATAATCACGTTAAAAAATGATTTATCATTTGAACTATGCTTCTGATCATCACCTGACTTCACAATCTCCCATGACTCGATTAATTCCTTGTCTAAAACAAGTTTGAAAAAGTAGCCCTGTGTTATACCTTCTGGTTAATGAAGAATCAAACTTAAACGTAGCTAAAGTGAGAATCTAAAACGTAGCTTGAAAATTTTTTTAAAAAAAAACAAAACAAAAAGAGATGAAAAAAAAGGGAATAGAGTAAGAATAAAGTAGTATTGCCTCAGAAGGAAGGCAGTAGAGTGGTGTTGTAATCCCTGATTTCTCATACATAACATCATCACTGTAAATCATCATTGGCATTCTTCTATTACGTTCATCTTAAAAAGAAAAAAGAAAGCATTTTGGGAAAACAAAAGGAAACTCCAAACGGAATTTTTTTAAAAAATCACGATGATAAATAAAAAATAATCATCATGTTAACCAAAGTTTTGCTTGAAATGAACAGAGAGAGCACATACTCGAAAAGAAAACCCCAAAATAAAAACAGAACAGAAGAAACGTAGAGGGCCTCATTGAGAAGATTAGATCTGTCAACACAGCATAAATTCAGACATATGCTTGTCAATGTTTTAATGAAATTTAATCATAGGCCCAAACGCAGAAAATAAAATCACAAACAATATGGATGGAGGAAAATTCACATGCTCCAACAGGCTTTCGATTTACCTAAAAATACAGAAAAAGGAGAAAAGGAAGATAGAACTGAATCATAGAACTAGAAGACTAGAAGACTAGAAGACTAGCCCTACCCCAACCCAACGATCCCCCCCAAAATATTAGTGCTGCTGATACTTCTATCGACTCGCCACCTACTTATACACGGAGATATAGCGAGAGGGTTTTGGTGTTCGGGGAGGAACGGAAGAGGGAGCTAGGGTTTTCTGCCGTCTTCCCTTCTCCTCGCGCGCCGTTTTATTAATTGTGCTGAACTTGGGCTAGTCTTTTGAATCCTTGTATGGGCCATGGGCTTCAAAAGTATAGAGTGTGACTCATTTTGGGCCAAATGCGTTGCGGATTTCAACTGCTTAGCAAGGGGTAACAACTTTGACAACTTAGGTTAAAACTGAATCTGAATTTTGAAATCTGAATACTGAAACAATTAATTTGCTGAATTTTAAGCACTGAAAAGAATATATTAATGTCTGAATTTGAATGTTGAAACTATTTATACTATTTGATAAACATTTATAACTGAATGCTTAATAAGTTAAATTGTACAATTTTGCCCTTATATCTTTTCATCCAAAAAAGGAAATAGAACCTATGATTTAATTAACTTAAATTTGTTAGGTATGAAAATAATAATATTTATTTTTAAATCAAATTAATATAAAAAAGATGAAATATATTATATGAGAAGTATGGAGAAGATATGAAAGTCATTAAAAAGAGAGAAAAGAGAAGTAGAAAATCGTTAGATAGAAAATATCAGATTATTTAATTATATAAGGATTTTGAATAGAGAATATCATATTGTTTAATTAGATAAGAATTTTAAATATAATTAACAAATGAAGGTAGATTTGATAGATAAAATAAGGTAGTTGAAGTAATTCTATTGATTTTTATCAGAATTAAACATTCAGTTACGATTTTTGTACTGAAAAAAATACATACAAGTTTAGCACCGCTTAACAAGTTCAACAGCTGGATTTTTACTTATCAAACACCCAAAATATCCAAATGTCTGAAAAAGTTCAGTTTCACCACTTTTTTATGTTATCAAACAGATCCTTAGGCTCATCTCCTCAACCTCATAAAATCTTCTTTCCTTCGCTCACAAATTGTAAGCCTTGCGTCTTTAAGTCCAATTCAGCTAGTAGTAGGCGTGTAGATGAGATAAAAAGGTGATTGAGAGATATATTTACGAAAAAAAATAATTTTTTTTTCAAAACTAATTAGTGTGTTTGAATCAGTCCTACTCGACAATCTGTTCGGCAGTTACGAATCAGAGAAAAAGGCGTACCAGTTACCTACTTTTTCCCCTATTAGTATAACACGGCACAGAAAGACTCCCCACCAAAAAAACCCACAAGAAGTTAAAGTAAAGCCCCAGATCAGTTCCAGTCCAAATCAAATATCTTCTTTCATGATTTACTTTGATTGGCTTGCTGCAATCATCTCAACACATGCATGCACCCTATTTACCGTTGTGTGGGATCACAGGAAGGAGAAAAACGAGTTGAACTTTCTTCAATCATTTGGACATTGGAGAGGCGTAGGGAGGGCGAGTCGCTTACTCCATGCAGATGTACCCAATTTGAAGGCAAAATAGAAGACCTTCTTAATTCTTGTTGACTGCTTATGGGTTTGGTAATTGCATCTTGTACTCAATTTGGCCGGGAAATATTCGCTTGTTTCTGTCTGCATTGAATTGGAAAGATACCATTTATAGCTTGGGAAGATGATACACGCCAAGTCTGAATCAGATTTTGCAACCTTATCCCCACCATCCTCCTACCCTGCCTCCCCTAAACCTCCCGTGTACTACGTACAAAGCCCTTCTCTCGATTCCCATGACGATGCGGACAAAGCATCTGCTACCGCTTCTTGTCAAGCCACCCCAGCTTACAATAGTAGTAGTAGCCCAATGGAGTCTCCTCGTACCTCAACCTATGGGAGGCAATCCAATCCCAGATCTTCGTCGGCCAGCAGGGTCTCGGGGAATTGGCGATGGCCGAGGATCAGCAGGAAGAGAAGTGGCAAGGGATGGCAAGAATGCAGTTTAGTTGAAGAGGAGGGTGTTTATGATGATTCGCATGAAGATGATGAGAAAAGGTCACCTTTATTAGCAGCTTTCGTGGGGGTTGCAGTGGTTTTTACTGCGTGTTGCGTGATCATCTGGGCCGCTAGTAGGCCTTACAGACTTCAAATCAGCATGAAGGTATATCCTTTACTTAATTCCTTAATTTGCTGGACTGATTCATACATGGATAATGCCACTATCAACGAAGATCTTTGCAGAGAAAAATTGGAGCTAACGTTAGTATTAAATTGAAACTTCTCCCTTTCACAATTTTAAGTTTTCATGTCAGAGATTATATCCATTTGACGAACGTGTAACTAGTTGAATTATCAGAGCTTACAGTAATTTACTTGTGCCCTTACAACGTCTGTATCTTGATGAATTACCAGAGCTTGAGAGTACACAACTTTTATCTCGGGCAAGGCTCCGATCGAACTGGTGTTCCAACCAAGTTGCTTACAGTTAACTGTACAGCAACCATGTCCATTCACAACCCTGCTACATTCTTTGGCATTTATGTCGGATCCAAGATGGTTGATCTAATGTATTTCGAAATGACAGTTGCAACTGGTGAGGTAAGCGTCTCAATACCGTCTCTGCCTGCCTCACAGAACAATGTTTATACCTAAAGTAAGAGCTTCTCTTTTTGGTAAAATTCCTGTTTCATTGACAGTTTGCGTTTCGTTTTTTGAAGTTGAAGAGATATTATCAACCAAGAACAAGTTCAAGGACCATATCAGTGAACCTAGATGGGCGTAGCATTCCTCTCTATGGTGCAGGGGCAACATTAGATGATGATGACACAGAGGTTCCACTGAAGTTGAACATGGAAATCCAATCACTAGGGTATCTAGTTGGTAAGTTGGTCAAGACCAAATACCAAAAGCGCGTCTCTTGTTCCATGGTCTTCAATACTGAACGCATGGAGGAAATCAAATTTCACCCAGATTCTTGTATATTTAATTGACTGCGAACTGCAAAGAAGCCCTACGTTATAATTTTAACCTCCAGTAAAGCTTGTTCTAGCCATAGCTCAAGCAATTCTCAAGACTCTGGAAGCAATTATCTTTAACTGTAGTGTTTTATTTGTACATAATTGATCACTATTGTTAGAACATCAATTATTAGTCGTCTCCACAATATAACTGCCCTACTGTAAGGTATCAAGCTTGAGGTGTCCAACTTCGGTAAATGAACAGGCAGAAGCAGAAGTGGTAAATTCGCAGAAATACTTACTTGTATGGCACCTGAAATGTTTTGAGCAACTACCTGCACCCCACCCCCTCCCCCTCCCTCTCCCCACTCCCGGGGGGAAAAAAATCTCTGCACTGCCTGCAGTCCAACAGAGTTGTCAATCCTTGTCAAGTACATTGAAGAACTCTAATCATGTTGCTGTGCACTCAAATTAATGCTTTTTCTACATTACTTTAGTCCCTGGTAATGATTTTACATAGAGCAGGGGTAACCTAAGCTAGAAGATGGTATCCAGGCCACGACAGATATTCACATTCTCGCTGCAACGATTCCATATGCAAAGAGTGACAAGAAGCTGTTGATTTCCAATCCTTTTCAATTCACTGAATCAACATTAATCAGTTTTTATGCATCGCAATCTACCAGAGAAGATACAGGGTTTGATAACGAAATGACTCCAAATATTTCTCCCAAGTTATGTAAGATACAATGATACATAACATCGATGAAGAATCATCCCAATCTCATTTGCTGTTTTGGATACACAAGGCATTTCCAACCCCAGAAAACATCGCATTCAATGAAAAGAATGTATCTTTTATCAGGTACTAATATTACAAACAATCAGCTGTATCTATCAAATGGCCCTGAGATCACGGGCAGGTGACGGGAGTGAGAATCTTCTAAGGCTACATATGGTGCAATGAACACAAAGGAACATGCACAGGAAATTAGTAACAAGGCCTTGATAAATTATACCATCTCTATGAGATATTACTCTTCCATCTCTAATTAACATTTTCTCTAAAATTGAGAAATACAAAGGAGAACAAATCTGCACCTTCAATTATTAGGCGACTCAGATGGTGTATTATTTGCTGCCAAACTAGTCTCCTGCTTGTCAAAGACACAGCTTTCTGGAAGCACTGTGCTACCTATCCTAGTTAGAGGCCAATATCGAAATATCGATCTCCCTATAATATTCTTTAAGGGCAGGGGACCCCTAAAAAAGGAACATATGTTAAAAACAAGTTTAAAGAATAACAAGCATTAAAATGATATCTACAACTCCACAAAAGAAGGAAATAAAGTTACCAAACATGTGAGTCGTAGCTGTTATTTCGATTATCACCCATCACAAAAACTGAGTTCTCGGGTACCCTCTGCACAAAGATTAAACACTATCTTTATGAGAAATTCAAATTCCGAGTCCATGGAATAATCAAAACATCTAAAATCGTAATACCAATACATAACATTACAGCTTAGAACCACCCCGTCCTAATTGGGATAAGTCTTTGCTCAGTTAGTGTTATGGATCAAAATCCTTGTATGCTTCAAAAATATATATATATTCTTTTAACACACAAAACACCATCCTGAATAGGAGCCACACAGAGCAGAAATCAAAGCAATAAAATGAACACAAAATGGACTTACAATCGCTGTCATCTCATACTTGGGGCCTTCAAGAATAAAATCTTCACCTCTTACTACCCCGTTTACCACAAGCTTCCCTTCATGAACCTGCACAAAAAAGGATTGTCCAAGATAAGTAAAAGTTGTTTACCATCTTGCTGAGACTAACTATAAGTTTAAGAAAATGGATGCTAAACACATTTTAAAATAGTCAAACAACAGAAGAAAACAAAATATTTTCCAGCCAGCAATTCCAGAAAGACGGAAGTCTAACATCATACAAGTCCCACCATCTGGCTAATTCCCTTTCACCTTGTATACAATTATGACAGCAAAATACCAGTGCTTGAGGACCAGAAGCCACGAGTTAGTGGCAGATCATGGAAGGTCTACTGGGCCCATCTCTAGGCACGATTATCCTGTATGAAGCACACAACTAATCCATATACTGTAGCATCTTCTCCAAACAACTATTCCAGTGCCAAAGTTTCATGATGGTTCCGGAATACAGAAAGAAAGAATAAAAATGGCAAGTTTAACTCTAATGTGAAATAATACTTGGGTAAAATGAAGTAATACATGTTTTTGTGAAAGAATCCTGAATAAAAGGTGCCCAATTTGCTAAACAAGACACAATAATTTGCAGAAGGTCCCTTTTGACGTCACTCTAGTATCTGCATGTTAATTTATTCTGCTTTCCATGATTAGAAGATAGGAATACAAGTGAACAATCTCAATATATGTAATTCAGAACAATAAACAGTTTCTAATTATTTCTTACTTTTTGATCAAATAAGATTACATAACCAATAAGTGGCGACAAACTATTATTCTAAGACCAGGCATCTGAATATCAAACCCAATGGCAATTCTAACAGTGCACCGGATTAGCATTAAAACACAGCTTAAACAGTAATGCATATTTGAGAGCCACAACAGGAAAAGAGGAGATACCTCAACAGTATCTCCTTCCTTTGCAACAACTCGTTTGATGAAAACATCATCATCCGTATACCCTACTTCCTGGAGAACTGGAGGGCTTTTAAAAATTACAATATCATTGGGACAGGGCCTTCTGAAATAGTAACTGACCTGGAAATATTGAAGGTGAAAGTAATTGAATATGCTATCAAGATTCTCACTTTGTTGCTTCATTAGCAATCCTAAGAAATATAAGTGCCAAATATAAATATAGAATGCTTTCTTTCAACTATGAAGGCTGTAGGATTCAAAACCATTACATGCTCGTAAAACACATGCTGGAAACATAGTTCAGAAGATTGCAAACATGGATGGTGTGTTTCTGTAACCCATTGGCAATTAGCATCCTTACTGGCTTCACTTCTGATAATTCGAAGAGATGTTCAATACAATGGTTATGTCTTTTCAGATAATCAACACAGGATAAAACTTTCAACTTCTTTATCAGTACAAACTATTAGTGAACATTTAAAATCATGACCATAATAGAAAATAAGAAACCGAAGCCAGCTGAAACAAGCATTAACTTAGAACAAGAGTCAGAATGAGTTTATTTGCAACTGCTAAACCAAGGAGAAAACGTCATCAGTCACAATCATAGAATCACATTAAACCTATCTGCAATTGCCAAGGCAGCTGACCAAAGCCTCTCATAAACCAAGCAGTGTCTGGAACTTGGTCAACTAAGTTCATCATTCTTCATCAACAAAAAATCTAAGCAGTCAAATATCGAAATTGATTCTTAAATACTGTCTTTTCTCCGTAGTACAATTCCTGAATATCAAATATGATGTCATCCTCGTACGACATAAGCCTCAGTTTTGGTTCTAAAAGATTGCTAAGTCTTGATTTCAATTTCACATACTAAAGGTTCAAATTCACAAGCAGAGATTATAATACTAAACGAATTAAAGACAAACAAATGGCACAAAAGTACTACCTTTTCAGCTACAACTCGATCCCCAACATCAAATGTGGGATACATGGACAATGAAGGAATATATCTTGGTTCAGCAATAAATGATCTAAATGCAAGTGATATAGCCAATGCTGCAAAAACTGTTTTTGCATCATCAGAAGTGAAATTCAACCATTCTGGCAAAAATTCAGAACCTTTCTCAACATCCCCATCCTCTCCATCACCATCTCCTCCGTCTCCACCACCGCCCCCGCCGCCTTCTTTAGTGTCCAGGACAACCTTGCTCTCTTGATTGGTGTCTTTAAACCCTTTACACTGGAATCTGTGAAACTGAGATTTTCTTGAGAATTTACAAGCTAGGAGCTTGGGGAGAGCGTGTTGTTGGATTTTGAGAAGAGGGCTTGAGCTTAGGGAGATAAAGTTTGAATCTTTGGAGGGACTGAAGCAACGGACACCTGGGAAGATGTGGCCTTGAGCTTGAAGAATAGGAGATTGAGGGAGAAGCTGTAGAGCCATCATGTTGCTCTGTCACAAACAATCGATTCTGTCTACTCACTCTACTGTCATAATAACTTTTAGTACTATCTTCATGGTCATTAACTCGGAATATTAAATAGGAATAAGGAGTTTACTAGTACAATTTTTTTTCTTTCAGTAAATGAAGCTTTTTCCGGTGTAAAACAGTATAGAGCAATTAACCAAAAATAAAATTTGGGATGCCCTAAATATTACTGTACGAATACTTGTGCATCATATTCCTCAAAAAAAAAAAAAAATACAAAAGGCAACATACTCACTAATCTCCAATTTCAATAAAAATAAGAATACATGGTTATACCAAACAAGAACTTAAATTTGTAGCCTTTAAATATTCCTCCTTACATGGAATAAATTCCTTACTTTCTTAAATATTATTTTCCTTTTTTCGCAAAGAAGATTAATAATGGATTTCACCTGTATATCTTTAATGTTCCTAAATCAGAGCCTATTGATGACAGGTTTTAAAGACCGACTCAACTCTTGTATAGGATTTAAGAAATGCGGATAGAGAAGAAAAGATTTGAATACGGATCTGTAAGTTTTAAAATTTCAACGTTAAGTACTAAACTAAATCTCTTCGATTAGGACTAGAACAACATTTAAATTTGTATATCCTTGGGATTGATGCGCATCTCTTTGAGATTCCGAGAACAACTCATTTAACCAAAATCATAACCAGCAATACCAATTCCTCTTTCACTGTTTCACCTCTTACGTTCTTTTTTTTTTTCGTGTAACGACACATCTAATTTAGTCTAACCTACTCCTACTTCTAAAATGGGGGATGGGGGAAACCTACTCCATCGAAACTCCCTCAAAAGGAGTTAACCATCACATTATCTATGGGATGGGAGGTCAAGGGTGCAAACCTTGCCTCCTATCAATGTCCATACAGGTGGGTGGTGCACCCGTATGATCTGATGGTGGTTCAGTCCTCGTCAGGCTCGCACCTCTTACGTTCTCTTTAAGCATTTTTATTTAGCCATTTTATCATGGTTCAGTGGCCACATTTTCTTGGTAATTCTCTCATCATCTAAGTGCATTTATCAAACGTGCTTCAGTTCTGCTATTCTTGATTTACAATTTTTGGTTTGAAGAGCTTCAGCCAACACATTTGTGGTCTCTTTATTTGTTTGCATGTAGTTTGGTGTTTTCTACTGAATATCGTTAGATACCGCCACATTTTTTCTTTGATTCCAACTAAAGATGCCACGGAAACTTTTGTTTCATCCGATAGATGTAAATACCTTCGATAGTAAGTGCGTAACATGGATTTATGCAAGTCTTTTCATCCTAATATCCAACAAACTCTTAGAATAGATATGACCTGTCATGGATTCATCAGAATTTCAAGTAGGATGCTGTTGATGCTAAGTCGATACCGAAGGGAAAAAACCAGCTTACAGGTATTGTTCTTGAAGAGGATTGGTGCTTTTCTTACTTTTGCTTAAATAATTTGTCAAACTCTCCAGTAAACTAACAAGCATTTTGCAACGATAGGATGGAATAACAAAATGCACAGGTGAACTGCCTGCCAATCCCATCAGAAATGCACCGTGTGAATTCTGTGGACAATTATTACCTGTCAATGGTTGAATCATCTCCAAACCAAAACACATTTGTCCAAAAAAATGCTGTTTATTTCATTACTAGTTCATAAAAACCTGGGTTTTTTCACCTTCCAAGTCCGCCATCAGAACTACAACTCCGGAGGCTCGATTTAATTGGCTAAGATTTCACTACTCGCCCAGGGCAAGTGTAAAACAGAGACAACTTTAGTGTAAAATATCACTTTCAATTGTCTACAATGATGTAATTCAATCATAGTTGTAGTTGTATCTCCCCAAAATAATAACCAAAAAAGAAAGAAAGAAAGAAAAGGCAGAGCATGAGAATGACTTTCTTTTCATTTTTGTCTGAGGAAATAGTACAGTGAAGTATGTTGCAGTATCTTTCTCTGCCTGGAATAGCTGACTACAATAATGTATGTCAAATATGGCAGATGGTGATTTTGAGAGCTTTTCTCACACCATTGGAGTGTGTAATAAATCATGCAGGAGGTTTAAATAAAAAAAACTTCCATCGGTGTGGAGTAAGAAATTTGACAGTATCAGAAAACCAATCTACATGGATTCACATACTCGTGGATGCCTACCTGAATGTGGAATTGCCTGGGAAATTCCATCAATGATTTTACCTTAAGCCCACAACTGCGAGTGACTAACATGGACTTGTTTGCCATACTGAGGCTTTCAGATGATAATTTTGATCTTTTGAACAGTGTCTGGCTTCTCAAGTTAACTACATCTGACACATTTTGATTGGTCACTATAGTTCCAGGAATTTGCCAAAGATTTGAATAAGAAGCAATTGATTCTTCTTTCTGATGTACTTTTCCCTGGTCCTCAGCTTGCCTCCCATTGCTAGTATTCATCATTAATGGCTGATCATTTGGCGTCCCATTCATGATTCTTATGGCCTCATTCAGGAAACCAATTGCACGCCACGCATCAGCAACAAGCTGGATCGTATTTTTCCGGGGCACAACACCCATATTTTCCATGATTTCCAGGAGCTCCTCTGCTTTCCATGGCTGTTTTGCTTCTCCGTATCCCCATATTAGTGTCTCGAAAGTTTTCAGATTGGGGGATATATCCACTTTACACATCTTCTCGTACATCTTCAAGGCATATTCCATCTTTCCTGTACTGCACAAACCACTGATAATTGTAGTGAAAATTACCACGTTTGGGTGCACTCTTGATTTATCCATAATTTCCAGGAGTGCCTCCGCCTTTTCAGGTTCTCCCGCACGCACATAACCTTTGGCAAGGATGCTGAATGCGTGAATGTCGGGTTCAATGCCAGCCTTTTGCATGTCATCAAAGATTTCTTCACATTGGTCCATTAGTCCAGCCGAACTCCATGCATTCATGATGGTGCTAAATGTTATCACATCAGGTTTCACTCCAAGTTCTTCCATCAATGTCAGTGTCTGTACATTTCATAACCAGCCCACTAACAACAGGTTACACTTGGTATAAGCAGTGGCAATTTAGAACAAGAGAGGGAGCAGTGGAAATCCAAGGGTTTGAGCAATAGTTGGAAGATGGTTAAAGCTCACACAGACATGAAACACATATAAGTATTCATTAGAATTCCCCAGACATCTGAAGATTGGGAGTTTGTCAGACTATCTGATGCATTACATAACTATATAAGTGACCAATAAAGACTCCTTATCAGTCATCTATCTTAGTTCAGTAATGCCTAGACTAAGCAAACATCTGATGGTTATCTACTTCAACCCAGTAATGCCCACACTAAACAAACATCTGATGGTTATTTACTTCAACCCCTCTTCCCCTCTTTCCTTTTAAATCATTAAGGGAAGAGAATAATGATTTATTTCATCCTCATCCTCATGACCTGATTCAAGTGGTCCATTATGCTATTAACCTGCCAGTTTTAATGGTTAAAAAGTCTTAAACCTTAATATTATGAATCATGACGGCCAAGGTGGTTATACTTTAGTCTATCTTTGACAAATTTGTTTATGTTCATGTGGATATGAAACATATCACAACCTAACCAAAAATACAAGCTATACAATGAACTGAAAGAGAGAGAGAGAGTAACATTCTCAGAGCAAGAAGGAAAGATAAAAATCCTGAAGTTGATCTTGGGGCAGATAAATTGATACTTGATGAAATGAAATTCCAATTAAAAGGTGAAGCATACCTCATCAACTCCATTAGTGTCAGTAACATCTAGGAATCCTTTAATAAGAGAGTTGAATATGACAAGATTTGGATTCACCCCAAGATCCTTCATCCTGTAAACAAATCTCAGTGCATCTGTCATATTACTTTCCTTACAGTACCCGTCCACAATGATACCACATGTCCGTTGATTAGGTGTTATATTGTTGTTTTGCATTTGAAAGATCATTGCTTCTGCTCTACTTGTCTCTCCATTCTGAGCATAAGCCTGAGCTATTGTATTGTATGTAACAACATCAGGGCTCACACCAGAGGCAACCATTCTGTAAACCACATTCCACGCTTCTGGTATGTTTTTCTTACTACACCAAGCTCGGACAAGAATGTTATATGTTCTGTCATTGGGTTTCACATTCTCTTCCATAGACGTCATTTCCAACAGTTTCAAGGATTCCTCAGGCTTGCCTATGATCCCAAACCCTTTAATTAATGTATTAAATGTACTAATTGTCGGTTTACATCCTTTGTCCCTCATTTTTTTGAAAATTTTCATTGCTTCCTTGACATTACCAGATTCAGAAAAGGCATTGATCATGGCATTGAAGAATATTGAGTCTGGTTTTAATCCATTTTCCTCAACCTTAGAAAGGAGTAAAGGAATAGACTTGAAGCGTTTCTGGAGGGTTAAAGCAGCTAAAACAGTAGTATATGTTACAAGTGTTGGTCTATGTCCCTCTTCAGTTAAATCCCTGAAAACTGAATGTACCTCGCTAGGTTTTCCCTTCTCAATCAAAATGTTCATCAACTTTGTTCTTGAACGAACTGTTTGGCAACTATTGTTTCCCGAACAAACAAGACAACCAAATTGTATTTCAGAAGTTACAGAAGCTGGGATTGGAGCAGTTCGGTCTTTATTAGAAACTGACTCCTGCAAAACTCAGAACATTATCAAATTGTTAAACACAGATAAACCAGTGTGGAATCTTTCATCATGAGAATTTTGTTATGCTCCATTGTTTCTCAAATTTGACTTTTATTCATGCTTAGCCATTAAGACAGGTTTGCCGCGATGACAGGATGAGGCAAACCAAAGTGTCATACAGAATGTCTATTAGTGCAACTATCATACGCAGACACATCAAGAAACTGCAAGATTATTCACTTTAATAGTTATGTCCATTTAGACTATAAATGGCTTCTGATATGAGTACTGGCAGCTAGTGAGGGATCATAATCAACTGCAGCGCCTGAATACAGCATCAATGCACTTTAATCTACTCAGTAGACTGATAAAACTAAACTTGGACAGTCCAGAATTGTCTAATATAATCGAACTGAATTAATTAGAAAAATACCTTGGAGGATGACGCCTGATTGTGTGACTTGCTTGTAGCTGATCCATTCTGCCCCTTCCCTCCAACCAGAGACTGGCTGTTCCCACCAAGTTCTCCCATATATATATATAGGTACTAATTTACCAACAGTTTGGGCTTAAATTGACCTAAACTATGAATAGCGACCGCAATCCTGGGCAAACACAGAACTCTTCTCTCCTCGCTCAAGAGCATAATTCAACAGATTCGAGGACTTATATCCACCATAATCTGCAGAAAGATGCAACCATGAGTAAGTAGAGACATGTAAACAGAGTAAATCTTGGCTAAAGAATGCTAGCGATTAATTTGTCAAAATAAAGAGCAAGAACTTCAAGAATGTCTCGTAATACACTGATAAATATACTTGGCATGCAGTTGACACGATCATTTTGAATATGTATTCTTTGTGCAGAGTTACTGAGTAGAAGAATGCGAAGCTCGAAAGTGTGGTACCTTTTGAGTCCACTCTCCCGCGGACAGCAAGGTTGCATGTTTGCAGGAGTTAGAATATGCATCGTGTGAGGCATTGTACAGTATTGTTGGTTGGTGAGATCATTTCTTTTGGAGCAATCTTATCCACAAATATTATCAGAAATCTCCAGAGTGCTACTCCCTCCTATATGATCACTTGTTTCTTGAGGCTGGCTGTTGAGCGAAGCAGCAGAACAGTCGAAATAACTATAGGAGCACATTTTGCCACGTTATGTCTTGTAGAATTTCTTTTTCTTTTTTCTATACAAAATGTTTCTCAAGAGCTTCATTTTCTAGTTTTAATTTGCAGAGCCTTCAAAAAAAAAAAAAAAAACTCCTTTCATCTTCTCGTTGATGTCATATTTTCAGTTTTAAGATGTCCTTTTTTTTTCTTTTCTTGTCAGATTCAGTTTAAAATGTCTAACCTTCACATTACTCTTCAATTGTTTTTGGAAAAAAAAAATTTACTCTTCAATTTGAATGTAAAATTCTGGTAAATTACATATGTTATCATACATGCACAAAAAGTTGGTCTAAAGTTTGACTGACAAATACTACAAAATTGACAGTATGACATTTCAAAGTATACTCGGAAAGAGTTCATAACAATTTATTCACAAGTAATCACTTTCGTTTCTTGTTTCAGAGCTCTAGCTTAATCCTTACCACCTCTTTTTTCATTTTAGCTTCATCCTTCCAATTCTTGGAATATAATTAGAATAAAGATAAATAACAGAAAATTAATATTAACACTCGCATATTTGTTAGTGTACATGTCTTGACACTTTTATCATGCAAAGGAACAAAAAATATCCATACATATCACCCAATTTAAATCCCTACCAATACCAGTCTGTCTTAATTGTACATGGAATGAAGGATAGGGATTTCTGGTCTTTTTCAACATGCTTAAAGAAAAGAAAGAAAAAGAGTCAAGGGGTCTCCATATTTGCGCCCCAAATACTAAATAAACTAGTGTGAATACCCGTGCTACATACGGTGCTTATGTTATTGCAAGAAATTAAAAGAGAGGATAAATTTGGAAAAAGTTAAAAAAACTGTACCAACATAATTAAAATTTAAAATTTGTCTTACAATAGTTCAAAGTATGACAAAATGTATAAATCATTCATGAATTGCGTTTTTTGCAGAAGATAGATTTTGAAATAATAATAGAAATTTATATTAGAAAATGAATTATATATGGATAAAAATAAATGTAATTGCATGTTTTATATGATTTCAGAATGAAATACTTACAACATTCGATTTGATAATCTTGTACAAAGGTGCGAACATTTTTTACACCAATCAACTTTTAGTATGAAAATTAATATTGGTGGTTTAATTAATTTTATTGAATTTTATGGAGTTCATACTACAAAAAAAACGTTCGGCGAGACTTGTATTTCTTGGAAGTGGGATTCATCCATGGTAAGAGTATGATGCATAGTCTTTTTTTCACTGTATTTAATTTGTGTGATGACAAATAAAAATAGGTAAATTCGGTTAGTGATCATCAATTTTGTGAATGATCGTGAGAGTAAAATACATTATGACAATAAGATATGTAGAATTGTGAAAATTATAATTCAAACGGACTCCTCAATTTTGGATATGTGACTCTCGTAGTTGCGAGTTTCTTAAATTAACAGTTAGTTATTGCTATCAGTGATCTGGTAAGTTTGAGTATTGCTATATGTGCCTGTATGTGGTGAATTAATTACATTTGAATTAATTTTTTCTTAATTTACATTCCTTTATAATTAAAGTTAATATTTGATATTTTTAGATGTCATATATTTAAATAGATGAAAATTATTTCAAAATGAAATACTTACAAACATTATATATTCAGTTTGATAATTTTGTACAAAGATGCGAATATTTTTTAAATCAATAAACTTTTAGTATAAAAATTAATATTGGTGATTTAATTAATTCTGTTAAATTTCGTGAAAATTATACTACAAAAAAATGTTCAGTGAAACTTGTATTTTTTGGAAATAAACTTGTTGAACCTTTTTAAAATATTTCAGTGGGATCACTATAGTGTAATATTCGTTTTGTGATCAGTTATTTTCTCATTTGTAATCTTGTAAGTTTGGAATTAAGACGCTATTGAAATTAATGATGGAATCAATGAGGGCTAATGGGGGCCATAGTCTCCCCCATATTTTAAAAATTTTGATTCATATTATGTAAATATTTATGTAAAATCAAGTCGGTCATTTCTAATTTTTTTACAATTTTAATTTATATTATGAGAATATATATATGTGTGCGTGCGTGTGTGTGTGAATTAATTACTTTTGAATTTTTTCTTAAAAAAGTTATTTATTTTTTAATCCCTTTATAATTAAAATTAAAATTTGATTTTTTTAGATGTCATATATTTAAATAGATAAAAATTATTTTGAACATAACACATAAAAATAATTATATTAGGAAAAATTTTAGCCATCTAGAAAAAAAAATCTTAGCTTTATCACTGATTGAAATGTTTATAAGTGGGTTTCATCCATGGTGAGAGTATGATACATAGTCTTTTTTTTCACTGTATTTAATTTGTGTGATGACAAATGAAAATGGGTCAGTGATCATCAGTTTTGTGAATGATTATAAGAGTAAAATATATTATGACAATAAAATACATAGAATTATAAAAATTGTAATTCAAATAGGCTCCTAAATTTTGGATACGTGACTTTCGTCGCGAATTTCTTAAATTAACAATCTATATCTATATGTATTCAGGAAGGGATTTTTAGCAGAAACTTCTCAATGCCTTCTAAACTTGTCATACTTTTTTCTAAATTTTTGTATTTATTTTAATACATAAAAAAAGTAGTGGGTTATAACTCACCTTATTACCAATCAATATTCCCACTATCTCACTCCACTATCCCACTATCACCTTATTACCAATCAATATTCCTACTATCTCACTCCCACTATCCCACTATCTTAACTCATCCTACAATCACTCCTACAAATTCTCTCACGTTTTCCACTCCAATCAAGAGTCCACTCCAACTATCTCTTAATGACCCATTTTTTTTTTAATTCAAAATTGCGTCTTCACATAACACAGGAAAATACCTGAAAGCTATCCCATCCTGGTACCAGAATTTCGGTGCTCTTCTTAGTACGCATCATACTTCTTTTCTTGAACCTTCGGCAGACGTCACGAAGCCGGTGGTGACTACCTTTCAGTAAGTGACCCTGCTCATTTAGCTATTGATTAGTATTATTGTTTTTTTTCACCTTTGCCCCACTTATCTGCTGTCCCAAATTCAAGTTGTCCTATTATTTACTATATTAAAATTTTTCACTCAAAATTTGTAGGGAACCCATCTAAAGTTTTCTCACCATGGAATATGCCCGCCTACAAGCATTTCAACAACAACTAGATTTCAAACTCACAAGATTGCAAAGGAGGAAATATTTGCTTAGAAAACGAAACATACACCGCAACAATTCCACACACCAGTTGAAAAAACTTCAACAAGTTTGCGCTGATGAAAGAAAAATCTCAAATCAAATCCGAAGGACAAAATCCAGACTACACTGATTAAAACGTCGTTCGCATCAAATTAAAAATTCCGGTACCGTGTTTTCTTTAAATATTATTCCCCATATTGTAATTTTTTTTATTTTACATTATTTCTAATAATATAATATGTCTATAATTTTTTTCCAACCCTTTTACTGATCGACTTAATTAACTTATCGAGTTAATTCCCTCACCATCTCTCTCAGTTTCTTATTTGTTTTGGGTTCTCTATTGATTTTGTTTCTTTTGTGAGCAGTAGTGGAAGATATTATGTGCAGAAACTCCAGCAGAAATCAACCTTCTTGCGGGCGGCTTAATTTTTCAGGTCGGTCTCCTCTGCCTTTTAAGTATGTTTTGCTTTTACTTTGCTTTTTGTCATGAATGATATTGCATTGATTTTCTGATTATCCATTATTTCTGAAAATTTTTTACAAAATCTTATGAACGGTTGTTTGCTTATTGTTACACTGTAAAGCAAAGATAAAAAGGTATTGCTTGCTTATATAATTGCGGATGGTATAGGTTCATGATTGAGGGTTCTACTATTTCTAACATAAATTGTATATTATAAAAATTTATTTGTTTGTATTACTGAAATTTTTTAATTATTTTTTATTGCACATTTATCACATAAAATAGGTGTTACGATAGTTATTTTCATAATTTTATTCCAAAAATGATAGTGCATGAAATAAAAAAAGATTTTTTGATAATTAAAAAAAATAATTAAAAATGGTTTATAATTGAAGAAAAACAATTCAGATACTGCTAATAACTAAGGCACTATACGCCTATTATTAAAATTGGATTAATTTTTAATTTCGTCAGAAATTCTTTTGGCAAAATTGCATTCTAGCCTTTCTTTTCTTTATCAATAATGACAATTACAGCTACTTGATTCATTTATCTAGCAACAGCACAATTCAACTCATGGAATAAATAGTTCATTGCTTAAATTACTTAAACGAAAGGTTAGAGCCAAGTTCTACTTAACACCTGCAAGTAATATATTACAATTAGAAAAAAGAAAATGATTCAAGAGGAGCAAAAAACTCACCAAGCCCCTGACATATGTGCAATCGTCAAGGCACTTTTGAGCATTTAAAACTGCATTCCTTAGTTCAGGTAACCACTTCTCTGTAATTATTTTCATTTGATTACAATGCAATTTTATTAAATTCTATTGATGCTATTTCTATATTAATTATTGTATTTTTTTGGTTAACAGTTCTCATACAATGTATCACTATTTACACATAAAATAAATACATAAACTATTGATTTTTAATTTAATATATATTTTAATTCTAGATCAAAGAAATGAAAAATCTAACTGTCCTCAAGATCGCCAGGCATCCACATCACCAATGATTTTGCGTGATCATGGTAAATATACAGTTTTTTATATCGTCATACTCATCTTACATACACACCTTTTGGCTGCACTATCTTGGTAAATCAACTATGGATACAATACAATACAATTGTATTACAATTGTTCGATTATAATACAATTGTATTACATTCTATTGATGCTATTTATAGACAATTTAGCAATTTTATAGATTAGCAATTTATTTTATTTTATAGATTACCAATTACTACATGTACCAAAATATATTTATATAGGGATTACTTCATTAACTATGGGTACTAATAACAATTTAATTGGTGCGTATTTTTCATTTGATTACAACACAATTGTATTAAATTCTATTGATGCTATTCTATATTAACTATTGTATTTTTTTGTTAACAATTCTCATACAATGATAAAAAAAATTCTCATACAACCGAAAAAAGACGGTTCTTGAATGATATATATATTCTATTATATTTCAAACTATTGTTAAACAGATATTATATTTTAATTTTACTGGTAAAATTTTTTCACCTTTATTTGTTAATCATTTTATTTTTTTTCCAATAATGTCAGTACTGTGCATAGCACGGGTATTCCCACTAGTTAGTTATTACTATCAATAATGTGGTAAGTGTGAGTATTGCTATTAGTGATGTGGTAAGTGTTAGTAGTAAATGTGAGACGTGAATTGAAATTTGCAAATATCATTTTGCGGAAGTGGTTATTATCTGTTAATTAAAATTTAGGAGTTTTAATTTTGTGGGTTAGTTGGTTACTTAAATTGAAGAGTGGGAAGGGATAAGGAGAAGATAAGGATTATTGAATTAAAATAAATCTAAAATTATAGTAAAGGGCGATTCAGATCTCCGACGCTTGTGAAAGTTTCTCGTAAAACACCTACCCTCTAATCTATATCTATATGTATTCAGCAAGGGATTTTTAGCAGAAACCCTCTCAATATCTTCTAAACTTGTCATGCTTTTTTCTAGATTTTTGTATTTATTTTAATACATAAAAAAGTAATGGGTTATAACCCACCTTATCACCAATCAATATTCCCACTATCCCACTATCACCTTATCACCAATCAATATTTCCACTATCTCACTCCCACTATCCCACTATCTTAACTCATATTTTTGTATTTATTTTAATATATAAAAAAGTAGTGGGTTATAACCCACCTTATCACTAATCAATATTCCCACTATCACCTAACCACCAGCTCTTGGTCTGGTGGCCACCACCAAGCCCTTAAGGCTTTGGTGGGGTGGGAGCCAAGGGTTCAAACCTTGCCTTCCACCAAAATGCCACTCTTGTGGCTCTGCTTCAAATCCATATGGGTGTGTAGTGCACCCGTCTGGTCCGGTGGTGGTTCTGTCCCCATCGGTCCCCATAGGCTCAGTTGAGCCTCCCCCGTAGATAGAGTAGGAGTAGGAGTAGGGATGACAATTGACAAAAAAAAAAAAAAAAAAAAAAATCCCACTATCACCTTATCACCAATCAATATTCCCACTATCTCATTCCTACTATCCCATTATCTTAACTCATCCTACAATTACTCATACAAATTCTTCTTTTACTGATCGACTTAATTAACTTATCGAGTTAATTCCCTCACCCTTTCTCTCAATTTCTTATTTGTTTTGGGTTCTCTATTGATTTTGTAAATGTATTGATTTTGTTTCTTTTGTGAGCAGTAATGGAAGATATTATGTGCAGAGACTCCAGCATAAATCAACCTTCTTGCGGCCGGCTTAATTTTCCAGGTCAGTCCCCTCTGCCTTTTAAGTATATTTTGCTTTTGCTTTGTTTTTTGTCATGAATGATATTGCATTGATTTTCTGATCATTCATTATTTCTGAAAATTTTTACAAAATCTTATGAACGGTTGTCTGCTTATTGTTACACTGTAAATCAAAGATAAAAAGGTATTGCTTGCTTATATAATTGCGGATGGTATAGGTTCATGATTGAGGGTTCTACTATTTCTAACATAAATTGTATATTATAAAAATTTATTTGTTTGTATTATTGAATTTTTTTTAATTATTTTTTATTGCACATTTATCACATAAAATAGGTGTTACGATAGTTATTTTCATAATTTTATTCCAAAAATGATCGTGCATGAAATAAAAAAAAGATTTTTTGATAATTAAAAAATATAATTAAAAATGGTTTATAATTGGAGAAAAATAATTCAGATACTACTAATAACTTAGGCACTACACGCCCATTATTAAAATTGGATTAATTTTTAATTTCGTCAGAAATCCTTTTGGCAAAATTGCATTCGAGCATTTATTTTCTTTATCAACAATGACAATTACAACTACGTGATTCATCTATCTAGCAACAACACAATTCAACTCATGGAATAAATAGTTCATTGCTTAAAGTACTTAAACGAAAGGTTATAGCCAAGTCCTACTTAACACCTGCAAGTAATATATTACAATTAGAAAAAAGAAAATGATTCAAGAGGAGCAAAAAACTCACCAAACCCCTGACATATGTGCAATCGTCAAGGCACTTTTGAGCATTTAAAACTGCATTCCTTAGTTCAGGTAACCACTTATCTGTAATTGTTTTCATTTGATTACAATGCAATTCTATTAAATTCTATTGATGTTATTTCTATATTAATTATTGTATTTTTTTGGTTAACAGTTCTCATACAATGTATCACTATTTACACATAAAATAAATACATAAACTATTGATTTTTAATTTAATATATATTTTATTTCTAGATCAAAGAAATGAAAAATCTAACTGTCCTCAAGATCACCAGGCATCCACATCACCAATGATTTTGCGTGATCATGGTAAATATACAGCTTCTTATATCGTCATACTCATCTTACATACACATTTTTTGGCTGCACTATCTTGCTAAATCAACTATAGATACAATACAATACAATTCTATTACAATTGTTTGATTACAATACAATTGTATTACATTCTATTGATGCTATTTATATACAACTTAGTAATTTTATAGATTAGCAATTTATTTTATTTTATAGATTACCAATTACTACATGTACCAAAATATTTTTATATAGGGATTACTTCATTAACTATGGGTGCTAATAACAATTCAATTGGTGCGTATTTTTCATTTGATTACAACACAATTGTATTAAATTCTATTGATGCTATTCTATATTAACTATTGTATTTTTTTGTTAACAATTCTCATACAATGATAAAAAAAATTCTCATATAACCGAAAAAAAACGGTTCTTGAATGATATATACATTCTATTATATTTCAAACTATTGTTAAACAGATATTATATTTTAATTTTATTGGTAAAATTTTTTCACCTTTATTTGTTCACCATTTTATTTTTTTTCTAATAATGTCAGCACCGTGTATAGCACGGGTATTCCCACTAGTACATATAGATATAGATATAGATACTAGTTGTATTGTTTTCATTTTTTTTGCTAATATTTTTTCTTTTTCCAAATTCTTATATTACGTACGATGTATCAAGTTCCTCCCTTTTTATTTATTTATTTATTTATTTGAAATTGATCCTCATCTAAGGCTTCTATTCTAGGTACCACCGAACAAAGCGGCAGACAAAGCCCGTCCAAACTCCAAACTCCTCATGAAGCAAATACAGAAAATTAGAGGCCCTTAGGTTGGGAACAATCAAAACTCAAAAAGCCACCTGACAACAAAACTGGTCCTTCAATTCGTGGGGCAAAGGCATGGGCATAAAAATTGAAATACTACTGCTACTACGATACCCATCAGGAATCTACGAATCCCTCCCTCCCTTTCCTTCCTTCCAACCGCCCATTGACCACCGTCTAATTTTCAGATGTACAGACAGTGTAGCTAATTTTTGTCTCGTTTAATTGATTGAAGACCCGAAAAATCCGAAACAAAGGGAAAGAGAGAGAGAGAGAGAGAGTGAGAAATCTTTTGTATTGGATGATGTTGAAGCTCTGGAGATGGTACCAGAATTGCTTGGCTGTACATCCAGTTAAGACCCAAATCATAAGCTCTGGATTTCTATGGGGCGTTGGAGATATTGTGGCTCAATCCATTACTCACTCCACTGCCAAGAATCGGCCCCTTCATCTTTCAGTAAGCAATCTTTAACCCTTTATTGATATTACAAGATTGAATTTTCGAGTCAAAGTGTTGGATGATTTTTTATTATCATGCGCAATTGCAAATGGGTTATGGATAAAAAATTATCTTCAAATGGGTGGTGTGGTTTTTATGCAATGAATATTTTTTTCTGGAGTAACGTTTGCTGCTCACGTTGTTGACTGGAGTTGCAAAATAGTTGAGTCGTGTGCTTAGGGATTTTGAACTTGGGAGTTTCCAGCTCCATAATCATTTCAGTACATTTGCGTTATCACAATCGGTTGAGAATTTGTTTCTTATTACTTGACGGGGTTTAGTCAAGCTGCGGAAATGGAATGAGTGTCCGCATGGTGGCGGTGGGCTTTTTGATATACGGGATTTTGCTGTGTACTAGGACCCATTTAGGTTTGTACATCGACTCTCAAACTAAGGTTTTTGACATTTTGTTAGAAATATTCGACCATCAATGTATAAACTTCAAAGTTTGAAAATCAATTGAGGTAATGCATATGATGGTTAAATCATACATGCCTTTGAATGGATACGAAATGGCTGTTTCTACCAGCACCATATCCTGTATGTCCTCCATGCTCTTCATTTATCTGTTCATAATTTGAAAACCAGATGCAAACCTACTCATCAAGTCTTCATTTTAGTCCTGAAATCTAAATATAAATTGGATGTTCTCACCAATGAGGTGCAGATAATTTATTCTCCTTCAAATAGCATTAGCTTTTGTCCTGAAGAAGGAGTCTGTTTCGACAATGCCATACTACTAGAATAAGTGGTCTCTCTCGTGGTCGAATAGCAGTTATCATTGTGGGCATGGTTTCAATGTGTCACAGTGTGGGGGAACGGCGTTTGTTGTAATTGTAATTAAATTGATTGCTATATAATTGTTAAAACAATACAATCTTTGTTGTGTTTGATATAGTATTAATGCATAACCATCAAGGATGGTTGTCCACACTCAATATTTGGCTGCTAATTTCATTGATAGTTTTCATAGGACATATAGATAAGGTACTTCTTTTATCTTTTTTTAACTTGACCATCATGGCAGCAAAAAGTTTGTCAATGTATCAACTTGCTAGTTTTGTACCTTTCCTGTCTTTGGATTGGCTTTGAAAGTATTATACCATGAATGGACTCCTTGTCAGGAAGAGATATAGATAAGGCTTTCATGCATTCTCTATTTCACCTTCTCGATGCATTGCTTGGGTCTGAATTGGGCATTAGTTGCTTTTCATTCCTCTCCTTTCAGTCGAGCTGCTTCACTCCTCGGCTATAGAAGTTGATTTTACTAATTAGAGTATCAATGTTTCACTCAAGAGTAGTTTAGGTAGTCGGTACAGAACTGTATTGATTTATTTACCTTTGATACTATTGTTGTTTCCAAACCATATTGTGATCACAAATTCTTCATGTAAAAATTCAATATTATATTTGTGAAGTGATATTAGCTAACAAGTTTCTAGGGCATGGAAAATCCCTTTTGTATGACTTCAAATGGCTCTTTTTGCTTCCATTTTCATAATAAGGAAGCAATTGTGACATTTATAGGCAACTGGATAGGTTATTTACAGGTAGTAGGGTTCAGAAAGCAACGCTTGTTGTTTCTTCACAGGAGGGGCAGGGGGGGATGCTTGGGCAGTATTTATTTTTGAAAACATTCACCACTTCTTGATGCATAATGATAAATTTAATTATGTTTGGAGAGCAAATATTATGAATGTTTGTTTAGCTCTATTTAGGGGATTTACATTGCGTCTCTCAGTAATACTTGCTGTGATGGTCATCCTTCTTTTGCTTCATGTAGCAGGATGCGGATAAAGAATTTAAAGTCAATTGGAAACGGGTTGCTATTACAAGTATGTTTGGATTTGGCTTTGTTGGACCTGTTGGCCACTTCTGGTTTGTATATTTTTGTTCTTTTGAATTTTATCACATCAATTATCTTGTTTTCAGTTAATAAGATACTCTGACAGCTTTTCTTTATAAAATATGGTGGCTCAAACCAAACCAAAGGCCAAGCCTTATAGCTTGCTTTAAGAATCTATTGCATCTATGTACCAGTACCATTTGTTAACATAAATGTCAGATCTTGATTGCAGCTAGGGAGCATGCATTTAATGGAGTGAATTTAGGGCTTCTTGTAGCACAGTGATTCACTGGCCTGCATCTTAGTTAATGCAACCTATTTAGCCGACTAGGTTGCTACTTCACCTGGTTTCTTGTACAAAAGAGTATCACCATTGCTTCATGTGCTATAAAATACTATTACCTTGAGAATTACCTTTCCTTTCATCTTAAATATGTTTCTGGCATACAAGTTTTTAAAGAGCTTCAAAACTTCAGAACTTCATCTTTGTAGTTCTAAATTTTTTAATAAATTTAAATTGGAGGGCTAAACAAACTGCTCTTTGCACTCCACTTTTACTGCTAGGAAGACTCACAAAGTCTACATGCTGTACTATACTAAACATGAAGTTACTTCGTTCTCCCATGAACAAATCCAAGACAGGTGAATGGAATATTATGAACATAAGCCTCTGCTTGATTTGTATCTTTTAGGACCACGTTCAGAGTACTAGTAATGTTGGAAACTTCTCATATATGTTGGTGACGTCAGGTTGCTCCATTTGAATAAAAAAGTATGGGGCCTTGGGATTTTGTGTTCACTTTATTGAGACATCTTACTCGTATTAGGTTTGAATATGCATATAGTTCTTAGATATTTCAGTTATTTTTGTGTACTTAAATGGTTGTCACTTGTTACCCTTTGCTAAACTTTAGGTTCTGTCTTATTACATCATATGAAGCATCTTTTTTCAGCTGTCAGAAGTGAACGAAGTCGTGTTCTTTCCCTTGGCAGGTATGAATATTTGGACAGATTTATTAGGTTCAGACTAAAAATGCAGCCCAAATCAGTACGATTTGTTGCCACTAAAGTGGCCATGGATGGCATCATTTTCGGCCCTTTTGATCTGGTTGTGTTTTTTAGTTACATGGGATTTTCAGCTGGTAAGAGTGCCAGTCAAGTTAAGGAAGACTTGAAGAGAGATTTCATCCCTGCATTAGTTCTAGAAGGAGGCGCCTGGCCGTTTATGCAAGTCATCAATTTCCGATATGTTCCTGTTAGGTATCAACTTCTATATGTAAATGCCTTCTGCTTGTTGGATAGTGCGTTCTTGTCTTGGTTGGAGCAACAGGAAGATGCATCTTGGAAGCAGTGGTTCACATCATTTACCACATTAAAGAAGGAAGAACGTGAAGGCAGATGATGCTTGAATTTTTGCAACTATGTATAACGTTTTACCCTTGCCCCTTGAGTGATATTGATGAGAATTTAGATAAATTTAAATAATTTTGAGGATGTCGCTGTAATCAATAGTGGGGAATGTTGGAAAAAAAATTTCCATGTCCTGAATCAAGAGAAGGGGCAGTTTTTTTTCTTTTTCTTCCCTCAAGATTGTTCTAATAGAAACTCATTCTCCATCCAGAAACTGTGCATTGGGAGAGGGAGGGAAGTGGAAGTCACAAGCAGTGTCATAGCAAAATCACCAGCTTAATTAAAATACTAACACTTTTCTTAAGTACCCAAATCAGATGAAACCCGCAATTGTTGAAATTTAAACTATCAAAGAGGAATAGCATCTTTTAGTAATACATTTGTAAGGTACAAGATCTCAGTTCAAGACTAAGCATCTCTCCCTCTCTCTCTCGTTCATATGTTTGTGTTAGGGGCTTTTTCCTCTTTTGCCCACTCGTTTGGAGGGAAAAAAGGGGTTTCCTGTAGGCATCCTACTCTATGACATCAGAAGTTATTCACATAAAATAAGAACTTTTTAGATATCACAGAACAAAAGCAGTTAAGCTTGGGGGGGAAAAAAGACTAGAGAAATGAAGTGTGGCCTCCACCAACCGGTACTCTAGGCTTGAATATAGCACATACATCCAAGCAGGGGCAGTGCCGAAAGCCAACATTCTGAAACAATACAAGAGAAATTCAGATAAGCTCTTCCATTAGTACGTGGAGGAAATTAGCACTAGAGAGAACATGCACAAGAAGGGGATATAACCAAAAAGACTGGATGCAGGTGTTTGGGGAAAGCAGATTGGCACTAGAAAGCCACCAACAGGAAAATGGCTTAGCGTATTCTATTTTGAAAAGATGAGGGGAAAAAAATAAAGATCCGGTACAAAGCCTTTAGCTATCAAACTTACGAATGCTAGGCATACATTAAAACAATGATTAGGCCATGAATAAACAAAGATTCAACCGTCATGGTGACATTAATTATCTGAGCGTTCAAAGGTGTAGGCAAATCTGCACAAAGTTGGGAAATAGGGCTCACTGAGATGGTAAGAACACCTTTGGTAATCAGATAAAAGCAGAAGGAAAGATGGATCACGTACTGGAATGCTCAGTAATAGTCCTTGCGAATCCACCAGAACAGGAAGGCTTCGTCTTGCATTAACTGGAATAGACTTCAAAGACATAAGAGCTCTCTGTGCTGATAATTTAACAAAGTCTGACCACGACTTTATTTTTCCTGCCTCTTGCTTTATTGCTGCAGCAGAGAGTACTTGCTCCAGAGAATTTCCCATATTTTGACTCTTTGACAAATTTGCAAGGTAAAGCCAATCAGAATCAACCATACAACGTATCTCGGCGACATGCTCATGATGAACAAGACAAGAACTGCAACTCTGCTGTCTTTCCAATTCCAACACTTTATCATAGTGAGTCTCACTCGAGGAAAATAACTTGTATGGCATTTCCCTGCAAGGATTCCATTTTATCAGAAATCTGCTCATGAAGTACCCAATTTGCCCAGGATAAATTCTTCTGCTTGCAATCGTGTCTACTGGTTTTCGTCCATTTGTCAAGTCACGATCAGACATGACTTCAGTTTTAGACATAAAGTGCTGCTTTTCGTGGTTTTGCAGAGAAAAAATTGTATCATAGGTAGAGTTGCTAAGAATGCCCAACCTTTTGGCTTCAATCAAAACAGATTCAGAAGATTTTAGATCGACAATATGGGGTGATGTTAAGCTAAACAATCTAACATCTGAAACACCACATATAAATTTGTCCAAGCAAGCCTTAGCATTCCTGACAATTTGCTCTACTTCACTTGAAATGGAGTTCTGTTTTCCATTAGCATGTGCTTGTATAATTTCCAACTTCACAGGGACATTAGAATTAAGAGAGCAGCAAATCAAGACTTTGGAGCCTTTAGAGCCAGGAACCGGAGAAAGATAGCAACCAGCTGCAGTAAGACAGGTCTACAAAAATGGGAAATGTAGATCAATCAATTCATGATGCCCAAGAAGAGAATATAAGTGCTAAAACTCTGAAAATTTAAAATTTCCAAGTCAAGAACCATGAATATACTGATATGTGCTTTCTTTTGATATAAAGAGTAGCATGATGGTATCTTCAGCAAATAATTATGACATATAGGAAAAATCACTAAAATTAAAAAAAAATAAAAGTTTAACCATGCTGAACAAGAATATGTAGAAAACCTAGCTGGTGAAACTGCATTACCCTGCTTGGGAAAGTACGAATATAGTCCAATAGCAACTTTGATGCACTACCACGGACTGGCCTATGTCTTTGTGAGATAAACTGACATTGTCCAGACCAGAACGAATGAGAAGGTTATCCAATTCATTAAGGACACCTCTATATAATTTAACATGTTCAAGAGTTGCGTGCCAAAATGGCCTTACCTGCAAAACCAAGGCAAGAAACTTTGACAGGTATATGTCTTTGATACTGGAAGCATTTAGAATTTTCAGATTGATTACTGCATAACCTTCCTACATTCAGGAAGCAGGAAAACTTTAAGCAAAACACAGTGAAATTTTGAAGACACAAAAATAGTTCCTTCTCAGTATTTATTTTTAGCTTGTTAAATTTCAATGCATGCTCCCATTCCAGGAGACATGAGGGTAACGTGGAAAACTTCAAAAGGCTCTGTTTCAAGTTAAAGTCCAGTGTGTATCTCTTCTAGGTATTAAACTAAACTGATTCTGATCTTGATCCATTTTCGAAAGTTGGGCGAATTACCTATGGTTTAACAATGCATAATCTTTGATTCTTCCAAAAGTTAGCCTTAACTTTCCTGTCTGAACCTTCATGTAGCTGAATGACATACTACAGAAAAGCTTTCGTGAATCTAGTTTATGTCAAAGCCCAACAAGAATTCAATGTCAAATTTCACATAATGTAATTCTGGACTTTATTTCATGAATTAAAGTAAATTTTGTTGGGAGCCTTTGAAATTTTTATCTGTTGAATAGGCAAGAGTAACTAATGAAACAGAACTTAAACTGGAACACATACTTACAGGCATGATAGTCACAGCCTGATTTATCAAATTGGAACAAATTTTGTCAACATGTAGCCGCATTTCTCGACAGGCAGAAATAATTGCTTGTAACTCAGCCTTGAAGATAGCTGAAAATGTAACAAAACTGTCAGTAATGTCAAGGATGCACCAATGCTTGCAAACAAGTAAAGCATAGATGATATAAAGAATGCATAGAATTGGTGAAGATATCGATGAAATGAATACTAAATCTTGAACAGAAATCAAAGCCAAAGCTTTTGGAATTCTTTGATGGAGAAACCCAAACTTTAAATTGTGTAAAAGGAAAACCACGTAAACATTTTGGACTCGAATAGCTTAGAGACTCAAAGTTGTAATTTTCGGTATAACTCACAGGACGATAAGTTATTCAGAGACATCCGAATCCTATTACGAGCAAATACGGGACTTTGATTTGTGGGATCTTCCACCCATTCTTGATTACCACCTTTACATATCTGCAAATAACCAGTATCCATTCAAACCAACTCCAATCCGATAGGAAATCTACGAAGAGAAATTTGAGAAACATTAAGACAAAATTTAATTGGTAACTGATGGTGTCAACAACATTTGCTCTCTATCTTCAGTTCAGGTTCAATGAAAGAGCATCAAATGTTCGATTCTCAGTATTCCATGCTCCATGTTCATGAAGAAATGATTTTGAGAACCTGGATACTCGCGAGTCTTATGGTTAGAATCTTTTCTTTTTACTGATGATGAAACAAGACTGACCTGGAACATATCTTCTTTTGAGAACTCTAGTAGTGGTCGCACCAATAAAAGTCCATGCCAATTTAAAGCTTCTCTAGAATAGTCTGGGAACTTTGGGAATAGCTGTGACACGGATGCCATGCCAGAAAGTCCCAGCACTCCGCTGCCACGTGATAATCTGAGAATGAATAATTCTGCCTGCAGAATGCTCATCTCTTAGACCACCATGCATATGGTGCCTCTTCACCTATAAATGCAAGACAACACTCGCAAGGCAGAAACTTTATCCACAAAGATTTAAAGTCGTCTACCATCACACAAACATCTGTCACATTTGAATCACCAGTGGGCCACCGAGACGTGAAAACATATTGGAATTAAATATCATTTGTACCTGATCATCTGCATGATGTGCAATCATTAACACACCAATCTGGTGCCGAATGCAAACTTCTTGCAGAATTTGATACCTGGAGCATTAGAAAGGGAAAAGAAGCTCTTGATTGTGTTTGAACGTCAGAGTTGAAATACAATTCGATTGTTCGACACAACTTTTCACATCCAAAAGTTATAACAACATCATGTAGAAGTAATGTGAATGTTACCTCTTCTCACGAGCAGCTTCTTGCAAGTGACCCTGCTTAGGCCTACCCTCGGACCATTCACAAAGAGCGATCTCACATCTTATTCCTACACACAATCTAAATTATATCCACACTATCAAGTGGAATCAAATGAGATATTCATTCCAAAACCTCCCAACAGAAGGAAAGTTATCCATACCCATTTTCGTAACTCGACTGCAGACAAGGTTAGCCTCTTCTTTACTCTCATGACGCAGACCATGATCAACTACAATTGCCATCAGACCATCAATGAATCCACTGCTGTCAATGACTTCAATGCCACATTGGCCCTCCCTTTTCCACATAGCAGCTAATACACAAAGGGCCATGCTATCAGGACCACCAGAAACACCGAGAGCTGTAACCACACCACAAGAAACCCAATTTCAGAACCATTTGAGTTCAAATTACTTCCATTAACAAGAGTATACAGACAAACATTTCCCTTCATCTATTAAGCAAGATATGAATTGCTGCCTTTTTGCAGTGAAAAAATAAATAGTTGTGATACCACCTTATTCTTCTTGTATTTTTTTTTCCTTTTCAATAGCATAGAATAATCAATTTCGCATGGAAATGCTACTTAATGGTAGTAATAAAGTAAGAGAGGGAGAAGGGTGAATAACCAAGACGGTGATGGGGTTTAAGGCCGGCCAATGCCATTCTTTTTGAAAAGGTTTCTCTATACTTTGATAAGTCGATGGGACCATGCTGCTGATCTTTTGTGCAACTGTAGAGATAGCGACTGGAAGGACGGAAGGTGAACTGTAAACGAAGCAGAGGGTAAAAACGGAGACGAATGGGGTGTATAGGGTATTCTGACAGCAGCCCAGTTCTGCAAATTGAGGTTAAAATCAAGTGGGACGTGGTTTTGGTGTGTGGAGAGGCTATGAGGCCTCCTGCCATAGATACGATTCTTCTTCCAGAGCTCTTGACGGTACTGCTAGCAGTTTTGTACTGCAGGCATGCTGACGGAGGATTTATGAACCAGTGTGTAAAGGGGGGAACGATGTCGTTTCCTTTCGGGGGATAATTAGCTCTTCTTTTCTTCTGTTTCTTTTCCTCTTCTTCCTGCAGTTTTAAAACTACAGAAACCCCTCCTGAGTTTCTTGAAATTACATTAACATTTGCTTCACTTTTTTGCAGGATGAATGGCTAATATTTATTTGGATTGTTAGTTTTCAAAAATTTTTATATTTTTCGTAAATACATTTGCCAATCACTTTTTTATTTTACATATATTATATCTTATATTATTTTTTTCAACATAAAAAAAATCCTAAAAATAATAATCCAAACAGCCACCGAGAGTCTATACTTTATATAAGCTATATGTGAATAAAAAAAAAGGTAAATATAGTAGTGCTTTGAATTAAATTCAATTGATCACTGATTCATAAAAAAGGAAAAAAGGAGAAAGAAAACTCCCTATATGATTCAATTTTGCTTGGAATTTTAAGTTATTTATCCTTTCTTTTCTTTTTAATTTCTCCCAATAGTTTAAAGATTTGACTTAACTTTTAATCGTACAAATAGTAAACTAAAAACTGTTGAATCAAATAAGTCAAATTTTATGTTCGCGTCTTTCAGCTATTATTATAGTGTAGTCGGTATTAGCGTCATTAGTGGGGATTAGCAGCTGTCCCATCTTATATACAGGGAGTTAATGTGCTCTAAAAATGCATACCTTGGGAGGTCACTGTAATTTTATGAAATAAAAATGAGGTTTTTGCAATTATTACAATCCCCCAAGTCTATCCACTTTTTGTTGTGCTAAGAAGAAACAGAAAATTAAAGAATAGGAATGAGAAACACAAGAAAGAGGGAAATCAAAGGGAAAAGGTCAAAACTTGAAGCAGACTTTTCCATTGCAAATTGATACAAAATCCCTGGAGGCCCGGACAACTGATACAAACAAGAAAGTCAAGACTCCAGCAACCCTGTAAAAGAATTGGGGAAACTCATCCCGCTTCACTTTCCCTCCTCCCCTCGCCCTGTGTTCTTGATGAGGGAGCTTTCTTTACCATGATGCTCTTCACTTCTAAATCTTCCATTTTCTCTCTATCCATCCTTTTGTTGTTTACCTCGTTTTTTCTGAACCCCTTTTTCAATCCTCAGCCTACACCCCAAAATCAAACCCATAGCCCAATTTCATCATCATCCACAGCAGCCTCTGAATCAAAGAAAGCCCATCAGCAAGATCAACACTTTACTCGCAGAAACCATATTATCCGCTTCAATAATTACAAGAAAGCAGAAGATCACAAGAACTACCTCAAAGAAAAGTTGCAATTTAAGGGTTGGGAATGGATTGAAAGGAAAAATCCAGCAGCCAAATTTCCTACGGATTTTGGGTTGGTGGAGATTGAAGATTCGAAAAGGGATGTTTTGATTGGGAAATTTTTGGAATTGGAGCTTGTAAAAGATGTTTCTTTGGATTTGAGCTATCAAAGAGTTATTCTTGAGGAGGATAAGGAAGAGAACGAGGGTAATGTTGGGGGTTTTCTTGATGAAAAGAAGCGGCCCGGCAAGCTGTTCACTGCAATGTCATTTAGTGAGCCGGAAGAGAATTATTATGCCGTGGCAAATACCAGTAATATGAGAATTAGCTGGAGAAGGAATCTCATGGTGCAGGTGAGGTTTTGGGTTTACCTTTTTTTTGGGAGTATTGTTGTGCAGTAATTTACTTACTCTTTTGGTTGTGTGGAATTGCAACGTTTTGATTGGCATTTGTGTTTGAAGCTTTTACGTTGATGTTCTTTGGTTATGTAAAGTTGTAGATTAGGATTTACTTTTCAGCTGAAAATGTAAAAAATGAGCTTATATATATATATATATATATTTTTTTTTTTTTTATATACCCAAGGTAGTTGAAATGATTGATATGCTAGAAAGTGAATTACTAAAAGGAACTGTGTAATTGGTTAATCAAATAGCATTTTCAATCTGCTTATTGTTCAAGAAATGAGAGTTTGGGTAATCCATGTTGTGGTTCACAGAAATTAGTGGTGGCACTTTCAGACACCAATGTGGACTGAATACAGCTCCTAACAAATGCGTTGAAACTTTAACAGGTGGGAATTTCTCAAAATTTAGTAAAGACGGAAAACTGGAATAAGTAATTCCCTTGTCCATGTGATTCATCAGGTTGATCGCTGATGCTTTAGGATGAAATTGTCAATTTAGATCTCGCAATTAATCAGTCGAAACTGTGACAACTGGAGATAGAGTTCAGTATTCCACAATATTTAAGGATAAGTAACAACTATGCAGCCTCTCTCTGAAAAGAAGAAAATAGAGTATTTCCAAAAACTCAAGAAGAAAGAGAGATCTGGGATTAACTTCTGGATTGCTCAACATTACTAACCTTATTGGTGTTTTGCAGAAGTCCCAAGTTACATCCTTTTTTGGAGCTGATGCATTGTGGTCAAAGGGGTATACGGGTTCAAAAGTCAAAATGGCAATATTTGATACTGGTATTCGAGCAAATCACCCTCACTTTCGCAATATCAAGGTATTTCGTACGTGAGAAAAAATTTGCAGAGTGGGTGTTACATTCACCTGTTTCTTATTATTTCTAAATTATTGATCTGTTGAATCCATGTGTCCTCAGGAGCGTACAAATTGGACAAATGAGGACACACTAAATGACAATCTTGGACACGGAACATTTGTAGCTGGAGTCATCGCTGGCGAAGATTCAGAATGCCTTGGTTTTGCTCCAGATACGGAGATCTATGCTTTTCGTGTGTTTACTGATGCACAGGTAATGCATTTAGTGTTCCTCTTTCCTTGATTTTAGCAGTGAAAATTGATTATCTTTTCTGTAGTTTCTTCATGGTGTTGTTTGTATAGGTATCCCTTGTCTATTTTACTTTTTAGGCAATCATTTTGTTACTACCTATGACATGTTCAATCCTTTCCATTCAACATGAGTCTTAGCTCCTCTTATTGATTCTATTAGATTTTGGTAGCTGTGGTTATTCCACAAATGATTACAACTCTTGTTAATAGCAACAAGTGATCATAATAAGTTGTAGCTTTGGCTATTCTTACTTTATTTTATGTTTCTGTAATTTTCCATATCAAAGGTGCCACAATAAGCGAAGAAAAGATTTAGGGTAGCAACATTGAAACATTTGATCATGTTTAATAGTTTAAGTGAATTCTCCACTCTTCTTTCATCTTCAAGAGTAGATTAGAAGAACAGTGTACATATAAATTGAATACTAAGAATAACTGAGTGCTTATATCAAGATAATCTATGCTCCTTGGATATTGGAGAAATGATGAGTAATTTGTGAAGATACCCACATGAACAGGAGGATGCTCAAAGTTTTCCTTGATGCTTGATTTTCAGTCATAGTTGAAGTTTACACATATCTGTCAAAATGCTTCCTTCTGAATATGTGATATTCCCTTGATTTTGGCTAACCATGATTGACTTTGTATGGAATATATTTTTATGTGACCACAAAATAATTTAACTAAAAAAGGTACCTGAAAAAGCACACAAAAGAGGTCCTTATATCTTTCGTGCAAAGATTGTGTCTGGCTCTGCTTTTCTGTTTCTGTTCTAGCTCTGCAGTTTTGGCAAGGTTATGAGAATTTTGTATTCAGCTCACTGCAGGTATCTTACACATCATGGTTCCTTGATGCATTCAATTATGCCATTGCAACCAATATGGATGTGCTGAATTTGAGCATTGGTGGACCAGATTACCTGGATCTCCCATTTGTTGAGAAGGTGACCCCATTGGCCTTCAGATTCTATTTAACAACTTTGCATGATGCATCAAGTTAGAAGGCATCATGTTACCTTGCATTCAAAGTTACCTGTGCTTGGTGCTAAGTTATTTCTTGTTCTTTCATATGTACATATAGCTTACTCTTCTACAACAGAACGCTTACATTGTATGCAAGCACGTTTGCACTCACTTATTCTTAAAGAGGTAAATATTCCTGTAGTAGGAATATTAATGTGTATCTTTATAATCAATTGTCTCTGTGTTTTTATGAATTTTCATGTTTGCTTGATTTTATTTGATTGGCTCCCTTTCGAGTAGGTTTTCTGCAATGTGGCAAAATTCTCTTTTGTATCCGAAGGCATCACTTGTACTTTGGCAGGTCCTCCAGTGCTGTAACTTTCCAAGTTGCAGAACGTTTTAAGGAATGCCATGATTTTATTTTGCTTATTAAATTCTTACAATACCTGTACACTGAGAGGTAAAAATAGAAACTTGATCTAGATATGCTTTGGGAGAACAATTATTAGAAGGTTGACTTGAGGTTAACAAAATAAAAAACATTGTAGGGCTCATCTTGCTCTATAATTAGCCTTGCAGTTCCAATTAAGTGCCTTAATTTGACTTGACACAGTATTTACTATCTTGCTTAATTCAAGTATAAACAGTCAAGGTACAGAGCCTGTGTCCAACTACTTTTTGTACACAAATTATCCAGAGGTAATAATCTCTGTGATGTTTGGTTTAGCATTAAGTAAAACACCAGAAAGGAAACCAAACATGCATAAGGGCCCAATAAGAAATCAAACTTTCAACTCGAGGTTGTGTAGTATTATTCCATGGATGATGCATTGAAATATGAACATTAATTACATCAGACACTTTTCGTTATCATACATTTAACAATATTCTTATTGGGTAGGTTTGGGAACTTACAGCCAATAATATAATCATGGTTTCTGCAATTGGGAATGATGGACCACTTTATGGAACACTCAACAATCCTGCAGATCAAAGTGATGTTATTGGAGTTGGTGGCATTGATTACAGTGATCATATTGCCTCTTTTTCATCACGTGGCATGAGCACTTGGGAGCTTCCTCATGGGTAGTTTATCTGAGTCTTAATCCTCTTGCTTGTATAATTCTGCACATTAATCCAGCTGCTTTGGTTCCATTGAAGGATTTATTTGTTACTATCTGGGGTCTATGTTTTTAATATAGTTCCTTTCCTGAAAGAGATATCTCTTTATCCTCGTATTGTCCAGTAACTTCCCTCAGTATTTTTTTTTTAAGGAATTTGCGTGCATCGATAATGACCCTCATGCAACACAAGTGGAAAAAACAAAGTCAAGGAACTCCCTTATGAATCTATTGCAGTTGTTAGAAGCATGTTGAACATGATAATTTAAGTGAGAATTATTAATAGAAAGATATGATATGATTCTTTTTCTCTGATGTATACGTTATTTGTATGGCATAAGTCTGCAAATTTTTTGAGAAAATATAATGGGATTTGTCCCTGGGCCCTTAACAAATTTGTATTCATATCCAAGGGTGTTGGTTGGGAACTTGGAAGAGGAAGGGAACTAAATGGAAGGGGAAGTAGCTTTGTAGCAATAATAACAATATGCTTCAGCATATAGATGGATTCATTAGAAGCATAATGCTAACAACTTTGCGTTAACAGTTATGGTCGCATAAAGCCAGATATTGTTGCATATGGTCGTGAGATCTTGGGGTCCAAAATTAGCACAGGTTGTAAAAGCTTATCAGGAACTAGTGTTGCAAGTCCTGTGGTTGCTGGTATAGTATGCCTCCTTGTTAGTGTCATTCCTGAAAACAAGCGTAAGGATATATTAAACCCAGCAAGTATGAAGCAAGCTTTGGTTGAAGGTGCTGTAAAACTTTCTGATCCCAATATGTATGAGCAGGGTGCTGGAAGAGTGAGCCTGTAAGTTCTGTTGCTGTGCTTTATGTGTAATATGCACCTGTTTTCAATAATAATCATTCTTAACCTTGTTCTTAACTCTCAGATTAGAATCATATGAAATCTTGAAGAGCTATAAACCTCGAGCAAGCATCTTCCCAAGTGTTCTTGATTACACAGATTTCCCTTACTCTTGGCCTTTTTGCCGCCAACCGCTCTATGCAGGTGCTATGCCAGTTATCTTTAATGCTACCATTCTGAATGGGATGGGAGTAATTGGTTATGTTGAAAGTCCTCCAACATGGCATCCTTCAGATGAAGAAGGAAATCTTCTCAGCATTCATTTTACATATTCAGAAATTATTTGGCCATGGACCGGTTACCTGGCACTTCACATGCAAATCAAGGAAGAAGGGGCTCAGTTTTCCGGGGAGATAGAGGGTAATGTAACTGTTAAAATCTACAGTCCGCCTGCCAATGGACAAAATAAGCCTCAAACTAGCATCTGTGTCCTACACCTAAAACTGAAAGTGGCGCCAACTCCTCCAAGATCTGCACGAATACTATGGGACCAATTTCACAGTATAAAATATCCACCTGGTTATATTCCAAAGGACTCTTTAGATGTTAGGAATGATATCCTTGACTGGCATGGAGATCACCTTCACACAAATTTTCATGTTATGTTTAACATGCTAAGGGATGCGGGGTATTTTGTTGAAACCCTTGGCTCCCCTTTTACCTGCTTTGATGCCCAGCATTATGGGACACTAATGTTGGTGGACCTTGAAGATGAGTTTTTCACTGAAGAGATAAAAAAACTGAGGGAGGATGTGATTAATACAGGTCTAGGTCTTGTTGTATTTGCTGATTGGTATAACGTAGATACCATGGTGAAAATGAGATTTTTTGATGATAACACTCGGAGCTGGTGGACCCCAGTCACTGGAGGTGCTAATCTGCCTGCTTTAAATGATCTTTTGTCCCCATTTGGGATTGCTTTTGGAGACAGGATTCTTAATGGTGACTTTGTCATGAATGGAGAGGAAAGTCGATATGCATCTGGAACTAATATTGTGAAGTTTCCTGGAGGTGGATACTTACACAGTTTCCCTTTTGTGGATAGTTCAGAGAGTGGTGCCACTCAAAATGTCTTACTATCTGGCATGATGAAGGTATGATTCTTAGCCTGCTTCTTCACTTACTGGATCCCCTTCCCCACCTCTTCCTTCATGCCACCCTTGCTTGTGAATAGAAGGAAAAGAAATATATTTAGATATAATTGAGGGCCTTAAACTAAGTATGTTACTGAAAACTTGTATTTTGGTCAGTTACTTTTCAGCTTGACCCAGAAGTCTCTTATTTTCCTTCACGTGATATTTATGCTACTCGGATTAAGCTAGAACTTGGATCTCAATTTTGTATGTGTTGGTTTATATGTTGGCCTGGTAAGTGAAGATATACCCTTTTTATCTGGAGAAGGGGAGTTTCATTAGCCTATTGTGCCCCCAGCACCACACATTCCAACTCCATTGCTAAATGCTTGGCTTTGATTTTAGAAGTAGGAACGGAATGATTGAGCAGTAAAGTGAATGTGTGGAGTTTGACCATTTTGAGACGTGATATGCAAGCCAATTTGTTTCACTTCAGGCATTTGTGCTATGCACTTAGTTATAGTTTGTGGTTATTGCAGGCAGATTCTCCCATTCTTGGTCTTTTGGAGGTTGGTGGGGGCCGAATTGCAGTATATGGGGACTCCAACTGCTTGGACAGCAGCCATATGGTCACAAATTGTTTTTGGCTTTTGAAGAGATTATTAAATTTTACTAGCGGGAATATCAAAGATCCTGTACTTTTCTCAGAATCGAATAGACAACATATGCCCTTGCATTTGGACAACAACCAACTACCATCTCGTAGAACTGATGTTAATTTCTCAACTTATTCATCAGTTGTTGGAAAGGAACTGATCTGTGGGAGTGATTCAAGGTTCGAAGTTTGGGGGACCAAAGGCTATAGTTTACAAGTCAGAGGAAGAAACCGCAGACTACCGGGCTACGCTGTTATTGATCTAGGTACAGGCTTGAATTCAACCAGAGATGCTTCCAACACAAGGGCCTTTGATTCAAGTGAGAAGAAAAATGATGACAATAGATATTTCGGTTTATTCAACAGGGAGGATGTAAGCACCAGAAACTCATTCCCTGCAGTTCAAAATGTTTTCGTACTTCAATTTAGTTATTTCCAATAGACATGTCTAGACGAATCTGACTCCCTGTTTCTGATAAAACTTCTGAGAATGCAGATGGATATGCCCGTAGTAGTTGCCAGTCACTGGCTTCTACCTGCAATTGTAGCCATTTTTGGTAAGTAAAAGACATCTTTCAATCATTATTTCCGGTAAGACCACTAATTGATTGCATGTTTTCAAATTAGTACTTCAACTGATTTGTTTTCCATATTTTAGGCCTTCTACTACTCGTAAGTTTTTGGAGAATCCGGCAGAAGCGTCGGAGGAGGAGGAAAGGATCTGGTTCTAGTCGATCTGCAAATCCATAACAAAGAATTTTTGAATTGTACCATGTTGTTTAATACATCCGTATAGGTTTTGTTTCTGTAGTTTCGGCATGAAGTGCTAGAATTTTGGTAGAGGCATCATCAAGGAAGTGAATTTTGTGTTAATCTTCGAGGTAGCATAGTGTAATTTTAGAAGTAAACTCTTTCCCAAAAAAATTTCCTCATTGCGGCAGGAATTCTCAGCCTAATAGCTCTTAGCTTTTCTGGACCAACATGTCTTTCGCAAAATCAGGTTCGGTTATTCTTGTTATGGAAGGCTGAGGTATACAGCGTTTTGTAGATTTACAAGAATTGTGGTGTATGGAGACCTTCAGAAGAAGTACAGTAGCATAACGTGTCTGGATAAAGATTTTTCAGAAGTGCCCTGTTCCTTGGAGAGTTGTTTTTCGTCCTGTGCTTGTAGTAATTCTTTTACGGTGGAAAGTAGTTGGTGCTTGTACCTTGTTACTATGAAATAACATCTCAAGTCTGCACATTCCCCCTCCTCTTTTTTTTTTTTTTTTTGGCTTTTCTTATGCTTCAATGAAAGTGAAATCCCTTTTCAGTGTGCTAAGAAATCCTCGTGTGTGTGTGTGTGTGTGTTCGGCTACCTCAGCAGAGGACTTCCATTAACCTCAGTTCTGGCAACGCAAAACCTTCCCAGATAAGGTATTTGGTTTTGCCAGAAAGAAGACCGTAGTAGCAGCCAAGTATTGTGTTTGGGATGAGACGAGAAAACGTCAGTCGTAGCCAAAGTATTGTGTTTGAGGGAAAGATTGAAATTAATCCAATCCAACACTCTAGCGAATTGCATGTACACTAGAAAGCTTCTCATATTCCTTTACATATTCGGATTCAGAATCTTCCGCCCAAATCTTCTTCTGTGTTTCCAGCATTTGGGCTTTATACTAGTTCTATAACGAGCATGAACTCGTCGGGGTCGGAAATAGAACAAGTAAAGCTGATGGAGGCGTGCTCGAGAACTGGAATACAAAGATGCTAAAGGCCAAGGGACAGTTAGACATCATGCATAATAATAATAATGTGAATAAAAGCAACTATAGAAAGATCCATCCTTGGGGCAGAAATGATTGCCAGCCGCTCCCTTGTCGATTGTACGACTAATCAGATGTCTAAACTTGTAACAGTCGCAGCCGCCGCCAGATGGTAGTGGTGAATAATAATTTTGTTTGGATGTTAAGTTATTTGGGATATTTTTATTGTAGCACTTTTTGTGATGTGATGTATGTGAGATAAAAAGGTAATTGGAAAAATAAAAAAATGTATTGAAAATTGTAATGATGATGTAAGCAAATAAAACTGGATAAATAATACTCAATCCAAACAAACAATGAATGATAAATACAAAGACGTTTTATTTTCACCTAATAACCTTATCTAGTACTATATATGTGTGTGTGTGTGTGTGTGTGTGTGGTGGTGATGACGATAAATACCAATTTTAGCATGAATTAATACTACTAGCCACTAGGATTTATGTTAAAAAAAAAAACACACACAAAAAAGGAATTTAATAATCATCACCTTCGGTGCACTGTGGGGTTTCAGAGTTTGGCAACCGGACCGGACTATCCACTCAAAGTCAAGAAGTTTGGCACTTTGATTGCTGCCATGTGCAATCAATCGACTGACGAAGTTGTTGCAGCCTTTTGAAACTAATGATGCAATGCAGAATAATAAATCCAATGATTTATTGCATGTGGGGATGATTTGGCTCCACTGTTCAACAAGCCACGCCCGCATTTGCTTTTAGGTGACATGTGATGTGAGGCCCCCTTTTTTATTTTATTTATTTATTTATTTATTCTTTTTTCGGTTTCTCTTTGAAACTATTCAACCAGAAGAAGTACTTGATCAGATGGGTCATTGCGACTTAAAAAGTGATTAAATCTTGCCACTCAACGCAATTAGCGGAGTGTCAATTGGTTTGAGCAGCTTATATATTTCCAAAATCCTGGCAATAAAAGAAAGAATGACCAATCCTGGCATTCTGAATTCTGACTTTTCAATGCCATCCATCCACAGATCTAAACCATGGGCATGCAATCAAAGGTCAAAATTGAACAGCAAAAGCCAGCAATCCGCAGGTCCACGCGACGTGACAGCTTGCAATTCTTGAAGCATTATCAGAAAGAGTAGCAAAAGAGGCAGGCAGGCAGGCAGCCAGTATAAAATTCGTAATACAGCTTGAAGAAGCATAAATGAAAGAATGGATACAATTGTCTCAATCCTCTGAAGATATGTACTACTACGACATACTAAATACAATTAATTAGCTGAAATTTTAACAATTGCCGGGAGGAAAAAATTTTAACAAAAAGGAAAAGAAAATTGTGTATGTTCATTAGAGCAAAACCTCGTCATTCTTTTTGATAGATGCAGCTCACAAATGATGCTGCCATAAAAATTGGCCAACGAACTTTTATACAAGGAAAATGGTTTGGTTTATCTTCATCTTCATCTTTAGGAGCCTCCGCTGAATCCTCTACTGTCTTTCTTCAATTTTCCCATTTCCATTTCCCTAGTTGTTTGGCCCTCACTACTTGAGCCAGAGGGATACAAACCGTATTCGCTGGTTGGTCCACTGTACTCGCTGCTTCCATATTCCTTGCTCTGTAATGCCATCTTCCTGAATTTCTTCATGTCCTCGTTGTATTGCGCGGTGTCGTAGTCCGAGCTTCCGTAAGAACTGTAGACCATGCTATGCCCAGGTCTGATTCCTTCATTGAGATCTGACAAGGAGACGTCCCCCTCTAAGGCCCTGACTACCTGTGTTCATAATTCCAGTTACGCTTGTGTTACAATTCTGCGACCACAAATGAAGCTTACTACTAGCTATTAAATCATCCCTTAAACTGGAAAGAGATGCATACCTGGCTCATTCGAGGTCGTCGCCTAGCTGAATGCCGTACGCAAGCTGCTGCACACGCAGCTACTCGAGCCATCTCATTTTTGTTGTAATCATCATTTCGTAATCGTGCATCAGTAAGTTGGTCAAAGTTTTCATCATCTAAAGCTCGTGTCAGTAAGGGCCTTGCCTGCAATTGGAAAACATTCCCATTTAACTGTTAATGCTCGTGATGTACTGCTATGTCTACTTTCAGTTTTTCAGACATCAGTGACAAGTACAGACGCTACTTAAAGAAGAAAACATTCCACACAGTGCGATTAGATACTCACCCAGTCCACCAAACTATCATCCATAAAAGATTGATTTGAATCAACGGGTCGGCGTCCAGTAATCAACTCTAGAAGCACTACTCCAAATGAGAATACATCCGACTTATCACTAAGTTTCCCGGAGGAAGCATATTCAGGAGCCAGATACCTACATTTAATGGCAATAAGGAATCAAGAAGTATAAAATACCCAAGATTTTTCAGGTCTCCTGGGCAGGCAAATATATAGGATATCATATACAGATAATGTATTGCCTATGAACCAAAAAATTTTCAAAGAACTTGGAAGGGAACAGCTACAGCTGAAAACTAGGATGGGATCCAATACATTTCTTCAAACCTCCCCCCCCTCCCCCACAAAAATACCAGCAAAAAGACTACCCATGATCATCACCACCACCAGCATACCCATGCACTCACAGGCACACACAAACACGTTGAGAGAGAGAGAGAGAGAGAGAGAGCCAGAAGAGAGAGAAAAAACAGACAGGTAAAGAAATAAATCAGTCTTACCCAAAAGTTCCCATCACTCGAGTGGAGACATGAGTATTAACATCAGAAGAAAACTTCGCCAGTCCAAAATCAGCAACCTGAGAAAAACAAAAGATTCAGGTGTGAACATGACACCACACACAGAACACGATTTCATGTGATAGGCCACTTATTCATCATAACCAGAGCCAAGCAAAGTTCATTTAAGTTTCTGTTTGTATGTAAACTAAGAAGATCTTGTAGGAAGAAAAAGCCCAATGTTTTAACATGAACACCACATCTATTCAACAAACAAATTAACTGAGCAATTCATGCTCATCATGAAAGACTTGCCTTTGCTTCGAAATTGAAATCAAGAAGTATATTAGCTGCCTTGATATCACGATGAATGATCTTCGGATGACCTATATCAAAATCAATTCCAACTTTAGGACAAAATTAAAATACTGGAAGCAAATCAAGGAAAAAAAATTGGATTTTCTTTCTGTAAGAAAAGATGAAGATGGAGAACTCACAATCCTCGTGCAAATACGCCAATCCTTTTGCAGAGCCTAAAGCAATCTTCATTCGTGTTGGCCAATCTATAGGAGGTCTTCCTTTACCTGAAATATATTTTTTCAATCATATTACTTTATCTAAGTGAAATCATCAAAATGATAGATTTCAACAAAACAAAATTTCTACTGGGAAATTGTGGCATGCATTACACTGCACTCATGGGTGCGAATGCCCTGCACTAAAATTTTAAGGATCAACGTAAATGGGAACCCAGTGCACAATGTGACCACCACCATGCACTATACCAAAGAAGCATGATAGTTTCCCTCCTTCATTTCCCCCAGAATACAATGAAATGGTGACAAAGAAAGTGTAGAATCTTCATATTCTCGTAGACTCTCAACTAATAACTGCAGACTATTTTGATCACGAATAGTGCAGCTTGAACTCACCATGCAAATGGAACTCCAGGGTGTTGTTAGGAACAAACTCATAAATAAGCATTCTCTGGGCCCCAGTAATGCAGTATCCAACTAATGAAACAAGATGTTTATGGTGCACTCGACTAATGATCTCAACCTCAGCCTGAAATTCACGCTCCCCCTGTCCGCTTCCTGTTTTTAACTGTTTAACAGCAACCTCTTTCCCATTTGGCAGGACTCCCCTGTGGACGTATCCAAAACCACCTTGTCCAAGAAGGTTGGCATCTGAGAAACCATCCGTTGCCATTGCCAGTTCTTCATATGTGAATGTGCTCTTTGAGAACGCAAAAGCCATACCAGGAGAGGGTGGTGGGAGTGGATTTTCAGAACCTGAATAATTGGATCCAGATCCTCCGCTGCTGCTAATGTAACCTGGAGGTGGTGGCGGTGGTGGTGAAGGTGCACGTACAGGAGAATGTGGAGGCCTTGATGCCCCCCCAGGTGGTGGAGGGACTTTTGGTGGGATTGTGACCACATGATCAGCAGGTGGCGGAGCATTATGTTGCCATTGGTACGCTGGAGCGCCATAAGGGTCAACTGCCAAAGGGCAATAATAACCAAAATTAGCAAACCGTGGAAGACTAACTAAGACCCCAAGTTGAAGTTACTCACAATAAAAGATGCAGAAAGACAGAACAAATCAAGTAAAAATGACAAATAGAAACTGCTATCCAATCTTTACAGCTCAACCAAGTGAAGTAACCCATCATAATAAATGGCATCTTCTAACTACTTGTTTTTTTTTCTTAGTAAATCTCTGAGAGTACGTCCTGCACGAACCCTGATACTGAAGTGGCATAATTATTCCTCATTTATTTTTGTTGCAGCGCACCAAAAGTTGACATTTATTGCCTCATGCAAATAAAAAAAAAAAAGGGATCAGCTGGTTAATTTTCTCAAACTCTTCATTGGAGCCAATGTTTGTTTTAAAAGAGAACAAAAAAGGGGAGTTTGGAGAGAGGGAGACTAAAAGGAGATGGAAACAAGAATTCAATGTGGTAAGCAGCGCTACCAAACGCAATCAAGAAAACATAACCAGTACTGGCTCCCGAGAAAACTCATCGCTCATCTCTTCCAAGTTTCCAAACCAATCTACAATTAACAGATTCCAATCATGCATTTCCGAAGTCTAATCATTGCCCAAGAATCAAAGCCCCAACTAGAGATTGTGGGAAAAGAGAGCATCTTGATTATCTCAATAGTTCAAACACAAACTAAACAGGCAACCAAGATCCGTCCTTTAGCTCACATTTCGAATCAAAAACCAAATCAGACCTTCCGTTAGAAACAGTCAATCACTTAACTCACCTCCTAAGTCCAAACCCATACCCAATTACCCATTAACAAAGAGAGAGAAGTCCACAAAATGGAATTAATATATTCTGAAAATTTAAGAAAAGAAAAAAGTTCACCTTTAGGCCCTGGTGGTGGTGGTGGCGGCGGAGCACCATAGTAGTCCACAGGCCCATGTGGCCTTCTCTTCTTCTTTTTACAGCATATGCATAGAATACTCAATATAGCAAGAATTGCAACTCCGGCAATGGCTATCCCCACAACCACGCCGGTTGATATCCCGCCGCCACTACTATTGGATGAAGGTGGTGCTTTTGGGGTCGACGAAGAAGGTGGCGAAGTACTTCCCCTTGGTGGGGGAGGAGATCTACCCGTCGACGGTGGCGAACCTCCAGTCGACGGAGGAGTGTTCCCACTGGACGGCGGCGACGGAGATGACCCAGAAGGAGGGGATGGGGTGGTTGAAGACGGCGGAGGCGGAGATGTAGACGGCGCTGGCGTAGCGGGGGTAGATGGGGGAGGAGGGGAGGAGGCTGGAGCGGGCGTGGTAGGCGGTGGTGGAGAAGAGGATGAAGGCGGGGGAGATGACGCAGGGGGTGTGGGGTTAGCGGGAGGCGGAGCAGAAGCTGGTGGTGATGGTGATGGTGGAGATGCTGCCGCGGGAGGTGGTGATGTAGCATTGGCCGGTGGCGCTGGAGGAGACGTTGGAGCAGGCGCCCCCCCGGGAGTTGGTGACGACGACGACATCGTACTTACTCCTCCCTTTCTCTATAAACGGAAGTATATCCCAAAAAAAAAAAAAAAAACTGAAGAAATGAGAATTCCTGTTCTGGTGCTGTTTTTTGATGAATGTATTAATCAGAGAGTAGTAGACTCCATACAAGAGAAGGGTGGGAGGGAAGTGATTGAAGAGAAGAAAAGCGTAGCGTGTAACTGGATTTTGGTTATGGTTGTTGTAGATTAAATGTACATATGTTTTTGTTTGTTAAGAAGAAAAGGCAACCTGGTAATTGTTGAAACTTTCAAGAATTATGTGCTTTTTCTGGTTTTCAAAGCTATCCAGCCGGGCAAAGGCAGCTCATTGTAAGAGAAGAGGAGAAAGAGAGAGTAGCAGTATTAATATCTTTTTCTTTTTTACTAAGATTTTTAGTAGAGCCGAGCGGACTCTACGACTACTAATTAGCAGTGGCAGCAGCACCCCCCCACTAGAGTTCTTCTAGTCTAGCTAATAACGGGTAGTAATTCCTTCTCTCTCTCTCTCTCTCACACACGCACACACTCTGCCTTGTGTCTGGTGGTAAGGTAGGGTGTGAGAGAAAGGAAGAGAGTGCGTGACTGTGTGCGTGTTTCCACGTCTCAGTCTCACATCACATGGTGTGGGAGAATAAACAAAGGGACGACAGAAGTTGGAAAGCGGGACCCACACGACTGGCCCGCGCATTTCTCCGTCTTTTACTCGTTTGGATAAATTCCGTCATTGCCGCACCCTCACTGGCTGCTTTCTTTTTCCGGTCTTGTTTGTTTCCATACCTCCGGTTCCGGCCTCTCCTTTTTAAAAAATATATATATATATGTTGTGTTTTGAGCTGCTTCTGTTCTTATTATTTTTTTTATAAAAAAAAAAAGAAAAAGAAAAAGCGGACTAGTTATGACGCTCTTGATTAGTACTTAAAATATTTTACTGAAAAATGATTTTCTAAATGACAACTTGCTTAAACAGTTAGTTTGTGGTGTTTTGACCGATCGGGAAAAATGATTGAGATGGCAAAGAAAAGAAAAAAACCGAATAGGATTTATGAAGCATTCGAGCCAAAATCTTTGGGCACTAAGTTGAATTTAAAATCTGTTTAAGTTATCGTAAATGCGATTTGAGCGTCGTCCAAATCCTGTACAGATTCACATAAAATACGTATCCGTTCAAATTCATTAATTACATCAATGACTAAATACAAGCATGAGGGAAGAGTACTTTGCATTTGACGAAATACTCCACTTGAATAATACCAAACACCTTCCGACCAAAAAAAAAAAAAGAAGATATATAGTTGAGCTCCGATGGAAAGAAAAAAGGGAGTTTTGGTCAGGTTTCTGCATTTAGGATTGTCGTCAAATTCGAACAAAAAAATCAGCTGCTTTTTAACAATGAAATGAAAGAAACTGCAGAAAAATGAATATGCTGTTTCAACTGCATTCATCGTTTTGTTTCAATTTAAGATAAACTTAAGAGTGGATAAGATGAGCTTGAGTTGGGTCACCTAAATGGGTTACTCGGGCCAATGACTCATCAAGCCAAGATAGCAACTTCTTCCAATTGACGCGTTACTTCTTGCCATTTTCCATTCCTTTATTATTCTTCTAAATTGAATACGAGTAGTAGCCACCAGCGAGCCTTTGGCTCGGTGATCACCACCAAGCATTTAAGTTTTGATGGGATGGAAGGTCAACGGTGTCACTGTACGTAGGCATGGCCATGATTCTGGTTCTGGTTCTGGTTCTGATTCTTCAAAGAGGTAGAACCAGAATCGCACCATAAAAGATAGTTCTGGTTCTGATTCCAGAACCGCACCATATAAGATAGTTATGGTTCTGGTTTTTCAAATAGGTAGAATCAGAACCGTATAGTTTTGATTTTGGTTCCTTATGATTCTGGTTCTGGTTTCCGGTTTCGTATGGTTGTATACAATTTTATTTAATTCCTTATCCTTACCAATTTTAATACGAATATAACAATATATTTAAATTTTCAAATAAAATCTAAAAAAATAAATACAAAATAAAGATCATATTTTAATTTTATTATTATTCTACAAAGTAAGAAGTAATAAATAGATAATATAAATTTTATGAAAAGTACATTACATTGTCAAATTAAAAAATACATTACACACTATCAAATGGTTGTCATGTGTTGACTTTTTTGAGTTGGACAATCATCAATGTTGAAAATTCCATTTGAAGAAATATTGCAAAAAATATTTTTTTGCTTGCTTGATTTTGAAGATGAGCTACTATCATCAAAACTTGTCATTTGATAGCAAATAAGCAAAAAAAAAAGTTTGTAAGTAATAATTTAATACTTACAAATTATAATGATAGATATTAGATGAATAGAAAGAATTAAATAATTAATAAAATATATAGAAAGTCCATAAAATTTAAACTTTTTTAAAACCTATTAAACACAACTAATTTTTTTTTGAATTATCTCACTACTTATATTAATTATTTTTAATTATTTTTAACGGTTTTGGTTTTGGTTCTATTTTTTAGAGAATCAGAACCGGAACCTTTATCCAAAGTTCTACCATGGTTTTGGTTCCGATTCTGGTCCGATTCCAAATGGTTCGATTTCCTGTTTCAAATAGAACCATGGCCATGCCTAACTGTACATGACTATTTTCAGTAATTTTTTTCGATGAACTTTTTATTCCCATCGACTTTTCCTCCTTTTACATTAGGATATATTCGATTATAAAAATATTAACATTGCAATAGAAAAAAAAATAAAAGTAGTAGAGTGCCACTTTTTCAAGGTTAAGGAAAGTGACAAAATGTGACACTGTGACAGTGCCAACGGACCATATTTGGATGGATGGAATTCACAAATTTTCATCATCAGATATTTTGTTTTTTGGATGAGAGATCAGTTGCCTGATGTCGTTGTACCTTAAGAAGCACCAATAAAAATGGCACAGCACACCTAGCTACTAGCATGTGCCACTAACCACTAATGCTACGGGGTATTATTATTGAACTTCTCGAGTTTTCTAGATGATGTGTCAACCGCGGATGAGGCGTTATTTGAACTTCGTTGTCAATAAAATAAACTCCTGATTTTTTGCTATATTATTAATGGGAATAAAATGTAAGTAGGATTAAGCAATCCCTAATAAAGGGGTTGAAACACCAGTGAGAAAATTTGTTTTGGTCAAAGTCAAATTCTTCCAAACATACAACGATGGCAAAGCTGTATAACACGGCTGATGCCGACTGTTGCCATGAGGGTTTTGTTTGTTGTAGGAGTATTACTTTCGATAAATTCCAAAGGGGTTGGTTTATACGTCAATATAAAATGTACTAAATTTAGGAAGATTAGTTCAACGAGATACACAGATTCTACCTAGTAGAAGAATTTTTTTTTTTTTTTTTTTTTTAGATGCGTGCTTTCGCTTTTGAAGGTCTGACTTTAACCACAAGTAAAAGCCAGACCAGCTGGAAAGCGGAGGAAACCGTCCCCAAGGATGGGACGGACGCGCTTCCAATAGCTGAAGACAAATTGAAGGAACCCATATAGTACTCAATAATAAAAGTCATATAGTAGTGAACCACTGGCCTTTAGATTTATGGCCATCGCCACGTTCCTAAGATTTAATGAGGCGGGATGTTAAGGGTTTAACTCTTGTATTCTATCAATTTTCACTTCTCTAAAAAAATGAGGATGCATGGACGCACGTATCGTCTAATCTGATGGTGATTCAATGCTCATCGTTCCGGTAGATCCAGTTGGACCTCCTTCTTAGATTAGAATAAAATAGAATTATATAGATAAAAGTGGCGATGAATAAAAAATAAATAAAAAATGAAAGACATATAGTGAGTTTTTTTTTTCTCCCTTTTTTATGATGATAATGATTAAATGATATGATACTGTCATCTAACCTGAACAAATAGAGTAGTATGATGATTCTGTCATGCATGCCTGATTCAGCGGTAGAATTACAGAGCCCAAGTCTGATTCAGTCTGGAACTTCATAAATAGACACATCGACCTCCCACTTGGATTTCTCTATTGCACCAAAAATTTATGGAGAAAGTAAAGACAAATGGATCATCTGTGAAAATTCTAAGACAAATGGCTAATTCTCTCTTCCAGGTTATGAACGATGTGCTAACAGAGAGACGGTTTGAATCTAAACTGCATTTTTTTATTTCTTTCTTTCGGGTTTTCTCTACATTTAATTTTCAGTTGTTTTCTTTTTAAGTATGAGCAGCCGCGGGCGGTTTGAGGCGCCTGGGCAAAAAGACAAAATGGAGTTCATTTGCGAAAAATGAGGAACGGCTGGCCAGTCAAGAATTGCAAATGAAATGATTATTAGTAGCTGGCGCCTGGTCGTTATGTTATGTTATATCTTCAACTTCTTCTTTCCTTTTTTGTTTTTTTAAATAGCGGTGAATGTGAATTTAGAAAATTGATGGTCAAATTTGCAGCGTAAACTCGTTCTTGAAGTCCTTGACGGTGAAATAATTAGTTTGATATTTTCATATAACTAAGCCTCACCGGCAAAGATTAGCCTGTGACGGCGACATAATTGCATGGCTCCAACCTTCCTAGCACCTGGAACAGGTAAGACAACGAAGGAGGTACTCAAACGGAGCATTATTAGTTTACTATTATTGTTAATGCTATTTTATCACAATAAGATGAATGAATTTACACTCCATGGATAGACTAGTTTGAACCGGAATTTTTTAGGCTCCTAATCCAAATGAACTAGGCATTCTACGCACCCTTGTTTGGAAAGCAATTTTCTAAAGAAAAATTGCTACGTTTTCCGTGAATATATTTTTCAATCACCTTTTTATCTCAAGTATATCAAATCGTTATAATAATTTTTCTACAAAAAATCCAAAAAAATGCAATCCAAACATGACCTAATAGTTTAAAGGTGTAAATTTTACTTTGAACTTTTAAACTATTTGCAAATTTTTGTTTTATTTTTTAAACTTCAATTTTAGACACTTGATCCCTCAAACTACGAAATCTATCCCATAAATCGTCAAAACTAGCGGAATAACAGGCAGGTGATATTCAAAATTTAAGGAGTAAAGCAGTATTAAAATTAATATAATAGTTAACGGGGTGATGCTCAAAGTTTAAGGATTGAAGCGGGATGTATTTTATACATTTAAGAGACAGAGTGTCTAAATTTCAAATTTAGAAGTTAAAGTGAGGACATGTTTGCAGTTTAAAGGTCCAAAATGAAATTTAGTCCAATTTTGAAATACACAACAGTACCACTAACGTAGCAGGAATGGAGTTGGATAGAAGATACAAAAATAGCATAATGAGGACACAACAAAGCTGCACGCTCGCAGCCGGTAATTTGTTGGTCTTTCTTTTCAACAGTAGGAATTTTGAAGGGAATAAATGCTAAAGATTGAAATTCGAAGTTCTTGGCAACATGCAACTTTTGACCAGAAAGCATAATAAATAGTCATTCGTGTTTGTGGCTTTGTTTACTGGGAGGCCCTTGAAGACTAGTAAACGAATACGCGGTCACATGAATGTTAATTTGATCAAAGTTGTAGGTTTAGGATCAAACGTGAATTGGCCGTCTGGCCATCACCCGGTCTGCATCAAGTCAAATTTTTTTTTTTTTTTTTTTGTGCAGTTCATCAAGTCAATTTTCGATACACGGATTGTTGGATGCATGCAAAGGCAAGATTAAACCAATGAATCGCATCCAAGGGGTAAATCTGACCCTTAAGATCAGAAAACGGACACGAAAAATTATGTGTTCGAATTTTACTGTCAATATAAGGATAGCGTAATATTTTCTCATAAAAAATCGTGTGCTTAAATCTCATTATTGATATGAAAGGAACATACCTAACCGGTAGTGGGGACCAAATCTTGCTGTCGTGTGAGGAAAACGTGCCTTGACCTGTACTGGAGTCCAATCCACTCGAACGTTTTTATTACCAAAAAAAAAAAAAAGGGAAGATGAGAGCAGTCAGTCATGCGTAAACGAATCTAGTTTGAGTTCATTTGCAACCGGGTTATGTGCAACCGGTCGGGACTTTGGAGCGACAACCATATCGTTTGAATAGTTTGACAGCGGGACCGAATACCCGCCCACATGCCATTAGTTGCAGTTACAGATGTCCAAATGAATTTGGGTTCCTCTACCTTTTCCGGATATGGGACCAAAAAAAAAAAGGAAAAAAAGAGAGGCCTAAATCAAGTAGCAGAGTATTAATTGGTTTTTCTTAAAGTTCGGCTTCTTTGTCTGGGTTGGGGAGGGATTAGTGGGGTGGCTCATGGCTGTGGACCAGAAACGCAAGTGCTTGGTGTTTATCACATTCTTCCTGTCATTACATTCGCGCCTGCGGGCATGGCTGAAAAGGAAATAGGAATTGAACAAATTACTCTAGCTGCCTTTTATATAATTTATTATCTAAGGTAATAGTTGACCAAACAAAGGCAGAAAACTAGCAGTAAAAAAGAAGAAAGTAAAAATGGTGATAAATTAATGGCGACTTGATGCTTAATAGTAGTAACTGCAGCATATTTATTCGACAAAGGTATACCATGTTGCAACTCCATGCTACTTTTATATGGTTTTTTTTTTGGGGGGTTATTTTTTGTTGGGGATGTGTGGGTGGGTTGTAGACAAGAGGTTGAAATATCATCATGGTTGGAAATTGGATCAAAGAGGACAGGCGTACGAAAGGCAATTGAATACCGGCGAAAAGCTACATAGATAGTGTGGGAAAGAGCTCTTGGAAATAAAGAGGTCAAGCGTGTACAACTGCCAACTTAAGACAAGACTAAATTAAAAGATGAATTCTACATTTGTGCGCGTGGAAGGGGAGAATAAAAGAGCACCAAATCAACGGGAAGACAACTAAGAAAATGTCTGTGTTATGTTGGAAGTTGTTAGTTAACTAGCAAAAAGAAGGTGGCGTGATTGTAGGCAATGGGATTTTTTATCCCGCAATGTGTGATGACTGATGACCATGAGTTTGGGTGTTCAATTTACTTACAACTTAAGGTCTGGGTCGCCAATCTCTCCCCTATGTCCCTCTCAAAAATGACTTGGAAAAAATTTATATATGCAATATGTAACATGTATAGTGCATTCCTGTTTTCGAATTTCAGGCTCGAAATTTGATGTACATTAACATTTGGACTGGGATTTGCGAATTTCCTTGTTTGGAAAGGAATTTTCTATCAAAAACATGTTTGCGTTTTTCGTGGACATATTTTTCAATCAACTTTTTAGCTAACATATATCAAATTGCTAAAATACATTTTTTACAAAAACTTCAAAAAATTGCAATCCAATCTTTTAATTTTTGGTACTAATAGTGGTGGAGACTTCAAATCCAAGAACCAAAAGTCTAATTGGAACTGCCAGTCTCCCGTCTTTTATTTTTTGGTATTAGTCTGACCCGCTTCCAATCACCTCTGTTTCGGAGAAACCCGCCAGTAAGCTGGCGTACCAACAAGAGTCCGCGAGTTCCCCACCGCGGACGCAATACTACACTTTTTGTTCTACAAATCTTCTTCTAGTAGAGTATTATATAAGAGCGTAATGAATCTATCTACAGGCTTCGCTATTTTAGCTTGTTTGAACGGGCATCGTTCAAATTTGAGGGCTAGGAATCCGAGTTTGAATCTTTGCAGCGGACCCGTTTACTAATTCTTTTCATTTCGGTTCCTACCGGTAGGCTATCCGTCCCAGCAACCGAATAGGTGGAATGCTTTTCCATTCAAATCCGCTAAAACGCAGCAGCAAAATGCAGCAACAGCAGGCTCAGAATATCACACATTCATCACATAATTCACTTTGTATTCCTGCCAGAAACTACAATACATACAGCAGGTCCAGGAATCCCCATGCAATATTAATTCTTTACAGGGGACATGAAAAACAATCTCAACAAAGAATGCTTTCTTCATCATTGGCATTGGCATAAAGAATGTTGTGTATTCCACCGTTTACCCAGTAGAACACGATTACCCTGTCCAGGAAACGCTGTACAGGTGGAACTACTTATGGGTCTTTTGTGATCTATCGTAGCTTTCACTAAAATGGTTAAAAGAGTATTAAGTGATCTATGGTGGTAGCTTTCACTACTTATGGGTCTTTCTGTTGGCTTTTTAGAGCATGCCACATACTTCTCTCCCCAATTGATCTCTAGCTGGTTGTACTCGATAGGATGATGAAAGCGCAGACAACTGAAAGAGAGAAGACTGAAACCCAAGTGTTTTCAGTGTACATCTCCATGGCATCTGTGAAAGAAAAACGAGTCCGATTTTCTGCCCAGTTGCGGAGCCGGTCTGCCTCGGCAGCGTATAATGCTCTTCCCTGAACATCAGAATCTAATTAGCCACCAAATAGGAAATGAATGGATTATAAGAAAAGATAACCTCTCAACGTTTGCCAGAACCCTGCCCTTAAAACTTAAAACGGGGGAATGAGCTAATGTGAAAAGAAATGATTCCCATAGCGAATCCAGATTCTCGATTAAAATCTAGATTAGACGGTCTATCCTGGAACACCAAAGAAAATTGAAGGTTTCTGCTGGTGACGATTCGTATTGTAAACTATGAAAAGGAACCACTTTTCCCCCTTCCAACCACATAAAAGCCACCATATGTGAAGGATCCATTTTTTGGCCTGAAATTGGCTTCAGTTGGCAATTCCGTTTATTCAAACTTCATGGATAGCAACCAGACCATAACTGCCACCCGCTTAGCACTCAATTTAACAGGACGCCTCCACTTTCAACAGGTCAGAACACATAAAAACATCTGAATTCTTTCCTGTGGCTGGATTCATCAACTTGAACTGTCCAATTTCAACCAGTCACAACCCAAAAAATCGAATGCTTTCCTGTAGCTACATTTATCAACTTACGTAATTCATATATTGCAACATCAAATCTGCAGCAGACATCTATACAAGGAACCCCACATACATGCAATATTAATACTAGAGCAGACATCTATAGAAGGAACCCCACATTACCTGGTCATCAAACCAACGACCCCATCGAAGCCATGCAGTCACCAAAGCAAGTAAGATCCTTGGTGGAGTCAAATAATTAATGGCCTTCCCACTACCCTTTACAACACGCATACGTGGAACTAACGTTCTTGCAACTGTCTCAGGCAGCTCACAGATGATGTTAAACATCTGTTTGTTTTTTATACTTGAGCCACTGCAGAGAAATTTATATGTAAAACTTCTCTCCAAAACAAAATGCAAGTCTTGAACGTAATAATTGGAACTAAAAAGCAAAATCTAGATTGGTAATCTGTTGATGGGCAAAGTAGAGCAACAAAACTTATTTAACTCAGTGCACAGACATTGAATTCAACTACAGAAAAGAAAAAATGTTCAAAACAAATCATGACTGGTGGTACCTCAACAACAAATCTGTCAGCACCATGCCAGGAGAGGCTGTATGCACTCCAACATTTGATCGTCTGCATTCCTTCAGAAGTGATGATTGTAGCTGCCTAAGACCACATTTTGTCGACCCATACCTACAGATCCGGGATATCCAAAAATTGTATCATCAATGGTAAAGCAACTCGAAAAATAATTGCTTGATCATAATGAACAAAAAAATTGGGAAAAATTCTAGCAGCAATTATTCAATCAAAACCTACTAATTTTCAAAGAACTTACACAGCTGTGAGGGGGGTACTAGATCCTCCAGAACCTGCACCATCCATGTTGAATATGTGTCCTCCCAGTTTTTGGCTTTGCATTATCCGCATGGCTTCACGAGTACAAAGAATGGACCCAACCAGATTTGTGGAGACAATCTTTTCTCAGAATCATATGACAGTAGCCAGGGATCAGTTAAAGAATAAGGTTTGCAAAAATAAGTGCAATAAGTCATTGAATTGGTGGGAGATTAAAAAAGCAGCAGTGCATAATGTAGAGAAATCAGAATACTACCAAAAAAGTCAACATCTTTGCCTTTAAATTTCCTTTGTCCTGTGTCCTTTATCCTTATAATTTGACTTTGATGTGCATTGTTGCAAGTTCAATGAAGTATTTATTGGAGATAATTGAGAAATGTGTAGTTACACTTTAATTAAGCTAACATCTTTCCTAATGCCCTTTCTTGCTTTTTAGTCATTCATTGAAATCTTGAAAAATTGGTGAACCATCTGAACGGGAAAAGAGTGTCACTAATTTAACTGATTTGCATGGTGTTAAGACATTGCTTTAATGCACTTTATAGATCACAGAAACATTTTGCCTTTATCTATGCAAATGCATAACAGAACTTTAAAGGTACAACATCAAAAGAAGATTCCATGGACATTCTGCATAATGGAGGGCATACCTGTTGAATATCATCATCAGTAAATTGCAGTAAGGGTCTGAAACCTTTGTTCATCCCAGCATTATTTACCTGTTGATATTCAAGATTACCTAAGTACCAATATTTTTGGCATTATGATTTTCATATCAAATAGGTCTCTTTGAACAATAAAGTTTGCAGATTGTACAGGGATCAAGAATCAATGGGCAGGATGGAAGATGTGAGCCTTGTGTGTTATACAACTCATCAAGGAAGCACAACTAAATGAAATTCAACATGAAGGATTTTGACACATTAGACCACGATTCAACAGTGCCTTCCATTTAAAATTATCTGACTCAAGCAATTCATCCACTTTTCAAAGACTTTTTGATGCTAGAAATAGGAATACAGTCTTCCACATAACCACCGAAGGTGGATGGAAGCCAATTACCGATCAGAGCAAATAATGACCCCACTGATGAAGCAAGAAAAATTACAAAAAAAAATTGGAAGAAATTAATTTGAAAAGAAAGAAATACCAGAATCAAAGAATCCTCACCCAGATGTCAATAGAACCAAGTTCCTTGATTGCGTAGTTTGCCAATTTCTTCACATCAGTAGGTACAGAGACATCACATGCAATGCCCACCACCTTTGCTTGTGCCAACTTTTTACTTGATGAAACATCTGAGCTGATCAAGACTTGCTTGAGATTTTCTTCAAGCTCTTTAATAGTCGTGTTGACGGACTCAGGACTGCTTCAAAAGAAGAAACTGTAAACAAAGGAGTTGGAAGTGGAAATAGGAAAGGAATACAAGTTTAGTTCTTGTAAAGAAACTTGTAAAGCACCTGCGTGAAGCAACAACTACTCGGTCCCCGGAGAGTAAAAATTCACGAGCAAGAGCTTTCCCCAATCCCCTTGTACTTCAGCAACAATAAGAGGCTAATCAGTATAGAGTAATATAGAGTAATAAGTAGAAAAAACAGAATCCAAAATGACTTCGTAGAACTAACTCTGAACCAAGAAGGAAACTAGCTATGCGAGCATGAATAACACTTAAAAACTCCAATAGTTCTTCATACAAGCTTGCATCACAAATTAAGTCTAGAATATTTTTAAAAGGTTTGCACCCGGTAAGAACTATAGTTCTTGTGCTTAAATGAAGCCACTTAAATCATCAATCAGGCAAGCTAATTAATTAGTCTAGGGCCACATGCATTGGAATATGACTTCCAATAACCTAAACAAAAGTGCATTACCAGCACTCTCAAGAGGAAAAAAATCATTTTGGATGATTTGCATCAATTAAAAGCAAATAGATAAAACAAATCACCCTCCCATTAGGAGGATTTTACCTGCCAGTTATGACAACATTGCGAGGCCCGGCTCTGCTCACTTCGTCCAGCACCATATTGGAACCAATCATAGTCCCGATAATGATCCCTCCAAGCCAACTATACCATATCAACTCGTTCATCTGGCCATCACCACCTTAAATCCCAAGCAAACAAATTATCGATTTGCCCATCAGTTATCAACTTTGAAACAAAAATCAAACTTGTGATGCTAGATTGTAGTAAAAGAAAGTAGATATCTTTGTTTTTCTTTCCCTTTTATCTTGAAGGAAAACATGGTACAGTGAATAAATTCTCAGCTAACCTGACAACCGAAAACCGATCAATAATATAGCACCAGTGCTCATCATTGTCACGATGTATCTTGCAATTTGAATAGCCACCTGCTTATTTCTTAAATATCAAAATCACAAAAAATCACAGAGACTCAAAAAATACCAAAATCCCAGAGAAATACGAGCATAAAATTTCATTTGTTAATACATGCAACAGACTATGTCTATTAGTTCCTCAAGAGCACTTGCCTAATCTTAAATCCTCTATTTCCGGACATCTTAAAAAAATGAAAAAGACAAAAACTTTCCCGAGTAAATAGTTCAAGATAAGCTCCATATTACACACGAGACCCTAAACCTCCAACGCTTCTCCATTTAGTTCTTTTTTCCTATTTTTAACAGCAGGGAAGCAAAATAATTACCCCCGATAACTTCTCCTCCAACTGCTCCAAAGCTTGCGATCGTGAGCTGGGCTTCGAAAATTTCCAAACAAAAGACCGAATAGCCCGCAATACTTCATCGGCACTGGTCTTGGACTGCAACCCATTTTTTCCCTTCAAAATTTCACCTTTGCTCACTCTTTCGTTCGGTTCGTCCTCGGACCTGAAAGACCTGCATGGTCTAAACCGAATTCTACAACGACCCTTTACACTAACGGAATCCCACGTCAAAATACTAGGAGGGAAACCTTGCCGGACCAGCGGCGAATGGACCGTCCATTTGGTATAAGGTGACACGTGCAACTTTGCCATGGTGGCCATCCTGGAAAGAAGTTATCCTATGTCGTTGTAGCTGAGGTTGTACAGAGAGATGAGATGGGTTCATGAAAGAAATGGTAACGTTCAAATCTTTAGGGACGGAGGCTGGGACCTTGTGAACATTGAGCAAAATTTTGAGCTGGAAATATCCGAGGAATTGGAAAGATATGGAGGATCAAAATTCAAAGCAAAAAAACATAGGCAAGCAACGAAGCATAGGGGCAAGAAGTGGAGTGTGATGTCCACACGTTACAGCTACCTCATCGACTCACGCAACGTGGCGTTTTGATCACTCTTTGGAAGTTTGTAAGCTGTCACTTTTGCTTCGACAGGACGACTGTTTAATCCCCTCATTGCATTCGAGTATTCAGTATTCGCTCTGGAATCGCGTGGGGATCAACCGTCAATGAATGGTAAATTGTTAACTCCACAACAACAGATGACCGGCGATTCTTGCCTTCCCGTCAAAATCGAACCAAGATATTTTGCCACCGGTTGCGATGATCGGGAAAACTCCAGAACGGACGAATTCGGGCAGGAACTTGTAGCAAGCGTCCATGTTTTTAATCAAAATCATTTATTTCTGGTTAGAAATCATTTTTCTATAAGGGTCTGGTGACTCTTGGGAATTGGTGCCTGTTGTCACTAGTTAAGATTTATTTTAAATATTATATTTTTAAAATATAAAATTAATTTAAAAATAGATAAATACAATAAACAACAGATAAAATTAAATAAAAAATATAAATATAAAGAGTGATAATAATTATTAATATGTACATATATATATATATAACAAATTAGATAAATGTAATATGGGTGCATGATAAGTACATGTAAGAAAAACTCTCCTACAAAAACATAAAAAACAATGTGGGTGTGTTTGGATCCCTTGTTTTTGGGACTGTTTTTGAAAAATTGTTTTTCACATTCCAAATGCTACAGTAAATGTGTATTTCTAAAACAACTCCAAAAACACCATATCCAAACATTATATCAAAAACAACTACATATGTATATTTCAATTTGTATATTTCAATTATGTATATTATATATATATTATATTATATTAATATAAATTGAAATATACAAATTGAAAATTATATATATATATATTATATATTATATAAATTAATATTATACATAATATAATATAATATACATAATATGTAATATTGTATACATAAATGTGTAAATATTTATACATAATATATTATGTACATTATATTATAATATATACATTATTAATGTATAATATTATTCTGTACATTATTGTGTATAATAATGTTATGTATAATATATAATATACATAATATGTAATAATGTAAAATGTATATTATGTATAATATATTATATTATGTATATTATATTATATATATACAATATTATGTATATTATACAAATTGAAAATTATATATTATATATTTATATATTATATATTATATGAATATTTATATAATGAAATATACAATAAATATTACAAATTGAAATATTATATACACACCATATTTATAATATTATAATATTTATAATTAATATTAATGTATATTATTTATATTAACTATTTATATATTTATTTATACATATTATAAATATTTTTATATATTTATATGAATATTATATATTATATAAATTATATATAATATAACATATATTATATATTATATATATTATACATTTATATAAATGTACATTTATACATAATATATATATTAATGTATATTTATAATATACATTTATATTATGTATTATATATAATATAATACATTTATAATATATTTATACATTTATATTAATATACATAATATTAATTTTATATTTATACATAATATTAATACATTTGTACATTTATATTAATTATATTAATACATTTATACTTAATATTAATATATATTAATAAAATTATAATTTATACATTCATATAATATTCATTTGTAATTTATACATTTATAATAATATAGACTTATACGTTTATAAATATATTTATATTATGTATTATATATAATATAATGCATTTATAATACATTTATATATTTTTATATAAATACAAAAATATATTTATTTATAAATATTTATAAATGTATATTTATATAAAAATTATAAATTATAAATTGTAATTTATACATTTATATAATATTCATTTATAATTTATACATTTATAATAATATACACTTATATATTTATAAATATATTTATATTATGTATTATATATAATATAATACATTTATAATACATTTATATATTTTTTAGCGAATATATAAATATATTTATTTATAAACTTTTATAAATGTATTATAAATGCATAAATGTATATAAAAATAAAAATTATAAATTATAAAAATACCCAAAAATATGTTTTAAAAATACCTCTAAAAATAATCCAAAAAAATCTCCAGTAAAAGTTTTTCATATAATTTTTGAAAAACAACTCCAAAAACAACTAATCCAAACAGACTTGTATTTCAAAAACAAAATGCTACAGTGCTGTTTTTGAAAAACAACCCCAAAAACAGCTAATCCAAACGGAGATGTGTTATTGTACGAACTTGGTCCATTAAGAAAAACTCTCCTACAAAAACATAAAAAACATGTGTTATTGTACGAACTTGGTCCATTACTTTATCCAATGTCAATTTCACACTCAGGGTCTGTTTGGTTGGAAGTAAAATATTTTCCTTGGGAAAATATTTTCCGTGGAAGTAATTTTCCATGAAAATCATTTCCCTTTCATCATTTTCAGGTGTTTGGTTAGCTTATTGAAAATATTCTCTTACTTCATTTTTCTGGTGTTTGTTTAACTTTTGAAATATTTTCACTTTTATCTCTATCTTTACTTTCTACACATTATAACTACATACTTCTTCCCATGCAAAATAAGAAAATTTATCTCATTGTTTAACTTTAAAAAATCTTGGAGAAATGTATATATGAATAAAAAATATCTCCTTAAGCAATAAACAAATCGCTGGCCATTTAGTGTCAAATATCAATCACATGCAATGCTTATTGTGACATATATCTTGCACTCTCACTGCTGAAAGTTTCTCTAGAAAAGAATGTCCCTATTATGCATAATTAATTACTAGCATAGGATAAGCAGGATGAGGTTTTTTTTTTATTTTGAATATACTAGGGGAGGGTTGGGTTGGGTTGGGTGGTACGGGGGAGGGAGTGTAAGAAAAAGATTTTGGGTTCGAATCCTCCTATTTACACTAAAAAAAAAAAAGAACATACTACAAGATGTTTTCAGTAAGTTTGGAACATACTACAGGCGGGATGCATGCATTTCGGAAAACAACTTCAGTAAGTTTGGAAGGGAAGTTGTTTTCCATAAGATGGGTGAAAATATTTTACATATGAAAATGTTTTCAGTAACTTTTGTGCAACCAAACACGGGAAATTAGGAAAATATTTTCCTGGAAAACATTTTCACCCGAAACAAACGGACCCTCAGAGTTATGCATTTTCAACTTCCAAATCTTAAGTGAAAAATTTTCCATCTTGAAAGTGTCTGGACAGGTTATTATTTGAATTTTTTCCTTTATATCATAAACGTGTATTTAATTATCATTTCCTTTATTTTTTTATTATACATACCATTTTGTACCGTTTAGATTTTATTAATCTATCAATTTGAATTCAGTAAAACATTTGAATTGCAACCAATCCACCACATTGATAGGAATGCCCGAATGAACCATCGAGGCCAAAAAAAGGGACTAAAATCCTTATTTGAGATTTAGGTTAGGAGTTCGAGTCCTTTGAAAAAAACTCAAAGGAGGTATCAAATTATCTTTTTGATTTAGTAGATTCTTATATTTATTAGTCATTTATATATTGTTTCTTTAAATTCTTTTCTTCTAGATTAAAATAGATTAGTATATACAAATGTTATCCTTACCTTAAATTTTTTTTTAAAAAAAGAGAATACCTGAATGTTACACTGCTGTTTCGGGCATCATGAGCACGTGATCCGGTACCTAAGTTTAACACCAAAGATCATGCCTCGTGCTAATTCTCAACACTAGGAGTTAAAATTTTCAAAGCTGGGGGCAGCGGTGAATTATGGACGGACGGTATCCAGCTGGCAAATCATTGCACAAAATAGAAAAGCACAACTGCCAGCCGCATCTGCACAATGCGAACTATTCGCGTTCCCATGCCAGGGAAATTCAGACGCGCGCATATATGTATTCGCAATTTCGCAGCAGCAGCAATGACTGATTTCAAGAATTCCCTTTGAAAATAAAAACACCCCACTCTTAATCTCTCTCTCCCTCTCTCCCACACCTATCTTTTTTCATTCAATTTCAGTTCTTGCTTCTGTGGGAGAGAGGAGAGGAGATAAAGAAACAACATAAAATTAGAAGATAATTCTATTATACCGAGAAACTATGCAGAAACTCAAGGATCAAAGGTCAAGATCCTCCAAACCCACAACCATACACGGGTTGGCTCAGTCTGGGGATCTCATTGCCTTCCAAAAGCTACTTCGTGACAATCCTTCTCTACTCAATGATCGAAACCCTGTTGTAAGATCTCCTTCTTTGTTTCTTTAATTTATCTATGAAGTAAATAGAAATCCCTTTTGTATTTCAATTTTACATTTCTTGTCTGTCCCGGAATTTCCCAAGTTAGTCTTGTTTTGCTTTTGGTCTCTGAGATTGGTCATAAATTGTTTTTTAGTGGATGCATTGTGAATTTTCCCCCAATTTCCGTCTAGTAATACCTTTTAATTTTATTATTGATTGAGTTTTATATGAGGAATTCCTCAGGAGGAAGTAAATATTTCATCTTGGTTAAGATCTGATAAGCTTGCTAATACGCACTTAAACGTTTAGTTAAAAGCACCTGATTAACAGTAGTTAAGCCACATTTGCTGTGATCTTGACTTCAAAACGTGAGTCCTTCCAATTTTTTGGTTGTGCTAGTCAGAGTGAGGCTGACTGCATAAATTGAGCTGGAACGGTAGTTGGTCACTATCAAAGTAGAAGGTGATGCAGGTTCTTAGTGTAGTTTGCTAATGTGCTAATTTTTGCTCTGGGAGCCTCATTGGAGTCAGCATGGTCTAAACGTAGTAGTTTTTGAAGCAAACAACCATTGTAAATTGTAATCATGATGAAACTTGGAGTGGAGACAGGTTTTGTAGAAGACCTTTGTTACATCAGAAAGCTTCTTCAAATACATAGAAGTGAAGATCATTTCTCAGTTTAATACAAAGACATTTCGTGACATGTTTGCTACCATCTTGCTCTAGAAATTGAGAAATCTTAGAATGTTGAATGATGGGAACTCAATGACTTTGAGTAATCTTATCTAGTGAAATCAGTAGGTAGTGTTTACATTTATATATCATGAAATGAAATAGCTACTTTCTGGTTGTTAACCTTTCATTGTAAGTTTTCTCTTTTCTAGGTATAATATTGTCTTAAGCTGATTGTCTTGGCATTAATGCTACTTTGATTGCTTGCTCACTTATGAAGCCTGGAGTGGAGACAGGTGTTGGAGAAGACTTTTTGCTACATTATGAAGCTTCTCCAAATAGACAGAAATGAAGATTGTTTCTTGGTTAATACAAATTTAGAAGACTTTTCATAACTTGTTATCTATTATCATGCAAGTATGATTGAACAGTTGGAATTTCAATGAAATGTTATATGGTGAATTGAGCAGTGTTGTATACATCTCAATCATGCAATGAAATATCCATTTTCAGGTTGTTAACCTTCTGTTGTAAGTTTTCCTGTTGCAAGATATGACCTTATCTTAACTTAATTGTCTTGGCATTAATGCTACTTTGATTGCTTGTTCATTTATTTATTTTCAAAGTAGAGAATTCCTTCGTTAGAAGCTATTTACAATCTTTACTTGCTAATTGGCTTCAAAATCAGTATGCACTTCATCTATAAGTATGGTCTTAATGATCTTTTTGCTGGTTGGCTGCAGATGGCACAGACACCACTTCATGTTTCTGCTGGTTACAACAATGTTGAAATAATTAAGCTTCTGCTTGATTGGGCTGGACCAGAAAAGGTGGAGTTGGAGGCCAAGAATATGGTATGTAAAAGCTATATTTTTATAGTGCTTGTTTAATCTTCTTCTTGAATGAAAATGTCACGATTGAAGGATTCTATGTGAGTTTTATAAAATCTAATTGCAATAAATGATTTTAGTTATGTATTTGGAGGATTAGCAGCAGATTATTAAGTAGTACGTCCATATTTGGAGCTTTTGACCTTCAAAGGACCTTGTCTTCTCACTTTAATATAACCTAGAACATGTGTTGTGGTTTTTTATGGTTTTCTGAGAGAATGTTTTGTTAGAGTGTTTTCCTATCCATACATAGCTCATATAGATGTGGTCCATATTCATCTGTATGCTATATCTCGCATATCTAGGTGTAATGTTTTATGCATATAGGGTTGTAATTGGATGGGAATCAGACTCAGACGTCATTGAATTTGGAAAAGCCAATTAGGATCCGGGCAATTGGACCTTAGTTTAGATCCATACAAGAACGTCAGGCTTCCTTCCTGTTTTACTGCTAACCAAGCTTGGAGCAATAAACTTTTGTAACAATGTATGAGTTCAAAGCAGGCATAAAGTTAAAGAAGAATTTATTTATTTATTATTATTTTTGTTGTTTCTGTGTTTCTGTGTGGCTTCTTTCATTATTATCCTTCTCAGCAATGGTGTTCAATGTCTTGACAGAATTTGTACAATGCTCTTATTAGTTTGACATCTTAACTTTTGTAGTATGGGGAGACCCCGCTGCACATGGCTGCTAAAAATGGATGTAATGGAGCTGCAAAGATGCTCCTAGCTCATGGTGCCTCTATAGAAGCCAAAGCAAATGTGTGTATTCTTCTTATTCCTGTTTCATTCTACTCAAAGACTTTATTTTGAACATGGATATTATAATTTTCTACTTACTGAAATGCATACATTCTTCTCCATTGTGCATTTCAGAATGGCATGACCCCGCTGCATCTTGCTGTTTGGCATTCACTTCGAGCAGAAGATTATTCAACTGTTAAGACATTGCTCGAATATAATGCCGATTGCAGTGCCAAAGATAATGTACGATGCCTGCCATTTGGTTTGCATATCTCAGTGCTATATTTTTGTTCGTCCTCATTAGTGAAATGTCCTTTAATTGCAGGAGGGTCTGACTCCTTTGAATCATCTTTCACAAAGCCATGGGAGTGAAAAATTACGTGAAATTCTCCACAAACACCTTGAAGAGCAGAGAAAGCGTAAAGCTGTTGATGCATGCAGCGAGACTCAAGCAAAGATGGATGCACTGGAAAATGAGTTATCAAACATAGTTGGACTAGATGAGCTCAAAGTACAACTCCGAAAATGGGCAAAGGGGATGCTCTTGGATGAGAGGCGACGCGCACTTGGACTAAAAGTTGGTGCTAGAAGGGCACCTCACATGGCCTTCTTGGGAAATCCTGGAACAGGTAATACGAAGTAAGATTTTGCCGATTATGTTGGTGGAAGCACTTTATGTTTAATCAGCTTTTTGCATTCTGAGAATCATTTTCATGTTAAATGGAAAAGGTTGAGATGGATTCATACTCCAGTGGTTTCTCATTCAATCGATTGGAACTTCTCTGCAGGTAAGACTATGGTAGCACGAGTGCTTGGAAAATTACTCCACATGGTTGGAATTCTTCCTACCGACAGGGTAACAGAAGTGCAGCGAACAGATTTAGTTGGGGAGTTTGTGGGTCACACAGGACCAAAGACAAGGAGAAAGGTACCTTGTGATAATTCTGTTTTAATAATTTCTTAGAAACTACTTTTGCCAGCAATTCTGTGCACTAATTGACGAACAACTTTTTGAGCCACATGCAGATACAAGAAGCTGAAGGTGGAATTCTTTTCGTGGATGAAGCCTACAGACTCATACCCATGCAGAAGGCAGATGATAAAGACTACGGGGTGGAGGCTCTAGAAGAAATAATGTCAGTCATGGATAGTGGAAAAGTTGTTGTAATCTTTGCTGGCTACAGTGAACCAATGAAGCGTGTGATTTCTTCAAATGAAGGCTTCTGCAGAAGGGTAACAAAGTTTTTTCTTTTTAACGACTTCAGTTCTGAGGATCTTGCCAAGATTCTTCATCTTAAAATGACTAATCAAGTTGAGAATAGCTTGTTGTATGGATTTAAGTTGCACCCCTCGTGTAGCATAGATGCTGTTGCAGCACTTATAGACAGAGAAACAACGGAAAAGCAGCGCCAGGAAATGAATGGAGGTCTAGTAGACCCGATGCTAGTCAATGCAAGAGAAAATTTGGATTTGAGGCTCAGTTTTGACTGCATAGATACAGATGAATTACTTACACTTAGGTTGGAGGATTTAGAAGCTGGTCTCGTGTTGCTATATCAATGAGCGGTATTCAGCCGAAAACAAAGTGTTTTTAATTGAAAGAAGCATGGCAGTGAGCCCATAAAGAAAAAGAAACAGTTAAAGAAGGAGGAAGTAGTAAAAGCTAGGAATCATATTTGTTTAGCAGATATCATTTTTTTCTTAAAGATTGCAGCCATTGCAACCTAAACTCAAGCCAGCTCGAGCAGTTCCGGAGTGGGGGCTCTTGTTCTTTTGATTCTTTTGCTTGTAAGTCAGAAGTTATTCTTTGATAATATCTTTCGTTTCACAGATACGAGCTGTAATAGGTCACTAAGATGTTGGATTGTCTTGTATTCATTGTATCGGATGTAAAATAACCACATCATATTGGTTGGAACTTGAAGTCAATAATTGAAGGCAAAGGCAGCAAAGAAAATTCGAAGCACTGGATTCCTTTTTAACTTATTTCCGTCTCTCTTGTGGGCTCCTTTTACTTGTCACCATTTACCATAAACAAACAAATCAAAACGGTTTGTCCTAAACTAATTGACTCTGGGCTTGTCGGTGTGGCTTTTAAGAAAAAGCAACGGAGTTTTTGGCGTGCGAGCCAATACTAGACTTCATTTTCAAAGTGAAGTCCAAGAAAATTACCATTAACCCAAAAAAAAAAGCAGCAAAAAACTTCAAGTGGATCTCAAAGTGATGGTGAGAATAGATCGGGCAATAATAATGTGCTTGTATTGTCTGATAAACAACTTCTCTATTCTGTTGTTCATCGTTCGTACGTATTCTTGTTTGTTTGTGAAACATATAAATAAAGGAGGATAATAAAAGAACAATAAAAATAAAATTCCAGAACACGTATGATACTGATGATATATCCTCTCCTCAAAATTACACCCACTAAAAAGCAAACAAATTTTCTGAATTTGGAATCCTCTGAATCTGAGCGGAGAGCGCTATGGTTCATGGCTCCCTGGCTCTACTATCTACAACGCTACCATCGTCGTCATCAAATTATTCACCACTCGCTAACCCCGATTGGCCCTCCTCCTCGTCCTCTCGCGTTTTCTCCGTATTTATCCGAAATTCTGGGCTCAGAAATTTCAAGTTGAGGGCCTCCTTCAAGCAACAGCAGCAGCAGTCGCAATTAGTGGAAGCCGATAATGGGTCGGCTGAGCATTTTCTGGAGAACAATTCCATTGCAGATTTCATGAGGTTCATCAAGCGAAGCTCAAATTCCAAGTCTAGTGATGATGCAGAGGGAGGAAGCTATAGAAGTTCTGAGTTGCAGACTGCCGTTGTTAGTTATCGCAAGAAGTTCCCTTGGTCCCTTCTTCAACCATTTCTTCAGGTGAGCATTTTTTCTTTTTCTTTTTCTTTTTGTGAACAAAGGGGGGAATTTTTTGCCTTTGTTTCTGATTTGGGTTTTAAGAATGCTTTGATTGTTTGTGAAGCTTTCAATCGTGGAGTCGTTTTAACTACGTCACTCTGTTAAAACTTTTGGTGCAGGTTGATTTGGTTTCGACTATACACATTGCAGATAAAGAGTAAGTACCCGATTGGATTGCTATTTTTAGGAGTTTTTGTAGAAAAATATACTTTTAAGGATTTGATGTACGTGAGATAAAAAGGTCACTGAGAGTGTTTATATTATTTGTGTATAGATTTATAGACCTGTGTCCGTGGTGTTCCTTTTGTGGGATATGTTAATGAGGAGAAACGAGGATAATCAAAAAGTGTAATGAAGAAGAATGGGTATAAAAATAACTAAAGCATGAGACAAGATGACAGAGACCTTTTGGTTTAGGAGATTCAAGAAAACTAGTGCATTTTATCTCTAACTCTTACTCATAGCAAGCAAGATTATGCTCTATCTCCTTGTTAGAGCTGGGAAACATTAGGCTGGCTGGCAGTGAATTGGAAAATGGCTTTGAAATAGTAAGATGAAATTTTTCTTGAAATTTTCTTATTGGTGATTTGGATAATCTTTTGTTGTTTGCTGAACTTCTATTGATCATTGATCTTTTTTCTTGTACTTGTTAATTAGACAAGCCAATGATAAATTCTGCTTGTAAACCTATTAGATCATGGAGCAATCTGTGATATAGTTTATCCAATTCTTGCATGTGAGTTTCTTAACTGCTGAGGTACTCTCAGTGTATGAATCTAATCCTTATTGTTCTCTGTATTTCTTTGTTAGGGGCTTTGCTCATCTTTTATTTTTTCACTCTCATGAAGAACTTATAATCAAGGCGTAGTCATTCTTTTGGTGGACCAGCATCCTTTTAGCTTCTGGTTGCTTTATCTGAGATCTATTTGCTGTTTCAGTGATATAATCTGTCATAGTCTTGTGTTTGGACGTAAACATGCGATCTTTATGCTGTTCCTCAGGAGGAGAAAAAATTCAAGATGCCCATCTCTCGTCAAAACCATAATAGACAATCATCCACCTCTTTTATGCGGATTCACAATTGCCTAAATCATTAACTTTTCACATATTTAACTTTTTATTAATCTATCATGTAATAAAAAGCGTTGAGAACTTTGGGTATTTGTGTTGACTGCATTTAAGTTGTAAATGGTGGAAATTGTGACATGATTTAATCTTTTTATTTGCAGGTACTTTGAGACCTTGCAAAAAGAACTTGAATTGTATGATTGTGTCCTTTATGAGATGGTTGCTAGCAGAGAAAGTCTAGAAAGCAGAAGAAATCATGCTGCTAAAAAGAAACTTAAAGGTTCAGCCTCAAGGGGATTTAATATTCTTGGCTGCATTCAGAGGCAGATGGCTAATTTTCTTATGCTTGATTTCCAGTTAGATTGTATTGACTACCAGGCTGAGAACTGGTACCATGCAGATCTTGATTTTGAAACCTTTAAGTTACTTCAGGTAGGATCTATTCCTTTAGGCTTCAGTATTAACTTCTGCAAGAGCACTTATTTTATTCCAAATTCATCTTAATTTGGGTCTTGGCAAGGTCATCTAGATACTTCATATAGAATGTTAGCTTTTCTTGAAAATCACAAGGAGAACTCGTTTGGTTGGTACTCATTTACATCCTAATACCCTTTTAAGTGCCATAACGTGGCATTCCCTTGTTTTTGGTCATATTGTTCCGATGACAAATTTGTTTAAGTTACATTTTGTCTAGAAAAAGTTAGTAACGTCCTATACTGTTACAGCATGAAAAAGGTGAGAGCTTCTTTACATTTGCCAGAGATATGACACTTAGATCGACAAGAGCCATTGTGCAGCCTACATCAATTCCAGAAGATCTTGGTCCTTGGAGATCCAAACTTTTATGGGCTTCTCGAGTGCTGCCCATGCCTCTTGTTGGACTCTTCATCATTGGAAGTGTTTGCACAGATGTGGGAAACCAGGCATCTGAATTTCCAGAATTGGAAGCATTGTCCAGGCTTGATTTTGGTGCTGCAATGAAGGTTTTTCTTGCAAAAAGGCTAACGTCTGAGTAAGTCATTCGTTTTGTAGTATCATCTGCCTTTGGCACAACTTGCTGTGTGAGAAATACTCTATGTGAATGTAATGTACTTTTCAAGGTAACTTTTGGAATAGAGTGATTGATATTGGATAAACCAATTGAAAAGAAATCTAAGGACTAGAAATGTATGTTAATAGATTTTCATGACAAATTTGCATGAAGAACTGTTCAATGTATTTTCATGACAAATTGAAAAGAAGTGTATGCTAAGTACTGAAAACCTTCATTTGAAGTCCATGGATAAATGAAATTGTGGAAGCCTTAGTTTCCCGTTGGAAGGCCTAGACTAGCTAGTACAAAATGAGGCATCAGATGACTGTTTTCAGACCAATTTATCATTACTTTGAAGTAGTGAATTGCATTTTACCATATCTTTGTTGTTCTAGTACTGATGAAATGCTACTGATGCTTAGGTTCACACAAGTCACTGCTGATGTAGAGGAGAGATCTGTTATCATTGGTGAGAGAAACAGAGCTGCAACAGAAGCACTTAACAGAGCAATTGCTGAAGGTCATAACAAGGTTGCTATACTTTATGGGGGAGGGCACATGCCAGACCTGGGACGGCGATTGAGGGAGGAATTTGACCTTGTCCCATCTCGAGTGCAGTGGATAACAGCTTGGTCCATAAAGGGCCATAACCTAAGAAGTAGCTCCCTCCCCTTTTTGAAGAAAATGGCAGAAGTCTTGGGTTGGCCTCTAAACCGTTATCAGACTCTGGCACTACTCATCTTTTCATCTGTCCTGGCATTGGATCTCTGGTTCTGGGAACTCCTCTTTGGTACTGCTGTTAATTGGTTTTCACATGTTGCTTCAGACATTATTGGAGTTGTTTATAGTGCAAAAGTCACATGATTTCCTGTTGAAAATTAATCTTAGAAAGGTGAGGTAAAGCTTTGAACATTGTAGATATTGTAGACTTACCACTGGTATTCTTTGTAGCCTATTGTTACTTGTTAGAGGTAAATGATTCTAGAACCGCCGCAGGCCTTTTCAAGTGCTTTGTCGAGCACCGCAGTAGCTGCAAGTTAAAACACAAAATATTTTGGTTTGTAGATAATCTGCACGATGGCATGAAAATCAATGCCTTTCACGGTGCTACATTAAGGTACCATTCCTTTTTTTTAAAAAAAAAAATTTATTTCGTCTGCTTTAGCTTGCATGGATGACGAGTCCGGATAGTTGGTTCTTCCTTCATGCATTTGAGTTCGAGTGATTCGATTTCACTTGGTGCATGCTATTGCAATGACAGCACTAACTCGTACTACACCAGACTTTTATGTATCAAGTGCAACCAAGTAACAAGCGGTTAGCAAACCGCAGAGCAACTAAGTTTGATAAAGTTACAGTAAGGGGTCATCTGTTACGAGGGATGATTTGAAAACTCGTATGAATTGGACCAGCAATGTCAACAATTTATCACGAAAGAGGGAGGGAGCGCTACAATACATTCAGAATATGACGAAATTAAACAGTGAAAGCCGGCAGTTATGGCAAAAGATAGCAGCATAAAGAACACAAGAGACCTGAAAGAAAGGGAAATGATATAGCATTCCTTAAAAAATCTCAGGCACTATTTAAAAACTTGGGCTGGGCAATAAAACAGCAAATTTACACCGAATACTGAGAGGTGAGTGCAGTCATCAGGGAATAATATTCAGCACTGGAACCAAAAAACGGCAACCATTTCCAAGCCCACATTCACGCTCTCCATATAAAAACAACTATTCCTGTGGCATGGCTTATAAAATCGATCCCTCATCTATTCATATCTAATGCTCCGTAGCTAGTGGAAGAAGAACAAGGCTGCACGGAAGTGGTAAAGTGCAAAGAAATCTTGAGGTGCACTTCCCTTTGAAGTTTGAACATACACCGCGTTCTTGGTAAAGCAATCTAGCCACTCACTCAATTTCTAGCCTTCAACTCAGTGTATGTGGTTTTTGCATGCTCTTTTAATTCTTGAGAGTGGTAAGTGGTAACAACTAACACCAGCCTCACTCTTCACTTCTCGAATGCCAAACAAGCATCGCTAGTTGAGCTTTACCTGCCCAATTGCCTACTGAAGAAAGAAAAGAAGGGACCCAAAAAAGAAGGTAAAAAAAAAAAGACACGGCCAAATGCTTACTAGTATAATTTTAAGGGTGCTTTGGCTGTCAACCAACCAAATGGTGTCGCTTTGGCCGAGTGGTTAAGGCGTGTGCCTGCTAAGTACATGGGGTTTCCCCGCGAGAGTTCGAATCTCTCAGGCGACGCTTTCTCTTTTCCTCTCCTTTTCTGACGGCAAGAATTTCTCATTCTGTGGTTGCTTCCTCTTTCTTTGGTTTCTGACGAGTGACCGTGTTGGGGAACACAGGAAGCCAGGTTCCCGGAGCGGGCCAGAATTTGGTTCCGGGTCCACTGATTGCTTTGGATTTGTTGAGGCAGTTAATTACTGTAAGCTCATTCATTAATCATTTTCCCCTGAGACACTATCAAATACATGATAGTACGACATCAAACGCAAAAAATAAAAAAAAAAAAAAAAATCCATAATTTTCAGTAATAGCTCTTTTAGCAGGCCGTATTTTTATCGTTGATTTTGTTTTCTATATATATATATATATTGATAGAATTAGATGACCGTGTTTGAAGATGGTGCAGAAAGGAAAAGCTATTCGGTATATACTGAGAGGTTACACTATCCGAATTTTCGGCCTCCAGGCTTGAATTAGATGCTCAGACAATGTTCTTCCTCTCAAACATAAACATTGGCATTAGTGATTGGTCTAAAATGGAAAACCTTAACTACTACAAGATGCTAAGATTAATGATTGGCCTAAGATGAAATGAAAGAATTGAAGATTAGCTGTTTTAGAAGAGAACACACGAATTTTATGGTTTTAGAAGAGAGATGTTATGTATCCACTTGTCCTATGTTACTAGAGAAATATGTTCCGTGCGAGCAAAGTTGAGTCAAGAACCTCAATGCCAGCTTACAACTAGGCTTTTCCATTTTCTGAAAATCAATGGAGAGTCGGGTGCGTAGTTCGTTCATGATTAATTTCATGCCATTCCCCAAGTTACGTAAAGCCCACATCAATCCAGCTTATTTTTCAGGTTTGGTAAGCATCACACTTCCCGTGAACAAACAGTTACATAGCCAAAATCATGCATCCTTGTCGTAAAGTTTAGGCTTATGCAGTCCGCAGGGAGTATGCAAAAGTGCATCCATTACTGCCATTTCAGATTAGAAGGGACTATTAACTAAGAGTGGAGTTGAGTTGAGTTGAGTTTTGCTGAGAGACGGCGGAGTGAAAAAGAGTTCTACTGGAAAACAAAGACACAGGGATAGTGGATAGGATTTTCTGAGTTACATGCACTTGTAGAGTATTTTAGGCAATTAGCCACGATTATTCAGGGTATATCGATTGCATAAACATTCTTTTCCACCGAAGATAGTTTCATTTAAAATTGTACAATGAATTACAAGTTAAAGGTAGTTAAGTGCTGCAAGAGAGGGGGGAAAGAGATGAGTTGAGTGGTTCGGGAAGAACGTGTAAGTGAAAGTTCGTAAGCTCGACCCCTCTAATTTACACTAAAACGAAAAAAAGAAAAGGGTGCTGCCATCCAAAGTTAAGAGTGCAAAGTGCAACGCGAGAATAGTTTAGGCGGGCAAAATGTAATTAGCACATAGTAGTTATGCCATGTTAAGCAGTTATACATCCATCCATAATCCTTCCTTGTACTTTGGCAAATCTGTTAGCGCAATTACCACGAAGTACTCATTTACCAAAGCGCTACACCCCGAACGATTACACAGAATCAGTTTTAACCAAAAAACCACTCACCCATGCCTAACAACAATGCTCGTTTATCCATTTCTCAATACAGATTACGTTCTCCCTACTTTAAACCAAAAATCGACGTCTTAGCAGTTGGTTCCTCAGTAATAGGACCCCCACAAATTTTTCTCGGCAAATAATACAACGCATGGAAGAAGGAGGTGGAGTGAAATCAGCTACGGATGCCAGGGAGACGGCGGCACTAGAGTCTCAATCCCAATCCACCAACCAGAGGCCTCCTCGTCTTAACAAGTATGCCTTGGCATGTGCCGTCTTGGCTTCCACCAATTCCATTCTTCTGGGCTACGGTAATTACGTTAACATCGTCGACCGTCCGTCGCTCATATTACTGCTGTGTTACTTCTTGCATTCCCATTATTTTTTTGCACTCGATTGGTCAGCTTACTCGTACGTGTTCAGGTTAACAATTTTTTATTTTATTGGTAGTCTTTGAATGGAACATTTTAATTATTAGTATTACTGAGTTTTAATGAATTGATTAATTTTAGACATTGGGGTGATGAGCGGAGCAGTGCTGTACATCAAGGATACGCTCAAGATTTCATCAGTTAAGGTAGAGATTTTGGTGGGCTCACTCAATGCGTGTTCTTTGATCGGATCATTCGCCTCCGGCAAGACTTCCGATTGGATAGGCCGGCGTTACACCATTGTCTTGGCCGCCTTGACATTCTTGATCGGTGCATTACTAATGGGACTGGCCCCCTCGTTCCCCTTCCTCATGGCCGGAAGGGTCATTGCCGGGATCGGAGTGGGATCCTCTCTCATGATTGCACCGGTGTACTCTGCCGAGGTATCTCCCGCCATGACGCGCGGCTTCCTCACATCACTTCCTGAAGTGTTTATTAACGTAGGCATATTACTGGGATATATCTTCAACTACGCATTCTCAGGACTTCCACCACACATTAACTGGAGGCTGATGCTTGGCCTGGCCGGCTTTCCGGCCATTGCTATAGCTATTGGGGTGATGAAAATGCCGGAATCACCCCGGTGGCTAGTCATGAAGGGCAAGACTGGAGAAGCCAAGAAGGTGTTGATCAAAACTTCTGAAAATGAGCGAGAAGCCAAGGAAAGGCTTGACGAAATAACCAGAGCTGCTTCTTTGGTGGTTGAAGATGGTACTACTAGTCCAAATGGAAGCCCAAAATCAGAATTGCCCAGCTCAAATGATTGGCACGGACAGGGGGTCTGGAAGGAACTTCTAAGGCCTTCTAAGCCGCTTCGCAGGATTCTTGTCGCCGCCATTGGGATAAACTTTTTCATGCAAGCCTCGGGCAATGATGCAGTTGTTTACTACACGCCTTCGGTGTTTAAGTCCGCCGGAATTCATAGCCGGAAGGGGCTTGTCGGGGTCACGGTCATAATGGGAATAGCCAAGACTTCCTTTGTGTTGGTTTCAGCTCTCTTCTTGGATCACTATGGTAGGAGGCCCTTGTTATTAATGGGAACCACGGGTATGGCCTTTTCGCTGGCTGGGTTGGGAATTGGGTCCACGTTCCTTCAGCGTTCTCACAGGAAGCCTTTGTGGGCAATTGCACTGTGTGTGCTAGCTGTATGTTCTGATGTATCCTTCTTTTCAATTGGGCTTGGTCCGATTACGTGGGTATACTCTTCCGAAATTTTCCCAATGAGATTGCGGGCCCAAGGTTCCAGCCTAGCGATCTCAGTCAATAGGCTGGTTAGTGGGGTGGTGTCTATGACATTTCTCACCATTTCAACGAAGATAACATTTGGGGGTGTGTTCTTTGTACTTTCAGGAATAATGGTGGCAGCTACCATCTTCTTCTACTTTTGCTTACCAGAAACAAAGGGCAAGAGTCTAGAGGAGATAGAGGCACTATTTGAGGACGAAGATAAGAATAAGCATAAGGTTTGAGAAATGAGTGAAACATAGATGCAGTCTTGTGCTTTTTTGTACATTGTTGGACCCAACGCATTTAAAGTTCAAATGCTGGTGTAGCACTTCAGCTTTTTGTCCTGTGACTCCCATCGGTTAAAGTTCCTTATCGTCTGCTAAGCAACCCTTTCTAGTCATGAATGTGTTTCTTCAAATTTTCTAGACATTGTTGGCTCAGCGGCCACCAGTCTCTTTGGACTGTAGGTCAACTGAAAAAAATTTAAAGGTGGTGTCAAATCACCCCTTTGATCTAATTAGAATCTTATCCTTACTAATCTCTTATATACAATCTCTCTTTTTCCTTTAGATTTTGATAGATTAGGTTATAAAAATATTATTGTCCCCGGAAAAAAAAAAAAAAAGACTCGACAAGATGTGATATTTCTTAGTCTTGGAGCTATTCAATCTAGTGAGCAGATAAAGAAGTAAGCAGAGAAGAACAGGACTTGTTAAAAGTTTAGTGTAATGAACTTTGGGGCATGTGAATGTTAACCATTAAGCAACATATGTTCCACTACTGTTCTCCTTGCTGCAACTCTCAAATTAGATACTCTGCCAATGATAGCTTAATGTCCTTGAATCCTGATATATAAAGGGGCACGTGATTCTGGGAGTAATAAATATCGATCTCGGTTAATCTTTTCTCTGACTTGGTGATCTCTGATATATGGTTTACTGACCAAAATTTTGGGGGCAGCTTCATTGTCCCCTCTCTGTCAATTTCCTCCATTTTAGGAACTAAAGGTTTTCATGACAGATATGACTAACCCACGAAACAGGAAACACATTTCCTGCAAAAGAATTTTATGTACTTCATGCAACGGTATGGCTTTGCTCTTCGAAAGCTCTAGTACTCTTTGTGTCAATTTAATTTCTCACAGCATTAAACGACGGAAGGAAAGATATTCCCTGTGGCGTAAATTTCTGAATAGGATTAACGCGTTCGGTTAGTCTTCAATAAGCATTGGTTATGGGCACCCTACTTGCTGGTAATTACTCTGCAAAATGGCAGCTCCCTCCCTCCCACCCAACTAGTTAGGAGTAGTTCAATCTAATCCCTGTTTTATTTTGAAATCCAAAGGCATGAAAGTGACGGAAGTTGTTGATGAATAACAAGCAGATTTGGATTATGGTGTGTTTAAATCCCCCTGTCTTGCAGTTCATGGACATTAATTATTTTGCAGACTTCGAGTTTTAATCCTTCTTAAGAAGCTCAGTCATCATGATGCTCTCAAGTATGAAAGTCATGGAAAGTGACAGAAGTGGTTGATGAATAAGGCGCAATCTTGGATTATGGTGTGTTTAAATCCCCTTGTCTTGTACTTGATCGACTTCAAATTTCTATCCTTCATAAAAAACCATCGTCTAAACGGAGCATCTGATTGTGGACAAAGCTCGCATGAAAAGTGAGATGTATGCACCAACCAACATTGAAACAAAGCAGTCCAATGTGGTAATATGAACTCGAGGATAGGAGATTTTTGGTGCCATTTCTGTCACGTACTGCAAAAGGCATCAAACCAAACAAAAGGTGGGAAGGCAAGAAACCCATGTCAAAGGCAAATTGTTTGTGCTTGTCATGAAGCTGAGTTCAACTTTTAAAAGCTGAAGATCAGTCCCTCCAACGTTGTCTTTTTTTTTGGGTAGCACTCTCTGTAGCTTATTGAGTGAAGAAGGGCAACATCTACAATTATTTTGTCTGTTTTCCTGTGGTTGGAAGCTCCTTGGATTTCAAGATGCTCTCGAAAAATGAGAGACAAAAGCCTCGACAACACTACTATTTTTACAGTCTTAATATTGGGAATTGGTGATGAAGCAGCAGTGATCACTGAGGTTTTGCTGCTTGACAAAGCCATTATCTAGAACTCTGAAGAAGACACAAGAAGCATTAGGACAACCATATCATTAAAAAATATATATATACATTTTTTTTTTTGCTACCATCACATATTGGCAAATTGTAGTGCGACGTAGTTCAACATAACTAACTGCTACCAGTTTGTGTGAATTTGATTTAGCGGTATGGGAGAGGTAAAGAAGTGCTTTAGTTTCATCTTGAATTTCACTTGGGAACTCGAGGATGGGAAATCAACTGGTTCCCCTTCGACCATCAATAGAAAGTCGGTGGCTGGTGAAGTAACTAACTATCACAATTGAGTTATGAAGACTTGATACATCTACTATCCAGAATTTGGTGCGGGAAATGTCTTTACTACGATGGGTCAGGGTTACACTGCATGGCTGATTGGAAATATATTTAGTAGGATACCAATAAACAAAAGTTCAAAACTGAAGTCGAAAGAAATTAATTTGTTTGATTAGGAGAAGAAGAGTGAAGAAAAGGAGCAAGAAAAGAAGGTGAGTTTCCGTTTTTTTTTGTTTTTTTTGTTTTTTTCTGTTTGGGCGGAGGAATAAAGAGAATGAAGTAATGAATAAAAAAAAAAGAAAAAAAAAAAAAGGAAGCCCATGTCAGCCTTTTGTTCATTTTTTTTGTCAAAGCTAAAAAATGACTTTTAATAACTTTACAAACCTTCTTAATCCAGCAGGAAATCACAAAGCCGACAACTTTTATGGTTTCCGCAGGAGACTTATAAACATACCCCAAACTTTTTGTCAGCCTTTTGTTCATAGTTGTACGTATATTTGATCAAATAATACAATTGATACCCTCTTAGTCTTTCAGCAAATGTCAGTTAGCAATCACATTCAAGAGTTAATTAAATACAAAGGTCAGAGTTATGTTGTATCTTTTCGTAATTATTGGACATTATTTCTCCCTCTCTTAGCAACCTATAACTTGATAAAGACACAAACTATTACTTAAAAATGTGATACATTCTATTTTGACGTAACACTGCCTATCTGTTTCAAATATAAAAGTGCATCAAATTACGTAGCTGAATAGGGTGATACAGCTTGGATAAGAAGGCCACGTTAGGTAAATTTTGGCAGTCCTTTCATGGGAAATATATAATTTTGAAAGATCACTTTAAGTTGTACTAACATTTAAAGGACTCGAGAGCCTGAGATATTTGTTAAAAGAAACTCCAATACCCGATCCATGATAAGCTGATTTACTGTACATAAATGTAGCCCCCCAGAAAAAAAAGTTTTCTATTATTTTATCTCTTAAATTTGGTTGATTTGTATAGAAGATTATCTGAAACAAAATTATCTAAAAATAATATTATAATAATTTTTGTGTTGTGATATGTAAAAAATAAAAAATAATTAAAATTATATTTACGATATAAACAGAACAAAATTTAGAAATTTTTATTTTCTTTTTACGAATCCTGGTAAACAAAACCATAGTCAGTATAGTTGCTATATTTATCGGCAAAAAAGCCCCCACTCATCAAACCCTATAAAAAGATGTACACTAATATGAGGCCTAAGAACGTGAAGACCTTCCTCCAGCTATGAAGAGCTCTCAAAGCAAAGCCGGCGGATTGATGATCACATGATATCAATCCACAACCCTACGTATTTTTGGGGAAAATAAAGCAACTGTAGTTCATGTGAAATTTTACTCTATAATTAAGTTCTACGGCCTACGCAGCTATGAATTATAGAGTATTTCTGAAAGAAATCATGCTGCGACTGCGAGAATATTTCTCATAAAAGAAAAATTAGAAAGGACTCCTGCAACATCACTACTATTCTCACGCAACACGATACAATACAACCTTTTACTACTACTACTGCTACTTATTTATACATTAATAACAGGAGACAAAATTTGGGAAAATATCGGTTTTCATCCCCAAACTTTGGGCACAAGACACATTTCGTCCCTCATCTTTTGGGCATGACACATTTGGTGTCTGAATTAATAATTTTTGATCAAATGTTATCCTCAAACGGCAATTTAACCAACATTTAACGGACCGTTAAGTAAATGTGGCTAACCGAAGCAAAATCAGGTGGAAAATGACGTTGTGTTCATTTCCTCTGCAAATTTCCAAGACTAAGCTCCTACTGCAAATTTCTCCGAGAGTAAACCCCCTCTTCCAATTATAAATATATAATTATAATTATATAATACATATAAATATTACTTATACTAATATTTTATATAATTATAATGTATATTAGATATTAAATTTAATCATTATATAACCTTATATTCATAATAATAAATATAATTATAATTATATAATTTATTGATATTATATACACATATATATTATAAGGGATAATTTCATAAACCTCCCCTAAATTAGCTTATGGAAAAATGGAAAATGGATAATTTATGGAAAAAAGTCATAAAGAGCTGGTGTTTTATTGGAGAACTAGTTTATTTTTATTTTATTTGATAAATAAATTTGTTTATGAAAAAATGGGTACTCTGTTCTTATAATAGAGGAAAGCCATAAAGAGCTGAAGTTTTATTGGAAAACGAGTTTATTTTTATTTTATTCGATAAATAAATTTATTTATGAAAAAATGGGTACTCTGTTTTTATAATGGAGGAAAGCCCTAAAGAGCTAGTCTTTTATGGGAAAGCGATACTTTACAGAAAGTGACCGCAATTTGGTTTATGAAATTATCCAAAAAAACAATTTAGAATGAATTTGTTTATTTAATTAAATAATTATTATATATATTTACATAATGCATTATATAATTATACTAATATATTTTATGAGTATAAAGTATATTATATATTAATTATAATTTTTAGTATATTTATCATAATAAATATAAATATAATTATATAATATATTATTACTATATACACATATATATTAAAATATATGCACATATAATATACATTTATAAATATATATAAATATATTAGTAGGGTATATACCCTAACAACTATAATATATTTAGGGTAATAACTATAATAACTATAATAACTATACCCTAATAACACTAATATATTTAGGGTAATAACTATAATATATTTATATATATATTTATAAATATATATTGTATGTGCATATATTTATAATATATATGTGTGTATAGTAATAATATATTATATAATTATAATTATATTTATTATTATAAATATGCTAATATATACTAAAAATTATAATTAATATATAATATACTTTATAATCATATAATATATTAGTATAATTAATATTTATATATATAATATAGTTATAATTATATATTTTATAATAATATTAGTATAATTATATAACGCATTATATAAATATATATAATAATTATTTAATTAAATAAACAAATTCATTCTAATTTTTTTTTGGATAATTTCATAAACCAAATCGCGGTCACTTTCTATAAAGTATCACTTTTCCATAAAACACTAGCTCTTTAGGGTTTTCCTCCATTATAAGAACAGAGTACCCATTTTTTCATAAATAAATTTATTTATCAAATAAAATAAAAATAAACTAGTTCTCCAATAAAACACCAGCTCTTTATGGCTTTCCTCTATTATAAGAACAGAGTACCCATTTTTTCATAAACAAATTTATTTATCAGATAAAATAAAAATAAACCAGTTCTCTAATAAAACACCAGCTCTTTACGACTTTTCTCCATAAATTATCCATTTTCCCATTTTTTCATAAGCTAATTTAGGGGAGGTTTCTGAAATTATCCCTTATAATATATATGTGTATATAATATTAATAAATTAGATAATTATAATTATATTTATTATTATGAATATAAATTTATATAATGATTAGATTTAATATCTGATATACATTATAATTATATAAAATATTAGTATAAGTAATATTTATATGTATTATATAATTATAATTATATATTTATAATTGGAAGAGGGGGTTTACTCTCAGAGAAATTTGCAGTAGGAGCTTAGTCTTGGAAATTTGCAGAGGAAGTTGTTGAAGTGAAAGAAAAAGGGAAAGTGAAGACAACGTCATTTTTCACCTGATTTTGCTTCAAATAGCCACATTTACTTAACGGTCCGTTAAAGGTTGGCTAAATTGCCGTCTGAGGATGACATTTGGTCAAAAATTGTTAATTCAGACACCAAATGTGTCAAGCCCGAAAGATGAGGGACAAAATGTGTCTTGTGCTCAAAGTTTGGGGATGAAAACCGGTATTTTCCCGACAAAATTTGGTCAAAATTCTTCCTGCTTCATTTTAGTTTTGTACTACAGCGGTATATTATTACCCGTCTCCATGAAGCAGTAACTGTTGTATAAACAAATTATCTCAAATAATATTTCGCTTGCATCATAAACACATTTGTTAACTCACATTTTTATATTTTTAATCACCTTTTTATTTCATATACATCACATCATCAAAAGCGCTATAGTATTTATTTCAAATAATAATCTATCCAAACAAACCCAATATACTAAGCAATTTATATTAGCTTCAAGGCAATATTGCAATTTCACTCCTCCACCTGCCTACCAATCAATAGCAAAGTTTGCAAAGAGAGTGGGTGAAGAATGGATCATACTATAGAACGGGGACGGAATCCTTTTTTTATGTTGCGGCCAAATTTGTTAATCATTGTCTCATTATTTGGATCGTAAGGTAAGTACTCCAACTTTTGGTGGCATGATGATATATAATTTAGGTCTCATTTTTTACTTTTTTTTTTTTTTTTTGGCTGACAGAGTGGGTGTTCGGGTCAATCCTTATGGGGCCCGACTAATCCCACTTCGACTCGGGAGGAGAGGCCCCATCCCCCCGAACACGATAACTACGGGACTCGAATTCTTGCAGGCACTGGACACCAGCTCCTAAGAAGGCTTGCTGAGGCCAACCGAACTGCCCATGAGGGGCAGGTCTCATTTTTAATTATCGTGTGTTTTTTTTGTAAGGGAAAAAATCATTTTAACTTTTAAACATTAAAAGTACTTCTAAATTGCTCAGTAACTAATTTTTAATAACCTAACTAATCCGACTTTTGATGATTTAAAAACACATTTATTAGACTTACCTGTGTCCGAAAGAAACGCTTCTTTCTTTGTAAAACTATCAAATGGAACCTTAATAAAGAATATTATTGTAAAAAGAGAAATGTTTGAATTTGAAAGATATCATCCCTCCGGCGGGCCGGATTACCCCATGCCCAGCGCCAAAATTCCCTTGGTCCCCCGTGTCTTTTAGCGTAGCCGTAGGGTTGTTTAATAGAGAGAGGGAGCCGGCGGTTGGTGTTCCACTTCCGTCCATCACTTGCTTAAACCTCTGCTACACCCAAATTTTAAAAAATTTCCAACTTTGATTCGCTGTTTTTCAAAGCAAAACAATTTCTTAGATCTAATAATCCAACCAATTAGAACAATTGAATCATTTCAGGGTAACTAAATACTTACTCGAACTTAATGGAGTATATTAAGCAAGTGCAGTATATATCCATCCAATCAAACATGATACTTAAAAGTAATTAGGTGGTTTAAACTTTAAATTAAAGCAGACTTGTCTGGTTAGAAATTAAAAAACTGAAGTTGAATTTTGAGGAATGGGGACGATAAACAAGACGAAAACAGCAAAAAGCAGCAGTATTATCAACGTCATTTTTCTATACCATCAGAAAAAGGACCTTTTGTTTTTTTATATACAAAGTCTCAATCCTCTCTCTCTCTCATGGCTGTCTGAATTTATTCAGGCTCATACTATATTATATTCAGTCACCATCTTCATCAATAGTCAATACATTCTCCCCTCCCCACTTCTCTCTCACTCTCTCTCCCATCTCTGCTTCGCTACAAACCCAAAAATGGAAAACCGGTTCAAACTGCGAATCTCTCGCATGTTCCGGTCATCATTCGGGTCATGCCGCTCCAAAACCATCACCGACGCAATCGAAAAACCCGTTTTTCTCCCCGAAAACCAGCAGCGCCAGTTGATCGAGCTTTTCTCTCCAAAACCCCGTCCATTTCCTTCCCTCTGCAGACCACAACACCCTCAGACTTTCCGAACTCACGATCATCTACAAACCTGTATTCCCAACAAAATCTTGAAAAAACCCCTACTCCTCTCAGCGTCAACCGAGGATAGTAGTCGTACTACTACTCAGGAAGGTCAAAAATGTCCGCCTGCATCCCCCATTTCGCCTCTGATCAACGCTTTCTACCAGTTCCAAGATCATGCGGCGACGCCGACGCCGACGCCTTCGAAGCACAAAGAAAAGAAGAGCAAAAGGGCTTGTATAAACAGAAGGGTTCGTTCGAGAAGCAAAAGTAGTTTTCTACTTGATGAATTTCCAGCTTGTAGCTACAATGGCTTGTTTAGTAGCGATGAAGATGACGACGACGATGATGATAGAACGACCATGTTTTCTTCAAGATCACTCTCCTCTGACTCTTCCGAGTCTTTCAGAAGAAACAAAACGTGTAAGAGCAACAGGAAGCCTCGGCAGAGGAGAAATTATCATTACGCAGGCGGTCCAAGTCCATTAGCAGTGCCGGAATTGAAGGGGAAAGTGAAGGACAGTTTTGCAGTGGTGAAGCGTTCGAGCGACCCGTACAACGATTTCAGGACATCAATGGTGGAAATGATTGTGGAAAGGCAGATGTTTTCTGGAAAGGATTTGGAGAACTTGTTGCAGTGCTTGTTATCTTTAAACTCTTATCATCATCACAGGGTTATCATTGAAGTTTTCACTGACATTTGGGAAGCCTTGTTCGCTAACTCCCCGTCCTAGAAGAGAAGATTACTTTGTTGTCGTTGTTGTAGTAACTTTCAAGCCCATTTCTGTGTATTTTTTTTTTAAGGAGATGCATGTATTGTCAACAATGACGAAGTAATTAGTCTTCTACCGGCAGTTAGTATTATTAGCTATGTTGATGATGGTGGAGTACAATTAGTGGTCATTAATCTTTGCAGTTGCTTTTCCTTTTCTTCTCTATATCTGCTGTTTCCGACGCCAAAGTTCAACACATAAGTACACGTCCAGTATTCCTTTTTTTTTTTTTTGGTTCAGGGGTTGTAACTGTCTTGTTTTGTTTGAGAGTAGTATATGAGTATGGTGTTAATTTAGCTAATTTCTTTTTGTTTTGTTCCTTTACGTTTCTCCTTGCTCCTTTCGGCCTTTCTGGATTTCGATGACATTACGAAAAGTTGGGTTGACAAGAAGAAGAGAAAGATGACTGAAAAAGATCAGGAGGAGGACAGAAAAATGACAAAAGGTCGTGGAATGGATCTTAGCATCTTTCAATCGTGAGAGACATATGCCTGCATAGAAGATTGATTCGATCATGGTGGGGATGGACAAACTACGCTACGTTACAGGACAAAAGTGCCTCTACATTCTACAAGTCTAAGAAAGCATTTTATTACTATATGAACTGTATTTTATTTAATACGGCGGTAATTGTAATTGTCGCGTGCCTGCCTGTATCAGATGATGGACGCAATATGAGTGACTAATATTTTGTCGAGTTCTTTTCCCCAAATTTGCACAAAAAGAAGGGATAAAAGGTCTTCATAAGGCATACATTGATTGAAGAAAACAATAATCTTCACCTAATTTTCCATATTCAACGCCTTTCTACTTTCCTTTTTTTCCTACTTTTTAGCAGTTTGAATTTCGGAGTAATCCAAAAGTCGACAGAGAGGGGCTTATCGGCAGTTTTAATATGACAAAGACAAACTGTGGATTATAATTATCAGAAATTCTTATCTGGAGAATCAGGGGTGGAGGCTTTTCAAGGCTTCCGTTGATTCTCTTAATTTTTTTTTTTATCGTAATGGTTTGTGTATCAAACTCGAATGAAGATAATTAAAATAGTGCATCGAGCACTTAATTTCAGCCGTCTGTCTGTTTATTTGGAGTTAGTATATATTAGAACTTGCCTAATGTTTCTTGTGCTCAGAGAAACTTTACATGTAATAAATAGTATTAAGCAGTTTTTGGTTTGTCGTCAGATGATGATGATAAGAATCACAAATGCCCCTTTTCTTTGTTTGGGGTCAACGATTATGAGCCATGTCTACACTCTACATGTGATTGTTAGTATTTTCTGTGTCCCAAATTTAAGATGGCTACTGCTGCGTAGTAAATAATACAGTAATATTTCTTTTGTTAGCGGTAGCACCCCTTTTGAAGTTTATCGTTGACGTTGTAGGAGAATTTCCAAACCATGTATGATGACCAAGATTCTCGGCCCCAACAACAAAAAAAAAAAAAAAAAAAAAAACTTTAAAATGTGTGCATATGATTGGCTTAGCGCTTCCGGACAAAAAACAGTCTTAAATTTACATGCTACTAATAAATAGGTGTCAATTGTTGGTACAGGAAAGAGGCGAAATTGTCCTTATGTAATAGGTGTCAATTGCCCCTCCTAGGTAGCTGAATTGGTTACATCCCTTCTTCAGGATATATAATTGTTTGTTTGGAATAGGGTTTGTAATTGTTCATTACTTTCACAAGGGTTCGAGTCCCAGAGTTGATGTGTTCGGGGATGGGGTCTCTTCTTTCGAGCCGCAGAAAAATTAGTCGGGTCGAAGGTTCGGATATCCCTGTGTCAGAAAAAAAAATAGGTGTCAATTGTTAGGGGCAAAAGAAGAAAACAAAACGAATGTAGGGACATCTGTTTTGTAATGTTATTTAAGTATCCAGTATTCCATTTGCTTCCAATTTGTGGTGTGGTGTGGTGTGGTGGGAATAAACATGTTAGCCAAATGAGCTGCAGAACTTCTACTTTTTTGTTTGATTGCAATGGAAATGGTACAAGATTATAAATTTTTACAACCTAGCTGATCCAACAAGCTTGGCATTGCCTGTAGCTTGACTCTTAAATTAATCTCAAACTCAAACGTTGGGTGGCAGCTACATTCTCTGCTCAATGGCAACAGATTAATTTGCATTCCAATTTCGGTCACAAGGAAGCCTTGAATCTGGAAAGTGACGGGTTATGATTTTTTGAACAGCTACATGAAATAATGCGTCGGTCGTCTCATCCCTTCGAGGGTAAAGCAGCAGATGGTAATGTAATTTCCAGTGGTAGGAGCATTGAAATTCGAAGGAAGAGACAATGAATGAATAAAATATGAGATGAAGGAGGAAGGCGCAGAGGACTGAACAGGGAGAAAGAAACAAAACTACGTTTGGAGCAGGCAGCAATTTTTCCCTTCCTTCCTTCTTTCATCGTGAAGGGGAAAGGGTGGGGTTTGGACCTGTATTAGTTAAGGGTTGTGTTTCGTGATATTACTACTACGTTTGTGATGGGTTTCTGACCTTGATAGCTGCTGCATAAAATGTAGACATGTACGGGGGTTGCAGAAGAAATTCCATAACATCACTGTCGAAATTAATGAAACGCTGGTTGCCTAATGCCTGTGCTGTCAAATTTCGGATATATATATATACATACATATATATATATACACACACACACATACAGATTACAGAGGCATTGCAAATTAAAGAATGTTTGGTGGTGGCAGAATGTTGTTTATTTAGTAGACTTGTTATAAAAACCATTAATTGTCGCATTTTTTGGATTCTCGAGCCTGCCCGCTCAGCCTCCCCACTCTCTTCCTTTCTAATGAATTTTTTGGCTGTGTTTAGGTTCAGTGCTGCAGCGACGATGGAACAAGTGCAAATTGCTACCCCGGTTGGGTAGTCCATGTCCATTCTGGTTTCTGGGAGTGGGAACAGAAGTACGGTATGGGGGATAAGGCTCAGCACTGCGGTGTACAGTAAAGCCTGCATTTTTACCCCAGAGTTAATTAAATGCTGGTCCATATATATGCCTACTGCTGCTGCTGCAGCTACTGTTACATTCCAAAACAGGATGTATGTATGTAGTAAAAAACTAGTTGATTTGCACAGTACTTGTTTCTTCATTGCTTTAAGCTGTTCTTTTGTCAGAATAGAATTATAGAATCTCCATGTGCTGAATGCTGATACTCAAATTTTGATTGGCCCATTCGTTACTTGGATTAATTGCCCTGACTTTCCTTGGTTGCCTTCACCAAATTCTAGCTCATTGTCCCTCTTTTTTTTTGGTGTTTGGTGGCCTTAGATGTTTTAAATTGGTTCAACTCACTTTGTCCGGCTTTCAACCTCATATTTCAGCAAATTATATCATTACAGTCAAAATATAGATGGCGCATCAACCATGACAAAACTAATTCCTCGCAAGTCAATCTGTAATGGAGGAGTAATTTCGGTACTAAAATAATAAAAAAAAATTATCATGGCATTGAAGTTTGAGTTTTGGCAAAAAAAGGATTGATCAGTGTATACACTGTCAGCATTGGATAAATGACAAATATATAAAATTTGAATTTGAAATTCAATTTTTATACACATGTCGTAAATCTAACGATAATAATATATATACTGTCAGTGTATATAGAATTTACTCATAATATAATATCAAATCCGATACTATTTCTCTTGGACATTACACAAAGAAGCAGGAACGAAGAAGATGGGTTGGTCCCTCGTGTTAGAACTTGGGCTTTGAATAATCGAACGTCGTGTAGAACTGAATCACCTAGAAAATTGGACTACGAAGGCTATGCCTTATGTTTAGGCCCATTATAAAAATTTCGTTTCTAGTCATTTAGAGGAAAAAAGAAAAAGTCCAAGAAAGTGGGACACATTACGCAGCTTGGCAAATTAATGAGCCTGATGACGTCCGGACCCTTGTGGCCTCAATGAAATTGATCTACATCCCTCCAGAAGCTCATTGCGCGCAGAATTAACGTACCGGTGGGCTGCTCTACTTTTCCAAGCCCACTAACCTCAATGTCTTTGCTTGTTTGTTTTTTTGTTTTTTTTTTTTTCAAATAAGAGCGTTCGAATTACAAACTTTTCACTTGCAGCGTTGTTATGGAAGTCGAGTGAAAATGATCCTTCATACTAACTTATATTCAAGAAAGGGACATTGAGGAGTGATTAGATTTTTCCCAAGCCTGTGGAGAGTATAAGCATGTTGAGGAGTGCTCTACATATTTTAAATGGTTCATGTTGATATATACATATATATATATATATATATACATATGCCGTACACTTTTAATTATCTTGATATATCTTTAATTATTCTTGATATATCTCTAAGTACAAGTATATGCAACTTCATCCTCATATGCCGTACACTTTTAATTATCCATATCCCTCCAATGAGGAGGTGCGTTGATGAAGCGCTGACAGGAAAAACTATCCAGTCGTGCAGCTTAGAAGACATGCTCAAATGGAGCTTTCTCTAAATTTTGGTATCAGGGGAAACTAAAAGAGAGTAGGAGGGAGGGGAGTTAGATTGAACTCCCTCCGCTATACTAACCGAATGGGGCTACCGACATTAGCTCAAGTGATTGCGGAATAAAATTGCAATATGATAGTAGTAAGCACCATTTCAAGTCTAGAATATGATGGATGTGGGGTCTCAATTTCTGCTAGAATGATTTTTTTTTAATAGGGTTCTCTTGTTGGATTATGGGTACAAGATAAAAGATGAGTCCATTACTCAGGGTTGGTCATCTGCAATGGATTGCAGATTTTTTTATGCGAAAGTTTATACAATTTTGAGGATAGATGATAATGTTTAAATTTATAGTAGGTTCACTCCTCTACTTTGTGTATTTATTATGTTACTATTAGGACACATATATAATAGAAAAAAAAAACATTTTTAATGAGAGACCATCGGAGATTTTTTATGTTCTTTTAATAACAGGAGTATGATAAAAGGCTCGCTTAATAACAATGAAAAATGATTCGCTTGTAATTAATAAATCACGAGTTCAATTCATCAATGGAGGAAGTGAGGCTAATACTATCGATTCTCTTTGAAAGAAAAAAAAGGTTGTTGGGGGGGGGGGGGTTGGTTTAATGTGTCTTTTAGAATCAAGACAAGAAAAGTTTCTTAATGCGGAAAAATGAGAAACAAATACGTGTGTACGCGTTTACACCGCTTAATGGATGAAATGGGAGTATCTCACAAATCAATGCACAAATCCTAACATAACGACGTACCTGATTTTTCAAAAACTGCTTTTGGACCATGCAGCAACAGGACCCTCAAGATTAATTACACTTGGGACATCAGCTTTGAATCTGCAGACACTAAGCTGATTAGTCAAAATGAATATTTAGACACAGGGAGCCCTCATTCGGATAGTGGTTTTGCCTCGGGAATCATACTCGATCAAGGCGGGGCCATTCAGGGGTGGAATGAGGATTCTAATGCATGAGTGCTACCTTTTCTTGAAGAAAAGAAAACCAACCTGTTGTGACCTGCGAGAAGTACTTTTGCCCACCTAATCTTTGTTCACTAAACGTAAATTTTCCATACTATTTTTGCCAACGAAAAGTTAAGTAGAAAGGCTTAAATACATACAAAAGTGTTCGTTTGATTAGGGTGCTTTTGTCGTCCTGCTAACTAATGCTAAATTGCTAATACATTTTTATTGACCCCACCTGACGATCCCAATGATTGTTCGGTAACTCGGCTAAGTCATAAAACATGGCCAAGAATAACATAATGCAGGGGGTTGAACGAATTACTCAACATGACAAGTTTTCGTTATGATTATTATCCATGACGAAACTGTTGTAATCTAACCAAAAGCTGCTTAAACTAACAAAATCTACGGATTCAATCATTGGAACCTAAATTATACGCCACAGTCCACCAGAATGCTCCATCTAAACAAACAGGAAAGTGGAATGATGGGGTTCCTCAATTTAGTAAAAGTAGTTCTTGTATTTTTGCCTGCCGTACGCGTACAAAAATGGATGCGCAGCGCAGCGCAGCTTCATTCTGGGTGTAGTAAGGCAATACTTTACATCAATTGACATCAACATATCATCTAACTCCGAACCCTGCAACAAGTTTTTTACTCATATGGAATGATAAGAGAAAAGCATCAATTGAACAACCAGCAGGGACAGGGTCCTTTCGTTCTCCTAAAGACTCTACACACCAACTCCCACCTCCAAAAGCAAAAGTAAACAGAACTATTACTCACTATATTCTAAGTAATTAAAAAGAAATATATGACTACAGCATTGGACAGTTCACAGCTCAAAGGCGTTTTTAGGGGAATTAGCCACCAAATAAGGAGCGTGTGGAGACAGAAAAATTAAAAGTGACACCTAAAAAGAAGAATTCTCAATACATTCTCTTCCTCCTCCATCTTTTCTCGTTTAGCCAGAATGCTTAAATCTTCTCCGGTGCCTCAAAGAACTAGTCAATCTCTTTTAGAAGAAACGTTCACACGCATATTCAAAATTATTGTGCACCACTTGATAGAGATATAGTCTACACTTTGTCAAAAGTTCATTCTGAGCCCAAGAAAAAAAAAAAAGAAAGAAGGGAAAAAAATCCCAGCTACCAATATGCTTCTAAGAACCATATCCAACACCAAAAAATTCTTTCAGAAAACCGTGGAAAGTTTCAAGTCTTTTCTTTCTGGTGGGTACGAAAGGCTTCCCAAGAATTCTCCATGTAACTCCTTTCCTTGTGGTGGTGGCAGCATTCATCATCAAGTCAAGTGCACCCACAGCTACAGAGAATTGAACGAGTACTACCACCCGGATTCTTCTACCCAAAGGGCCGCGGTTGGTACTACTCATCCCGGGCAAACCAACAAAGCAAGGAGCAAGAAGAAAGAATCATCAACTGTAGTAGTATCAAGAAACGAGAGTCGGGTTCCCGATGACTTGATGAATTATGCAGATCATGGTGGCGGCCCTGGAAAGAATTTCTATCAAGTTGACAGGAAAGAGAATCCGAAGAAAAAGAAAATTTTGTACCAAGGTAAAAGGTACCAAGATTTTTCAAGCACACGGGGCTTGAAAGGTGAAAGGAGCTCTTTGGTGGAGAAAAAGTTGAAGGAATTGGAGATGCTGGACAAGAGTAATGTGGAGCACGTGTTGGATATAGAAGAGGTTCTTCATTACTACTCTCGTCTGACTTGTCCAGCCTATGTTGATATCGTTGACAGCTTCTTCATGGATATGTATGCAGAACTGTTGAATGGGCAGCAGGCATCATCACGCCACAACGTTAATTCCAGGACGAAGCTCCAAAGGTTTGGCATTAACGCTTGATTTAGATCTCTCTAACGAAATTTTAAGTTAGGGATTGAAGAGATGGGATTCAGGTGCTTCATTAGTCCAAGCTTCAGTCAATTTTCTCCATCGGCTTGGTTACCAGATTAAATTAGATATCCTGTTGGATTAAGGATATTCAATCTCTTTCTGTGACAATTTTAATATTCCCTTTTTTTTCTTCTTCTCCTTCAACTTCTCTCTCATTGTTATGTGGATTAAGATTCTTTTCCTTATTTGTTTCACAGATTCTTTGTTTCAGTTTTTCATGGAACTTGATTAATTAAATTGCCTTGTCGGACTTCAGTACTGGAGTGGTGTGTGGTGTCCTGTTCTGCTACTGAATTGCTTGTACCGGCCGCCCTGATTAACTTTCTTATTGACACTTATTTTAATTTCCTGAGCAGTTGGGTGTTTGTTGTCGATTGCTAGTTACCTTGACTGTTGATAATTACGTTTTCCTACCAAAACATTTTGCTTCCTGGAGGTCGAGCTAGCCGAGATAAAGCTGGTGAAAGAAGAAAAATTTTGGAAAGCTCGAGGAACTGAAAGCGTTTCGTGCGAAGTTTTAAGCCAGCCAAAAAAAAAAAAGGGAATTCTAAACTCCAATAGAGGCTGACATATTACATATTCAAATCGCTCTATAAAACCTTTACACTTTCAGTGTATTATCGTTTAGCTTTGTTGTCAGTTACAATCTCCAACTAAACTTGTACAAACTTTAGTAGTAGACCTTTTCCTTAAATATATATATATATATATATATATATATATATATATATATATATATAAAGTAACTTGTTTAATTTGAAAATTAGACGGGGAATATACGAAAGGGGGCGTCACTCGTCAATGTTCAATATAAATACTTTGTAAGTCTTAAAAAAGAGCAGATATTGAATTTCTTTCCTAAGGCAAAAGTGAAAGAAATGGGCAATATATAGACCTTTATTTTCGTCATTCTTTGTGTGGCATTGGAATCAGGAAACCCTTCTTCCGAGTTGATTTATTCATTCTTTTAGGGTGCGTTTGATAAAATTAAAAATTAAATTAAAAATCTAAAAACTAAAACTTAATTGATGAACTAAAATATTTTATTTCATGTGTATCATATTAGTTTCATGGCACTAATATGTTTTATTTTTATTTGTATTAACTTAAGTATTACATTTTAATACTAATAAGTTGCACGCTAATATAGAAAGCGTGTTTGTGTGTGTGTGTGTGAGAGAGAGAGAGAGTGCGTTTTTATATACGAAAATGTATATGTCTTAGAGAAAATAAGTGTTACTCCTATATGTTTTGTGTACTTGACAGAAAAAATATATTTTAAAATGTATATTAACTAAAGAAGGCATGCGTCCGTGTGAGGAGAGTGTGTATGTTTGAAAAGTGTAGTAGGTATATGGGGAAAAGTATCCGCATATGTGTGAAAATGTGTTTTTTTTTTTTTTTTTCTTGTATAGGGATGTTAATAGTTCAATAATTGAGCAAATTAAGTGATAGTACAATTTTCAGTTAAACACAAAGTAAGTAAAATTTTTAATGTATTTAGATACAAGTGAATTCTGTTATCAAACAATCATCATAGGAAGAAAACACAATACACTAATTTTAATGTGGTTATCAAACAAAGGACCTACTTATTATCTACTGTTTAACCCCCTTTTTTCTTGGGGTTTGGTGTAATCCTTGTTTGACTACTTAAAGTCCAAGGTCAAGTTTAGCTGATTTGAAATGACGAAAAGTCAAAACAAGCGAAATGAAGCAGAGAAACGTATATTATGGAATGAACTGGGGGATTTGGAATTACAATTTACAACCATCCATGATGCCTGGTCATCTCTGCGGAACGACGGAGAATGCAGCCATTTTAAATGTCAGAACAGAGAAAAGCCCATAGATGATTAAGCCAACCAGTCCACTTGGCAGTGGACTCCCACAATGACAACTCTGAATGGGCTTGTTCTCGACGGTATACGCTGCGAAGCCCACTTACATTGTCCAGTGAGATGTAGCTGATAATAGCGGTAGAGTCCCCTCACTCCCCCCCGCCCCCTCCTCTCTCTCTCCAAATTTTTACAATTTTGCAATGACTCAATAGATCCCATTATTATTTTTCAAATTGCAGGTCCATCTCCCTGAAATTGTTCAGAACTAACCACTATAATTAAATTAATTCTATTAATCAAAATACCGATTCATATGATATTAAAGTGGTAGGTAAGGATATTAGTTAGGTAGCTATGAAAACTTTAATTGTAACTTTGGCGCCCTTTTCCAAAAGTGAGGAAAAAATAAATAAATAAATAAATGAAAGTGGTGCGGGAATAGAAGAAATTTATTGCTTCCAACCTAGAGTCGCTTTTGAAGTTTGGACAGCATAGAAAATTCGAGGTTTTGGAGTTCAAAGGTCGTATTGGCTCTTGCAGCCCTCATCAGGTGCATGTTAATGATAAAGACTCAGGACCCCCCACTCAAGGACTCCGGATCATGCTGGATTTATTATCATTAACGTTTTGTTAATTTTATATACAACTACAATAACTTGTTTTTATGTTAGCTTGAAATTGGATCAATCATAATTTACTCCCATCTTCATTCTCCCTTCTTATGTTAGCTTGACTCTTTTCTGGTTGCTAGAAAAAGCCTCCTTTTCTAAATGTTTCGCTATATTTTAAGGTCTGAGTAGAAACTTTTTGCTACCCGAACTTAGTTGTAAATAACGAGAATTACAGAAGCAATCATGAGGGATCATTGGCTAAAGAAAGCAAACTTCTTTAAAAGCTAGCTTCTTAAGATGTTTGTTCTTCACGTTGAAATTAATACTAATATACGCCCATGTCGTTTAAATTTATGGCACTTATATATCTTGTAACACAAATTCCAGTCCCTGTGAAACCCAAATGTTTCGCTGTTAGAACTTTCAACTTAATTCACTGATCCATATCAGCTTGCTTTTTCCATCTTCCATTTATTTGTTTGTTCACACCTGAAACATTAGTACTAATTAATCTTCTTGTTTTGCTAATTAATGCTTTGCCCTTTTAGTGTGGGCATCTCAGTCCCCAGAGATCTTTTCATGATGTTCTGTAAGTGGAAAATTTCCAGGCAGCTAGTAGTACTGATTATCTAGACAGCTGTATCAAACTCTAGCACTTCCATTGTTCATATCAAGCTAGAAATTCTGCAAATCCGATGGATTGATACTCGGGACTTTTCTTGAGAAAGTAGGATCAGGGCGTTGGTCAGTTTTTTGTTGCCTTTCTTGAAATAGGAGGACTAGAACATCAATATCTTTCCATGCACCAAACAGTCAGCTGAAATAAAATCCAGGCAATCGAAAATGGCAGCATCCAAGTAGCATATTCTGGTCCTTGTCCACCATCTAAGAGAGGTGGATCCCATATTCCTATCCCAGCTTGCGGTGCTACTCGAAAAGCGTTCTAACTCCAGGCTAAGCAACGAGTAAAAAGAGCACTGGAATTCCTTGAAGTTGGGGAAGATTCCTCCAGTATATCTTTAGATTCTGATCAGGTGAAGGAGACAGGCGCACTACCAAAGTTTGCGGGATGGAAGAAGATTCTTCCCGTTTAGGAATTATAGGGGTCTCTCTTGGGGTGAAAAGAGCGGTGGGAAAGATCAAAATGAGGATGAAGGGGCCATTCTTTGTGACTAATATCTATGCTAGTCCTTCTCAGCCATGAGCCATCAAATGAAAGAGGGGGTCAATTTCGTGGTGACTCATTTCCATATCATCTTCTGTATATCTCAATAAAGGATGTCATATTTAGACGAACACGTGCATTAGAGTGTAATCCGACTGTCATTATTTTCTTCTGGGGTTTATACATCTAAGTCAGTCAAGATTATTGTGTGCAGTTCTTAAACTCCATCTATTGATTAGGACAGAAGTTAATCGGCTTCCAGGCTATGACAGCATTTAGCTAGATAGTCAATTTCTGGTAATTAATGCTACGTTCTAGTTTCCCATGGTGACTGCTACCTTTTAACGACCTAAAAATAAAAAAATCTAGCGAACGGTACTTTTGTGAAAGTATAAGAATCCAAATGGCCAGACAGGTAAATTCGAATTAGGAGCTCAACCAATTCACACGGCCCAACCAATTTGTTAAATATGTTTACTGATACCAAAATTTGTTGTTGAAAAAGCATCATGTCAAATGCCATCTCAATTAAACTTTGTCTATACAATTGATGTATTAAGAAGGTAAAACAGTGCTCATTTATGTACACAGTAGTCGTCATAGGTTTGATCATAATGTTGTACTCGCAAAGCACTGGAAAAGTGTCATTGTAATCACAGACCTTTTTACTTTAATCAGAGTCCACAACATGAAGGGAGAAGAGTCCTGGAAAAAGAAGATGCGACCCTGATAGGAGAAATGGTTTAAAATAGGTAATGGGTACTCCTACAACGGAGGTGTAAACGAGTACTAGCGGTACCCGTCCCCATAACCTGACCACCCATCCACCAAGACCAGGGGAGAAATATAGAGTTCAGAGATGACAAAAGGAAATCATGTCTCCATTCGTCTTCGTCTCCTTCTTCTCCTTCAATATATGTACTCTCTTCTACTTTCTTTTCCACAAACACAAAGCAATTCCGATCATGAGTAGTCAGTGGTAATTTATTTTCCCCCCACTTGATCCTCTCTTTTGCGCCTGCATGTCTTGGCCCTTTCATCCTCGATGGATGGATGAATATGCATGTATAAAGGTCTCCCTGTTCATGGGCTGCACCAACTGTACACGCGCATATGCACCCACAGACACTCTCATGTAACAAGTTTGTTGGAAAAACTTGGCAGTTTCACTCATTCCACACGATAGCAAAAACTGAAAAGAAAAGGAAAGAGGAAAAATCTATTGAACAACCCTTCCCCCACCCCTGGCCCCCCCTCCCTTCCCCGGTGGATGTCGAATGATTAGAACATTCGTGGGAGTTCCCTTAAAGGCTGGAGTAGTAACAAAATGCAGGCCACGGAGCCACCCAGGGGGATCTTAGAATTGACCGAGCATAGCTGGGTCACCGCCTCTAGTTACCACCAAAAAACCTATCATGCAGAGTACTTGAGAATCTTTTGCTTTTTGCCTTTTTCAGAAAGGCAAGATTTTGTAAAAATTAGTGACAGGCTCAAGAGTGTTCCGATATTACCAGTTGTTGTGGGAGGGTGATAACTAAATCAGGTGTAAATGAAAACCGGTGACACTCAATTATGATAATTGGCATGATTATAGCAGGCAAAGACAGTATTTTCGTTTGAACATACAAGCATGGTTCAAAGTTCCAGTTGCGGTCATGGTTGTGGCCTGGACCGTTCCATATCGGTTTCGGCATATCGATTGCGGTTTCGGCAAGATGCAAATTTTGAAATATTTAATATTTTAAAAATTATGAATAATATAAAAATATATAATAAACAAAAATAATAAAAAAATTAGCAAAAGAAAATCTGTAAAATGTACTTTTTTTTCATTGGATTTGAGTTGATTCGAAATGACTCGAGAGGATTCGGTGTGACTCGGTCGTTTATATCTTTGTCGAAAACTTCTTGACCAAGTTCTCGGTGACTCAACCGAGTTCTCAGCAATCTATGTATCTCAGAGTCATTTCGTTCTGATATCGAAACGGAGAACTCCATTCCGATGACGACTCAATCGAATCGTCTCAGACTGGCCGATTCTTTGAACCATGCATACAAGTTAGTAGCGCACAAATGTAACAACTTGATGACCAAATGCAACAACTTGATGAAATTATTGAGGTTGGTTGTTCAATGGTTAGGGGTTCGAATTACTCTTCCCCTCTCCCCCCCCCCCCTCCCCGTTTGAGCTAAAGAAAATAACTCGGTCCAATTAGAGTAGAGTTAACAGACTTTGTACAATCATGCTATGCAACTGCAATACTGAAAACAGATTATACAATGCAACTGTAATACTGAAACCAGATTAGGTTTGTCTTCTCTCCAATCCTTATAAGATATGGAGTCTCGTTTTGAAACGAGTCGGTGAATGCAGCTAGCATGTTGGCATAGCGGGTTTGGCTGGAGCCTTGAGTCGTTGTCTGGCGGTGGTGTAGGAAAATTTAGCAATCAAACGGTAGATTAGTAATAAATAAGGGATTGGACCAGGAAGGAAGAATAAAGGCATCGTAGTTAATCGACGCAGCTCGGTAGTCATGACCTGAAGGATGATGGACCAGGAGAGCAGAGTGGCTTACGCAGCAGGTAGCAATTAGCATGTATATACCTTGCCACCCTCACGTGTATCTGGTCCATCCTCCTCCTATGATTGATCGCATCCCTACCCGTGCACACTTGCTCTGCCATCCCGCACACCTTCCCTCCCCCGCCCCCCCTCCTTTCCCTTTGCAACTTGACTTGTCAACTCATGACTCGGAATCAATTAAGTCTACGAAGAGAAGGGAAGGGGTGTATCTGTATCATGCATGTAACCAAATTAAAGAGGTTCATCACCAAATTTTGTTGCCTTTTCTTTCTTTCGGCATAATTAAGCATGTTTTGGTTTAGACTTACAGAATTTGGATAATGAGTTTAAATTTAGCATGGATTTTTTCTCGTACATATGTTGAACTCCTAACATGATCCTTCAAAAAAAAAAAAAAAAAAACTCCTAACATGGTTGTGCTCTCTTAGACTCTTCCATAACCATGTTGCACCGCAAGGTTTTTGAATACTAACATGGTTGGTATTGATCATGGTCCGATCAATTACTTGAAGGTCGTTTTAGTTGGTCCCATATAAGGGGTTTACCAAAGAAATTTCGGTCCTTCCTCCCCTCTCTTTCTCCCTTGAGTTTGACATCTATTGATAACACAAGATTCCGCTATAATGTGGTCATAAAGTTAGTCCCGTCGGTCGGTATGAACCCTACCACCTACCTATATTCTACGTCTCTAAAATGTTTCTGAAACCCTAATATTTCTACATCCTGCCAGTTCTACTCCCATTTCTACCTTTTGAAATTTCCTTTTTTTTTTAACTTTATATAGACAGGGCTTCCTTGAGAAATTTCATCATCCAAGTCATATATTGGTATTGAACGGGTAGACTACTTGATGCAATCGTCCAATGAAAAAAACAGGAAAGGACAGGATCGTATTTGCTTCATAGTCAAATCTGAAAATTGATTCGAAGGCACGGTTTTCTTTTCTCATCTCATCATAAAATGGAGTTCGCTTGACCCCTCCCCTTCCCTCTGTGTATGCAATAGTCGTCTTGTGGAGGGCTGATAAATACTAGTCACGAATTAGTTTTCACTGTCTCACAATATTAACAAAGTTTTTAACATGATTTATTTGCTGAACCAAATATTTGTGAGGAGTTATAATCGGTTGGTAATAAGACAGAAGTACCTTTTTTAAAAAAAAAAAAAATTAGTCTAGTTATAAGAAATTCACAATGGTACTAAAGTAATACAATTAATAAAACAAACCCACAAATGATGAAAAATTATAACTCAATAGTACTACAAATAAAACTCATAATAGTGGGAGAAAATACTAATATATCGTGAGACTTGGGAACTCAGAATTTTTGTTTTCTTTTGGGGTCTCAGATAAAAGTATCTAAATACACACAGAAAAAAAAAATAAAATAAAAGTTACAAGTGCTAAGATTGTTAAAATTGCTAAAAGGTGCCAGGATGAAGATTCCCATAGGAACTGAAACTTAGTGTATCTAACTGGGACCTTCTGGGGAATGAAATTTTCACCTTTTTTTCCCCTCTCCTTTCAAACCCCACCGTGTTCTTGCAAAGGCTGATGCATAACACATGCTTACTTTTCTAGTCACAAAAATTTTCAATAAATTTTAAATACGTGGTGGTGTTCGGTCTCTAAACCATTGGCTTTTTCTGAGCATGCGTTTAAAAGTTTCAAGCCTATTCTTTAGCCACTTTTTTTTTTTTTTTTTATTTCCCAGATACACAAACAAATTTTCCAAAAAAAGTATTACAATAAAATATTTCTGGAACACCCTAAAAAATAATTATCCTAACAGAGCCATTCTTTAATTTTCACAAAATATTGGCATCCAACTTTAAGGTTATGAATTTTCCGACTTAAGTTTATAAATATCCTTGAAGGTGACTGTTCGTTGCATAAAAATTATGCTAAAGGAAATTAAGTCCTCTGCAAAAAAAAAAAAAAAAAAAAATTGAATGGATGATAGTATATATATAAGATGCATTTTGGTGTTGTACTTGCATAAACGTTTTGTGAATAAATCATTTTAACTAATAACCTGAAGAGTTGTGCTATATATATGATAAGTCAAGTACCATTAGTTGCAAAACTGCTATAGATGGTTGAGTTTACAGTACAAGGAAAAAGAAAGACAGCGATGATTCTTTTTTAAGTATACTATTCTATTAGAAAGGAAACAAAGATCAGTTACTCAAAACACGGAAAGAATTGTCATTCCAGAAATGCCAATGAATAACATTTGCATCAGAGTCTAATAACATCCAACACATATTCTCACGGCATCAATATAATTAAGCCCCGAAAATCTAATTAATCTACATATTACCAGCCAATCACCCCAACTGATCACCTAGCCTAATTACACAAAAATAGCTAAACCTTACATTCATGTACACTTATACATGGTTTGTTTGGGGAAGAGATTAGGATTCATCGGCATTTGCACATAGTTGGTTCGTTCGGGGAAGAGATTAATTAGATTCTTCCACATGTGTCCATAGTGGACAAATTATGCATGCGCAGCAAGTCGATTTACAAGCTGAGTTGCACCACTTCCATACAAATCCGGGCTGTGATGTTGATGAATTAGCAAAGGCCCTGGAATTGCACAGCCCTCACCTTCCACTGTTTCTCGATGTCCTCCGCAATCCTCCTGGCATCCATTGACGTGCCAAGTAGACCACTCTTGGTGAATCCCGCGGCATATAAACCATTATGACCTTTCCATCCATCGGGGAATGGTTTGCTGGGGAAACCATCAACCTCCGAGAACAAATTCTTCCCCTGAATTTGAATGCAATGAAAGATTATTAGTCAACACACACAAATCTATGATGCATAACGAAAATCTAAGCTCCTGAAAATGTGTTCAATATCTACAGCGGTATACCTTCAACCAGGTTGGTGCAGTACTTCTATAACCTGTCGCTAAGATGATGGCATCAAAGTTCTCAACCATCCCATCAACAAATTCGACTGCATTACGCATTAATCTCTTTATTCCCCGGACCACCTGCACGTTTTCAAAAGGAATATCATCACTACGTAAAGTACCATAAGGATTGAATGCTTCTTTATGGCACAAAGAAAAGTTTTTCTCTGAGAAACAGTAGTGATTCTTTAAACTTGCACTAGCCCTTTTAAGAAAAAGATTAAAAGGTTACAGTGCTGGTTAAGAAAACATGAGATAGTAACTGTAAGTTTCATACATATTATCTCCCAAAAAAGATTAAAAAGAATAGCGTCATGAAGCAATGTTTATCATAACCTAACCCTGCTGTTACCCCAAATTAAAAGTAATTGGATATACCAAAAGCCCACGAATTTTTCAAAAAGTGGAATAGACACCAAAGATTCTGCTTTGTAAAATAAAATTCGGGTATAAATTTCTAAAAATTTGCCGTTTGAATTGCTAAAACCTAGCAATCTATTATATTCGGATGATCACCTTTATTTTTCCAGTTCTAATCTGGGCAAGTGTCCCAACATCCAATACAGGGGTCTTCCCGGTAATGCTTTTGAGTTCCAGGGGACCAATCTTTGGTCGGGGGAGACCTAGTTGTGCCGTATTTCCTAGCATAATCCAAGATATTACAAGTAAAAATCGATCAACTAGCCTGACGGGGAACCACTTGAGCAACTGCATCGCCAGTCCAAACGTTGATCTCCCAAGCATCTCCTGAGGCAAGACGTGCACCTGCAATACATGTAGTAGAAGTCTTTTTAGAAGCTGGAACACCAAAGACTAGACAAGATTAACTTTACTGTACGCCTTCTTCGTGATGCAATACTCCATGCTATGTTATGGTTATTTTCTTTTTTTCCCCTCTTTCTTTTTCCGGTACCCTAGGTCCAAAAAATCAAGGAACATAAAAAAGAAGAAATTGTTTCATAATGGAATCTTCAGCACGGAAAGGTAACTTGCGACTTAGGAGGTCTCCTTTACAGTACAGTAGGGAAAGGAAAGAATATCAACTGTAACGGACTATTCCGACAACATATGGCTAAGTACAACGCATGCAACTAAAATCCATGAAAGTACAAACCCTACTATTTCATTTAGGAGAAAAGAATTCATGTGTGGTACTTGCATTGCTAAATTAATGGTGAAACACATATTTTTACAACTAAAGTGACATTGAAGCAACTTTCTCATGCAAACATGCAAGCACTTACTCTGACTGCAACTCAAAGTAATATTGTAAATTATACCCTTCAACTGGATGGAACTACAACCAAAAAAAACCCGCCTGATTTACTTTCAGATGCGATCTAATATCATCTCTTTTATGCATAAAAAGGTCCAATCTTCTCGAGATTTATGATTGTACGTGGTCCTAATTAATGAAAAGTCGCTCTTCTTTTGGAATCTATTTACATATTGATTGTGCTATTATGTCTAAAATGAATTCTCAGAATCCCATGACAGGAAAAATCTTGCTCCAATCGAGAATTGTCCCCAACATTCTATGACGTTGTTTACTTACTTTTCTTCTTAGAGAATTCCCTTAGAAATATGGACTTTGGGGAGAGAGACAGAGAACAGAAATGAAGAGGTTGACTTACGGAATCCCTGACCACAAGGGATGGGCAAGCATTATGGTTGCAGAGATCCAAACTGACTTCCATGCCTGAGTTCCCGCATCCAACCACCAAAACTGACTTCCCTTGAAAACAATCCCCACGTCTATACGAGCTTGTATGTACAACAGGCCCTAAAAACTTGTCCATCCCTTCAAATTCCGGTACTATCTCTTCTGCATTTTCGCCCGTGGCAACAATTAACCATTGGCATACATATTCAGTCTCCTGATCCCCTTTTAGTCCCACGCCTGTCCTAACCCGCCAAAACCCGCATCCCTCGTCGAATTCTGCACTCACAACCGTGTTGTTATATGCAGGCTCCAAGTCGAAATGTTTGGCGTACGATTCCAGGTAGGAAATGAACTGTTGCTTGGTTGGATAAGTGGGAAAATCCTTTGGAAAGGGGAAAAGAGGCAGCTCGCAGAAGTTCTTGGGAAGGTGGAGTCGGAGTCGGTCGTAAGTCTTATGCTGCCACAGAGAAGCAATGCAATTGGCCCTTTCAAGTATTAAGCTTGGAATCCCTTTTTCTTTAAGACAAGCAGCCGTGGCAAGTCCAGAAGGGCCAGCACCGACTATGACTACCCAGAGTCTTCTTCTCGTTGATCTTGACATCATCTTCGCTTGGAAAAGATCATGAACTCTTTTTCCTTCAACTTCTTTAGTACTGATGACGCAGTCCTCCATTCACAGTGGAAGACCTAGCTAGATAGATTACTATTCTTACTTCTCTACCTAACTGTGTTTCAAAAGAATATTGAGTTCACGCAAAATAATACAACTCACACACATACACAAAACCATACTACTACTACTACTACTACTACGAACAATGATGATGATGATGATGATGATGATGATGAAAAATAAATATTCTTGTTGACCCAAAGTAGAACTCTGATTGCTGATTTAGTTAAAAGATTAGGCTAATTAGATTGATATTAGACTTACATAAAACCTTATCTAATAGAGATTTGAGAGAAATTATGGGAATAGATCCTGGATTCTTGGAATGGATTTGGAGAGTCTTATCCAAAATGTGTGGAATGAATGAGCTTGTGATGTTTGCTATGATTCAATGAAATCTTAGGAGAGAGCGGGAGGTACGGGAAACCCCTCAAAAAATAGTAATAATACTCAGAAATGTTACTGAGGAGGGCTGGTTAGCGTGCGAAGCGATTGAGATGAGGACTTAGCAAAGCGGGAAGTTTGATAACGAAATTTTGCGGGGGACAGTTTGAATAAGTCGAGTGCTAGCATTATCCCTTATATATATGCGCAGATGGCAAGTGGGAGAAGACGAAACCTAAAAGTGGGACATCTCTTGAATTATAAGTTGTAACAACGACCATTAACCAACAACCGCTATTCTTCACCATGGCTTTAATGTTGTCCAGGCAACCGCTGAAATGAATTACTTTCGGACGTGAAGAGTCTCAGAGAGTTGTTCTGAAACATTCTCGTAGGTCACAACGACTCTACGAAGGAACAATTTGACTGTGTTAACTCGATGGAGGATGGTGGAGATGAATTGACAGATCAAATTATCAACCATATGACTTTAATAAGAATGTTTTTGCACTTGCCCTGGACGATAGATAACGGCTTGGGATGCTAAAAGTAGTTTTCTATTAGAGATAGAACTGATTGACCACATCAATCAACAACAATGACATTAGTTACTGTCAATACTGTCCCAACGGTTCCAAAACGACCGTCTTAATCTTTTGCCGACTGTTTTATTTCTTTTTTCTCTTGAAAATCCTTTGTTGCTCTTGAATATTAATTTGCTATATGCCTAATATTTCTAGGGCATTCGCACTTACAGCAAGATAAATATACAGATGATATACGTTGATCACTTAGTCTAAACAATTAAAAGATCAAAGGATTAATATTTGGGATAATTTCAGAAACCTTCCCTGAGGTTTCTGACAATTTCACTGAGCTCCCTTAAGGTATGAAAAATTACACATACCTCCCTTGTCATTTAAAATAACAATTTTACCCTTAAATATTTTAATAAAATTTTCTTATTTGGTACGTTTATACTTAGAATGAGTTTTAAAATTCTTTTTCATTCTTTTTCCTTCTTATTCCTTTTTTATAATTTTTCGCCAATAAAACAGTAAAACTACCACTATTGCCTCTAAGTTTCTATTATAACCAAATATCGAATTAGTAATTTTTTTGACGAATTAATTTTATATGTAATCTAATATTTTTGTTGATTTTTGTTTTCTATTTTTTGGTATTAAAATTAATAATAAATAAATAAAATGGCCCAAAAGCACTACTAAATTATGATAATCCCACTACTCCAAAAATTTATAAACTCTAAATGAATTATTTCAACATTTTCTTTTCTATCTTATAAATCTAAATCCATAATAAAATACCATAAAAAACGTCATATCATAGTAATAAAATTATTATTATTATAATTGTTTATCAAATAGTAGATATGGACAGGACAAAATTTGGCACATTTTTCTTATAATTATACTAAATAATCTTACAATTGTATAGGAAAATAAATTAAAACTCATTCCACAAGGATATTTTTGGGTATTCATTTAAAAAATTGTCCAAATCAATATTATTTTAAGATTTTATTACTAAAACTATCAAATCAAGGGAGGTAAATGTAATTTTTTAAACTTTAGGGGAGTCAGAAATCTCTTAGGAGAGGTTTCTAAAATTATCCCTTAATATTTGTGCACAATTTTGTAATTACAGCAAAAGGACCAAACTGATCCACCTAAACGAGGTTAAAAAGCTTGAATACTCCACAAAAATTTTGAGGAAAAGTTTAGACACTTTTGAAGATGATCATTTGAGGTTGTTGAGACGAAACAAAATTCAACTGCTACTTGATTTGAACATTCAACTTTCAACTCAAATAAGACGAAAAATTAGAGCTCACATCAATGCAATCCTGTTGATTGGTCCAGGTACCATTATAAATGGTCCTGAAATGTCAAACAGAGGGGCAGCTTAAAGCAGTACCATGATGGTAGCGTTCTCATTATCCTACTTATCATAAGAATATCCAGCATGATTCCAATCCCATCAACAAGCCGTCGACAGTTCCGAGCCATCTTATTTGGGGACACTTCTAGATCATCCACCAGTGCTTTTATGACCACCTACACTAGAAGTTCAGAACGGACAGCTTGCATTAGCAGCAGAAATGTAGCAAGTTACATGGATCTTTCTTTTCTTCCTGTTCTCACATGGATGCTTTTTCACCTATACTATAATTGGTTCGCGTTAGCAAGTTTGTGCACATAAATGAATGTACACCAGTTCACAGATTGGTTTACCTTGATTTTAGACATTATGATCTTTATCTAATCAAGTTCATCATGGTTTAAATGTTGAAAATTTATAAGTCTGCCTTTCTGCCTGATGGTTGGGAAAAATTGTTCATAATATCTATCGCATTTTACCAAATGAATTTTTTTTGTCTTTTACTTTCAAAATGTTAAAATTGACGCACTTAAAAATTCAAGTTAGCAAAATTTAGTTACAACCTAAATTTTCAACTACTTTTTACCTTGAAATCACTACATGACTCTCATGCAATCATTTTTTATATACAAAAAGATCAGATTCCACTTTGTTAGTGACAAAAATTAGTATAATTAGGGTCATATCTTACCTTTTTAAGAGCAAAAATAAATATGGATTGGATCATTTAACTAAATACAAATGGGATCTAACCTTTAATCCCCTTAAAAAAATGACCATGTGTGGGTCATACGATAGATTCAGCGTAAAAAGCAGTTGAAAACCTAAGTGAGAACCAAATTTTATCAACTTGATTTTGTAAGAGACGGTAAACTTATCATTTTAATAGTGAAGGATGAAAAAATTTATTTGGTGAAATGTGAGACATGTTTTGAACGATTTTTCCTTACTTGTTACTATATATAGTGCATTTTTTATCATTGCGGTTTTCTTAGGGTATCATTGTAGTTTTTTTTATCAATTTTGAAACTATCAACTGAAGAACTATATATAGCTGACAGAAATTTTTAACTTAATTGAATAAATGATATATAAAGCTAGGAAAAATTGGAAGTTAAAGAAACACTCTTGGTAGATTATTTCATGCAAAACCAAAAGAAGTGTTTGCACTTTGGACCACCATTGTTCACAATTTAACAATACCAAGATGTCACAGTTAGTAATTTTTTTCACTATTTGTGATTGAGATTAATTTTGTACATTGTCGATGTAGAAAAATAGGTTTAGATGAATGTCACATTATTACTATTCAAATTTGTAAAAAATCTTTAGACTGTCAGTGTTTCCAAAATTAATCCTTTATGATTTACCTATGTTATGGAAAAAAATAAAAAAGATTACTAGAAATACTACTGTAATAAAAAATTAATTTGTTTATAAATCGATGTAGAAAGAATCCATCTGGTTTAGGTCTGGATATTTTACTAGAGCTTGAGAACAAAGCTTTAACAACTTTAGACTTCCATTGAGAGCTGAGAGCATTGAGATCCCCCAATTCTCTAACCACCTCCTGGGGATTGGACTACGAAAAAATTGCTTGCTGTGTCGAGTGGAGTGGTAAATGAGAATCCAAGGGCACTATTCCTAGTCATAGATCTAAAATTTATCCTAAAGGCAAAAGTCCACCATGTTTGTTGTTATACAATATCCTATGGTGCGGGAAGGCAGGCCTTAGGAAATGTGTTTTGGAAACCTCCCACACCTCCCCCCCCCCCCCCCCAACAAAAAAGAAAAAAAAGAGAGGAGGGCATCAACGATCTCATGCCAAAGATAGTTTTCTTTGTCCTCAACTAGGGTGAATATGGAAAAGGAATCCATGACTCCCAAATGCATGATCTTAGTAAAGAGTAAAATACCACACCACCAAATAGAATGGCTGCGATACCAATTATGTGATACTCGCTGCAAATATGATCTGGTGAAATTGGATCTCAGCTATGTAGGGATAAAAGCCACTGAACAACTTGCAAAAGGAAATCCCACGATCATGTCAAGGAAGAAAGATGGCGAAAGAAAAAGCTAAGCCAAACGAAGGGTGAATAGAGATGCTAAAAAGGATCTTAATAATTACAAACGGTTATAAGCATGAAATATATATTGGAAGTGGTCTTTGGTACTAGATAAAAATTGTGGGTTTGAATGCTACTATTGTTGTGGGAGAAAATGCCAGCGATTAATCTGGGTATTATATTCATTTTAGTAGCAAACCCAAAAATTAGTGAATTAGATATACGTAAAACGAATCAGAAGGATAATCAAGATCCTCTGAGTACGTGCTACTTATCGTAAATATTAATTAGATAGTCACATGTGATTCGGATATGATACAAGAGTAGAGCTAGCATTCAATCTTTCACTGCGTCCTTAATTATCAAGATGCAGTAAAAATACAAATGAGAATGTGCTAAAATATACTGGCGGTATAGCTTACATCTCTAAAGACTACCATATATACCATGAACAACCTACAATTAAGGTGGTAGAAAGTTGAAACCACCTCCATGATCATGTGTCCAAAGATTCACAGAATACTACTTGGATTGGATGGCTTCTTCTACTAGCAAACTAGTAAATGAATAGTAATAGTTTACACGATACAATATCGGTGTCAGCAAATGCTGACAGCAACCATCAGAGGTCCAGTGGCATTTATGATCCGCTTGTATCATGAAGGAATTATTATCTTGACGATCAGCAACGAGCAAATGATTAAGCAATTAATTCGCTCAGAGCGGGTGTGATAGGTACTTCTGGATTTCTTTCCACCACTCACGAGTCACCTAAAATTTGCAGATCCTTATCTTCTAGTCACCAACATTTGCAAGAAAACTAAATCTTAATGCAGGCAATTTCCCATGCGATGTTGACTAGACTTTTAATGATTATGAATCAAGATATTTACAGGCTTAAGGGTTTAGCAAGTAACAATGATATATCCTATGAGGCTTGATATCTAATTTGCATTAGATATATGATTGTATTAAATTTTTAGAGGAGATAATGACGGGAATGATGCCCAAGACTAAGATGGTCGCCTGAAGAAAAAAGGGACCAAGGGGTTAGTTCAGATTTGACTTCTGATGCATAAACCAGGACTAGTTTTACATGGCTAACTTTGGGGTCTGCCGTAAATGTACATTAGTTACGGCTTACATAAGTGGTCATGAAGTACGGAGGCTTTGGACCAGTAATGGCTGGAGGAGGTTGACAGGAACACTGATAGTAGATCTTGTGAGATTTTCCAGTCCTTCAAATTTTAATCTTGATTTTTGAATAAATTCAGAAATTTATCATGACATAATTGATTGGTCCATGAGCAGTTACCATTATAGGTTGGACTTGTGGCTTCATAGAATTCCTTTAATTCAAATGGATAAAAGTCCAAGTGGCAACTGGCAAGCATTCGTGCTCGAGGGAGTGTTGTTTATGTTAGATTTTTTTCCCCCTATAATAACTCCTTTTTGTTTTTCTTTTTTGGGTCATTCAATAACTCTTTTTTACGTTAAACTGAGGCAGCAGGCCCGCTTGTAGCATGAAAATTTTTCTTCTCGAAAGTTTTGAAACAGAAGTTCCTTTTTTTTTCCCCTTCAGGGACAGAATGTTCGGCTTATTGTTCTGTTGATAAGTATAAAACGAGATAATATAAAGGCTTGCATGCATACTTTTTTTTTTTTTTTAATGTGAAAGAGTGCAACCGTGCATTCTTATGATCGATGGCCGGCCTCGCATGATCAGTTTTGGCCAACAAAAGCGAATTAAAGACATTTCCTTTGTCTACTAATAGTTGGATGATTGAAAAGCCAACTTAGCTATATATAGCAGTACAGCTTCGCCTACGCAAACAAAATTTTATCCTTTTCTCTGGGACTTTTTATTGGGAGACTTAATGTAAATATGTATCCCATAACGTAAGTCTTAGGGATGGTAAGCTCTAAAATCAGCAAAAGAGAGGCACGACTCAACAGATGCAACCGCTAGAATAGCTTAAATTTGTTCTGTTATACACCTGAATATGTCATAACTCTAGGTCATCATCCATATATATATATATATATATATATACATACACATACACACACATATGTATACATATGCTTGCGTTGGATACATAGTCATATACACTTGAAAAACAACATCTGATATTCTTTGGAAGGTAAAAGAAATCGTAGGGTCTGTTTGGTTGGAAGTAAAATGTTTTCCTTGGGAAAATATTTTCCGTGGAAGTAATTTTCCATGAAAATCATTTCCCTTTCATCATTTTCAGGTGTTTGGTTAGCTTATTGAAAATATTTCTTACTTCATTTTTCTGGTGTTTGTTTAACTTTTGAAATATTTTCACTTTTATCTCTATCTTTACTTTCTACACATTATAACTACATACTTCTTCCCATGCAAAATAAGAAAATTTATCTCATTGTTTAACTTTAAAAAATCTTGGAGAAATGTATATATGAATAAAAAATATCTCCTTAAGCAATAAACAAATTGCTGGCCATTTAGTGTCAAATATCAATCACATGCAATGCTTATTGTGACATATATCTTGCACTCTCACTGCTGAAAGTTTCTCTAGAAAAGAATGTCCCTATTATACATAATTAATTATTAGCATAGGATGAGCAGGATGAGGTTTTTTTTTTTATTTTGAATATACTAGGAGGAGGGTTGGGTTGGGTTGGGTTGGGTGGTTTGGGGGAGGGAGTGTAAGGAAGATGTCTTGGGTTCGAGTCCTCCTGTTTACACTAAAAAAAAAAAAAAGAACATACTATAAGATGTTTTCAGTAAATTTGGAACATACTACAGGCGGGATGCATGCATTTTGGAAAACAACTTCAGTAAGTTTGGAAGGGAAGTTGTTTTCCATAAGATGAGTGAAAATATTTTACATAAGAAAATGTTTTCAATAACTTTTGTGCAACCAAACACGGGAAATTAGGAAAATATTTTCCTGGAAAACATTTTCACCCGAAACAAACGGACCCGTAATCTCCAAAATTTTCCCAATTCTCGTCTTCTTTGAAAGTGAGCAGACACAACCGTCAGGTAGGTAGAAAGTGTTACATACAGCCTATATCGATCGTGTGATGGATGCAACTTTGTCATTTGCACCATACAGCAACTCTGGCCAACCAAAAACAGTTGTATTCTCTAGTTTAAGGACAAGGACTCAGTGCAAATGTATTTTATGTGATATACATGCTCGAGTTTTTGGTGTATAAATACATTATAATCTTATACTGAATATGTATCAAATATTTTATTTATATATACCATTTTTACTCAAAATACAGCAATGTAATATAATTATATATCAAGTAATGCAAAAAAATACAATAACCTGACCGAACAGTACTGAACCCCAACTGCATTGAGCCCTTTCCCCTAGTTTACGATATAAAGCCAGCAAAAATACATCAAAAGAGCTGCATGTCGGCGTAATAATGGATGTTATAACGAAAACCAGGCAATTAAATTAAATGGTGAAATCAAGCTAATTTAATGTGAAGCCTTGCGTTGTAGTTACTCCATACTATGTTACAACGAGGAAATGCAGAAAGCAGGCTCCTCCACTGGTCTATAACGGAAAGAGAGCGAATCGGGACAATCCCTTTTCATAGCCTTTTCTGAGTTGCTTATATCCAATTCTAGCCTTTCGAAGTACTAAATATTCTAGCTAGATTTACGTAAAAAAAAAAAAGGGAAAAAAAAAAGATGCTAGCTTGTTCCTTTTTATTTGTTCCACCAGACGATTCTCGAGCTTTTGCGAAATAGACAGTGAATAAGTTTTGTTAGGCCTACTTCTGCGCTCTGCTTGCAGTATAGTGTCTTGCTCTCTGAATGCAACAAAGGAGGCATAAAACAAGGGGCAAGGAGCAAGGTCCGAGGAGGCATAGAGTTCACAAGTTAGGATGATGCGGACAGAATCATGTTGTTTCTTGAATGCAACAGTAACATGTTTTCAGATTTTGAGTGACCGTTGGCCATAGCTGCTGCCAAATGTAGTTGGTTTTGTGGAAAACATGAAGGACAGTACCGAATTCATGACTTCAGTTTATGCTCTGACAAACTGGGTTGAGTTAATCAGTTTATGCTCTGACAAATTGAGTTAACCAGGAAATTCTTTAATCTCCCACAATAACGACCAAAAAATGGAATTAAAATGGTTTTTTTGGGTATAACAACTTTAACGACAAAATTTATTAGACCATCTTGTTCATACTAATTAAAAATCTGCTCTTCAGACACCCAAAAAGACAGAAAAAAAAATGTGAGTGGTTAAAAAAGTGACAGCTTTTTCTTAGCCTATTTATGATAGCAATTTGTATCATTAATATGTGATTGTTTATGTTCAATTGGAAATCATTAAGTACAAGACATAACTGGACTGCAGCGGATATCTTTGTCTTGCACAATCAGAAAGGCAGATGCAGCATTTCTACTGATCATATCAAATCCTTATGAACAATGACAAAGAGGAAATCTTCGTACCATATTTCATTGTTTATTATACTTTTTTCTTTTCCACAATGAATTAACCAAAAAGTCTAAAACAACGGAATCCCACCCTAGTCGTGTGCTCTACTTTTTCCTTTCTGATCGTATCGAAATGGATGCTGTATGTCATATATCTAGAATAAAAAAGAATTTTACGCAGACAATGTTAAAAAAAAATGAACATGTAAATAAAAGAAAACCAATAGTGATACAATGTAACGCATAGTATGTCCCACGTCAAGCAGAAAAGAAAACTAACAGAACTCAGTGGAGGATGAATATATGTTGGAGGGACGGGTTATGTTCGTTGAAGGAAAAAGCTAAAGAAGCAACATCTGAAAAAGGTGACATTTTTGAGAAGCACTGACATTTATCACAATTTTCTTTTACCAAATTCAACTTTCAAGTTGAAAGCATAGATGCCCTTCAGATGTACTTTGGAAGGTTGGTGCAGAAAAGCTGAGAAGAAAAACTCAATCTACAAGTCCCAAATTAAAGGAGGAGTTTTGGTGGATTCTTTTGAGATGTCCTATATACTTCATATTAATTTACTCTGGCTTGTATTCCGATAATGGTGTATGAGAGAAATTCTTTCTGATCAATGCTTGCAATTTAGGGTTAATCACAATTAATCCCTTTAAAGTATATCTCATTTTTCACTTTACCCCCTAACAATTTTTTTGTCTCACTTTATCTCCCATTGGACAAAATTATCCCTCTATTATTCTAAACTCTTATTTTTCTCTTTTTCCCCTTTTGTGCTCTTTTATTTTCTTTGTCTCTTTCTTCTTTCTTTAATTCTTCCTCATTCTCACAAAAATCTTCATCTTAATGATTGAAATTAAGACGAAGAATTGTAGAGATCTATCTTCTCCTTAAATGATTAAAAAATATTCAAATCACTTTCCTAAAATACAATTTTTTTAGCCTTTCAATTCTTTCAATTTTGGTTTTTCCTCTTTCCTTTCTAGTTTCTCATTTTATTCTCAAGAAAATATCATAAGATGAAATTGTGATGTGATTAGTAATTATCAATTGAAATTTGTGGCATGTGGCATCATACAAAAAATCAAAATTAGTTTTTGATGCCTTTCAAACCTTCACCCAGAAATACAATTACAAACTCAAAATAAAAATTTCTGTTGAGATGGAGTTTTCTATTGGGAAGCATGAAAGAGAGAAGAAAGAGAAAAAGAAATAAAAGAGAGGAAAAGAGGTAAATGAAAAGTTAAAATAATAGAAGGGTAATTTTGTCTTATAGGGGATAAAGTGAGAAATGAGTTATTATACTTAAGGGGATTAATTGTAATTAACCCTACAATATATTATATCAAGGTAATGTCACAGCCTGTTTGAGGGTATTTTGGACATGAAAACGCCGAAAAAAATTTTGTGTGAGTCGCGAAATCTCTTTCAAGTTACAAAACTGTAAAATAAATCGCCAAAACGAACCAGAGCTAAATCCGCTTGCTGAAACCCGCCATCCCCAAAAAATATATATATGGAAAAAGGGTCTGAGCAGCTGAAGATTTCGGCTGGCAGCTTAGCATACGACATGGATTTTGTTGTCCAACTTGAATTGGCCCAATACAGAAAAGCCTTTCTCAAACACGCATAAGAAGTTAGCGTATGTACCAATATAACGTAGGCCCATTCTCCCTTTTTGTATGTGGGGAGGCAGTAGTTGAGAAGTTGGATTCAACAAATGTTATATTCAGGCAAACTCTTGTTGACCTTGGGCATTTTTCTTGGGAATCATCAACTATAACGAGAAACTCTTCATCATCTCGCGAGAGGTATCACTACAAGATCACTTTTTGATAAAAAAAAAACAACTGCTAACGAGAATTTCACGTGCTTTGATTTTCTAGCCTCTTTATAAGCTTGATAGAACGATTGTTTTGGTCGGTCTAGTCTATCTTCTCTGGACATTATTAGGGGTCTTATCAATTGGACCCATTGAAGCAACATGCATGACGCTTTCTTAGAAGTATATTTCTACACACGTATGCTAACTCAATAAAAACATAATCAAAAGAACTTAATTACAATTAAAATTTTAGGATCAAGTACTAGTGTGTTTAACATAATTAAAATAATTTAATTCATGTTTTTGACTTTCTGTTGTTTAAGGTTAATGGGCTCTAATTACAAATCCAACAGCCGAACTTCGACTGGATGCGAGTGTGAAAAATATATAGGTGCTGCCTGTGTGATCTTGTGACAGACGCCTTCTGGTCGGGAAGGGAAAGAGCCCGCAGGGCCGCACAAGCTGCCCTTTCGATTTTTGATTTGGTCCCTTGAAAAGCCATAAAGCAAAAGATGCTTTATTGGACAAGGCCACGGGACCCATGGGGTTTCTCTCCACAAATCATTTAAGCCCGTCCATTATGTGGGGACCACGCGATCCTCGCTCATGAATATCCATCGTTATCAAGGATCAACCCTCCTGACCCACCTCCAATAAAGATGATTTGCTTATTAGCAAGTACTCCCTCAGTATACTTTTTATTTTTGAATGTCCCAAAATAATTGTCATATTAAAAAAATCAAATCATTTTTTAGTCTCTCTTTTCAATATAACTCTTCTTCCTAACCATATACATCTTATCATTCAAGTTTAAATTTTGAATTTGTGGGTTAAATTTGGAAAAAGAATCACAAACATCACAATCAAACCATTATTCTTAAAAAGTTAGATTCGCCGAACATAACTAAATAAATGGAATGGAGGGAGTTGTAGGCATTTTAATATTTAGGACTTTCTGGAATATTTCGCTAGCAGGTATGTAGGAATGTTATCGGAATGTCTAGCCGAGTTTTACCTTGACCTCCCATCCCCCTAATATAGAGTAGGAGTACATGTAATATAGAATGTATCGTGTCCGACAAAAAAAAAAAAAAAAAAAAAAAGTAATAGGAGCATTAGCCTGCCGGGAAAATGTTTGAAAATTATATATAAGGAATATTCATGAAAAATGCAAAAAATTTTCTACAAAAAATCACAAACCAAACAAGGCTGATTTTGTAATTCGACATTTGCTTTTTGGCTAAGTAATCATTTTTTTTTTTTTGGCCTAACACATTAAAAGCTCATCCACTCCTACACCATGACTGGATCACACAGGATTCAAAGGGAACTGAACTGAATCCCTCCAAATTAGAACAATGCCATGGGTTTTTTATTTGCTGCTCAAATCTTCCATCAAAATGAAGTCCGGAGAACTCCTCTTTTTGTGTGATTTTTTTTTTTCAGATTTTAAACTTTCTATTGTTGAGAAGTTTTGCTGCAGAATTAATAAATCGGGTATTAGCTAGCTGCATCTAAGACTTCCAAGTTATTGTTAGATTAATCTCTATCACGTGCAGTTTGTCACTTAAACAATGATAAGTCAAAAAGTTCTTCCCAAGTAAAATGAGCATGGCAGCCGGCAGGTGAGTTTCATTTACATAAGCACTTAGTTCCGACCTTTTCTGGACCCATATAAGATATGCGTCTACGTACGTGCAAATAAATGAAGTGCATATTACTTCATGTGAAAATTTATTTGTTGTGTTTATGATACATATTGTACTTGTTAATTGCTAAGATTTATAGACTTATTATGTCTGTAATTTTTAATGTCTAAAGATTGAAAGTTCGGAATCAGAATGCTAGAATGATTTTCTTTGTAAATCTAACGTTCTAGTGACAAGTTTTTGAGTAGACATAAAGGTTGGAAAGATCGAATTCTATTGTTTGGATAGGGTATTATTTGAAATACTATTTGGAATAATTACTGTAACACTTTTTGTGATGTGATGTATGTGAGATAAAAAGGTGATTGGAAATATAAAAAGGTGGGTTGGAAAATATGTTTATGATGCAAGCGAAATAATATTTGGAATAAGTTTACTATCCAAACAAACCGAAATCGGAACTAGGGATGGATTTACATACCTAGAATCAGTTTTCGGTTTGTTTGGCTTGGGCTTTATTTCCCCAAATTTATTTAATTATATCATCATTACAATTTCCAATACTCCTTTTTACCTTCTCAATTACCTTTTTATCTCACATACATCACATCACAAAAAGTGCTACAGTAAAAATATTTCTAATAATTCACAATCCAAACAGAACTTCGAATCACCAATTCAGAACTTTGAATCCATGTTCAACTTGATCATAGCATTATGTGGGGGCAAACTTAACATATTAAATAATAAGTATAAAAAAACTATCGAAACGATATAAGTTTAAATGCAAGATAATCAATATATACATCAAAACTTGCATACATAACCACCCTACAATTGTTCCCAATATGTCTTCATATTCTAATATCATTTCATAAATTTCTCAATTTTTCCCACTACCTTTTTAGACCGATTGTGCTATTTTATTTGAAAAATCTACTAATAAAGGGTATCTTTGCAACAACTTTCAAATTTCAAAGTTCTAATAGAGTTATTCTCACTTTTCTCAAATCCCTGGCAAAATGAAGAAAGATATAGAATTTTTTTTTTTGAGTTTCAATGTATGGAGAAAAAAAATATGAATGATTTTCAAATGGGTTTGTGTGAGAGTACATTGAGAAATGAGAAAAAGAGCAAAAGTAAAGTTGAACATTTTTTGGTTGATTTTGATCAACTATGAGAGATGAAATGAGTTTTTCTATTATTTTTAAATGTGTTGACCTAGTGCGGATAAAGTAATAAACAAAGTAGCACATTAGAGATGGAAAAGTTCTATGTTTTCAGACTCGGACCGGGTATCGACTCGGTCGAGTTCAGGGGTAAATGGGTTCGATCGAATTCAATCGGGTTGAACTGGACGACATCATAAATAAAAATTATTTAAAATTAAAATATCGTATGTAAAATAGCTAAGAGCATATTAATATTAATAAAGGTATATTCTATATATATTTATATATATTTGATGTTTCAAATATATTTAACAAGAAAATACAAAGAAATTAGAACGATCAAGTAGCAATTTATATTATTCAATGAACATTAACAAGTTTAGAATTAAAATTATGAGCTTGATTGAAAAATAACACCAAACTTTAAGACAGCATTTATAAAGTATGAAATATTTGAGGTATATTAATAATTTTTAACAACTTAAGGGTCAAAACATATATTGAAAATGCTTTGACCTTTTCAAAAAAATACTTTGACACCAAATCGATTCTTCCTTTTTTCGGTCAAACACAGTTTTTGACCTGGTTTGATCGAGTTTCTATCTATCCAGTTTTTTAGGATAACTCGGATCGAACACTTGGCCAGTTTTCGGTTCGACCGACCGATCCGATCCAAGTTTAAAAATATAGGTTGGGTAGTATGATGGGACGGATCGTAAGTAGGAGATTCTGAATTCAACACGTCCCATTTATTTTAAATAAAAAAAAGAAACACATTAGATAAATATTTTATTGAGAGGTTGTAGGAAACAATGTTCTCTGAGAATGGAGTAAAATCAAAATTTATATATGTAATTTTTAGAATTTAGTGTGGTTAATTAGGGAAAGCTCATTGTAGCTCCGTCCTTGATTACAACCCTATTGCGCAAGCTCAGCTTGTAATGGTATTATGGATACAATTTTCAGTAAATTCGAACCTCAAATATAGAAGTGCTAATGAAGGAACAAACATTAATATTGTTTATTTACGAAGTTTGTAAAGAGCAAATCGTACCTTTTTCTTGGTCAATTATCAATGAGAGGTTGATGGTAGAAAGCCAAAAAAAAAAAAAAAAGAGAGAGAGTCTCGTTTAGAGGTTGACTAAGTCAGCTCCATAGTTTTTCGAGACATCAATAAAAATTTAAGGTGGTTTTTAATAAATGAGTACGAGGGGCAAGAAGGAATGTTAAAATTAATTATACTCATATTTATTGCTTGGTAGATCATCATGAGAATCAGTCAATAAGAATGAAAGTGTAAGATCTTGCCTTTTACCACTCCTCAGTTATAGCTTGAACTTCCAAATTGATTAAATAATTTTATAATGAAATGAACTCGTTTAGCTCCCAAACCATATTAACATGTAAGGATCAAAGACCAAAATCTAACACCGAAGTTCATGATTCCAATTTTCAATTCAGATTCCGGAATCCGAACCAAACACGTCTTTAAAATCTAGTTTCCAGGCTTGCACTACTATATATAATCTACTAACAAAGCAGTGAGCAGGATTCGAAATTTAAACAAAATATTATTGCTTTACAATTTTTTAGACGCCGGCAAGACAAAGAACTAGCGGTAGCGGATACTCCTGCCGTTCACTTTAACATAGGGCATCGAAAGGGAAGTTCGCAGACGCACAAAGTAAAACCATCTCCCAATACAGGGCCTGATCACATGGGAGCAGGATAATCAGATGGGAGGGATGGTGGTGGGAGTAGGCGACTGGGTGTGGGGACTCTCTTCAGCTGGACCTTGTCGGGAGCTGCCTATCATAACCTGCCAAATTGAACCAGAATGGGAAAGTGGGCAAATCCATTTATGGCTTTAATTCATTGGCTAACAAAATCACCCCTTGCTTGCGTTCCAATTCATTTGTGGGCTCATCGTCTCTTTACTTTTCCAACCCTACAATGCCAGAAATGAGCAAACTCCTTTGCCATTCCGCTTAGGGAACGGGGACTGGTAATTTTTTATATTTGCACGCTTGATTTAGAAGCAAAAAGAAAAATGAATGTATTATCACTAAACTTTAAATGCATAATTTGTGGTAGATATAGTTTAGGTGAATGTCTCCTGCTAATCATGCAACTGCAGTCGGTCCTAATGTAAGCAACCCTGGCATTGTCAGGTTTGGCATTTGACTTTGAGCTATACTTTGTAGTGTAAACAGATAGTACTCGTACAATAATTGGAAAATGAGAGGGAACGGAAAGATCGGTTACTTGAAGTCGCGATTAGTTGAAATTTTGGTCATGACGTTCAAAACATTCTATTAACATTTTCAAAACCGTATTCCTTTCTTTTACCACTTAAATTGAAGTCTAGCATTAAGGAAAAAACGCAATTTTAGTTCTCAATATGAAGTACTTGTGCAATTTTAGTCTTTCAAATTTCGACAAAAATAAATAGTCCTCAATGTTTAGTACATATGTAGTTTTAGGTTCTAAATTTCGGCAAGATCAAATTTGGTCCCTAGCGTATCCAATTTAAAGCATATTTAGGTTATTTGAAAATATTTTTCAATTAGTGATAGAAGTTAGTCACGTATAGTTATGTGTCAGGTAAATTGAATTTCAAAATAAATAAGCAAAATAGCAATTGATTTTAAACAACAAGATTAAGGACAAAAAAATTCATGGACTAACTAATTAACTAGTTTAAAATGAATTTGTTAAACAACAAAACTGAAACTAGTCGCAGTACCTAATTCATCGATTTACAATCCATTTTCACCACTGCCCCGAACAAAAAACCTTGACACTTACTTTTTGCGTATGGTTTAACAATTTCATTTTTGTTTCTTGGTTAATTAGTTACTCATCTGATAATTACATTAGTTATTCTTATTGTTCAAAGTTAGTCATTATTATGCTTATTTTTTAAGATGTTTAATGTAACAAACATGAGACTATACGTGACTGATTTGGGGGATAATTTCAGAAACCTCTCCTAAGGTTTCTAACAATTTTACTGAACTCTTCTGAGATTTGAAAAATTACACATATCTCTCTTGATTTGATAGTTTTAGTAACAAAACTTTAAAATAATATTGACTTGGTCAAATTTTTAAATGAATACCCAAAAATGCCCTTGGATAATGAGTTTTAATTTATTTTTCTATACAATTATAAAATTATCTAGTATAATTATAAGGAAAATGTGTCAAATTTTTCATGTCCATACCTACTATTTGATATACAACTATAATAATAATTTTATTACTATGATAGGATACTTTTAATGGTATTTTATTATGAATTTAGATTTATATGATAGAAAAGAAAATGTTGAAATAATTTATTTAGAATTTGTGAATTTTTTGACTAGTAGGATTATTATAATTTAGTAATGATTTTGGACCATTTATTTTTTATTTTTTATTAATTTTAATACCACAAAATAGAAAACAAAGATCAACAAAAACATTGGATTACATATAAGTTAACTGATATAAAAAAAATCACTAGTTTGACATTTAGTTATAATTGAAACTAGATGTAATAGTGGTAGCTCTACAATTTTATTAGCAAATAATTTTTAAAAAAGGAATACGAAAGAAAAAAGAATGAGAAATAATTTTAAAAGTTATTCTAAGAATATGCACACCAAACAAGGGAATTTCATTAAATTATTTAAGGACAAGAATTTTCAAAGGGAAATATGCGTAATTTTTAAAACCTTGAGAGAGCTAAATGAAATTATTAAAACCTCAAGGGTGGTTTCTGAAATTATACTCTGATTTGGTCAATAATTGAAAAATCCACTGAATTGTCCCAAATCTATTTTGAATTGATAACAATGGTGATCAAATTTGTTTTTGCCAAAATTTTAAATACTAAAATCGCATCAAGTGTCAAACATTTGGGGTTAGATTTGTTTTTGTCTAAATTTTAGGAATAAAATTGCACAAATATATATAAAAAAAAAAAATTGGAGACCAAAATTGCATTTCTTTCACAATATTAAACTTATCTACCTTTTTTTTAAAAATGGATTTCCTACTTACAACCCCTCCCACTTTACCATCCAATCCAACCCTTCCCTCCTTATCTTTCTAGATTTTCTTTCCAATCTAGACAGCTAACCAAACATGAAGGCCTAATCAACCACAGTAAAAATTGGCAGCATATTGTTCCAACCCTTTTTATAAGCAATGTTCTAATTTTAACTCATATAAGAAACTATGTAACTTTTTCTTTTCCTCAGTTACCCAACCCAAGTGACTAAGTAAGTCTTGCCCATCTCCGAATTCATCATCAAGCCTACCAAGTTTATTGAGGAGAAAAGCCGCTGTTGTAACAGCCTGTTTGGATTGTTATTTTTAAAAATTTTTATTAAAAAAATATATTATAATAATGTGATATATGTAAAGTAAAAAGATGATTGAAAAATACATTCAAATGAATTTTGTAGATAAAAAAATATTTTAGTCTTTTGGAATAAAAAATGGTGGTAAGAGTAATTATAACATATTCTATGATATATGTGCATAAATACCATAGTCGCCAATTGGATATTTCGGCCACAAAAACGACCAAAAGCAAAGAACCGTAGGTACGCAACTTAAGTTTCATCCTTGCACTTTGCACTCCTTTGAAACTTGCATTATCATTCAAATTTGTTTGGATACAATATTATTTGAAAAATTATTTAGAATAACTATTTGTAGTATAATATTTTATTTAGAATAATTATTCGTGTTTGGATAGAATATCATTTGAAAAATTATTCAAATGTGTTTGGATAGAATATTATTTGTAGTATATATATATATTTTAATATGACATGCATGAGGTGAAAAGGTGATAAAAAAATATAAAAAATGTCAAAACACATATTTATAATACAAACAAAATAATTTTCAAAAAACTCAATATCCAACCAATGGAAAACTAAACATCTCCACCTCAATCCGTATTATTTGAAATAATTATTATAGTATTTTTTGTGATGAAATGTATGTGAGATAAAAAGATGATTAAAAATATAAAAAAGTGAATTAAAAAATATATTTATGATGCAAGCGAAATATTATTTGGAAAAAATTGCTCTCCAAACTAATTATAATACCAGCATTGTCAGAGAATATGTATGTAAGAATGCACCCGATAAATTAAGTAGGGAAAATCATACAAAACGTCCCTCACATTTTGTAAAATGACTTTTTTCGTCCCTCACTTTTAAAAGTGTAATTTTATGTCCCTTACATATTCATATCGGTCAAATTTAGTCCCTAACTAGGTTTCCGATCATTTTTTGGTCGGAATCCATCACGTGCAAGGCACGTGATCATTTTTTAAGGGTAAATTTGTCAAATTGTATTTTACATAATCTAATCTATAGTCCTCCACATTTTATAAAACAAATTTTTTCGTTCCTCACATTTTATAAAATGATTTTTTCATCCCTCACATTTCACAAAATTAATTTCTCCATCCCTCACATTTCAAAAAATGAATATTTCCATCTCTCGCTAATTATGTGTGTGAATACATTTTTTTTAAACACATGTATATGTCTAGTTATGGACTAAATTTGACCTATGTGAATATATAAGGGATATAAAATTACACTTTTAAAAGTGAGGGACGAAAAAAAATCATTTTACAAAATATGAAGGACGTTTTGGACAATTTTCCCAATTAAGTAAGCTAAGGACCAAATACGAAATGTACACAACTGACCCTATGTTTGGATTTTTTATTTTTTATTTTTTTGGCTTTTCTTGGTATCACCATTTTATCATCTTATAAAGAATGGTATCGGGTCCTAATCCTATAAGGCTCTGATGTAAGGCACATGTTTGAAGAATTACATGATCAAAATAGCTCGATAATAGTAATTTTACCACCAAAAAAAAAAAAACCCTTAAAATCTATGAAAGTGTTCAATTAGAAACCGCCTCCTAAAAGTGAGAATGGATAAGGCGGTTGTGGACTAACAGCCTCCCCGACCGCAGCTCGTCCTACATAACTTATATCACCACCAAACGTAGCATCACATACCGGAACACCATCCAATGGCGGAGCAACAGTAGAACCACTACTTCCGGCGGAGGAACCCGATGACAGAGAGCTTGAAATATTGCCGCCACTGTTACTAGATTCTTGGGCAATCACGGACCGACCCAGGACTTGTCTTTGGCTGAACCATGCAGAGGAAGGTGTCTCCGGCGAAGAGGAAAAGTGACAATATTTATCAACGTCGAGATTGGCATCATCCTCTTCCTCCTCGCTCTTTACTGAAGAGCTTGTCAAAGGCATTCCTGATGAGGAGGGAGGAGAAGAAACAGAAGCCGAAGGCGAAGTTGAGGAAATCATCATTATCCTTCTCTTTTTATCCCCACTAGCAATATTTAACCTTTTAGTTCTTTCTTTTTCAAGCATCATACGGGGTAATATTTCAGGGTCTTGAGCAACTTTACTCAAGAAAGCCATCATTTGTTGGGGTCTCCTCTCGGTTGCTTCAAGTCTCTTGTTCATCCTTGAGAGCTGTAGATCTAATTCCTTTTGCTCTTGCTTTAACCTAGCTAACTCCATTATTATTCCCTCATCATCTTCATCATCTTCAGCTCTACTGTTACTTGAGTTTCTACTACAGTGCTTCCTCCTAGAAATATTCTTGAGCAAATGCGTTTGCCCTCTCAAAAACCATTCATTGGCGAAAGCCCATCTATCTGGATCCACTTTTCTGAAACCCTGAAATTTCCATAATCAAGTTTACACACATATATTAGTAGCACTTTTCTTTTTAACTTTGTGGAAAGGTAAAAGCAGAAAGGGGACAGCCAGGATAAAAATGGAATCCACTTGTACTATGACCAAAAAAAAAAAGGACCCTTAACTACTAACTACTAAGCCACACCAGATTCTCATGGCACGTAACTGTTTAACAACATAACACAACCCTCAATTATAGAGACGAGGATATACAAGTACAAAACAAAGAACTTTCTTCCGCCCCCCCCCCCCCCACACCCACTCTTCAAAACAGAGAAAGAGTGGGATTTAATGAGTAGGAAAGTAGAAGGAGAAACTTGAACCCTCTTTATCCACTAAACTAAACTCTCTTTACTCTACTCTTAAGCCAAGAATGTTCATTTTTACGAATAGAATAAAGATTCTTGAAATTATGTAGGACTTTGACCGCATCAACAAAAATCTAAATTAACTATGACGACATCTAAATATTTACTTACATAAGTATTGAGCTGACGAACAAAGCTGGAGAAATTGTTGTGCTTGAAGTAAGCAGGAAGAATTTTTTGAGAGAAGTCCAAAGGGTCGATAACAATGAAACTATTGTTAGCTTTACCCCAGGCAATAAGTCCATCAGTGGAAGGATCGTTCACCATTTGATACGTCTTCATAACAAACGGGGCAATTATATTGTTGTTAGCAGCCTCCATCCCATATACCGATATTTTAACTGTTACCCCTCCAGAAGGGGTTAAAAAAGAAAAAAGAGGCGGTCGCCGGTGACGGAGGAGGTTGATAGCGGTGGCGGTGAGGAGTGAGGATGCAAAATTTGCATTGAATTTGAGAGAGGTGAATGGTGGAGGGTATATAAGTGGGGAAGGTGGCAAAACAGTGAACAAGTGGTAACGTGGAGGTCATTTGGGTTTGACGACGATATTTCTTGGGCTCAAGAATGGGGGCCCACTTGGGGTATCATCTTTTGATACACGTCAGAGTCCCGGCCGTTTAGATATTTTCCAAGCTTTTATGACTTCTGTTCTAAGGTCACGCGCGGGGAGTGAAGGTGGTGGACTTTTTGAAAAAATTGGCTTGGTCCCTTACAGAATATGCAACGTGTCCTAAGAACATGGCGTGATGCCAGAATTGCTAACCTGGAAAGAACACCTAGCTGAATCACCTTCATCATCTTAATTTAATTCTGGCATGGGGTATTAATTTCAAGGTTTAAGATTAGCCCATAGGCTTGCTTCAAAACGAAGATTGGCCAATAGGCTCTTGGGTACATACACCAGGGACCACAGTAACTCCCTGTTGTGTTTCTCCGAATATAAAAAAGAAAGATTTTATTTTTAAAAAAAATCCGTGATGATATGGTCAAAAAAAGTTTTTTTTTTTTTTTGGTTGATGTCATACTACATAAGAAAGAGATAAGTTTTAAATAGGGTTAACACTTTGTCCCATAAACCGCAAATATACACACTTTACGCTTTAATATTATTATAATGATTAAGGCGAGGTTATATTTTACAAGACCAAAATACTCTTGGCTAATTCTTGAATACATAACAATTGTAACCTAATAAATAACTATTTCTTTAACAATTGCTAAATTGATTTAAATACAACTATACATGCACTAAAACTTTTAGTAATAAAAGGCCTAAAAATTTACAAAAAATATATATTCTAAGCAATTGAAAGTGTTTATCGTAATACTGACAGCAATACTTATATTTACTTAAAAAATTAACGAGTGCATTGGAATTTTTTAATTATAACATATATTTATAATTTATGTCGGATAAAATGGTGATTGTAAAAATAAATATGTAGCGAAAAAAAATCTTAAAAATCTCAATTATTTCCCAAGTAATGTAGAACTCAAACGAAATGTGAAGCAAGGTACAAATGCAACATAAAAATAACAATTTGGAACTTATTAGCTTGAAAAATATGAATTTTCAACTATTTTGTGTTTGGTCATCTTTTGTTTTCTAATTTTTTTTTAGTATCATATGATGTAGTGTTCTTCTTTTTCTATTAAAGTGCTCTATATTTCAGCTTAAAAAGAAAAACATTATCAAACAACCACTCTGTATGGACATTATTATCTTTTTATCAAAATTTTGGTATGAAAAATTTATCATTAACATTTGACTAATCAATATAGGGGGCAAAGCGTATATATTTGAAATTGAGAGAGGTAAAGTGTTCAAGGCGTCAAGTTCAAGAGGGCAAATCGTAATTAATCCATTTAAATAAACGACATCATAATTGGGCAGGTGATTCAAAATTTAACACCTTATGCTTTTTTTTTTTTTACCCTCCCACCTCTCTCTACACTCTTTCCACCATCAACCGTCGAGACGGAATTTGAACCCTAAATTTAACCGCGGGAAAGACGCTAAAAAGCCCTCCATTGGCCAACACCGTATGCACTTGCCAAATCAACTTAAGAGGGATAAACTTCTTTATAAGACGCGCCGAACAGACAAGAAAGCAAGGCAGTGGGCAGGGAGGCACGAGTTGACGAGCCTTTTTGAGTAAGAAGAAAACAGAAATTGAGAGCGGGGGGCCAAACAGGCGCTGGGAATCCGATTTGCTTTCCGCTTTTCATTTTTTTTATTATTGTTTCTCTTTTGGGCCGATAAACACAGCGCTCTCACTCGTGCACCGGCGGATAAAGTGACATATTAGTATGTGGCACATTTTCCATCGGACACTTGTCCGCTTTTTTCTCCATATATAATTTGGGGTGTTTCTGTTTTTAGTGGGTGTTTGAGTCCTGGGAAACATATCCCTAAATTTAAATTGCGCTCCAAAGTCCAAATCTAATAATCTATTATGCTTGTCTTACGCTAAACAACCATTAAAACAATCTCTGCATACTAAATAAAGATAGGTTTTGCTTAAAATAGTGGATCCTATAATTCCATGGAGCGTGACGTTGTGGAGGCCAACGATTTGTCCTAATATTGGTTTTATATGTCCAAACGTACGATTTGGTGGGCAGAGCATTTCGACTATGACAGCGAAAGTTTGCGACTTGCGTATGTGTGGAAATGCAGGATTGGCAACCGGCCCATGAGCTGATTCACCTAATATATGGAACAACGATGTCAGATAAGTTAAAAATTATTATTAAGGAAACATTTCTCCTGTTTTGGTTGGTAGATTATCGTGGACGAAGCTATTTAATTAGTTGTGTCGTTAGCCAAAATCGTCCTTACACATGTAATCGTCTTAATTTAGGTACTAGCTTTTGTACCTTTAAAGTGGATTTAATATATATATATATTTCTTGATGCCGGTGGAGAGGAGGAGGTCTCCAAATCAAATCCCTTACTCACATTCCCTTTTTTTAGTACTATTCAACCCTAAATGAATTTGATAGTTTGATTACCATTGACATCAACTTTGTGTTATTGTTTCTTTTTTTTTTTTTTGTGGATAACATATCGGATATCCATGAACGTCATTTACACATGAAGAATAACGGGCAATCATTAAAATTGAGTTCAGTTGTTAATTGTTTAAAACCCCTAAACAAATTGTCGAACAGAGAACAAATCCAAAATTCTTGTCGTACTATTCAAAGCACAAATTCTTGTTTAAAACTTTCTTCTCATGCCATTAATTTTAGTATATTGGAGTAAGCAAAATATAGGTTAAATTACATATAATTCTTTTGTATTTTCATTTATTGCCACGTGACCCCCCTAACGTTTCAATATATTCACTTCACCCCTTATCATCTTATGTAAAGTGAAAACTTAATAGAAAATAATCTATACAACGTTGTTAATTGAAATACCAATAGTATCTTTATTCAAATGGTAAATGAATCAATGACTTAAATATCTTATGTCAAAGTATAAGGGAATTATGTAGGTAATCACATGAAGTAAAGTGGATATTTATACAAACTATAAGGAGGTTTTATAGAGATTAATATTTTATCACATGCATTTTTAGAGCATGTTTGGTATAAACATCATAACTAATTGTACATTCCGTCCATTTTCTACTTTACATAAAATTATAAAAGGGTTATGTGACCATTTTAAAGTTTTAGGAGATCATCTGGCATTATGTAAAATCATAGAGAGATTGTAAGTAATTTACCCAAAAACAAATCATCATCAACACCGGTCATAATGAATCAAATAAGATAATTAAGCTAATTGGTATTGAGTAAGCAATAGCCACGTGTTTTCATTAAAATTCTTGTACCCATCTTAAAAAAAAAAAAAAAGAATCATCACTTTATGGCGACTCCTCCCATGGAACCATTAAAAAAAAGAATAGTACTGTTCCGAAAGAGTCAGAGACCTGTTTGATAATTCAATTTAACACTTAAATTTAATGGAATCAAATCTTAATATATTCAAACTGTTTGATAATCAAAAGTTGAACATCTGAATTAATTAAGTGACACTGAATTTTCTAGGCAAAACTTGCTTTAAAAATTTAGTGATAAAATATTCATTTATTGTTGAATGTGATACACACTTAAATATATTATATTTAATATTTAATAATTTCAAATTTCAAATTTTAAATTTTAATTTTATCAAACGCATCTAGAGTCAGGCAAGGCTATGTCTATTTGTTTTTTTTTTTGGTGAAAAGGCTATGTCTATTTGTGATCCACATAATTAAAATGTAAATACAGCCAATGCAGGTAAGGAACTAATTGTCAGTGACTTGACTTGAGACAATTTTCTCGGTATGCTGCCCAAAGTGTCGGGGGCCAAGCTTCTGAAGCAACTTCCGCTGCAACCATGTTAGTCGACATAACCCCGCGTAATCCCCATGCTAAATCCCAACAGCTACCTACGCTATTTATTACCAGTCCATATTCCAAGTTTCATTTTCATCAACTTTGTGGTCTTCTCTCTCTTTTATTATTAGACTAAAAGCGAGTTTGATAAAATTGAAATCTAAAAGTTAAAATTTAAAATTTGGATATATTAAATTGTTAAATATTAAATTTAATATATTTGAGTGTATATCACATTAAGGGATAAGTAAAAAGATTATCACTTGTTTTTTGGATCAATTTTTGTCTAAAAAATTCAGTACTACTTAATTAATTCAAATATTCTATTTTTATTATTAAATGCAACTAAATATATTAAAATCTAAATTTATTAAATTGAAGTGTTAAAATTGAATTATCAAATAGGACCCAAGTCCTCATCTTCTCGCTCATGCCTACGACCAAGCATTGGCCATTCAACTGATGACACCTCTAGAGCAAAATCAAGCTGAATGAGGAAAGAAGTATGTGCTAATTACCTGATTACAATGAAACGGGTGGATTTTTGTTGGGTTGAGGCTTCACTAACTTATCAAAACTTGTTTAAGAGTTATTACGTGGCTAAAAAACTAGGGTTGTCTTGTCTGGTAGTCCAGTGGATGTGCTTGGCGTCTAAGTTTGATTAACAATTCATTTGCAAATGTTGCTAAACATATGATTCACTTTTCATTGGTTTTGCCCAATTCTAACAGCCCATTTGGCCGATTAATTGTACTAGTGAATATGAGGCTGTTAGGCTTTATTTGGATTGGGAGTTTTTACACTAAAAAAAAAAAAAAGAGAATGCTCGATATATATTTTTTAATAATTTTTTTATCTTACATATATCATATCGTTATAAAATATTTTCTATAACAAAAAAATTTAAAAACTTGCAATCCAAATGAAAAATCAATGGTTCCTTGAAATTATGAGAATACTAGTGGACACAAATAGTAAAATCCAACAAAAGATCAAAAAAAAAAAAAAAAAAAGCTGAAATTCATTACTTTAAGAGCTGATAAATTATGTGCTCCACAGAGACGCACATTGAAAGCGAATTTGAGGAAATGTCATACGATGAAAAGCCTAAAATTTGCGATGAAAAAAGTGGCCGTTTCATGAAAGGGACGCAAGGGAAACCAGATTTGTACAATAAACACAAGATTACGTTTGTCTTTTCGGTCCCATAGCAACGACGACATATTTTGTTGTTTTGTAGAATTTCAATTACTAAGAGTCCATCTAGATTGCTATTTTTTTAATTTTTATAAAAGATATATTGTAGCGATTTTATGTGTACGAGGCAAAAAGAATTTTTGTAGAAAAATGTATTATAACGATTTCGTATATATAAGACGAAAAAATGATTGAGAAATGTATAGGAGTCCATCTGGATTGCCATTTTTTTAGTTTTTTTTTTAAAAAATATATTGTAACGATTTCAGATATGTGAGGTAAAAAAAAAATTCATAGAAAAATGTACTAAAGCGATTTCATGTATATAACATAAAAAGATGATTGAGAAATATATTCACGAAAAATGTTCAAATTTTTTGAAGAAAAATAGCAATCCAAACGAGAGGCTCTCAACACTTTCTTGTAGACCTCGCTACACGTTAAAATAGGGAGTTTAACACAAAAATTGTAGTAGGGGATCCAAAGACGTAGTCATTATAAGTATTATTATAGGTGAGATTAAAGAAATAGAAGAGGAATTAGAATTCACGACCTCTAATTTGGAAACTTTAATATTAACAACTTGATCAAGACCCCTTTGGTAGCCACTGCTACATAACCATTAAAGTTAATTAAAGTCTTCCATCAAATTAGAAGAAAAGACACATTAATTGTCTGCAGAAAGAAATTCACAAGGTGACAAGATCATATATATACGTGAAAACAAAATTTCTATTTGAACTTTTAGAGCTACAACTTTTAGTCCAACCTTTATCGCAAATGCTCCTTTCACAGTTTCATGGTGACGACTTTGCTAAAGGCAAATAATCAAAAACAAGTATTTGGATAAAAAGGATAATTGTGGATGTGATAGAATACGAGGTAACATAAAGCAGCCCTTGGATTAGAAGCGAGAGCAGCTCCACAATTTTCTCTAGAATTTTTTCCCTTCCCGATCAACATACATACGTGGTAAAACCACCACCTAGTATTTATCACCTACGTCTTGGGTAGTGTTAAACTTATGTATGGCACTTGGTAAATTCTCAGCTTTCTTCAAGTACCCAATGGGGGATGAAACGAAGAGCATCCATAGAGCAACAATTGGTTAAACTAGAGATAAGAGATTCTCAGTTGGATGAAAGAGGAATCAAAGAAAATACGTAGTAAAATATAAACAAACAGGGCAACATCGACTGTAAATTAAAGTGCAGTTATGGTGGGAGCAGGGAGACGTTAAATTTCAACCCAAAGAAGTAGTAGAGAATGATGAAAAAGCACCTTTCGGACAAAAAAGGGATGGGGAATCATTGAATAGTCAAGATCACCCTGAATATATGCATTGCAAAGTTGATTAAGAAATTATACGTTTCCAAATTTGTATTGAAAATCCAGTGACACATCACTTGTGAATTCGATTGTGACCTGTGTGGAACCAGCAGTGCCCTTCTGGATCTAAATCTAATCCGCATTGATGCGTCCACCTATCTGCAGCAGCCAGCGGGGGGAGGTTTTGTGATGCGTTGTATATAACACAGCCTTTGTCAAGGGACGGGTGTGGGTTTGTGCGTGGCGTGGGTGCTGTTTATTTATTTATTTTTTTTTAAACTCGGTTGTACTGTATATATCTTCTTCTCATCTTGGTTGGTAATGAGACGGCATGGGTCTTTGCCATTTTCTGTCGTTTACCAATTGCCCTATGGCCGTCGTCTGGCTCTCCCTTCAAACTTTACAGACGTCGTCTTCTTCCTGAGGATTACTTTCCCTTTCGCTGACCCTCCACGACACCCGCAGACAAAAATGAGGCTGTGAGGCCAGAAAATGACCGTTCAACAAGTTTTAGTTCTTTTGTACTTGGACAAATCTTTTCTTTACTACTGGTCAGTCTAGCATACAATTTGTTCAAAACACAAGTCTTTACTTTTAGCATGGCGACTTGCATTTCTTTGCAAAAAAAAAAAAAAAAAAGAAAGAAAACCGAAAAACAGATTGGAGATCGAACCCTGTGGCCTCCTTGCAATTTGATCTCGCTGATTCCTCATCTTTTTGTTATATATAACCCGTTGATTTATAGATTTGTGTTCTGCCGAATTAATGGCCTCCTTAAAGAACTTCAATATTTGTGTAAATATTTTCCTGCAGATTCATCATGAGGGGGATGAAAACAAGTTGCCATAATCTCTCTTCTGAAAAACTACTTTGGCTATCCATAGGGACAAGTGAGATACGGTGCTTGCGATCAAAATTCGTTACTTCTGTGAGTCTAGAAATAACATACGGATATCTAGCGATTACCTCATGCACTCAAATGAAAATACACTTTAGGTTGAGTTGTAGTTTTATCTTAGGAGTCGGTGTAATAACATTGGCAAACTCCAAGGAACAGTGCCCATTATATGCACACAAAGCAGATGACAGGCATTTTCTCATACCGTCACCCATACAACATAACCAACTAATGGGGTGAAAACTTTCACCAGCACAAGCCCAAACCAAGGTTTCTTACAATATCTTTCAACATGCTGAGACTTCTGAGGCTTCAAGATACACTGCCAATAGTTGCATAACCCGTCCCATATAGCTATTGGCTAGCATTTCGATTGAACATCTAATTACTGCATTTCTGCATCGTTTGATGAGTCTTCCATAATCCACTCGGTAAGTCGGTACATCTAGTAGTATTGTCCCCCGGAAGTAGATCTCAAAGCAACCAACCTAAAATTTGCACACCAGGCAGGACCAAGAAGTCATAGTATCACCAATTTGAGCCTAACTCTGTACAAGTGGTAGTTTCTGTCGAATCTCAACAGTTGACTCAATGACCAGAAGGAAATAAGAAAACCTCATGGTCTTTAAGATGCTTTTGAAATTCTACCAAGCGATTTTGCAATTGCAGAATTCCAGCAGCCTTCTGGGATAGAATGGCATTCAGTCTAGAAATATAGTCATCAAGCTGATTACCGGGTTCATGAACTTCAACTAATAGACTCATCTCCTGCACAGAGAAACACAGTAAACAAGAGATGCAGCTTAATACTACACTGTATTTTAAAACTTATTGTACGCAGATAGGCAAAAAGCACTGAATAACCAACCTCCTTGACAATTTCCATAGTTTCCTCAACTTGTTTTCTATGAGCATTTATAAGATCTCCCTCTTCCTGACATCAAACAAGTAGAATTTTAACTTAGCAGTTGTTTATTTTATCTTTTGACAAGTAAACCAAGATCAAATATTGCTTTTACCTTTAATAAAGCAGTAAGATCATCTTCTGCGATCAAGCTACTTGGCTCAAGTTCAGATGGGTCCCCATACTTTACGTTTCCAGTCTTATCATCTATATTTCGTAGCTGATGGCTATCCAATTTTGGATTTATAGACCAAGATGCATGGTCAGAGATCCCTTTAGAGCCATCAAAATTATCTTCATTTGTGTGAACCAGACTACTCCATTGGGCGCGTCCACTAGGAACACGATCAATACTTGGACCAAATTGCTTGTGATTCTCTATATGCACTGTGGCAGCCAGATTGCTCTGTGCTTGACTGCTAGGAACACGCTCAATGTTGGAAGATAGTGAGGATTCCCTTTCTTGTTGTTTAGGCCATCCAAGTTTGCTGAGCTCTTGGTTCTGCAGCCCACCAAATACATTATCCTCAGAGCCTGACACAACTTGACTGATTGAGGACAAAGCCACTGGAGTTGAACTACGAAGATTTAATGTGGAAAGTGGTTCCCTCTTTGAGCTGTTCCCCTTAGATAGACTCTTAACCCTGATATGCAATTGAACCTTAGACCTTTCTAAAGCAAAGTACATTTTAACTTCATGAAACTTCTCTTACATGATGCTTTACCTGTCAGCATATCTTAGAGTGTTCAAAGTATGTTCACATGACCCTGAATTTGGTGAAACGCAGGATATCATCACTGTACGGGAGTCACCAACAAATGAATCTCTCAGAACTTCAGTCAGTTTACTCCCCCTGAATGGAATGTGACCCTGGTCATTGTCAAGAGCTCTAATGCATTCTTTTAGAGCAAGTAAGCTCTTGTTAATTTCAGCACCTTCCATTCTGCAAAAGAAGGTAAGATTCAGTGATCCTCAAATAAGTAGACAATATCTTGCAATTCTTACTCATACACATAGCAGATCTATCTAATCTAATGCTACCTAGTTTGTTTGTCATTATCAGTTGTATCAGCCCCACGTTCGCTTCCAGCAAGATCAATGAAAGATAGCTTGCCAACTAGTCGAGCTGGTTTTGAATCATTGTCATCAACCTTTCTTTTGATGGCGAGCTGAAGTATGGCATGCGAACGGGAGGATTCCTCATTTGCACCAGTGGTTCCAGTACTCCTTGTTGCATTTCCTTTCTCAATCAACTCCCTGACTGTCTCCACAGTGGATACCTTGTATTCTTGCAAACCTACAATACAGACCTGCTGCTTCCCGTCCTCCCTCATGCATAGCTTGCTGACACAAAGAAAGTTTCTCTTTAATGAAAAGCAAATTTAGTAAAACCTCTGCCTAGTCAAAATGTTATACAAAGTCAGAGGCTCACTTTCTATCATTTAGCAGGTCAAAAACCTTGCCTCCATATATCTCAAAGAAACTGACAAAAAGTTGAAATCCTTGATTTCGATAATTGTTTTGCATTGACTTCAGTATATCCTGAGAAGCTTTCAGCGGCAATGGCTGCATAGTGTAAGTCTTCCCACTGCCTGAGAAAAGCTCATGAACAACTTAACCTCAGCAATTAAACATGACCAATGAGCTGAAAGATTGAAAAGACCCAAAAACAGGACGGTTTGATAAAATATATGCTTATCTAAGAAACCAAGGTTGACCAAATAAAGAGCTGAATCAGCATCCTTAGCCAACACAGCAGCATAAACTATCACGTTTAACTGAACAAAGAGTTTATGTAAGTACAATATATTCAGCTAAACTTACATGTTTAACAGAACAAAGAGTTCATGTAAGAGTAGCTACAATATCAATACATCAGATCTCTGAACACCAAATATCAGGCTTTGGTTCTTACTCTTCTGCTTGATGAGAAAAGGCTTTGGCAAAACATTGAGGAACATTCCATGCTGGCAACCGGAGTAAATTTTTAATATCTTCAAGACAAACTTATCCAATATTGCCAAAGATATAATTATCAAAGGCATAATTATCTTAAGAATAAAAAGCTGAGGTCATTAAAACAAGAAACAGTTAATCTTCACTTTGAAAAGTGCAACGCTGTTTTAGTTTCAATATATAGAATGATAACTTGTTAGAGGGAGATCAAAAATCGTTCTTCAGAATCTGCGGGACATTTTAAAATTTAAGGATCTCCTGTGGAGTCTAGTTAATGATATATGCGTCAAAATAACTTTCTATGTTAAGTCATGTTATAGACACAAGCCAAGGAACTGCACTTCCAAAAAATTTGGAAAAAAAAAAAGAGTCAACTACTTGCCTGTTTGGCCGTACGCAAAGCAAGTTGCTTTTGTTCTTTGAAATATAATTGGGACTATGGGCTCAACAGTTTCAGCATAAACCTGTCACATTAAGAAAGGTCATTAACAGATTTACTTTTTAGAAGAGATAATAAGTCCTGTGAAGTACTCACCTCATCATTAGAGACTTCCTCATTCATCACAGCGTCAAAAAGAAATTCATGCTTCTCAACATACTCAGTCAGGTCAACCTGCCAAATGAGGTAACGAGAATTCCAGGAACTAAGATCGAGAAGACAGCAGCATTTACGAGAGGAAGGCTAACATCTGAACAGGTAAACTTGTGCAAGAAAATAGCTGTAGCAAAGACGAGCCAACAGAAACTTACTTTGAGCTTTGTCTCATAGACAGTGAGTGAATTAGCATTTGGATCTATTGTTATGATGTCTTCTTCTTTCTTTGCAATTTCTTTTTTATTGAGCGGCCTCTTACGCACCTGCATTTGCAGTTGCAATTTTTCACTGGTACTATAAGTCAAAGTATGGGACCCAAATAAAGCTATATTGTAAACTTAGCCACGATTACATAAGTCCTCTAAATGTAATCTCTCAACTAGAAAAGACCAGGTTACGAGTTTCTTTCAAAGAAAGAAAAAGAAGAAGGGCATACCACAACTTTGATCTTAGCAACATTATTAGCTTTCTCTTTATCTGCGGAGAAGCTTTTGAGAAGATCATTATCAGATAAACCTCGAGGATTCTTACTATATTTAGCTGAGATGCACGGCCCAGAATCATCAAAACTTCTACCACAAAGGGGTTGATTGAGTAAATATCCATCATTCTGGGAAGGAAACTGCAAAGTAGAGATTGCTAATATGTTAAAACCCACGAAATGTCAAATTACACGTAAGCCATGGCTCTGATGCAAATTTAATTTCCGACATAGAACTTGTCACATTCGTCTACCATTATGTCATACAGAACTTTTAATAGCTCTCAAGAACACAATAACTTTTAGGATTCCAAATGGTAGAATTCCTAATTTATGCTTCTCAGCAGCATAGACAAAAAACAGCCCACATCAGTTCACATAGACTTCATCCACTGGACAAGTTCATTCAGAAATGACAGGAAAGATAAGAACATGAGGGGCTTGAAAGAAGAAAAGTTTACAAACCTCAGGTATAAGTTCTGTATCGAATGAATGCAAATCAAGCAATCCAGGGCTGAGTTCACCTGGCAACACTTCAACTCCATTTCCATTCTTCCTCATGCTAGATGACCTGGAAGAAGCCGTGGGAGAGGATGGGTCCTCATCTCCTCCTCCACCATTTACACCTCTCTGCCCATTCTTTCCCCATTTTGAACCCTGGCCTCCCCCATTAGCGCCAAAAAACCCAAAATCCTGCAACATTACCAATTCAAATGCCAGCATTTAGGAATTACCAATTAACAAGGGGAGGGGTCAGAAGGGGATGGTGACAGGAAGAATCAAACGCTAGTCGCAAGATGATGAAAAGAGACCCCGAACTACAGGGCTATAGTCAGATTCTCGAGATGAGGGAGTTGCATGACACAAACATAACTATATAAATAAGTGATGATAGTCGGTTTGAGTAAAAACTGCTCAGAGAGCGGCAATTTATGCATATGAAAAACAAATGTAACTATAATTGCAATCATCAACCTTAAAGAAAAGGAAAAGGAGTATGGTATCGACGTCGATAAAAAAAAAAAAAAGGAACAATGTTTAACCTGAAGGGGAGGAATGGAGGAGTTGGAGGAGTGAAGATGATGAAGACCAACTGATCGAAGCCATTTGTTGTTGAAGGCAGTATCAATGAAGTTGTCGGAGTACTGACGCTGGTGGTGACCTCCGGTTGAACTAGATCTCTGCATTTGCCTCCCCACCACGTTCATCTTCTTGCGGATTCTCAGCTGCTGCTTCTTCACTGATCGAGTCGATTAGAATGGTTTTCTTTGCTTGAGTATTTCTCTATTGGGCTTTGACTGCAATAAGAAAACGGTAAGGTGAGGCAGGAAAACTGATTTTCAAGAGAAGTGGAGAACAGAAGCGTTAATGTCGGTCCTGCAAAGCAAAGGAGGGGCCGAGGGGAGGGGGGCAGGGTGGAAGACAGAGAGAGAGCTTTGGATGAAAAAGGAGAAACAAAATGGAGATGGTGGTGGTTGTCGAAAAGACAGAAAATTTGTTCAAGAGCAGCCTGGCTGAGCCTGGTCACTCATGTGAAAGCGTGAAAGAAAGAACAGGTGGAATCAAAGATGGAAGAGAGGAGGTTACTGGTTAGGCGTGCTGGGAAATGGAGGTGTTAAGGCCAAGAGGGGGTTCACAATTCAGTTTGGAGGCTTTTTTGAAAGGAAGGTATCATCATTGAAATTGAGTAGCTTTGAAACTTTTGAAAACAAAGACCGGGCGCTTCTCTCCCTCTCCCTCTCTCTCTCTCGCTCTCTCTCTCTTTCAATGGAGGAGATTGGGGACACCTGGGACCCTGGCCATGTATCGAGAAATCGCTTCTTCTTTTTTTTTTTTTTCCAGTCCGTTTGGATGCTAACGTGTTTGGATTATAATTTTCTGAAATTTTTGAAGAATATATACTAACGATCAAATATATATATGAAATAAAAAATAATTAAAAAATATATCTAAAAAAAGGAAGAAATTTTTTTTTTTATGAAAAATCCCCCTTCCAAGCGAGGTTGTAATAGTAGCAGTGGTATCTGGTATGTAAATTTAGTTGTACTATGATACTTACTGGTGATTCTCCAGACGTGGTAGGAGGAGCGTCTAATTTGACTTTAAAGCAAATGGAAGACGATAGCAATTCGCGCGCCTGCACAACACCCCCCCCCCCGCCCCTCTCCCTCGCTCTCCAACCCATACAAAAAAACATATACTCCAATTCAATATTAAAATTAATTTTAACTTTACTTGGAGGATCTAAGGATGCATAGAAAATTATGTAAATTGAGTTTAAAAAGGATAAAACTGGTATTGATACTCAAATAGTTGAGGGATAGGATGCTATATTGATGTGGTTATTAAAAAATTTTTAGTTTAACATTACAAATTTTTTAAATTTCGATTGAGGTTTTAGAATTTAGGAATTATTGAGGTTTTACAACTTCATAGCTTTTGAATAATTTTATAAAAAAAAGGTAAAATAAACTTCACAATTTTATGAGGGCATTTTGGGTTATTCGTTCAAAATTTTGATCATTAAATAGTTTTTGTTACGGAAACGATAAACTCGGGGGAGGTATAAGTAATTTTTCAAACCTCAAGGGAAGTTTTCTGAATTATGCCTATTGCTTATTCTATTCCCGACGGTGCAGTGGGTTGTACATCAAAGTCCAACGTTTTTTTTTAATTATTTCTCAAAATTCTGAGGAGCAAATTCTAGTAATCAGGTCTTGCAGGAGATTGGAATACATACACTTGACAACAATTCCCGTTTGATTAGGAATTTTTGTATTAAAAATATACTATAACGATTTGATATATGTAAAGTAAAAATATACTATAATTTAATTTAACTTATCCGAAGATCCATCAATTTTAACATGTTACTCTGCTTTCTTAATCGCCGCTGTTACCATTTTTTCCCTCTAATCTTTCGAGATTATATTTTATAGCACTGGAGCAGTGAAAGTATCGTATAGCGCTAAAATAAGTAAGTCAAAGAGATGTAGATCATACACAATATACATTCAAGAGTCAATAGACTTTAACCAACAACTAATTCATGCTAATTGCAGAGAAAGTGCTTGCAGAGTAAGTGCACCATATTTTAATTGCACAGCAAGTGCTTCACCCCGAAATGAATGAAATGCCAATTTTGTTTCTTTCTCCTCGCATCATCGATGAGTTTTTTCCTTTTTCTTTTGAAGAATAAAGACGAAGCAAGAGGAAAACGGAAAAGAAAAAGATAGAAGCGAAAAAAAAAAACAAACTACAAAACATAGTGCACGAAGTGGAAATTAAAAGAGATGGTTCAGAGTACACATTGAAGCACGCTTAAACTTTAATCCACACATACACAATCGAAGTGACCAATTGACATTCAACCTACATCACATGGACGTTTTAATTAATACTAGTAGTAAAACTGGATGATATACTTCTTGCCTCTACTGCGTGGACTTGTGCCCCAAGTCTCAACCATTAATTATCAACAGAGATTCATTTATTTATTTCTTGCTGCGTACAGATTAAGAGACTAAAGCACAGGCTATACAGTAAAAACTAGTGTGAATACCCGTGCTACGCACGGTGCTGACATTATTGAAAAAAATAATAATAAAATGGTGAACAAATAAATGTGAAAAAATTGTACCAACAAAATTAAAATGTAATATATATTTAACAATAGTTTGAAATATAATAGAATGTGTATATCATTCAAGAATTGTCTTTTTTCGGAAGATGTATCGTGAAAAAAAAATAAAAATTTATATTAAAAAAGGGAATGATATATTTCTACAAATAAATGTAATTGAATATTGTTAAAATGAAATACTTACAAATACTAAACATTCGATTTGATAATCTTGCTTGAAAGTGCGAACACTCTTCACACCAATCCACTTTTAGTATGAATGCCAAAATTGGTCATTTAATTAACTTTGTTAAATTTTGTGGAGTGCGTACTACAAATGAAAATGCATGATCTTTGCATTTTTGTAATAATGACTTGTACTTCAATTGCACTTGAAAATTTTTAGTCCAATGAAACTACTGAAAATTTTCCATTACTGAACCTTCCCATCCCACGTGTCCGATTATGAGCATCGAAGCGAGGAGACTGTAAAGTAGCTCACTTTTTCCCTCTAATTGCTTTTGTATTTTTAGATTTTTTCACATGTCGCTAACTGCTTCATTCCCTCTGCTATCACTTGTATATTTAAAATCAATTTTTAATATTAAATAAAAAGGAATCCATTAGTCTATAAAATGTTCATAATGTAGATAAATTATTAAATTTGGAAAAGGGCGTATGTTCTTATAGGCTTCTTTTCTTTTCTTTTTTTGGAGAAAATGAGTTTGTTCTTGTAGGTTTTTTTTTTTGATATAGAATTGTTTTTCAAAGATTTTGGTTCTTAGTCCCTGCTATGTTTAAATCATCTTTTAATATCCAATTCAATATAGTCTTTTAATTTGGCAGCCTCTATAATTTTTAATTTATTCTTTTGGTTTAAATTCAGTTAGAATTCAGAATTTTTCAAATACCAAGAGAAACCATATATTTTTTTAGTCACCGTCTTCAATTCCCCATCTAATGACCCTTGTGGATTTACCGATTATGAATAGGATAGATGATGTGATTATTAGAATTTAAAAGCTACCGCCATAGTGTTCCTATTCCGTTTTTCTTTATTTCTTTTGGGTCAAGGTAATCTCTAATCCTTCCAAGTGAAGTTTAAATATGATTGAAAAAACAGGGCCTTCAAGTACATTGCCAAGTAGCTTTAATGAGCGAGGCTATTGCAGGCCTAAAAATTGAGATTCTAGAAGATCACGTTGGTTAATTATTAGAGGTTTAACAGGCCCTACTCTGATGGTTCGAGTTTGTGTCTTATCATGAACAATAAGTGCAACTAAACTTTACAATTTTGTTATTCACACACGTTGTTTCCACTTTCCATTTTCGCTGAATTGCTGCTATTTGAGTAGCAACAACACGGTCGGTGCATAAATCATGCCTTTAATGGGTATTTTTTGAGCATGTGCTTGTGATTTTGTGTTTATACTTTATCCCACTGTTGAGTATCTTTACTTTACGGTGTAACAATAAGCAAACAACCGTGCATAGGATTTTGTAAAAAAATTTCAGAAATAATGGATGATTAGAAATTCAATGCAATATCATTCATGACAAAAAGCAAATCAAAAGCAAAACATACTTAAAAGACAGAGGGACAGAGGGGCAGAGGGGACAGACCTGGAAAATTAAGCTGGCAAGAATATACTTCCAATTCTCTGCAAGAAGGTTGATTTCCGCTGAAGTCCCTGCACATAATCTCTTTCATAACTGCTCACAAAAGAAACAAAATCAATATATTTACAAAATCAATAGAGAACAAAAAACAAATAAGAAACTGAGAGATATGGTGAGGGGAATTGGGGGTGGAATTCTTTGGAGGAGTTTTAATTGGGGTGGAATTCTTAAATTGGAGGACTCTTAATTGGAGTGGGAAACGTGGGATGATGATTAGAGGATTTGTAGGAGCGGTTGTATGATGAATTAAGAGATAGTTGGAGTGGACTCTTAATTGGAGTGGGGAACGTGGGATGAAATGTAGGGAGAAACTTGGGATGATGATTAGAGAATTTGTAGGAGTGGTTATAGGATGAGTTAAGAGATAGTGGGAATATTTTAAATTTAAATTTGATTGGTGATAAGGTGGGTTATGACCCACTACTTTTTATGTATTAAAATAAATACAAAAATTTAGAAAAAAGAATGAGAAGTTTAGAAACCATTGAGAGGTTTATGCTAAAATCCCTTATTGAATACATATAGATATAGATTTTGTGCGACTAGTCATGTGAGGGTTAAAATTTGGGTGCAGATTCTAAAAAAGCGAGCCTTAACGGTTACCATATAGTTTGAAATGATGACCCCATGCTTCACCTTTGTGTGATGGACGCGGGGCTGGACAACCGCTCCGGAAGGTGTAACACCATTTGTACATGGTGTAACATCATCTGTACAAGGTGTAACAATAGAACAACAGCGAGTAACAATAGAACAACATTTTTGTGGGTCCCACACGGCGTGAAAATCGAGTTACAAGACGTGATTTGAGCCGCACAAATTTTTGAAGCCTCATCCAGGCCGTGAACTGCCTGGGACCAGGCCCCTCGTCCTTGTGTGATCTAGTTAAATAAATAAGTTGACAGAGAGTGTTTTTATTGGCATTGAACCGGACTGCATTGCAATTAAATTATTGAAATGTTGCTCGTCAATTGCTGAACTTGTATTTTAAAGTTAAAATGTTTTTAATCTTCTTTTCTTTTCTTTTCTTTTTGTTGCTGCCATTCAATTTATCAAATGTGGGAAAACCAAGTTATAAAAGCTCCATTGTGGAGGCAATGGAATGATTTTGAGGCACGGTAGTGATTTCTGGCAGATGTGAATCGCATAAAAAATATGTGGCTCATACAATTGAAATATTTTTTTCTTAATTTTTTTTTTGTCAAAAAATTTGAAATACATACAGATACAATCATTGAAAACGAATAGCATATAATCTTTTACTACCATTTTTTCGTTGAAGTTTCCTACTTGATGCTGGTAAAAAACAATTTTAGAACAGTTGAAGTTCGAATTTTCTTTTTGAAGGTTAGTTCCAAGTTTCGGCTGGCCTCAAAACAGCATAATGGGCTCGATTTTGCCCGAAGTTTTGTAATTACTACTTTGTCTTCAAAATTCTCAACGGACTTCGAGCAGATTTATAGTCAGATTAAGCACTTTATCGTAAAAAATTTAGGGATTACCTGGCACATAATATTTTTGATTGGAAACCGGAAATAAGCAAATGCTTTATTAGCTATATTTATTCTCTTGCAACCACAGCGCAACGAGTTGAGATGGCCGAGTTGGTCTAAGGCGCCAGATTAAGGTTCTGGTCCGAAAGGGCGTGGGTTCAAATCCCACTCTCAACAAAATATATATTACTGTTGTTTTCTTTTTCTGCTTGGATTGGATTGGACTAGACATTTAATTCTCATTTTCGTTTGGGTCGAAATGCATTTTTTATAACAGTTGCTTTCTTTTTCTACTTGGATTGGATTGGACTGGACATCTGACCTTCATTTTCGTTTGGGTCCACATGCACAGTTGAGATGGCCGAGTTGGTCTAAGGCGCCAGATTAAGGTTCTGGTCCGAAAGGGCGTGGGTTCAAATCCCACTCTCAACAAACTTTTTATAGCAGTTGCTTTCTTTTTCTCCTTGGATTGGATTGGATTGGATTGGATTGGACTGGACATCTGACCTTCATTTTCGTTTGGGTCCACATGCACAGTTCAGATGGCCGAGTTGGTCTAAGGCGCCAGATTAAGGTTCTGGTCCGAAAGGGCGTGGGTTCAAATCCCACTCTCAACAAAATATATATTAATGTTGTTTTCTTTTTCCGGTTGGATTGGATTGGATTGGACTGGACATTTGGCTCTCATTTTCGTTCGGGTCCAAATGCACAGTGTCGCTCTTTTTGGGTTTAAATTTCGGGCAAACCGCGCGCTTTTCACCTCCCCATTCCCCTCTCAGCAGTTTGCGGTTTTACTTTTACACCCTTTCCTCTTCAATCATCTTCTATGGCATTGGTAATTGCCAGAAAGATCAAACCATACCCATAGGAAACAATAATAAGCAGGGAAGGACTCATTCCAAAAAAAAATCGAGAAAAGGAATGGCACAAGTACAAGCAGCAAGACTCAATCTCCGGATGCAGAAAGAGCTCAAGTTACTCCTCACCGACCCACCTCCCAGCGCCTCTTTCCCTTCCCTCTCCTCCTCCTCCGCCCCTTCTCTTACATCCATCGATGCCCGCAAGTCTTCCGCAATTGTGTCTTTATGCATACTATCATTGCTTCTTTCACTTACATCTACGTTTGCATTAATCCACTTAACATGGTGTATTTGTACAGAGATTGAAGGTCCAGAAGGGACTGTTTATGCTAAAGGGGTCTTTAGGTTAAAGATTCAAATACCTGATAGGTATTACTTTTCTTACTTTTATCCCCCTTCTTTTAGGTGGATTGTGATATTCTTTCTCTTTTATATATGGATAAATTCCGTCACCGGCGATAATTTAGATTGAGACTATTCCTTGTCGTGCCTAGGTACCCATTTCAGCCTCCTATGGTGACCTTTGCCACCCCAATATATCATCCCAACATTGACAACGGAGGCCGCATTTGCCTGGATATCCTCAATCTTCCTCCCAAGGTTTTTCCAGTTTTATTTGCATCCCTCAGTTCTTTAAAGATATCTCAATTCTCGACTTCTGCATAGAGTTCTAAAAATTGAAATGATGCCAGAATGCGTGGGTCACAAAAACTGGACACCAATTTTATAGCCCTATTCATTTCTTAATGCTTAATTTTCCCGTTCTATGTCGGAATAATTCATTTCCTCAAAAAGTACTCAAACGTATTGTTTCATTAGGTTGACCAATGTTTGCATCCAAAGGTTCCTCAGGCACAATCATGGAGATGTCCAAATTATAGCACCTGACTTTTTGTGTATTAGCACCAATTGACAATATTCTCATGTTTCCTCACATCATTTTAACTACAACTTGAGGAATAGCATCTTAAAAAAAGGCAATATGTATTATCTGGCTCTTCGGGAGGGATCTTTGTTAGCAGCCTAATTGATGATACTAGATGCTTCTTAGACCCTGCCCTCTGTTTGCTGACTTTGGTGGACCATGTGCCCTTAGTTTTCTCTCCTACAGGCAGATTTTTTAAAAGCATTATAGTTTAATTTGCTTGGCTGGTGATGTGGCTTTCAATTTTGCAGGGTGCATGGCAACCATCTCTGAACATCTCAACTGTCTTAACAAGCATCGGGTTGTTATTGAGTGAACCAAATCCTGATGATGGCCTGATGCATGAAGCTGTGAGTAATCACACTTTCAATTGCTGTGGAAAATGCTCGTTGTGAGCAGGTTACCTAGTTCTGTAATTTGTTCTGATTAACGTACAGAGCCAGGAGTACAAATATAATAGACAAGCTTTTGATCAGAAGGCAAGATCCTTGACTGAAAAGTATGCCAGGATTGGTGAAAGTGAAATTGCTGGTAGAGGGCAAGGTTCTCAGGCTGTCCTGAAGCCAAGCATTCAACTAGTAAGTTTTCTGCTCTAGCATCTCCATATCTGTGAGTTTCTGATTAGGTACTCATACACGCTTTATGCAGGCAGAAGTTAATGAAGGAATGGATACATCAGTCAAGGAAAAAAGAGTTGATGAGTATGAAGTCGGGCACAAGAGATTATGTGGAATCAGCAGGAAGTTGTCATTGGAGTCTTCAGAGTTAGATCAAAGAAGTAATGAAGGAAAGGGTGTAAATAAGGCCCCAAGTAGCCATCTCAATGAAAAACTGATGGAACTTAAAGGATTGCAACAAGATTCAATGATAACATCCAATGATCATAACCAAACTCATCAAGAGCCACCTAGAACGAGGAAGAAACTGTCACTCGAACCTTCTGTTGTGAAGCATGATAATCTCGTGGTCCATGTGGTATCAAATGAGTGTTCAGCCACTTCAGAATGCAAAAGCTTGATAACATCTTCTTCGAAATCTGGGCCCTTGGAGCAGCCTGATTTGTATTCTCAGAATAAAAATAAAGATGGTGATGGTATTTCAAAAAGTAACAGCACAGAAACCAAGTTGGAGAAGAAGCAATTCCTAGATTCTCTTGACTCAAACCAAGGAACTGGGGATGATGATGAGAAGCTACTTTCTGTTCCTCAGCAGTCTGACATTCAGTTTCACTCTCGTGAGTTGCACAAAAACTTTGCATTGGCCCAAACGATTAAACATGATGGCAGAGAACAACATGGTCAAATTGTTAATGGAGATGCTAATGACTTCACCAGGATAAAACAAAGGAAGCTAGGGTTGGCCGGCAGGAAGTCTGCTCTCTGGAAGTTAAGTTCGTATCAAGGTCAGCAAAAGGATAACATAGAGAACCTGGATCCAAATTCAAGCTTCCACATTGCGTGGGAAAGCAAGAATCGTACAATATCCTCCAGTTTGTCAGAGGCATCAGAAACTGGTCATTGTAATGAGAGGGGCATAGAGAACCACACCACATACTTACCTAACAAGTTGTCCAGGACAGTGCAGGGACAGCCATTGAAACCTCTTGGTGACTCGAGCATTAATATCAATAACCAGTTTGAAATGCAGTCTTCGAGACCATCTAAGATTCCTTCTGAGCAACCTGAGAGCTGCTATGATGAGAAGCAGCAGCTTGAGCGACCCAAGCAAGATTGTAGAGCAATGTTCTTGGGGGAGATGAATAGACAGGAAGAAACTTCTCCATCATGTAACACATACTCAGTGATTGTGTTAGATAGCGAGGATAGTGATGAGGAGCAGGGCAGAGTCGCTAGATCTAGGCTATCAATAGCACGGAGGCGCTTTTTAGGGAAGTCAAAACCATAAGTCCAAAGGCTGACAAACGATTGCTGTTCCTATTTTAGCTGGTGTAATTGCTCATGTTGCCTTGCACCTTCTAGCTTGTAATGCCTATTAAAGTTTTTCAAATTTTCTCTTGCCATGATTCTCAATGGGTAATATATCTCAGCTAACTTGCTCTGACTTTCAGCACTTCTGGGAAAATCCCGTGCACTTCCATCTTGGAGCCATCCACAGCATAACTGACATTCGTACTTCCTGCCAGTTCCCTTGTTCAAGGGCAACTACCATTTGTAATTCGCATTTACTGGCCTTAATAGGCTTCTCGCGGTATTACAGCATTACTTTTCCAATGCCTTGAATAGCTTCATCTGTCAGCATTTACTAAGGCAAAGCATGGACCGGTAGGTCTGAATGTCCGCTGAAAACCCATTTGAACAGAATAAAATCCATTAAACACCAAACTCCATACTTAGTTTTGGCGCTGTTCCTTACTATGGTATGCTTGCTTTTTCAACGTCTAGTCGTCTTTTTCCTGTAGATTAGTATCTGCTCTCCTGACGGATAAAAGTTTGTGCTTTTAAAATTTCTAATTTGAAACTTTTTTGCTCCTTACTGCAGTTTCTTGCAGCGCTGATGTTCCGGTCGCTGGTTAGACTCGTGAAATCAATGGTGGCGCAGCCGGCCGCTTCAATTACAACCATGCTCTATTACGGCGATCTTCTTCCTGATAACGACTCGCTGAATAGATTGGTTAGGCAAGAGTTGTTTGATCGTGACAATCTTCTGTTTAATGTACTAATTAATTTCTTGAGATGTTTGGCGTAACCGGATTGTCGATGGTAGTATTTCCACCTTCTCTAGCTTCGCAAATCCTTCTTTTTTGCTTTTAGTCTCTCATACTTTGTGAGAATAAAATAAATCCCGGGAAGGGAACTGGGACACTGCTGATTTTACAAGTCGCTTCAATTATTCTGCCCGCCGCTTTCCTGGGGTTCAATGTGAAAATTGGTTACTGAGGTTGCATCTATTTTGTTAGTTCATAATTATTATCTTTTTGAGATATTTTGAGCCCACTATGTATTCTTCTAATTAGTAGTGTAAACTGTAAAGCTCCATTTGATAATTTTGAGTGCTTCCCGAATTTCATCCGTCTATTTGCCAGCAGAAGATGAAGGAAAGCAGGTTCTCTGTGTTTATTTCAGAAAAAGTTTTAACTACTCTGCATCCTGTTAGTTCTGCTAGAATCTCCTTCCGTTTTCTAGTTCGTTTGTGCATTCACACTCTTTCGAGTCTCCTGGATTCGAATGCGAATGCGAATGCGAATGCAAATGCAAATGCAAATGCAAATGCTGCTGTACGGATTCAAATGCGAAGATGGTAAATTAATTATTAGGTTTAATTTTAGCTAGAGGTTATTGATCCACGTGTAACAATACTGTCCTCCTAATGAATCAAGTAGGGATCAAGAATTTCCCAATAAGGTTTTTGGATCAAGAACCCTTAGCACTTGCACGAATTTCATTGAGTTTGTTTGGACAAAGGAAATTTAGAAAAAAAAATTTTGCCTCACAAATTCCAATCACCTTTTTATCTTTCCAATCACCTTTTTATCTCACATACATCACATCACAAAAGTGCTACAATAAATATCACAAATAAATCATCCAAATAAACTCATTCTTTCGAACGAATAAAAAATGGCACGCGTTCTATTTATGTCAATGCTTCTCTCATTTATCAGCCTGTAGCGTGGTCAACGCCAATGGAACAGCAGGTAAATGTAGATTAATGTATCATAAGTGGATTAAGTTCCGCATACACATTGGTGTTAGATTATTACCTAACCAACCAGTTTTGTCAGAGTCTTCGCATCTAATCATAGCATAGCCAAAGTTTTGGGACAAAGGGTGAGAAGGTATACCTAACTGGACGCTTCCCAGCTGAAGTCAGTTGCCAGTAATATCCATTATTGAACCATTCCATTTCAGTTAGTGGTTCAGTCACAAATAAAACCATTTGTTTAAGAACATTTGTCTTTTCGGTCTGGTTGAAAGGGAATTATTCTGCTTTGAGCATAAAATGAACAGCATTCTGCTTTGAGCATAAAATGAACAGCACTTCACAAACAATTCGGATGTGGTAATATTCCCTTTGGATACCATAATTTGAAAAAAAAAAAAAAATTTCAAATGTTATTATGTTCGTATTATAAATGTAATTTTTAATTATATTTTTATTTTATATACATTACATCACAAAAAAAAATGCTATAATGTTATTTTAAATCATTTTTTCCCAAATAATCTCCCCTGGACAATCAAGAATGAAATTTTGAACTTGGCAAAAAGATGAAGCATCAAAACAGTTGTATTCGAGTATGGTGCATTTTGTTTGCTCTAGTGGCCCTCCTTTTTCTCATTATGTTCAAATTCTTTGTATTGCCACTATCCCTTTACTGTGTTTTTATGTTTTGAGTTAAAAAAAAAAATTATGTCAGCTTAGGGAAAAAAAAAAGTTACATCAACTTTCACAAGCAAAACAATTTCCTATAGTATTAAAAAAAATCAAATTAGTTTGTCAATTCTCTGTTTTTTTCCTTTGTCATAAATCTAAGATAACCAACACATTTCACGATTTTATACATTTTCGTCTTTATCAAGTTCAATTGTTTAAAGTTCAAATTAGGATATTTATTTTCAATCCTGAGGATAATTCAGCATATATCTTCTTATTGAAATCTTCTCCCTTTATCTTTTACTTTTCGAAAAGAATTCTACTATATTTATTTGACAACGAGTCGTGGGATGAGACAGGGGCGGGGATGTGGTAAGGGATAAGAGAAATTATTTGACAATGGAACGGGAGTAGGGAATTTTTCTTCCACCTCAACTCTGTTCCATTGCCACCCTTAAAAAGATCTCTATGAAAATGATATAAGGAAATGTGAAATAGATTCAGACTCGTTTGAATTGCTATTTTTAAAAGTTTTTATAAAAAAATATACCATAACATTTTTTGAGATAAAAAGAGTTGATTGAGAAACGTGCATCCAAACTCTCTCTATATGAATCTTCTTCGCAAAAAAAAAAAGAGAAACAGAAATAGAATAAGGGAAATTTGCCAAATTGATCCCTAACATTATCATAAAAAACTTTTTTAGTCCTTAACATTTAAAATTTGTCAGAATAGTTCCTAACATATAAATTATGAGCCAGTTTGGCCCTAATGCTCGTATTTGTTCTTTTTTCCGGCTAAAAATAGCACACCGACATAATTTCAAGGACAAAATTGGAAACATTCGGTAATCCATAATTTTCCACCATTCTCTTTCTTTCTGATGGCAGCTTGCATAGCCAGATTCCTGGAATTGGCTCAAAGGTTTTTGAGTTGGGATCTGACACACACGACCAAAAATATTGAGGATGAAAAGAAACGTACTGGTAGTGACTCTGATAGCATTGGTGTTTGTCAATTCATCATTTGCAGAATATTCCAGAAATCATCCCAAGGATAACCATACAAAATCGAGTCAACAAGAAGAGGATCAAGAACTAAGAAGTGCTCGAAGAAGAAATAGAGTTGGCAGTAGAAGAGGCCGCAGCGGAGGAAGAAGATCAGGAGGATCATCAAATTGTGACCCTCTTTATTCATATTTATTTGGAAGCTGCGGGCATGGCCTTTCTCAAGGTCTTCTGGAAACAACCCTTTCCTGCCTAGGCCAACTCCCTCTCCCCGCCCGACTCCACTGTGGCCGCCAATTGTGCAGCCTTTTCCTCCTCTTCCTCCACTCATTCCTTTACTGCCACCGCTACTTCCTTCCCCTCCACCTGCAGTGCTACCACCACTGCTCATACCTCCACCACCACCCATATCGCTGCCTCCACCCGTAGTCCCTTCACCGCCACCGGTTCAACCATCACCGCCGCCTGTATCACCTTCACCTTCACCCCCACCACCTGCAATTCCTTCCTCGCCCCACCATCCCCATCCCCTCCACCACCTTCACCATCACCACCTCTGCCCTTACCACCACCACCACCCTTGGTCCCATCGCCACCCCCACCTTCACCATCCCCTCCTCCGCCTGACCTCCCCATTATTTCCCCCCACCACCACTAGTTCCTTCCCTATTATAAGCTTCCAGATTCTCAAAAACCTTTGAGCCAATTCTAGGAATCTGGCTATGCAAGCTGCCATCAGAAAGAAAGAGAATGGTGGAAAATTATGGATTACCAAATGTTTCCAATTTTGCCCTTGAAATTATGTCGATGTGGTATTTTTAGCCGGAAAAAAGAGCAAATACGAGCATTAGGATCAAATTGGCTCATAATTTATATGTTAGGAACTATTCTGACAAATTTTAAATGTTAAGGACTAAAAAAGTTTTTTGTGATAATGTTAGGGACTAATTTGGCAAATTTCCCATAGAATAATAACGGAAACATGAGAATTTGAAATGGGTTGACTCTCTTGACCACGTTGTCATGTGGAAAAAGCCATCCGTCCATCATCCAGCATCCATGTGACTTTCCCTCGCTGTCCTGCCCCACCCGACTCACTACCATTACTCTTTTCTTATGCTCTCTGTTGAGGAAAAAACACAAAACGAAGAACCACAGAGAGGAATTTAAAAAAAAAAAAGAGTTCACTTTTTCATACAGCTAGTAATACTACTGACTACTGAACCATAATGGCGGATCTGCTTACTACTATTAGTACTTGATTTTCCTTATACGTTAAAACTCAAAAACCGCTGGTTCTTCTATTGCACCTATTCAGTTTAAATACTACTGCCAATTGCTAAATCACTTCTCATTTCCCATTCTCAGAAAAAAAAAAGTTGAAATTAATCGTATAATCGATTTGAAGATGCTTGACGGTTTACTAAACCGTGGCTTCAGCTCCAAATGGTATGTGCTCCCTTACCTTCAATCCGATCTCTATCCGTATTCATAGCAATGAGCTGAGGTTTCAGAAAATGTTTTATGTTTTTTTAGGTGACGTTTATCGATTTTTTATTAATGCGTGTTTTAGTTAAGTATTTTTTATTTGTTTTTTTTTTCTTTTTGTGTGTGAAGTAAATCGCTATTGAAGGCAACTCGGATGAGGATCGAAGTGGTGAGGAAGAGAGCGGAGGCGAAGCAGAGGTTTTTGAAGGAGGATCTTGCCAAGCTGCTTGCTAACGGTCTCGATATCAATGCCTATGGACGGGTAATACTTTTTTGTACCTTTTATTCTCATGTTTACTTATTTTCGTAATAGCATAAATTTGGTTGATTATTTTTTCTTTTATTGGAACTTCATTTGTTGTTTGATCAAGCATTAGTTTGAAAGATGATTTATGAATTTGGAGCCTTAATAGAGGGATTAGTTGATGTTGGAAATCTGAAATTGCTCTTTGTTTATTATCAGGGTATATTCAGATTGACTTGTAAAATTTTTTTTTTGGTTCTCTTGGAGTCAATTAAAAATTTTGAATTTCTAGCGGTTACGTTGTAAAATTTGTGCAGTGTCTATTGTTTTGGCCGCATCCTTGTTTTTGAAGAACGAAATTAGGATATCAGGATTCAATTTTGTTTCACCTTTCTTAGAAAAACATGCAATTTGTGGTTTCTTTTGTTTTGGTGGATTGTTTCTGTATTAGGTTCAGTTAAATTGATTGTGTGTGATAAATTGTGTCTAAAACACAATATGAAGGCTGCTAATCGAAGTAAATACTTGACTTGTGTGATGTAATCAGATGAAGTTGCCAAGTCGTGGCTAAATAGGTACAGTTTAGTTGCTTACTGGAAAGCATGCCTCTTGTATGGTTTCCTTGGCCGCATAATGCGAGTCCTGAACTAATGAGGATGATTCTGCTGCTCCAAGGACGAAGCTGTGAAATTAAGTACTGCTCATAAAATATGTCAATTTTGAGATTTAAAGGGATAATGCGCAGATGCTTTGCTCTGCCAACAAGCTAACATGGGGGGGCATACCTCATTTACAATGCAATCAATGCAATAGACTAACGATAACCAGTTATTTAGTAGCTCAATGTTGCCAAAGTTATGCAAACAAGTGGACCAAGATCTTGAAACTACTTAGCTATACATGTCAGCATTGCATACAATCCAACATTGTTTGTTTTTGCCCACAAGGGTAGACCTATGCATGAATTGGGAAATCTAGCAAATGGTTTATCCATCTGTACATTCAAAACTTGTACTTCTTGCAAGTTATTCATGATATTCAAGAATTTCAATTGTGTTGCTGCTTACCATATTAATTCGTGCTTTACTGCATAATTTGAAAGGAGATGGATCTGTTAATTATATGACGCAAGTACACTGGCATTCAACTTGAAATTTTTTTAGTGGATACTGTCCCATTGGCATGCTTAAGTATTGTGTTCAAATTTAGAAAGGGATATTATTACTTCTTGAAGTGGTTTTTGTCAGAGTTTATTACTTCAACAAGCAGTGCCTCTACCAAGGATTGATGTATAATGAATTTTTGCATGTGAGATTATGGTGAAATGAAGTAAGGAGTAACAGATATTTATCCCCGTTATCCAGTAGTTCAATTTTCTAGAGCAACAATCCAAGTTTCTCATCTGAATTTCATGTCACAACTCTTCCAATAATCCTTTAATTATGGTTATCTGGTAAATTAGAGTTAGAGATTGCATTTGTATCTAATGGGTTGATCTGATTGCTGTCTTTCTTGCAACTTGGGCACAGTGAATCCATTTGTTATTGCATGAATTAGTGAACTTCTAAGCATATCTCTTACAAACAACTGATCTTTTCTTATACCGTGCAGAGTATATAGTAAAATCAGTTGGTTATGGGTCTGATGTATCATCAGATATTTCCCAGTTACTTAAAATGAGTTGACACAAGTGTTTTCCTTTTGATGAGATGATACAGACAGAAGAATTTCTTGCTGGACTCAACCTTTTGTCCTGTTATGATTTCATTGAATACACGTGCGAATATATTCTGAAGCAGCTTTTGAGCATGCAAAAGCAAAGGTATCAGCTAAACTAAACTTCTCTGCCCTAAGCATGCAAAAGTAACTGTGCTACAATCTGCAGTTTTTGTCATATGAACAAGAGCTTGAAATTCACTAGAATTTATTGCAGTTCCTGCTGTCTTTACAAATTGGATGTTGTCTTTGATATAGTATGTGCATTTGCTTGGTTTTGTAGCTTACATGTTAAATTTAAAAGAAAAATCCATTGTGTTGGGGATATATGATCACAGGCTAGAATATTATGGGCAGCTATAAAGTGCAGCAGCAGAGATTTTATAATTTAGTGGTAGGATTTGATTTTGATCAGGCTGTATATGCACTCATCAATGTTCTGGCAAAACTTTCCTGCTGCAACTTTGCATAGATTAGAGTTACGCAAAAGAAACAAACATGCCAATGCGCTTTTGTTGATACATGATTTGCATTTCATGCGCACTTACTTTAATGGTATCATCTCGTGTCATTTAACTGGTACTTAGGTGGTACAGAAGTGTCCTTTTCTTGTATTAGGATTAAGAGGAATATTGCTTTTTCTCTCTTTGATAGGAAGTTACCAGGAATGATTAGGATCTCTGATCTCCTATTCTTGGAAGATGCTTCTTTTTAATGCTTTGTAATTTGCTAATGCTGTGAATTGTTCTCATTTCCTAATCACCGGATGACTCATTTGATTGCTTCTGAAGCTCACTAGTGGGACCAATCTTTAGTTTGGTTAAAGCTTTATAATTTGAATGACACAAATAGATGGTTTTATACTTTACAGGGAGGAGAAGAAAAGAAAGTTGAAAGTACATAATGAGGCAATGGCCCATAGGCAATATTTTTGGCAGAAGAAAGATGCATTATCACCTTAATGGGCTTCTCATTTAAGTTGATATAACGTGGTTGCAGCAGTCATCGAACCAATTCACAGTATTTAGGAGGACTACATATGTACTTGATTAGCTAAACAAAACATCCTAGCCAATTGAGCACAGACCAATTTTAAGTGCCAGATGGATTAAGGCAGAGTTTCAAAATAAAAACAACAGTGCATGTATACTCATTTGGTACAAAAAAGGTCAGTGACTTGGTGAAAACTCCATACTACTTTTTTGTTAAACGTTAAAATCATAATTTCAGGATCACCTTCAGAAATGTAGTTTGTTAGTAAAAATGTTGTATGCGGTGATATGTCTTTTCCTGGAGCCTCTGCATTTATTACATCTTATTCAAGGTCAAAACATCCTAGCTTTGTGTCCTGGTCAAGCTTAAAATTCTCTATACATTCTTCCCATTGAGATACCCGAACACAGTAGCATTTGTTTGATACTGACCATTTGATGGAGATGATTCATTGGATATATAGATATTCACTTTTAAATACCCGTATAAGAACTTGTTTTCAGGTATATTTGTATGTACTATTTTTTTTAGAACCAATGTAATTGACAAGACCAGTGGTCCAAAGAATTGAATGCTTCTAAATTGTCAATATTGGCGATTTTGAACAATTAATGTTGTGTGCATGAGCATCAGATGTCTCAATCCTTGTGTTGGGGAAGTTCAATCTGAAGGGTATCATGTAATAAAGAGACAACGTTTTCAGGCTTTTATCTTATGAAGTTCTACTCTTCTTTTTCTTCCTCTTCTTATTTTTTTAATATAATAAATCTCAAGTATTTACAATCTTCTTCCGAATTGTTTTCTTCCCAGAGAGTGCCCAGAAGAGTGCAGGGAGCCTGTGGCTTCTCTGATGTTTGCAGCAGCAAGATTTTCTGATTTGCCTGAATTGCGAGATCTCAGGAATCTATTTCAGGAGAGATATGGAAGTACTCTAGAATGTTTTGTTAATCAAAAGGTTATTCTCCACAATTAGTTGGGACGTTTTAGTTTCAGAGCTCTAGTTTTGTGCCTGACAGCTTGATTTCTGAATGATATAGTTTGTTGAGATATTGTCTTCAAAGCCTCCTGCCATGGAGAAGAGACTCCAGTTACTGAAAGATATAGCATCAGAGTTTTCAATAAATTGGAATTCTGGGGGCTTTGAGCAGAGGATGGCTGATCCACCTACACTAGTACAGGTATGTCACTCATTGAAATGAGATGGGGAAGAAAGACTTAAAATGTTAATTCTTTTAAAAGCAGCATCCTACCTAGCAGGGAAAACTAAATGAATGGGCTTTCTTTATTTATTTTTGTTTTCCACAAAATTTGGTATCCCGCTACATCTTCCAAAGATGGATGAAAGAAAGACAATTATATATAAACTGATCGTGTTTTCTGTGGCTGATGTCTTCCAGGCCAAACCAAATAAACATGGAAATTTCTCTGTTGCTGCTGAAGAACTTAATCTTCTTAATGGCAATGGAAATGTTGCAAAATCTGATGGACATGATGTTTCACTTAAAGAAACACGTGATCATACTAATGGTGGCCAGAAAATGCAGAGTGCTGGAGAGGGTAAGCATTCAAGAAGAGAAGATGGAAGTACTAATGTTGCAAAATATGATGTTTCACCTGAAGAAACATGTGGTCTAAGTAATGATGGCCAGAGAATGCACAACCGCAGGGGTACTAAGGAATCAGAAAGGGGAGATGGACGTGGAGTTGTAGCAAAATATGATAGGTATGATGTTTTACCTGAAAAAACACGTGCTCTTAGTCATGGTAGCCATAGAATTCATAAATACAGAGAGGATACAGATTCAAGAAGAGAAGGTGTTGCTGTTGCTGTTGCTGTTGCAACATCTGATGGGTATGATGTTTCACCTAAAGACCCACGTGGTCTAATTAATGATGGGCACGGAATGCGCAATGGTAGAGAGGATAAGGATTCAAGAGGAGAACAGTTGAACCTCCATTTCAGAGGAAGGTTGGGAAGTGGCACTGATAGACACATATCACCAACCAAGAAAGGAGAGAGTACTCCAAGACAAGTCAAAAATGACCTTTTATTTGAGCGAAGGCAAGAAGTGATGGTGGACAAACATGAATTATCATGGAAAAAGGATGAAACTTTGTTCAAAGCTGTAAAAGCAGGCCCTTCATCACGTAGGAAAGGACTAGACGATTTCAGTGGTGGATATTCAGGTCAGGATGATGGTTCCACTAGTATGCATGATGGGGAGAGCTCGGATGCTCCATCTCATGGAAAATCAGAAATGCCTTCAAGTTGTGGGGGATTTCCAGGAAGGAATGAGGATATGTCAGTTGCCCATGAGCAAGTCAGGGAGAAGAATATGGCAAACTCAAAGAGAAAAGTTCAACAGGAAGATGTAGACAGTTCAAAATCCTACCGGACTGCTCTACTTCCTCCACCGTACATAAAATCAAAGAGCAACCTCATCCCTCCATATGTTAAACCTAAAGACCATAAAAACAGACCTAGTAGAAAGTCTGAGCTAGCAGGTCCTTGCAGTGATGGGCATTCTACAGAACCTTCAGAGAATGGATCTAACAGGATTCAGATGGGGCCATATAATCCTGGCCATGAGGGACAAAATATTGGGCCTGGCAGAGTAAGAAGTCAACGTCATCGCGAAGATCAATATTATCAGGATGATAAAATAGCCTTGCCAAAACCAAGATCAATTAGGAGGAAGCAACACAAATCATCTTCCAATCATGATGACATGGCTCATGTTGAAGATGCTGTAGCTGTAAAAAGAAGTTCCAGTAGCAGGAGAAGGGACAGTTCGCGAAAGGGCTTGCAGATTTTGTTTGATGATGAGCATTCTCAAAAAGATGAAGAAGAGAGAATGATTGATAAACTTTTGCTACATTACAGTAAGAAACCATCAACCTATGGCGGTGGAAATATGAGAAAAGGCTCTCAAGCACATCCATCTCATCAGATAAGTAATGGTAGTGGTGAATCTTCTCATGATCGAATGAGAGATGGGCATGATTCGAACGCAGATGTCATACCAACCACCACTAGATCTATATCTTTGCCTCGTCAAGAAACGACTCAATCAGAGGCCAAAAAGGTTTTTACCCGTGCAAAGTCCTTTCATCCAGATGGCCAGGCTCGGCATGTGCATCCCAAGTTACCTGATTATGATGATTTGGCTGCTCGCTTTGCTGCACTGAAAGGCCGATAAAGAGCAACGGCTTTTGAAACACGCGAAATTGTTTGTGTTTACATCTCTATCTTTTATATCCATCTTCCCGCTGCCTACAACTGGCTTACTTCCAGGCTCGTTAGCTGCAATAGTTGGAGAAACCGAATTCATTGCTCAACCCTGATTGATTCCTCTTACTTATACTAAAGGTACAAGTACTTGCTCATTCTTGGTGCTGCCTCATTTTTCTATTAGTTCATCGCATGAGATGTTATACAGATTTGTGTCTAAAGTTGGTGCTGTGCCTGGTTGTAAGATTGTATCCATCTGATTTTCCCGATATGATGTGTTGGACGGAGACTAAGATGGAGCTTATTAGTTAATTCCTTCTTTTAGGCATCTACTGATCCTTGGTGTTTCAACTTATACCGCATAATTGATATGTTTAATATAGTCACTGTCTAGTACAGTTGTTTACATATCCAATACTTTGTTCCGGAGGTGTAGTGCGAGTGGGCTGTAGAAAGAGGGATGTTCACAAAGAAGGAAAAATGTTCGTTGCCCCAAATAGATCTCTTAATTGGTTGGTAGGAAATTAGTTCTTTTTGCTGGGAAGTTGTACGCCGTTCTTTTGTCACGTTCCCTAGCTGACCATGATGACGAGCTAGAACTTCCAAGTGCAGCAAGGCTGGCATGGTAGGGTGATTCTCGCATGGAAAATGAATAGGTTTTGTTATGGATCTGCGCTCGTAAGCCATTTCATAAGATATTTGGATTCCATAAGTGGGATTTGCCTGAGGCCCATTTTTTAATAACATACTGCTTCAGTTAACCTGATTATACCAGAATTTGAAAGTGAAAATTGTATTAATGGACAATTTAGTGTGTTTGGATAGCACGCACTTGTTCAAAAGTTATTTTCTTGCATCATAAATCCATCTTCTAATACACATTTTTATGTTTATAATAATTTTTTTATCTCACATATGTCATATCACCACTACTTCTACAGAAAAAAAATGAAAATCCTATTCAAAATTCCCAGCAAAGATTCCCAATTCCTTGTCACGAGCCCAAAGGCCACAGGTCAAGACTAAAATATGCTCAAAAAGGTGAATGGAGTAAAATAAGTTAAAGACCGAAGACAGCTTTGCCCGCCAAAATCTTTTGTCACCGTCAATGGTTCCAACAGCCCATTTATTAATTATTACAGTGCCATTCTCATTTCCTAACTTACGCGCACACAGACACAGAGTCACAGACTTGAACGCACACAGACACTCGGGGAAAAGAGATGAAGGGTACTTCCCAGGTAATAATGGGAGCAACACTAATTGTGGTTGTGAGCATTGGCATAGTACTAGGACTGGTCTTGGTCCTGTTGGCTCAGCTCTACTGCTCTCTTTTACTCCGCCGCAGACGGCCACTGCGAGCTTCCACTTCCAACATTCCCAACTCCAGAGCTGCCGCCACCTCTAATGATGGCTCCCCGGAACATGATCAGGACCTTTCGGGAACTCCATCTCTCAGTGCCTTCTATGCTCATGGCGTTCTGCATGCTCCAAGAAACTTCCTCTTCCCCGCAGTTTATGGCAACGAAAGCAATGAGGACCTCGAGAAGCAACGTGATTCTCAGATTCCTAATCAACAACCGACCTCTAGCCCTAATGAACTACACCGGCATGTCTTTTCTCTACCATCATCGCCTTCCTTTGTACCCCTGGCACCACCAAGACTCATTCATGAGGCACCTCTTGACAGTACAAGCACTCGCAACGATGAATTTTGTGGTGGGAGCAGCAAGGAAACTTATATATACATAAGCAATCCGATTTATGACAATGTTGGCAACAGGCCTAGCAGGGTGGCTACCCCATTTGAGACGCCTGATTCATCACCGTCTCGTCTAGACACCAACTGTTCTTCTGGAGAAGATGATAACGATAATGCTAAATCGACGACTGCGTCTAGTCCTTCCTCACTTCCAATGACCCCTCCATTATCTCCGATAAAAAAGCTTCCAGCTCAGGCATGTTCAATTTCTTTGAGGGACGCTCGTTCCCTTGCCACCTCCGGTAGTGATTCCAATAATGAGGGCATTTCGTCTTCATCAACTTCAGGGTCACCGTGTACTTCTCCTTCGTGGTAAAAATTTAGGTATCCGAATTCCCACGTTAGTTTTCCAGGTTAGTTTTTTCTACTGTTCACTATGTAGCTTTGGTCCCTTTCTTTCTCTTTTCGTCAGTGTTTACTTTGTTTAATGGAAACTTGTTATTGAATGAAAAAGATGAAAAAGGTACTCTTAAAAAGAGAAATCTGAGCCCTTATTCAGGCGAACGCTTTTGCCTCTAGGCTTGACCATGGCTCTTTTGCCGAGGCCACGCTTATATCCTAATCCAGAGTTGCCTTGCGAGTGTCCATCTCTTCGTCTAATAAGTACAGTTTTTGTTTTGTCTTGCCTACTTGTGTATATTTTCAAGAGGCAATCTTTTGTTTTACATAATCCAAGTACATTTCTACTGGCTTTGGAAGGAGACACCGAGCGCTTAATTCATCTTGTACTTGTGGGGATTGTAATGATGCACGTGAAATGATCGGTGGACCAAAGAACAGGCAACAAAATCCCTGTTTTTGATAAAACATCGTGTGCCGATTCCTATGAATTTGTGCCAATGTTGTATATGCGGGCTTTTGTCCACTTTGATGAGGATGCCTCTTGCCGTTAATCTCTAGGTATAGCACACCAGGCCCCAAGAAAAGTAGAAGCTTCATTGCCTGAGAGCACGAGAACTGATATATTTTTTTTTTTGAGTCCGAGGGCAGGGACTTTGGCCCTATGTTCTGTTGGATTCGAAAGATTTTGTTCCCCATGTAGCGATGAGATGTCTTTTAGATGAATTTCATGCATGTTGCTAGCTCTGCTAAACTCAAATTAGTGCTTCGATTGGTATACTTTCTTTTCGTTTCCTTTTTCTTTAATTTTTCCTTTTCTTTCAGTACGTTTTGCTCTTTGTCGAACTGGGTGCTTGACCCAATCTGCAGGGAGTGACTTGTAATCCTCGATAAGAGGCCCTGTTTTGTTCTTTGCACATGTAAGACTAAAGATCGTTGCAAGGAAGGGCAAATAATGCCCATTCACAAGATGAGAAAAGGGCCATCATAACTAGGCAGAAAACTTTGATTAATTAAGAAAAATGGGAGAGGTCATAGGAAATGTCCAATTCTCTGTTACAATTTATTCTCTTGTTTATTATTGAAACCTGGCTCTAATATCATCCATCATATTCACCGAAGATTAGTGCTCGACTTGGAAATTAATGTTATGCGCACAAGTATACAAAGCATCCAAAGCAATCAAAGAATTTGTAGCTTTCAAAAGTAACACATGAAGATGCAGGAACAACCCCCCCCCCCTCCCCCCTCTTCTCTCTTCCTCTTCTGTCCCTTTTATCTCCTCAGGAAACAATGGTATTGGACAGCAGTTATGCACCACGATGCTAGTTTTAGAGTTTCCACCAGTATCAGTGAGTTTTCGCTTCTTGTGAAGGGACCTGTAAACAGTGTCATGGCAAAGAAACCGCATTAGAAAGATATACTGAACTTTTAACAAAAACAGGTACTATATAAATACAAGGAAAAACTAGTAACCTAGAATCATATTGGATGCCGAGTAAGAAATAAAATGTGCTCCCGTAAAACAAAATTTCTATTATGCCCCCAAATCTATCAACATATGGAGACTCACCCAGTCTCACTTTACAAGTTTCCTTGCTGCATTGACTTCTTTTAACTGTTTCTCATATTGATGGATGAGATGAAACAACTAATGGGTCACAGAAGATCACTACAAATAGTTTTATGGGGTATCAATTATGACATTCTAAACATTTCATTGAAGAATGGTCAACTCACCAGGGGGTTGTTTTCACTTCACTTCCATTTACCTGTTCCCCAAGTCCCAACATTTCGCGTCCACTACTTACACCAAATGAACAAGTTTATTGCGAAAATTCCCACTGCCAACATTTCCGAATCTTTCTTGTCCTGTGTCTAAAATTTCTACGGCGCAGACCCAAGTTTAGCAAATTTTAAAAAGTACTTTCAATGTTTAGATTAGCCTCACAAGCCAACCAAAAAAAAAATTGACTTCATTACAGAGTAATAGCGAAGTTTGCAATTAATCTAAAAAGGCCTCGTCTGCCACTGAATTTCCTCGACTTACCATGAAGAATGACCAGCAACATGAGAGATGCACAATATTAGGCTAAAAACTTACGTTTTCCTACAATCATGTTTGTCTTCATCCAGAGCAGCAAAAGAGCCCTCTTCTCTGATCTGCAGATCTGCTTTGCAGTTTCATTCCAGCTTGTCGTATATGGACTGCCTTTGCCAAACTTTTGGCTGCAAATGTATGAGCATTAGTCAGCAGCACCAGGCGATTCTACCTCGCATGACCACCGGCTTATAATTTAATGCCTGGTAATATGTATGACATATTTCATACGTATTTCCAAGATGCTAGAGAAATTAGTGAGAGAAATTACCTATTTCATAAAATAGCTCATTCACATTCTGTGCAGTTTTTGCTGAAGTTTCAAAGAATAGCAAGCCATTTTCTCTAGCATAATGCTCCCCTTCCTGAAAGTTATTAACGAATGGGAGAACTTTCATTCAGTTTAAAATCAAGGAAAGGGCTTTGAGGGCGTGTGAAGAAGAGGGAGGAAAACTTATCAGATAGAAAAGCATGCTTAATAGACGGACAACAAATGTCTAAATAACTATACCAACAATCATCATGAAGCTTGAGTAAAATGTTCTAACCAAAGAAAGAAAGGAAATAATAATAATAAGAATAGTAATCATAATAGGACTTTTGGATGCTATCCATGTCTACTTGAAATGAAGTGAAGCTATTGATTGGAAAACCAACTACAAGTACCTCATTTTCCACCGTTCTGTCTGAACTTAAGTCGGCCTTGTTTGCCACCAAAGCCACAATCATATTGGAATTTCCTACAAAAGTATATGATGAGTTAAGATGAAAGAACTTTCAACAATCAAAAACATGCAATAATACCAAATGTAAAGCAATTAGATTCCAAACTGCTTCATATACTATTCAGTTTTGTAATGCAGACTGCTTTCACGAAATTCAAATACTGTTCGATTTGTTTCTTTGCAAAACATTTTGTCAGGAAAGGTAAATAAGTTTACAAGGCTGGACAAATTAACGAAATAAAAAAGTGATGAAAGATTGGTTCTGACAAACGGGGCTATGTCTCAGGGTTAAATCTTCCTCTCTTTTGATGAGTAGCAATTTTGTGCTGATACGTAATAGTTATACTTGGGCGTTCCTGAGCCTTCCCACTCCAAAAGCTAGCTCAAGAGGTAAGGTATTTTCCTCAACACTTGCACACCTGCACCTAGTCCTTTCACAACCAATGCAGAATAAACGCAGTAGTTTTGTACTCGTCAACCCTCTTCCTTTCCGGGGTTTTCTTTCAGTCAAAAGGGAAACTCATCGTCGGTATAAGTTCCAATTTCTTGTCAAGAAAAGAATAAAAGCAACAGGAGAAAGGTTTGGAGATGATCTTACCGTGTCGCTGCAGTTGTTGAACCCACTTTTTGGCCCGTTCAAATGAATCCTGAAGCCACAATTTCAGCACATGTCAGTCTAAATAGTAATTGCTAGTCAGTGATGTTATCAATTATATTCAGATTAAATTCCCACTGGTTTCCTCGTGTTCTTTTCAACTTTATGTTCCCCTCCTCTTCTCTTCGGAAACAAAAGGGAAAATCCCATTAACTTTGACAATGTCAGTACTAGTTAAAATTGCATCATCTTTGATAATATCAGTACTTGTTCTTCTCCATAAGTGCAATCAATAACAGAAAAAGGGTAAAAAAAGTGAGTGCCAATACCGCGTTTGTGATATCATAAACTATAACAGCAGCAGCTGCACCTCGATAGTACATTGGAGCTAAACTATGATAACGTTCCTGTCCTGCTGTGTCCCATATATCAAATTTTATGGTAGCTTCGTTGAGTGACAAGACTTGAGTAAAGAAGGCTGCTCCAATGGTTGATTCCTGAACGTCATGGTTAAAAGCTCACTCAATGGCGTCAAAAGACATAGTTACAATAAAGAATGAGATAAAGCATAATTGAATGAACTGTACCTCAAAATCATGGAACTGGCCTTTGACAAATCTTAATGCTAAACTGGTCTTCCCAGTCCCCATGTCCCCAAGAAGCACCTAAAAAAAGGGATGAATAGGTTAATTCTGCAGCATACCTAGTCAATTAAGTATACAACAAGTTTTCTTATTGTGCAGTGCAGAAGACCAAGCTGAAGTAGAGAATTTCTCGGGCAAATCATGACCAGACGAACTAAAATTACAGTAGATAATCAAAAGCAGAAAACCAGAGGGATCGCAATACACATAGTAAAAGAAATTGAAATTTCAGAACTTCAGTGAATAAAATTCGTGAAAATTTCAAACTCCGGGAGGTATAAGAAGAGTTTTAGTGATCATCCCAGAAACATCCGGCAAAGAAACATAATAAGATTACTGCTATATTTGAAACATGAACTGCATGAGAATCCAGTACTAGCAGTAAAAGAGAAAGGGAAGACATACCCACCAGCTTGGATTGTATATTCTTGTTCCCCGTTGGAGCCATCAACTCGGTTATTTCCACCACCGGAAGAATTTAGTTTACAACAAAAGAACAGAGGAATCAATCAGGAGAGGAAGATTTACACTGGTAATCCTTGTACAGCAGTATATTCTTTTGGGGGGACGATAACCAAATGTCTAAGATTGGTTAAAGAAACCACGGATTTTCCTTAACATCTAAGTAGTCGAGCTAGCCCGAAGTAAGCACAACGCTAGAAAACCATCCCTGTCCCTATTAGTAAAATTCAAAAGAAAGAACGTTAGGTAATGAAGCTCTGTCGTTGACTGGTAAGTTTTGCTGATTTTGGTTTGCTTAGCTAGAGGCCACGTCATCAGGCCTCTTTGTTCTTCTCTATCACGTAGCAAAAGGACATGGTGGTATTCAAGATTTGTTGTGTTAATTTCTTGATTTTGGTTAATCAGATTTTGATTTAATAATCAAGGTAGAAGTTTCATAACTTTTATTTTATATACTCCCTCTGTCCTACTTTGATAGTCCTGATTGTTTTTTTACACAGTTTAAGAAAAAGCAGTTAACTTTGTTGGAACAATCAATTTAGGTAGCTATTTTCCTAAAATACCCTCACATTAATTAGAGTATAAGTTTATGAAAACTTGAATTGATGGTAAAAAAAGAATCAACTCTCATTAAATGGGATAGGTTTATAGTAACAACAACTAACATTGAATAAGGGTATTTTAGAAAAATTAAAATATAACTACATTCTTCAATTGGAAACTAGACTATAATTTGAAACAGACAAAAAAGAAAAACATGACTATCAAAGTGGGATGGAGGGAGTATACTTTTTTGTGCTAGGAAGGGTCATAAACCCTTACTTTGTGGCACCTGCCGACATGTGGAGACCCATGAAGTTTCATGACTTTTGAGCTTCATAACTTGGCATATAACCAAATTCTCAGTTTTGCACCTGTCCAACAGAGAGAGGGCCTTGGGCCTTCAACCCTGGTACTATGTTACTTTATCCCTCAAAGCGGCTTTGATGCAAGTTTCCAGAAGAGACATGGCATTTGTATGGTCCACGAGAGCAAGGCAGCAGGTTTTCCCATAACTATTGATTTTTCTACCCAGAATACTGCCACTCCTCGAGCTATTTAATCTATGTTTGTTGTTCCCGTCCAAAAACCAAAACCCCACTTTGAAAGGAAACCAATCCAACGTTCTTCAATTCAAATTGCAGTTTATTTACAAGATTCTAGCACCTTTTGAGTATCAACAACTTGAGAAAGTAACTAGCTTTCAACAACCAGACTAAGCCATTTTATTGGCTTCGTTAATCCTCATCCAGCTAACGCGAGGTAAAAGTCTAAAAACGCAAAACCAAATCCATTTGAATTGAATACTAATTTATCATGGCCGGGTAACGTAGCTGCTGGCCGGCCGCTGCATCGGTTGTCTATCAGAAAGAAAGCATATTTTCCTGTTTGGTTTTGATGGCTGATTTGGCGGTTAGTGGTAAGGATGAGTTGATGGCATCTTCTATCCATTTCAACAGGTCCTCCATTGTATATGATGATGGACCATGAGCTTAAGGCGGGGTCCGGTCCCTCCCCTCTGTCAATGCCTGAGCGAAAGGTGGAGGAGTCCAAAATTATATACTGTATTCAGAAAATCATCCCATCCCATTATTGTTATTGTTATTACTCCTAAGTCAAGATGAGCAGATTATAAAAAAGAAAAAAGTTGTACCACACACACTAGTGTGGGCTCACATTAATTAAAAGAAAGAGATGTAACATAACCTCGAATTAATTTGCTAAGAATATTCTACAAATTGAGAAAATTATCTGCATGACGTTGACCACCACCGGGATGACAGGATCGAGTAGTTTCTAAAAGCTTTTTAATCCCTTTCTTTCAATTTTTTTGTTTCCCATTTCTTTTGTTGTCTTGTGTGATTAGTGAACATATGCATTATGGTTTCACTTTCACACAGTTAGAGTGAACCTCAAAGTCAAGTGATAATTACGGGTTGAAATCGTTAATTACGTTTAGCATCTCCTTTCGAATGGTCGCCCGCTGGGAGATGTAATCTGAAGAAATCGTTAATAGAAGAATTAAATCGTCTACTACTTTTATGGCTCTATACAAACCCCTGGTGAATGTATGAACACTTGTGGTCTTTTTAACGAAAAGATGGGGAAAAAAAAAGTTTGGTAATGATCCATTGATTGATTAAAGTGATATTTAGGGGTGGAAACCAATTTAATTAAAACCAAACATCTATTCAAAATTGTGTGATTATTGTAACAAACTTGATTTTGTGTTCAAACTTAATTTGTTTATTTGTCAAGCCAAACTCGAACGAATTTTTATCCAATTGAACTTGCGTCGAGGCATTCGACTAATTTAAAATCTGTACAGTTAAATTTCAATACTAAACAAGCTAAGTTCAAAACCGGCTTTCAAAATTTATCGAATAAAAAATACTATTTAAATTTGACTTAACTAATTGATTCAAACAAATTTTCATCGAATCAAATTCAATTCGAATACGAGTGAGTTTAATTCATCTTTTAAATCTGACCATATCTACATAATTAATCTGAAATCTGAATTTCCACGTAGGCCAGATTGTTTGCTAGAAGAAACGCGTGGAGGTGATGGACAATCTACTAGCGCGAACTGTGGACTGTTGCTTATTCTGGTAATAGACAGAGAGTAGTATTGAATAACTATTACCCCTGGAATTGATAATTCATAATAGTCTTTGTTGATAGAGAGAGGATCATAGAATCTAATACGTGTTCGCAGATCCAAACATGATGTCCCAGACGGAACATCATCTCTTCATGGACCAATCTCCCCATTGCATTCCCACGTGCTTGCTTGGATTTTGTTCCTTGCCTTATAGTTACAACTGGTGTGTTAATTAAGCCCAACCATGGTTAGTAACTAATACTAGTATGTGGGCTAAATTAAAATTACTTCACTAAACTTTCAATGTTCGTTAGTCTTATCCTATCCTAACCACAATTAGGTGTCACCTGTATTTCAAAGGGTCACATCCGATGAGAAGTAGAACGCAAAATATGCTAAAATTACCCATTGCACTCACAATTCGCAAATTACTCCCATGCGTCTTATCCCTCCATATAATTGGCAGAAACGGGGGTCTTGTTTGGAAGTCAAATTTTTTGTCATGTTTGTTTGCTACAAGTTTTTTAAAAATTTTAATTACAATAATCTCAAAAAACTTTTTAAAATTTTAAACTATACACTTCAAAATATTAAAAAAAAAAAACACACTTCAAAATTTTTTTAAAAAACTTCTACATAAATTACAGTAAAGTTTTAGATAAACACTCAAAAAACTCACCTTTCAAACGGGGCTGGGGTTTATGCAGTGCACTCGAATGCGAATTCTTTTATTAATAAAAAAATTCCACAGATTGCTTTACTCAGCGAACCTTTGCTTTGGCAAAAACAAATCGAATATGCACTCGCTCCAAAGAAATTTACCTAATTAATAATCAATGCACAGAAGTACCTCTCGGCTGAGAGATTAGCATGACTCTTTTTATCTCTATGGACCACTTAACTCAATGTCCCATGTCCCAACTATCTTTGGGCAATTTATGCAGGGAGTGACAAGAATATTGGCAGTGTGAGACCTGTTTCGATACGATGAGATGGGGTCATCTGACAAGTACCAGTCGAGAGGGGCTGCACTACAGCTCCATTCCCGTTCCCAGGGATGGGAAGAACGTTTGAAGACCAGTACTCTAGTTCTGCGCACAAAAAGCCAAGAATGAAATCAACAGTCGCCCCTCCCTAGAAATGCAGACCAATCAAGAAAAGTAAAACGATAACGAATTTTGAGGAGGTAAAGTGGAAAATCCACTAAAGAGAGAAAAAAAAAAATGAGAAATTGATAAATAAAAGAAGAAAAAGAAAGGAGAAAGGGGCCACACCACAGCACTTGTTGATGGAGATAATTCCTTTTTGTTAGTATTCTATTTTTTTTTTTCCCCCACCCCCAAAACCAAAAGGGGATAAACCTTTTTTATATTTGAGAATCAGATCTCCTCTTCTTATATCATATACACCACAACAAGACTCTCTTGCCATATGGTTTTCTTCCATTCTCTCTCTCTCTCTGGTAGTAATTAAATGGCCTCCTCCCACCACCCCCGCGGCCCAGCTGGCGGTGGCATCACGGTGGAAACCACAACATCCCCCAAGAGTGCCAACGGCCAGAATTCTTCGTCTCCAAAAGGGCAGCAGCAGTGTCTCTGCTCGCCCACGACTCATCAGGGATCGTTCAGGTGCAGGTTTCATCGCTCCAATTCTACTGCCTATTTCAAGAGATCAAAGTCCATGCCTGTCCATCACAACAGCGCTTCTCTTTCTCCCAAATCGGTTGAATCCACATGATCAGGGAGCCCTTGTACTAGTATTAAGTCCTCAATCAATTAATTGCCTCCTTGTGTGATATGCCTCTGTTTTTGCATAAACTTCTTGGCAATTTCATGAAAAAAAAAGGGCAATATTATATAACTGCTGCTTTTTCATGGAGCCGGCATATATATATATTTATATATATATATGTGTGTGTGTGTGTATGACTTTTCTTGTATATTCTTACGTCTAAGATTGTTGATCAACCGGCAAATATTACCCTAGTTGCCTTTTTACATCCTCGTTTCAGTTTATATTTTTCACATTCTCAGGCATGGTTATTATATAGCACAGTCAGTTTTAATATGGATCCTGGATTTCTGCATGAATTCTTTAACTGCAATCTCCGTGGAGTCGGATGTTAAAGGTGGAGTACCAGATGCACGCACTTGGGATCCACTTGCCAGTTTGGAGGTTTTGTAAAGTACGACGATGGATTTTGTCCTTTATTTCCACTTTATGTTATACTACTACTAACCTCGATTCAGATCCTCTCCGTCGTGTGTGCCTCCCCCATAACTCGACAAGCAGCTTCCTTCGCCTGAAGAGAAATTTCATTATTTAGCTGTCATCGCACACCCATAATTGCATTTAATTTATTAGTTGTCTTTCTCGTTTCTATCTAACTTCTGATGATTATTTTAAAACGGAAAATTCTAACGCAAGGAGCCATCGACGAAGAAACCTCTTTACATTAAAATACAGGAGGAGGAGTCCATCTCATGTGCATTTTGCTGCACGTACAACGCAATCAACAAATTTAAGAGGAATTGCAACTAATATTTATTATGTTTATATATAAGTTAGAATCTCAAATTATTTATTGTGTTTTTTAAATTAATATTTTAGAAAATGAAGAGATGTGGAGGTTTTATTTATTTATTTATTTATTGAGGAAATGGAGAAGCCCCACATAAAATGGATGCCACCATCCAGCACTTAACCAGCTTCCGTTCTAAACGATGAAAGTCAAAAGCTTAATGAGATTAATGCGCCGTGACAAGGCCAATGGGGTAAAAATTAAAAAAAAAAATAAAATAAAAATTCTAGAGCAGGATCAGGATAACGATAATGATGGCATGGCAGCCGGTACAAATATCTGAAGCAAATAAATAATAACTATTGCACCTAAAATTCACTTGGCAATATTCTATATTTATTGATAAATGAATTGAGCGAGTGGTTCCACTTCCATCAGGGTCGGTATGGGAACTTAATTCATCTTTACGTTTTTTCCCCTGGCCATGTTAATGATTCAAAGATATCCCACAGGGTTGGTTCGAGTTTCTTAAGCGATTGGAGGAGTGGATGTGGTAATTAATTGATGGTTGCAGCAAATAAAAAAACTTAAATCTCTTTGGATGTCACAATCCATTGGATAAAGTTCAATTGAATTAGGTACATGCTCAAATCATGCCCGATAGAGATGTCGTAATATCCTAGTCATTTGATACCACCTTTTTCTTTCTCGTTTTCCTTTTTTCCTCCTTGGGGGAAAATACGCCAAATACTTACTGGTCCTTAAGAGGATAAGGTGAGATGATTTAACGTCAACCGTATCACTCATTTGGCTTCTGCATTTTCGTCCATTTGCTTACAAAGCCAATCAGTGCATTGGGTTTGTTTGAATATAAAAGATGACTGAAAATGTGTTTATGATGCAATTTTTTTTACAGTAATGATAACATTTTTATAACTTAATCTATCATAATCTAAAGGTGATAACATTATTATAACCTAATCTATCCGAATCTGGAAAGTTAGTAGACCAAAAGGGTGCTCTAATAACATTCTTGTAACGTAATCTATTCTAATTTAGAGAAAAAAAAAACATTCTTATAATGTAATCCATCTTAATCTAGGGGGCTAGTAGACTAAAGGGGTGCTTTGACACTTCTTTTAAATTTTTTTCATTGTAAGTAGAATTTAAACCCTCACCTATGGTTCAAAGAGAAACTTAGTACTTTTTTTTTTGTGGTCACTAAGCCAAAGTTCAGTGGTTGTTTATGATGCAATCGAAAAAGTTTTTTTTTTTTTTTACCGTCCAAATAAACTCTTTGCTTGACACCTCCATTAAATTCTAGTTTCCTAATTTTACCTAAAGAAATACTAGCATTTAAGGAGAGCACTCTGGATTGTCATATCACCGCTCTCCACTTTGGAGTATTTAATGTCTGGTGCGTCATTGGGAACTTTTTTTTTTTTTTCTCATTTTGGGAATTATTTTGCTGGACAAAAGTATATAAAAAAAAAAAAGAAAACGAATGACGGCCTTTTTCAACTAGTAAAAGGATAAGGGAAGATCAGCAAAGATGACTGTCTGGCGGAAATGAGTCGAATTGCCGCAGGTTTGTTAGCGGCTGACGTGTAGTCCGATGATTATCACTTGACTGAATACTCCGAGGAACCCGCAAAGTAGACGCAAACTCATTTGCAATCCAAGCCGTGGACTCAATTGCAGCGTATGGATACTTGTTTGAGATCTTATTTGATGGACTAATTTTCAAGCCTTTGTATCCTCCATCCGTATCTGGATGCACAAAATTTTATTCAAGAGACTAAAATTCAGTACAATTAATTAATTTGAAAGTACAGCAACAAGCATTTGGTTGAGGATCCTGGGGATTGAAGGAACGAAGTGTTTGGACAGAGGCAGCAAACTTGTATACATGATAAGTATACATGATGATATAAATCTCCATCCTGTGAACCACAGAAATGTTGTTTCATTACATGTGAACATCCTCGGACTGAACTGTATCCTTTCTTCTACTCAGCTTCCAAAACTCCTGCACAACCTCGCCCCCCACACATATTTAGCCTGATGCTGTCTGCACCTAAAGGAGCCTGGATGATGGGTGGGCGAACATAGGCATTGCAGCTTCGCCACGTTTGCTCCTCCTGAAGATTCAGACACTCTTGTTGTTCTTTGTATATAGTCATCGATCTCACCAGATTCCAGGAAGCCACGCCTTCTCCTTTGCACCTCCAAGTTCCTCGAGTCTGCAAATGAACATCCCCCGTCCTGATGGCACATCTTCTTGCTTGAATCCTCCTGATATCGTTTTCTCTTCTGTTCTTGCTCTTGTATTAATTTGCTGGTAGCTTATCATACGGTTTTGTGAATTTTGACGTCGTATATAGCATAGGAGGGATGTTAGGAAGTTTCGGGTGCCAAGTAAGCAAGCTGATTTGTCTTTGTCCGACGAAATGAGTCACAGTTGCCCGACTCGCTGAGCCATGGCCTGATAAGTTAAAACATAGTTGTAAACTTGTCCTGACCCACTACCACAGTTGCTTCTAGGACTAGATAATCACTTCTTGCGTCATAAATGCTACTTACTAAAACTGTGTAAACTTGGTTTTTTCATTTCAGTGTATATGAAACTAATGATCCCAAGTTTATCATGGAAATCTTTTTAACTGCAAGAGTGAAAAGTCTCATAATTGCCTGAATGGACATTCTTTTACAGCGAAAGGAAAAAGTTTCTTCTTCTATGTTTTGTTGCGACTGTCTAGGGAAGAGCTGAACTTTGAGGGGCCAATTATTTGCCAGCGAATCAAACCAGGAAGGTTTCTACTTTCTCATTAAAGCATGATGTAGGGGAAAGTAATTCTATATTCGGAAAGGCATTGGACATAGTCTTCTTTTGGTGGTTTCCTTCGCAAGTGTGATAGTAACAGGGACTGATATTGTGTTGGATCATATGTATGTACACGAGGGCGGCTTTTTGTTTAAACGGCCTTTCTGGTTTAGGGGACAGGGAGTGGGGTGATGCTGATGCAGTTCCTAGTCAGGGGTTCCATAAAAAGACACAGAACTGATGCCGTTCCAGGTAAGATGTACTTGCTCTTTACCACACTTGACTTCTTGGTAGGTCACATTTCACATTTTGAAGTTGCCCCTGCAAGTGCAAGCTAGTAATGGGTCGAGGATTGTTCAGGTCTTCTTGTAGAGCAGAGAAAATCAATGGAATGCAATTAGGAAATCACATCATTTTGGGTCAAAAATTATCTGGATACAATGGTTTGTTGATGCCCATGCACAATATCTTTCTTGCTCTTCATATCAGATAAACCAGTTCCTTTTTTTTTTGTTTTGGATGGCTATGTAAAAAGGAGTTCTGTAACGAGATACACATTATATATACAAACTTTAGTTTCTTCTAAAGCTAGGATTTGGTCACCTTTTAGCTACAATTTGCCAAATATTAGCCTCCCCTTCTCTTTGGCAGAATTGTAGGCCTGTAGCTGTCTAATCTTTACAGTTCTTAGATGCATATGCCTGAGTAAGACTGGACGGGTGATGTCTAATCTCTAATCTCTCCGGTGATCTTAGTCGAGAAGGATTTAAGTAATCAAATTTGTTTTCAAGTTACAATTATGCAACATTGTAGAAGGCAAATCCTTCGACGGGATTACTGCTACCGACTCTTCCTTAAACATTACAGAATTTGGTGGCTTCCTTGTATCAGCTGGGTCTCATTTGTGTTATTCATCGGCCCAACACTAGAAGTCTTTCCCGGCCCATCATCTGTATAGTAGTTTTGTATTCAATCCAGAAACTGTGAACATAAAAACTTGCCCAAGGTTCTTGCAGAGACTGGCAACCACCAGGGTGCCCCATCTGTCACATGGCTCTGTATTCCCGAATCCGAGCCCGTTCTCAGATGGCGCTTTCCATTTGCGATATGACACAGAAGCCCCGTTCTCTAGTTCCCCTTGTATTTTTAACACCCGAAAAAGGGGAAAAAAAAAAAGCAAGGAGGCAACAGCCACCAAGTAGATAGGACTAAACTTTCTTGACTTAAAGAAGTCTGATGCAAATTCTTAATCCTGAAAATTTTTGAAAAGTTTGCTTACGGAATGGAGCCTCAAAGATCTAAACGACGATGCCTAACTGTGACTGCTGCAAAACTCGTACCAATCCAACATCTGGAAAGCAAGCAAGCATATGCCATGTGGTAGATGTTACAAAAAACTGAAAATTAGGTACCAAGACCATTTTCCCCTGGTTTATTTTTGTTTTTGTTTCCCTTTTCTCTTCTCCGTGTGGTGTCGCAAAGAAAGACCTTTCTTTTCTAGTTTTCTTTGCACTAACTAACGAGGCAAATTTGGAGTTGGAGGGGGTATTATCACTTGGCTGACTAATTTGACTTCTAGAAAAATGAAGTGGTCGATTCTTCAACTAATGTCCACGTCTTACCAATCATACCGTCCCACCTTTTCCCACTCCTCTTCCCCGCCCCACCATCATGGCTTCCTTTCTTCCCACAGGAAATAATATTCAAGCGAGTCTGGGTCAAATGTCAATGGAGCCGGCAGCCGCGTCAAATTATAGACACCGTGCTAGTTTGGCGCGTACCTTTTACCTCACTCCTGCTCCTCTCCAGCTGGTATTTCCCAGAACCTTCATTTTCTTGTTTTTGCTCTCTAACCAACTCCGTACCCACGCTCCCCCCCACGTCCATACACCCCAGGTATGGATACATATGTATATATATATAGGACCTCCCGCACTTTCTTCATTCGTCCTCCCATCCTCAGTTTCCCATTTCGCCAATTCTTTCAACTTTTCTTCCCTTCAACCTCACAGACAATTCAATCTTTTTTGCTCCCCTTTGGAATACTACTCTGTTTCTTCCAATTATATACAGGATGAACTCCGCCAGATCGTTTGCACTTCCAATTATCGGTTTCATCATGTTGGCGCTTTTTGAATTGAGCCGTGGACAAAGCATCACGGCCCCTTCCCCTGCACCGATCGGCCCTCCTTCTAATGATGGTGAGTCCCTTTTCCATATTCTTCGTCTTCTTCTTATTAAGTCCTGATTGATATGGTAAACGAATATCAAGATTCGATTTTTGCCTTTTACTTTTAGCATTTTTCAGCTACTGGTAGTTGTTGTCTGCATAGGCTCTAAAATTTTTTTTTTCGTGATTGGAGGTGTTGGTAATTAAGTCTTAATATATTCTTAATGGTTTTGAATGCAGGCACTGCAATTGATCAAGGTTTTGCCTATGTTCTTCTACTGGTGGCGCTGGCTATTACATACTTGGTTCATTGAGCTTATTCTTTCTTCTCGGCCCCAATTCTTTTTTTTTTTTTATAGAAATTACTAGTAAATTCTTTATGTATTTTCTCCATTTGTTTGGACGGAGATATATATCATTTTTTGTACTTCTGTCTACGCTTGTAAAGAAATTGGTTCTGAGGTATAATTAAAAAAAAAAAAAAAGCATTTCTGGCGATAATTGTCGTAATTGTTTTTGGAGAAATTGCCCAATTCCTGACGATGAATGAGTTAACTAAGGCATCAACAAGGCTTCTTGGCTATTCAATCAATGATCAAGAGTTTCAAGTTGCTCTCTTGCCATTTTGGTGGACACTTCTGTTAAATTTGTCAAGAACTTTAATTCATTCTGATCGTTTTATACCTTGGAGCTCCTATCTTAATGGCTGGATCATTAGATAGACGTTTGCTCTACAATTTCCTTCAGCACATGAATCAAAAAGAGTAATGCACTCCTAATAGTTGGGTGAACCAACAGTCATCGCACGTATCACGATGCTAAAACTAAGTTGTTAATCATAGAATAATTATGTGACTGTCCATGATCAGTTGATTTGGTTTATGTAAAATCCTGAAACCAAATTGAGAAGTGTATCGTATTTATCGACGAACTAGGAGATATGACAAAGTTGCATTTCGCTTGTTGCCTTGAACAACAAAAAGAAACAAAATTGAAGATACAAATGCAGCAAAGCAGCATATGCGGGTGACAATTTCAGTTACAGGAGTCACTGGTTTCTTAAAAAAGAATCAAAGATGTTTTATTTATCTCCGCAAGAAAGTTTGTACAAGAGATAGGGGAAAAAAAAAACCGCTAACTATTTACACTGCTAAAGCATTGAAATGACAATCCCCATCCCAAAGCCCAGGTCCCAACCCTGCATTGAAAGAAAATACGATCTATGGGCTCTTCAACCTCCAAGCAAAACACGCAGCTACTATCCTGAAGAACCATACCCCGTCTTCACACCCTATCAAATGTATTCCGTTAAAATAAGTTGGACTCTCATCTCAAAATCAATTGGCAATCATGGAGTGGCTCAAAACCTTATATATATGGCTGGCAATTCTTAAAATATCAATCTGGGATATTCAACTAACACCCCTCGCAAACGTGACTTGACAAATGGGTTTAAACTAGAGCAAGAGCCAAGTCACAGATGAAATAAACGGAGTAACAAACAAACCCACGAAATGACAAACAAACACAAGGCCCAACTCTGATATTATGTTAAAATAAGTTGGACTTCTGTGTCAAAATCAATTGGCAATGAGTGGAATGACTCAACACCTCATATATATATATATATATATATATATATATATATATATATATGGATAAAAATCTTTGGTATATTCAACTAGCATATTCAGTCATCGCTTGCATAACAACCATAAAATGAAAGAAAGCAGAGGAATACTGCTTCTTCCCCAAATTAAAGGGTGCCAGGCACTATACCACGTAATCGTCTCAACAACTTGAGAGCAGATTTAACAGTGAAGTTACCAGAAGCATGAGCAGCCCAATAAGTGCCATCTTCCTGATCAGCTAAAGGCACTAATAGCTCAGGAGTAGCTTTTCGTTAATTCCTTTACTTCTCTAGTGCATTTCCTACCTACAGGCCATCTCCACTTGCCATTTGATATACACTTAGCCACACGATCAGCTGAAGAAATTCCAAAAAAATGCAAGAGTTTCATAGAATATTTCTAGTACAAATGGTCCACTCAGTGCCAACTTTCGTACCAGAAATTTATACTTTTCCCGTTTCCAAGAACCTTCCCAATGTGAGGTTGAGCCATAGTTTTCATCTGCAAAATCTTTCTCCTTTCCCACGAGCAGTTTCAAGGTATTTTCAAGCACCAAATGATGTATTCCTGAGCAAAACTGCACATACCCACTTAACCCATAAAGAATCTTATTTGCTGCAAATATTCCATGTGACCTTTAACGCCAAGCACCTATTCCATAATGTCAAATCAACAATACCCAGTCCTCCCTCATTTCTTTTGGGGCGCACTGTATTGAGATTTAATATCCCTGCACCAAAGGAATGCTATCAATCTTCTTTATCACCGTCTTGCTTAATTTCTGTTCCGTCTACAACAGGCCTACTCTTCCAAAACATGCGATTTTGAATGTGCCAATTCACCACTTTGATAATTAGTTATTCATCTTGAACATTAGCATTCTATTGTATGTGGTTTGAGCCCCTGGAATACCGAAGGTTTCACTTGATCCATCAAAGCCTTTTTGTAATTAAAGGGCCAAATCGGCAGAAACTAATTGCACGGTTATAGGAGTGATATCGAACACTTTTGGAGTCTCAAAATGGAAAAAAATTAGTACAATTAGTTGAGCGTTTCAATTGATGTACGCAATCCTCTATTTTGACGACACATTTGTTATTCTGAAGGGCCAAATCAAGAATTAGCTCCGTTTGATTATTTAGATGTCAATAAGAGCAACCTTTGAACAGGATCTTTTTGGGCATCTTTTTAGGCTAAAGTTCAACCCCAGAAGCTTATTAGTGTGTGTGTGTGTGTTTGTGTGTGTTTTTTTTTTTTTTTTTTTTTGGGGGTAAGGACGCGGAAGCTGAGTAGAAAAAGCTCTAGCTGTGTCAAATTGCCCAAAACGATCCTCCTTTGTGCAAATCACGTGCTTCTAGTTGAAGGTCAAAAAGGATATATTTATATATGGAGGACCCATACAAATACAACTTGGATAAGCAAGCTGCTACAAATTCCTCACCTGCTTTATACCAATTGTCAAATCCCAATCTTTAATAAATTTCCCTGACCAAACACAATTCTTTAATGGTTGGCCGGTCAAATTTGATCGAAGAAAATTATACTCCAACAATGATAGCAAATTCTGGTAGTCAATTTGGACTAATCTAGTCATCAAAAACCACCCCACCATTATTAGTTAGATAGGCCCTCCTATATGACAGCCTTCTACGCTGATGCGTAACTTGCTTCTAGGCTGCTCTGTACAGCTATGGACGTCACAGGCAATTGGCCGCGCAGGTCGAGCAGTACACGAAACATCTATCTGGGACGGCCCTACGATTACAACGAGCTCGAAAAGTTCGCTGCAGCTAAGGATAATAATTCCCCAGGATTCAAGAAGCAGTCCTTGAAGGCATTATGGAGAAAGTTGCTGAAAGAAAAGAGGAAAATACTTGAGCCTCGGGTGCAGGTGAAGTCCCCTTACGATGCACAAAGTTATATGCAGAACTTTGATGATGGGCAGATGTTAGATGATGAACCAGTTCAGAATGATCTCCTGTCTCGATCTTTCTCGATGCGCTTTGCTGATCCCTCCAAGCATTTTTCATGAAAAGGATCGACGCGGACGTGTAAGAATACTTTGATTAGTACGTTTTAGTGGTGGCTTAATATATACTGATCATATTCTGTGGAGAAGGCATAAGTAGTGTGGTGATCAAGATGTTGGTTTATGGCAATCTTGAGTCGTATCTTTATGCTCAATGCATCTATTTGGTGGAAACTCAGTTTCAACTGATCGAGTATGGTTTCCACAGAAACTCAGCTCGTAGGCTTGTTCTTCAAACATGGGGAGTTCATGGGGTTGTATTGTATGGAGAAGAGTGTTAAAAAAGTGCATAGATGGTAATACGACTTTGAATTCCATTTCGCTGAACCGTATTGTATGTACCTTGTCTTTTTTTACAGATAAAAGTAGGAGATGGAGTTAATCTAGAGCAAATAGAAAATCAAAAGACCTGGTTAATCAGAGGTAATTGCTTGCTTGTATATAATGGATGACTTTAGCAAAAGATTTTCTGCACACCATGGGTATAAGGAAAATCTCTTTCAATATATTGAAATCTAGATTTCTGCCACAAGCATGCATAACTAAATTTGACAAAGAGTTTCTGAGATTATTAGGTTACGTTACTATAAATCTAAACCTATTTGTGTAGATAAAGAGAGTCATTCATCTTCCATATTGAGAGGCCATTGAGTGAAAAAAAGGTAAGGGTGCTAGGCCATTATTCTGATAGAAGATATGTTTGAAGGAGTTAGAAATTGAGGAAAAAGGAAAGAAAAAGTTGCAGTCAAAATCTGGGCAATTACTCTTCTGAAGTTAAACATAACATATTACCCTCTGGCACTGTGGTTATATTGACTTTGACTCCAAATGTGCAAGGCACTAATTAAATGACATAAATACCAATATTGATATCCAAGAAGTTTGGACTGGCAATTCCATAAGGCGATTTGATGCAGAAATGAATTTCAGGTTACTTTTTTTAAATAACGTTCAAGAATGTTAAAAGTAAGAATTATGAACTAAAAGCGTAAAACATCGTCAACTAACTCTTTTGATTAAAATATCATCAACTAATCATGAATCTCGGTCTGAATATGGGTTCAGATTGTACGAGTACAAACCTCACATGAACACATGAACCCAAAATCCATGATTTTCTTATGGGATTTGGGTTTGAATACATACATTCATGATTTTCTTAACCGCTGAATCCATTTCGGCCCACAGATATCAGTCATCATCAGACTTCCCTTGAGGGAACAGACGGCTAAACAGTTTAAGAGTCGTCACGCCATAAATGGTAGCTTAATGGTAGTCCAACCAGGTTAGGATCCGTCTCCGTGATTTGGGCCCAAATGAATGATAGCCCAAATGAATTTCGCTCTGTTGGTTAGGGCGCTTTTTAAATCTCCACTGCCCAGCTTCGGACTAGTCAAGTTTCCAACTAATATTGCAGTTTTTAACGTCATTTCCATATTGTTATTTTATCGAAACTAAACATCAAAAAATTATCTCTGGTTCCGTTTAGATTTAAAATCTTTTCAAATCCCTCTAGTTGTTTAGATTACTTAAGAGCCATTTGGATTTGTAAATCACTGCTTATTATAATATTTATTTAAGATGTATCCTAATAATTAATGAATAACAAATCTAAAACTTCTTAAGCAATTCAAACTATTAGAATGATTTGAGTGAATTGCAAATACTTTACCAAGTACTTTCATGCTTCGTTTGAATTAAGGGATTTAATGAAAGATTTGAAATCCACCCAAATCTCTCTAATTATTTGGATTTTTTTAAGAGGTATTCAAATTTATAATTCACTAATTATCAAAACATATTTTAAATATCATAATAATTTGTAATTTATATATTTAAATACCTCCTAAATAATTCAAATAATTAAAGGGATTTGGGATGATTTTAAGAGAAGACTAACAAATTTCATTCACTAGCTTCAAAATAAAAAACGTAAAAATTCTATTTTAGCCGACGCAGTAGTGACGTGAGCACGTGAACCAACTATACTATCACTGCGTAAAAGATGCAAGAGGTGCCATAATCACCACACCAGCGGCTCCAAAACTTCCAGTTCAAACAGGTAAAGGTATACCGTCAAATAAATCTAGACAAAGTGTAAACAAGCAAGGTTATAGTATAAGAAAATTAAAAGAAACTAATTTGCCCTCAACTGGACTGAAATTGAACGCGTGAGACCCGTGATCCAACGGGTACACAAGACTTTGGCTTATGATTGAAGGGAGCTTCCAGGAGCAGGAAGTCATGATTATTGATTCACATGCAAAGTTCAGTACAAAACATACTATCCGTATAATTTGGCCCAGTCCATGTGTTCCAACTAATCTGGGAATTGTGTCAGTTCAGTGTCCTACAACATTATTTTCACTTTGCAATAGCTTTAGCAATTCGTATACCTGCTACCATGCTTCCATGCTATACCTCAATGGCTGCGGAGACCAATGAAAAATTAGAGGGTTCCTCTGTGATTCCAAAGATAAGGTTCACCAAGCTATTTATCAATGGAGATTTTGTTGATTCTGTTTCAGGTCTTTGCTTTTCCTGAATTCTTATGGGCTTAAGTTTCTATGATTTCATTTTGTATTGTCGGAATTATAAGTTTTCATATTGCTAGTAGTGTTTACATTCACAAGTTTTATGGTTATAATTTTTGAATATGTTACTGTAGTATATGTGCCTCTAAGCAAGCTCAAGCATATGATTATGATCAATCAATGGTATTCTTATATCAGTTGATACAGTATCGGTTCTGATCATTTACAGGGAGGACGTATGAGACGATTGATCCAAGAACAGGGGAACCAACGGCAAGAATTGCAGAAGGTGACAAGGAAGATGTTGATTTAGCTGTAAAGGCTGCAGCGAGAGGCTTTCGACAATGGCCCCTGGCCACGTTTGCCAGGCCCCGTATCGTATGTTCTTCTGTTCCCTTAGATCTTTCCTTTCCTGATTGAAGGCAAAGTAACACACATTACAGCCTTTTGAATTTTGATTAATTTCTCCATGATGATGCAATCAGGGGAGGAGAAAATTGATTCTGAAATTGGCGGACTTGATTGATGAAAATGTAGAGGAAATAGCAGCCCTGGATGCACTTGATGCTGGGAAGTTGTTCCATTGTCTCAAGGCCGTTGACATTCCCCTTGTAAGTTGTAACTGAGACTCTGCGGTACTATGCAGGAGCAGCTGATAAAATCCACGGAGAAACTTTGAAGATGACGGGGGAATTTCAAGGTTGCACCTTGCGCGAGCCAATTGGAGTTGTTGGAATCATCATTCCCTGGAACTATCCCTGCAATATTCTGTTCCTTAAAGTCGCACCAGCATTAGCTGCAGGCTGTCATAAAGCCAGCTGAACAGACTCCGCTTTCAGCTCTTTACTGTGCTCATTTAGCAAAGAAAGTAAGATCAAATTTTGGTCAGCTTTATTCACCTCAGGAGTAATGTCAACGGAACGGTGTATACAGATCATAGCAGGCTACTTATCCAACCTTTTTTTTCTTTTGGCCTTAATGATTGATTATCCTCGTACATTTTCAATGTACAGGCTGGCATTCCAGATGGAGTATTCAATGTTGTACCAGGATATGGACACACCGCTGGTGCTGCCGTTTCATCTCACATGGATATTGACAAGGTTCAATTTTCAACTTCTAAAGAATTGCTTCCTTTTCCGGGAAAATTTTTGGTTTGAAAATTACATGTTTGCACGTTGACATCACAATTTGAAGAAGTTTTGGTTTTTTCTTTTTTTTTTTGGGGGGTCTATAGGTTGCTTTTACTGGGTCCACAGGAGTAGGACGTTTAGTAATGGAAGCTGCAGCTAAAAGCAATTTGAAATCAGTTTCACTGGAACTGGGGGGCAGGAACCCTTTCATTGTTTTTGATGATGCAGATGTTGATACTGCAGCTAATCTTGTACTTCAGGGCAGTCTATGGAACAAGGTGAAGACTGTAGGAACTATATTGACTGAATTATCTACAGAAAGTAGGTGTGGTAAGAGTTAAATTCTTTTTCCTGGGCGAAGTATGTGTGGCAAGTTCTCGTATTTTCGTCCAAGAAGGGATTTATGAAGAATTTTTCAAGAAATTAGTGGAGAAGACAAAAACTTGGGTTGTTGGTGATCCTTTCGATCCTCGCTCAGATCAGGGACCCCAAGTAAGATTTTGATCATTTGAAACTTTCTTTTCCGTTATGGAAACCCAGAGAGCTTCTTAATTCGTACAGGTTGAAGCATTTTTGTCATCAAGGAATGATTTCCTCATTGAATAATTGTCAATTTCCATTTACAGAACCTTTATACACAATTTTCTGCAACAGCCTAACAAGATCCTTCAGATGCTCTAAAATTCAAACGATTTTGCAGGTGGACAAGAAACAGTTTGATAAAATACTGTCATGCATCGAACTTGGTAAGGCAGAAGGTGGCAAACCTTGCGGCGAGAAGGGATATTAGTTGCATTGAGCCAACAGTCTTCTCAGATGTTAAGGTAAGCTTTGTCTTTAATTAACTTATAGGCTCTCTCTTTCTCCGGATGTTTCAGAAAAGACGCCTTGATTAATGTTGTAGTTCTTTTTGTTTCACTCTTTTTTCTGCATGCATCTTGGACCTGTAATTTCGCTCCTGAAGTTCAGGTAAAATTCTTACATGGGCTTTGGCTCCAAATGGAATATTTTGCAGCAAGTTCTAATGAAATCTAGTTCAACAAATCAGCACTATGACCATTTTATCGGACTGTTGATTTTGTTTTTAAATTTGGGGGCGTGTTGCGAATCTGCAGGACTGTTGAGGAGGCGATAAAGAGAGCCAATGCCACAAAATATGGACTTGCGGCAGGCATTTTGACCAAGGACCTGAACATAGCCAACACCGTGTCAAGATCAATCCGGGCAGGAATCATTTGGATAAATTGTTACCTGGCTTTTCATGTTGACTGTCCATTTGGTGGGTATAAAATGAGTGGGTTTGGCAGAGACTTTGGCATGCAAGCCCTGGATCAGTATCTTCATACTACGTCTGTTGTAACTCCTCTATATAATTCTCCTTCGCTTTGACCCACTGGGGGAATGGCTTTCCTGTTGCAGGAAACGCGAAATGCCTTCCTTGAGATGATGTAATTGTTTTACGGATGTTTAAATTTCTCAGTGATGTTTACGGATGTCATATGGGATAGATCAGGACTTCTTTTTAAGGGGATAGGATCTCAAAAGAATGATTAACTATTATTACAATGGTCAATTTTTCAAGAAATTGTTACTGAGAACTAAAATGGTATAATTTTTTTTCAACCGAATAACTTTTTTTTTTATAAAAAAAAAACCAACTAAGCACTAAGGCTCCAGTTTAATGGTTAATTTTTCAAGAAATTGTTGCTGAAAACTAGAATGATATGTCCAACTATTTTGTTTTTAGTCTCACGTCACATGCACATTCAGATAAGAAATATTACATTAATGTTGACTGAAAACTCTTATAATAGCAAAATATAAATTGAATTTTTTCCACAATTGTAAAGAAAATTGGTTTAGAGTTACAATCACATTAAAAAAGAAAGGGGTTTATCACGACAATTGTGATTGTTTTGGAAAAATTGGCCAATTCATGACGATGAGTTTGTAGGCATTTAGGCCCAAGATTGCTTTTAGGTAAATGGAGGCATTAATCAGTCCCTAGTCCCTAAACCCGTCTTTGAAAGATGTAATAATTGACACGCAACGCAACGCAATTGATTTTGTTAGTGATACTTTTCCAAGTTTCCGACGGAAAATTCAAAGTTTTATCTTTTGGCATCTCCTTTCTTGTTCCCTCAAAATCAAATGTCACAAAAAAAAATGATTTCTACGAATCTTCTTTTGTCTTTTCCACTAAAATTCCAGTCACAAAAATATAACTACTCCTATATTGTATCTAGAACAATAGTGCCGTGACGCCAGAGCAAGGAAGGAAAAATAGGTATAAGAAAGATGCAAGAAAGAGGTTCCCGTTTAGGCGTTGGCTCATGCATGAAGGGGAAAACTTGAAAATTAAGCTTCCGAAAGTCATGATTCATGTGCAATCAATTAGACTTTGGCTTATGCAATTAAGCTTCCAAAGGTCGTGAATAAATTATACCAAAGCTTTCAAGAAGTCATGATCTGCGTGCAATTAAACATTTAAACAGAACACGCTATCCCTGTCGTTTGGCCTCATCCACGCATTACAAGTAAGTCAAGGGGGTAGCGCCAGTTCATTGTCATCCATCGGCTTTTTAGAGTAAGATTGTGGTAGTGCAACATTACTCTCACTTTCCAATAGCTTCAACAGTTCACATACCTACTATACCATTTTTCCATACTGTACCTCAATGGCAGCTGTTTGCAATGGAAAATTAGAGGATTCCTTCATGGTTCCTGAGATAAAGTTCACCAAGCTATTCATCAATGGAGATTTTGTTGATTCTGTCTCAGGTCTTTGCTTTTTTTTTATGAAATCTTTTGGGTCTAAGTTTCTTTGATTTATTGTTGTATACCCGCAGGAGCTGTAACTTCTTGTGGGTATTGGAGTTTACAAGTTAAGATGAATGGTTCTGGATATTTTTATATTTTACCTCTAAGCAAGCTCAAGCATAATCAACGCAATGATTTTATTGTTTTATCAGTTCCTTTTTGATGTAACCATTACGGAATCACTAGTATCAGGTCTTTTTTTTTTTATCATCTATAGGGGAGACATACGAGACAATTGATCCAAGATCTGGGGAACCAACAGCAAGAATTGCTGAAGGTGACAAGGAAGATGTTGATTTAGCTGTAAAGGCTGCACGAGAGGCTTTCGACAATGGCCCTTGGCCTCGTTTCCCAGGCCCCGTATGTTCTTCTATTCCCATCCAATTTTTTTCGTTTCCTGCTTTAAACGAAACACGGTTCAACTTTCTGAATTGTAATTCATTTCTCCACCAGTTTTCATCCTCAGTTTTAAGTAGTTGAGCTCATGTCAGTACTCGGTAGTGAATCATGCTATTACTTAGAAGTTGAAACCCTCTCGCGCAAACAACCTTAATAGTTTGATGATGATGCAATCAGGGGAGAAGAAGATTAATGATGAAATTCGCGGACTTAATTGATGAAAATGTAGAAGAAATAGCAGCCCTGGAAGCACTTGATGCTGGCAAGCTGTTCCATTGGCTCAAAGCCGTCGACATTCCAGTTGTAGCCGAGACTCTGCGATACTATGCAGGAGCAGCTGATAAAATCCACGGAGAAACTTTGAAGATGACAAGGGAACTTCAAGGTTACACGTTGCGCGAGCCAATTGGAGTCGTTGGAATCATCATTCCCTGGAACTATCCCAGCAATCTTCTATTTCTTAAAGTTGGACCTGCATTAGCTGCAGGCTGCACAGTTGTCATAAAGCCAGCTGAACAGACTCCTCTTACAGCTCTTTACTTTGCCCATTTAGCAAAGAAAGTAAGATTGGATTTCGGTCAGCTTTATTCACCTCTAGAGTAACATCAATCAATTGTGTACAGAAATTACCACAGGCTATTAATGTAACAACCTTTTTTTTCTTTTGGGCTCAACGACTGATTATCCTCGGACGTTATTCAATCTGCAGGCTGGCATTCCAGATGGCGTTTTTAATGTTGTACCCGGATATGGGCATACCGCTGGCGCTGCCATTTCATCTCACATGGAAATTGATAAGGTCAATCTTCAACTTCTGCAGCTGCTTATTTTTCCATGGAAAAATGCCGTCTGAAAAATTAAGCCTGCTAGGAAATTAAATGTGTTTGTGTTTTGACATCATAATAGCAAGCATTTTCGGGCTTTTTTTCCCTCTGTAGGTTACTTTTACCGGGTCCACAGAAGTTGGACGTTTAGTAATGGAAGCTGCAGCTAGAAGTAACTTGAAACCAGTCTCACTGGAACTTGGAGGCAAGAACCCTTTCATTGTCTTTGATGATGCAGATGTTGGTACTGCAGCTAATCTTGTACTTCAGGGCAGTCTATTTAACAAGGTGAAGATTGTAGCAATTATTTTAGCTAAATCATCTACGGAAAAGTAGTTCTGATAAGAGTTAGTAATACTTTCTCCAGGGCGAAGTCTGTGTAGCAAGTTCTCGTATTTTTGTCCAAGAAGGGATTTATGAAGAATTTTCCAACAAGTTAGTGGAGACGGCAAAAACGTGGATTGTTGGTGATCCATTTGATCCTCGCTCAAATCAGGGGCCCCAAGTAAGATCGATCATTGAATCTCTTCTTCTTTATCGCGGAAAGCCTGAGAGCATTCTAGGGCATACTACTAATTCATACACGTTGAACCTTTTGATCCTCGCTGAGATCAAGGACCCCAATTTAGTAAGATTCATCTCTAGTGATTACAGTCCTTCAGAAAGAATGCAAGAAGGCATACTTGGGCTAGTAAAAAGAGAAGAAACAGAGTTTCTACGTAGTTCCAAGTGCCAACTAGATCATACAACTATCTCTATCTGCTAAACTCCAGAGAAGTCCCATCTCCTACCTTGCTTTTCTTTGTCGTGATAATGCATCCGGCCAACTCGATATGAAAAATGACAGACAAAAGCAGAGAGCCAGCGGCCCCTGCAGAAAAGGTGTTTTTTTTTTTTTGTTTCTTTTCTTTTGGGGGAGGGAGGGTCACAAGACTCACAACTCACGAGGGTGGGATGGCCTTGTCATGTTCAAATTTTGAATTGACTCATAGCTAATCATATCAAGAGGAAAGCCTGGGAGCATTATAATTCATACACGTTGAACCTTTGTCTCCATAAGGGAATGATTTCCCCATTGAACAATTGAACCTTTTTTTCTCCGTTAGGGAATGAATTCCTCATTGAATAATTGCCAATTTCCATTTGCAGGATACCAATCCTTCACTGTTATTGTAAAGTCAATAGTATGATTTTGTAGGTAGACAAGAAACAGTACGACAAAATTCTATCATACATTGAAATTGGCAAGGCAGAAGGCGCCACATTGTTAACAGGTGGCAAACCATGCGGCGTCAGGGGATATTACATTGAGCCAACTGTCTTCTCAAATGTCAAGGTAAGCTGTGGATGTAAATTACAGCTTGCGCTTTCCTTGGATGTTTCAAAAAGGACACCTTGATTTCTGATTGTTTCGCTCTTCTTTCTGCACACCTCTCAGGACGATATGCGAATAGCAAAGGAGGAAATCTTCGGACCGGTCATTTCACTCATGAAATTCAAGTAAGTTTATAAGTTTTACTTGTGCTTTGCCCTGCCTGCCGCCAATGTACTAAAATTTTCGGGGCACGTCTGCAGGACTGTTGAGGAGGCGATTAGGAGGGCCAATGCCACAGAGTATGGACTGGCGGCAGGCATTTTGACCAACGACTTGAACATAGCCAACACGGTGTCTAGATCAATCCGGGCAGGTATCATTTGGATAAATTGTTACCGGGCTTTTGACATTGACTGCCCATATGGTGGGTACAAAATGAGTGGGTTTGGCAGAGATTTTGGAATGCAAGCCCTGGATCAGTATCTTCAAGTGAAGTCTGTTGTAACTCCTCTCTATAGTTCACCTTGGCTTTGAGTCGTCTAGGAGTCGAGTCTTAAGACTGCCGGGCACATTTCCTGTTACATGAATGAACGAGAATTGCCTTCCTAGTTGGAACATATGTTTATTCTGAATGATGTTTTATATTTTATTTCTTTATTTATTTGGGGATAAATTACCTGGCATAGACATAAGGAAAAGTCTAAAGTAACGATAGTTATGGTAACGAAACTATTTTTACCTGATATAACAGGTAAAAATACTTTTAGCGACCATTTGATGACCTGTTGTACTGGTCATCTAAATGAAATAGTACCTAAAATGCTAGTTAGTAAGTTTTGCATAAAAAATAGTAAGTTAACTCGATATATTAGTAACTTTTATGTCTCAAAAAGTAAACTTGAATAAATATGGAACTAACTTTGTTTTTTATGAAATAAAATATTACTCTATATCTGAAACTTAGTTTTTGGAGGGTAAGTTTAGTTCAAGTAATAGTAAGTTTTTATAGATTAATAGTAAATATTGTTGATAGAATAGTAAATTTGGTTAATCATCAAAACTTAATAGTTTGTGGCATAAATTTACTATTTTACTTAAAGAAACTTACAATTGTACGTATCATTTATAAATGTTATATGTTTGAAGCATTTTAAATATACTATGAAAACTTTTTTTTTTTTGCATATGACCTTATAAAATATGTAAGAATAATTTGTCATATGTTAAATTTTTTATTACGGGAAAATAAACAACTAAGTTCCCAAAATATTTCACTTTTATTGTTTAAAAAATCTCAACTTGTTGGTTAAATTCAAAATAATTCTATTGTCAAAAATAGTTTTTCTCAAATTAACTTTCATGATTAGATGTGAGATACAAATATGGTAAAATATCTCTCATACATATGTCATGGATATTTCAGACTTTTAGTTAAAAAAATTTTTGTGTTAAAATAACATTTATCATAGTGTACTAATTATTTTAGGACCATTTTATAGGTGAACTAAATTTAATTTAAATTATACAATAGATTATACATGCATGTGATTTTCATTTATAATTATTGGATCCCATTCTTATGAACAATCTCCCAAGGAAAAAAATCAAGATCATACTGATTTTCTTATATTAATTGTTATACTAATTTTGTCATTTTTATTATTATATTATTTCTCATTTTGTTTAGGCTTTTACTCTTATTATTTCTTGTGTCTCAGATGTAAATTTATTAAAACTTTATCATCTTATTATATTCATAGGTGTTAAATTATAAAAATTTTGATATATAAACAAGTAATATTCTATATATAACTAGTAAGATTTGTTGTTATTGTTATTCGAACTTTCAAACCTTTCAAAAATTGAAAATGATTAAAAACTTATAATACGACAAAATTTTATTTCATATTTTACAAGATTATGTGAAAAGTCAAACTATTTTTCATAGTATTTTAAAATATATAAATAATTTTTTTAAATTATACCTATAATCAGGTATTATACAGGTATATTATGAGTACTTACTAACTAAGGTACTAAGAATTAATTATTAATAAAACATCTTATCATTATTTCAAATAAACTTCCTAATACTAGTTTGAAATATGTTTTAAAATAAAATAGCACATGTGTCCCATAAATCAGTAAGTTTGGATTATTAATCAATTTACCATGTTATTAGTAAGAGTTACTATTTATGTATAAAAGCTTACTATTACTTGAATTAAACTTACTCTCTAAAAAGTAAGTTTGGGAACGAAATCTGTTATCCTATTTATGTCTTAAAAAGTAAATTGAAATAAAAATGAAAGTTACTTTTAAAAAAATAAATAAATTACTACTCTATATTCGAAACTTTCTTCTTGGAGAGTAAGTTTAGTTCAAGTAATAGTAAGTTTTCACGGATTAATAGTAAATCCTGTTGATAGAATAGTAAATTTGGTTAATCATCAAGACTTACTAGTTTGTGGCATAAATTTACTATTTTACTTAAAGAAACTTATATGAAACAAGTATTAGAAAGTTTATTTAAAATAATGCTAAGATTTTTTTATTAATGATTGAAACTTAATATTATAGTTAGTAATTGTTGGTAACGTAAATGTATAATATATGATTGTATGTATCATTCATCAATGTTATGTGTTTTAAGCATTTTAATAAATGTATGTATCATTTACAAAGGTTATGTGTTCTAATAAATTTATTTTCTAGGTCACAAGCATAAAAGTTAAATTTGTACTAATGTGGCATAATCTTTGAAAACTATAGTAAATTTACCCATAGATTAAGTTTCGTGAGATTCAAATATATTTTGTATCATTTACAAAATGGATTTATATGCATATATTTTTTTTATCAAACTTACTTTTAATTGGCAAATAGCATGTAAATTATTATAAAATGTCATTTTATAATAATCATAATTTTTATAGGTGAATGGTATATAAACTGCTAAAATTGCCAATTTATAAATGCTAAAATCTAGTTACTTTATGGCATATATTAGTTTGGTCAACTAAAAAATTAGCGTAATTAAGTGTACGTTGGTTGTTGATTTGAAATTTGCACCCTTGTCACTATTTCGTTATTTGTACCACAAGTTTTTCTGATCAAAGTAAAACAAAGTCAAATATATTTTCATTTTGTATGTTGTATTTATATTTAGTAAAAAATTAATAAACCATGATTACATTTCATAATTTCTAATGAAATTAGTAACATTTTCTAAATAAATTGGAATAATTTGTAAAATATGTTATTTTTTTGACAATATAATTAGGGGTGGCAATCGGGTCCAAATCGGAGTGACAGGTCGGGTTGAGATCCAGGTATAATAGAAAACTGGTTGACCCGAACTTGACCCCCCAACCCGAAACGGGTCAGGATATCTGACCCGAATCTGAAAATTCCAAGTTGTCGGGTTGGCGGGACGACCCGAATGACCCAAAACTTAATTTTAATTTATTAATTTACCACTGTAATTTGTAATTCACACAAGACTAATTACATAATCAAGTAATAAAAATTTAAATAAATAATCCCAAACCAAATCAAAAATAAATTAAAAACATCGTAAAAGTGTTTTGTTCCAAACCAAATATAAAATAAATAAAAGCAGTATAAAAGTAAAAAATAATATAATAAATTATTTTTCTAAATATAATAATTTCAACTTCAAATAAGTTAAATAAATTCATTTAGGATTAAGTGATTAATGCCTTTGAAACAAAAAGAATAACGTAGTTTAGTTAGGTAAAATAATTTTTAATTCATAAACAGGTGATCGGGGGGTCGTATCGGATCACCCACGGTTTGACCCGAATAAGACCCATTTTCTTTTCGGGTTCGTCGCATTCGACTCGATTCTAACCCGACCCCGCAAAACCTCAATCCGAATCAATATATATCGTGCTAGGTTCATATCATTTTTTCAGGTCGTATCGCAAATTGCCACCCCTAAATATAATCAAAAGAAATTTCCATCATAAAGAAAGGATGATGGCATACGTATAAATGTAAGCAACTATATACATATCACACAATAAGTTTAGGTTTGATTTGTTCAAAACATAGGTAATTTATTCGTTAGTAGATATAAAATGCATATTAATTTTCTACAAATGGAAAATACAATTTCATATATACTAACTATTAACAGAAGATGTAGTTTGAACACGATCAATTGAACGCATATTTCATTTGTTTAGATATCATTTATTTTGTTACTTAGGTTGAATTTTTACATTTGAATAGAGTATTGATATCGGAACTTCAATTATTCTTAATGAACTTCAATTAAGTGTCAATGACAACAATTACTAAAATATAGTTGTCTTAAATTTTTTTGAAAAAGGACAAAAAAAATGACACTTTTTTGTGAAAATATCAAATTGTTAATTCAATTCAAATTAATTTTTTTTAATAAAAAATATTATTCCTCAAACTGGTTGCTTAATCCGTATCTATGCCCGTACTAGTGTCGAATGGATAACTAAAATAGGAAATTGCAACAAAAATTAATTTTAACAGGAAAGGTGCAAATAAGTAGAACTTTTGCTAGCTTTAACCCAAAATTTTTAAAAAAAGGATAAGCTTGTTTGTAGTTTTGAATTCAAAAGTGTTGTGGTTGTGATAATATTCTTTATTAAATTTTGAAACAGTTAAGAATTCAAGAGATAAGTACCAAGGTGACTTTTATTAGCCATTAATTATAGTTAGAGTAGGAAAGGTTGATGCACTAGTAACGCTTGGATTTCTTTATGCCAAAGAATTCATAGTACCTAAAGCTGGTAGCCTTTTTCCGGATTCATTGAAGGTATTTACGAGACCCCCACAACTATTGTTTCCTCGGTTACGATGAACGGACAAAGAAAGTCGAAACTAGTTCCCACCAACAAATCCAAAATTCCAAAATTCTATCTTGTGCTTCAGAGCTTACAGAAGGGCAGCAGGAACAGAGCATAAGAAAACCAGAAAGCGTAGCAAGAAGCAGAAGCACTTAGTTATACTGGTCATCTAAATCATCGTCCTCGCCGTCGCCGTCGTAGTCGTAGTCATTTACCATAATCCATCTAGCACCGGGTAATGTGTTGAGGATCATGTGCTCCCAATCTCTTATACTTGCACCAAACCTGTGAATGCGAGAAAAATCCCTCTCGCTTGTGCACCAAACACAAGCGACAAAAATCATAATAAAGTAGGACTCACCATATGTAATACAAACTATCTATTTCTTGTTTCTGCACTCTACCCAATAGCTGGACTTGCAGAATCCCTCCAATGCAGAGGACAGGTTCTGGCAGCTTGAACTTTTGCAAACAATTCTCCTATAACGCAGTTAATTAGTAATACTGAATCTGGACCAGCAATATTTCATGACAAGATTCTTGTGCAGCTAAAGACACTTCTCCCTCCATTTGTGCTTCCATACCAGCAATACAAATCCCCCATCAAAAATCTTACAGCCTTTGCTGGATATATGGGGGAACCAAACTGAAAGTACACTGATAATGCAAATCAAGTTTTTCTACCAATAAAGAGACAGGTTTTAAACAAGAAGTCACCGTCAACCCCCTCCTCCCCAAACAAAAATGAAAAGTCTTCTAAAATAACCTTGAAATGGTTGAATATGGATTTCAGTAATCACACAGAGTTTGGCCATCAATTTATACGTTAATGTCTCAGGGACTGCAGAATCAATTTCACCCTTGCTCGACCAGTAAGAAGGTCTCTGATCAATCCTGTCACTTGGTTCCGGGGTATTCTGAATGCTTTCATCTGGGTAATTGTCAGTGCTTGAAGCACCAAGTGCCTCAGACAAGCATTCTTTTCTTGGGAAGGAGGCAATACCTTGAGCCAAAAATGCATATACTTTATGGTCCCGTTTCAGACATGCCCATTCAATAGGCTCATTGGTCCTGGATTCCACAGGTTCTACAATGTTACTAATTTCAATAGCACGAGTAACAGTGGACATCTCAGGGAACACCTTTAAACAGAGTTGCTTCCATATTCCATTCACAATCACTGCATAAGGTTCAAAGCCCTTAAAAGAAACAGAGATAAAAGTACAGACAGCTGTGAAGCACCTCAATTTCTCTAGTTTGATCAAACACAGAAAAGATTGACAGACACGTCCTCAAATTCTTTTATTTTTCCCCCACCATAAGGCACAGATTGCCGCCCTGCACATAAACTTCTTTACTTTGATCACACAGAGAGAAGAGTTGACAGACAAGTGCTCAAACTCTTTTCTTTTCCCTGATCAAGGCATACATTGCTCAGTAACTTGTACAAAAGTGAAGCATATCAAAGGTCATATTGAGCAACACGGGAACCATATTCAAAACTTCCATTGTCATTTTGTTTGGACCTCTACTAATGGCTTACTGAGGAAATCACGGCACTTAAATCAAGTAAGCCAGTCCAATTTGAAGTAAACAACAAAATTCTACATGTCTCACGACATTTTATATAAAACTGGTATTTCAAAATAGGATGAAACGGCTCATTTTGAGCATCAGTAATAATCTACTCACCAATTTATTTAGTACTTGGACTAAACAAAGGTCCATCTAATGCAAATTGGCCAAAACAAAGAATGGCAACCTCAGATCTTATATAATTTACTAACTTTTAATAACTGATACTTATGCACCAGAATTAAGGCGGCAGGTTACTAGATATGGATATCTAAGCATGACAAGATTACATGGCCAAGAACTGAATTTAGAGCACAAAGACTTTGGGTTCAGAAACTGAAACAATCAAGAGGCTAGTAACTTGATTTGAGACTATGATCACCTGCAAATCAAGGGCTCTGAAATCACTATCAAAAGCTTCGGTTTGAATTGAAATTTCTCGTTTACAAACCCAAGAGCACTTGGATGTTGAAAGTATTCACATTAAAACAAGTAAACACCAATCATTGCAAACTAAGGAGATTGTGTTCAGATTTACAATCAAAACGCATTACACTACCTTCGGAGAAACGTAAATCATCCTAAAATTTTTTAGCAAAGTCCATCTGAAAAATCTGTACCCTCTCAAGAATAAAATTTCTTAATGGTCTTGGCTGAAATCTGGTTCATTCACTACAAAACCATCACAAGATTTGTATTAAAAAAAGGCCACAACAACACATAATCATAGCAAATAGGTAACATAAAACTTAGGCGTGAAGAAGAAAAAAATGTACCTGATTTTCGTCTCCTAACAAGCTAGTGTTTCGTACATGACTTTGGATTAATGAAGGATTGCATGCCCACATTAATGCCTATTCAAATGCAAATACAGCACAATTATATTGCATGTCTCGAGACAAAAATAAAAGCAAGCTATATATTACCTGACCAGGAGGAATGATCTGAAACCAGTTACTATCCATTAACTCCTTTTTGGCCCCTTTACAAGATAAGGCAAAGAAAGTCTTACAACTCTAGCTATTGTATCTGACAATAATTTCACCTTGTTCTGCAGCCGTTGTTTAAAAAAATGATACAAGTTTAACACTCCTAAAATCTCGAGTGGATACTACCAGAATAAGATATATTCAAAATCACCTTTTGAATACTCGATTAATAATTGAGTAAGCAAAATTGTGGCTCTCAAAGATAGACTGCTCCTTTCATTTAAATTTTGGAAGAATTATTATGAAGCTGTTAGGTTGGATAGCCAAGAACAACTACATAACGATAGAACAATAGCAGAATATGTGCTATTCTTCCTTCAGGTAATTATTTATGGTATTTTTCATCCTTTTGTAGTGATGAAGTAAATGTTAAGGGTTATTTTGTATGGTCATCCACGGAATAATTCAACTGGAAGTAAATACATTTCAAAATGTTTCATTATTGCATAAAATTGATTATGTCATTTTTTTATTTGTTTGTTCTTCTATACTGAAGATGAAATAAATGAAAGTACAAGTAGGCACATTGATTGCGTATTTGTTTAGCAAGATGTACTTTGTACCATGCGTTTCCTGTCTTAGGAAATATATAAGTGAGCTTCTCAAATATTGAACGAAGTTGATTTTCTCAAAGAACATGCGACTCAAAAAAAAATTTTTGCAAATAGGATTGGTCGAAAGTTGCAGAAGAGAGCCTAGTACAACCTACAAATGCCTGAAAGAGATTGCCTAGTTCTTATGCAAAGGAAACCTATAAGCAGCAAAAACTTGTCTGCAACATCAGTTTTCCGTTCATTAAAGAAGACAAAATTCCTTCTTTTAGAGGAATTCAAGAAGGCAAAATTGATTATGTCATTGCGTATTTTGCCTTCATGCTCTTTTATGAATGTTCTTACAGATATCGAACCATTTGACTGCTTCTGAAAGTTGACCCTAAAAGACTAAATTATGATTATGTATATATGCCAGGAACGTGCTTACGAAATTATTAGAGACAAAGTCAATGGTAGTTATCAAAAAGCTTATTATCATCAAAAATATTAAAATGTTTAAGAATCAATTGTATTTTGTCCGCCAAACTGAAAATCAAAACCACCAAGTCAAATTTCTCTTTGGCATTTCACCGAACATCTTATATGCATTCCCAAATTAATCACATTTAACTTAAACACCTAGTCTCAAGTCCTTTCCTAAATGTTTCATATGGCTATTAAGCATATTTTACCCGTAAACAATCAAAACTACAACCATTTCCTAGATGTTTCAATGGACAATTTCAACCCCAAAATTGCAATAAATTCTTCAAATTCTCAGCCCTGATTTCATAAGAAAATCTTGACAAACAAAACAAATGAAATATAAATAAATTACAGCAATATAAACAAACGATTTCAAGAGAACATGATGGTCTAATCTCGTCACCGCTATTTTTCATATGCTCTTTGGTTGGCTACCACCGTTGCTAACCCTTTTGTTGTGTCTGATAGAGGGGAAACCCTTTCTCCTGAACCTGTGCTATCTATAAAGCATATTTAGCTTTTCCTCCGCGCCTAGGCAGGCCAATTGATTGACTGAAATGAGAATCAATGCTTAGTAGAAGGCAGAAATAGAGACTGAGGCATGAAACCTACCAGAAGAGTTTAGCCTGAAGATAGAATTGCTTAGCCCGCTTGATCAATTTTCTAAATTTTAGCAAAAGCTAATCCCGTTCCATAAGATGATGATCGTACTCCTTTTATAAAAAGAAGGGAAGCAACTTTAGAGAGATGTGGAAACCCAAACCGTTTTAGAAACCGATTATTTTCTTACTTTAATATGTAATTTTTTTTACTTTTAGTATTAATAAGTTTTAATTAAACAAAAGTAACATTTGTCAAATAATAAGTAAATTAAATTATTGAAAGGGTAAATTTCTATTTTTGACTACAACTTATCTTTTAGGCATATACTTACTCGTTTTAATTAAAAACTTACTAAAGTTAATATTAATTATTTTAATATAATATTTAAAAAGTCGCTAAAAAATTCGATTTGTCACTAAAGATAATAGAAACCTGTAATAGTAGGTTTCCCTAACATCGTTACCATAACTATAGGCACTACAGCACTGTCCTAGACATAAAGCCAACTAAAAACAAGTACAGGGTTCAGGCTTTTAAAGTTTTATGGGCAAAGCCACAACCCTAGTTTTGGTTGTTTTGATTTAAGCACACCATCATATTATTGGACTTATCCCTATGATTGCTTATGACTAGCCCCCCAAAAAAAGAGACAGATTTTCCAACATTTTTGGGCTTCTTGATTGTCCCCATGTGGTTTAGCAACGACCAAATTTGGCTCGAGTCGATTTAAGAACCAAATTTGGTGCTTTGTTTAAAATAAAACAAATAAGAAAGGTTCACATCAGGAATAAAAGCATTAATAATGTTAAACCAAAAACAGTCCATTTGGCTCAAGTCGATTTGAAGGATTGTCAATTTGTGATGTTCCTTCAAATCAGTTTTCTTTTCACGGCATTTATCCCTCTTATTAACCAAAAACAAATAAGGAAGAGAAATAGATGCGAGGTAGCATGGACCTGGCTAGAAACGAATAGTCCACTTAGTAGCAAGAGCTTTCCACACGACACATACTTCTTTCACCTTGTAATTAACTACTATTACATTGACCGTCCCTAATATCTTCTTCAGTATAATATACATTTGATTTATTAATCTTCATCCGTATTATTCTTGGGCATTTGCTGGACTTAAGCAGACGAATAAATTAGATCAATGGGATATGATCTTACGACGGAAGCATTCGCATTTATTTTACTCACTGATTAGTGTTCTGTTGCGTCTGTTAGTCTTGCGTCAAGGAAGGAAACATATTGCCCTTAGCTTCTCTTTTAATATTTAATAAAGAAGGTTCTTTTTTATGTTGACCCAATGTCATGGAATACAAGACTTGAATTGTGTAGTCGTTGAAGAAAAAAATGGAAAATTGAATCAGTATAACTATTCTACAGTACTATACACTATAAAGCACCCAACCCCAAAAAAAGAAAAAAGAAAAGAAACATTGTAATTTTGGAACAAGCGTTTACATCATATCATTTATTCAATTCCATTTTATTCGAACTTTTGTTTTTCTCAAATGTGGAGTCAACTTAGGTAGGAGTATTGAATTAGGCAACGCATTATCATCACGCAACAGACCAATATATATACTTATCACCAAAGAGGTATTGCATGAAATAATAGTCCGTCAAATGAGGGGGAATGCCTTTTTTTTTTCTGACTGAATCGATGGATGCAGGAATGTGAGTGCTGGTACGGGGGTACCATCGCCTGCGTGTGGGGGTGTGGCCGCCGGATTACGTGCAATGAATCTTACTTGTATAATTTGAAACCCCATTTTAATTGGTCAATTTGTCAACTTGCTCTCGCCTGAGCTCGATTGGACGGCGGCTGCAGATTTCCATAACCCAACTGGACGGTCGACCCATTTTCGACTCCAAAGTCCCGTAAGGAAGATAAAATAAAGGGAAAAAAACTTCAGCGATCACTAAACTATTGATCAGATCATGTTTTGGCCATCAAATTATTTTTTATCAATGATTGGTCACTAAACAACATGATCAGTAAACTCGTGATCATTCGATCGATAATTGCTCATAATTTATGAAATTAGCAGTTAATCTGTAAAATAGCGTCGCGTAGATGTTTGACAAAATTACCCCCGCGATATGCCACGTGTGCATTGCTAATTTCACATATTAAGAGCAATTATCGACTAAATGATCACGAGTTTACCGATAAAGTTGTTTAGTGGTCAATTACTGATGAAAAATAATTTGATTGTTAAAAGAGGTTTTTGCCCCAAAATAAAGGAAGATAAAATCAGGAGCTTCTTGTATTATTGTCAACGTCAACCCTGTGAGCGTTGCCCCATTTAAGAGATTTGGCAATTTGCAGCCCATTGAAAATGCTCGAGCATGGGCAAAAAAAAAAAATTGTCTCTTTTAACTTTTAAGAGTTGAAGGAAGGCGACGTAAACAGTTGCGTAGACAGAAAAACCTCTGGCTCTATTCTGATAAGTGGCACATCAATGGGAAAGTGAACTTGCTGATGGTGATTTCACAATCTTCATTTAGGACATTTTACTTAATCGTAGACGAAATGGTTTTTCTTGAAAATGAAAGTTCAATATTAATGTGAGGGACGCAATAAGTACTAGTCATACCATAAATGTTAAAATAATACTAATAATAATAAATGCTTATGCCAAAGTTTGTTTTGAAATTAACACAACATGTAACAATTAATTAACTCAATATATGTAAATGGCGGTTGACTCTTTGGGCCTATCACATTAATATTCAAATTTATCTCAAAATTTATTTTTCAGAGCAGAAGATTTAAATGGGAAAAAAAAATTCTTGAGTTGTCTCGTATGGTTATCTATAAAAAAAATTTCAAGTAAGGCATCGTGGAATTACAAACTTCGGTGTATTTGGCATTTCTCACCTGAATAGCTTATATGCATGATTGACCAATTTTTTTTTCTATAATTTCACTGCAAATTAGCATTTTCATTTATAGGCAATTTTTGTAATTTCTACCCATATTCTCCAAGCGAAATAGGAATGCAATAGACTGTAACTAAAATTCCTATACTTCATGATATTCAATTAATTCACTTTAATATTTTTCGTCGTGCGATGTAAATAAGAGATAATCGTCAAGATATATATAAAAAAAAAGGTGTTCAATCAATAATACAAAAAGGTTTCCAATTGTAAGTTTTTCCTTTTATCATAAGAATTTTGACAACCATGACTTATGATATCCTGTATTAATTGCAAAATGAGAAAGTGAATCGCCAATTTAGTGCTTATGTTAGAGGTGGATCTTAAATGATCGTCAAGCAGTACAGCCACCAAACACCGGACGCTTGCCCAAGCATGTCTTGTCCAGAAGAAGATATCGATCAATATTCAGTCGGTCCAAAAAAATTTGTTTAAGTCGGCTTGTCGAGCATCATCGTTATATTATTGTTAGTTTAAATTATGAGCTGATATTAATTGCCCTTGACGAACCAAATCCTGTCTTTCTTCTTTTTTTTCTGAAGGAAAATATGAATTTTACTTTGATTTCGAAAGTTACGCATCACTAAGATTTTTTTTTTTTTATCTCTACAAAATTATATTCACATCGTGTGTGTTATGCTACTAAAACCCTTTTTAAAATGATCTATTGAATCTCAGAATTTGTTACAATTGTCCCCTTACCAAAACTCCGAATGGGGTTAAATTGATGCAATCATGCCTTAAAAAAATAAATAAACTGATACAATCACATTATCTGGAGGAAGGACATGTGATCCCTGGAACTAGTAGCCGCCATAAAATATTACTAGCACTGTGAATATCATTTCTTAATCTCTACCGATCATCAAATAATTTGATGTGATGGTATTATAAACTAAAGCTTCCGGTGTGCTACTCAAATATATCGTAGACCTTCTCTTTTTTTTGTGGTTGGTTTTAAATCAAAAGACAATTAATAACATTAGATGTATACATAAATAAGTCTCTCTCTCCCTCTCTCTCTCCCTCTATCGCTAAAATAACGAGACAATTAATATTAGAAGCGATCAGTTTCCACCCCCATGTAAATGTTTGTCTCGCTAGAAGATATAGTATAACGATTTAATGTATATGAAATAAAAAGATAATTAAAAATTATGTCAAAAATATTCCTATAGTTTTCGAAAATTGTTATTTGCACTTCATATTTTATTGTTTATACTCCTACCATTTGTTATATTATATAATCTAATATATAAAAATTATATAGCAAAAATGATAGTGGAAGTGTATATAACATTTCTCTAATTTTTCTGCCAAAAAGTATAATCCAAACATGACCTAAAAGTCAGAGAAGCCCCCACATGCATTTATATATTTCCCGACTTTAACAAATTGGAAGATGATGAAAGTCAAGACGCAACTACTCATGGATTAATGTACATGGAGTCAGTGGGGGTGTTCGCATCAAATCTAGCAAATTGTTATAGTTTTTTTTTTTGGGGAATACTATCGGCAATTGATCCCGTTGACCATGGCACTGTTTGATAAAATCGACACACGTCGGTAAACTATTGGGATTGCTTCTATTTAAAAAAAAGGAAAAAAAAAAAACTAATGGGATTGCAATATGGATTAACGCTATTTCTTTTTAGCCTAATTCCTGTGCTTTTAGTACTATAAAGCATGGTATCATCAATTTGCGCAGCTGTCTAATCAATATTCTCATAAATTCTTGTGGCTTTCCAGTAATCTTCCCTATCAAAAGGAATAAAAATCCGTTTATCGTCACAAGAATGTAATTAATTAGCAAAACCTTGATGATGAACTAAGTTCACGCCCCTTCATCCTACGTCTCACTTTGGATTTGTTTCATGAGATTGAAAGTCTACGACGAAGATGAATTTTCCGGTTTATAAATATGAATCCGGTCACGAAAGTATTGTAATATAAATCTTAGAAAAAAAATTGCGTTTAACATTCAACCACTTTACTAGCCATCTGTTTAAACATAATCTTAAAAAAAAAAAAATGTTTCTTTGGTCTAGACTGTCAAAATCAATGAGAGATGATATATAAATTCCTAATTCAACGCAGAACACCCAATTAACAATCCGCAAAATGAGCCAAGCTGCAGCGTCCATGTACAAGGAAATTCGAGGGTAAAGTGTAGACCTTTTCAGCGGTCAATAGCTTTTCCGCAGCCAACGTGATTAAGGTTTTAACTTTTAGGTGAAAAGTTTCGCGTCTTCTTCCAGATTCCCATAGCTTTTGGGGTACAAATAAGATTAAATGAGTTGAATATTCAACCGGTAAAAAAAAAATTCAAATTTACTTGATTATTCTAACAAATTTGAAATTATATTTATTGGACGGTGAACTTGGAGAACCTTTTCCGCTACTATGTTCAGTGTTCGACCTAATAATTGAGGGCACAAAGAGTGTGGGGAGGAGTGCAAGGATTTTGAAAAAAAAGGTTTATTAAAGCTAAAATTAAAACTTCTACAAACATTAAATGCTTAACTCAGATATGCTTTTATTAATTTGTGATTGATTCAAGTGTTGAAGAATTTAATTCGTTTTCTAGGCCTCATGCCTTGGGGGGAAAAAACGATGATAAAGAACAATACAGATCGGGTTAACCAGACAGAAACGCACTAGCTAGATTGCCAATAATTAATAACAATAATAAAGCTGATCAAATAATAATGCACATATGACATATGGGAGGAATATTTATTGAAGATTTGTAATTGTGAGCAAGCAAATTAATATTTGGAGAAATAATAATGTATGACTATCCAAACAAACCCCCAGGAATTTGTCCGCGATGACAACAGCAGGAGGGCCCCAACACCGAGTGGCTCTGCTGGCTGCCTGTGACGTATTCTAAATTTTTAATTGGACTAGCACAAAAAACCAAAGACCCGGTTCAGTGACGCGTGGGGTTTGGGCTCTCTCGTGCCTTGCTCTGAATTTTTTTTTTTTTTTTTGTGTATATATAGTCGTCCAAGCGTGGGCTGTTTCTTTCAGTGGAGAGATAACGTGGGAGACGGGGGGGAGTTATTTACAAAAAAAAAGTGAGGTGTTGATTCTGCTTGAGAGATGGCTGTCCAAAGTAACGGCAATGGAAGCTTGGATTCTCACGTCAAGGTTCCTGTTCCTCAGATAAAGTTCACCAAGCTCTTCATCAATGGAGAGTTCGTTGATTCTGTTTCAGGTTCCTACTTTTTTCTTCCTTATGTTCTCCTATCATTTCTTTCACGCTCATTAATTGACCAATAAAACAGAGGTCTGTTCCGATGTTTCCTATGTGCATGTGTTTTACGTTTTCGTGAGAACGGAAACTCTTTTTCTATTGCACGAAGAAGAGTGGCGGATAGGGAAAAGGGAGCTTCAGTTATAGCACATGGCATTTGAAGAAACTTTTTTTCCGGAAAGAAATTCGTACTGCTGCAACTTTGCCGGACAAATCATCTGTTTTCCGTACTGGTTACAGATTATCTGAAAGCAAAGCTATTAATCTTAGTCATTGATTCAAACTTTGGTGTTTTCTTCTTGGCAATCCTACTATGCCTCGATTTCTTCCAATCTCTTTGGAGGGCCAAGAATAGTTTTGTCATCCATCATCATCATCATAAGTAATAAAGCCCATCCTCTGATGCACGTAATCTGTTCTTCCCGGATATGAATTTCGGCGTTAGAAAGGTGCAACTCTTTACTAGTTACAGAGAAGAGGCTACAGCATACATTTCATTTCCTTCCAAACTGTCACCTACTAAGGAAAATTATTTCCAAATAATTCATTCAGTAGAAGATAGTTCAGAAGTCGATGAGCCAAACAATAACCATTTCTTTTTAACCTTTCGTCTGCTTGCAACAGTTGATTCTCAATATTGCATTGCCGATGCATATACAAAACAAATCGGAACCTACTTCTGGAATTCGAGACACGTATCCTCAAAAACAGAGATAATATGATTATAGGTTTTCCCGATCTCCAATTGTGCATATCGATCGGCTGGTGCGGCGTAGTCAATAAATATCTACCTCTAAACATGTCGTTTGCAAGTGTGCATACCATTTGCATAATAGGAAAACCGAAGACCTTTGATGTTGATATTGCATAGGTTCTCGTTCACGTGGTTAGACCTTAGACGAAGACTAATCTTTCTGGAAATTTGATCACACAGGAAAGACTTTTCAGACAATAGATCCAAGAAACAGGGAGGTGATTGCAGAAATTGCCGAGGGGGGCAAGGAAGATGTCGATTTGGCTGTCAAAGCTGCCCGAGAAGCTTTTGACAACGGCCCATGGCCTCGTTTACCTGGCTTTGTAAGATTCTTCTCTCCAGTGCTTCCTTTCTTTCAATAGTGTTTCAGTAGTTACAGCCCGTAATCACCTTAAAATTCATCTCTGTTTTTTTACGTGAGTCAATGATACGCATGATATCCAAGTTAATTACTGATGACAAATTAATAATTTAGAAGATTGAGTATCCGGACCAAGCAAACTAACCTGCCGGATCAATCAAGTTAAAGAATTTGTTTATTGGCCTTTCTTCCATGATCAAAGTCTTGTCAAAGATAAAGACTTTTAACCGAAATAGTGGTCACGAGAAATATATGGTTTGCTTTGGATGATAGAACTTTGATTTTTCTTTACAGAAGAATATTTGAACACCTCAACGTAGAATTAAATCATTGATACCCGCTCTACAAGGCAATTATAACCGGTGACGCACATCTAAATGCCCTGCTTGTTGCCTGATTTCGATGTAGGAACTTTTACTCTTAATTGCCACGTTTTCACTTTTGATTAGTTGTACAATTTGTTGTATCAGTTTTTAGCCTATGAAATTTAAGCCGGAAGGCGGTAAGTAAACCACCCGCCTTTGGGTTGGTGGCCACCACCAATGCATGAAACCTATCATTGCCTCCCATCAATTTGTCACATTAAAAGTCGCTCTGTTCAAAAAATTCAGACGGATGCGCAGTGCACCCGTCTGGTTCGGTGATGATTCAGTTCCCTCTGAGCTACTTTCAGACCTCTTGATGTCCTTCCCCTCTCTCTAGTATAGGATATACAAAAAAAAAAAAAAGAGGAAGGCGGCAAGTAGCAGCTAATAGTTGTAATATTTTAATGGTATCCGGCTGCTTCATGTTCTTAAGCCTATTTTTCCGCTGGCAAATGCTGAGAGAACTCAAAAAGTCAACTCTGTGATCAAACTCTTTAAACTAGGAGTAGTTTTTTTCAATACTATCTTTATCTTATTACCGCCTAAGCTGGGTGCCACAATTCCTACACTTGTGGTTTCTGGGATCCACCAAATAAATATAAATTGCCTACTCTGCGCTTAAAGAATAGTACTTTTTATACTCACTATCGGCATATTAGTAGATCATGTGTTCTATTCAAAAATTACGTTGTGATGTACTTAATGTAATAAAATTGATCCTAAGTTATGTATGAATTATGATAACTTGATATATGATAGATGTAAAAATAGGAGTACTAATTTAAGCCATGCGTGTAACACTTGAACACGCATATTTGTTATACATGGGACCATAGGCTGAAATATCTTCCCCGTCGAGTTTTGACTCACTCCGGATTTACATGGCCCAGAAAAGTATACATTTTGTCTCAATCACCATTAGTATCAGTCATCATCACCAGAATGCGATGCTTTGCTTTAATTTGGAGGCTTTTGGAAGTTCAGCATCTATATGATGTGAATATTTCGTCCTAATTTTCCACAAATCAATTTCCGTTCGCTCTGGCCATATTTTCAAGATTTAAGCAATCAGTTGTTTCTTTAAACGTTTTTCTTGGTTGAACTTGCAAGTCTCAATCCAGAAAAGCTTTTTACATTTGTCCATTTTACAGCTCAATGGCTTTGTGAGCAATTGAGAGTGTGTATGGTTTGGACTGCTTGAAACTAAGCATTCTTTCTCTGTATGCGTTGTTACCAGGAGAGGCGCAAGATAATGATGAAGTTTGCAGACTTAATAGATGAAAACAATGAAGAATTAGCCACCTTGGAGACAATTGATGCTGGAAAATTGTTTTTCCTTTGCAAGATTATGGAAATTCCAGGAGCAGCAGAAACAATTCGCTACTATGCTGGTGCGGCGGATAAGATTCATGGGGAGACTCTGAAAATGTCGACCGCGCTACAGGGATACACATTGCATGAGCCCATCGGAGTTGTTGGACACATCATTCCCTGGAACTTCCCTAGTCAAATGTTTGCTATGAAGGTTGGCCCTGCATTAGCTGCTGGTTGCACCATGGTTGTCAAGCCTGCGGAACAAACGCCTCTGTCAGCTCTCTATTACGCTCATTTAGCGAAGCTGGTAATCTTGCATTTTCTTTGAGCTTAGTGAAATTAAACGAGACAACAATCGAGTGACCCATAAATTTTTTACGAATTCTGCTACTTGAAACAGGCTGGAATCCCCGATGGAGTGCTTAACGTTGTAACAGGATTCGGACAAACAGCTGGTGCGGCAATTAGCTCTCATACGGACATTGATATGGTAAGCTTTACTTGAATTGTGTCTACGAGTATCGTGCCAAACTCCATATAGGAAAGGAAATGTGAGAAAGCTTATTTCATTTGACACACGTGCCTGTTATGTTCAGGTAAGTTTCACGGGTTCTACGGAAGTAGGGCGGCTTGTCATGCAAGCTGCAGCAACAAGCAACTTGAAGCCCGTATGTCTAGAACTGGGAGGCAAGTCCCCCATTTTAATCTTCGATGATGCAGATGTTGACAAAGTAACAGAACTTGCACTGCAGGGAACTCTATTTAACAAGGTAGTCTTTCATTAATTTCTTTCTTCGTCTGTGTGATCTGTTTTTCGATCAAAGATGAAGAATACTGACTTACTTTTGTTCTTCCAAAAAAAAAAAAAAAAAATCAATTCCAGGGTGAAATATGTGTTGCTGGCTCTCGTGTTTTTGTTCAAGAGGGGATTTATGACAAGTTTCTACTGAAGTTGAAGGAGAAGGTGAAAAATTGGGTGGTCGGTGATCCTTTTGATCCAACTTCTCATCAAGGACCCCAAGTATGTGAATCAGAAACTGGTTTATGTCCAGTAGCAAAATCTAATCGCCATCATCTCATCTGTGGATATCATCCTCACAATGTTGAGAGACGAGTTCTCCATGGTTGTTACATTCTCAATTTTCATTTCCCGTCTGATGCAGGTTAACAAGAAGCAGTACGATAGAATACTTTCATACATTGAGCACGGGAAGAAGGAAGGTGCCACCTTATTCCATGGTGGCAAGCCTTGTGACAGGAAGGGCTACTACATTGAGCCGACAATATTCACTGATGTCACGGTAAATCTCTTGAATCAACAACTTTCCAGATTTGACTGGCAAAAGCATTTTGGATTCCTGTTGCAATTAATCAATTATTTTGCTTGATGCATTGCAGGATGAGATGAAAATTGCACAGGAAGAAATATTTGGGCCTGTTATGTCAGTGTTCAAATTCAAGTAAGTCAATTAGTACTAAGCCTTCAAAAGCCTTATTCCTTCCCTGGACCCGTGTTAATGCTAAGTAATATTTCATGCTAAATAACACACACAGGACCGTTGAGGAGGCAATCAAGAGAGCAAACGCGACCAAATATGGACTGGCAGCGGGCGTTATGACTAACAACATTAACATTGCCAACACCGTCGCAAGATCAATTCGTGCGGGTGCTATCTGGATAAATTGTTACTTTGCCTTCGACAGAGACAGCCCTTATGGAGGCTACAAAATGAGTGGTTTTGGAAGAGACATGGGAATGGATGGCCTCAAGAAGTATCTTGTAGTTAAAGCTGTTGCTACTCCCATTTACAATTCACCTTGGCTGTAAACATAAACATCCTGTAGCATCGAAAAATTTTTAAAAACAAAAAAAAAAGGCGGCGAAATGAGGATACATCCTCATACGGGATTAAATAATGTCAGTTTGAGAATGAATTTCTTGCACTTTCTTATTCGTATCCTCCTGTAAAATTATTTACCTGCGATGCTGATAAAAAAGAAGAAAGTCGAAAATTAAATTGACGTCTCTCTCGCCCGAGTTCTGATGGATTAAGTTGCTCGTTAAAGCGGTTAACTAAAGCTTGGAATATTGGTTTCTCTATGGCAATTTCCAACCTAAGCAAAACGAAAATTTTCTTTTTGGGTAGAAATGGCAAAAAGACTATCATCTTTTCACATCGGTTAGGCAGGAGACAGGATTTCAACGTCGAAGCAAGGGAGAACAGACTCTTCCGAGAAAGGACAAAGAAGAGACTCCAGCGTTCTCCTTTTCTTCTTTTTGGGTGGGGGCCACCGTATTTAAAATGAGGATGCTGTCTCAGCAATCCCAGACAATCCAAGGATGTTTACCTCGATAAGATTCTTTAATAGTTATACAACGAAAAGGAAACTCCAATTGTAAGCCCAGTTGATTGTTTCCCTAGCTCGAAAGTAAATTATTAGCTAATAGTTATAGGAAAAAGCCGCCGGCGGCCTGTGCTAGTAGAATAGCGTTGCCTCCTCTTTTTTTTTTCTTTTTGGGCCGCCGGGAAGGAGGGGGGTGGGGGGGTTTGCTGCTGAGGTGGTCCCTCGAAAGGAGGGTTGAAACTTTAAACCCAGCTACTACATCGCAGCATGAGTCCTTTTGCCTGCCAAAAACAGTAGTGCTTCCGATTGAGATAGCCCATACTCAATCGACGTGCTTTGCTAGAAATTCCGAAAATACGGCTTTGTTAATTTTAACAAAGAAGAAAACAAAAATAAAATAAACATGCATCATTTATCGGCTGAGTAAATGCTTAAGGTAAGCAAGAAACATCACCGTCCGACATAACAACAATAATAATTAACATCCAACGGTTGAAATTCTCAACGACAAATATCAACCTAAGGTGACAGATTGTTCATTTACAAAACTTCATTAACGTTCAGCCTATATTTATGCCATTTATTTTCTTAATCCCCTAAGCTTAACCCCCAAGACTCTCTCCACCTTAGCCAATACAGCCTGATTAGGCACAGCCTTCCCATTCTCGTACTCCTGAACCACCTGAGGTCGCTCGTTAATTTGCTTCGCTAGCTCAGCTTGGCTCATCTTTTTCTCAATTCTCGCCTTTTGTATGGCCTGCCTCACCTCCGTCAATACCCGCCCCAAAGCCGCAGGCTCCTCAGCTTCGTCCAGCTTTCTTGCATTTACAGCAGGGGGGGCTGCCTTCTTATTTGCTCCGGCATCCGCTTTTTTGATTGTTTGCACCTGACCACCTGTTCTCAAAGCTTGGTTCACCGCCTTGGGGTCCCTCAGGTCTTGAGCCTTGGGTCTAGACTTTTGCAGCACCACCGGCTCCCATTCCTGCTTGATCGCCCCCTGAAATCTGCTCGGCATCCTTCACAAAAATAGCAGGTTGATCTTCTTCTTCTTCTTCTTCTTCTTCTTTCTGCCTCCTGTCTTTCTTTCAAACTAACCATCAAAAGCGATTTCTTGAGGAGGGCCAGGACGGGTTTTATATGGGGTTGGGATTCTGGAAGAGTCGGCTAGGGGAAAAAGGAAAGGCACGAGGTGATGGCTATGGATCTTGAAGGTTCGCGAAGGTACTACTAAACTTGTTGTCCAAGGATGGTGTGGTGGTGAATATCCAGTTCTCTGATTGGTGAGTTGGCAGCTGTTGATTGGTTGAAAAGAAGCCACGTTGGTCTCTGCATGAACTTGGTGCCCAAGTAAAACGGTAAAAAGGGTTGGCCTCTTTGGCTCTTGGTCAACGATGGATATTAGCGAATGAGATGTGCCATTTGTCCACCCTAAGTATTTTAATGCTGGAGCTTTTTCTTTTTCTTTTTCTTTTTCTGTTAGAAGAACGACAAATACATCTTCAAGTTTATGAAATTAATGAAATGATAAGTGTGATGTATATTCATCTCCCTAGGAGATGCATTAAGCATTCATCCTTTGGTACATTCATTGATAAATTTACGTATTTGAAATATTAAATTCATATATCTATATTAATATTGACAGGTGTGCCTTTAGTCTTATATCACTTAGAGGGTTCACAAGTCTTATTTGAAATCTTTGGGAAAATATATGAATATAATCTCTTTTTCTAATCCTCTTGTCTCTACATTTCTTTACTTCATTTAGTAGTTTATGTTTTATTAATTTCATAACACGTTATTAGCGTAAGTCTAACTTTGAATAAATGTGAAGCATGAGTATCTAACTTTAGTCAATCAAGTACAAGTTTCTAATTTTGAATTATCAAATACAAGTCTCAAGTTTGAATGATTGTTAAACACATGTAGAAACCTGTACTTGATTGCTCAAACTAGATACACATGTTTCCCTTTTTGCTTAAAGTTGGATATTGGTGTTGATAATATGTTGTGAAACTAGTACTAATGAAATAACAAAATATAATATAATTGAGAGAAGTAGTCAAAAGTAGAGAGAATGTTTATTATATTCGCTCGAGTGCTCAAAAGATGAATAATATAACATTTTTCTCTGCATTTTTTTTTACTTCATTTGTTAGTTTTACAACATTCAATAATTAAAAACGGGTATTATCGAACAAATTTCTTTAAATTTTTCTTTGAGCCTCTGACAACAAGTTATTCTTGTTTAATTATCTATCTAGAGGTTGTTTAAAGGATTTCACTGCTCAACTCAGCTCATGAAAATAGATATTCTAGTTTCAAATACTACTAATAAAAATTGAAAGTTAATACATACATCCTAGTTGAAGTTAAGGTTGTCGGGTCGGGCCATCTAAGTCGGATTTTAACAACCTCATGCTCGATTTATTTAGTCAATAATATATTTGGATTTCAAATAATGAGTTTTGGCCTAATATGTGTGAAGTTCATGCTTAACTCACAATATATTTGAATTTTGAGTTTAATTCAAGTTTAGCTCATATTCACTTATTACTCCTTAATTTCTTTAATATAATTACTATACCATTAAGTAGTAAAGTTAATTTGTAATATACAATATTAAAATTACATATAAATTAGTTTAAATTTCATTAAGAGTTCATAAATAAAAATTTTGTCAACAATTCTTTTAAAATACTTGAAAATAATAATAATACATGATTAATAGTCAATACTAATAGAGTTTTCTCTTTAAATATAATTATTTAATGAATCTAAATCTTTTCAAAACCAATATTAATTACTAATAGTCTACTCATACATTACGTATTTAAAAATAAGATATTTATAGTTATATACATTAGAATACATAGACATGCACATATATAACAACGGGTCGGGCTCTAATCAATTTGATCCTATAAAACCCGAAACTTAACTCACATTTTAGTCGAGTTATGAATGTATGTCTAAATTCTACCCAACCCAAAATTATAGTGGTTGGACCCCTTTTCTTTTGGGCCAAACAGGTCGAGTCAGAATCAGTTTGACCCTCATTGATAGCCCTAGTTGAAGCTCACAGAACGCGTTTGCATTATTCTGGAAAAGCCAATGTGTCCACATCTAGAAGATTATACACATTGCAAAATTCTTGAAGGCAAAATTACCCTCATTAGGAAAAATTACCATATGTCTTTCCGTTCTCCTAATGTCGGGTCTACACTTCTGGCTCCACTTGATCCAAGGGAAAAAAAAAGAAGAAGAAGAAATATATTTCAAACCAAAATCAATTGTCTAATAACTTTCGAAATAATCAAATTTCATTATTTTAAAGTTTTCCGTATTTTCTCTACAAGTTTTCCCTTATTCAATTATCTGTATAAGATAATCAAGAAATTACATGAGGTTAAACACACACACATGCAAAATTAACCTTGATTAAAAGTTTACTACTTCGTTTATCTCTTTCTATGCAATTATATTCATCCATGTGGATTCCAAAATTACACATCAAAGATTACAAATACAAGACAAAACAAGGATCTGAGCTTGAACTTAGCAAAAGGGTATCAAGGTTACGTCGTGATGTAAATTGTAAACTAACCCCTTTATACCCAGTGAACGATTATAGGCCTCGTAAGAGATTAATCTACCTAACCGTGCCTAAGCCAACAAATGCAATTAGTCCTAGATGCAAACACATGTTATTCTACAATATATATATATATTTTTTGATATTGATACTACTCTTATTGGGAAATCTGCCTAATTGGCCTCAGACTATTGCTTAAAATGACACAACTAGATGCAAAATGTTCTCGGGTTTGTACCATGTTGGATGGCATTATAGTTGAAAACTGAATAATTGTCAAATAAAAAGAAATGATGTAATTTGGTGAAGCATACACTTACACTTCGGTTTAATCATATAAAACTCGTGTGAATGATATAATTAACATGTAATTTGTGATATTTCAGGGCACTGGACTAATTCAAGACGTACGTAAATTGGTATGGAACACCATTTACTTTTATTAATATATCATGAAATACTACTTAATCAGGCAATCAGAAAAGAGTTAACGTGTATAAAACTAAATTAAATTGACATCTTTTTTTTTTTTTCCTTTTTTTCTCTGGTACATAATTAAATTGACACCTTCGAAGGATGGATGGCTGGATTGGTTCAAAGAGCCAAATTGCCCTAGAATTTCCCCATCTGACGCTCGTTACTGGGCAAGTGGAAATTTCTCCGCGGTCTACCACACGCCACTGGTAACAGTAAAATCCGAAAAACGAATCGAACGGCCACGAATACACCGCCCAGTTGAGAACCTCCAAAATGTTACCCATTTCGGAGCCAAAACTTGGCGCCAATTCTCTTTATCACTCTCTCCTTTCTCTGATTTAAAATCGTCAGTGGCTCTCCTCTTCTCCCTAATCGCTGACAACCAGGGGGAAAAAAAAATGCAGCGTCAGAAGTCGATTCTTTCATTTCTCAAAAGACCGTCGGCGGAGCAACAGAACTCCGGCGGCCGAGCTCCTCATTTTCCTCCCAAACATCAGAATCAGATTGGAGCTGGTATTGAATTTACCAAAGCTATTTCTACCTCCACAATTGACGATTCGGTTGATGACGTCAGAGGAACAGATACTCCGCCGGAAAAAGTGCCGCGTCAGATTTTCCCCGTCAACGACATTGAGAGCGGAAGCAAAAATTCGCTCTTCTCCAGTATCATGCACAAGTTCGCGAGATTCGATACTACGAAAATATCTTGCAATGAGTAGGTTTCTTATGCTTTTCCTTTTCCTTTCCCTTTTTTTTTTGGTTTTTTATTTCTTTCTTTTAAATGTTTGACTATGAAACTGAAATACTCATCGATGATAGGTTGGTAAAGTTGAATTAATTTAATTGTATGTTGCTAGCATTAAGTAGCTACTTTTGTAAACTTTTGCGGTAAGAAATTGATGGCCTCTGAATTAGTAATTTTATAGGCCTCTGAATATATGGTCTGATAAATGACTCGTGAGTGTACATCTGTCTATATTCACTATTTTTGTTCTTATTTCGCGACTATACTGTGACGTTCCGAAGTGTTGTACTAGCTGGTGTACTTGGAAGGTGAAGAGAAACTGTTTCTCTTTTGAGGTAGATGTAGCAGTGTATATAACCTATATGAACTCGATAATTTACTACGATTATCTTGATAAAAATGTAGATCATTTGATAGTCGTTGCACTAGCTTATTGAGGAAATTCAACTGTTTACAGAAAGGGACCTATAACTTCTATATACCCTCAATGCAATTCTTTTTAGGTAGCATTACTGCATAAAGTTAACTATATCAATTCGTTAATTAGCTATTTTACTTTTTCCTTTGTTTTTTGCCAAGCAGCATTTAAATTCTTTGTCTGCTTATGACCCACATATTGCATATTGACTGCAAAACGGCAGGAAGGAAGCAAGTGTCTCAAACAATATTTGTTCTGTTCTGGATAAATCTAAGTCGCAGAAAGAGTTTGAAGATGGAAACTTGATTTCTAAGCAAATAGGGAGGCAAAGTATTTGCCATACTAATGGGACAACAAAGCAAGAAAGTGAGGGATGCCCATTGGTTGTTGGAACTGATGACATTGATGTTCTTGGACCAGACACGCCAGGCATGCGACCTTCAGTCCCTCGGTTAAAAAGGTTACATGATGATATTTGTAATTTCGAGCAAAAGAGTGGTTTCTCCAAGTCAAATGCTACCAAAAGGGTGAAATTTCTTCAGGATTTAGATGGTGAAAAGAAATATCTAGAGGATTCTGAAATGGCTAGCAAGTTTGAATGGCTTCATCCTTCAAGAATCAAGGATGCTAAGGGAAAAAGGCCAGGTGATCCTCTATATGACCAAAGAACACTCTTAATACCACCAGATGCTCTAAGAAAGATGTCGGCATCACAAAAGCAATATTGGGAAGTTAAATGTCAATACATGGACGTGGTGCTTTTCTTTAAAGTGGTCAGTCCATTCGAACCCATACCTTCATTACAGTGCACTAAGGATGTTTTTTTTTCCTTGTTTCTTTTGGTGAATCTAATTCATTCGTCATACTTCATTTATTTCAAAGAGTCACCTAACAGGTGAGCTTCTGCAATAGGTTAAATGGGTGACTGCTGAATGATTTCTAAACTTCAAAATTTTTGATGATTAATTTCATATTCTAGGCACTTTCTCAAAAATCAAAGACTTTCAGTTTATAACTTATCAGAGATTTCCAGTGGGATTTCATTGTGTAATGAAATAAGACTAATGATTAAGAATCTGTAACTTCTGAGTGAACTGTAGTAGGGTACAGGGATCATCTAACTTCAGTTAGATTTATAAGATTGATTTACATTACTTGCTATTCTTTGGTTTATAGATTGTCCAAACTAATTTTTGTGCCATACTGCTGTGTGATTATCATGCTTCCAATTTATATCCATTTTTTATGAATTTATTCTGCAATATGTGAATGAAGAACTCTGTTGAAGATAAAAAAAAATATGCCCTTCATGCCTGTCTTTTGCAATATTCTTTTAAAACACTCATATTTCTATTTCAGGGAAAGTTTTATGAGCTCTATGAACTTGATGCTGAAATTGGTCACAAGGAACTTGACTGGAAAATGACATTAAGCGGGGTGGGTAAATGTCGACAGGTAATGTCCCGATCTACAGTTTATAGTCATCCTGTTATAGAGTTTTCTGAGGCATTTGCAGTGGTAGGTGTTTGGTTTTACTCAATATCATATCTATACTGATCCTTTGCGCTGCTATTAGGTTGGGATATCTGAGAGTGGGATTGATGACGCTGTTCAGAAATTGATTGATCGTGGGTAAGCAAGTTCCTGTTGTCAATGTGCATTGATATGTTAATTTAAGCATCCTGATTTGTGTGGTTTCATATTAATTTTCTTTGGTAATTGGGCCTCTATTCATTATTCTCTACTCTATCTAATTTCTTGTTTTATGCTTCTTTTATCTTTTATAATTGTCAAAGGGGTTGGTAAGCAAGTTCTGTGGCTAATGTGTATCAATACGTTAAATCAAGCATCCTGATTTGTTTAGTTTTCAGATTGGTTTTCTTTTCTTGTGGAACATCTATTCAGTATTTACTAATTTCTGGATATACTGGTGCTTTCATATCAATATATTTGTGTAGAGATCCTATTTGTTTTCCTGCTGCATTCTGATCCTGTCCTTTTTTTTACTCGTCATTTCTTATTTAAAGCTACAAAGTTGGACGGGTTGAGCAGTTGGAGACCTCACAACAAGCAAAATCGAGAGGTTCTGCTTCTGTAAGTTTGAAATGGACCTGTGTTTGTGCAGTTCCTTTATCCACATGGACCTGTGCCTGTCATTGTATAGTCTCTGGCAAACTGTAGGTGATAGTCATTCAAATCTAATCATGGCTTACAATGCTGGTTTTAGGTTATTCAAAGGAAGCTAATTGGCGTTCTCACACCATCCACCACAACTGAGGGCAACATTGGGCCAAATGCTGTACATCTTCTTGCAATAAAAGAGGTTGGCTTGAAAACTTTTTCTTTGCTTTCCGTACTTTACCATATTGTTCTTACTGATGGTGTAAGAAAAAATGTGTCATGAGCTCTCAAATTTGGTAAAGTTGTACAAGTAAAGCTAGATAGGGTAGTTTCATTGCAAATAAGAATTATGAAATGATTAACATCTTGCTGCATTCTGTATCTAGGATTGCTTTTGTCCAGATAATGGTTCAACTTCTTTTGGGTTTGCTTTTGTCGACTGTGCTGCATTAAAATTTTGGGTTGGTTCCATCAGTGACGATGCTTCTTATGCAGCTTTGGGGGCTTTGTTGATGCAAGTATGCTCCTTGGTCTTAATTTTCTGTTATATGCTCTATGTGCAATATTTAGTGGGAATGATTGGTCTTCTTTTTCTTTTGGTTTGACTTTTAGGTGTCACCTAGGGAAGTGATCTATGATAGTCAAGGTAAGTCTATTAAATTGCTTTCACATCCAATTTTTACTTTTCTTTTAAGGAGTTTCTAGAAACCAGGCAAAAAGCTGTCATATGTTAGAAATATTAATCTTGCTGAGCCCTAGCCTGATGGTCATTTACTCAAATCTGTTATAGGACTGTCCAAAGAGGCACAGAAAGCATTGAAAAAGTACTCGCTAACAGGTGACAACAGTTTAACCTTTTAAGTTATCGTCAGCAAATTGGCACATTCTTCTGTACTGCAATTATCAGTTACAACTTTTCTTTTTAGTGAAACTGCTTGATGTCTCTTTCTTTAGTTTTGGCTATTTACAAAGGTCGCTGTTATTGATGATTGGATCTTTTGGATAAGAAGCCTATTTAACTTTGGCTTGTAGGTTCTACTGTATCAATGTTGACTCCAGCTCTGCATGCTGATTTTGGTAATGCATCAGAAGTGAGAAACTTCATTCAGTTGAAGGGTTACTTCAAAGAATCTCTTAACAGGTGGGATCACATTCTTGAGGGGATTATGCATCAGGATCTTGTGTTATGTGCTCTTGGAGGACTCACTAACCATTTATCCCGAATGATGGTAGGCCTGTGAAAGTTGTTTGTAGTACAACCTTCAACATCAATGTCTTTTGTTCTGAATTAAGTTATTTTGTTGAACAGTTAGATGACACTTTACATAATGGAGACGTTAACTCGTATCAACTCTACAAGGGTTGTCTAAGAATGGATGGGCAGACACTTGTCAATCTTGAGATTTTTAATAACAATGCTGATGGTGCTCAGGCAGGCAAGTGCTCGTGTATAATTTAGTGTATATCAAAGAGTTATGTTAGAAAATAAGACCTGAAGGTTATGCTTCCTCCTATGTTAATTTAAGCAACATTAATATATAGGTACATTGTACAAATATCTTGACAATTGTGTCACTGCATCTGGTAAACGGCTTTTAAGGAACTGGATCTGTCATCCTCTGAGAGATGTCGAGAAAATCAATCACAGGCTTGATGTTGTTGAGGAGCTTATAGCACATTCAGATATCATGTTACTTGTGGCTCAATATCTTCGCAAGATTCCAGACTTAGAGAGGTTGCTTGGGCGTGTTAAGGCAAGCATTAACTCTTCTGCTGTGCTCTTGCTGCCACTGATTGGCAGCAAAAAATTGAAACAGCGAGTAAGCTTTCTCAATAAGTTTTTTTGCTTGTGTATGTACTCTTGTTGTTGTGCCTGCACACTTGCATCATTTCATCGGTAGCTCAAGATTGGTGGTTTCTTTTCGGCTAACTCTTGATGAACAGTGCAATATTATTTCTGAGAACGCAGTAGTGCAAACTGCAATTCCTAGTTAGCTTGAGTCTTTATGAAGTTGCTAGTCAATGATAATACTTTTTCCCCATCAATGCTTAAATTAAGTTCTCATGCTATTTATTCTTTCACATCTTCTAGACAGTGGAATCAAAAAAGCATTGTCATGAGAATGCCTTGTCAGGGACAATGTTTTCGTTTAAGACTTGTGCTAAAGTGCAAAGACACTTGGTTCCCTCAATGGGGGAGATCATGGGTGGTCAGTGACTGTCTGTTTTAGGTGCTCATCAAGTAGTGTTTACGGGCAAATATCCTCTCTAATCTTTGCCTTGTATAATCAAGATCTATCCTCAGTACTCAACCAATATGTTTACTCAAAATTTTGTCTTCTTGCAGGTTAAAGCGTTTGGATCACTTGTTAAAGGCCTGCGTATTGGAATGGATTTGTTATTGCTATTACAGAAGGAAGGGTTTATGACATCTTCATTAGCAAAAGTTCTTTGTCTTCCTCTGTTAATTGGTAATGATGGGCTTGATAAATTTCTTGCACAATTTGAGGCAGCAATTGACAGTGACTTTCCCAATTATCAGGTCACAACTTTCTTCAAAAGTTTTGACCATCTTACATGCCATGAATTGTGCTGCTTGCTTTCAATTGATTTGTGCTGTATTTTTCTATTTGCTACCTTATAGCTTCATGATTAGGCATCTTTTTGCTGTAGAATTATGAAAGTGGGAGTGCTGGATGCATGTGCTCAGAAGTACATATGCTTTACTTTTTCTTGTTTTATCTGTAGAGTTTTGGTGTTCTGTACTGTCAAAAAATTTTAGAAGCCAGTTATTGATATAGTAGCTTTTAGTAGGAATACCTAGCTGAATTTTCATCTTCCATAACACGGGCTATATACTTTGATATGGTCTCCAATTTTTGGTCCTCAAGATGCAATGTTACTTTTCTGGAGAAATGTTACAGGGGAAGTGTCTGCTGATATTTAGGCAAGGTTTTCAAGTTTTAAAATTTAGTAGTGTGTCCCATTCTCTTTGTTGGTCTTCATCTTAGTGTTTATCTGCAATATGATAATTTTAAAATTTACCTGTTTGGCAATTTTTTTCCTGTACCCATGAGCTGGATTTATTTCATGAATTGCATATAGGAGAATAAGCAGCCTGATTTGTTTCTCTCCTTGCATGGTGACAGGACCATGATGCTACAGATTCAAGTGCTGAAACACTATCAATTTTAATGGAACTTTTCCTAGAGAAGGCTATGCAATGGTCTCAAGTAATCCATGCTATAAGTTGCTTAGATGTACTAAGATCATTTGCTGTAACCACAAGTTTTTCTTCTGGGGCTATGTGTAGACCAAAAATTTTACCTCATTCAAGATCTGTAGATTCAGAGACAGGAGGACCAATACTTTCAATTGAAGGTTTATGGCATCCGTATGCCCTTGGTGAGAATGGAGGATTGCCTGTTCCGAACGACATGCATCTTGGGGGCAACAATAGTATTTATAATCCCTGTACTTTGCTTTTGACTGGACCTAATATGGGTGGGAAGTCAACCCTTATACGTGCAACTTGTTTAACTGTTATACTAGCTCAGGTTCAACTTTCTTTTCCCTACTGTTTGTCAACTAAAATATGCTTGATTTCCTTGCTATCCTGATGTTTAATTTTTGCTGATTTTGCTTCTTTGCCTAAAATTTGTACTTTGCAGCTGGGCTGTTTTGTGCCTTGTCAGACTTGTGTCCTTTCACTTGTGGACATCATATTTACACGGCTTGGAGCCACTGATAGAATTATGACAGGCGAGAGTATGCTCTGCAATTGGACTCTACTTGATTCTTGATTGAGTTGTTCTTGATCATTAATCTGAAAGTTTATTTTGTTGGTCTAATAATTTATCTTTTGGTTTTATATTCTTAAGGTAGCTACAGTTCTACAAGGAAGCTTGCTTCTTACAATGCATGATGCACTTTGATTGTTTTGTAGGTACCTTTCTTATTGAATGTACTGAGACAGCAGCAGTGTTACAAACTGCCACACAAGATTCCCTTGTCCTCCTTGATGAATTGGGTCGAGGAACTAGCACATTTGATGGCTATGCAATTGCATATGCTGTGAGATTCATTTTCACTTGCTATTTAGCTTACCAGCTGCAATAAATCTTGCTTTTATATTCTCAAGACAAAGTAAACTGCAAAATATTCTTTGTTAACAATCTTAAGTTGACTCTAAATGGTAGTGACCTGGGACTATGACATTAAAAAGAAATGAAAAATTTGGTGATTTGATGTTGCTCAGAGCCTGAAACTTTAAAAGTTGACTGCAAATGATTCTGTTGTTGAAAATTTAAATTGGAGCTGGTTTTAGATCTAGTTATCTGTTACTGTAAATTATTTTACTGTGGCTGACTTGTTATTTGTAATATCTTTCCAATTTTGTCTAGGTATTCCGTTATCTTGTTGAAACAGTGAACTGCCGTTTGTTATTTGCTACACATTATCATCCTCTCACGAAGGAATTTGCTTCTCATCCTCGTGTTTCACTGCAACATATGGCCTGCTCTTTTAAGCTGAAGTCCAAGAAGTCATCTCCGGGTGAGCAGGAACTGATTTTTCTATATAGGCTAGCTTCTGGACCATGTCCTGAGAGCTATGGTATGCAAGTGGCGAAAATGGCTGGGGTCCCTGAGATGGTTGTTGAAAGTGCTTCAGGGGCTGCTCAAATCATGAAGAAGTTAATAGGAGAAAGTTTCAAGTCAAGCGAACAAAGGGCTAACTTCTCTACCCTGCATGAACAGTGGCTCAAAACTCTGCTGGCGATATCCAGGGCACCTGAGACTGATTCTGACGATAAGTTTGATACATTGTTTTGCTTGTGGCACGAGCTCAAGAGCTCAAAGAAAATGGGAGCAATTAAAAATATTTAACACAACAGTAGAAGAAACTCTCTGTTTATTTTGACTTGCACAGGAATGTTTCCATCATTTTTAAAACTAATTCGTACATGCTGAGTGACTCGTTGAATATTTGTTTCCAATGTGTAGCCGTGAGGAAGGATGCCGGATGGATGTACAAAGAGGACAGAGGCAAACTCGAATGCCGGTAGCACAAAGTTTCTTGAATTTGTTTCTGCTGCATGGCATGCTGGTCATTGTCACAAAGTTTCCTTCTTCATTTGTCTAATATCTCAAAGGCGACCAAAAGTAACGCAAAAGAAGAAATCCTAAATGCGGCAACAGTAATGGGCCAATCGACGACAAATTATTGTGGGCCAATCGTGATGATAATTTTTCAGTTGAAAAACAGATCAAAGCGCAATTACGTCCTCTCCTCCTTAGTCCTTTAGGACGCGAAAAAAAACTTCTATAAATATATATATATTCACATTTATCTTTAGTAAGTCACACCACTTTTATATGAATGAAGATCACTGAGATGAAAAATATCTGGTTACAAAACATCAGAGATTGAGAGAAATTGTCTACGTTTCATTATTATCTTTGCAATCGAACAGCATCTCTATTCATAGGTTAGATTTACAATTAATAAGGAAGGTACAATGAACCAAAACAGTACACAAATTAGTAAACTATATCTAATCTGAACTAATTGACTGTTCGAAACAATCTCCAATTTACATACAAAAAAATCGGTAATAATTCATGCTTAATTGATTATATGCATTAACATACATAATTTATTGCCAAGTGTAACAGAAGAAGGAAAAAGATTAGGAGAGGTCGGTGGCAGACATATTCAAAGCACGCAGTTTTAACCATACAAACCAAATAATAACTTCAGTGAATTATCACAGCCATTTCTTTAGCAAACATTCCGCCTATCTTTCTAACATTTCACAATGCATCCTTAGTCCTTTACACAATTGATCTACATGGTTAAAGAAGTAACTTCATCCGCTGACTTAACAAGACACATCCCTGTCACCACCATTATTTCCAAACCGTTTTTCGAACTACAAGAGATGTTTTATCAGCACTAAATCTGCAAAACAGGATTAATGGAAGATCAGCAAGAAGGAGAAAACAACAACAACATGACTAAGATAAAAAGAAAGGAGCTGGGATTGTCTTGCATGTTGAATGCCGAGGTTGGAGCTGTTCTAGCTGTGATTCGACGAATACCTGAAGCAAACCCCCAATTTCACCACCCTTCTGAAGAAAATTATGATTCCACGATACTCCAATCTTTAAAATCATTAAGGTCACTCATCTTCAATACTGAGCAAGAATGGCGGAAGATTGATCCGTCTCTCTACCTGTCACCTTTTCTTGATGTAATACAAAGCGATGACATTCCTGCAGCAGCAACGGGGGTGGCTCTTTCATCCATCCTGAAGATCCTCAGGCTTGATATATTTGATGAGAAGACTCCTGGGGCTAAAGATGTTATGGATGCAACTGTGACTGCAATCACGGCTTGTCGCCTGGAGAAAACTGATCCTGTTTCTGAGGAGGCTGTCATGATGAGAATTTTGCACGTCTTGACTGCTGTTATGAGGCATAAAGCTTCTGTTTTGCTCACTGATCATGCAGTTTGTACTGTGGTCAATACATGCTTTCAGGTTGTCCAACAGTCGGCCCATCGTGGCAACTTGCTTCAGCGCAGTGCAAGGTACACAATGCAGGAACTGATCCAAATAATATATTATCGGTTGCCAGATATTGAGGTGAATGATTGGGAGAACTCTGAATCAGATACAGAAGATAGCAATTTGGATTCGGGGTTTGGAATTCGCTCGGCTGTGGATATCTTTCAATTCTTATGCTCTTTACTTAATGTGGTTGATATTGCAGAGTCAGAGGTTTTGCATGCTCAAACAACTGATGGAGACGTTCAGCTTTTTGCCTTGGCTTTGATCAATTCTGCGATAGAATTGAGTGGTGACAGCATAGGTAAGCACCCAAAGCTTTTGAGGATGGTCCAAGATGACTTATTTCACCATTTAATATACTACGGGACGTACTCAAGCCCACTAGTTTTGTCAATGATCTGCAGTACTGTTCTGAATATCTACCACTTCCTTCGCAGGTTAGCATATCCAAATCAAGCACAAACTTAATTCCTGGGCTTCTATAAAGGTCAATCAATAATTAACCGAAATGCCTCGGCCAATTGCAGGTCCGTTCGTCCACAATTAGAAGCTTTCTTCTCATTTGTTTTGTTCAGAGCTGCAAATCTTGGAAGCTCTCCCCAACTCCAAGAACTTGCAACTGAAGCAATCGTGAATTTCTGTCGGCAATCTGCCTTCATAAACGAAGTCTATGTGAATTATGATTGTGATCCTATTTTTGGGAATGCGTTTGAAGAAATAGGCAGGTTGCTTTGCAAGCATGCATTCCCAACTGGTGGCCCTTTGACAAGTTTACAGGTCCAAGCATTTGAAGGCCTTGTACTTGTCATTCATAACATTGCAGAGAACGTTGATAAGGAAGATGATACAAGCCCTTCTGGACCATATCCAGTTGAAATCACTGAGTATACACCTTTCTGGGAGGAGATTTCAAAAGATGATGGTCTAGAGGATTGGGTGACCTTTGTTAGAGTAAGAAAGGCACAAAAGAAGAAGCTACTCATTGCTGGAAATCACTTCAATCAAGATGACAAGAAAGGGTTGGAGTATCTGAAAATTTCTCACTTAATCCCTGATCCTCCTGATCCAAAAGCCTTCGCTTTGTTTTTCCGTTTCACCCCAAGACTTGACAAGACCTTGATTGGGGATTATCTTGGTGATCCTGATGAATTCCATATTCAAGTCCTCAATGAATTTACAAATACATTTGTATTTACAGGTATGATATTGGATTCAGCTTTACGGAATTATTTGGAGACTTTCAGATTACCGGGAGAGTCTCAGAAGATTCACAGAATACTTGAAGCATTTTCAGAAAGATTTTATGATCAGCAGTCCTCGGAACTTTTTGTGAGCAAGGATGCCGTGTTTGTTCTTTGCTATTCTCTCATCATGCTGAACACTGATCAACACAACCCGCAAGTTAAGAAAAAGATGACAGAAGAGGAATTCATCAGGAACAATCGAGAAATCAATGGCGGAAGTGATCTCCCTAGAGAATATTTATCTGAGCTTTTTCATTCTATATCATCCAAAGCGATCACACTCTTTGGTCAATCAGGTACACCTGTAGAAATGAATCCGAGTAGATGGATTCAGCTAGTCAACCGAGCCAAACTCATGAAGCCATATGTATTGTGTAATTTTGATCGTCGATTAGGAAGAGATATGTTTGCTGCTATTGCTGGACCCTCAGTTGCAACTCTTGCAGCAATTTTTGAGCAAACTGAAGAAGAGGAAATTCTCCATGAATGCATTGAGTTATTGTTTGCAATAGCTAGAATAGCTCAATATGAATTAGAAGACAATCTTGATGAGCTTATTTGTTCGTTTTGCAAATTCACTACCTTGCTCAATCCTTATGCATCAGCAGAAGAAACCCTGTATGCTTTCAGCAATGATATGAAGCCAAGGATGGCGACACTTGCAGTTTTCACTATTGCAAACACTTTCAAAAATTCCCTTCGAGGAAGTTGGAGAACTATTGTTGAGTGCTTGTTGAAACTCAGAAGGCTTAAGTTACTTCCACAATCTGTTGTCGAATTTGAAATTGCTTCAGATGCATCTATTGGAACGAAGCATGATAAAAATGAGTCAGCAGCATCTATTTCAACCCGTAATACAAAATTCAACCATATACGCCGTTCCTCTGGCTTAATTGGTCGATTTTCACACTTCTTATCATTGGAGAGCGTGGAAGAATCTCTAAACCTTGGAGTCAGTGAATTTGAACAGAATCAAAACATTATCCAGCAATGCCATATTGAAAACATTTTCACCACCAGTTCAAGTTTACCCGATGAATCATTACTGAATCTTGGGCGTGCTCTTATATATGCATCAGCTGGGAAAGGCCAAAAGTTCAGCACTCCTGTTGAGGAGGAAGAAACTGTAGCATTCTGCTGGGATTTGATTGTCATCATTTCTTGTGTTAATATGCACAGATTCTCAACCTTTTGGCCTCACTACCATGATTATCTGCTTGGAGTTGCCCAATTTCCTCTGTTTTCACCAATCCCATTTGCAGAAAAGGCCATTGTAGCTCAGATGAAAATCTGCCTCAAGATCCTTTCTGCATATCAACTTGATAAAGTCTCTGAGGAACTCATCTTTAAATCCATAAATCTAATGTGGAAGTTGGAAAAAGAAATTCTTGACACTTGCTCAGAGTTTCTAGTAAAGTCGGTGAGCAGAATCCTGAACGAGTACCCTGCAAATTTGCAGAGTAGCCTAGGATGGAAGACAGTCCTGCATTTGTTGTCAGTCACTGGACGTCATCCTGAAACATATGATCAAGGAGTTGAGTCACTTATCAATTTGATGTCTGATGGAATGCACATATCGCGGACTAACTATGCCTCCTGTATTGAATGTGCATTTGGTTTTGTTGCACTCAAGAATAGTCCAGTGGAAAAGAACATAAAAATTATGGACCTCATGTCTGATTCAGTGAAATTGTTGGTTCAGTGGTTTAGAAGTGGGTACTCAGATCCGGGTAGCAATGTTAGTACGGGAAGCAACGCAAGCACCTCTTCCACGGAAGACACTGCAAGATCAGGCAGCTCTGCCAGCTTCATCATGAACTTATTTGTCAAACTAGGTGAAGCCCTTCGAAGGACATGCTTAGCCAGGAGAGAAGAAGTGAGAAACCATGCGGTCATTTCTCTTCAGAGAAGCTTCATCCTGGCTGAGGAACTGTGTTTTACACCGGCAAACTGTATTTACTGTTTTAACAGCTTGATCTTTGCCATGGTTGATGATATACACGAGAAGATGCTGGAATATTCAAGGAGGGAGAATGCAGAAAGAGAAACTCGAAGCATGGAAGGAAGTTTGAAGCGTGCAATGGAGGTCTTAGTGGAAGTTTATTCGCAGCTTTTGAAACCGATATCAGAAAGTCCTCATTTTAGGCCTTTCTGGATGGGACTGTTGCGAAGAATGGATACGTGCATGAAGGCAGATTTGGGAGGGTATGGCAAATCAGATATGCAAGAGGTAATACCAGATTTACTAAAAAGGATTATCTCAATAATGAAGGAAAACGAGTTGTTAATTCCCAAAGAAGGTGATGACCTGTGGGAGATAACCTATGTTCAGATACAGTGGATTGCTCCGTCACTCAAGGACGAACTATTTCCTGGTGCACCGTAGTTGGGAATTCATTTTACCATGTTCCATTTTTTACGCTGGTTGATTGATCCAGCCAAATGTATCTAGGATTGGATCTATTTTGTTCGTTAGATTTTCAATGCAGTGTTATTTTATTTAAGAGAAAGTAGAAAGTTATCAAACCAAAGAAATTATCATGCCCAACCAGTTGTGTTTATGCCGTTACCCAAAGCTGCGCAACCAAACCATTTGAAAGAGAATGATAACAGATCAGAATCGAGTTAAACTTTTTGCATTTGTTTGTAGCATGACCAGTTTCTGTGTGATAAACTTGAATTTGTCAGACGTTAAATTACAACGTAGATAAATAGGGTAATACAAAGAAAAGGAAACGGCTAATGATGCACATCTTAATGGTGCTGATGGGCAACAAATGAGTTCCCTTCATAAGATGTGAGTGAGGCTTTAATTCTGACGAGAATGTGCTGATAAAAGTCAAGTAGGAACAGAATATTGCCAGTGGTGCAAATCCATTTGGGCTGCCCATCACCTGGAAAAATGTTACAGTATTTTGATAGTTTAATGTATGACATATAATAAGGCGATCAAGAATGTGTTTTCACATAGATTCCCATTTTATTGTTTCATATCAAACAAGAAGTAGATGCTGGTGAAAAACAAAATTGAGCTAACATGTTGGGGTAATTAGGTAGATAGAGAATAGAAAGCTACTGTACCTAACCAAAAATACCAGATTTCATACTAAACCCTAACAGTAGATACAGAAATTCATTGTCATACTTGCAAGATGGAGTAATTGCAAATTACCCTTGCACCAAAAAAGAAACAAAAGGTATATGGCGAGGTACTCAAAAAGAGCCAAAACTTTCCCAAAACAACCACTCTGGCAGTTGGCCATCGATGCTGAAGTCCAGTAGAAGGGTGATTTTCGGTTCCAATGACCTTCATTTCTCATAAACGCTCTCCCTCCTGCAAATAGAATAAGTACAGTCATATGCGTGTCCTTTCAACATGAAACTGGTCTTTGAAAATTTAAATATCAGGTGAAGTCTTAGTAGGACAAAAGCAACACTTAATTGGTGATGCTGCAATTATGTGTTTGATCACAATGAGCAGATTACCTCACAGCGCTGCACATAAACTGCATAAACAAGTGTACTTTTTAAACAGACTTTTTGTGATAAAGATACAGAAAAGCTACCAATTTACTACAAGGTTTTGAGCATCATTGCACCAAAACTAATCCAAAAATTTCAAAGACAATAAGGAACCTTCTCATATTGTTAATTTAAACTAAAGACAATCTTATGCCTATAAAAACAAAAAAGATTAAAGGTGCAAGACATCCGATGACCCTGATCATTCCAGATTGCTCTTTTACAAGGGTAGTTCAATATTTGACAAGCTTACAACCCTGTACAAATATAACTTGCTATGCTGAAACCTCAAGCAATTCTTTCTCTAAAGCTAAGACTGGTCATCAATATCCCTAAATTTCATGACGAGTACATCATAGAGACAATGCCAGGAGGAATTGACATTTCAACTTCTCCTCTTCTGATATTGATGCCCAACTCATTGCCCTCATAATAGCAGCAAAAAACTATAGAAAGTAGAATTTTGAATTTTCTACAATTTGTAATCAACCTAACAACTTCATCTCTTTATCTTCGTAAGATATTCTTCCCTTTCGGAAGAGTTAATTATATGAAAAAGAAAAGGTTTTACTAGAGAATTGTCAAAAAAAAAAGGAAGAAAAGAACCACAAAAAAAATTCTCTGAACTTCAATCTTTACTACGGCAGAGGAATTGATTCTGATCAATAATTTGATCAGACAAAATTCTATGGTACACAACGAAACAGGCTTGGAAATCATATGCAACAGACCACTTGTCAAAGGAGTATTGATTTTGAGAAGACAAAGTTCAAGTCTTTTCATAGGCCGTATAGGATTTTTCCAACTTGGAACAAATAGAAAAGCAATCAGCTTCAATTAATGAAGATTACAGTTTAATGCCAAGCACAACTCTTACATGCATACAACTATCGATAGAAAAGGTACTAAAGTTTCCAAATAATCAAAAACTAGCAGCAGGCAAACAGGAACTGAATAGGTAGTGTCAAAGCAACACTCATCCACACTCTTATACTAACACATGTAGAAGCCTTGTAGACAATAGTATTTAATCAGGCACACCTGAGTGATTTGCTGAGCATTACCTGTATCACACCTGGATATTCTCATTCTGAACATCGTCATCATCTTCCTCCTCCTCGTCATCATCTTCTTCCTCGTCATCATCCTCCTCTTCAACCCCTTCTCTTATTTTAGCAATCTCAGCCTGTGCCCTCTCAACTATCTGCTTCTTTTGCAACTCCAAGTCCCTCTGAAAATCTCTCCTCATCTTCTCCAGCTCCATCATTTGTCTCCTCTTACTACTCTCAATCTTCTCATAAATCTCTCCAAACCTCTGAATCGAGTCAGCCAACAGTCTAGCCGATTCTCCATCCTCCTCGTCCTTCCCTAGTCCCAAACCCTCCTCTTCCTCCTCATTCTCCTCATCAGACACTCCAGGACTATCCCTCATCTCATCCAACACATTAGACTTATCCAAATACACCCGCGGATTCATAAACACGTACTCCCCAGAATCAACCCCACAACCCAACCCAACATGCCCTCTCATCCTCAGATTCAATAACACATCCATTTTCTTAAAAAACACCCACTTGCTCAAGAATCCACCTCCAACTTTCTCCATTTTCGCCCGCTCTTTCTTGTATTTCTGCTTTAATACATCCAATTGATTCCTGCACTCCATCTCATTCCTCTCCCTTCCACTCATCTCGGAGACTTTCTCGGCCAGCTCAGCCCAATCCTCAGCCCTCAAACTCCTCCTCCCCAGCTCCAAATACCTCTCCCCCCAAACCTCCAACAGCACAAAGCTCTCCTCTTCATTCCAGGAATCCCTCGAGCTCCCACCACCAAGATTGGAACCTTTTGGTGCATTCAGCCCAGCGCGAGGGGCAAGCTCGTAATTTGGGACCAAAGATTCCAACTTTCTTTTCTTTTTGCTTCGCTTGGGCTCATCCTCATAGAAAGATTGATAATAATACCCGCTTTGAGCATTTTGAAATTGTGGGCTTTCTTCGTCATCCTCAAATTCGTCATCTTCCTGGGCAAAGATGGCGTCGTTTGTGGTGTAATGGGTGTTGAGCGGATAAGAGTGAGGGTTTCGAATTGCTGGCTTTGATCGAAATGTGGGCTTTGTTAAATACGGACCTTCTTCATCGGAATCATCCATTGCTCAAACGATTAGATTTAGATTAGATAAGAAAAGAGGAAGAAACTAATTTTATGTAAGCCTCGAATATCATATCAATTTTTTGAGGTTTTGATTAGGGTTTTGAGGATCAGTGAAAGGCGGGGAAAGGGATAAATCAGGAAGGATGATAGACAGAAGATGACGTAAGCTTTTGACTGGCGTATAGGATTTGCTATTTTACAAGTATTTTTCCATTGGGTGCAGTGGGTGACTTGCCACTGGGTATGCTTTTTACAAAAATATCTTTCTTTTTTTTAAAAAAAAAATTAAAAGATATTTTTTAACTTTACAATTGAGAAAGATAAAATAGGGGACTCAAGTATTTGAACCAAAATCACAAAATTGCTACGATGGAATAAAAGCAAACTGATGCTTTTATTATTATTTTCGGATATCATGAAAGTCCACTTAATTATTTTCCTTCGGGGAATACAATTTTGCAAGAGCTATATATCCTAAGCAGGCATATATCTATTCTTATCTATATATACAATTTGTTATTTTACACTTTCATTAAATAGTAGTATTGGTTTCGAATAGGAAACTTAGCTTGTGCCGATGCCTGTATTTGCAAACATTTCTAAAAACGTCAAAAATATTACTCCCTCCGTCCCGTTTTGTTAGTCTTGATTTTTTTTTCACACAGATTAAAAAAGTGTAATTAATTTGGTTGGAAACATAAATTTAGATTAATAATTTCCTAAAATACCCTTATGCTAATCACGAAGAGTGCCAATTAATATCAGTTACAGCTAATGGTGCCAATAAATATCAGTTACCGCCAATAGTGCACCCTGATTGTTTCAATTACCGCCAATAGTGCCAATAAATAACAAAGATAGACTTTTCATTTATCTATGTATTGGAAAAGCTCAATGTATTCAATGTAGTGGGTTAGTATTTAATAACAATGTATTAATAACAAGATATTTAATAAGGGTATTTTAGACAATTTGAAAGATTACTACATTGCTTAATGGGAAAGTGAATTACAACTTGGGACATACAAAAAAGGAAAACAAAACTAACAAAAGGAGGGAGGGAGGGAGTAGTACTTTGGTTGAAAAGTATTCAAGACATGTTCTTTTTGGAATGCACCCAAAAAGCAAAAGAATAATAATGCCTTGGCTGTGAATAATAATATATTTTGGTACCAAAAATTGTAAAGTTACTTCCATTGTTGTTACTATATAACCTGACATCGATGATCAAAGTCTTCTGGCACAACAGGTCACGATCGGATTGCCTGAAAGATTTGCAGACAAAAGAACAGGAGGGTATACAAGTTTCCCTTTTAGACACCAAACCCCCCGTCCATTTAACCTCAGGAAAAACTCGGACCGGTATACAAAAAGGCGACACGCTTGTAATGAAATATGAGCAACAATTCTATTTGGATTATAAATATTGGATAAAGACAAATTAAACAAATTCAAAAGTTAGACAGAATACTTATTAACATTTGATAAGTTCACAAATTCTGAGAAGGACTTTTCATTGGCTTAGAGAAGAAAAAAGAGATCAAGACTACATGAAAATGAAACTATAGTTCAAGTTAAAATTGATCTAATAATCAATTGAATCCAGAATATGGTATAACGTATTTATCAGATTAATTTTTTGCGGAAAAAGGTGAAAAGAAATTTGCACTTATAATTTTTCTGGTGAATAGTAACGATAGAAAATGGAAACTTTTCAACCCCGTATCTTGACAAGGAAAGTGTTACCGACATCAACAGTAACTAAACTTCTTGGTTTTGTGCCAAATTTTCCGATCCCCTCCCTCGCTCCCTCAGAAAAGAAGGATATGTACGCGCCGCCGCCCAGTAGTTCATTCGGTACTGAACCAGTGAATCAAGTCCGGGGTCCGTGATTCTGATATATTATAAATCGAGATTTGTGGTGTCTCCTCCTTCCCATCCAACTCGTCATATGCTCTGCCAGGCAAAGCTATGTACAGTGAACTGATCGATTCACAAGCTTTTTGTAGTAGTCAGTTCGATCCTTTCTCATGCATGATGAATTAATTAAATGCAAACCTTTCTCCACACACACACACAGATGAATTAAATGCGTGTGTGTGTGTACTCTTATAATTAGTTAAGGAATCATTCCACGCTTAGATGATCTTGAATTCTGAATTAATTGCTTAAACATTAACATTTTCTGTCTATGAGATCAAACTGGAGATTTAGTTAGTAATGAAGGATTGGAAATTGGACTTGTATCATATGATCCCTAGCTAGCTAGCTAGTTGCATGCATACTTGCATGGTTGCGTGTGATGTAAGAGATGGAGCAAATATTAACAGCATGGACATGCATGATCCAACACGGCAGCAAATAGCAAATATTAACAGCATGGACATGCCTGGCTACGGCGCTATTTAGAGCAGTCACGTACGTACTGGTACAGTAGAGTAGTATATGCACGGAGGGGGTACTTGGTCATGACTTGAGCGAGCCGGATGCTTGTTGTAAAGAGCACAATACTGATCACAGCAGGCAATGAATTTGTTCAAGGATCGTTGCCCCGTCAACCCCTAACCTTTTTTTTAGAATAGTTTATGGTTTCCCTTGTTTGGCTTCTTATGTACAATTGCCATAAAAGCGAACAAGTAGGGAATAACAAGTTGGATGGAAAAGAGAATATTTAGTTGAGAAGTGGAGAGTAACGTCGTGTTCTCCTTAACTAACGCCAGAGCATCACCCCATTTTGTTCATCTATAAATAGCTAATCGTGTCTGGCTAGCTAGATTGTACTGATTCTTGTATAACTAGTGGCAAGGATTCTGACATGGTTGGGAAGAGGCTAATTGTCCTGGTTCTCGTTTTGTTCTTAACGTTGGCGGTCGCAATATATGCAGAGAGTAGTAGGGAGTCAAAGAATATTAATGACGGCGATGTGGAAGTGGGAGCGGGTGTGAAGAAGAATTTACCAGAATGGTTTGTTGGTGGTGGTAGCTCTGCTGCTGCTAGTTGGAGTGGGAATGGGGGTCTAGGCGGTGGTGATATTTCGAAGGGCTACAGCCTCGGCCACTCCTTCAATTTCGGTGGTTCGGGTGGCGGAATAGGAGGTGGCGTTGGCGAGGGTGGAGGTATTGAAGGTGGGATTGGTAAAGGTGGTGGTACTGGCGGTGGTTCGGGTGGCGGAATAGGAGGTGGGACTGCTAAAGGTGGTGGAATTGGAGGTGGTTCGAGTGACGGGATAGGAGGTGGCATTGGTAAGGGTGGAGGCATTGGAGGTGCATCGAGTGGCGAAATAGGAGGTGGCATTGGCAAGGGTGGGGGCATTGGAGGTGGGATTGGTAAAGGTAGTGGTACTGTTTCAGGTGGCGAAATAGGAGGTGGCATTGGCAAGGGTGGGGGCATTGGAGGTGGGATTGGTAAAGGTAGTGGTACTGGAGGTGGTTCGGGTGGCGGAGTAGGAGGTGGCATTGGCAAGGGTGGAGGCATTGGAGGTGGTTCTGGTGGGGGCATTGGAGGTGGTTCGGGTGGCGAAATAGGAGGTGGCGTTGGCAAGGGTGAAGGCATTGGAGGTGGTTCGGGTGGCGGAGTAGGAGGTGGGATTGGTAAGAGTGGAGGCATTGGAGGTGGTTCGAGTGGCGAAATAGGAGGTGGCATTGGTTCGGGTGGGGGCATTGGAGGTGGTTCGGGTGGCAAAATAGGAGGTGGCGTTGGCAAGGGTGGAGGCATTGGAGGTGGTTCGGGTGGCGGAATAGGAAGTGGCGTTGGCAAGGGTGGCGGAATAGGAGGTGGGATTGGTAAAGGTGGTGGTACTGGAGGTGGTTCGGGTGGCGGAGTAGGAGGTGGGATTGGTAAGAGTGGAGGCATTGGAGGTGGTTCGAGTGGCGAAATAGGAGGTGGCATTGGCAAGGGTGGAGGCATTGGAGGTGGTTCTGGTGGGGGCATTGGAGGTGGTTCGGGTGGCAAAATAGGAGGTGGCGTTGGCAAGGGTGGAGGCATTGGAGGTGGTTCGGGTGGCGGAATAGGAAGTGGCGTTGGCAAGGGTGGCGGAATAGGAGGTGGGATTGGTAAAGGTGGTGGTGCTGGAGGTGGTTCGGGTGGCGGAGTAGGAGGTGGGATTGGTAAGAGTGGAGGCATTGGAGGTGGTTCGAGTGGGGAAATAGGAGGTGGCATTGGCAAGGGTGGAGGCATTGGAGGTGGTTCTGGTGGGGGCATTGGAGGTGGTTCGGGTGGCAAAATAGGAGGTGGCGTTGGCAAGGGTGGAGGCATTGGAGGTGGTTCGGGTGGCGGAATAGGAAGTGGCGTTGGCAAGGGTGGCGGAATAGGAGGTGGGATTGGTAAAGGTGGTGGTCCTGGAGGCATTGGAGGTGGGATTGGTAAGAGTGGAGGCATTGGAGGTGGTTCGGGTGGCGGAATAGGAGGTGGCGTTGGCAAGGGTGGAGGCATTGGAGGTAGCATTGGCAAGGGTGCAGGTATTGGAGGTGGGATTGGTAAAGGTGGTGGTACTGGGAGTGGTTCAGGTGGAGGAATAGGAGGTGGAACTGGTAAGGGTGGAGGGCTTGGCGGGGCCATTGGAGGTGGTTCTATTGGAGGTATCGGTGGTGGTTCAAGTGGGGGTATAGGGGGTGGAGGTGCAGGAGGTGGTACCAGTGGAAGAATAGGAGGTGGGGCTGGAGCTGGTAGTGGTGGTTCAGCAGGGGGTATAGGAGGTGGTGTTGGCAAAGATGGAGGTATTGGAGGTGGGATTGGTAAAGGTGGTAGCACTGGGGGTGGTTCGGGTGGAGGAATAGGAGGTGGAACTGGTAAGGGTGGAGGGATTGGAGGGGCCATTGGAGGTGGTTCAAGTGGGGGTATAGGGGGTGGAGGTGCAGGAGGTGGTACCAGTGGAGGAATAGGAGCTGGGATAGGTGGTGGGGCTGGTGCCGGTAGTGGTGGTTCAGCGGGGGGTACAGGAGGTGGAGGTGCAGGTGGTGGTACCGGTGGAGTAATAGGAGGTGGGGCTGGAGCCGGTAGTGGTGGTTCAGCAGGGGGTATAGGAGGCGGAGGTGCAGCAGGAGGCATAGGAGGTGGAGGTGCAAGTGGTGGGGCTGGAGCCGGTAGTGGCGGTTCAGCAGGGATTATAGGAGGTGGTGCAAGAGGAGGATTTGGAGATGGCATTGGCAAAGGAATTGGTGTAGGTGGTGGAGGTGGGGGCGGTGTAGGAGGTGGAGGATTTAGTGGCGGTGGAAGATTTGGAGGAGGTGTTGGCGGAGACTTTGGAGGAGTAGGAGGAGGTGGCAGTGGGGGTTCAAGCATAGGCGTTGGCAGTGGTAGTGGGATAGGAGGAGGATTTGGCGGAGGAGGAGGAGGTGGAGGTGGGGGTGGGATTGGTGGAGAACTCTAGTCTTGGGGGGGGGGCTGAAACAGCTAAATTATTTATCGGGCCAAGCACAATGGGAAACGTTTATGTTCTTCGCAAGTTCGAATTAATTTCTTGTTGTAAACTTGTTCTTCGTTTGTTTATGTTTTGTTTCGCATCTCTATTGATGTTTTATCTCTTCTGTAATTCATTTTCCCCTACTGATAATTAATCGCTCCAGGAGAATGTATGCCCTGCAAAATGAATTTTGTTTCAGGACAAAGCTGAATAACGAAACATAGATAAAAGTAAAAAAATTAAAAATAGTAAGTAAAGAGAAGGGAATTAAATGTTGAAAGCCATGGAGCAACAATGCTAGGAAAAAGTGAAAGTAATAACGGAAAATGGGAAAGCAAAAAGAAAACATGGAAAAAAAAGAGAGTAAAAAATCGTTCCAAGAACTCCTACTAATTTCCAACAGCATCATCATCTCCAACAACTTGCCATCGCCCGTTCTTTTCGTTCTCGTCCAAACTAACTATTTGTATGGCGATCCCTGTTTCGCTACAGTTGCCATTCCTCACCACTAACTATTTGTGTAGCTCATTTTCTCCTTTGTGTACCACTAACTTGTGGCTTTCACGGGGATTAGGTTTGTCCAAATATCAAAAGTCCTTTGGGCTTGAAAAAAAAAAAACATTTTCTCCTACCAACTGCAGGAGATCCACATCCTTCCGCCGCATCCCCGGTCGCGTAGTGACCCTGCAATTTTGTCCGGGCAAAGATCAATAAGAGTATGAAATGAGGCAACTCCGACAAATAGGACAAGAAGCAAGCACCCACATCAAACCCCCCCTTTTTTTTTTACAGCAGATTCATAACTTGTTGTCATAGTTTCTTTTGGGCTGTGTGGTTGTCTAAAACTAAGCTCTTTGAAGTAATGCGGGCATCCAACTAACAACTTCAATCAACACTTGTAGGCAGCAGTGGGGGAAAACTTTTTAACTTCAATCATCAATTGTTTAAGCAGTTAAAATATCTTATTCAATCTCGGGATACCGCCTTAAATAACCGCAACCAGAGAGTGAAATAGGTCGAGAAGAAAGAGTCTGAGGCCGGGTTGGACGGCATACATCTTGGTTGGTCTTATGTATAAATTTGATTTTAGCTGCAAGACCAAAACCCTGTGCAAAAAAACCAAAAGTCCACCTTTTATTTTAAGTTCCTCTCATATATATGACTTACATACCCGGCGGCTCAACATTCTTGGAAAACAATCAAATCGAGGGGGGCGTCAAAGAGAGAATTTGCCATTCAATCTTGTGAACTAATCGAGACCAAAATTGAAAAAAGATATAAAAATGGAGAGGAATAACCAATCGATAAAAGAACACGAAACCATTAACTGTTTCAATAGAGGTACGCGAAAGGGTTGGGGGCGATCAAGTGATTTCAAATAGTAATCTCCTATCCAAACACACCCGTATCCACGTATTTCAGAGAGGTTAATGGAAGCCGCGTGGATTTCCATTTGCAGAACACCCCTGATCAGGCTGGGGAGTTCAAAATACTAATCCCTAGATTTATCGTCTGGTCATTTTATTCATGTTGCACCTCATTGAACGATCTTTTCGCGTGTAACAAAAAAAATTCCCTTTCTTTCCAACAGCATTTTTGGTCAAATAATTAATCTGTTCTGGCATCTACTGCGATGGCATCCGTCGCGGATGTTATTGTTGCTGACCTCCTCCGCAAGTACTCTGAAGCTGCTTAATTTCCATAATGGATAACACATCAGCCTGTTGAAAAATCTCACTGAAATTGTTGTACGATATATGCGACGACTATAGCTAGCTGCTAGCTATGAAGTTTTGACTTCCTGTAGCAAGTATGGTACCCAGTCGATCATCTCAGAATTTGTTTGAACTCGTTTACGTGTGCCATCGAACTGCAGATAAAGAAAGCTTTTCGGAAGAAAATTTGGATTGGTTTAACTAAAACGAATCCAACCTTCTCAAGTGACAATACGCAAGAAACAAGAGATCAATGAGTTCCAACTCATTGCTTGTATTTGTAAGTAATGGACATTACTGTGAAGTGAATGTCGATCACAATTCACTAACTCAAAAGTAATACTCAGGCAGTGAGTCGGGAAATTCATCCGGGGCAGTTAACTTCTGAAATGGGCTCCATTAAACTTTTTCTTACTTTGTCTTTTCCTTAACTACACGTCATTGCACCTCAATTTTGCACCAAGAAATGTGGTTGAAACTTTCATGAGCATCGTGCTACAGCAGGGAAAACTGGATGGTTTTATTAGCAGTAGAAAAGAAAAAGTACTCGAACTTTGACATGGTCAAAGCCGTGTCTACACCTTTTATCGTGCTACCAATGACTACCAACAATTCCCTCAACACTTTTTTTTTAAGTGAAAATTCTTAAATTTCATATCTTCTTCTATTTACGATTCCTTCCATCTTATCATCTGGTGCAACCATCTTTCCATCAGTAGAAGTTAATTGAATATTGAGCAAAAAAAATAATAATAAAGCCATAATCATATCCTCAAATTAAATATTTTTGTTTTTCAATCATTTTATTCAAGGGTTAAAGGTACCAAGTCTCCATAATATTTGGTGTTATTTGTACTTTCTCCCCTACCTATTTTTTTTGTTGCACTTTACTCCCTCTGTTAAGCCACATCATCTTTTATAGTTAAAGAATATCAAAAGTTTCAATTTTGTCCTACCTATATCCATTTTCTCCATCCTTCGTTTCCGTGCCCAAGCTTCTCATCTCACCTTAATGCAATTTTTTTTTTCTTTCGAGAAAATCAAGAACTAAACTCCCAAAATATTTTACTTTTATTAAAAATAAAAAATCTCATCTTGTTAACTAAATTTGAAACTTTTTTATTGTTCAAAATATGACTCCTCAAATTAAATCTCACAGTGTTAATTAAAATATGACCCCTCAAATTAACATCAATAAGTAGAGGTGAGATATAAATGTGATAAAATATATCTCATATGCGTGTCATGGACATTTGAAGATTTCAATGAATTTTTTGTTGTTGTTAAAATAGCATAGTATTATTTTAAATTCTACAATAGATTCCAAGGGCATGTGATTATTTTAAGTGGTTGAAATTCATTTTTAATGGCATTTTCTTGAAATGAAAAAAAAAAATCAAATCTCATTTTCAAGTATTGTTTCTACTAATTGTTATTTTGAGATCATTATCTCCTTATTAAGCCATTGTGTTGACCATTAGTTGGGGGTGGGGGGGAACTGCAACAAAAATATTATTAGGGGAAAAAGTGCAAATAATACCAACCTTTAGTGGGGTTTAGCGCTTTTAAGCCTTTATTAAAATTTGGGTGGAGGCAGATGAGAAGAAATTCTCACGTATGCCGCCGGAGTAAAGATGGAATTCAGAGAAGAACCAAATTGTCGAAACAACAACGCAGAGAAAGAGAAGATTGGGTGGAATTCTAATCCTCCAAAACAATAATCTAAGCTATTGAAAGCCTAGCGTATGAGCTATTGATCCGCAGCAAAATGTACGTGCATAACACGCCTTTGCCATCCACTTGTTCTCTCGCGGTTGCGCAATTCCAGTGGATTCGTAGGAAATTGCAAACTTTTCGTGTGCCGTCGTCCCAGTTAATAGTTTGTCACAAATTTTCTTGTCTCCACTTTTACTTACCAACTTTGCAATGATGAAGGCCGTTGAAGAAAGAAAAGAGAAAAGTTGATGAATTATCATATGAAAGAATTACGTTTCAAACTTGAGTAAAATCTCTATCTGTCTGGCCTGAATGTGTAGCACGCCGTCACTTTGATGGAGTGGCCACGCAAATCTCATGCTAACTGAGGAAGGTCGTATGTAATAATGGATAGAAAGAGAAGCACTCGACAAGTGGTAAGCAACAGCATATTTTTGCAGATTTGAGGAACCAACCAACACCTTTACGCTCGTTAGTTCTTTTTCCTGGAAAGACACTAATTTCGAATTTTGTATGCTCTTAATTCTCAGAGAAATGGAGGTAAGATGTTCAATCAATGGATCAATTCATGCAAAGATCGTACCTTCTTATTTGTAGTATGAACTCTACAAAATTAAATATAATTATTTAATCCACTAATATTGGTTTTCGTACTTAAGATTAATTGGTGTGAAAAATATGCATACCTTCATACAAAATCAAATGTATAATATTTGTAAGTATTTCATTTTCAGATCAAATTAAACATGCTATTACATTTATTTCTATCCACATATCATTTATTTTTTAATATACATTCCTATTTTTATTTCAAGATTCAACTTCCATAAAAAGGTAGCTCATAAATAATGTACATATTTTATTATAGTTTGAACTATTGCTAAACAAATCTCATATTTCAATTATTTTGGTACAAATTTCTTTTTTTTTTTAAAAAAAAATTCACGCTCTCTTTTAATTCTTTTCAATAATGACACTATCGTGCGTAGTAGTAGGACTGTGTATTTTTACTAGCTCTTCAGTAATTTTACGTTGATATCTCTTCAATTGTCTGGGATAATACTATAGATCCGGTGTCACGTACACAAAACATGAAGTATCCCAACAAAAGCGTAGAGGAATAATATGTCGCCACGTAGCCATCTTAGTAACTTTTCGGATTAAATCCATCCGCAGATCGGTTCCAACCCTCGAGCCGCCCTTTTACGTGTTTTTGTCACATGTTCCAATTTATCAAGTAAATCTCAGTCGCTGAAGCAATAGTTGCAAGCCACCGTTGAAATATATACTTTTCCTATGGGGTCACGATTATGAAAAACTAAAAACAATAATAATTCTTTAATTTTTCTTTTTGTATCGACACATTTCACCCATTTAAAATAATAAGAGACCAGAATAATTTTTCATGTCAAAGTATTTTTCCATGTTACTCATTCCGAGCATCTACATATAATGGGTTAGCTTCACCTTTTTTCTTGTTGATTTAAAAAGCACACACCGTTGATTCAATCCCCATTAAAAAGCTTCTTTTCTTTTTTTGTTCCCTTCAATAACAAAATATTCAAAGGAGAGCAAATTTACACAGGACAGCAAAAAGTAGGAAAGAATAGATGAAAATTTGGGACACACGACAAAAACACATAAAAGGGCTCCATAGGAACTGGGGAAAGAATAGATGTAACTTTTTTTTTTTTTTTTAATAGATACAACAAGTTCTGAAAAGTCTAAAATTTTGAGGAATGCGGTCACTTAATACTTATTTAGTTATTTTTCAACAAAATCCTCTGGTAAGAAGGGATTGTTCCGGGATTTCTGGTAACGTACGTGTTACTAGTAATTATTGTGAACCTGAAACTATTAAATTCATGTCGATCAAAATTAACTCAAACATGCGAAGACCTCAGAATCAACACGTACTACTACATTCACATAGCTTCGTAATCCGGTTAAATCCTTCGCTTTGACCAAAAAAACTAATTGAGCAATGCAAAATGGAAATAGATGAAAATATCAGAAACGAAAATGCGGAATTAGTTCAAATTATAATGATAGTATGATGCAAAATATTCATATAGGTTATCAATATTTAGTTACAATTTACAAACATTCATAGTTGGTTTTTTTTTTTTTAATGTTGTGAGTATTTTAACTCTTTAATTTGCTCGTTCCATCTAGTATCTACCATTTGGTACATTAAACATTCAAAAGAAAAAGCAAAGACAAGCCAAAAAAAAAAAAAAAAGTCAGTAAAAAATAGATGTATATTATATTTTTCACAAGAAGAAAAAAAAAAAGAAATAATAGAGGTACATTTTGCCCGTATAGTAATTGCCATTGTAAAGTGGAGTTAAGTGGTGAATCTAGTCTCAAGGAACACGGCAGGTTTATTCCAGCCGATCCCATTCCTATTTTCACTCCAACCAAAGCCTAATTCAAGGTGCCACTGATTTTGTGCTTATCCAAACCAATCAGATATTCTGCGTTCTATAAGGAGATTTAATCCGCCAAAAATGAGGTGGTATTGCATAGGAATGTATGTGTGTGTATATTTACATTCGGATATTTGAAAGTTTTCTGAAACTAGGCTTCCCTCCGGAGTTAATATCCTCGCATTGCTTTTCCCTCTCGGGTAAGATTGGCTTGGGAAAGCATTTCCAATACAAGCTTATCCATTCTCTCTTCCACCCTTCTCTCCGGAGTTAATAGCCTCTTTTATCCTTTTTTTTTTTTTTTCTTTTTTGTGAATACTTCCAGAATCTGTAACCTGTCATCCCCGATTTATTTATTACGTCACGTAGATTACCAGTACAAGTAATTTACGTGACGTATATCACTTATTACATTCAGCATTCTATATCTATATATATTTTAGGAACTTTTTTTTTCAAATATAGACTTGCAGGCTCGAAGCGCTGTAGAATTGCAACTCGTTAGACAGCTGAATTTACCGCAAGGTCAGCACTTGCACGTGTATTTTCCCCCCTCTTTTTCTTGGGGAAAACTTATAATAAATGTTTCATCATTTCTTTGGAAGCGTTGAATTTTTGTAATTTTTAATGATGGTTTGATGGGATGATCATCATCTTCTTATTCAGGTGGTCAAGCCATTTCTCTTTTCTTGGTGCATTCAGGGCTTCAATCCGGCGAAGGAAAGCACAGGATTTGTGATTTTGAAACATCCCGACTGTACATTTGAGTCTCCTCCTTGTTTTAGTAGTTGGCTTGATTTTGGTAAGCAAATCAAACCTTGACAAGCCAGGGATCTTAAAATTGATTCGCGCTGTAGAAAATCTTGTTTATTTTCTGAGTTAATGTCATGCATGCATCATCCACATTTATGAGTTAATCTCATATATTCATTGTGCTATTATTGGTCTCTGAATTTTTTTAAATGTATCAAATCTGTTGCACATTTTTTTTTTCAAAAAATAAATTTGAAAAATACAAAAATTGCAATGAAAATTGTAAGCAATAACAAGACAAAGTTACAAAAACTTCAAGGCTATCATATTTATTTATGTTATCTTTTCTACTCCTTGAAAAGACAATAGAAAATACAAGAGAATAAACTTCATTTACCTTGAGATTATCGACTCGAGAAGAATATTTTTTAGATACTGATAATATAAATATTGGCTTTTTAGAATTACGTTTGACAAGGGAAAAATAACAAAAGAAAAAAATGAAGGAAGGTTCAGAATGAAAATTGGGGAAAATATTAGATGGGAAAGAGAAATAAAGGGTGTTTCTATCTCCATCCTAGCACATATGCAGTCGATATGTGACAAAAAAATGATCATAAATGTAATAAATTTTAAAATTAAGTTACTTTTGGTATATATTTTGAAAGAAGAGTTATTTTGGTAATAAAATCTAATGTCATGCATTATCCACATTTATGAGTTAATCTCATATATTCATTGTGCATTATACATAACTCTGGTAAACTCAAGCATCCATCTGTGGTAGTTGTACACTATCATTAACTCAAATAAGAATGGTTACTCGCAAAAGATAAGGGAAACTTTATGGTGCACCGTCATTTTTGCTTTTTCTCGTTCTTCTTTTTTATTTTCAAAAAAAAAAAAAAATTTCATCCATAAATACTCGACAATTCAATTCAACGTATACAGCGTATTAAATATTTCTTTATTGACACATTATTTTGCATAAATACTCGGACAATTCAATTGAAGTAGATAAAAACTAGTATCAATTCAATCCGTTTTAGTGATTTTCTTTTCTTTTTCTTTGTGGGGAACTTTATTTGGAAAGTCATTTTCCATGAAAGTACTCCTGGTGGACGACGAGACAAGGAGGCGAGTCTAGGGGGCAATTATGTCGGAGCCGAGCCAATGTGTTGCTCAAAACAAAATTGCATGACGTGAGGCTCCAAACGTAAGCCTCAGCGAAGGGGTTTTGGAGTGGGGAAGGTAGTTTTCCCTTAACATTACTATGTTGGAGCACTTTTTTGTGTGCTGAGGTTGTTGGTTGTTGCCTGTTCGGGGAAAAAATGTACCATCGAATAAAACCTTACCAGAAAAAACCAAAACCAATCCGAGAGGGGGAAAAAAGAAAAAGGAAGCAATATAGAGATAAAGAGAGAGGATGGAAAGTTATAATTAGTCATTTTCGTCTTCCCTATTGCATGGTTAATAGTAGACATGGTAGATTATAGGACCGCCCTTTATTAAAGTTTTACCTAATTAGACAACCACCAATAATGATCCCTAGAATATGTATCAAATCTTTATATTTGGGGTCAATAAGAGAGTCTTCGTTAACCAGTGAAGGAGTATCCACAGGTTGGAAATTCCGATTTTTCTTCTGAAATCTGAAAGGTTCTGTCCTAGACAAAACTCAGTGTGCTTGTCAGAAGGGTACTCTGCTATTAAGATTGTCCCCGATTAGATGTCAAAAGTGTTAAACAGGGACCTGATGGGATAACAATAAATCTTCTTTCTGAGGTTAGATATGCCGCTAATGTCAGTTACAATTGGTTTCTTGTAATTTGCTTTTGCAAGTTGCAAAATAACACAGTAATGGTCAATTTTTGACAAATCAATGCTGTAGTATTTATTGCCCGCGCTGGGTTGGTCTGCTGGTGGAAGTAGCCTCCTTAGGTGAGTTTCACTTGGGTTCGATTCCAGACAGCAACCTAGTTGTTATTTTCTTCCGCATTGGTCGGATCCGCTCTTCTGGAACGCTATGGGATTAGTCGGGTGTAGACCCGGATACCCACAGGCAAAAAATAAAAAAAAATGCTGTAGTATTTATTTTGTCAATGCTTGCATCATCTCCCACTATTTTGTTTCTTTAAATACATGCATTGCTATTCAGTTTCAAGCCCCGTCCTGAACTCTTCCTCTCTTCTTGAAGCTGTACATATCATATCAAGGTTAAGCAGCAAAAATGTCGATTGATAGTAGTTCCGCTCATGGGGTGAACTTTGCTGAGCCGCGAAGTTTTCCGACTGTCTTTAAATCCAACTTCAAAGAGACCCTCTTCCCTGATGATCCATTCGGCCATCTCAAGAATGAGCCCTCTTCACGCAAAACATTGAAGGTGATTGAATACTTTCTGCCGATCTTTGGTTGGTTGCCCAGGTACAATTTGGCTCTATTCAAGTATGATCTTCTGGCTGGCATCACTATTGCTAGCCTTGCAATTCCTCAAGGAATCAGTTATGCTAAGCTCGCCGAGATTGATCCCATTATTGGGTTATGTAAGCGCCCTTTCTTTGTATAGATAACTACTACCAAATGGATTGGATGGTTCTTTTGTTGCTCTGTTTTGGCGGTTCCACTACTAGTAATGGAATTACTGGATTTGTTATTGCAGATTCGAGTTTTGTCCCGCCTCTTATTTACGCACTATTTGGAAGTTCCAAGCATCTTGCAGTTGGAACAGTAGCAGCTTCCTCATTGATCATAGCTGCATCAATAGAAGAAGTGGTACCTGCTTCGGAAGATCCCATATTGTATACCAGTTTGGTCTTTACATCCACCCTCATTTCTGGTCTGGTTATGTTGGCGTTGGGCTTATTTAGGTGAGTATGTATTTACTGACAAGCAGAGAAACAGACTGGATTCGGTATAACTTGTAAAAAGTTGAGTGCCTGAGATTAATACATAATTACCGATGGGCTGTCGCGAAATATTCTGCAGATTGGGAATTTTGGTTGACTTTCTATCGCATTCGACAATCACTGGTTTTATGGGAGGGACAGCAGTACTTATCTGCCTCCAGCAGTTGAAGGGCATGCTTGGTTTAAAGCATTTCACCACCCACACCGATTGTGTTAGTGTCGTACGTGCAGTTTTCATGAACAGAAAAGAGGTTTTTCCTTCACATTCACTCACTCTTTCCATAGCATCTTCTGCTACTTCTTTATTTCCTTTTGAACTATCATCATTTCTAGTACCTAACGTTGTAAGGAAGCTTCATTTCAATGACCCTCCGTTGTTATAGCCTAATGTTAGTTCGCGGAATTAATAGGTAACCTTGTCCTTCTTAGTACACTAGGAAGGGAGGTCATGGTCAAACACATCCAGATTATGAAAAAGGAAAAGGAACAGGAAAAAAAAAATACTACTACTATTTATGCGATGCATAATCTGAGGATTAACCTGTTATATTTGAACAGTGGCAATGGGAGAGCACACTTGTTGGAATCATCTTTCTTGCTTTCCTGCAATTCACCAGATTTGTGGTAATGTTCTGTCGCTTATATGTTTTTTTAGCTTCTGTTGTCCATGCATAAAAAATATACTGATTGAGAGAAACATTTGTCCCTCTGCAGAAGCAAAGGAGACCGAAGCTATTTTGGGTGTCAGCAATTGCTCCCATTGTTACCGTTATTGTGGGAGGTCTTTTCGCTTATTTTGGTCATGCGGACAAGCACGGCATTCCTATTGTGAGTTTTCCTTTCCTCGTAATACTAAAAGATTTAATAGAAGTGAAACATAGGGTGATAGTACTACAAAGAAAGAAAAAACATAGTAATTGCTAATAGACCACAGGAGAACAATTATTATTGCACTTTTAGCCCCTCAAATTCAAGAAAACTTGATAGGAAGAATTACGGAGCATAACTAAGAAAGAATTTTGGGATTGCTAATCAACTTGACTGTTTCCATCATTTCGATTTTTAGAAATATAGTCCTAATGCAGAATTATTAGGAAAATACTTTAAAATTGCGAAGGGATTGATCTTTCTTTTTTTTTTCCGCCCCCCCCCCCCGGGCCCCGATTATGGTCCTGGACGTAATAATCATCTGCCTGGTAATGACTGCTTAAAAGATAAAGCATAATTTAACTGCAGTTGAAACATTTAATTTGATTCCTTCTTGATTAACTTGATAAACATGAATAACCCCTTTCTTTTCTTCAAAATTCCCTGCGTTGGAATTTGTATTTATTACAGGTCGGTGCTCTGAAGAAGGGAATAAATCCTTTGTCCATTAATCGCATAACATTTGATCCTAAATATATCGCTGGACCTCTAAAAGGTGGAGTTGTTACAGCAATGATCGCTATAGCAGTAAGATATCGAAATTTGAGTGCCGTACCATTGACAAATGAAGTCAATCCTGTAATTATTTTTCTCAAACAATCGGAACTATGATATATGTTGCAGGAAGGAATTGCTATCGGAAGAAGTTTTGCGATCATGAAAAATGAGCAAATTGACGGAAACAAGGAGATGCTGGCTTTCGGCCTCATGAACATCGTTGGATCTCTCACTTCATGCTACTTAACAACTGGTACCATGATAACTTCTTTATCTTTACTTTTAAAATCCCACAAACAAGTTTTGTAAGATGGAATTTGTTTAATCTCAAATTCACGACATACATCCTAATTTTTTGCAGGACCATTTTCAAAGACAGCAGTGAATTTCAACGCGGGATGCAGAACCCAAATGTCAAACGTGGTGATGGCCATCTGCATGATGCTGACCCTCTTGTTCTTGGCACCCCTATTCAGTTACACACCCCTCGTAGCGCTCGCAGCCATTATCATGTCAGCAATGTTAGGTCTGATCGAGTACGAGAAGGCTTATCACCTCTACAAGACGGACAAGTTCGACTTCGTTATTTGCATGGCTGCATTTTTTGGTGTTGTCTTCATCAGCATGGACATGGGACTCTGCCTTTCGGTAACGTAACCTTGGTCATAGCTCATGAGTCACCATTCATTCAGGACGTCCATCCATGGTTACTTAATTAGTTACCTACCAAATACGAATCCATCAAAACGTATTTGAGTATTTTGTTGCTTTTGCAGGTGGGGCTGGCTTTAATCAGAGCGCTTGTGTATGTGGCAAGGCCTGCAACTTGTAAACTCGGGCATGTACATGGTTCAAATTTGTATCGCGACGTAGAGCAGTATCCCAATGCGACTGACATTCCAGGAATCCTTGCTATACAGTTAGGGTCCCCTATTTACTACGCAAATTCCCAGTACATAAGAGAGAGGTATGGCATCTCCAAATTATTTGTTTTACCACGCTAAGTAATTACTACTTATTATTATGTTTTTAACTTTTGTACTCGCTAATGCCGGCAGAATTTGTCTTTTCTTTTCTTTTCTTTTCTTTTTTTTTTGGGGGTGGATTGCAGAATTCTGAGATACCTCAAAACTGAACAGTCGGATGCAACATTAAAAGGAACTGGTCACATTGAGTATATATTACTTGATTTGGGAGGTACGCACAACAACTCGCTTTGACCCGTGGTCATATATATTAGCTGTTGAGATTTTCACGTTAACGTTTCGAAAGCAAATATTGCAACCTACTCTACAAAACAAAGATGATTAATGTTTTGGCAATGCTGCTGCTAATGATCAAATATAACTAACTCTTTATAGGTGTTTCATCCATTGACATTACGGGTGTGGAGGCATTTGTCGAAATCATGAGAATTCTTGAATCAAAAGAGATCAAGGTACGAATGGACGACTTGAATGAATTTATTTTTAGGAATCCTTAGGATCATGATAAAAATAATAATTGGTTTTTTTGTTTTTGGGGAAATGCAGATGATCTTAATAAATCCGAGGCTTGGAGTGATGGAGAAATTGACAGTCACAAAGTTCGTGGAGAAAGTAGGGAAGGAATCAATCTTCTTGTCGATAGCAGATGCAATTGAGTCTTGTAAGTTTTCGATGAAGAGTTCCAAGGGAATGAACGTCGTGGATGTAAATGTCGCATAAACTGCATCCGGCGACCGAGGGAGGATTAATACCTAAACCAAATAAGTTGATGTAAATTGAATTTTGTGTATAATACAGACTCTGGAATTTGGGGCATATATCCTTAGAAAACGTGTACATTGGCAATTTTAGGAAAGTTTTCATGTAGCCTCGCTTCCTTTCTTTTCCTTTCCTTTCCTATCAACCCGTAATGATGCGTCTTTTAGAAATGGGCCTGAATGCAAAATGTGCATTGATTGGATCAGCATGCTGTGGACTATTGAATGAAACACATATTGGGCTTGCCCGTGCGATTCGGTACACCAAAACGACACAAATTCCAATATCTAATTCGAGAAACACAAAAGCCGTTAGCAAAGAAGTAGTCACGCACGTAGCTACTGCAAGTCTGCAATTAGGATTTAGGAACGGTTCTGTCTTTGGACCCTAAATTTCAATAATTCCTCACTTTTAATTTAAGTAAGCAACCGACCAAATAAATTTTGTACCAGCAGCCAAACCGCTGAAATTTCAAATCTCTGCAAATTACTCCAGTTAATAATTCTTCTAGGCTGTAATCCGTTCGGTTGACTTGCAGGTGAGGGGGATAGTTATGTCCGCCGGTATGGGTATACCTCCGGTGATCAAGTTAGTCCGGATACAGGCAAAGGATGGGGATGAATAAATAAACGATTTTTCTGCCACATTCTTGCGTTGTTTTCCAGCAAAAACTGCTGACGCCGAATCTCTTGAGAAATGCGCTTTTCTGCTACTCTATGTTATCCGTTCAGCAGTAGCTCTTTTCTCTTCAGCCGGCATTTCTGCAGCGGCTGTCCCTGTTTTATTGTCGTACTTGTACTCCCAACTTCTAACTGTTTCTCTGTAATATTTCTGCAGCTGGTTTTGCGTGTAGGACAAAGTTCTAATGCTTTAGAAAGAAGCCCAACCGATTCTAGACCCTGCTCTATTTATCCTTCCACATGCCAATTCTCCAGGTACTCTTTTTTTTTTTTTCCTTGTTTGTTTTGCGGTGCATTTAATTGCACAGTTTGATTTTTTGTGCTTGTGTGATGTGTCAATTGTTAAATATTAGTTGAAATGGTTTGGGCAGCTTAATGAGACTATGATGATTAGCGAGGTAATCTTTAGTAAACAGTGAAGCCTTTGAGTTTCATGCCACAGATGTTTCCATTAATTGGGCTATTAGTTGGTCTCAGCTGCAAACGGGAAAGACTTTAGCTCAGTTTCATATTTTGTTTTTGGATGAGAAAATTGGAAGAGAAGAATAATTCAGAAAAAAAGAAGAAGAAGAAGATAGATGGAAGAAATAGAAGAAAACGAAGCGAGAAAATGGAAATGGTCCCAAGAGTATAGTGTTCAAAATGTTGGGCTCTCGAAGTTTAGAACTAGCCTTTGCATTTCGCAATCCACTTTAACCTGACGTCCGGGCTCTGGCTATTAACTTGCAGTTGAAATATGTATTGTAAAAAAGGCTATAATCCCAGTTCTGCAATGATTGCATCGTAATTCTTAGATGCTTATATTAGCTGAAAAGTATTGAGCTTGAAAGCATCTCTAGCTACACAGAGAAGATAAGCTATAAATCTGCAACGGGTTATAATTAAGCAAACTCAACAAGACTTATCATATTTCCTTCCAAATTTGCACTGCTGCGCTGCTAGTGTTTGTTCTTCTGCATACTGCTTATCAAGATAGATGAGATTCAATGAGACAGTTCGTGTGAAGGGCTTCCTTGCTCTGGTCTTTGGGGTTGAGACTTGGTGCTAAAATATGTTAGTTTTAACTTTGAGAAGAAGCAAATGTGATGAACTGAAGAATCTCGTGGTTACAGAGGTCTGGTTATATGCTTCTGGCTCTTCGTACAATCCCCAGCAGCTTTCGCAACATTTTCCTTTTTAACTTTTGCTGGAGTTAGTCATTACAACATCTTGTGCAGTCATTTATGGCCAGCTTTCATCTTTAAATGTTGGTAGCAAAGCATTAGGGGCTGTGACTTTCATGCATTAAATCTTAAAGTAGTGTTAATGAGGAGAATGATTCTCCACATCAATGGCACACAGGTAGGATAGTAAACCATGGTGGTTGTACTATTGTCCAGCACTACTATCGGCTGAAGTTTGCACAGAGGATGTAGGCCATATCCATGTCATAGCACCAATTACCACCATAGGGAAGTTCCAGCTGTGTGACACCTTGCCTTCTTCTTGATTCCTTTGGAGTTCTACGTCCCCATTGTGCCATTGTCATAAAACACTCGGGAAGTTCCAGTTGAGCTGGTCATACGTAGGTTAACCTAATTGAAAAAAATCAAGGGTTAACACAATCACATTGTTTTGTCTATTGTGTATGATGATGGATTTAAAAAATTTTGATCGGTTAAAAACCTGAGTAGTTCTTAGTATGTTCACTTGAAACCAAAGATACCGATATCTTGGCAGCATTCCAAGTAAGTGCTGCTGTACTGCACTTCAGTGCAGCTTTGCAAGTGAGCAGTTGGTTTGGTTTGGCAATCATTGGCACCATGAGTAAGTTATAACTGAATTTAAGTTTCACTAGATATTGTTAAAGTAAGAATCTTGAAATGGAAACTGCACGTAATTGCATTAGTGTGCAGTCCTTATTTTGGCCTCTGACTTTTCAAAGAGGGCTGCACTGTGATCCCTTTCCACGATGGGCATGGAAGTTGGTACGACTGCTAAAATACCAACTCAGTGCTCTACTCAAATTGCTGCATGCTTTAGAAGACTATTTCTTCGTAAAATGCTAGTTTAGGTTTTTTTGATCATTTGCATCTGTTATGGAAATACAAACTAACTACTGGAATTCAACTGAATCTTAGCTGGTCAAAATGACAATTTTGATTGGTTGCTACACTAATCAAACAAAGTTTAATATCCTCTAGCTTAAGACTGCTCAATGACCTGTAAAAGATGATGAAGATGTAAACGAAATATCTTAATTGATTAATTCTCTGAACAACTTGGTATTGAACTGAGGTATTTAGACCTCTTGTCATTTCTACTAAACTGATTTGAAATCCTTAGTTGGATCATTGCGTTTTACTTGTTCATGCTAGTGTTAATTCTCTCTTAGGTATTGCAGAATATATCTCAAACATTTTGTTGTTCTTCCAACAATAATATGACAAGAATGCTGGTCTGGTCATCTGATCATGCTAGGAACATGTAACGTGACACCCTATTTTGTGTTTACTTTTACTGGAAAGAAGAGGTTCTCACTTGGAGTTCTGCTTACTCCTGCTTGATTGAGTAGGATTCTTCTTCTGCAGGCCAAGTGCCGCCTGAGATCAGTCCATACTCTTCGTGGAGGAACAGAATACGAAAATTATAGGAGGCTCAATTCTTCCTGATGGTGCAAAATCAAAGGTTTGAAGATGTGGTGGCTACTATGACATGTCTACTTCAATGAAGTATCTTTAAATAGAATGCTCTGAAGCTTCACATATCTAAACGTCATAGGCTATCCCTGATAGCCAATAGCTCCAGGACACTTTCTTAACTAAAGCAGCATAATAATGTTGGATGTATTATTTCAACGTACACATTTTTGCATTTGGAGATTGTCGTTTTGGTCCATTCTCTTTTAGCACTTAGTTAAGAATGACATAGAGCTTCATATAGATGTGTTTAAGGTGAATGTTGGCAGTTTTGCTGCAGAGAATAAATTGGGGCGGTGCAAAACCAGGCTCATAATATAAAAAACGCTAGACATCGTCATGAAGCAATGTGCTGAAAGTGAACAGGTTCACGACTTAACTCTTGTCTCTCTGACATGGTCTAAATTTTAGTTTTCCATGGAGTAAGAAGAAATCATTTTTCTCTCGTTCATAAAATTAGGACGTGTGAATTTTATGGTAATTTTTCTGTACCAACTAGGTAACCAAATTCCAGAAGCTAATGCTTACAAACTAGTATTAGTCTTTTACTCGTCAAAAGAGCCCAGTGTTAATGTGAATTTAGAGTTTTACCTTTGAGGATCTCTCGTTCTGCCTTGTCTAATTTTCCATGTTATAAAGCTGCCAAATCATTACGGGTTGAAGACGGTAAATGCCACCTGTGCAGGAGCAAGTTCAGGTGAGTTTTCAATTGCAATGGAAATTTTTTTTTTTTATCAGACTTCTTTTTTTCTTCTTGTCATTCACATTTCTTTGCTCTGGAAATTGTTGGAAATATTGCATTACCCAACACATTTGCTAGAACTTCTTCAACTTTGACGGCTGTAGGAATTCTGCAACTTCAAAACCTGGTTACTGTATTCTCATTCTTTACAGATGCAGCCACTCTGTAATTGTACCTATAGATGAGAGTGACATGTATGTTTATTTTCCCTACTTCTGCATCTCCAATAACCTTCTGCTATCATTAGTTTCGGGTGTTACCTCTTTGCCAACCTTGAATTCAAATAGAAGACGGTCAAAAGATGTTGAAAATTGGTTTTTTCGAATCTGCTTTCGATAGTCATATACTCCTTTATTTGGCATCCACCTTGTTCCTCTTGTAACCACTTTAAAGTTGAGAAAATCATTTCTCGTCTTCCAGCCATATACTAGAAGATGCCTTTCAATGATTAATCTCTCAAAGCATGTCTTTTGCAATAGCCATCCTTTTTGAGCTACAAATGTGATAGGTTGCCTAATTAATTTGCACTTTACATTTTTCTCCAATTAGGAAGCAGCCCTTCGCCAGGGCGTGGTCAAGTCTAGTGGCCTCCATGTTATTGATTCCTTCACTACTGTGGAGGACCAGACTAGCACTGATTTTGGCAGTTTAGTAGGTGGGACCAAAAACTTTGAAACATTACTGAAACTTAATCCGTTCATGGTTTCTGTTTACTGTACACCTGTGAAGACTAATTTGCACTTACCCTTTTCCGTCTTATGCCGTTGTATTTTGTGCCACATACTCCTGCTGCTCTATCAAGCGCAACGGCCATTTCTCTCTTTTGTCGTTTTTATTCGGACATGTGAGTTTAAACAGAAAGGAAAGGAAAGGAAACCATGGTGGTGGCATGACTTGTCGGACATGCAACACCAACTTAAGAGCTTAAACCCAGATAGCGAATTGAAGCCTGTCAAATATATCCTTTCATTGGGCAAGCTTTAAGCAAGAACAGTCATCCTTGTGGTAAATTTAGATGGAAAAAATATTATATGGAAGCATAAAATATAATACCCAGTTAGTGTGAAAAGTAGTTTTCCCGTTTCCTGTGTTCTACCCCGTCACTAAATTATCAAATAAGATCAATAAGAATGCATGGGAGTTCTTTTCTGTGGGTGGGGCGGGGAATTTGGGGAGAGCTAAGAATAATCCAGTGTTGTTCCTAGAATAAAATTTGCTATTATCAGTTGAGAGTGTTTTTCAATCATGCCCAATCATTGGATTCCCTCTCCCTAATGTGCACAATTCCGACAGGGGGAAAAAGACGATAAGAGAACGGGGCATTTGTCTTAAGAATAAATCCAAGAACTGTTAGTCTTTTAATGTGATCAGGTATGTCGTCTTAGCTGGCATTTGCAAAATTGGGCTTTGCATTAGGTTGTTTAGGCTTTTAATGCTGGGTGCATATGATTTTATCAGAGTCCTGGGACTGCCGACAAGTTAGATGGACCTACATAATTCTCTCGGTTCTTTGCTGCCTACGAATGACTTCACTTCACGTAAGACAATAACAATAATAATTAATGTCTCTAAATCTAGACATCTAATTTTACTGCAGGTACTACAGTAAGAGAACCGAAAACTGAGAGTAAAATGAAAAGAAAAGGTGGAGCGTCTTCATTGATACAGCCGCGGTGCATGGCTTTGAGAAATTTAAGAACCACCAGAAATTGTCGAACAAGGGATTGATTTGCCGTCAGCCGCATAAAACATGTATTTTTCGGTCTGAAAACCGATCGGATTGGTCCCTGCCCCTGGGGGGTTGACTGAGCCGGAACATACCTATAATCACGGGAAAATCAGATCCCTTTGAAAAGTATAAACACAGGCAGCCGATGACAGGTAATAATCAGCCGTTTGAATACTTCTGCACAGCTGATCCTTTTTTTTTTTTTTTTGGTAATACCTGTATGTATTTATTGTATACTAAATAAATATAAAAGGATAGATGGAGGTAATTAGAGTTGTATGATCGGCAATGACCAATTGCTGCAACACAGAAGTTTGCTTCTGCTACCGGTTATTCTAATAGGGGGAATTTAGGACCAAGTCATAAATAGGGGATTAGTTTGAACTCAAATTAAAGTACCCATCTAATAATAAGGGGAGCAGAGGTTGAAAGGGACGGTACAAAACCATCATGTTTGAAATGAACGTCACAACTTAGGCGAGAGGCTTTTCTTTCGGCTCAACAAAGATATACTCCTTACTAGTATATAGCAAGTGGTACAGAAAATAGGAAAGTTGTCTGTGTGTCTTGAGAGTGTAGTAGACCATCCATCCAGCTTGTTAATTAGCTGGAAAACAAAAAGATCTATACGTAATGCAAAGATATCATCGACCCCCCCCCCCCCCCCAAAATAAAAAAAAATAAATAAATAATAATGATGAAAAGAGACCGTGATAACGCGGAAATGATAGTAGAGGCTTAGGCTGAAGCTGAGGCTTCCCCAATTGGGAGGGAAGCATCTTCTATCCCTAAATGCGAACCTAATTCTGGGTTCAAACAGGGATAGAGAGGTAGATTAAACTTTAAAGAGACAGCAGCATATCATATGGGAACGCTTGTCTTAAAGAGGGACCACTTGGACCTTTGCTTATCTTAAATTTGGTGCTCTCATATATTGAGGCTTTTCATGCTATCACAAACAAATGCCTCCAACATATTTTTATTTGGTTTTTTCAACAATAGAGGATATGCTCCCCCCGTATTACCGGCTGTACAAATACTACTATTTCATTTCCGTTGAGAATACACTACTGTACTACTACGTTAGTATCTAAGACAGGAGGCTGCCACGCTAGAAATGACGGTTGGTACCGCAGAAATTCTAGGGTTTATCAGTTAGCTTGCATAGGCAGCTGGACACAGAAAAGGAGAGAGTGCTACTACTACTACAGTACTACTACATGGGGGAGATGATGAGAGAGGTTGTTACTTATTTAAGGGAAATCTGACAAGTCTTTTCCGGGGACCGTTTCTAGCTTTTGCCCGATTAGCGTTTAAAAGATGAATAAAGAAGCAGAGGATAAAAACTGAAGTGCCGGGGGAGCGCAACAAATACAAGCGTCACGCATCGAAACGGCACCTGCGGCTGTTGCCAAAACATATACATATAAGTAATTTTTACCTTTTTAGCAAAGGCAGATAGCAGAGTAGTACAACAGGAATGGTGATTTTTTATTTTTGTCCAAACGGTGGCCGCGGAAAAAACGACGACGGCATTCACGGTAAATTCCTCACCATTCATCGTCTTACATTTGGCTACTATACCCGGCACTGGCAGTTAAGATATTACTCCGCGAATCATGAAGGCAGCACGATGGGGGTCCTACCTGCGGAGGAGCTATTTTTGTCCTATAAATTTTAGTACTTGTTCCTCGTGGTTTGGACCCACCCACCCACCCACAATTTTTCTCCAAAAACAGAAGGGCCCAAACGATTAATAGGACTGCGAACCAATAATAATAATAAATAAATAAATAAACAACCCTCTTCTTCCACTGCCGACTAAAAGGTGCAAACAAGAAAACCGTGAAATTGGAAGCCTCTTATTAATGGAAAATTCAAAGAGAAAATTTTCATTTTGAAATTTTTTTTAAAAACTTTTTGTAGAATATGTGCTCGCCTTTAGATGACCCTTTTACTCTCAGCTCAAAGTTTTGTTGAGTTGTTGTGATCCCTCTTTTTCTTTCGGCACTTTTAGTTTAATTATTCGTGCCTTTTGTGAGACTTCCCAAACGCCATTTCAACCTAACGATTACGCTGCGTGGTCCCCGGGGCATAATTTTGACCACTGGTGGTTGTGAGGGATCAATTAATGTCCTTATCTAATTCTGAAGCCTTTTTTTCAAAAAAAAAAAAAAAAAAAAGTATTTACCTTTGCTTTTTGTCGGTGTCTACTGTATAATTTTAATCTCCTATTCTTTCCTTCTCATTTTGCCATTTCTTTTTTTTTTTTTTCTGGGCATTCTCGGAAGTTTATAATTAAAGAATCCTCAAATGATCCCAATGACGACATTTACCTTCATATATTTTTGGTTCAGACTTTAGACTAACTGCCATTTTAGTGCTCTATCTATAAATAAAACAGACCTGATTAATCATTAGATTTTGGTTCAATGGCTAGGTTGAGAGCCCTTCTACTGACTAGGTTCGGAATTCAAATCCTGTGTGTGATATTAATTTCCGACAATTTATTTATGTGTAAAGTTTGGGTAGTTTTCAGTTTCTTGATGATCCCTACGCGGTGGAGTATTATGTCAAGATAACCAAAGTTCGAAAGGAGCCATCTTTACTTAAATAGCACATGTTTAGAGGTGACAGGCACATGCCCCAATTTAATTACTTCTCCTCTGGTTGAGAAATTTTCAGCCACAGCGAGGAAGAATGATCAAAATGGGATGGGACGTGACGCATGTATAGAAATACCGTACGTCTTTTCTCATTCCATGATTTGAAATCTACGGACCAGCAAAGTATGGCGTTTTGAAATAAAGCGCAAGTCATAACAACTACTGATACGATATCCACGGCTAAAATGCTCTAATGCGAGGCGTGTATGTGAAGTTACGTTCAACAAATCAAAATCATCCCACGTGCTGCCTTTAACTATCCAATTTCAATCCTCTCTCCCCCCGCCCCCCCCCCCACCCCCACCCCGCGGGGCGGGGGCCCCCGTAAAAAAGGAGCACCCCTACGGAAAAGTTAAAACACCAACCGTGACCTAATTAATTAAAGATCATGGAAAAAGTAAATTATGTGGCTTCTTGTGTTTGTGAATTGAGGATTTAGTACCCAGCAATAAACTGAGTGCAACGTAAGAATAGAAATCTACCAGAGAGAAAATAAATATGTGTGTGCATATTGTGTATTAAAAAAACTCATTTTAATTATTATTTTTAGGAGTTTTTTTAAAATATATTATAACGATTTGATATATATGAAAAAAAATATATGATTAAAAAATGTATTCATAAAAAACGTAAAATTTTTTACGTCAAAAATCACAATCCAAACAGGTTTTCGTTTGAATTGCTATTTTTTATTTTAAAAATATATAGCAACAATTTGACGTATTTTTTTTTTTCCGAAACAGAATGAAACACACACACAAATAATATCAGACACACAGCAGGCATCAGCAAATCGATCCAAAGGCAACCTAAGCGGGACCCACGTAGCACACACGTCCAGCCAATTTGAACACACGTCCACCCACGTAGCAACAATTTGACGTATGTAATACTCCCTCCCTTTTTTTATAACTGACGTTTAAGGTTTTGCACACCAATTAAGAAAAGTTTTTTATTGCTTAAATCTGTACACTACTTTCCTTTTGTACCCTCATTAATTGTTCAATTCACCCATGTTTTCTCTCACTATAGTACTAAATGGTGCTGTTTTACTAGGCCAAAAGCAATGCAAACTAACTCCCACCAAACTAAATGTTTCTAAAATGAAAAACTATCCCACCAAAAATTTTCACCTAAATTTTTAATCTGAAATTTTAAACATTTTTAACTCCCACCAAATATTTTGAGAGGCTATAAGGACTTCACTATATAAACTAGTCTCAAGAGAAATACATTATTTGTATTCTTTTAGACATGGCTTCAAAACATAAACAGCCTCTTCTTGAAATAGATTTAAATATTGAATCCACACAAGCAAATGTTGAAGATGGAAGTACTCTAAACAAGAAAGAATACGGAGGGACAGATAATTATTAGGGTTGTTACAAAGAGAGAAGCAATAATTACTAGGAGTAGTAATTAAGAACCCTGTATTGGAAAAGAGAGATAAAAGGGTAAAATTGTGAAAAAATAATTAATACTGTATGGAAATAATAAAACGACAGATAAAAGTACACTAGAACAAATTTCTTAAATGTCAGTTATAAAAAAAGGGAGGGAGTATAAAAAAGTGATGTAAAAAATTTTTTATTAAAAAACTACAATCCAAGCTAGGCCTAAACTACTTGTTAGCCGTTGCCTTTACGGTCGAGTTTTGGCAATTTGCACGGGGAAAATCCTAGTGGCTATGAATTAATTGGTCCGTCGCTGTCTATTACATTTTCCTTTTACTATTAAATCAACCAAGTGACGATGATTGAAAATTCTCCTCCTAATATTGTATCTTTGGCCAATGGCGAGGGAGAAATCACGGATTATGACCGACGCAGAGGGTTAGAGAAAGAGAGAGAGAGAGAGGTGTTTGGTCGCCACGTAAGAGGAGTAAAGAGGTGTCCAGCTGGCACTAGCAGTAGTGCCGGCTGTCATCTTGTCAGGACTCAAATGGCTAAACGTGCTTACGTGGAGACTATTCTCCACAACGAAACACGCAGTCGTTGGATGACGTGGACGCTCTTATCTGCTTGGACAATGCTTTTGCCTGCCGTTTGGATTTTTCCTTCCGCCGTAGCAGTAGCTGTATATTCCTGTATCGTATGCTACGCTCCACCGCCGTCAACAATGGTGGCTCCCCAACCCCCCCCCCCCCCCCCCCGCGGGGCGAAGAGTATTTGTTTCAATTTTCAGTAGCACAACACATGATGCCAAAATCCCAGTCAAAATTTTTTTTCTTTAGTTTGTATGTATATATACATTTTAACAACAAAGCTTGATTAATATCACAACGACTAATGGGTCCAAGAATTGAACCATAAAGTGGAAGTGACTTAATTTTTGTTTGGATTAATTACGTCTTTCAATCAACTTTTTAATCCTACATACATCAAATAACAAAAAAGTACTAAAAAGATCTCCAAATAATCTACTATAGCTTATTCCTTCTAACATATTTCTGGCATGAATATAGACATGGTGGAGGATCCATGAATGCCTTTCTCGATTCTGCATGCATGTACATTGGTTGTACTGTATCAGTGAGAACATCCCATGGTGAAATTTGCCAAGACCATACCTTTCCATCTGGAGAATGGAGGCAATCATGGACGAGGCAAAAAGCACATTATTATGGTAAAAGGATTCCAGGACGAGTGAAAATATATGGTAACGCATTTTATGAAGAGAAAATAGAGGGTTTAACAGAAGGGCAGGAGGAGTTAAATGGGAAACAGGGGATGCTCATCCTCATTTGCTCCCATTCTAAGTCCGAGCTCTATTTATGTGGTATCAAGGAAAAGTTCCAAATTGGATTGAATTGATTTCTCAATTAAGCAGTTGCAAACGAATCAATAAAATTTATGAATCACTCGGATCATTATCAATTACTTTTGAGTTATACATCTTTTTCATTTTTTTCCCCCGGAGTTCATATCTGGATTCTTTAACATGTGGATAATGTCCAATTTTGTGATGCAAGCACGCATTTAGCTCAAAAATTCATATGAACATGAACCGACAATTCAGTTAGATTTATGATGGACCAACCCTAGCTTCTTGTTACGTCCATTTAAAGAATGGAGTATAACTAGCCATCAAGTCTATCGAGGACTATATTACATTTTTAAAATTCCATGAGTTATTCATGAATTAGTAGTCATATTCTTCTTTCTTTAGCTACAAGAGAAATATTAGACTTGAGTAAATCTTATATACACTAACGGTGTATACATTATTATGGTTGGATACACGACACATATGCAAAATTTAAGTTTCAAATTTAAATTCGGATTATTTGTCATGTATCTAATGGTGAAAGTATATACACTGTCAGTGTATAGAAGATTAATTCATTAGACATGAGTAAGTCTTATATACACTGATGATGTATAAATTATTACGAATACTATTGAGATATTCAATTTATTAGGTTTTCAGTAAAAGGATTCTTTTTTATTTTAGTGCCGATAGTAGTGTAATTTTTTTTAACATTAAAAAGTGTGGGAGGATGTGACACGTGTAAAAGATTTCAAATATGAATAGAGATTGTATGTCATGCATTTAGATCTCAGAGGGTTGAAATTTTAATTAGCATAATTGGAAATATAATCCTAAACAAAATTTGTTTACAATTATGTGTGTCTGGCTATTTTTTACGATAAAATTACGTTTTTCCATGAATATTTCTTTTTATATCTTTTCAAATTATCTTTTTATTTTACATACAGTATTTTTATCCCAAAAACTCTTGAAAAGTTGCAATCCAAATGACCTAGCGATTTCGTCTGCCAACAGCTTGGATCATGAATATAAAACCTCGGCTAGTAAAAGTATCACTTACCCTCTATATAGCATGACATTGTCTCCGTTTAACTTGCCTGTTTATTGAAATTTCTATTGGAATTCAAAATTCTTCAAACGCAATTTTTAACTATTTAGAATGATGAGAGGGGATTCCCAACAATTTTGACATCAGACAATTCATGACTAACATCTTAAAAATTTAAAAAATGCATATTAGATATTAAAAATTGACATCAGAAGATCCATGAATAATTTATTTTTTTCAAGTATAGTTCTGGGGTATGACTTTCTTGTTCTTGATTGCAAGTTACTTGAGGACAAAGATATCTTAATCCAACTGAGAGGCCTTTTTATTTTCTTTTAGATAAATTGTATAGATGATTCGTCAAGTAAGTGCTTAATGGACAATGAATAAGAGGGCCCTCACTCAGCCATCAGACTATTAATTTCATGAAAAAGTAAAAAAGTTGAATCGAATAAATATCTAAAAAAAAAACGCATGGAAATCGTCTGGTAGAAGGCGGATAAAGGTTTTCAACTTTCAAGTATAGCTTAAAAAAAAATAAAAAACAAACAAAGAAAGAAAATTCAAGTTTGAAGTGTGTCGAGATTAACGCTAGTGTTTTAAGTGTAAGGGATCAGGTGCGGTCTCACTTGTTGCGGGGCGCGGTGCACCACAAGAAAAAGGCCCCATCCCTCTCTCAGCGCCGACGATCCAGCCGTGCAGGACGTGACACGTGTGGGCCCAGGTACGCTTGTATGATGTCCCCATCCGTTATATATACGACACCAAATACACCGAAGAACTCAGGACCCACGCCCGCCTTTCTAAACCGCCCATTTCATACCATTAACTTTTCCTTTGGAAGATTACCTGATGTTTCTTTCACAAAAACTTCGATTTCAGCCAATGAAAAGAAATGTAGCCCTTGGTGGAGATGTGTAGTTTTATTGCTGCAAACGCTGAAAGTAAATATTATAGTGCCATGGTTCAGCAATTTCCTAACCTTTTTTGCTTTAATCATGTAGTTTTATGATTAACGGAAGCATAAAAAATGTCTGCTTGCTTCGTGATGCAGCATTTTGATGCTGATTATTGTCGATTAATTTGCTATTATCTCATTTCAAGCCTGTAATAATCACATGTACAACAATGTTCAGCTTCGTCATAGTTGAGACCTCCTTTATTAGTTGCTTCAAGTTATAGGCATTTGGTAATTTTGAAATTTAAGTGTTGAGTTATTATTTGCTCAAATTATAAAGTCTCTCTCTCTCACACACACACACACGCATATTTGATAATCAACTAAATTTGATTGCTAAATTAAAAATATCCTATAATGTGTGTGTTGCATTATAATGGGTGTTTTTGGCACCCTAATTTTATGAATTTTTTTATATAAATATTTTAATAACTATGTTTACAGTAATCTCCAAAAAATCATAATATTTTTAAAGTACACACCTCAAAACACTAGAAATACTCATGGATAGTACCAATAAATAAAACGTGTATGTAAGAGAGAAAAAGAGTGTATCCCTATTTGTGAAAATGTGCTTCGACAGAATAAAATTTTATCATTTTTTATCTGTATAAGAGCAACCATATTTTATACTTGGATAGTGTATTATTTGGAATAATTACTGCAGTACTTTTTGTAATGTGATGTATGTGAGATAAAAAGGTGATTGGGAATATAAAAAGGTAGGTTGAGAAATGTGTTTGTGATGCAAGCGAAATATTATTTGGAATAATTTTGGTATCCAAACACTCCCACTATGTGTTAGAGAAGAAAATGTACGTGTGTTGAGAGAAAAAAGAGAGGAAAAATTATGTATGCATTTCTGAAAGTGTGTGAAAATGATTATTTAAGTTTTACTATACGCTAGTTTCAAAATTCAATAAATTAAGTGATAGCATTTTTTTCATTTAAAAGTTTTCATACCAACTAAGTGGCTCTTAATACATTTTTTTTTTTTAAAAAAAAAAAGAGGAACTTTTGGCATTACAACAGTTTAATTAAAGAAAGCGTTTAACTTATTAACTTGAAGCGCTAAACGGTAAACAAAGGGAATGTCTCAGTTTTATACTCCATACCGAACGGGAAACTTTGGAATTAAAGACACGTATCGTTTTGACATCATTACTTAGAGGAAATTTACATAAGAAGATAATAATGGTAGCTCAATTACAAGGTGAGGAATGAAGTTGGAAAAGTAAATCATGTATCGTTTTGCAGTCGAAAGATTCCGCGTTTCCGATGAACCTTCGAGAAGAAAATCATTACCAGTTACAAGCAATAGTTTTTTTTTTTTTTTGAATAGAATGAAGAGCTCAAACAAATCTAATTGGTTTTTATTAGGTACGTTCTCTAGTAATTGAATAGTATCTTAATTCCTTAACCAATAATTCCCGTCATTAAAAAAAATAATTAAAACGTAGATTATGATTTTGTATCTTAAGAACCACAAGAAGCAAAAGAAAAAAAAAAAAGGTTTGTTCATCCCTAGAAGAAAATTGATTTTCCTTGGTATTCATCTTTTTCCGCGTAATGGTTTTCGTCATCTTAATTGACTGCCTACTTCACCATACACTCAAGCGATCAAAGGAGAAAAAAAAAAAAAAACAGCTGCATTTTGAGCACGGAGGATAGAAAATCTCAAGCTAAATATCAGGAAATTTATGCAGCAATTCGAAGACAGGTGTTTATTAGTGTGTACTTTCAACGAGTTGAAACGGGACAAAGTCAATATTAAAAAAAAAAAAAAAAAAAGTCCAACAACAAACAACAACATTATCTATAGATGTGTCCTAAACTGCCTGCGTAATTTTTGCGAAATTCGACGCGTATACTAATTGGGAGTGCGCGTTCGTTGGAGTTAGTCCAAACGACGTTTTAATTGTTCTTTGTTTATAGCCTCCTTAAAAAAAGTTTAAAGCGCAAAGGTGAACGGTGGTCGAGAATGTGAGAGATATTTAAAGCAATTCCCAGTTAACACTCGGAGCCTACTGCCATTTTTTGCGTTTGACAATTGTAACGCAAAAACGTTTCTTAGTGCCACAAACTACAAACCAACAAACCAACCCCACTTTAGCATTAATTAAGAAGATTAACTGATTAAGATGGGATGGGATGGGACGGGCGTGAGATATTCTGCCCTCAACCCAGCCATAAAAATGCAATACTCTACAGTACAGACTGCTAATACACTACTAGTCGTAGCTTTTTTTTTTTTTTTGGGGTCAAAATAATACGTACTAGTAGCAGTAGTTAATTACTAGTAAGTCAGTCAAGAGAACTTATTACTAGTAGTTTCCTAAATTACCGGCTCCGGCCGGCTTTAATAATCTTAGCCGGTCAACTCGCCGGCAGCCGGCATTTCCACCGACCGCGAACTCACATTTACTAATTAATAAACAAAAGAGTTGAGTTGAAAAAAATACATGGGTTTGTTTGGACAAAGAAAATTTGCAAGATTTATTTCAGATTTTGTTTTGCTTGCATCATACACACAATTCCCAATCACCTTTTTATCTCACATACATCACATCACAAAAAGTACTACAGTAACTGGATCAAATAAATCATCCAAATAAATTCTTATCCAAACAAACTCACAGTTAATTTGTTTTCTTAACTAATCCAATTTAATATTTGTTGGCCTATTCTAATCTTGTTGCTTTGGCTTTAGGGGGGTTGAAATGTTGAATGAATGGAAACGCGAATGCGGAGCCTTTGATCAAATGTTTGTCTGGGGCATGATGAGAGAGAAAGTTGGAAAGAAAGTGAGATAGAATCTGGTGGGCTTTGAGCTGTGATTTAGCTGTAATTTTTTCTTTCTTTTTTTTTTTTTTGGGTGCTTATTTCTCTATCTCTCTCCTCACTCATTCTATCCCCTCACATTCTCACATACACAACCTCACACTAGTGCTGCCTCCCATAATCCCTAGAAAACGCCCTTCCATTCCACCGTCTCCTCCTTTATTTCTCTCTCTTCTCAAGCACCACCACCATTACCAGTAGTTGCCACCACCCACAAAAATCTCCAAAACCCCGATTCCCTCAACACCATTTTCTTCCCCTCTCCTTGATCTCTTCTTAGCTCCACCATCTCACATTTGAAGAAGACAACAGTACCAAAATAGCTGTGAAGCGAGGCTCCTCCAAAAACAGTAGACAATTTTCTTTCTTCAGCCTCAGATGTCTCATGTGAGATGAAGAAAGAAACTTTGTTTCACCTCAATCCTGTCCTATTTCTACTCTCATTGTTGATTCTCTTGCCATTTTTTGGGGTTGTTCATTCGGCCCAAATCAGCCATGGACCTCTGACTGATGCAGAAGCGCACTACATTAGGCAAAGACAGCTGCTTTCCTACAGGGATGAGTTTGGGGACAGAGGTGAGCTGGTGACCGTCGACCCAACCTTAACTTTTGAGAATCCAAGGCTCAGAAATGCATACATTGCATTACAGGCCTGGAAAGAAGCCATCTTATCAGATCCCTCCAACTTCACTGGGGATTGGGTTGGATCTGATGTGTGCAACTACACTGGAGTCTTCTGCGCTCCGGCGCCGGACAACCCCAAAATCCGCACGGTAGCCGGCATCGACCTTAACCACGCTGACATTGCCGGGTACCTCCCGGCAGAGCTGGGACTTCTCACAGATCTCGGTCTCTTCCACATCAATTCCAACAGGTTTTGTGGGACTATCCCTGGAACGTTCAAGAATTTGGAGATACTGTTCGAATTGGACTTGAGTAACAACCGGTTTGCTGGCAAATTCCCTTACGTCGTGCTCAGTTTACCAAAATTGATATTCTTAGACATAAGGTTCAACGAATTCGAAGGAACTGTTCCCCCACAGCTATTTGACAAGCCGTTGGATGCCATATTCATCAACCACAACAGGTTTGCCTTTGAATTGCCCGACAACTTCGGCAATTCGCCAGTTTCAGTGATAGTCCTGGCCAACAACAAGTTCCATGGGTGCGTGCCAGCAAGTATTGGCAACATGAGCAATCTGAATGAGGTTATTTTCTTGAACAACGCGTTCAGATCTTGTGTGCCGGAGGAAATTGGACTGCTCAAGAATTTGACTGTCTTGGATTTGAGCTTCAACCAATTGATGGGGCCATTGCCGGATAACATTGGTGGGCTGGTGAGTTTGGAGCAGCTGGATGTGGCGCATAACATGCTGAGAGGGTCTATTCCGCAGAGCATATGCCAGCTTCCAAGGCTTCAGAATTTCACGTTTTCTTTTAACTTTTTCACTGGTGAGCCTCCGACGTGTTTGGCTCTGCCAGCATTCGACGACCGCCAGAATTGTTTGCCGGCTAGGCCAGCGCAGCGCCCTGCTGCTCAGTGTAAGGCATTCTTGTCTAAGAAAATTCATTGCAGTGCATTCAAGTGTCATCCGTTTATTCCTACCTTGCCCCCTCCTCCTCCACCTTCACCGCCACCTCCAGTGCCGGTACCCTCATCGCCTCCTCCCCCGGTGCCGGTACCCTCATTGCCCCCTCCTCTTTCCTCTCCTCCACCTCCAGTTTATACACCCGCATCACCCCCACCACCACCTGTTTACTCTCCTCCTCCACCGCCAGTTTATTCTCCGCCACCTCCTCCCCCCTCACCGCCTCCACCTTCTCCTCCTCCTCCATCTCCTCCTCCACCTTCACCTCCTCCGCCAATTTACCCTCCGCCAATTTACTCACCGCCACCACCTTCTCCCCCTCCTCCATCTCCTCCACCGCCATCTCCACCTCCTCCATCACCTCCTCCTCCAGCTATCTCACCACCTCCACCTTCCCCTCCACCTCCTTCGCCTACTCCGCCATACTGTGTGCGCTCACCGCCGCCTCCACCACCAAATTCTCCACCACCTCCTCTATACTCTCCACCACCTATCCCCTACTATTATAATTCACCCCCACCTCCGCCACCAAACTCACCCCCACCTCCACCACCAGTGTACATTTACTCATCGCCGCCCCCGCCACCACTTGTACACTCCCCACCTCCCCCGCCAGTTGTACACTCCCCGCCTCCACCTCATTCACCTCCACCACCATCACCACCACCTTGTATAGAACCCCCTCCACCACCACCACCTTGTATAGAACCCCCTCCACCACCATCACCACCGCCTTGTATAGAACCACCACCACCTCCGCCATCACCTTCACCACCACCACCACCATATATTTATAAGCCACCACCATCACCATCACCCCCACCACCACCGATTATATACAATTCACCACCTCCACCATCACCTTCGCCACCTCCACAAACTTACTATAATTCACCGCCACCGCCATCGCAATCGCCTCCACCCCCAGTTCACTACAACTCACCACCTCCCCCATCACCATCACCTCCCCCGCCAGTTCATTACCACTCTCCGCCGCCACCATCACCCTCGCCGCCTCCCCCAATTCCATGTGAACATCCACCACCGCCTCCGCCAGTGATTTACGAGAGCCCACCACCTCCTGCTCCGGTATACGAAGGGCCATTGCCGCCAGTAATTGGGGTGTCATACGCATCTCCCCCACCACCACCCTTCTATTGATTCTTTTGAGAACTTTCCTCTAACCCAATCCTCGTAAACTCAAAAAGGGAAAAGGAAAAAAAAAATAAGGAGGACAAATATTGAAGTATTAGCTTTGTACTATTCATTCTTTCACTTCTCTGTCAATCCATCTTCGGAACTCGCACAAATACTTAAAATGCTCATCACCGAGATGAGAAAGCGGAAGCATTCTGTGCCGGGAAAGTGTAATCTAGCATTGAGAGGATATAAATTGTGTTATAGTCAAGCTGAGGAATTAGACAATGAAGATGGTGACCGGGAAAAAGAGAGATTGGATGAGGCGGAGGAGAGGTAAGAGGTAAAGTTCTCGCTCCCTATATTTATTTGATCATTGATAAAAAGAAAAAGAAAAGAGAAGCGGAGTTTGTGAAATAAAATTGGCAGAGAAGGAAAGTGGAGAGAGGTTAGTAGAGATTTGCAGGAGGAGGGAAGTTTTTCTTTATCATCTCAAATGTATGTATAGAGATCATCGTCATCGTCATAATGAAATCATCAGGGGCAAGAAGCCAGAAGCCAGTAATATGGGTGTTGCTGCTGCTGCTGCTTCTGCTTTGTTGATTATTACTCTTATTTCTCTCTTGTTACTTCTTTTATCATACATTTTTTTTTGGGGATATTTAGCCGTGTTTGATTCACAGTTATACTAGTAGTATAATCATAAACAGTTTACATTTGGATTCATTCTGAGAAAGTAGACCCATTATTTTCAGTTTCTGGGCTCCCCTGTTTCTTCTTTCATTTTCATGTCGCTGAGACGTGTACTAACCCCTTGTGTTTCAGCTGAACATTTGGAAAGCGAAGTGATATTTGCACTCCCAATTAGCCTCTACCACTCCTTGGAAGTGATATTTGCGCTCCTAATTAGCCTCTAGCATTCTTTGGAGGCATATTATTTAGTGAGTGAATTGAAGTAAATATAAGAGGTTAAAATGGGAGGCCGAATATCAATTCCCATTTCCATAGCTTCTGTTTATCGTCGGTTGAAGCATGTTTTATGTTACTATTACTAGCAGCGATTTTGGTCACTATCAAGTCTCTGTACTCTGGAAATGAAGCGGCTGAGGAAAACGAACCACCAAAAAGTACTTGGTCCAATTTGATTTGACGAGTTAACCAACCGATCTCGCACACATTTGGTTTACCATTAATTGATCTCGGTTAGATTAGTTAATGCATCAATTCTGGTCTAATTCGGAGACAGTCTAACTCCATAATTAACTGGTTCAGTTGGTTATACAACCAACCAACCAGTGATGTTGCCCTTTTTTTAAAAAAAAAAAAAAAAAAAAAAATTCTGGATAGAAAGATTGAAAAGAAAGATATGGAAATTAGTGAACAAAAGATAAGAGGGCATTGATTGCCTCCATAAACAATCATCTACCATGACATTAGTTACATGCATATCTAGCTAGAGCAATACGTTAGTTACATGATAAAGTAAGTGATCTTGGTATGCACAATCACACGGCTTCACAGTAACTGCGAAGTGAAATTGTTGCAGATGCATGTAACACCATCAACCAAGCATCCTATTCCTACCTACAAAACGAGTCATCAGATTTTAGACTTTTGTGAAAAATAATAACTTGGATGTAAACCCAAACTCAAGCAGTAATCTGATCGCACATTTCGAGCCTCAATCACGTTTGGAGCTAAAACATACTCTATTACTATTATGAGATTTTCTTGGATAAACGAGCTATTTTTACCTGATGTAACGTTGGCCATGTTAAGAAGCTAAAAACCATCATGAATCCACTCACTCTCACAGAATTTGGAATGGGAGTCGAACAAGGTCCCCCTACGAATACGATGATGAGGTACATGTAGCTTATGCTTATGCTATGTTTTTTGTGGGGAAGTGGGGGGGGGGGGGGTTGCTAAATTCAACCCTTAATTGGGTCGATCACCTTTCCATTAATTAAGTCATTAATTCTAGGTTATCATTGAAGATTTGCTCATATTCAAAAGAGCGTATAAATAATTATTATGTTTCCTTCAAGTTCACACTTCCCCATCGGTTTACATTTTGGTCTTTGAAAAGAATTGGAGGGATCTCTCTGTTCACATTCACTCCGGTCGGGAAGCTCATTTGTAAAGATGTAAATCAGCGATGCGATATTGCCAAATTTCCATTATCATGTCTCCATTTATTTCTTCTCCCGTAAAAAAAAAAAAAAAAAAGAAGATTGTTTTTATTCTTTTGTTGGTTGGATTCGTGAGGGATGGATGGACAAAGCAGCAGACGTGGAATTCTTGGCGATGATTTTGATGAAGCCAGCGCTCAGAAGGCATGTATTTTGTCGCGAGACCCTGATGAGACCAATGAATTTATAATAGTAATACGAGACAAATAACGGCATATGACAATATCAAGAGCTGTATAATTCCATTGAATTTACGAACCTTTTCGACTCAGCCTTCTTTCTTTCTTCCTTCCTTTAAATATCAACAATTACGACGTAGTAACATGAATTGGGAAAGCGGCCATGGGTAGAGAGCTCTTAGCTGCCTTAGTGCGGTCCTCCTGTTAATGTTAATAGCCTAACACGTGATGCCGATTCGACGTGACACCCCATTTCAATTTTCAAAGTGTATCATCGTTTCTGGCTCTGATTTTCAAGGGAGGCTCCATAGATGACTCTGTCTCTCTTGATGCATTTCTGATTCACATACATACATATCTTCATTGGTTGGGGTGTTTTTGCATGGGGTGGGGGTGTCTGAAGATGGAAAGAAAACCAAAGTATGATTCTCAAGTGAGATGGTAATTGCTAAAGAGTTTGTTTATATTGGTCAATTTTTATTTTAAAAAAGAAAGAAAGAAAATCTTCAGTTGCATTATGAACATGTTTTACAATCTTTTTTTTTAATTATATTTTTATTTCATATACATCAAATGATATAGTTATAAGTATTATAGTAGTATTTTTAAAAGAATTTTGGATAATCTTCTCCCCATACAAGATTTTTCCTTTTTCTTTTTGTATAAATTCCTGTCACTTTTTCGGTGGAGTAACAAAATCGCCAGAAATGGTAACAGTTCGTAAATGTTTGGAGCGTCGTTAAGTTGGGAGGGGGGGGGGGGGGAGGACAAAAAAGCACAATTATAGCATTTTCACCAAAAACTTTCCAACTATTCTCATCTCAAAAGCGACAGTGACAAACATTAGGTGAGTAACAATTCTGAAGAAAAAAATGTAGGACGACAATGGGAAAATCCAATATTCTCCTTTCATCGTGCATTTGATTGCTTTCCAGATTTTGTACTCGACCACCACAATGCCGATGATTTGCGAATGGCATTTTTGTTGTACTTCCTTTTGTCCCTGAGGTGCTAGTGGTGGTAATCGTAATGATTGTCATCGTTTTAGGTCTAAATTGATTTTAAGCCTGCCAGCCACTTCTTAATCTTCTTCTACTCACACAAACCAAATTTTCTTTTCTTTTGCCACCCACTTCTATCTGTTTAACATCACTCCTCGCAATCAATGTGCCCAATATCATCGTTTCTCACGAAAGACAAGACTGCAATTTGGAATTCATTGGCTCAATTATTGAATGCCCTCCAAGTAAGAACTTCAAGCAACATCTGTGATTGATTGGATGTAGTACAAGCAGAACTAGATTCAGTAGTGTTCGAATTTTCTTTGTTTCTGTTATAACAGATGCACCAAAACAAGAGAACAACCAAGAACACTAGAACAATTTTGGGAGAAATCAGATTTTATTAGGGTTTGGAACGAATCAAAAATGTTTACAGAATGAATATAAGGTGTATATATATACAACCAAACGGACTGGACCCAAAAATAGGTCCAAAACCAAGATCTAAAATAAAAATATAACATAGTCGAATCGCCATAAGTCGAAGACCTGATTCAAGGCATCTCAACAGTTTCAATACGGAGCACAAAAGCATTTAGATACTTGTAAAGACCATATCCCAAATCACTAGAAGGAAAATTAAGCAGATATGTTTTTTCTGTTGTAGCATGGACTCTCGCATTAATTTATAAAATGATAAACTTAGACTATGCTTAAATTGCAGTTTTCTAACAAAGAATTTTTACGTTTTTTATAAATATATTTTTAATTATTTTTTTATCTCACATGCATCCAATAATTATATTACATTATTTTGATATAAAACTTTTGAAAAATCGCAATCCTAACAGGTACTACAGCTTGCAGGTGAGAAATCCCCGTTTTTCTAATCGTGCTTGTGATATCTGGAAAGTAAACGGAATCCTCCATCCAAAGAATATTACGTTGTGGAAGATAACCTTAGCAGGGAATGGTTCAACTTCGACGCAGTTGGATCGCATTTGGGTCCTTTTCTCGATCCTTCCTCCGAAACAGCATTTGCCATCAGCTAGCAGTACTTTTTCAATGCGACCTGTTGCTGGAGTCATCGTATAGCCCTTAGGCATTTTGTGGATTTTGAGCCATACAAATTGCAACTTCAATTAGTGCGACAACTTAGTCAACAACACTTAACTAAGCGGGTATACGACGATTATGCAAGCCTAGGCTTCGTTTTTTGAGAGGGAAAAAAAATGCATAACTAGCTACTATTTAGGTAGATATGTTTGTAAATCTTAGGCATGAATCCCATGCTAAAATGGTAGTATATGGTAAATGTGGCAAATGAAATGTCCGTCGTGACAAGATTATCTGTAAATCTCAACCCCCGAGGGCCCTACTACTACTATTAGTGCCTGAAATCACGACTGCAACTTGGTCATCCTGAAACCTGCAGTTGCCCCTTGGAGTTGATATTCAAAATTCTGATATAAAATGTAAAGTTTCTACTAGGACTATATTTTTTGTTTGCATGTTCTTTTATGGGATAATTGCAGAAACCTCCCCTGAGATTTTCGACACTAGCAATCACCTCCCCTATAATTTCTAAAATTGCACTAACCTCCCCTAGGAGGAAATTGGACCTATTACTAACAATAAATTATATGATATTACTTTTATACCCTAACTAATTGTAGAAACTTAATGAACGAATTTTAGAAAAGAAAATTTATATTTTGTCAGCAAATTGAGTGACTAATTGAACTAGCTTACCTGTGAGTTTTAGTATCATTAACCATTGTAAGCAATACTAAGAAATGGTGCCAACTAAGGGGAGAAAACACCGTACATATTTTCATATTATATTTTTCAAACCAATCAATTTAAGTCTAATTTTATATAATTGTAGAAAGGAAGGCCAGTAAGCAATTCTGAAGGTTTTATTAAAATAAGTATAAAAAGAACTTGCACAAATATACCTGCTCAAGTCATTTCTATTTCAAAATCTTCTCTAGTTTAGCCTACTACTACTTCTCAAATTGCTACATTTATTTCCATCAATACAATTATCACTCTGTAATATGGAAATATCAGTAGCAGCAACAGCAAATTTAGTACGTGATTCTAACGTACTTACTGCAGTTTTCATTTACTAAAAACAGCTTTATCTTATTCGTATGCACTTCTAATTACTTGTAACTAGATTTATTTCATGTTCAGTAACTTTTAGCGATGTTTAAGTATGCTGTTAATTAGCTGATTGTTCAGTGATATATATTTTTTTGTATATAATTGGTGCTGATAATATAAACAGTTGTGTTGCCCCCACAAAAAGCTATTCACATTACTAATAGAGAGTTTTAAAAGCGACGTGTATTCTTCATAAACTTTGCTGCAAGAACCTGGATATATAGTCATTTAACTAATCATTAGTATCTCCCGTTGCTTCATGTATTGTTGGTAAACCTCATTCAATTGCACTTACACCCCTTCAATTTTACTAATTCTTAATAGTTTTTCATATTTTGTCATTCCTCTATTAATACAACTTGGCAAGCAATATGAAAGGCAAATTTGATATAAATTTCTCATCTCACTCTTTAAAAATTTTTTGAACGGTAACTTTTCTGGCATGGACTATATTGGCAACACAGTCCTTAAGTTCAAGGGTGGTAAGTGCTATTTTCTAAACCACAAGGGAGATGAGTGCTAGTATCAGAAACCTCAAGAGGAGATTTATGCAATTTTCCCTTCTTTTATCTTTCTAAACTTTTGGTTTTGGCTTGAAAAGGAGGAACTAAAAGAGAAATCAAATGGCCTGGGTGGTTGTCATTTTCAGCTGTCGGTATTATGATGAGATGAGAGCACAACCCACCAAAAGGAAGACATCGCATCAAAGTGGGCCCAAATTAACAATAAAACCACATGGGCTGTTACTGTTAGGGTATTCCTCCCACCTCAAATATATGTATAGATATTCATTTGTGACAAGTTAGTTGACGAGATTTCATAATAATACGTTGGATAAAGAAGCAAAACTAACATTAAATTAAGCCTCAAATGACAGGCTGTGAGTAGGTCAAGCCCATTAATGTCGTATACCCTCCTCTAACTGATGCCAATAATAATACTCTCTGCTCTGACCCATTAAGAGTTGTTCGTGTATAAGAATTGAACTGTTCCCCAAAAGATCCTTTCTTTTTTTATAAATGGGAGTCAAGTATTGTTATTGCTGCTATGAAGAGTAGACAGGCATGTAACTGCAAAATATATAGACAGATGGCCCCTTGGATGCCAATTTAATTGCTTTCAGATTAAAATAAGAAGAGATCGAATAGCCTATATGAAACAATAATAAACAGCTCAGTATACCATACTTGTAATGATTGTAATGTTGACCAGTTGGTAATTGAATTATGGGCAAGCAGTTGGTGAAATCTCCCCACTCCCAGCCAGCCTCAGAGACTGATAAAATAGTAACGACGGGAGTATGGTTGTTGGTGTCAACTTTGTTCATGGACAGGCCTTGAGAGGTAGGTTGACGGAGTGGATAATGCTTAATAGTAGTAGCAACAATTAGTTAGTTGAAGATGTCATCATGTAATACAAGAATATCAAAACTAAGGTGGTATTGCCGTTACAAGTTTTCAGGAAATCTTCCTATCTCATTCTTGAAAAAACGTACAAGTTTCATGTTAAAAAGCTGTATCCGTTTTTGGTTGATATCGATCCGTTTTATGGGAGTGTTTGGCGTCCACATTTTGTGTAGCAGTATGTGTGATCTTCAACATTATTGTCTCTTTATACACTCTGTTATGTCATCAAGCGGTTTCAAAAGAGTTGTAGGGATGCGATAATTTAGCTTAATTTGATGTAATTGGAATTCGTACTCAGTCAGCTTAGATATATCTGGTTGGAAAAATGAAATAATTTTGGACAAATTGGCATTATTATTCTGTTCTTTGAGATTTCTCGAGCGAAATAAATTGGTTTTATGAAGAAAAAAAACTTCACGAGTCTCCACCTCTCTTTATATCCTTCGTTCCTTGTACTTCTTCTACTATTCATTCAAAATACTCAGTTGTCTCCTATATGTAGGATTTCTCTCGGAGACGTCGGCGCTGTCAATTCAAACAAAGAGAAAATCACCCCAAGAATAATTGTCCCGTTCGCTACCTACCTAGTACGCCACAAAATTCTATAATCAGTTTTCATATGTTGAGGTTTACGCGGTACTTACTTGGGGCCTTAATTTAGATAAATAAGGGCATATGTCAAAATCTAAGATAACTCATTGAAGGAACTATTATAGGGTCTATTTGGATAACACCAATTTGTTTCAAACACCATTTACTGTGCAATACTCACAAGTTTTTTTATAAAACACAAAAAAAAAATTTAAATAGGATACCAATATTGGGAGGGAGGTGGATGGCGGTGATAGGTGACGGAAGTTACGGTGAGAGGAGGGGGGATGGGCATTTTGAATAAATATCAATAATTTTCTAAAATAACTACAAAATAAGTCATAATAAAGTTATAGGCGAAAAGAATCGGGCGAACTCATTGCATTGCCTTCTTTGAAGGGCAAACATTTGGATAAATCTAAACCTGATCCATGTAGATTTAGTGATTTAAAATTTGTCACATTATCTCAGCAACTCAAGTATTATATGTGCGGCAAAATTTAAATTACTAAATCTGTGAGATCGAATCTATCCAAGTTTTTGTCCCTTTAAAAGGATGGACAGGGAAATGGAGTAGGAGACGTTATGGTTTGTGACCAAATTGCTCTAGCCATCCGTTGGAGCAGAAAGGCCATTTTCGATGAGATGTCCAAGTGTGATGGATGATGAGGCGATGACTTGAGAAGGCCCAACAACTTGTGCCACGAAACAACTACTAGAATTAACATTTCTACTATCATCAAGGATTTCTGTTTCCCAATTTTCACGATCACACATTTTAGCTGTTCTTCTGACTTGTCACAAACGTTGGTGATAAATAATGATCCCAAACTAAACGGAAAGGGAAAAGGAAACAAGCAAACATGAAGGAAATCTATTCTTTACACGCAGAAGAGCAAAAAAATGAGGCTATGTTTGTTTGATGGAAAAGTTGTGTAAGAAAGTGCGTCATGAGAAAAGTGAAATAAAGCAAGGTAAAGGAAAATAAAATTAATTTTTCCACCACAAATATATAGACATAAAAAGCAGCATAAAATTCAACAAATTACTAATTCATTAATTATTAAAATAAGAATAAAATGTCCCACTATGAGTGGATTTCTTGAATTGTAAATTCTAATATATTCTAATTTATATAGAAGTTTAGAATGGAGGAAATAGTTTAGAAAAAAAAATGAATTTGTAAAAGAAATCTAATTAGTTGAAACTTTCTGTGACTAATTTTCCTATCGATTTCTGCAGGAAAAGTTTTATCGAAAAATGAACGATCACAAGAAAATTTTAGATGGTGGGTCTCATAAATTTGCTAATTCTTTAATTTTTCTGGCAAACAAACACTACTACTATCTGAAAGAAATCGATAAAGGAATCCTGTGGAGTGTGGACATACTGAAGAGAAATGGGCTTGTGAATTATGGGCGGCCTCGTAATGAGTTTTTGCTCCTATTGCTCAGATCAGATCTGTGTGGAGTAGAAAATCCTGCAACAAATGAATTTACAGGCACACATGAGTGCAATTTTTCGTGATCCCAATTTCTGATTTTCTGGTAGAATTCGGAGGTCCATTGGTTCGACAGGAAAAATCCTGGTTCTTGTCTGCTTGACGCAAATACCGCAATTGTGATATGCGTTTAGACTTCAGCCGCTAGTGTAAACTGTAAAGCAATGCCTCGTAGTTGAAGACAAACCTAGGGACAGGAGTCCATGAGCAGCTGGGGAAAGGAGCCAAAAAAAAAAAAAAAAAAGAAACTGTACTCAAATTAAACTGGAAAAAAAAAACACGCACACACACACAGAGAACACAGTACTAGGTTTTAATTTTCTCTTCCTTTCTAAGGTTAAAAAATTGCAGCTTTAGTTAAAGCTCATTAAGATGGGGCAATGGCTCCTCCTTATTTTACGTTAATGGACTGAAAATCCCAAAGTATAATGAGTATCAGTGTTACTTTTTTGCAAGGAATTGTAGTAGGGAGCATGTGAAAGCACATGATCCAAACCCTGCTAAGGTCCAACCCTTTTGACGACAACTTAACAAAGAAAATAGATAATGAAGATTCCATGTATTTGCATTTTGCATATCTTATTTTACTGTTAGATCTTTTCCTCCTCCCATTTTTTTGGAATAATACACGTTAAGAGTACGGTGAAAGAATAATGTTGTGTTGTTTTCTTGCATCATCTTGATGCCCATTTTCGCAGGAAGTGGAATCAAGGAAGTTCTCGAGCAAAGAAACTTCTTGAACAGGTGCAATGTTATAGTTTGGCACGACATTTAGCCTACAATATTCCCACGTCTCCAACTTCTTGAACGGCTGCAATGCTATAGTTTGGCACGATTTTTAGCCTAGCGTTTGAAGAATCAGAATATCCCATTAGCCACTGCTAATAACTAGTTTAATCATGCTGTTATTTGCGACGCCGGGGGAATTAAGATAACGCGGTTGTAAATTTATGGAAACTCCTTGTGAATATGATTTCTCTTCTATATGTGTTTTTCTTTAGGAAAATAGAGCGGAGCAGCATTTTTTCCTATGCCTTGCCGAGGAAAACGGTGGTGCTATTTAACTTTTATGCTGGTTCAACTGATAATCGGCATTCATTACACAAACCATTTTTAAAGGGCATAATGATGTATATTTGGCTTTTGCTTTTCTGATATTGCTTGTTGAACCTTGAAGGAGGAGGGAGACTGGAGATCAGAAGCACAAATTGGGGAGGTAGGATTATATTGACAGCCACAGTAACAGCAAGCATATATAAAGGATAATCACCAGGCCACCATCCATTATTGCTGTGGCTTGGTAAGCGGTAAACATCCCATCATTATTCATCATGCATAATTAACAGTAGCAGTACTCCTCCTATTTGCAAGAATGATTGAAAGAATCCTCATGCGTTAAAATTCACAGAAACCCAAGTGATTTTGCTCCTTTTCATAACCAGAATCCCCGCTGTTTGTGCTGGATTGCTGTTGAATCCACCTGCTATTAAGTTTTACCCCCCCCCCCCCCCATTCTACAGAGTGATTCAGTGTCTTACCTTAAAGGCTTAAAGTAAAAATGGGATGTTGTTGAGAATTGGATTGAAGCAGGAAGCAACCTTTTTTAGTGTTTGGCACATGACCCGCACACAGTCATTAAAGTCAAGTGACAATTATTGCTAACTGTTGAAGTTATAATCCCATCCACACTTCCTTTTAATCATTTGCTTTGGGAGCTTTATGCTTTTAGGCCCATGCTTCAACTACTGTACATGCCACAAGACAAAAGTAATACTAAATGTTTTGCCAAGTAGTACTACTTACTGGGCCACAAAAAAAAAAAAAAGTATAGACATGAAATATACTACTACTGTAAAGCATCTTAACAATTACATTTATTTGGAAATAATTCAGGCGAGGGTGGGCAAATGTCCCTGTTGAATCTCCCGCCTAACTCTAAACTACTCATTAAATTCTCGTGACAATTTTAAAGTGTATTTTTTCCTCCATTAATTTGCACCTCTGCAAATTGTTTCTGTATGTTATCCCATAAGTCTGTAGAGTAAAAACATTTATTTCTTACTTTAAACATGAACGCATTCAAAGTGGAAATAGTTTTTCTGAAAACAAAACAAGAACCTTCTTCATTTTATTCTCCGAAGCGATCTAATCAGAAAGAAACGAAAAGGAAAAAAAAAACAAAATGGTGGAACAATAATAACAACAATGAGTGCTAATAATTAATAATAATGGTGATAGTTTCATGCTAATATAGCATGCGAATTGGAAAAAGGGTCGACCAAAAAAAAAGGGTTCAAGCAGGATGATGCTTGAACGCATGAAACAGTTGTGATAGGTGGTGCAGTGAAGCATTTATCATTATTGCGGATATGGAAAAGTGGAAGCAGTAGTGTCTGGCTAAAGTAATTTAAGCCTTGTAAGATACAACGATCCATCGGCCACCAAAATTCATCAGTTAGAGAGTCCTCAGAAGTCAGACAGACCCCCGCACCGCACCACATAAACATAATATAATATAAAGCCTTCGGCGGGAAACAGAAAAGAAAACAACAATTCTACTCTTCTCTTCTGAGTTCTGCCACCCAACGTTAACAAAGCCAGACCCCCCACATTCTCTTCCTACGCCTCTTTTTCTCCTTTTTATGTACAGTTTGGAGACAAGAGAATGACAAAAGTGAAGAAAAAGAGCTCAAAAATAATTAGTAATCGTGGGAATTAGTCTCTCTGTCATCTTTATCTCTCTTTCCATGTATTGATTCAACGCCGGTGCCAAAAAGATACGGAAAGAGATATGTAGAGAGAGATAGAGCGTAAGAAAAAAGGGGGTGGCTGTCGATCAATTCCTCGTTTCTATGTAGTAGCGCTTGATCAACAAGTATTCTTTTGATTCATTTTTTTTTTGGGATCATCAAATTTATTACACTAGTCGTATTTCTGAAGAGCTTCGTCCAAATTCCTCTCCTCCTCCTCAGGTACGTTTGCCAATGGATTTGATCTTCGTCACTGGTTCCAACGGTTCTTGTGCTTTATTTTTTCTGCGCTGCATGATTTATCTTTCACAGCCATTTTTTCTACACTGTTCTTCTGCTTTCTTTCTTTTTTTTCTTTTTTCTTTTTTCTTTTTTCCCCCCTCAATTTAGTCGTTGATTCTTGCCTTTGGCGACAATCCAAGCAATACGGGCACTAAATTTATCTCCCTGTTCTCTGCTTAATTTGCTTGGACGGATTATTGTCTTCTGACAGCCGCATGCAGACTTTAGAAATTAAAAACACCACCCCAAGAAATCGCTTCATCAGAAAAAGTAAGGAAAAAAAAAGGTGGAATTCGACATTTCTTCATTCATATTTAATTTGTATTGGCAAATTAGCCACACCATTGGTCCATTTCCTAAAATTCCATGTTTACTCTGATTCCACATCCTTTTCTCGTCCTATTTTTTTTCTTAAAAAAACTCCAATTTTACCTACTATATCCATAAAGTTTCAAACAGCTTTCGTTTTAAAAAAAAAAAAAAAAAAAAAAAATCTCTTGTTATTTATGAGATAGACGCATCCTTCGGCTGTGCACTATTAAAAATGCAAGGGATTGTTTTCATGGAGGTGCGAATTAAGCATGATAATCATGAATGCCCTCCCTGCAAAATAATGGTAAAAAAAAATAATTTTAGTTTATGGGCTTTTTTGAGCTAGGTCTGGAGGTAGAAGAAGACAAGTAGACGTAATAGAAAGGAAGCAGAAACAGGTGGGAAATGCATTACTACTGCGTGGTGGTGGTGCTCTTTCTCTTTTAGGTGGTGGATGAAAACTCGAACACGCACGTCTCCGGAAAGTCGTTTGGATTAGTATTTACCTTTTAAAGATAAGATGGAATTATAAGACGTTAGGAATTAGACGTTATATAATTATTATAAGTTGTTATAATTAGGCGTTACTCGGCTCATGTTATAATTAGGAGTTGTCCATTACCATAAGAAATTGAGTTAGGAATTAGGCGTTAGCATAAAACTTTTGTGGATTAGACAGACGGTTGAGGCCTGAGGGCAAGAATTTCAATGTCATCCTTTGGTTGGTCAATGTTTTCAAAGTCCCATTTGATTTAAACCTGCTCATTCCTTGTTGACTAATTGCTTATTAACTTGTTAATGAAAGAAATAAGCGCTAGTTAGTATTGGGAATAAATTAGGAGAGGTCAAATTATGTTTGACCATTTTGATCTAGCTTTGATTTAGGTCATAAATCGACCTTAACCGGCTCAATCAACAATTACGTTCTACACTTGGTTACATACGACCGACCGATTGTTGGACATGAGCTTCTCGCTGCTATGCTTAACTCCAAAATTTTCGCCACTTTGAATAGACTTCCGTGTAATTTTCCTCTTCTGCAGCCTAAAAGTAACTTTTCTTGAACCTTTATCTTTGGCGGCGGACACTATAACCGGATTGTAGATTTCATGTTTAAGAGAATTTTCTTTCACCCAAAAACAATAATGTAAATATCGCAGTTTCTCATCTGGCAGTTTTGTCCTTTGACGTGTATGACTCATTCAGTATTCGTGAACTTTGCCCCGCTTGGCTGGGACACCATATTGTTTTTCGAGTTTCCCACTGTCATGCAAAAACATTGGTTGCCATTGCAGGCGAAGAAGATCAACTGATGGAATAAATTCAACAATTTGTTTCTGGCTTCTCCATTCATGCTTTGTGCAATGACAAACTCTTTGCCAAGTGTCAAAGTTGAGATGGAGGGCACAACAAAAAGCATCAAGGATAGGTATGCCAAGCTTGTGGAGGGCTCTTGGTTTAGTCAATTCTGCCATGGTTCCAATCCTTGGATGGCTAGATATGTCTATGGCTTGATATTCCTTGTTGCAAATTTGCTTGCATGGGCTGTTCGTGATTATGGCCACAGTGTACTGGCAGAAATGCGGAGTAAGACGTCTGGATTCTTCAATCTATAATTCCTTTTCTACATTGTCTCAAGTGGCTGTAGTAGTACCTTCTTCTCTGTCTTTCATTTTATGCCAAAGATGTAGTGTTTGCCTAAGCGTTACACATAGAGATGGAAAAGCCTGCAACCCATAACACATTCTGCCATTACTTTCAGATCGTCTCCAGTAAGATTAATATTCAACCAAATTGTGCAGGCTAACATGTTCTATGTAACTGCAGGACTGAAAGAATGCGAGGGAGGGAAAGATTGTTTAGGAGCAGAAGGAGTATTGAGAGTGAGCATGGGATGCTTTGTATCCTTTTTTAAGTCCTTATTCTTTGGGGAGTTTTGTTCATAAGATAACAGAGGCTACTTGCATAAGGAGTAATAAGGTTCCTGACAGATAATCTGCTTAGTTACTTCTATTGGATAAATGGCAATCTTTTTAGCTTTAATTTCGCAATACACAACCTTTCAATTGGACGTGGAAGGTTCTTCAGGATAGAAAAGAGACTTAAAGAGAATGTACCAGGAACAGGTAGTAAGCAATAAGTTCACAGATTAGGCTATCCACCTTTACAATGCAGAAATTGGTGCATGTATTGGCACCTATTACTCTCATTCAAGATCCTCTTCCTATTGAGGCTTCTAAAGCCCTTAATTGGAGGTTCTATTGAGTAAATCAATGTTTCAACGAGTGCACAACTTTACTTGTGGAGATGTTGAATTCAAACCAATCTTCACTTGTTTGTGATAATCTTTATGCCTGTTCTCTTAGCCTAATGGTAGCCTTGACACCACTTTAAGATGTTCTACTTTGTAATGTTTCTCTCTACTGCTGGTACTTCAAAGTTAAATGAGCGTAGAGAGTTCTGGCATTCTGGTTGGTGGTCTGCTAAGATCTTCATGATGATGATGCTGATTATCCTGCCTTTTCTACTTCCTGCTGAGGTCATTTCACTTTATGGTGAGCATTTCCTGAAATAAAAACTTTAATTTCCTTATTCTAAAGTATCTCATCATAAAAACTTATTTTGGTTCCATAAATTTGTAACTTCATGTTTAATTACTGTACATTTGGCAGGGGAAGTTGCACATTTTGGTGCTGGGTACGTTTTTCTGCCAAATAGCTTCCTATGAAATCTGAGTCAACTTTGCGATAAACTGACATATTCTGCAACATCTATGGTGACGCTAATTTTCTCTGATTTATTATGCAGGGTATTTTTGCTAATCCAGCTAATCAGTATAATCAGTTTTATTACATGGCTAAATGATTGTTGCCAATCTGAAAAGTATTCAGATAGATGGTACGTTACTTCTTTGTGCAGATGCATCCACAAAAACTGAGTGTCACATTTGGAATTAGGCATGCTTTACTCTGGTCACAACTGTGTCATGCTACATCATGGGGTCATTAATCTAATGAGATTTTAATATAAGATCTAATGGAAAATTATTGATGTTGTTGCACAGCCAAATCCACATTATGTTACTTGCAACAACAGCATATGTCGTTTGCATAATTGGGATCATTTTGATGTACATTTGGTATACTCCAGAACCGTCCTGCCTACTTAACATTTTCTTCATCACCTGGACACTAGTACTTCTCCAGCTCATGACCAGTGTCTCTCTCCACCCCAAAGTAAGATACTGTTATTGTTCTATCCTTCAAATTATTCTTGTTCAATAACCATTCACTACTTAAATCATGTGTGCTCTACGAAACAGATAAACGCGGGCTTTTTGACTCCAGGACTTATGGGGTTGTATGTGGTGTTCCTCTGCTGGTCGGCCATTAGGAGGTATGTTATAAGTAATAACCACTTGACAATTTTCTTTAACTTTTTGCATCCTTCTTCAAATTGCTGGCTTCCAAATAGGGGCACGGAATAGCATGTGTTCTTATACTGTTCTTGCTCTTTACCCATTGCAAAATGGTAAAAACTTGCTATGCTGGCTTTGCAAGATATCCAATGTTCTAATTCATGCTTCAGCTCTAGCAAGCGCTTAGAAATTTCTTCATAATGTAATATACAGAAGATTTTCATCGATCTTGTTTCTAGTATTACACCTCTGACGAACTGAACATTATTCTCCTGTTGCAGTGAACCACCGGAAGAAAAATGCATTAGAAAAGCGGAAACTGCAATAAAAGGAGACTGGCTCACCATTATAGTAAGTATTTAGAACTGAAATGAATCTTCACAACAATTATTAAGAAGCTAGAGGCTGCAAACCAATACGTGCTGGTTGTGTCATTTGAGCAGATCTGAACATCTAGAAAGATTTCAATAGTAGGATTAATTTACTCCTCAACTACGCGAAAATTTTGATCCTTTCATGAAATAATATTTGCTATTTATTAAAAATCCAAGCAAAATTCATCTCCTCTCCCATCTGAGAACCCAAGTAGCAGAATTTGAAGAAAATCCTTGCTGATGAACCTCTAGTTTTTTCAAGTCTTATATCTGTAAAGAGTTTCTGCTACAATTGTTATGCTAAAAAGATGATTTTAATGCGTTTATTTCCTCCTTTATTCCCCTAACAATTGAGTTTCTCATTTTGCAGAGCTTTATTGTCGCAGTCCTCGCAATTGTAATAGCTACATTTTCAACTGGCATTGACTCAAAATGTTTTCAGGTTTTTCTCACTCAAACTTACTTCAATTAATTAATAAACTGAGGCAAACTATATCTGACAACAAAATTTTGCAGTTCAGGAAGGATGAGGCAGAGAAAGACGATGTTCCATATGGCTATGCGTTTTTTCATTTTGTTTTTGCAACTGGAGCCATGTACTTTGCCATGCTTCTAATTGGTTGGAACACTCATCACTCCATGAAAAAGTAAGGTTCTGCATCTTCCTACATCTCTCTGTCTTCTATCTGGATATCCCAAAAGCTTTCAAAGACTGTGAATGGTGCAAGATCTGGAGACACTTAAGCAAAAAAACCTTCCAATTTCTAGTAATAAGGTTTTTGTTAGCTAAAACAGAAAGCATGTTTAACTTGTGGTATTCAAATGCATGCCAGGAACAATTAAAATTGCAAGAAGGGCTCCCTAAATATGTATTTACTGTGCACTTGATCAAGTTGCTTCTAGACTAAAAATTGCATGAAGAATGTGCTGGACCCAAAAAAAAAAAAAAAGAATGTGCTGATGAGTGACTACATGTGGAGAAAATTGCTATCTGCCAAGATTTAGCTGCTACCTGCTGACAACCTATTTGCACTGTGTAGATGGACTATTGATGTGGGTTGGACCAGCAGTTGGGTGAGGATAGTAAACGAATGGCTAGCTGCTTGTGTCTACAGTAAGTGCCTAAACCAAAAGTCAGTCCTCAATTATCTCTATTTAGGAACAGTTGGATCATCTCTTATAAAGTACCATGACCCGTAGCTTTACCCTTGTATGATGAAAGTATGTAGCTTTTACCTCCCATTGCATGAATAAAGACCTTACCATTAACATGTTGAACTATCCGTATTTATTTTGCAGTATGGATGGTTGTAGCACCAATTATATGGAAAAGCAGGCAAGCAACTGAATCACCAGTGTGATCAGTTCAAGTCAAAAGAAAAAAGAACGAAAGAGAAGTCACAAAAACATCCTTTGACGATTTGCCCCATGAAATAATTATGCTACTCTTCAGGGCTCATACAGGCAGAAGCGAGGAAACAACTCTATACCAGCACTGAAGTCTTCCAGGCCAGATGCAACTGATGAAAATTCTACAGCCATTCGGACAATACTGCCTTAAGTTCTCCATAGTATCTTGAAAGGATTCCAATACCGGCAATACGTGTAAATATGCAACTGACAGCACATAACAGGATTGTTGTATCAGGATTTTTTGTTACACGTCAACCCACAAACAAAAAAAAAAAAAAGAGAGAGAGAGCGAGAGAGAGAGAGAGAGAGAGAGAGAGAGAGAGGGAAAACTATACGTGGTATTTAGTATCAGACATTGTATCAAAACTTCGGGTGAGCATTAATTGTTGATCATTGTTTATTTAGCGATGGAAACAAGCAAAAAGAATTTCTGTTCCTTTTTTTTTTTTAAATATCATTTCACACTTTTTTTGATGTTTGAAATGATAACCGTTAAAGAGTAAGGAGAAAGAATGTTGCGTTGTTGTCTCGAATTATCTTGATGTCCAATTCACAGGAAGTGGAATCAAGGGAGTTCTCAAATAAAGAAACAACAATACGGGATGGTATACAACTGTTTGAATAAAGTCTGAAATCGTTTGGTACGACTAAATAAAGAACCTGAAAATGCTCGTTTGGTACTCAACTTCCTTACATTTGGCATGTGTTCTACAGGTCCAGTCCATACGCTTTTCTTTGTGACAATGGTGCTATTGAAATGTGCGCTAGTTCAATTGATTGTCCGAAGAAAACCAATTTTGAAAAAGGCATAGTATATATTTGGCCTTTGCTTTTCTACTGTTGCTTGTTTAACCTTAAAGTAGGGAAGGTTGGAAAGCAAGACAAATTGGTGTAATGGGTTAGATTATATTCACTCCCTCTGATCAACTAAATATTGTTCTCCTGTTGCAGCGAATCACTGGAGGAAAAATGCATTAGAAAAGTGGAAACTGCAACACAAGGAGACCGGCTCACCATTATAGCAAGTACTTAGAACTGAAATGAATCTTCACAGAATTATTGAAAAGCTTGAGGCTGCAGAACCAATTTGTGCCGTTCGTGTCATTTGAGGACTTCAATTGAGGACATCTAGAAAGCTTTCAATTGTAGGATAGAGTGTCTCAAAGTCGGCAAAGTATTCAATCCTTTCATGAACTAATATTGGTAAGCCGATAGAAATCCAAGCGTTATTGATCAACCTCTCCTTTCTGAGCACACCAGTATGGGAATTTGATGAAAAACCTTGCTCATAAATTAACTTCTAATTTTTTCAAGCCTCATAGCTGGAAAGAGATTCTGATACGACAGTTTTGCTACAGACAAATTTACTAGGAATCTTAACTGCATTTGTTTCCCTTTTTCCATAACACTACTTGAGTTTCTCGTTTCGCAGAGCTTTATCATTGCAGTCCTTGCAATTGCTACATTTTCAACAACCATTGACTCAAAATGTTTTCAATTAAATAATAAAACTGCAGCAAACTGTATCGGACAACAACATTCCGCAGTTCAGGAACGATGAGACAGAAAAAGAAGAGGAAAAATCCATATGGGTATGCATTTTTTCATTTTGTTTGTGCAACTGGAGCCATGTATTTTGCCTGTAGCTCCCGACATCTCTCTTTGCCTTCTACTTGGATATCTCGAAATGTTAACATAAATCTGAATGGTGCAAAATCTGGAGACAATTAAACGAATAGTTACTGTGTCAGTTAAAAAAAATATATAGACAGAAAGCATGTTTAACTTGTCAAAGGCACTGGAGAAACAATAAAAATTACAAGAAGGGTTCCCTAACTCCCTACGCACGTACTTACAGCCTACTTGATCATGTTGCCCAGGCTAAAAATTGAATGAAGCCGAGAATGTGGTGACTAGTGACTCCATATGCACAAAATTACTGGCTACCAAGATTATTGACTACTACCGAGTGGTAACCTGTTTGTACTGTGTAGGTGGACAATTGATGCGGGTTGGACCAGCACTTAGGATAAGTAAATGAGTGGCTTGCTGCTTCTGTCTAAATTATGTACCTCAACCACAACTCGGCCTGAGTTATCTCGATTAAGAAAGAGTTGGATCATCTCTTAATAGTTTATGAAGTACCCATGGCACACAGGCTTACCTTCCAACTTTCAACCACAACTCGGCCTGAGTTATCTCGATTAAGAAAGAGTTGGATCATCCCTTAATAGTTTATGAAGTACCCCTGGCACACAGGTTTACCTTCCAACTTTCAAGATGGTGGTAACCCGTTGACCTCCCATTGTATAAATGACATTTTGATTTAACACGTTGAAACTATTCGTACTAATCTTGCAGTATGGATGGTTGTAGTATGGAAAAGTAGCCAACCAGCTGAATCACAGGTATTGATCCTACTATGATTCCTCAACTAGGTAATGGCCCACAATCATATATATATGGGGATTTAATTGCTGCTCAATCAACATATTTGTTGCGAAGTTGCTGATGCTGAGGTTGAGCTTCTTTTTTTCTTTTTTTTTTTAAATACAGGGAGATTAATCTGGTAAAATTGAGCTTCTGCTACAATGCAACAATATTGGTTTGCTATTGCAGCGAAGAAAATGAGTTAAATGGAATAGTTTCCAGATTTATGTTATGCTCTTCGGTTCATACTTTATGCAATGACAAACTCTCTGCCAAATCTAAGCAAATAGCATAAAAAATATACCTTATGCTTGTCTTGGAGTTACGCTACGCTACTGATGTCCAATGTGCAGCTTTGCTTGGATTGGACATCAGTAGCGTAACTCCCAGGACAAAGCATGTATGTTAACGCGTTGATGTATGCGTTGGTAGTTAGGGTAAATTGTTCTTGTCGTTATGCTGTGCAAAAGTGATTAATTAATTTCGTAGGTAAGTAGCAGTATGGACGGTGAATAAAAGGCGGTAAAAGTGATAAAAGGAATGATTGAAAATGGATACTTATCTTCGGGAAAAATGATGATTTATGTGTTCGTCCCAAACTTAATGGAAAATTAGTTTTCTACCTTGTTTGTTGGAAAGTTTTATTTTCTTCTTTTTTTTTTTAATTGAATCCTGGCCTGTAGTTCCTAAAATGCCATTGATTAGTTGCTGGTTTTTGTTGTGATAAAATTTTAGTTGGCAGCGCCACTATAAGAGGATCAAATGAGATACAAAATTAAAGTTTGAGGATTAGATTGGCCAAAATAAAAATTAAAGGAAGAAATTGGTTTTAGTAAAAAGGTTTAAACACTAAATTGGCCATTTTCCCCAATATTCTCTAGTGAAATTTTTGTACTTTTTCTAATTATATCATGACCATCTCCATGGCTAGGATTTTCTAAAAGTCTCTTGATTGAATCGAATATAGGCAACATGTATAATAACTCTTAAAAGTTTTTAAAGAAATAATAGTAGCGCTAATCACTCTACTGCAAATTGAGTTTAATTAAATATGTGAGAATTATTAAAATTAACATTCCTTCCTATTCTTTCTTGGAAATGAAATAGTTCACAAGTATAGTCTAACATTTGATGTACTAAGTCATGACAAGATCTTAGGAAAAAAAAACCAAAAAAAAAAAAGAATACAATTTGACTTTAAAGATGAACAGCTCACCTTACTGAGTTCAACTAGAGCTTGTTTGGTGCAAGTGTCTAAGTCCTTGGTTGGATTCACTCCAGTAGAATCCAAGTGACACGATCCGCACGTCTGCCCCAGTGAAGTACCAGGAATGTTGGAAAGACTTAGGACCGATAAATGATCTAGTCCATCGAGAAAGAAATTAAAAAAAAAAAGGGCCATTGAAGTTAGGGCAAATTATCTAATTGGCCCTTTAACTCTTTGTCCAGGTAAAATTAAGCCCCTAATCTATTTTTTGATGACTTTAAGCCCTTGAACTTGTAAAAGTGGGAAATCGTGGCCCTTTTATCCAGTTTCTCCGGTTTTGCAACCGGAGGACCAATTCACACGAATGCAAGTGTGTTTCTTCAAAGGGCATTTTTGTCCGCATATTCTAAACAAAAATGGCACAACTCCTCTACATTCCCTCCATTTTCCTAACCCAACCCAACTGCTAGTCGAAACTTCACAGCAACAGCCTTACCCATTTTCATCTTCTCTTGAGGATCTTTGCGGAGGGAGAAGAGCAAGAGAGTTAATTCCTACTTGTCGGGTTTGGGTATCATCGACATTGAAGCAACAATGGAGGGGTGGCAAATCAGGCCGGAAAATGAATACTTTGATCCTGTCCTCGCTTATGGTATGTATATTCGTTCGAAAACCTTTAAATGTGAAATAGGTAGCATATTTAGTGGTCAGATGGGTGAAGAGAGTAAAATTTTGGTGGTGGGGGTTACTGAAAGTGACGTGCCAGTGGTCCTAGATGTGGGGGTATGGTGGTAGGCACCTAAGTTTGTTGTTTAGTTGTTCAAAAAGTGTAGGAATTTACGAATAATTAGCATTTCATTAAAAGTTGGAACTTTTTTATTGTTTAACTTCGATTTAAGCATTACATTAGGGTTACTTTTTTAAAAAGCATGTGAAAAAGAAATTGAAATTTTAATTAATTATATTTGAATTTGAATAGTATATTTATCTGCATTTGTTGTAGCCCAACTTGTATTGAAACAATATATTCATATTGATATGCAGATCCAGAATGTGAAATATTTAGCATAAGATTACACCATGGGGGAAGAATAAATTGGGGAAATTATGTCAGTTATGAGAATGGAGAAGTGGCCTACATAGATATGTGTGATGCTGAACGTATGTCAATCCATGAGTTGAATAAAATGATTGGAAAAGTTGGTCATCGTAATGCAACCATTTTATACTATTACCTTGAACCAGTTGCAGACATGAGGACTGGTTTGAGAGAATTGTCTACTGATACCCATGTTAGGACATTCTGTGACTGGGCATATAAATTCAAGGTGATGGAAGTGTATTGCCATCATCTGACAGACCCAGAAATTGAAGAACTGAAAAATGCTGTAATAATAGAGTCACCAGACAAGGGGAAAAAGAAAACTGGAGTTGTCATAGAGGAAATAGATGAGGAAGAATGCATAACTAGATATGTAGGTACTGAGAAGAGTAGTAGAAGGGATTGTATGGTTGGGAATGTAGGGGGTGAAAAAAGAGCAAAAAACAGTCAAAGGGATAGTAATGTTAGGGCAGTAGAAGGTGTAGATACGGTTGAAAAGGTAGGGGGTGAAAAAACAGCAAAAAGCACTCATGCAACTAGTAATGTTGGGACAGAAGAGGGTGAACATGAAACTGACTATGGTGGTGGTGAACACGAAGGTGAACATGAAGCAGAGGGTGAAAACATAGATGATGAATCTGAATCCCAAGTAGAGGAAGAAAATGATAGATTTAGTGATGCCAATGACTATGGTGGTGAAGAGATTATGCTGCACATTTTGAATTCGAATGCTGATGGCTGTGGTGAAACTTCACAGCAACAGCAGAGAGATGAAACAACTGACCAGACGCAATGTTCAGAACAGGAGAATGTTTGTGGAAGGCAAACAGAAACTGACCTGGAAAAACAACAGCACGGTGCGAGAAAGAAACAAGTTAGGAGAAAGAGAACCAGATCAGCAGAACAAACTAGCCAGGGACCAGAGGATATAGATTCACTCCAACAAGATTATATCCCTGATCACCTGAGCAGTGACAATGACTCATCAGATGATGAATTCAAAGGGAGATACAAAGACTTTGTCCTAGAGAAATTCCTCAGGGATCCCAAATTCGAGATTGGGATGAAGTTTGAGTCAAGAGCACAATTCAAATCTGCTGTGACTGAGTATGGGATTAGGATGGGTAAACCTGTTTGGACCAGTAAAAATGAGCCCACCAGGGTGAGGGCCAAGTGTAGGGAACCATGTAAATGGTTTGTATTTGCTTCAATAGAAAAGGCTCTGGGCACAAAGGATTTGGTAGTAAAGACTCTGCATGATGTCCATGAAACATGCAGCCATGCATGGAAAAATAAGAATATTACAGCCAAGTGGCTGTCTGACAGGTATGTAGAGAGGATAAGATCAAATAACAATCTGCCAACAAGAGAGTTAAGGCAAACAGTCCATGAAGACTACCAGGCAGAAGTATCTAAGCATGTTGCAGCTAAGGCCAAGACACTAGCTATAGAGAAGATCAAGGGGTCAGTTGAGTTACAATACAAGAAAATATGGCAATATTGTGAAGAAATTAAAAGGACTCATCCTGGCAGTACAATGAAGGTTATGTTCACTCCATTTAGAGAACCTGGATGTAATCCAAGGTTCATGAGGATGTACTGCTGCCTTGGCCCACTGAAGAAAGGCTTTAAAGATGGGTGCAGACCTATTTTGTGTTTGGATGGATGTCATATTAAAGGTAGATACCCAGGCCAGCTGTTGACAGCTATTGCAGTGGATCCCAACAATGGCTTTTGGCCAGTTGCATGGGCAGCTGTTGAAAAGGAGGCCACGGAGCAATGGAGATGGTTCCTAACCCTCTTGAGTGGCGACTTGGAAATACAGAACCAGGGACATTATACTTTCATGTCTGACCAGCAGAAGGTAAAAGCTTAATGAGAGCTCTAAAACTTTTATTCTATGGTAAAAATAAGCCCCTTAACTTTTTATAGCAGAATTTAAGCCCCTTAACTTTTAGTGTAGGTAAAAACAAGCCCCTGAACTGTTAATATAGCATACTTGTTGCCCTCAAACTCACCACTTGGCTTGGATATCTAACTTATACCTGTTGTGATATTTTTTGTAGGGTCTGGACAGAGCACTCGCAGAGGTTCTACCAAATTCTGAACACAGATACTGTGTTCAACACATGTATAGGAATTTCAAGAAGAAACATCCAGGATTAGGTTTAAAGGATCGATTGTGGCATATAGCAAGCACCACAACAGTTGAACATTTCAACCAAGCCTTGGATGACCTTGAAGCCTATGACAAAGAAGCACATGCATGGGTGAAGAAGGGACCACACCCTCGACATTGGTGTAAGGCCTTTTTTTCCAAACATACACAGTGTGATATGTTGGTTAATAACCTGTGTGAATCATTTAATACCCATATTTTAGAGGCTAGGGACCAGCCTATTATTTCTATGATGGAGGCTATTAGGGAATACCTGATTGAAAGGATCCAAAAGAGAATGGCAGCAATGGAAAAATACAAGTTAGATGGTGGACCACTCATTAGAGAAATTGTGGAAGAAATGGTCAAACGTGCAGCACAATGGGAAATAACATGAAATTCAGGCTCAGGTTATCAAGCAAAAGGGCCACGGGGAGCCCAATTTGCTGTTGACCTTGACAAAAATGAGTGCACCTGCAATTTGTGGGCCTTGAGTGGCATTCCATGTTTCCATGCAATTGCTGCTCTACATAGAGCTAAAAAAGATCCCTACAAAATGTTGACTAATTGCTATCATAGGGAGGTATTTTTTACCATCTATGATAATGTGTTGCAGCCTATTAATGGAGATATTCAGTGGCCACAGTCAGACATGCTGGAGTTGGACCCACCAGCAAGTGTCACTCAACCTGGTAGGCTAAAGAAAGCTAGAAAGAGAGATGTTACAGAAGGAAAAGATCATGGCAAAAGGTTGCGAAAGAGGGTTGTAATCCACTGTAGAAAGTGTGGAGGGATTTGACATAATGCTAAAACTTGCAAGAATCCTCCTAAGTCATCTACTGAACAGCAACCTTCTCAACAACCACCACCTACTGGACAACCATGTAATCAGCAGCAGCACTAAGCACCAACAAAAAGACAACGTGTGCGTTTGCACTTCATTATAACTTTCAGCCTGTTTGTGACCTTTTTTGTGATCTGAAATGCTTTCTTTAATATGTAGGTAAGCAAGAATCAGGGACAAAGAAATCAGCAAAAAACTCAGCAGCAGCCAACACATCAACCTCAGTCCCAGCCTTCTCAGCAGCCACCAACACATCAACCTCAGTCCCAGCCTTCTCAGCAGCCACCAACACATCAACCTCCGTCCCAGCAATCCACCTCAAGACCACCAGTTCATAGGCACAAGAGAAGTACATCAAAAAGGCCACTGACAGAAGCAGACAAAGGTTTTATTAATCTCAACTATACTTATTTGGGTAAAGATCCACCTTTCAATGTTGGAAACTGGCAGGGAAGAGGTGGAGGAAGAGGAAGAGGCAGGGGAAGGGGAAGAGGAAAGGGTCCATCTGGAACAAGTTCTTGAAGTATTGCTGGACCTGCAAATATTTTTGTGTGATTTTGTTGACTGTAAATGAATGTAACTAGAATGTTGAAACTATAAATGATATTTTTTTGAATAGGCTTTTGTGGGGAATCAAAGCATGTGCCTGTGCTTGGTATCTAGCAATATGGACACAGGTCACTGCTTTTTGTGTATTTGTCTGTTTCCTATGAAAGTGATTGTTGACTGTATTTACAGGCAAACATCATTGTAATTTCCTTTTGCTAATTATATTCTAATGTTATGCAGTTGCTATCTTATATTTGTATGGTTTGGTATAGCAGTTTTTGTTGACTAGATAAATCAAATACATCTAACAAAGCCCATGACATGCGAATTGGGATAAATAATTCTCATCACATTACTTGCCGAAAATTACAGTTAGCATTGATTGGGTTCAACCACGCTTTTACACTAATCTGTGGGTACAACAAAGACTTGTTTAAGCTAAACAATACAATATACTTCTCCCTAACCATCTGCATCATACACCATAGATCAATTTGCTCCATCCATGGTCCTCAAAACTGGCAGTACCGATGGCAATATGTTACACTTACACACTGCCCTTCATGTATCGTCTTCAATTTGCATAATCCCATTACATTTATTCCCAATTTGGAGCATCCCAAGAGAGACTCCACCTGCAATTTTTTTCTCTGTAAGCACCATTATTACAGCAACCAACCAACTTACCACAAAAATCCTTACAAGGAACTTATTCAACCATTTTTGCCACCGCAGCTGCTTCTCTGTTTCTCTCAATTTTGCCTTCAACTTGGCAGCTTTTGCCTTGGATCTCGCGGCTGCAGTTTCAAATTCGTCTTTTTGCTTTTCTGTTGCATTGATCCTCCTTAGAAGGCCTGGTATCAGCTCAATAGAACGACGGCACATCTCGTCGTCAATCCAATTCCAATACCTGCAGCCACCAACTTCTTCTGAGCAAACGGCGTACCTTCTTCCTGGATTTCTATCAGTCCAAGAAGTAATCATCTTCGTGACTTTACCACAACGACAAGTAGGAAGCAGAGGGCCGCGATATTTGCGCATTTTTTCCTTCCCTTCACAAAGCTTTTACCTTCTCCCCCCTTTTTTTTTCCTTTCAGACTTCTCTCTTGCTTCAATGTCGATGATTTTCCGGCCTGATTTGCCACTCCTTGTTGCTTCAATCTCGATGATACCCAAACCTGACAGTGCTGATTCTCTCTTGCTCTTCTCCCTCCGCAAAGATCCTTAAGGGAAGATGAAAATGGGTAAGGAAAATGTAGGAAAGATTTTCTCTTGCCACTCCATTGTTGCTTCCATTGTTGCTGTGAAGTTTCGACTAGCAGTTGGGTTGGGTTGGGTTCGGAAAATGGAAAGGAGGGAGGAGTTGTGCCCTTTTTGTTTAGAATATGCGGACAAAAATGCCCTTTGAAGAAGCACACTTGCATTCGTGTGAATTGGTCCTCCGGTTGCAAAACCGGAGAAACTGGCTAAAAGGACCACGGTTTCCCACTTTTACAAGTTCAAGGGCTTAAAGTCATCAAAAAATAGATGAGGGGTTTAATTTTATCTAGACAAAAGTTAAAGGGCCAATTAGATAATTTGCCCTTGAAGTTATGGCCAACGTATAGAGGTTATGTTAGGGTTGTACAAAGATTCTAGATTTTTTCGTAGCCCTTTAGACTTCTCTTGAATATTGTGAAAGAGTCAGGAAATTATACATAAGAGTCTAGGATGGAATTGAGTAGAAGGCTTTGTACATCAAGACTGTATACATAGTAACACTCACTAAATAGGCCATATCACTAGAGATGTCAACTAATCGAGTTTGGATCCGAATCTGATCCGGATACAATAAATTTTTTTGGGTTTGGGTTGAAAATTAATTTCGATATCCGAATTCGGATCCGGACCTGTTTATTCTAACAAGAAAAGAATCGGATACGAAATATAAGATATTGACTCGTATTCGACTCGGATTCAAATAATATATTAATAATTATAAAATATAAATATTTATAAATATATTCTTTTATCAAATTAACAATTTAGTAATGACTTTGTAGATTGATTTGTGGTTAGTTTTGAATTCACTATTGCAAATTATTTGTAATTTAGTTTTATAATTTGATTTGTATAAGTTTGAAGATTGGATTTGTGATTGGTTTTGGATTTAATTTTGAAATAGTTAAATTTGAATTTTTTAGACCTGAATTCGGCCCGGACCCATAGTACCCAGTTCCGGAACTTTAAGATCAAAATCCGTCGGGTATACAGGTCAAATCAAGGTCTATCACATAAAAACAGGTCCGGGTTCAGAATTTTCAATTCCAACCCGAACCCGACCCGTTGATCCCCATACATATCACCATTCATTTGTAAGTATTCGGAACCATTTGTGGATTGGAGTTCCATTTGCAAAACAAGCGCTTTCCAAATTCTTTTAGCTTTCTTTCTGTGCCTTCTTACCTTTTAAGTTCTCTTGGCTTTCCTTCTTTGCCTCCTTGCTTTTTGTTTGTGTTGGTTCACACGTTTCCGCACTTTCGTGCATCACTTGAGAGAAGGTTGAACTAGCATATCTCTTATCTCTTATCTTCTATGTTTGAGTTTGCTACTGTCGCATGGGCTTTGTCGGCAAGAAAAAGCCAATCGTGACACAAGTACTTGGGACGAGAAATAGTATGCAGATTTATATCATGTTTTCGTATGGAATTTATGAAAAAAATAATAAGGTATAAAGTGAGGCATTTGTAAAAGAATATCATCCGACTCTTTCGTGGAGCTTGACATCCACTTTTCAAGCAAAATCTCGCGGGATAAGATGTCACTCCAAATTAGTGAGCTTAAGTATGTAATAAACTTTAAATAGATGTAAAAGAGAGACTCAATTAAATCTTTTTTTATTGGTGGGTAATGATTTGATTCGCATCATCCATTCATACCTATTTAAAAATAATAATACATTTAAATTCAATGTTTTGATTGAAGTTAAGAGGATAAATTTGAATTTCCTATCAATCTAGTAATAATAAAATGTCGTTACTTCTTGTCAAACAACATGCGAAAAAATAAAGGAAAAACAAGTAGAATTTCAAATAGGTCATAAATAGATAATTAGATGTACTCATATCCATTTATTAAATAGATATTTTAACCTAGTTATACCTCCTACCCAATGACCCATTCAAACCCTTTAGAGTCACTCATTTTAATACCCTATGTAATGAAACAGTGTGTGGGAGATGAAAATGCAAAAGGATACGCTAGAAATGGTGGCAATTAAAGAAAATAAAAGTAAAATAAGTAGTTTAACAATCATAAACCTATGTCATGCGTGTGGCAAGTTTAAACTATTAAAAGAATGAAAATGTTGATGTGGTCCAAGTTTGTCATACAATTATACTTGTGTTAACGGAAATATATATATGTGTTGGTAGTTAGGGTAAATTGCTCTTGTCGTTTGGCTGTGCAAAAGCGATTAATCAATTTCCAAGCTAAGTAGTAGTATAGACTGTGAATAAAAGACAAGTAAAAATGATAAAAGGAATCATTGAAAATGGATGCTTATCTTGGGGAAAGAATGACGATTTATGTTTTCGTCCCAAGCTTAATGGAAAATCTGTTTGTTGGAAAGTTTTTATTTTCTTCTTTTTTTAATTGGAACCTGGCTTGTAGTTTCTATAATTGCCCTGATTAGTTGCTGGTTTTTGTCACGATAAAATTTGGCAGCGCCACTTTAAAAGGATCAAAGCAGGTACAAAATTGAAGTTTGAGAATTAGATTGGCTAAAATAAAAATTAAAGGTATAAATTGATTTTATTAAAAAAAAAAAAAAACATCTAAAGCACATGAGTAGTAAACCAAAATTTGCCCATGAGTTTAATTTCGCCATTAAGCCCATGAGTAGTAAACCAAAATTCGCCATTTGCCCATGAGTAGTAAACCAAAATTTTGGTACCCCATGAGTTTTAAACCAAAATTTGGCCCCCCAAGTTTAATATATCCATTTTCCGTTGACGATCCCAAATTAAAAACATCTAAAGCACTCCTCAGATCATAACACTCAACCGCCACTGCCTCTCTAACATTACCATTAAGCCCTCCTATGTTGTTTGATCGCAATTACCATGCAAAAACCCAGATCGAATATTAGCGACAATAAAATTAGAAATCAAAGACAGTTCAAAGAGGAGTAGAAAGAGGGAACCAGAACATCAAACGGACATCATTCTCTGTTCTTTTTCTGAGTTTTCCCCCTTTTTTTTCGAGGATACGGTCTTTCTTGTTGTTCATTTTATCTTTTTTCCTTTTCCTTTTTTTTTTGGACAAACATAAATTATAGGCGGGTAATCAGATGTGAAATTCTTTATTGTAGTAGTTAATTATAATAACCCATAGAAAGAACCTTTTATACAGCATTGATTCAATCCCATTGTCCAAAATAAACATGAATCCAAAACCTATTCCTAATGCTCGTACCCACTTCCCAAACACCTCCTAAAGGTCATTAATCTTCCCCACAACTACATAAATTCATATCACATTATCACCAGACAAAAAAGGGGGGAAAAAATCAGCTGTACAAGCTTATTTGATGCAGATATGAACATTGAACACACTCATACCAGAATACATATAATGTGCTACTCTACTGTCAGTATGCTCTCGTACAATTACTCCACTAACCCCACTGGGAGAAAAAGAGAAGGAATTTCTCACCAACAAAAGTTCTCGATGACTAGTACAAAAAAAAAAAAAAGGCAAGAAAATTTTCAAAATGCACCTCGCTAAAGAAGCATGCAACTCTTTCCAATCAAGCACAAAACAATCGGCAGAAGCTGCTCAATCCCTTTCCGACAATAAGCCGCTCCCAATTTCTGACTATAGCATCATTACAGCAACACACTGGAGAGGATTATGGAACTTCAACTTGGTGTGGATGCAACAAGCCTCATCATCATATAATTAGGCTACAAGGAACCAAAACTTCCACCAAACTACTAAAAAGAAGAACACGTTGATGCATCAAAAACAATCACCTGGGCTATTTCTCCCAATCACCCAAATGGGTTCCCTCCAATAGAAGAGAAGGTATTTGGTGCAGCAGGTACTGACTGTAACACACTCAGCTGCTGATTTGAACTTAGAGGTCCAAAAGCACCACTCTCAATGCCATAACTAACTTGTCCATGTGGCCTGCAAGAATTCCAAGTGATTTAAGCATGACACATTAAAAAACAAAAAGAAAAAACCTATCCAAACTAAATCAGGTACCAATGATTTACATTAGAAGAAACAAATAAGTCAACTTATATAAATCCACTTTAAAACCCGAAAATACCTTAAATAGAGAACTTATTCTAGAGCTAAATACCAAATTACTTAATTCTTCTAGATGAAATTCTGCAGTAACCGCCACTGACTTTAGAACATATGATTACACATCCTTTAGTAGAACATATGATTACACATCCTTTAGTAGAAATGGAGATCACTGTTTAAGCCTGAAGACTGGAAGAACTTATAGAAACAAAAGGTACCTTGGTGGCATGTTACCAGGCAGCTGCTGCATCAAGTTTGTAGCTGCAGAAGTCACAAGTATATATTACAACATTTCTAAGGTGAGGGGTATCTTATATGTGGTTACAGAATAAGAAAGTATAAACCAAACCAGAAGACATCAAAGTACTTGAAGGCATAATAGATGCATAAGGAGGTCCATTAGGCAGCAGTGCTGATGGATGGGCCAAAGGGGCACCAAGACTGGAAGTTTGAAGAAGGCCTACAGGAGCTGCCAAGGGTGGTAATGCACCTTGCAATGACGCCATTGAGGGAAACTGTGTAATGCGGAATACGATTTTATTAAATCTAAACACAAATATGAGGAATGCCACTACACAAGACGCGTACTTACCATGAAGCCATAGGGAAAATAATACAAGTAAAAGCAGGTAACTCGACATCAGACAGTTAATAAGCTCCAGCACCAAATCTAAAATGAGAGACCTGGCATTGCAATACGCAAGAAAAGGACCAAATGCTTTTTCAACTTTAGCTTCAGCTATAGTTCTATCTAAGGTAGATTAATGTGAGATATTAATCTAAACCATACTAGATATGGACTTGCTTCAATCATGAAAACAATTAACCAGGCTTTTCCAATAGATGAAACAAAGCAATAACGCACCCAGTGCCAAAACATTACCACCCTGATGCTATCTTCATGATCTCCTATCCAGATATCTAAATAGAGTTACATCATTCAAGCAGAACGTATTTTTCTGACAAGAGACTAAGTTGCTGCCTCTGCCATTCTCCATTTTTCTTTCACCTATTCACTAGTTCTGGGGTTGGAGGGGTCTGCTGGCGCGCATAACAAACCAAGTATTACAAACAGTGATCACGAATCATATTATTCAAAAAGAAATGAGTTCACTTACTGTAATCACGAATCAGATTAGTCAAAAAGAAACAATTCACTTACTGCAGCAGCAGGAGAAGGATCAGCGCTGACATCAAAAGGATTTGTCGATTTTGAGGCCTGAGGGAAGGTGGGCTGCATGGGCTGAAAAGAGGATCAATCCATGTTTAAGATTGATGGTTATTCCCATTATACATGCAAAGTGAATAAAATTGTGTATTTGAAAGCTACCATCGGCATGTTGTATTGCATGTTAAATCCCATCCCATGTGCTTGACTACCATGCCAACCAGGAACTCGTACTGGCATTGATGGATAACTAAAACTGAACAAATCCTGCAGGCAAAAACAGAGCAGGAGATGTCAACGAATGTCAAAAATTTCAATAAGAGCTCCATAAAACAGAAAGGGGCATTCATTTACCTCAGGCAGTTCCCTTCTGCCACTAGATTTAGCTTCCTGAGAGTTTTGTGTAGCTACACCAGTACTGGCATCCAAGCCAGGTCTCATAACAGCTTGTGATGCTTGTACATTTGCACCAGGAAGCACTTGAGCATTTGGTGCAAATAACGGGTTCCATGGCTGTACATTTTCCATGCTTAAATGTTAAGTAAAGCAATATCCACATGAAACAGCTAGCAGTTTGGAAGGGCAGGGGAGGAGGGGAAAAATGAGCCGTACCTGATTGCTTGAAGGTCCAACAGAAGCTGGAGTGAGTGGTTGAGACAAAGGTTGGCCACCAACAGCAGGGAACGAAGAATGTGGCTGAGGTTGTAACCATTGTCCTCCAGTAACTGCATTTCCAAATGAATTACCACCTGGAATTGGCAGTGATGCAACAGGTCCAGGGGCTGCTGCTGGATTACCAGTTGAAGATGCTGTGGAGTTGTTTGCTGTCACAGAATTGGGAGCAACATTGCCAAAAGGCGAACCAAAAGATGTAACAGGTGAAACATTTGGGAAAGCTGACGAGGTGCCTACGGAGGCATTATGCAAGGCATTACCAATTCCCGGAGTCACAGCCACATGACCAGATACAGATGCTGGCATTGACAGCTGAGAAAGCACAGATTCCAGCGGATTGGAGTTAACAGGTGGCTGAGATGCTTTCACCTCAGCGACAGAATCAAAATTTGCCCAGTTATCACTGCTAGGTGATGTTGTCTGTGCTATGGATGTGCTTGCAGCTGATTGCTGTGGCTGCACCGGTGCAGGTACAGGAGGTTCTGGAGCAGCATCAAAATCAATTAATGAAGCTTCAATTTTAATTTCAGCCGGGTTCCCATTAGAGGATGCCAAGCTACTGGAAGATGCGGTTCTCTGCCACATATTTAGAAAAGTAGCATACTCTTAGATCAAATAAAATGGATAAAAACAAATGATGCAAATGCATGAATTACATGCATAAGTAATCATATTTATAAAGTATAAGCTAGACAAAAGGTGCCCAAGCTGGCAGAATAATTAGGTTAATCATGAGGACTATGCATAAACATGCCAAAAGACCAGAGTATTTCAAAAGTTCTGTCAATGGAACACAAAACTGACAATTTGGTGAGTGTCAAATCAAGTGCATGATTTTCCTAGTTGTCATATTAGCACAACAATTTGTTTAGGTGCTGTAACTACATTGTACAATGCATAAGAAGACATATTGTTGATCCAGTTAGTAGTTTTAAGTCCAGTTAGATGCCAGAACAAGCTATAAGGGTAAGAAAAGCAGCATTAGGATGCTTGAATCTGAATGCAGCTATACTGATTGTCACCTGAGTGCGTGTGGAAACATCAGCAGACTTGGGGCCATTGGCTTTTGGAGGTTCAAGAACACGAAGAGGAGATACATTCTCTCCCAAAATATCTCTAACAGGTCGTACCACTGGCGGACTGGACACATCTAGATCTCTTTGACGATCTGGCGACCTACTACCAAGCTTAGAACCTCCATCAGAAACTCTTATATCCTCTGATCTCCTTCCATTACCAAATCTATCTTCACGTCGCCAGTCATTGACTACTTCTGTGCGAGCAGGACTTCTCTTATCATACTGCCGATGATCTTGATCATACCCTGGACTTCTTCCACCTGGACTCGGTCTATCACTATAACGACGGTCATCATCATATGGTGGGCTTCGAGAACCACTCTGGAAACTATCTATCCTCCTGTTTTCTTGAGAGTCCTCGCTTTCCCCCTGGAGTAATTAAATGCAGTTTTAGAACTTATAGAAGTCAATGCAACTTTAGAATAGACACTAGACTTGTCTCTGGATGCAGTAAGATTCATACTCAAGAGCAAATAAAGCCATAATAGAAATAACAATTTGAAAAATTAAAATAAGAACCAACATATAAACCACCTTCACCCTTGGAGGCTTCTCAAAGATCCTTTCACCAGAATATCTCCTTTCTACATAAACATGTTTAATGAAATCTCGAAGCCTTTCCACATTATTACTGGCAGAGAAAACAAGAATTAGGGTCACTTGTAGTTGTTAATTTTTTTTTTTTAAAAAAAAAGAACTATGTCTGCTAACCTGCCATCTGGAAGAGACTGACGCTGTGGATCCCATTCCTTAAGATAAATTTCTTTTGCACTCTATGAATAAAGAAAAGAAGTGAATGTATTAAACTTAAAAAAAACACTTGCAATCATTGCATAGATTTCTAAGAACTTAAACAGGGGCATATTAAGTCTTACCGCATTTCCTCCCCCTTGAAGGGCACTAACTTCTTGTGAAGTGAATTTAGCCATAGATATTGACTTCACTCTATGGGTAAACTCCCGACTGAAAGCAATTTTAAATGTAATTTTAGGTAAACAAGATAACAGCACAAAGACAGAGGACTCTTTAACATAATGAAAATTCTTAAAGACCAATTAGTTGAGATAAGAGGCAAGCATTAAAGATCAACATCAATAAAATGAGGGAGTTACTCATATTGCACTTACTGTATCCCACTGCAGTTTGTGCAGACAAATGTCCAGAAGTTAACGCACACATATTGAGGCCCCTGTTGGAAGAAACCAAGTCATTTGCAACATAAATCATATTGGTAAATCAGTTCTCAATTTACTAGATCATATTGATAAAACAGAAATCACTTGCATTTTGAACTATTAAAATAGAGCATCTAGCAATTAAGCTCAAAGTTCAAAATTAAATTTCACATGGAGAACTTAAATCAAGCGACAAAGTTCCAAAAGAGGCTTTGTCTAATTCACTTCATCAAGTAGCAACTATTTTCAATATATTAAAAGTTGCATTGCATTAGTGTTCAAAGTTTGATAACAACTCTATTGTCAAGAAATTAAACGATCAACAATGAGTAATCAGGATAATACCAAGCAGGATTGAACTATGTTTCCTAATCTGCAGGTTTTCTTCTCAAAAGAAATTGTTTCATATTCCAAACCTGAAGATTTTCTTCTCGAAAGAGAACTTTTTCTTAGTTTCTGCCCAGATGACACTAAAATAATAAAACATAAAAGATATAATAATTCTTCAGAAAAAGCTTAAGAGAGCAATGACCAAAAATGCAAGTGCACATGATACTCTGGAACCTTTAATAAGCAACCTCCAATCAAATGACAAACAACAAATAGATCGTTCTCCAATCAGAAAGAACGATGTCAACTTGTGGAATGTACAAGATAGTTGTATCACAACATTAAGGCATCAGATTTTCAAAAGCAGTTTACACTTTACAGACACTTAAATGGAATAGCAGATACTTAAATATCCATTCCATTATTATCAAAGTATATTGAAGTTCAGAATGAGAAAAACTACTTTTCTAAAATATATCCAAAGTTCAAAATGAAACAACTAGTTTTTAAAGACAGATTGCTCAAAAGAGATCAATCATCAAATAATTTATGAAATATTGGAAAAGAAAACTACCCTTCCTACAAAATAAAATAAAATTTTCAAAGTAATATCGACTTAACATTGCTCATAAAGTAGGAATGCCATTTCTGCAGCTAGTCAAGACCCATACCCTAGACCATACAAGATCAAAATCACTTGTCGTTTTCACTCTTAGCTTCAATACGCTTAAGTTTATGGTGAGGACATCAAAACATCAGCAACATGTATTTTCTATGCTAGTGATAAGGGCCGATGTGTGTGCAATTTAGGAACATTCCATGGATGGATTTAGTGTAAAATTTTCACACATGAAAAGAGTAAATTTTCATCTTTTAATAGTTCTTTGAATATTTGTCAAAAAATATTAGTTTTTCTGAATAGAATTTTAATTAACTTGTTGGTTACAATGTTTGTAGGTAGTTATAGATGCCATATATATTTAGATAATTGAGGTGAAAGTTAATTGTGGTTAAGTTGGTCGGCAATATGGAGGTATAAATAATTAAGTGATTGTGAGGGTAAAGGTGGAAATCTAAAAGATGACAAAAAAATTTCCACCAAACTTAAGGCTCTCCCTTTATATATAGTATAGATACTGCTATCAACTCATGGTAGCCAATAGTCTTATATGCAAATTAACCACACGACAGCCTAAAATATAGTGGAAATGAACACCATTTAGATACAGTTATGACTGTCAAACCAAAATGTTCCTTTTGCTCAACCACAAATGGTACATGCAATACAGATTTACATCCTTTAGCATGTTTCTGGATGTCTTAAATTAAGAATGCATTTTGCCCAATACCCTGTTATGTTTCTTAATCAGCATCTCACATGGTCAGGTTTTCGTTAATTATCAACTTTTCTACAATTCTTCCCCAAGACTAATCTTAAGCAATGGAAACTGGATGGTTCAACCCAAAATCCACCTTAGCTTCATGTCCAAGGTCTCAGAGCTTGAGATATGAGCCAGATATCCAGATAGATTGTAGATGAAAAATTTGTAAGGACTAGAAATAAGAACCATATTACGTGATAAAGGTAGTTTCTGTATGCACATTGCAAAGTTACCATGGAAAACATAAGATATGCAAATGAAGCATTGTTGCCAGATTTTGACCCCTACAACAGGAAAGACAATTTTTTAACTTTATGGCCATTCTTTTCTTCTGCTCATGGTAATTTTGCCCAAGTCATTTGAAGACAGCCAATTGAATTGGACTGAAAACTCATTGATAATCTTAATGTCCTTTTGCTAGACATTAGAAACAAGAAATTAGTACTTTAATGAGAAATTCCTGACTACCTAAAAAGAATAAGAATCTATAGCACAGCAAGCAAGAAATCCATTGACTACCTGAAGGCCAATATCTGACAGACACAAAATGCTATCCAAAACATTTTGGGTTGCTGTTTAGCAGCTATAGAAACGTCTCCTTAACGTTAGCTAGATCAGTAGTAGCCTAATAGCCAAAAATGTAATTGCAAACATTTAATCGACCCAACTCAATTTCCTTTAACCAACCGCCCATTCTTTGCCCACCGTAGCTATCTAAAAATAGAAATAACTAATCAAACATTATCCAACTCAAATACACCAAATATATCATTATCCTCAAAACCCGCAAGTAGTAATCAAAATTCAAAACAAAACACTGAAACTTCAGTGCAGCACAGGCAACGAAATCGGGTAAGAAAACTATCAAACAACAAAACAAAAATTCATGGAAAATAGATCAAAAAGAAGAAAAAAAAAAGATGAGCATACCAAGCTATTACAGTTAATACACCTCCGATTATCGGGTAACTTGAGCAAATTCCGTATAACCCGCTCATTCTTTTCATCCTCCTTCCGACTCGACATTTCCAACACCTCAACGTTCCAACCAAATTCAATTCAAATCAAACTTTTTCTCCTTACTTCTATCTTACTCTTCACAATTCAATCCCCTGGAAAGATTCAACAACAATTATCCATAAATACTCCCAAAAAAACAAGTCAAAAATTCAAACTTGAGCAGTAGTAGATCTGATAGAATCAAGTAAATTTGAAGAGAAACATGAATTATCTGTGCCATTTAAAAATAGAACAAAAGACTAACCTGATCGGTGCAGAGGAGAAGTAGTGTAATTTAGTTTTATTTTTTTGGGAAATTTACAGATCTTTGGGTATGGGAAACGACGGCTTCTGTACAGCTAAACTTCCAGAGGAGAGAGAAAGAGACAGAGATGGCGTGCTGCTGCCTTTGGGGAAAATGTAGTGAGAGAAAAATAAGGGGGGGTTTGTGGGAGGAGGAAATATAGGGTGTTTGCGCGGACAAGGGAGATTTTTTTATTTTTTTCCCCCCCCTTCTTGGTTAGAACGGGAGAATTTGTGAAGACTTGTCCGGATTTATTCAAAGTCAGAGTTTTGATCAGCAGTCACTAGTGAGGAGTAATAATACATTTTTAACAGTTGTTTTGACGGTGCTTGGAGTTGGGACTGAAACTTTTTTCTGAAGGTTTGAGACAAGTCGTACAAAGTTATAACGGGACAAGGCAAACTGGGCTTTGTGGTTGTCTCGAGTCTTTTGAACTGGGTTTGTATCATTCGCCATTGGCACGATACTAGTACTACTACCTTAAAAAAAAAAAAAAAAATCTACGACTTGGATTGATTTGGGAGGTGCAATATATTTGGGAGGTTGTAGTAGTGTTAAGAGTTCAAATCCTTACTACTGTAATTAAATTCAAAAGATATATAATAATAAGTTCCTTGGATCAAAAGGTGGATCTCTAGATCTCTTTCTTTTTAAGAGCAACCACAACGCGGGTGTAATGGGGAGCCATTACACCGCTCCATGACACGGCTGGGAGCCGTGTCATGGAGATTACACGCATCATGGATATGATGCGTGTAATCCATTGAAGGTGGGTCCTATGGCATTTGAAGTATCAAATATTTGTTTAATTTCCTACATAATTATTTTTTAAAAAATAACAATATATTATTTTTGAAACATAGAAAAAGATATATTATTCAAACTTAAAAATTAATAATATCATTTTTACAAAATAAAAAAATTCAAAATGTACAAAATTTAACGAAAGTTAGTACTTTATTTTTTAAAATAACAAAATTAGTTTTAAAAATTACTTTATTTATTTATGGGATATGAGTTATGCATTATTAAAATAAATATTTGATTAATTGTGGACCCATGCTATTACACCTTGTGGAGTGTAATCCATTGTGAATGAAAGTGTAATAAAAGAGGAGAAAGTGGAATGCTGACGTGGCATGTGGATTACACTCCACAAAGTGTAATAGCATTGTGGATGCTCTAAGTTCTTCTATTCTAATTAAATCCTCTTTAGTCTAAGTTCGTGTAGGGATAGCTTGTAGATACTACTGACATTGACACAAATATATATATAATATATATATATAGTAGGGTTAGAATTTTCTTGAATTTCTTATTCACCAGCAATTTCTTTGTATCGCGGTAGATTATAATGACACATGATCTTGGAAATATTACATAATCTTAAGTGGGTCCATAAACTACATCTACCTATATCTTTTTTCCTTCTACCTAGTCGAAAGTTACAAGGTAGAGGATGCTTTGCAAGGTTCTGGGTGGAAACTTCATTTTGGTATACCTCCACGTTTGATTTCTTATGGTAAAATGAAAGAAAGAAAACTTGTTTTTTGTTTATGTGATGGGCAAAAGAGGACTTGTGATCACAGAGTTAGATTGCGAGTTTTCACATAAAAATTCTCTCGATATATTTTCTAATCACCTTTTTATCTCACATACATCACATTATTACAATATACTATTTGTTAACTTAGTCCAACGAAATTTTTGTTTTTTAAGATTGTTTTGCTATTTTTATGTTGAAAATTAAACTTCCTTCTTTTCATATTTTGCTCTTACAGGCTTAACGTAATGTAACTTCTTATTCGGAGGTAAATGTAGTAGATCCAGAATACAATTGGATAAATTGCAGGTAAAGAGAGGAAATCAAACATTTCCTGCACGGTAAGGCGTTCTTAGGCCAGCCAGCCATCTTCGGATGCCCTACAAAATTATCCTCGTAGAACTGTGCATGGAACTCATTTTCTATTCTATTTATAGTGCATATGATGGGTTGGGTCTAGGGGTGCAAACGAGCCGAATCGAGTCGAGTTTTGAGCTTATCGAGTCGAGTCAGGCATATTTATATGAGAGCTCGAGTTCGAGCTCGAGCTCGTTGAGCTCGAAAAATAGAGCTCGAGCTCGGCTCGACGTAAGAAAAGGAAAACTCGAGATCGACTCGTTTATGACTCGCGAGCTTAGCTCGAAATCTGGCTCGCGAATAGCTCGAGTTTCGCTCGATTTTCTAGCTCGCATGAAGCTCGAAAGCAGCCCGAATTCTAGCTCGTTTGGAGCTCGAGTTCGAACTCGAAAATAGCTCGAAAATTTCTGAAACTTTAAGCAAGAATACAGCATTTTTTCCCCATTTTTTGACAAAATTTGCGCATGAAATAACTACAATTTTTCACATATTCTTGATTTTGCGGCCTACAAATTATGCACTAATACAATCATAAATGTCCAAATGTCCACTAATACAAATTATCCAAAAATTATCCACTAATACAAATTATCCAAATGTCCACAAAAATCCATTAATACAAATTATGATAACTTCACTAATGCCAGCAATGGATCTACAAACCAACCTGCAGGCAACATGCAAGAGCTCCTTCAATCCATCAAGAACTTCAAAAGATAGAAATATACTCATTAAAATGAAATTATATGAGGAAATACAGGTCTTTTAGTCCAATTTTTCAGCCAAAGCTCAAAATATTACAAGCTATCACAAATTTACAACACAAAATATTTGTTGTAGACAGCTTGATAAAAATAAATAAAAACTTTGGGGGATAAATAAATAAAAAAATAATAATAAAGTAAAATGAAGGACCAAAATCATGATCCTAGGAATGGGGTCGTCTTTTCTCCTCTGCGGACAGAACATCAAAAAGCTCAAGTCTGATCATTTCCAATCAAAATGAAAATCACAAGATCCTTCCCATGCCATTTCAATCCAAATTCATACGATGGGAGGCATAAAGCAACAACAAAAAAATGCAAGACTGCAATACATCAAAATTTCTCAGGTGCGAGGAAATGAACCTGCGGACTTAGCCGGTTCTTTAACATGAAAGAAAAAATGCAAACGAATCTTCTTTCAATAAGAATTTTCAGCCAGGCATTTCGTCGAACAGGTTAGGGGCATCACAAATTTCACTAATCTTCTACTCAATTAAATCTATATTCAGCCCCCACAATTTACAGCAAAACCAAAAGAATACAGTCTAATCAACACACAGAAAAGGCCACGAACAATCGACGTAAAATTTGAAACAACATGCTAACGGCGGACATGGCACGTTCATCAGCAAACATGCTCTGAAATCTTTCAAAGCTTATGTTCGAATGAAAACTGAAATATAATGGAGAAGATTAACTTACAGTGGTCTCTCGCGGTGAAGTTGCTGAAGTGGAGAAGATTAACTTTTTCAGATGAACCTTCCTTGCTCTGTTTTTTCGCAGCTTTGCTCCTCTGCCTTTCCTTGGAACTTGCCTTTCTTCCCAACCTGCCCTTAGCACTACAAGATCTTGGAGGTTGCTGAAGTGGAGATGGCGGAAGCGGTGGAGATGCAGCTAGCAGTAGCACCGATGACTGTGGCTGAAGTGGGAGGAAGTGAAGAAACTCGAGATGCAGCTAGCGGTAGCAGCAATGGCAGTGACGGAAGTGGAAATTGGGAGTTTGGGACAGTCGGTGGCGGAGGAAGAAGATCAATCGAAGGAGTCAGCAGAGCATAAAAGTTAACCTAAGTGAAGGAAGGAGGAAAGTTTACCAACAGTGGCTGAACATCGATTATAGCTTAGTGCGCAGAGAACATGTAAATTTTAATTGAAGCAAGGGTATTTTTGTAATTTTACACTTACTCGAGCCCAACGAGCGGCTCGTCGAGTTATCGAGCCTAAGAAACGAAGGCTCGAGCTCGCCTCGTTTATCTTAACGAACTGCTCGAGCTCGGCTCGAGCTCGGTCAACACGAGCTCGAGCCGAGCTTTGACTCCAGCTGCTCGCGAGCAGCTCGCGAGCAGCTCGAGTCGTCACCAGTCCTAGTTGGGTCCTAGAACGGTGCAAGCCATGCAAATGATAAGTAGTACTCCATTCGTCCTACTTTGATAGTCCTGTTTTCCTTTTTCGTCTGTCCCAAATTGTAGTCCACTTTCCAATTGAAGAATGTAGTTGTATTTTAATTTTTCTAAAATACCCTTATTCAATGTAAGTTGTTGTTACTATAAACCTATCACATTTAATGAGAGTTGATTCTTTTTTTACCATCAATTCAAGTTCCCATAAAGTTATACTCTAATTAATGTGAGGGTATTTTAGGAAAATAACTACCTAAATTGATTGTTCCAACAAAATTAACTATTTTTTTTTAAATTGTGTGAAAAAAAGAACAGCACTGTTAAAGTGGGACGGAGGAGTGCTCTGCAAGTCTTTTTTTCCCCCTTTCATTTTTTTTTTCTCGTTTTGGGAGCTGCCAAAGCTAAGACCTCAGTGCTTACTCGGGGCCCTTTCATTTATTTCGTCGCATTTTAACTTTGGCCGAAATTGCACAATTTTTTTAGTCTCATATTCAGGGCGGTCATTCCGCGGATGATGAAGACGTTACCAACTCATGTCATTTTTCAGAGAGTTTAATGCGCGATAAGTGACGTTCTCTAAATTGGACTTGGACAGCTACTTAACACTACTATTTTAATTAATGCTCAACTGTTTTAAGTTTTAACCTGGCTGGATGAGGAGGGATCAATGGAATCTTCAGCATGTTTAACTTGGGGGTTTTTATTTATTTATTTTTTTTATCCACGTGGATTGGATCATTATCATACCAGCAGCATAAAATTCTAGCGTACAAATGAATTGTGATGTCGGGCACAACCAAATGTAGCCTATCATGTTCACGTCAACCGACTACAGCTCTTTTTTGGCATTAAACAATTGGATTGGTCCAGACTAAACAATAAACATACGGCGGCTGGTTTTTTTTGTTTAAAAAAAAAAAAGATTTTGAGTTTAAAAGCTTGTGCTTAGTAGTTTCATTCGCCTAATCAGCAACAAACTTGAGCCACAAATTTTGAAATATGACAAAAAAAACACACACACACACACGCATCCAAAAATGTACAACCATTTTGGGCCTGGATTGTACTTACTAACAGTGTGAAACAAAAGTAGTAATTTCTTCCTCAACCAATAGCCATCTGGACGAGCTTCAAAACTAGCTCTAGTTGTCCTAATTGTACTGTTGCCATGGGTAGCCTATGAATCGGTAGTAGGCAGTACTTTTCTTTCATGCTAAGTTGGATCAATCCATCATAATCAAATAGCTGCCCATTGGTCAAATAATGGATGTTTTCATGCCAAAATTTTGGCCCGACGTTTCCGTGACTGTTTCGTGTGCTCGCAGACTACTATTTTGTCATTGCTTTCCTCGTCTCGTACATATTAGTGTACTATCGGACCACTGCTAAATCACCCCAGGCAGGCTGATGAGTTCTTGTTATCCAGTCGTCTCAAGAACTTGACGATTCATGTGGATCCCTATGACGACTGATGGCTGTGCTTTTCTTTTTTCTTGCATTTTGTTTCTTTTGAGAGTGGCAAAATGCTCCTTTTATTTTATTATTATTATTAGGATAAAATTCAAAAAAGTCCCCTGTGATAAATCTAATATACAGAAAAGTCTCCATAATTTCAAAATATACAACACGACACCCCGTACTTTGAACTAATTATAAAGGTTACGAATCCGTTAAATTTAACGGAAATGACTTATTGGAACATAAAAAAAAAATTTATACCAAATTTTTAACAAAAATACCTGTTCTACCCCTTTACCCTCGATTCTCTCTATCTAGAGGATAAAACAAATGATTTTTTTGAACTGTCTTTTGCTTAATTATATTAGGGCATTTTGGTCATTTCGTCCAATTCCATTAAATTTAACGGATTCCGTCACCTTTACAATTTAGTTCAAAATACAGGGTGTCGTGTTGTATATTTTGAAATCACGAGGGGATTTTCTGTGTATTAGGTTTACCACAGAGGTTTTTTTATTTTTTACCCTTATTATTATTTTTTGAGCAATGTGAAACATGGGTTACTCACGTACTCCTAGAAATAATGGTTAACTTTTTCATACTGCCTTTTGTCTATCTCTAAGGTTCGATGATTAGTACATTTTATTCTCCGTTATTTTCTTTTTAGTAAAGCTGTCCAGATTTTTATTATTTTTGCACAACCACCAGGTTCGATGCCTTTAATGCTAGGGCAAAAGCAGTGTTGATGGCCTGATGGTGCTGTTGCTGTTTCTGCTGATGTAATTATTCCGAGTCCCCCTTTATGATTGCTGAAATTCATGTGTTGTAATGTTGATAGCTCAGTAACGAATCAAATGATTCAGTATTCGTGTTAATTTTTGGTTTGATCTTATCCGAGGAGCAAAATTAGTCTTGTATGTGTTACCAGAAACTGTGAACAAATAATTGATGAGTCTTTGTTTCTTCTGCTTTCCTTTTTTCCCTTTGGTTCTAATTTTTGTTATCTCATTAACACTAAAATCAATTCAAATAGGCACCGTTTTAGGGAATAATCAGCTTTTTACCACCCAAGAAGGAGGAGGAGAAGAAGAGAGAAGGGTGTAATCGTGCCGAGACGTTTCTTTGGAAATCATTGATTTGGGCCTTTGTGGCTCATTATAGTTTATAGTCTAGACAAGTAGTAGCCCATGAGTGAAGCCTTCTCTACGTGGATGTTATATTTTTGGGCTTTAAGCGAAACTGATCAAGGCACAATCATGTGTGTGCACTAAAATGGGAAAAAATTCATAGAAATTATTTTGAAGAAATAAATGGAAAAGAAAAAAGAAATCAGAAATCATGGAAGCAGTGTATGACAAAATTATAAGGGGCGAGAAGAAAACTTTCATGGATAACTTAAGAAGCATAGGTGGAGTGCAATTTGTATAAGAAGTGCAAAATCTTGTTGTGCTTATTTAGATAACCAAATTATAAGATTTCTTCATTTTGATTCAGTTGGGAGCGGATAAGTTGTTTAAATAATTTATTAAATTTTAAGGTTCCTTTTTAGTCTAATCGGTTCCATTTTACCCTTACAATGAAGGACACGAGTTCAAAAAGGTTATCAAAGTGTGTTAACACCACTGCGTAATCTCTTACTTTATATATTGTATAGATTTTGGACCCTATTTCATTATACATATATATATATATATGACTTCCGCTATTATTTGACTTTAAAAAAATTGAAAAAAAAAGGAACTATGATGAGGACATATTAATTACCCTTGAGTGGGGGACAGGAGGAATCTATCGCCAACCTTCTGACTCTTCGACTAAATGGCAAACCCTGACACAAAAATTATCCCCAGACGTGACTAATTGTAAGTTGAGGCAGTACCCACAGTTAATGAATAAGGAGGCCATATTATTAAGTGTTTTGAGTGTTGACTTGAGTGATTAGGTTTATAAAAGTCGAATTTCTAAACTTTAGTTTAGAAAAGGTCAAGAGGGAGAGTGTTGACTTGAGATCAACATTGGCGTATTATTTGATGTATTAGATGCAATGCTTAAAAGTGTTTTACATAACATCGGGAGCCTGTTGACTCTGATGCTTTCTTCCACATCTTGTACTACTAGCAAATTGATATGATTGGCGTATTATATGATGTACGGTTTTACAGTAAATTAAACTCCAGCGTACGTATGTTTTGGACGAGGGGCTTGGACGGTTGTCAGAGACAAACATCCCAGGCAGTTCACGGCCTGGATGAGGCCTCAAAAATTTGTGCGACTCAGATCACATATTGTAACTCGATTTTCACGCCGTGTGAGATCCACAAAAATGTTGTTCTAGTGTTACTCGCTGTTATTCTATTGTTACACGTTGTACAGATGATGTTACACCATGTACAAATGATATTACACCTTCCGGAGTGATTGTTCTGACAACCGCTCCAGCCGCGTCCGTATGTTTTATATTGCTGACAATATCTTAAGTTCCCTTTTGATTTGACCCGCTTGATTCCAATTGGCCAGACAGCATGCTGCATGCTGCTCTTTTCTTTTTCATTTTTTTTTAAAAAATTTTAGACAGCATGCTTGTCTTAGCCACTCGTGAATAATTAGTAGTAGCAACTTGGGATTTGCACTGGTGACGCTTTACTCCAGCTCATAATATAATTAAAGAGTGATAAATGATGGCAGAAAGAAGCTAGAAACGGGAAAGGAATTAAGAAAAATAAGAACCAGAAGAAAGCTGGCATGTGCAGCTCGCGAACTGATACATACATGTACATTTACATACACGTGTGTGTGTTTGTTTGTATAAATATATATATATATTTGATGTTGTATGCGTGTTAATCAATTACTATACTGTCCTCTATTATCATATGCTGAGCATAAATTTTTTAAAAAAAAATTAATCGCACTCAACTTTTTGTTGATTGTATTTCCATCATTTATTTTATTATATAGTCTGAAAATCATATAATAAAAGTGATAGCCATCGATCGAGAGTGCGGTCAACCAAATGTGGAGCGTGATTAATCTTGATCTAATTTTTATTGGTCATAATGATTGGTTTCTAATGCTTGCCCGTTTCACTTAATTTCTTCCACCATGAGAAAGCATGCCTACGGACATTATACTCTTTTTAACTTTTCCAGCTCGATATAATTAGGCCCAGTGGCGGGTGATTATTGATCAGTGAAACTCTATACTTTCGGCACAATGCGAGTTTTGCATGCGTCAAATGTAAAACTGTTATCACGTACTCCATAAATTCGCACCACGTCAAAGGATATTAATTACTACTACGTAGCCAGAATTTTGATTGTGTCCTTCTTTAGGTACATAACATCTTACAAAGAAGAAAGAGGGAGGATCATAACTGGGTCTGGTGCATCAAGCAGTCAAGTTTGAGATAAATTAACTTGATTACTTGAACTGATAACAAGTGGTTACACGATCTTTGTTCTTGTCCAAAAGCATTTGGTTTTGGTATATACTCCTTGTTTGAGGCTTTAAGCGCCGAATGGATATGTGTCATTTCTTGGCGATACTCCTACAGAAAAGTAGAGCAGAGTGCGGCTAATTAATTAATATGATGTTTTTTTTTAAAAAAAAAAAAATTGACTGATAATATATTTATGTATGATCGAGATGCTCCTAATGAGAACGATGAAGAAAGCATGCATGTGCAAACAATAGACAAACGTCAATGCTGGAGCCTGGAGCAGGCTAGATGCCTTCTTGATTTGACTGATGTTCCCAAAAACATTTTCTTAGCGAAAATGGCACAGCTTTTGACTTATGGGTTAATTATTATGTTATAAGTATGCTTTAATCGAGAGCATCAATTGCCTACTTGGGTGGAAGTGCAGAGTATGTGCAACAGCCGGGAACCCCGGCAGATACGTCTCCTTAATCACTAAATTAAATCGCATTAATAGTGGAATTACACAATAAAACAATGCACATATGACACTATTACGACCATGTGGTAGTTGATTGATGGCATTTGTTTTTTTTTTTCTTTGTTTCCAACTTATCAGTGTCCTAAACAAGCAAAGTGAACCCTATTCCTATCCATATCTACTTTGATGATGTCTGTTAAGCTTCGTCTGCACCATTTTAGCACCAGCATTTTGCAAAGGGCGCCCCTGAAAGAGAAAAAACCCAGAAAATCCATAGCACGAACAGTGGACGGATACTACCATAAACTTTCTTCTCGTCATCAATGCTTAATTCTTAATAAAAGCTGGGGGGAAGGGGGGACATAGCGTCCCAGTAGATGCACTCAAACTTGAAACACTTCCAATGCGTTCTTTTGGTTGCTAGCAAGAAGGCTCATGTGAGACGTGTTATTAAACTGTAGTAAAGAACAAAACTATACTAGACAAATACAGAGACTTTGAGGCGTGAAAGCACTTTCCTTAAGGTGTTATTTGCCTCTATTAGACAAATTACCTCTAGGATACAACAAAGTCTAAGAACTATCAAATGAAAAGTAAAAGTGATTTAATTCTGTCGAAATCCTACTATTTAAAAGGATTGAAGCACCTATTCAAGGCACTATCAGAGGATGCAATCTTTATTGAATAGGCGTTTGGGTAGTTAGCCAATTAACAGATATGTCTGCAAAATGTAACCGCCAACCGCCATTAACTACCTCTGATTGACACCCTTTCAGAAAGCCCCAAGTGCCCTTGTCAAGATTTTATATATCTTGAAATAAATTTCCCACCAAACTTTCCCTCCAAACTATTATCTTGGAACAAGTTTGTAAAGGAATAGGACAATGACTCATATATAGGCAACATGCACTTTATCCTCTTTCAATGTGGGACAATGGATTTCAACATACTCATTACAAACTATTACCAACAAGACGCACGTGCAAGACATGAATGAATTATATGAAGTATGAACTCACCAGTCCACTAGCTTTTGCATATTTGTATTCTTTCTCACAATCATCGTCACATGGACCAACCTGTTGACAATAAGACCCACTAAACTGGAATAGAAATGCAGTAGTCGGCCGAACAATAATTCAGCGAGCCTCTCTTCCTCTCTCTCTCAGCGATTCATAGAGTTAAGAGGCCACCAAAGTCTCCTGCACTTTCAATAATTGACTTCCCTACGAGGCTTTTTGCCTTTTGCATGGTGTAATTTACAAGGTCTAGTCTAGTCTAGACAAATGCTGCTATCCCCTGTATGGCTACTATACATGACTTATCTAATGCTGTTACATATATGGCGCCAATCTGCAAACTGCAAACGACATTACAGGATTAAAAGCGCACTGTTTTTTCATATACAAGTTCAGTAGCGTGACATCATATGAACTGATAACTGGAAACATTTCTTTATGACAATTATTGAGTACTCGTTTCAAACATACAGTAGATTAACAAATAATTAACGAAACTCTTGACGGCTTGTATATGGTAACTTGGACATGGGGCCGGCTTTGGGCGGTTCTATAATTATACATCTTTCGTCTATGTTGATTTCTTGCTTTTGTTGCTTTGTGCGTCGGAGGATTCGTGGAAAAGTTAGATGAGAATCGAGATAATTAACTTGAAAAACTAAGGGGCTAGTATAGTAAGAGGATTATGTGAAAAAAAAAAAAATTAACGTTAGACACTTCCACTTGTCTTAAAAAATTCGTCAGTAGTCCAATCCTCAGCTTTCTCGAAACCTTTGGTGTGGATTATGCTTCATGATTAAACTTCTTTTGAAGCGATTGAATCAGTTTCGTTGGATTTAGTCACATGAAGCAAATGCTCACTTCACTTGTACGTAACACTCGAGCTAAGTTAGCTAACCACCTCACATGAAGATGTTGAAGAATTAATTTCGTGCTACGATCTTTTGTGCCCAATCACATGACAAAATCTAGTTGGGGCTGATCACAATTGGTAAAGCCTTTCCATTGGGTCTCACCCACTTTTACTTTCAGTTAATCTACCAAGAAAAGTGATGGAGTCTCGAGAGTCATGAAAACTCTCCCCTTCCACATTACCTTCATTGGTTTCTGATAAGCTTTTTGTCATTCCCATGAAAATTGACCTTTACCTTATCATCATTTAATACTTTCTTGTTTTTAAATAATGCTACTAGTACTATAGCACCACCAGCAGTTGGGAACGCATGGGCAAGTACTGGCTACTTCTACGACTAGACCATTTTCTTATTAGCCTTTAGACCAAAGAATTTGCTTTGAGTGAGTGGCTGGGACAAGGTTGAATGGGGAAGCTGAGTTTTGGCAGAGTTTTGGATCGTTTTTGTCTTTCTTCTTCTGGATCAGGCTCTTGTCTCTGCATCAATAACTATGCCTCAGAAGATGAGCGTGAGCTAGAAAGCAAGCCACTGATTACACCACCTGAAACTGGCCAGTTGGTGAAAATCAAGGATGTTATTTCTGCACCCCCGACCCTGGCTCTTCAATTGAAGCCCAAGGTAAACACTTCCTCATTAATACTTGCCACAGCTGCAGTCAGCAGTAAATGTACCAATTGGTTAAAAATCGCATCCCCTTAAAATTGCCAGATTCCAGTCTGTTAAACTGAAAAATCTACGGGGTTGCATCTCATTTTTTGTTGCATTTTGTCCTGTAGCATACATGTAATGCAAAAACTCTAGTCACCGCGTTTGCTATGCGGTGCTTCTTTAGTTTAATCATTCACTTTCTAGAACCAGGAGATTTTGTGACCGCCTCAAATCATCGCCTGTCTGCAGCTGCATTCATGTTGAAGTTTTGGAACTTAAGTACCAACTATGAAGGATTTAATAACTGGATTTGCTTATCTTCTGCGTAACAAATAATAATCATAACACTACCTGATATTCCATGAGTTCGAACCATTGATCAACTTAACAGAAGGTTAAAGTTTTGGAGTATTATGCCTGTGCTGATTATCCCGTTCAGTTTTCTTCTTCCATTCGACATGCCAAATGACTCCCAGCTTGTTAAATTATCTGTCGCTGTATTGATCCAGACGGTTGTGCTAAAAGTGTCGATGCACTGCAATGGATGCGCAAGGAAAGTCAAGAAGCATATCTCCAAGATGGAAGGTAATTACTAAATCATGTCTCCATCCTCCATCATGCTTAACAATGACTTTCCCAGTTGAATAGACTAGCAAGTGAGAACTAAATCTTCTGCTAAATCAATCTTTTCCAGTTCCACTAAATAAATGTGAGGGAAAGGAATCTTGCCGGCCAATACACAGAAAATGGTAGCAATTTTCTCATGCTACGTTAGTATGAGAAAATTGATTGTTAAAATTTAATGACACCTCGCAAAACACCAACCAAAAAATAAAATGACCGGTTGTGATTCATCTAGGACTCATCCAAACAATGTATATCGAATGATCTTAGATGAATGATGAATTCTAAACCGTTGAAATTCTTGGTGTGGAAAAGTTGTGAGAACTCATCCCATCTACAATGTATTGTCCCGTACTATTTGACATAAGTCTGTTTAGGCCTCGCCGCTTTGTACAAAGGCAATATGAAGTTACCTTTCCTACCATCCGGATTTCAGGCACGAAGTCGAATGCTCATTGAAAGTCCAAATTCTAAAAGTGTTAAACTTACACGCATTGAAAGTGTACACTTTATCACCTTAGATACTTGATATATACTAGTTTTTTTGGCCTCGCGCGCTGCGCGAGGTTGCCCCCAGTTTGTGTTAATCAAAATTAAATGATGGCGAGTAATTTAGTATAAAACACTTGCATACTTAATAATTATGATGTGAGAGAATCCTTTTCCTGGTTTATTAAGTCATACTCAATACACCAGGGTGGCTGATATATGAATTGATATCACCTGTTGTCCTCGTCATGCTAGATTCGCATATGTTAAATGCACTTATAGCCATAATACGTACACCTTGATATCTACCACAGTCATGCTTAGCACTCGGACTGGCACGTTGCTCACGTCTCTTTCTAATCCTTTCTTCATACGATTCTTCTAAGCTTGCATATTTTCAACGGCGACTCATTTAGAAAAGCTCAACTATACATATGTAAAAAGGTCTGAATAAGAATGCATAACCAACTAAATTATTAGCACAAACACAATTAATAAATAAATAATAACGTTTGTACCTCCAATATGCTATCAAGAATTAATAACATATTCATTAACATCCTTCAGTGAACCATTGCGCTGATTTGAACGCTCTGACTCATTAGGCCTTTCTTTACAAGGACAAAATCACGAAAAGGCAAAATAAAGCAAAGAGCTCACCTTGCAAAATTAGGAAATGGAAGCTTTCAATTGGAAGAAGAAGTTGGCCCTGAGACAATGGTCCACATAAATGGAGGCAAAAGTTCACGTAAAGAACACAAATCAAAGCATGCACCACATAAATAGAGAATCATCTGAAACTCAAATCACCGGAATAAAACAGGAGATCTTATTACCCTTTGCTAACTTGGAAATCTGAAATCAAAACATCAAATCACCAAACAAAGGTGAGTAAGAAAACAGAACTTAAAAAATAAAAAACAGAATGAAATATGAACACAGAGCAGAAATTAGCTGCTACGGAACATTTATAACCAAGAAGTGACCAGCCCTATTCAATACCATCATCATCCTAATTCCCAAGTCATACATTGGCATGAGGAGATGCATTTTCTAACTATGATTGTATTGCTTTAGACTCTAAAGACAGTAAATGTTCCAACTTGTCCAAGGCTACAAAAATATGTTAATGATGGTAAACTTGACTGAAAACAAATAAGTTCCCTCCAATATGAGTTCTCTCTATCTTGGTTCTAAACGTGGTAAACTTGGTTTAAAACAAATAAGCTGTCTCTATCTGCAATCCTTAGAACACCTAGTATAAGCATGCAACATTTTATCTTAATTAAATTCAGAAAGCTAAATCTGGCTTTAAGGCATTTTACAAATAGGTTTTGGGCACTAATTAGGATGGAGAAAAATACTACAAAGAGTAAACAGAGCAGAAATTAGCTGTTATGGAACATTTATAACCAAGAGGTGACAATCGCAACTGTATTTGATTGAATTCAACTTTTCATCCATTCACAATATCCATCATTTTCCATGGTTAATGATTCTAGAGAATGAAATGTCTGAAATGAGAATGAGTTCTTCAATCGTTTAAGTTGCTCCTGAGATGAGAGTGTGTTCTGTGTTTGTTTCATGGATACCCAATTAATTGGAGAACAAGATCAGAAAACCCAAAAAATGAAGAAACTTCACCGTGCTTTTCCGATGAAGAAATTTTGCCACCACAATAGTGGTGGCGAACTCTGCTCGGCAACAATAGCTCATCCCTATTCCTCGAACAAGACCCTGCCTCTCATTTTTTTCTCTTTTTTTTTTTTTGTTAATTTGGTTTGAAGAGACAAAATATGCAAGGGAAAAAGAAATCATGCAAAAGTGGGGAAATCCAATTGTTTTAAATTCAAGAGTTAGCTACTTGCGTGAAATTTCATAAGTGACTTGGGACAAAAACTGACTTCCTTTCCTGGAAAAAAAAGAGAACCAAAAATTATACATTTAACCCATCAATCATGCTGAACGCTCTTCTGAAGTGGCCTGAATTTAACATCAAAGAATCTTTGGAACTAATTTCACTACCATGGCATATTTCAACAGTCTAAGCTTGCTCAGACTCAAAAAAAAAAAAAGTATAGCTAATTGTCAAAAAAAAAAAACACATCATCTTTTCTTAGCTTTACATTGCATAAATTCAGGGCTAACAAGTTCATATTGTTAGACCACCATTCATTTATTGAAGTTAGGAATGACACCTAGACCAACTGTAATAACCTCTCAATATGTTTAGAAAATCACCTATATTTTTCTTGTTACTTGGTTTTGGATAGAAAAGTTAGTTGTAATGCCTCTGGAATACAAATACCTTAATGTAATTAGTTTATAATAGTTTGTCTCTTGACAACCTAATTAAACTCATTCAAAAAAAATTGAACTTGCAAATTTGATGTTCAACACCTTTTAATTTGATTAGTTTCCTGCGTAATTTCTAATGTTTTAAATCTCAAATATAGAAAATGAATTGGATATATTCATAGGCTAGATTACAAACTACATTAGCTAGACCCACAAAGTAAAATAGGAAAAAGATAAAACACACATACACACACACAAACACAAAGTGAAACAGAAAGTATGAAATGCCTGGCCATGTCTTACACAAGGAAAATTAAAGAAAGAAAAAGAGAAAAATAGCATCCAATTGGCCTTCCATATATTCCTTTCTGTTCTATAGCTTTTCTGGTTCTTTTTGGAAACTTATTAGTTTATAATGGATTAAACTATACAGATATTATAATAAGAGAAGGTTATAGGAACTGCAAAACCTGTTAGGTGTTGTTTACGAGAAGAAAAATCAATTGCTCCAATACATTATAAATGAGTTGTTAAAAAAATGACAAATTAATGCTCCACCAGTTTTGATATCAAAGAAGTTGTTGCTCAATATAAAAATCTACATCTGGCTACGTCAATTTTGCAATAGTTTGCCAATTTGTTACAAAAGATTTGAAAGGTATTTTATCTTCAACAGAATCTAAAACCAAATGAATATTTCGAAGTGGTTAAACAAAATGCTCATGGGTTTGGTTGCCAATTCATGTACTAATCACAAATCAAGAACTACTTGGTTTCTATCCAAGTGGACATTTTCATTGGCTTGGGTATTAAGCATCGAAAGTCTCTTACTTATTTTCTTTATTCATAACCGTTGACAATGACACCAGTTTTTTGGCTCTGCAATATTCAAATTTACGTGAACCATATAATGTACTATGTAAACACAGGAAGGGAACCATAATATCATAACAAATTACAAAAAACAAAAGAACAAGCAAATACCATATCACAATCGAAACATGCATTGATGAAATTACATTAAACCAATCCAAAACATCATACAATTTTCTGAAACAGAGAAAAACTAACACACAATGATTGTAGATGTTAAATGAGGACATATAGCGAATATATGGTGTGCACGTCAAATAAGTTTGAATGACCTGTCTAAAAATACAGCCCTTAATCATAAAACAAAAGACATCAGCACAACAAACAAATCACATCAATGCGACCTTCAATTATGATCAGCAAATTGATAAACTCAAAACCGATAAGCTAATAGAAGTAGAGTGAAAAGTTCACCTTTCAAAACCATCGAAAGTTCACAATGCTCTTTTGGTGAAGAAATTCAACGACAATGGCGATGGCAGTGGCTGTGGTGGATTCCGGTCAGCAGGCAATGACTCCTCCGTGCTCCTCGGACTCCCTTTTTTGTGGCTTTGCTATTACTTTCCCCTTCTTCTCTATTTCTTGTTTGCTTGTAATGGGATGGAGTTAGAAAACTTGTATGCGTTTTTAGTGATGTGCATCAATGATTCTTGGAGATGAAATCTTTGAGATAACAGTAGTGGCGTCTTCATAATTTTAGCACTTAAAAAACAATAACCTGCTGCATTAGTTAACCCAAAGGTCCCAAACTGAAAGAAAACATGCGTAAAAAATGAATGGTAATGAGGTTTTCACTAACCGCTTCCCACCCCTCCCAAGAGTAGTACCATAACTTTTGATTCACATAACCATAAACAAAACTTACTCCAATGCGCAGGCTCCATAAATATTGAAAGAAAAGAAGCCAAAGTACAGCATATAAATTTCCTGCTTGCTTTCGCTTATCCGACGTACTCACATCCAACAACTTAAACTGAAACGGGACCAATCATGTTAATTGCCTATCCTACCCCGCTCTAACAACTGGTCTGGTTTTTTTTTGAATCACAAACTTTATCCTCTAAATAGGATAGGCCTCTTGTCCGTTACTCCTGTGTTCAGTAGGGCAAGGGAGTAAGACACCAAAAAGGAACAGATGCTCCACCAGCCTTATTCCAATTATTGTTTCATGGCACCATGCTTAACACACCGAATTCAAAATCTGGCTAAAAGCAACAAAACTGTCGAGGTTGGCACTCCAAACTCCGCCGATCATAGGAAAATCGAAGATCTAGTTTTGCACAGACTAAGAAACAAATGAGACACAGTAATGGAGATTGCAAAGCCTTCGCGCAGCGGTTCTTGCACTCTTTCCAGAACACTTAGGTTCAACTATGAAGAAAGACGTGGTGTAGGAGACAATTCAGTAGGAAGAGACGAAGGAAAAAAAAGCAACTGGCAAAGAAAGCTAAGAAAAGAATGAGAGGGCAGTGGAAACTGCCAAGCTTTCTAGCAACGGTTCTTGTACCGTATCATAATCCACCGCTAAGCGTGTCCCTATGCGAGGACAACACGCGGGGTACGAGCAGAATGGAACGGATGGAAACAAAGCCACCATGCGGACACCAGCGAAGCGAAGGCCATGCAGACAGCTGATAAAAGTGAACTCACCGCCCACAACAACTCCACGTGGATAGCAACAAATTTCCAGCAATTTCTAGCAAAGGCACTACCACTGAACCCACCGCCCACAACAACTCCACATGGATAGCAACAAATTTTGAGCAATTTCCAGCAAAGCCACTACAACTGAATGGCACAAGACCAAACCGCCCCTCAAGTTCACACAAATCGCGCTATAACCGGCCCATTTTCACTGTAGCAATCCGAACTCCCACCTTTAGTATAGTAAAGATATATATATACAAAATTATAATTTCAAATTCAAATTTAAATTAATTCTCATACCTCATCTAATGGTGAGTACATATACACTAGTGGGAATACCCGTGCTACGCACGGTGCTGACATTATTGGAAAAAATAAAAAGGTGAGCAAATAAAGGTGAAAAAATTGTAGCAACAAAATTAAAATGTAATATTTGTTTAACAATAGCTTAAAATATGATAAAATGTGTATATCATTCAAGAATTGTCTTTTTTCGGAAGATGTACGAAATTAAGAACGTACGAAATTAGTGTATTTTTTTACATAGTTTATGAATAGTACTATAAAAAATAAATATATATTAAGAAATTCTACCTTCCTTTGTAATTCTCTGAGATAAGAAGCATCACAACCAAATACGAATCGTGCATGTCTGTCTTGTAAATTAAGATGCATGTTACCACTGGAATCTCTGATTTGTATGTTAACATTGTACTTGTTTGACAAATAAAATATTATATACAATATAGAAAAATATATTGAAATTAAATATACATGAAATTAATTACCTAATAATAGTGTCAACCACGTCATTACAATGCATACACACTGTTTTTGAAAAATGACCTTCACATAGTTGTCCACAATTTTTGCATAGCTTGTAGAACATATTTTATATGTTAATGCTCTAAATGTAAGCAAGTATTCGAAAATATTTAACCTAATAAAAATGAAAGAAAATATAGGTTATGATTATAAATTAAAAAAATTCGTTCAGTAATTAATTAAAATTGAGTAAGCTTACCGTAGGCATGATTGTATATTCAGATATCCATATTCTCTTTGAATTTGCTATCAACAGTGCTTGTGGTGTTGTGAAATTGCTTGATCTCAACCACATAACTAACTTGCGGGTACATGTATTATTTTCAAACCTGCAATTTTTTTAAATACATGTCAATAAGAGTACGAAACAATATTAATAGTTTGTTATGGTGTTACTGAGGAACTCACCAACTGCGCAGGTATCGAGCAAAATCTAAATTGTGATTAATATACAATTTGCTAGCTCCAATTGTACATAGTGATGGTCCTGCATAGTATGGTTATGTTCGCTCAAAAGCTATTCAAATTATATAGAATATAACTAAAAGCAATTGATTTACCTCTGAAATTTCGTACTCAAATACCACATGCTATTAAAATATTATTTTTTGTGGCAGACCGATATAACCGTTCACCATCATCATTAGCAAATTTATCCCACAATATGAATCGAGCTACTGTCAAACTGTGTTAACAAAATTTTGATAAGTGCAAATCTAAATTCTTTAAAAATAAAAAGTTTTAAAGATGTTAAGATTTGTTAACTAACCTTTTATCAACCAATCGTATCTCCCGACCAATTTTGTTATTAGTAGATATCTGATAGTATGGACCGACAGTTATAACTAAACCAATTACATCTGTAATAAATAAAAAATTTTAATTAATAGCAATTGATTTGCAGAAATATAATAAAAATGATATTAATTGTGAGGACGTACCTATCAATTGCAGATCGTTATCCATGTACTGTTCTATATGTCTCAATTTGACCAAATTGAACTTGAAACGGGGGATGGTTGCACAATCATCTAAAATCTTCACTATTTTTGTATAATTCTCAAATGACAACTGGAACTGATGTGGTGCAATCCGGTACTTGGCATCTGCTGGGATTACATGTACATTCTGAAACAAAATTGGTGAAACATGATAAGTCACTTAGCTCTCTGCTAAAAATCCCTTCTGCAATACGTATAGATATAGATTGGAGTGGGAAACGTGGGAGGAAATGTGGGGGGAAACGTGGGATGATGAGTAGAGGATTTGTAGGAGTGGTTGTAGGATGAGATAAGAGATAGTGGAAAAGTTTTAAATTTTAAATTGGACTGGTGATAGGGTCGGTTATAACTCACTACTTTTTATGTATTAAAATAAATACAAAAATCTAGAAAAAAGAATGAGAAGTTTGGAAGCCATTGAGAGGCTCTCTGCTAAAAACCCCTTCTGTAATACATATAGATATAGATTATTAGTGTATAAAAGATTAATCCATTCTAAAATGAAACAAAATTTTGAGATTACATTGATCCCTCACATTTGAACGAGAGACGTACTAAGCTAAAATCTTAATGTCCAGAATCCTGCAGTTAGAGTTTGAGCCGTCTATTACGGGTTATCGACGGCACCAGAAATGCAAATTGATCTAGATCCTTAGCAACCTCTCAGAGAGTCCAGCCATCTCCAGATAACAGATTCACAATATTTTAAATAAAATCGATCAAGTAATTTTTTTCCAAAAAAATAAAAAAAGGAAGGGGCAGACTGTTTTATCAAAACGTGATTATGCTCTTTCTAACTCTTAGTGGCTGGAAACAGGAGTGACATCTTATGAAGTAGACCTGGAAAGCAAGATGGTGGTGGTGATTGGAGACATTGCTCCTTTCGAAGTGTTAGAGAGCGTATCTAAAGTGAAAACCGCCGAGTTATGGACCGCTCCTGCCTGCTAGCCAAAATGCAAGGAAACCTGCCATTTATTTTCAATGCTATTCCAAAGACTAAGGCTATAAGCCACGGGGAACAAGTGGACAAGACGACTATATAGACCTCGTGCCATGTAACATTGAAATGTATTAATATACATTCACATCTATAAATATTGTACATGTCAAATATCGTGCTTAATTATATCCAATAGAGATCCATTGGACATCATGACATAAATTAATCAATAGACTTTCTCCATGTACGATATTATAATCTGTGTATTTGAGAAATCGATTGATGCACCAAGCTACTTCCCTGAGCAACTGTAATGAGAGACCTTTCCAGCTGCTTCAGTATGACTGTATTTTTGTCCCTCCGAGGTTGTCAAGTCAACAACCACAGGTGCAAGGTGAAGGGGTTTGACCCAAATCTTCATGCCCTTCTACAAGATTGAACTAGGAAGTTTCTTTAACTATTAGGACTTGTTAGTTCTCTCTTGGTTTCCTTGTTCTCCTATTTTTTTGATCCGTTTGAAGCCTTGATTTGGCTTTGGAAGAGTAAGAATTATCAAAAGAGAAGCAAAACTTCTTCAACCTTGGCCAAGACCGTATCTTGCCATATATAGCTCTTAATCTTCCTGCAATCCTCTATCCCAGGATTCCTTACATAGGCGTACTCAAGCACAACCGCCTTCATCAAATTAATGTTCGGAAAGGCGTGTAGTTGTTTCGAGTGAAATAGCACGCTTTCAAAAATTTCCACTTAAATACACAATTTTGATTTACATAGCTCCAGAAAACCAAAAGAACGAAAAGTCACTAGCAACCAGTGGCTAAGAAGATAAAGTAAAAGGATAAAAATATTTTGGCCATAGTTACTAAACCCGGCCCGGAGAGGAACCCGGTGAAAGAGGTGGGTCAACGGGTTATTGGTTCAATCAATGGATGAGTGGTCCAACCGGTGGGTCACTACATATATTTAAATATTAAGTTTTTATAATTTTTGATATGGTTAAAACTATAATAAACTATGTTATAGTAAATATTCAATTAGTCCAATTTATTATAGAATCATTAATTCTTATAAGAATTAACAAAACCTCAATTTAATTAGTAATCCACAAAACTTCAAGTATAAAATATTATCTAAGTGTAATTATCTAATTTATTTACGAATTTTAAGTGCAAAAAGTTATTAAGAATAATATTTATTTTTAAAATGAATTGTGTAATATATTATTTTTTAAATCCATTTAATAATTTATAAAGTTTAGGGAATAATAAAATTTTATTAACAGATTCCAAACAAATTCTGTTTTGAAGAAATAAAATAAGAATAAAAATCTAATATATAATATATAAGGAGTGAATAAGCACCAAGTGAGTTGTTGGGCAAGTGGTGAGTGCGCTTAACCTTTATATTTGAGGTCTGAGGTTTGAATCAGCATTAGAACATCTTCTAATCATTTTTATCCCAAAATCGAGTTCCTTACAAAATCATCCGGTTCAATCGAGTTGACCAGTTAAACCGCCGATTCGTTGAAAAGTCAACGGGCTTCTTGCACAAACGATCCAATTACAAACCCAACCCGATTTCATGGCCGGTTCACCGGGTTGACCGATTGAACCGCCGGGCCGAGTCGGGTTTAATACCTATGATTTTGGCATTCTAATCCGATAACCCTTTCTGGACTCAGATTATTGTGTAGGCTCAAATTAGATAACTATGTGGGCTCAGATTATTGTGTGGCTCATGTATGTCCCTCGGCTATCCGCAACTTTGAGGTATATTACTCAAAGTATGTTTCCTCAAACATTGCGGACTACCATCTATTTTTCTAAAACATTTTTTTCGTAGCAACATAAATTAGCAATGTAGCACAACTTATCGCGTCAATCAAATGCTTCAGGTTAGATAGACATATTCCTTTGTATGACTTCAAGCGCTCTTCAATATTACACGACGACAAACTCAATTGTTCATCAACAGGTGTCATCAGCAATAGGAGCAAGTATAAGAAACTTGATTTTTATGAATTTCTGCACAATTCAAGTATTGATACAAATTTAAATAAATCCTCCCAACTAGCATTTTCCATTCGAGTGTGCTGCTAATTTTACACATATACAAACAAAAATTTTACACATACAAGCAAAACAAGCAAATATGTTAAGCGGACTAACAGATAATATATTTATTATTATGTAAACATATTACCTTACATTTATCATGTCCTCGTCTCAATTTCTTGTACAAAAATCTAAGGGTACGTTTGGTTCTACAGAATTAGAATTGAATTAGAATTGGAATTCTATAGAATTTGAATTCTATGAATTAGAAATCCAAATCCTTGCAATTCTTTCGTTTGGAAAATACATAGAATTGATACGGAATTTATTTGGAATTCCAAATTCTTTGTTTGGATGAGAGAAGAATTCATTAGGAATTAGAATTGTTTCCAACTAATATTTCCTTACATAAAAAATTTCTTTTTTTTACTATATAATAATTTTTTAACATTTAGCTAATTGTTACTAAAGCTTTAAGGAAAAAACCAATTAGTACCTTTAATAATTTATTTTTTCTTGCATTTAACTAATTGTTAATAAAGCTTTAAAAGAAAAAAAATTAGTTCCTTTTTTGCAAAAATAAAAAAATTCTTTTTTTAAAATTAAATTATATTAAATAAAAATAATTGTATATTATAACTTAAAAAGTAGTTAATATTTATCGAGTTAAAACCTTGATACAAATTTAATGTTAAGAACTTTAAATTTTAGAAAATCAAAAGCCTACTCTATGATATGAATTGGGAGGAAAGTCATAACTTGTACCTATTATAAATATTTGAGTTTTGTATCTTACAAGAAATTTCAATAGATGAATACACAAACAACGTGTTTTTTGGACCATCATCTTCCATTCCATTTTCCTCATTTTCATCTTCCATTTCATCTTCATCATCAACCTCATGTTGTACTCTTCGCATCTCAGCATCAACTTCATCCAAGTAAGGGTCATTTGGTTGTTCTACTCGAATAAGATTATGAAGGATGGCACATGCATTAATTATCATGACATGAGTCTTAACATCAAAAAAAGATGCATCTCTCAAAATGGCCCACCGCTTCTTGAACAAACCAAATGTCCTTTCAATGACATTTCGAGCAATTGAATGTCGAAGGTTGAATAACTCTTTAAAATTTTGAGGCTTCCTCCCACTAGCAGACCACTCGCTAAGATGATATCTAACTCCCCTATATGGAGCTAAGAAACCGGAGCTATTTGCATAACCCGCATCAACAAGAAAGTACTTGCCTGTAATGTTAGACAACAAATTATTACTCATTTATAGTTAAAAGAAAAAAAACACATGATATGTAATTGTCACATACCCTTGGGAACAATTAATGGATCTGATCTAACTAACGCATCCCGTAGAACTCTACTATCTGCTGCAGAGTCAATTTTAAAAAGTGAGTGTGTTAAATTCTACATAGTCAATTGAAGCTAAAATGATAGCTAAAAAGATTAATTATCTTCTCCTTGAAACTCCTCTATATATATGTGTGTGTGTGAGATAAAGATAGCTATTTACAATTTCCTAACTAGCAATGAATTGCAGGGAAAGCCCAACTGTTACACCACATAAGCTTTAAAATATGTGTAACAATTGATTATATACAGAAACATACACCAAAGAACTGCAGGACAATTGTTCTAGTTAGTGTCAAAATTGAACCGTTATTACCAAGCTCAATAGTTGAAACATGAAAGCCAGAGATAGAGCTATAATTTTCACATCAAAAACCTATTCACAGCATTCTAAGTGCTTGAAAATAAATACCTTTATAAAACCACAGATACAAGGAAGACTGAAGTGACGATCTTCAGCCTTTAAGCATGCCCAACTTCATGTCAGCCCACAACTTTGCTATCAAGAAGAATGCACCGACTTCACTTAAATGCAGGGCAAGGTTAAACAAGCCTTCCTGTAACATATTAGGAACAATCAAACACATTTAAATATACGCTAAGAGAGAGTGTGTGAGAGAATTTATGACAGCATTAAATAGTCCAAAACAAACATTCATCACATTCCATGTCCATTGACGAGAATTTAGCAGCCTTGAGCTGATACATAAAAGATTTTTCAGGCCCTGACAGCAAGTTTTTCAACAGCCACTGCAGTATAGAACTAAAAATTCGCTCTGTCAAAGTAAATTTGTGATTCCTTCTATGATTCTAGATACTAAGTTAAGAAGAGTATAACTGGTTTTAAGAAGATTTTTTAATCTGACACTTGGTCATAACAGCCAACAGCCTTGGAGTGTGAACTGGAGACGTTATATACTTGATCATAACAGCCAACAAATAGATTTTATAAAAAGGGTGTAATCTGCATTCTCTGTGTTTATGATCTCAGTGTCTTGAAGGAGGATACTTTAGCTTCGGATTCAGCATTTCATCCATTATCAGTCTTAAACATGTGGATATGATTCACGAAGTCAGGTTCTTAGCCAAGGCCACTTCCTGATGTTTAGAGGTCGAATCATTATAATGCAGTGAAATTTTAAACTTGTAGCAGTAATTTTTTGTAGACAAAACGTTCTTGAATGAGATAATTTTTCTGCCTGTAATGTGAATGTAGATCCTAGAAATTATCTCTTGAATATTCAATCTACAAAGAACCATGAACAATGTATTACAAAGCCACAAACAAAAGGGGGAAAAAAAACTGGATACTAGTAGTGTTTTTTTTAATGTCAAATTCAAGAAATGTTATGTAAATACAGCATCAGGAGCAAGCTTAAAAGTTCAAATACAGAGGCAAATAACTACTTTAATCATTCATTACTAATTACATCAGAAGTGAATCAACGAAGTGAAATACAACTCAATAAAAGATGCATTGTCCAAATAGAATGAAATTATATAATGCAGTTCACGTGATCAGATTTAGGAATCACACAAATGCAAGGAAAGGTATAATTATTTCTTCAAAATACCAACCAAGAAAAAGAAAAAAAACAAAAAAACAAAATTGCAGCCCCCTGTATGCAGAATGTCTGTAAATAATGCAATCCAGGATCAGAATCATCAGAATCCCAAAACACTCACTTTTTGCAATTGAAAGCAAGAGAAGCCTTCGCAAGCTTCTGTTTCTACCGTGAGAGTAAGCGGTAAGCCACTCACTCAATCCTCATCAACTCATCCTTCAAAAAGCCTCTACTATTCCATTTGTTATTATTATTATTTAATTAATTTCACAAATATTAGGGGAGCAAATGCGATTCATAAGTAGCAGCAGTAAATTTATTTTTTCTTTAAATAAAAAAACAAATATCGATCATAATCCAAATCCCACAACACAATTCAAATCGTCGGATGTCCAGAACCATCAAGTTACAGAAAACTTCATTTGACGAATATAATGCAGGAAGAACGTTGAATGTAAAGGAAAATGCGCTTACCGTTGAGTTGAGCAGTAAAAGATATTTGAGAATCCTCCCCTAGACGGCTTCAATATATACAAAATATTTGAGAATCCTGCACTTTGTTCGCGATTGCTGAGGTGATGGGTAGATGCGTGGCAGAGCGATGCCGGAGACGGTGGTGGAAGAGGGAAAATGTTAGGGTGGAGGTGAAGGGGATGACGCAGAGCAATTAGATTAGAGGTACTTGCGGTTGAGGAAAAGTGTCTAATTAGATAGCGAGAGAGGGCCGCTTACCTAGTTGACCCGGTTTTAATTTTTTACCCGCTAGGATCCGCGTACTAACCCGAATAGGAGGTGAAATTATGGAATTAGAATTGTAATTCTTAGGTCTTACCAAAGAATTGAATTTGTGGAATTGATGGCTCATAGAATTCAAATTGAATTCTAATTCTCTCACATAGATAGCGTCCAAACCGAAGATTTGGAATTGATGCTCCAATTCTAATTCTAAGCCTCCAATTCTATGGGAACCAAACACACCCTAAATGTATTTGGAGTTACTCAGAAGATAACACTATTGCAAGGATATGCTGGACTAATTATCGGCATTTTTATGATGATAGTGCTTAAAATCTCTCTCCCAATCCCAAATTGGAAATGCTTCCCCGTCTCATTTACATATTACCTTAATATGTAATATGTAAACATATTACTTTACATTTATCATGTTCCCGTCTCAATTTCTTGTACAAAAATCTAAATGTATTTGGAGTTACTAAGGAGATAACACTATTGCAAGGATATGCTGGACTAATTATCAGAATTTTATGACGATGTTGCTTAAAATCTCTCTCCCAATCTCAAACTAGAAATGCTTCATTTTTCTTTTCTATATAATACAGGAAAACCGGTTCAAGCCAATTCCATGTACTGTAGATTCTAAAAAATTGATACACTAGAAAGTAGCAGGAAAGTGTGCGATAGTGTTGGCGAAGACGTACAACCATAATAGTAATAGTAGTACCAAAAAAAATCTGAACACCTGAAATAGTTACACTCAATTTAGTCAAACAAAACATTATAGTAATGAAAGAAATAAAGGGAAATTTGGACTACGATGCAAACAGATAAAACATATATAGTCAATAAAAAAAATCAATAATGAAATAAATAGCAATATAGTAAAATTGATGCAAACAGATGGAAGAAGAAAAGGCTGATCCAAAAACTTTGTCATGTTCTTACACCACTAAGAACGTACGATTCCACCTAAAGTAGAGCCAAGATCTTGCACAAGACAAGAACCTTTTTAAATTAGAGAGTTTGATGAATAATCCACGTATATCTCTCACAAAGACATACGTGAGAGATATAAATACTATAGTTCAAATATTATAAAATTTTTTAAAAAAGTACTCTAAAAAGTAGTCTAATTTTTTTAATGTTTAAAAATATTTTAAAACATATTCTAAAAACTCTATTACTTTTAAATATCCCAAAATATACTCTAAAAACTCTATTATAGTAAAATTTTTCAAAACACCTCCAAAAACAGTTAATCCAGATGAAGTGTCAGATTTGGAAAATGAAAATAGGGGACTATATATAATTAGCTGCTAATTTATGAAAATGGTCATGCCTCGAGAAATTGGCAATTCGATACATAAATCTATATTGGTACTGAATTGGGATGTAAAAACAAAGTTCTGGGTATCAATTTGCCTATCCGAAAAAGAGCAAAATGATAGTAAGACTGTGAGAACCCGTATTTTTCCCTAATATTTTTCCTAGGGTTTTCCCCTTTAATGGCATGTTTTCTGCATTTTCTGACTTAGGAAAATTTTCTTGGTGGATTTTATGAGTAATTATAGTTTTTAGATGATTTTTCTAGTATTGGATAGTTTTTGAAAAATTACGGATATATAATGGACGTGGGACCCACTAGTGCGAAAAGTTCGGAAAAATTCGGGCAAGTAGGTTGAGTTTCGGATACTGAGTAAAATTTATCGGGTGTTAAGAGATAAGCAGAGGATGAGATGTGATTGATGTGAGAGAGACTTAAAGGATAGAAATGCTTTAAATGTAGTGACAAGTGTCACTTGGTGAATGGTGGCACTTGTAGGACAACTATTCATTTTCTTGACTTTTGACCAATTGCTTAAATATCTCAAAAATCACACAAAATTCATTCTTGTCTTCAACTTCTTGGCCGGCTCTCTCTCTAGGAAAAAAAAGAAAACTTCTCCAATTTTCAAGCTTCCATCTAGTGCAAATCATCCAAACCAATTGCTTAAATTTGTTTCTACTCCATAAAATCCCTCCATTTGGTGCTAGTAAGTGATTTTGTGGAAGTGTTCAAGGAAGCTAAGGTGTCCTACAACTCTCCCTCTCTTGTGTTCTAGGTAAGTGGTATTTGAACTTCCTCCTACACTTAATGAAGCTTGAGTTGTGCTTATTGGAAGCTCAAGTGATGACATTTGTGATTTATTTCTTGCTTTTGGATGAAATGATGAAGTTTTCAATTTAATGGTGTATTTTCTGGTTTAATGTGATCATGATGTTGTGGTTATCTATGATGGTTGGTAATGAAGGGTAATGACTCTAGTAGGTGTACATGATTGGTAATTGCAAGCAATTTTGGGTTTTGAAGGAATTTGAGAAAATTAGGGTTTTATATCCCCAATTCTGTCTGGTTTTGTATCTCATGGTTAGAGGCCGAATTGGCCTTAGCTTAAAACATGGAAATTGTAGGTATTGATGTGTTTGAGGTGCCTGTAAAATTTCAAGTTCATCGGAGTTGTGTAGAGTGAGAAAAGTCGATTTTACTGTTGCTGTTCTGGGTTCTTCAGGATGGCCGAACTGCGCCTGTAATTGGCTATTTTGACTGGAATTGCTTTAGATTTGGTTGTTGAGGTCTTTTGATGAAATGTAGCTTGTTGTCTTAGCTACCATATGCCTTTGGAATCAATGAATTTGGACTTGTATAGACTGAGTTGGACTAATTACAGCATAGTGTAATTTGTAAACCTGCAATTAAGGTTCTGGTTTGGTATTTTGCATATTTGACCTAGTTGTGCTAGGATTTGGACTGAGTGGCCTTCTACATTGTTGTAACCCTGTCTTTTAGCTTTGAGATGGTGGGTCTTGCACCCTCATCCGATAAGCGTAGCGCAATTTGTGCCATTACCGCAAAATTAGGACGAAAACTGTTTTGTCAAGGTCAAGTTAGTTACATTGCTGAAATTTCTGGTTACCTATGCTACTTGTCTATGTTTATGAAACCCTATTGGGGTTGTGATTGGCATGGCTTTATGACTCGTTATCGAGTCTCATTGTATTTGTTTACGTGTTTTAGGACGTGACGGGGGTTCACGACGTCCTTTTAACGACGGTGCATGAAACATCACCTATTTGAGTTGTGAGTATACTACTCACTTGAATGTTACAATGTGGCTTTGCTATATGTGATTTTGATGCCTTGAAGGCTTATTTGGCTATTGGAATTGATTGAGGCGAGGGTGTACTTGACCGCCCTCACCCCTTGTGATACGTTAATGACTGTTTACCGCTTCACTGATATACTGCACTTGCTATATGAGATATTGAATTCACTTCATGAAAAACTGATTTGGTGTCGTTTGGACGAGTATCCAACGGCCTTACTGTACTACTGAGCTCAACCCCGTTGGTAGTCAATTGAATCGAGCCGGCGAGGGTTTGGTCGTGAAAATTGACATGTCACGGGGACTGTACTGGGGAATCTTGTAGTAATGAGACTCTTGATTCCGGTAAACTCGAGTATTACCAAAAGCTACTGATTGGAGTGCGGGCCCGGTTGGGGTATGTTTGGTGGAAGGGATGGGAGTGAAGTGGGTTCTACGGTTGGTACTCATAAACGTTGACGGAGAGTCAATGAGATTGGATCAAGAATGTAAGCGTGGAAATGGGCTCTTGAGAGCCGTCCGTATCCTTTTACCGACTTATTTTATTTCTTAATTGCGTACTTGAGATGAAAGTTTAAGGTTAAGTGATCTTTGTTGATTATGTGATAGTTGCTCACTGAGCTTTAGCTCACTCCGTTCCATTTGTTTTCGTTACAGGAAAATGACTATTTTGAGAAAGGTTGTGCTAGTTGGTTGTCAAGTTGAACTCATGTAAATGTATATTTAGAATAGCTCCTTGAGAGTGAAAACCCTAAGTGTTTTGTTTCAACCAATAGTTGGCTTGTAATTGGCTAATTGCACATGTATGAACTTGTTGGATATTTTGGTATACCGCTTTGGCTTGTAAATGTTAAATTTCGATGTATATATGTTGGATTGATGTTTGGTTGAACTCCGGATTCTGACATGGCCGGTACTGTTCATCATCGGCTTCGATTTTCATATTTTTTTCATTTTGTGATTTTGACTTGTTTGCGCGCGTTGGTGTGTTTCGGAACGTAGTAGATCGACGTAAACTGATCCGTTAGTCCTGGCGAGAGTTGGGCAGGCAGTCTGCTAACCCCTTTGGTTCGCCTTAGGGGAAGGTGGGGCTGTTACAAAGACAATATGATTATATATATATATGTACTCAAATAATAGTGTGAGTAATTGTAGCAGGAATTAGTAGTACCGGCCGTGTCGTTTTCTTCGTAATTTGTCGTGTTGTGAGGTCGTTAGAAAGAATCTTCCGGAATTGATCCGTGTCAGCAGTTAGTTACATGCATCCTCAGGCACTACTATTAGTAGTGCGGCTGTGTATGCAAGGGTTAAGCATTGTCACTCCTATCCGATTCCCATCTGAATTTGTCCCGTATTCCCAACCCTCAATCTCTTTCTCCTTTTCCTCTCTCCCTTTCCATTCCTGCTGCTGCTTTTTCTTGACAATTTAAATTGAACTGCAAAAGTTCATATCACTAGGATTTCTCATTTTGTTGGTGAAGACTTCTACCATGGAGCCCTTATCACTAGGAAGAAGGCAGAAGAACAAGAGAAAAATGGAGGAGATTGGTGATACAAGCACAGATCATTGCCATTGCCATTTTTCTAACGCCAGATTTCACAAGGATCGAAAGGTTTTCCCGGTAGTTCAAGTCCCACATGGAGTTTTTAGAAGACCGGCTGATGCTGGCAAGACTGATGGGTCAGAAATCCATATCGATCATATTATGATACGCTCCTCGATCAATAACAGGTAAAGGCGTGCTTTATTGATGGTTTGACCCGATTCTTTATGCCCTTCTACAAGATTGAACTCGAAAGTTTGTTTAACCATTAGGATTTGTTACTTTTCTCTTGATTTCCCTGTTCTCCTGTCTATTTGCTCCATTTGAAGCCCCGATATGGCCTTGGAAGAGTAAGATTTATCAAAAGAAAACATCTTCAACCTTGGCCGAGATTTTATATTGGGCCATATTAATTAAGCCCTCAATCCGCCTTCCCACAGTCCTCTGTTCCAGTACTCCTTATATAGGCGTAATTAAGCAGAAACACTATCATCAAATTAATGTTCAGAAAGTCGCAGATGTCTTTGCGTGTAATAGCACGCTTTTAAAATTTTTCGCTAAAATACGTCGTTTTCCAGTCACTATATATCAAGATATCTCGACCGTTCATCACTCGCTGTAATGGAACGAAACTCTTGTTGTTCATAACTCCAGCTTTCATAAATGTATTCATAAGGTTGTAGACATTTCAACACCTTACCATGTTGCAGTCAAATCCATCACTTTCATGTCAATACAACTCCACGCCACAGATGCCTTAGACGACATCATAATCACATGAAAAAAATGCATGGCCGCCGCACTTCTTGAGGGAGCATTCAAAATTACCGACGAGTTCTCTAAGACAGTGTTTGTTGGAGCAGAAAGATGTGAAAAATATAGCCCTTTTAGATCAACTACTTTTGGCAAATGTTTATTAGTGCTTTGTTACTTCTAAAGGGACTTCTTTTGATCACATGAACTTTAAATTGCAAAATTGCTATTTTTGGTGAAATTATGTTGTTATATCTTATTATTGGGTTGGAGGAGTTTTAATCGGAATAAAATTGTTAATTGAGAGAGTATTAATTGGAGTGAGGAGGTGTGTGAGGGGAGGAGTGTTAGTTGGAGTGGTATTCTTATTTGATGAAAATGTGGTAATGTGTTGAAAACGTGGACATGATGTATTTTACGAAATAAATTAAATATAAAATGCTAGAAAAATGGAATTGAGTGTGGGAAGGTGTGTGGAAGCTTATTATTAAAAACCTCTTCTCAAATTTATATAGATAGATATAGATTTTATGGAAAATGCGGTAGTAACTATCGTTATAATAACTAAACAGTTTTTACCTGATATAACAGGTTGTTATACTTTTAGCGATCATTTAATTACCTGTTGGATCTATCCACCTAAATAAGATAATGTCTAAAAATAAGAAAGTAAGTTTCTCATCTAAAATAGTAAGTTAACCGTAATAATTAGTAATTTTTGTGTCTCAAAAGGTAAATTGGAATAAATATGAAACTTATTTTTTAAAGGGATAATATCAGAAACCTCCCCTGAGGTTTCTTGAAATATCACTAAGCTCCCTCCACATTTTGGAAATCTCTCCTACCACCCCTCAAGTGATGGTGGGGTCAGAAGTCACTATGAAAATTCATCAGTTGCTAATAATACCCTTGTTTCTGCTGTGGTCTTATTCAGCTTATAAAAGGAGAAAAAATGACAATATCACTAAGCGTGCAACTGTATAAGGAGCGGGAAACCATTGCCGCCTAGAAGTTGAGTTCCGTACGTGTATCATGGCGCCATTTTGCTCTGATAAGACATCTAAGTGCCCGGGAAATGTCAAGGAATGAAATACTACTTATAACTGTGATTGTTATTTGTAGCTTGGAGAACCAATTGAAGCTATGTTTCTGGAAATCTCTTGCTGGATATTGCAGAGGAGGAGAAATATGGCACTTGAATGAATTGCATGCGTTCGGTTGGACCGAAAGTGTGATTGTCAAAACTAAGCTGCAAAACAGGTAAAAATCTTCCATTGCTGGTTGATATAATCAACATGTAATTGGACAAAATGCAGGTGTCATTAAGCTTTCTGTTTGATTTGCCTATAATATCTCTGTTTTCCTTATATTTTTCTGTTTTGTTAGACTTGATGACTGAGTTTATAATCCAACCAGACCCTTTGTATGCTCTTGTTTTATTAAGTATTATTGATGTTGGATGTTATAAAAAATGTGTGATTTGATGATGTATGCCTAACCTTTATAAAGTTGATGAACAAAAAAGTTGATGAATATTGAGTTTTTTGAAGCTGTAATACATAAGAAGAGCTTAGCTTTGTAGATTAAAGTTGCAATACATATGACAAGCTCTAAGTGTAGTGTATACAGTTGGTTAGTAGACAAAAGTGAAAATTTAAATGAAAAGCTGGTGAGGGTGATGATGTTCATGAAAGCTGCAATGAAGGTTCTGTTTTGCAACCTGAGTTTGACTTTGAATAAGCATGCATGTGTTATAGCCCTCTGAGTATGTGATCCATATAGCAACTGATTGAGACTTTTCTTGGGAACACACTGATATGTAGGATGGGAAGAATTATTGCACATGATATTGTAGTTCATTACATGGGAAACACTGTCAGAATTCCAAATGTCGATCCAAAGAACTACCAATATATTGACCTTCTCGGTGATGTTACTGATAAGGCAATGAATGATTTGCCTGGAAATTTGAACATGCTTGTGCATATGAAATGTGCGATTCCTAGAACAACAAGCTTTATGGACATCAGTAGTGACAAATCAGTATCTGATATGTTCAAACTTCATGAGCAAGATCTTGTTATAAACTTGTACTTGCTGCACCTGGATATTATTCCTACTACAGAGGAGAATATGGTAGACAATAGGAATAACCAACTTCAGGATGCACAGAAAGACAAAGGAATCGAAAAAGCTCCTATTCTTGTAGTTGACAGTGAGGGTGATGATGAGATTTATGCTTCTAGTTCTGATGACTCTTGGAAAGATGACATGGATAGTGACTTAGAAGATGTCATAGCTGAAGATAGGGCCTTAATTTCTTCCAGTGACAAGGAGGAAAATGACTTGTCTGATTATGAGGAGATTGAGGATGCACAAGTTGGGCCTGATTCAGAATCTGACCAAGAATCAGATCCTTTGAGAGCAATCATGCTGTCAAAAATGTGGACTTACAATCCAAGAGAGGACATTGAGTTTGAGAAAGGAATGCTATTTACTAATGTGGATGCATTTAGAGCAGTGTTAAAAGACTATGCTATTCAAAAAGGATTTCCATTGGTGAGGTTGAAAAATGAAAAGAGCAGATACACTGCTAAGTGTGGAGCTGAGGGTTGTAATTGGAGGATTCATGCATCCCCAGTTGCTGATACAACCACATTCATGGTTAAGACATATACACCTGAGCATACGTGTGTGATGGATAGGAAAAACTCAGAAGCAACATCAGATTGATTGCAAAAAAATTAATTTCTGTTATGAGAGATCACCCAGAGATGACAAGCAAGGGAGTAAAGGCTGAAATGCAGAAGCATGGAGTCTTGCCAAGTAGAATGCAAATTTACAGGGCAAAAAAGAAAGCCTTAGAACAAATAGAAGGCTCACACAGTGAAGCCTATGGAAGGTTACCAAAATATGCTGAACTTTTGAGGATTAATAACCCGGGAAGCATCATGAAAATTCACTACGATAGGCCAAACCTTCTTATGGAGCCTAAATTTCTGAGATTGTTCATAAGTTTCAAGGCACAAAGAGATGGTTTCCTAGCAGGTTGCAGGCCATTTATTGGATTTGATGGCTGCCATTTGAAAGGTGCATTTGGGGGCATTCTGTTGACTGCTGTTGCTCTTGATGGGAACAACAGTTTGTTTCCATTAGCTTTTGCTGTTGTTGAGTGTGAAAACAAGGAAGCTTGGAGTTGGTTTTTTTACTATTTTCAGGATTTCTTTGGACCTTTTCCAAACAATATTCCACTCACCTTCATGAGTGATAGGCAGAAGGTATGTTTCCTGGTTCTATGTTTTATGTATAAGATTTCTTCCATTGTTGTTTTGCATGGCTGTCAAGTAACAGAACAGGAATTTGTTTCTGTCCATTCTCTGTTTAGGGACTAAACCTTGCATACGAGGAACAAGTGCCACAAGCTGCTGCACGATATTGTGATTAGCACATCTATAGCAACTTCAAAGTGAAATTTCCAGGATTGCTTCTAAGAAGATTTTTTTGGCAAGCAGCTAAAAGCTATGATCTGATAGGACACAATGAGGCTATGGAAAAAATAAAGAATATTAACATAGATGCTTGGAGATACTTAGCAAACATTCCTAAGTGTAATTGGGCAAGGCATGCATTTTCTGTTGAAATTAAGTGTGATCATGTCACCAACAATTTCACAGAATCTTTTAATGCATGGGTTGGTGAACTGAGAGGAAAGAATATACTTGCTCTGGCTGATGGACTGAGGCAAAAATTCATGAAGAAACTACATAAGAGGTATCAAAAAGGCTGCACATGGACATCTAGACTTACTCCACATGTTACTGGTAAGCTGAAGGATATTGCATCTGAATCAAGAAAGTGTTCATTGACAATGGCAAGTGAGAACACATTTGAAGTAGCAGATGTGGATAAGTCCTATATAGTCAAGCTGCATGAGAGGACATGTGAATGCGGGGCTTTCCAGTTGACTGGCATTCCTTGCAAACATGCTGCACTAGGAGTTATTTACAGAAGGGAGAAACTGGAAAGTTATTGTGATGCAGCTTTTTCAAGAGATCAGTATTTGAAAACATATGCATTCATGATCAACCCAATTCCACATATGAATAGGTGGCCTCCTATGGAAGATGTGACACCAGCAGTAGTTTTGCCACCACCACTTAGAAGAAGAGCTGGTAGACCAAGAAGAAATAGAAGAAGAGCACCTGATGAAGGAGCTCCTGCATCTCAACACAAGAGATCAATCAGTTTTAGGTGCTCTAAGTGTGGTGCATTTGGACATAATAGGAGAACTTGTCAAGGAGCTCCTGTTGCTGAAAAAAGAGGCAGCAGTACCTCTGCAAATCAGGTAGTAGAACGAAGAGGAAGACCAGGAAGAGGCATTGCCAATACTGGATTAGCAGGATCTGTTCTATGGGTAATTGTAGCAGTTGTATATTTACAGTATCTTTATGTGTATTTGGGATTGCAAATGAGCTTAGCTTTTTGTCATGATTTGTCAGGAACATGCACAAGGAAATGTGCCAGTGATTGTGTCAAGTCAAGGCAGTAATGGAAGCACTCAAAATCAAACTACTGGAGCTAATGTTCAACTTACTCATTCTGCTAGCACTAGTACTAATACCAGAAAGGTAATGCTAATCAGAAATTAGTTTCATTACCTATTGCTAACTATTTTAACTGTCAAGGCCATTAGTTTAATAGAATTTGTTGCATGGCTTCAGAGAGGAGGGCCAAATGCATGGGTTGGAACTACTGTTGCTAACAATAATAAGAGAGCCAGACGAAATGCAGCTCTTAATCCACATCAAACTCCAGCAGTCACTGCATCTGCAACAGCTCCAACAGTCACTGCCTCTTCAATATCCACTTCTGCAACTACCACTGGAACTCACAATGACAATAGCAGCATCAGTATGTGGTTTTAATTAGTACTAGTAATATGAGTTTTGCTTTGGGAGACTGATCTGGTACAGTTATATATGTAGCAATCCTCATCATCTAGAATGATGTTTTTAGATGATGTTTTCAATTCTTGTGGATTGCTATATACTTTTGCTAAGTATTATTTGTACCGTATGCCAAGTACTTATATGCATTCCCAGTCCCAGTGAACAAAATCTTAGACATATGTTTTGGTGCAATATGGTGGAATTTCAATTTACTCTTGCCAAATATGCTCTGCTGCTATCCACAGATCTTGGAACATGATGATTTATTCCATTGTGTATGGAATTTGCTAACTCCAACGTGTATGCTGTGCTCTTTTTTAACTCTATGTCTCGGATTCCTTACCATTATGTATGAAGAGAAATTTCTAATGTGGTGATGGTTTTTAAAAAAATTCTACAAAGGGGGCGTTTAGGGTGTCATGTTCTGTAAAAGGGATGTTCGCATTTGTCAAATGTGAGTTCATTGAGATCGCATTTGCTAAATGCGAATTATCCCCCATTTTCCAGCCACCAAGATCCAAAAAAAAAAAAGAAAAAGAAAACATGACCTCACATTTCTTAAATGCGAGGTCATGTACCTCAGTTTCCCATCATTGTTTCGTATGATGCTTCCATATTTTGGCATGATTTTTCCTTTTGCTTCAGCTGTAATGCCATGTACTCAATATAAATGATTTAACTGCAAATTATAAAATGATTTACAATTTGCAATGAAAGCGTCTACAAATTTTAGCAGTTAAGGCTCTAAATTCATTAGAATTGGAAAAAAATCCCATAATATTGCCATCAATAGTTGATAATAATTTGGGGCAATAAATCTTAACCAAACTAGCAAGCTTTTTGGTTGGACTGTATATTGCATCCGATAAATACGAATTCCTAGAAAATTGCATCAAAAAATTTTAATATTTTTTAAATTACTTTTTAAATTTGTTTATTTGTTAAATTCATTCTTAGAAATTAACTCGTTGTTGAATAAAAAACCAGCTCTTTATGGCTTTTCTCCATTACAACAACATAGTACCCAAGGTGCCTTAAATAGAAATTTATTTATCGGATAAAATAAAAATAAATTCGTTGTTGAATAAAAGACCAGCTCTTTATACCTTTCGTCCATTATACTCACAGAATACCCAAGGTGCCTTAAATAGAAATTTATTTATCGGATAAAATAAATTTAAACCCATTGAATGCCGAAATTAAAATAAAATAAAATAAATTTATTGAATTAAAATAAAATAAAAGACCAGCTCTTTGAGCTGGACGGAGAGAGTGAAGGGAGAGTGAGACAGACTTGAATGCCGAAATTGTGAACTTTGTTTGTGTTTAGATTAAGTACCTCGCATTCAAGAAATGCGAGGTATCTCAGCTCGCATTCTCCAAATGCGAGCTTATTAAGCTCGCATTTGGAGAATGCGAGCTTATTTTTCTTTTTTTCTAGAAACACTTACCTCGCATTTGTGAAATGCGAGGTATTTGAACTCGCATTTCACAAATGCGAAGATCACATTTGTGGAACCAACTTCACAAATTACCCCCTTTGTAGAATAACTTTTTTTTTTCATCACAATTTAAGAATTTTCTCTATGTATGAAGCCTTATTGTTATAATTGGAATGAACTTAGCAGTAAAGTATTGTTGTACTTAAGGAACTTCACCTGTGTGCTTAGAGCATTTTCTGTCAAGTATGACTTTTGGTATAACAGTAATGCAACAAATCTTGGGGGACATACGTATGAAGTAAAATACAGCTTCAACTCATTTTTGCATAGCTTAACATCATGTTCGACTTACACATACCTTCTGGTTTTTTCATGTGTGACTAGTAAGGCTCCAAACAGCTTGGAACACATCTACTATTACAAGAACAAGAAAGTGTGATTGCTTTAACTATTTGAATGAAAAGATAAATTGCTAAGAGTAGTAGATTGATGATAAACAAGATGGTGATAATTGCATTCTGTCGAGGCATCAAGTTACATTCCTGATTTGCTGTCCTTAATGGAAGCACTGCACGATCAGCTTCATTTCTTTGGCTCTGCACTTCTTCACCTTCATTTCTTTGGCTCTGCAACTCTTCACCTTCATTTCCTTCATACCACTGGAAGTAGTTGCACTTTGAACAACTAAAATATAGTTTATTCGGATTTCTTTCACTCTCTGAAATTCGTAATGTAGCCTTACGGTTGCATTTACAATACCGGTTCTTCATGCTTAATGATGAAGGTGATTTATATGAGTGCCCTTCAAAGGATGAACTAGCCATTGCTTTGCCCAATTACCTCTCCATCTGCCTTACTTCACCAGCGGTTCCTTCACCTTTTAATACCAGTAGAAGCACTCAAAGTAGCCGTTGCATGTCCAACGGTCATGCAACAGTGCTGCCAGGAAAATATTCTCCAATTCATATTTTTCACCTATTGCAACTTTCTTATGTCACTGTATCAGTCAAACTAAGGGTATGAAGGGAACTAAAATACTCTCCCTCCTCCAAAATGCTTAATCTATTGTTACTTTTGCTTAGAGGGGCTGACATTGTTAAGAAAATGTCAATTCAAGGGGTGGTAGGAGAGATTTCCAAAATGTGGAGGGAGCTTAGTGATATTTCAAGAAACCTCAGGGGAGGTTTCTGATATTATCCCTTTTTTAAATAGATAAATTATTATTTTATATCCCAAACATACTTTTGAGAGAGTAAGTTTAGTTCAAGTAATAATAATTTTTTATACATAAATAGTAATTCTTACTTATAACATAATAAATTTGATTAATGACCAAAACTTACTAATTTATGGCACAAATGTACTATTTTGCTTTAAAAACTTATACCAAACCAATACTAGGAAGGTTATTTGAAATAACAATCAAATATTTTATTAATGATTAAAACTTAGTACCTTAGTTAGTAAGTACTCGTAATATACTTGTATAATACATGATTATATGTATACTTTTAAATTTTTTCTGTATTTATATATTTTAAAATATTATGTGAAAAATATTTTGACCTTTCACATAACCTTATAAAATAATAAAATTTTATTGTATTATAATTTTGAATAATTTTTGAAAAGTTTAAAAGTTTGGTTAATAATAACAACACATCGTCCTAGTTAAGATGATAAAGTTTTAATATATTTATTTTTTGGGACACAAGAAATAATAAGAATTAAACTTGTATTAATATAGACCAAACAAAATGAGAGAAACAGTGTAACAATTAATACAACAATAAAAATAACAAAATTAGTATAATCTGAATTTTTTTTCTCTGGATATTGTTCACGAATATAAGATCTAACCACTAAACAAAAATCACATGCATATATAATTTATTGTATAATTTAAATTAAATTTAGTTCATGTACAAAATGATCCTAAGATAATTAGCACACTGCAACACCATATAATTATTTTAACAACAAAAATTTTTTTTACCAAAATTCTCCAATATCCATGACATATGTATGAGAGATATTTTACCATATTTTTATCTCTTTTTTCCCATATTTGTATCTCATATCTAATCATTGATATTAATTTGAGGAAGAATATTTTTTATAATAAAATCATTTTGAATTTAATTAATAAGTTGAGATTTTTTTAAAAATAAAAGTGAAATATTTTGGGAACTTATTTTTTATTGTCCCAAAATTAAAAGATTGCTATTTTTTACCAATTGTTGCTATTAACATTTTATTTTCTAGACTAATTTTTATCAATATAAAATTAGTTTAGTTAACAATAATTGACGTTCTATTGGTCTGAGGATTGATAAGCTATTGTTGTTATTTTAAATGTAAATACATAACCTAAGTAATAAAATAAATAATAGCTACTTAAAAAAAGGAAATAGGTGCTCAATTGATTGCATTCAAAATACGAATTCTGTTAATGCATAATTGCTAAATTATATTTTTATTTATAAGAAATCAATATGCATCATATATTGACCAGGACTAAATTATTGATTACTTAACAAATCATATCTAAACACATGATGTGATATATATCTTACATTTGGTCACCTTTATACTCATACCATTTTCCTTTCTTTCTATTTATATTTTAAAGTTGCAAAATTCTCTTGATCATATTAGTGACAATGCATAAAATCTTTTACAAAATTATTTCAATTTATTTACAAAATATTAGTACTTTCAGGAGAAGCAATGCATTGTAGGAATGGTTTACTAATTTTTTTAGTAAACATAACTACTACATTAAAAAGTTAAAAAAACTTGATTTTATTATGCTTTAATTAGGAGTGCTTTTGAAGAGAAGAATTAGGGGATTAATTTCTTTGATTCAAGAATTTTTAGCACTTGTAATTATCAAAAGAAAAAGAATTTTTAGAGATTGTAACTCTCTTATTATTTGATTTAATAAATTTGATATTTGTGCAAGTTTTCATGTCTTTAATTTTGGGCAACGAAATTTGTGCTTACAATTGGACACAAATATGGTAAAATATCCCTCATATGTATGACATGGATATTTGAGACTTTCAGCAAAAAAAAAAAAATTGTTATTAAATTAACATTGCATCACAGTGCGCTAATTATTTTAAGACCGTTTTATACGTGAACTGAATTTAATTTAAATTATACAATAGATTATATGTGCAAGTGGTTTTCATTTAATTGTTGGATCTCATTTTTATGAACAATCTCTCAAGGAAAAAAGTCCAAATCATACTAATTTTCTTATATTAACCGTTATACCAATTTTGTCATTTTTATTGTTATACTATTTCTCATTTTGTTTGGGTTTTAACTCTTATTAATTCTTATGTCCCAGATGTAAATTTATTAAAACTTTATTATCTTATTATATTCATAGGTGTTAAATTATAAAAAGTGTGATATAGAAACAAATGATATTCTACATGTAACTAAGAAGATTTGTTGTTATTGTTATTCAAACTTTTAAACTTTTCAAAAATTGAAAATAATTAAAAACTTATAATAAGACAAATTTTATTACATATTTTACAAGGTTATCTGAAAAGTGAAACTACTTTTCATAGTATTTTAAAATATATAAATACAAAAAAATTTTAAATTATACCTATAATCATTTATTATATAGGTATGTTATGAGTACTTACTAACTAAGGTACTAAGTTTGAATCATTAATAAAATATCTTATCATTATTTCAAATAAACTTCCTAATACTAATTTGAGATAAGATTTTAATGTAAAATTATACATGTATTCCAAAAAATAGTAAATTTTGATCCTGAATCAAATTTACTGTGTTATTAGTAAGAATTACTATTTATGAAGCCCAATTACCGTCCCTCTCCGTCGGTATGCGATTTTCCTATAACTCTATAAGTCGAAACCCAAAACAGCGTACTTACATAGAATAGGAATCCTGTAGAAGAATAGAAACGAGAGAATTAGGGATTGGTTCAAAACGAGTACACAAACCAAGCGAGTAGACATCGGGGAGGAGATCGAGTGCGGCAGAAGATGACTGGTCTTCGATCGTCTGGTTTTGGGCTGCCGGCGCTTTATGTTTGGACTTTGGCCGATACCGTGACGGGAGCGGATGTTCATCGCCTCTTCCTCGTGTGTGTCGCGATTAGGACTGAGATTTTCTGTGACTCCATAATTGGCCGCTATGCCCTGGTTTCCTTTGCGAAGAAAGAACATGGTCAGTTTTGTTGACATCCTGCTGTTGATGAAATTTTTTTCCTTTGCTTTATAGCTGCTTCGTGTGATTCATATCTGTAGTTGCAAAATTCATTATAAGGTTGGCCTTTGAGGAATTTCTGATTGTTCATGTCTCTTGTTGCAAATCTATTTAGATAAACTTCTGCCTAACCCTTTTCCCCCATCTTTGGCGTTTTTAAAGCAGACCAATTGTGTCATGAACGAGTGATTGCCAACTGTTGAACCATGTCTGTCGTTTGTGGAAATAGATTATGATTTTTGAGGAATGGATTATCGTACTAGGACTTTAGTTGAAGAGCGAATACCTGTTTCTCTTTCTGAAGTCAGAAATTGGAAAAGATTCCCGATTATTCTTGCATATAGGCGAGCTGTAGTTGGGACCTTCCTTGATTTAGTACGTGCCAGGAATTTATTGTCATGCAAGTGTCTGTCTTTTGTCTCAGTATCTAAGAGTGATGAAATATTTAAGTCTCTTCTTTCAGTGGTGCCTCCTTAGAATGGGATCACATGGCAATTTAAGTTTTTTTTCCCTTGTCAGAGAGATCCTTGATCAAGGTGATCAGTGATTAACGTACAAGGAGCATTTTTCATTTAACCAAAATATATCATCTATGATAACTGTTACAACATTATTTTGATGTGTGGGAACCAATTATTGTGTGCGGGGTGGGTTCAATGTGGCTTCTGTTTTATTGAATATCGCCTGGTCCATTGGAACGAGAGTTCAATCCTCGCCTTCTTAATCCCCTTTCGGAGCTTGTGCATTCCCACTTTCCTTGTTTTCTTCCATTTTAACGTAAGGATTGATTTAAGGTATGAAAGAACGGCTCTAAAAAGATATTTATTCCATATGCAGCTTATCGACCATGGCTTTTTTCCTTGAATATTGTTTTCCTAATTGCAGTTCAGATCCGTGCTTTGCTTTTATATTATGTTTCATTTTGCAATTCTCTTCAAAAGCATAAGAGATTGCTTGCAATAGCAAAGCATGTTTTTGTCATAGTATTTAGTTTTATTCCAATCCTTCAAAGTGCTATGTGTAATTATTTTTTCCCTACTGTTTTACCATAATGATGACAGCTGATTTGGCAATGAACAAGCTGGCCTCTGCTACCCTCCACGGAAGGCCTATCCAAATGATGGATTGTCATCCATGTACTAAAATGACTGGGCTGGTTCCTGACACGTTGTTTGTGAGGGTACTGTACTTTCCTTTTTTTATTTCTTTTACTTTTTCAAAACTTTGTAGCCTTTGTGAGTTTTTCTAACTATTTCTTGGAATTGCTTTGCCCTTCTTTTTTTTTTTTTCTTAATCCTCACCTTTTTGCAGAACTTGCCAGACTGGGCTGACATTGAACTTTTGGAATTCCTATTTTTGAAATACGGAAAGATTTGGTATATCAATATCCCAAGACGTCCTGATGGTCAATCAGCCGACTATGGCTTTGTTCAATTTGACAGTGATGAACCTTGTCGAGCAGCTATTGAGGAGATGAATGGCTATGAAGCGCTTGGAGTGAGCCTGCGTGTGGAACCTTATTATCTAGACCCTGAGAAGAAAATTTTTGGGCTGGACAGTGCAAAACCCTGTGATGGTTATTCACAAGATGCAGCTGACGTGGTTTGTGCTGTTCGGAATGTGCTTGCTCAACAGATAAACACGGGTGCAAGCAAGGTCTGTATCGTGTCTCTTTGTTGACTGAAAATCACGCATCTATGTGATCGTGTATGGATTCCTTTTCTTTTCCTTGCAATAGTAAGTGCTGTATTCTGAAAGTCTGGTGAATGTCTCTCTTTATTCTAATTTCTTTTTTTACCTTAAATTGTTTGGAACACAAATTCAAATTTCTCTTGGAAATATTCTTGTAGAAGTTAAAGGTTCAACATATACTTTGTCGAGTCAATGATTTCTTTTTTTGCAATTCATTGCAATGCAAAATCATCGGATAGAATCACACTAACAGAAAAGTCTAAAAGAATGGAGGAGAATACTCCGTTGACAGTGAATTTTGCTAATTATTTCTTGGTCTGTAAAAGTCGAAGTTGTTGCTGTTACTGAACCACCCTTTCATCATCAGGCAGCCTCATGTAGTAAGAGAGAAAAGGTGAAAAAGGTAGAGCTTCTGTATGACAAGATATATGCATGTCCTTTTACTCAATTCTTGCCAAAATGTTGAATAGCATCTTCTGCATATTCTTGGTCATTAGATGGAACATGGAAGAAACCACTTTAAAGAAATTAGAAGAAGAGTTGAGTTGGAGGGTTCAAAATAAGTGCTGTGTGTTCCTCTAGCTTGAGAATGACAAGGAGGGTGAAGCAGGAATTAGTGGGCAAAATTATAGATAATTTTTTAAAAACATTCAAAATCTTGTGTTTGAGCAAGGGAATCAAATTCATATGGTGCAAGGAAAATTGCTGCAGCAGATTGCGAAAGTGGATGCTGCTGGTGCGTCTACTGCTGGTGCGTCTACTGCTGGTGCGTCTACTGATTGTGGGACAGATGCATTGCCGCCCATGGGGAATGTTTTGATTGAAGAGCTTTCAAGCCATGTTGCTGATCGGTTGGCATCATTACCCTTGACTGATAGCATGTTTTCCTAATGGCTTCCTGAGCGAGGGAATGGTGTGGATTATTGCACTAAGAAACACTCTAATTGGAGCTTTCTCAGTTGTTTATTGTAGGACATGCATTGTTCTGTTATGTTCTAGGATTTTAATATCGCCTGTTGGTTTTATGGATGGATCCTGTTATATTAGATGCTATTTAAAATAATATATAAGTACTTTATAACTTTTAGTGAAGCAAAAGCCGCATTTTCTGGCACAAAGCAGTGGAACTGTTTTTCCCATGGATTGGGGGCTCGTAGAGTTGCAGGTTTGGCTGTATGGTGCCGGTGCACACAATGATGGGGGTTTAATTTGAACTTGGGTGGATGATTTTGGGACAATTTTCAATATGTGTCAAAATTTGTTTGTGTTTTTGCAAGTTATTATCTTTGTATCTACATCTATTTTGTTGATGTCTTTACTCACCATACAACCGGCCGGTGCTTGTAGAAGATCTAGAATCCTTGCCGTGCATTCAGAAAGCTTTTTGACATTTTCTATTTGTGGCATATGAAAAAGTTTCTCGGGCTTGATATGTTGAAATGCATGTTTTGCGAGTGCAATCTTGAAAGTGACGCTCTCTTGGTCATTGCAGCCAAAAGACAAGCCCAAGTTTCGAACATCAAACAGAATATCCTACATCTGTAAAAGAAAGAGTGAATGGCTGAGATGATCATTAAACTATTCAAAATGGCACTTTTTGGTCATCAAATATTTTTTGTGGCTAAAAAGGTCACTAAATTCATATAAACGTACCAGTGGAGTCATTTTATCGATTTTTACAGGTGAATCATTCGGTTACAAGGATATGTAGAGTGAGGGAATATTTGTGAAGGGATAAAAATATCCAAAAAAAAATGCAAACTTGTTTCTTCCTTTCTCGCAAGCCGTGTTGGTATGGAGAAATTGTCTTCTAGTGCGAGAAAGAGTAAAGCAGTTCACGGTCTATAAAGTGCAAGATTGCCTTCCACTTATTATTTAACTCTTTCCTTGCATCAAGATTATTACCATCATCATTATCTTCTTCTTTATCTTCTAGTATGATGTCAAACTGTGATGATTCTTGTTTTTCTCTTTGACTTGTCATTTGGGTATGGAGCTTATGGGTTTGTAAGTATCCCATAGGTCATTTCATCTTCCTTCAACTCCTTTCTTCATCTTCCACGCCATTCTGCGACTCCTTTCTTCTTCTTCTTTTTTTTTTTTTTTTAATTTCATTTTCATTATTATTTTATTAGTTATTTGTTCTCAAACCCGTGAAATATCATGCTTTTATCTGATTTCTGCAAACTGTTCTCTTCTCCACGCTCTTTTTTGCATTTTTGGGTCTTTTTTTTTTCTTTTGAATACAAGATCTAAGATTATATCTTATTTAAAAAAAGAGGTAAAACATTGATTTTTCATGCTTGAATTGAAGTCAAAGAGTGAAAATGGATTTGCAGAGGAGGGAGAGCTCACAAGGATTTGGAGTTAAGAGGTCAGGAAGGAAGGTAAAAAAGAATTTAAAAATGGAGAATAAAAAAACCCGGTTCGTACGGGTTCTTTAGGTTTGACCGGATTTGACCGAGTCTTGACCAATCCGAGTTTTAAGATAGCTCGGACCGGGCACTTGGCCGGTTCCCGGTTCAACCGGTCGGACCGTCCTACCCGGTCCGAGTTTAAAAACATGGACTGTGAAATATATATATGTTAACTATATGTTAACTGTGAAATATATATATGGACTGTGAAATATATGTGTCAATTATACTTGTGTTAACAGAAATATATATATATATATATATATATATGTGTGTGTTGGTAGTTAGGGTAAATTGTTCTTGTCGTTCGGCTGTGCAAAAGCGATTGGTTAATTTTCAATGTAAGTAGTAGTATAGACTGTGAATAAAAGACAAATAAAAATGATAAAAGGAATCATTGAAAATGGATGCTTGTCTTGGGGAAACAATGACGATTTATGTTTTCGTCCCAAGCTTAATGGAAAATCTGTTTTCTGCCTTGTTTGTTGGAAAGTTTTTACTTTCTTCTTTTTTTAATTGGAACCTGGCTTGTAGTTTCTATAATTGCCTTGATTAGTTGCTGGTTTTTGTCACGATAAAATTTGGCAGCGCCACTTTAAAGGGATCAAAGCAGGTACAAATTTGAAGTTTGAGAATTAGATTGGCTAAAATAAAAATTAAAGATATAAATTGATTTTATTAAAAAAAAAAAACATCTAAAGCACATGAGTAGTAAACCAAAATTTGCCCATGAGTTTAATTTCGCCATTAAGCCCATGAGTAGTAAACCAAAATTTTGGTACCCCATGAGTAGTAAACCAAAATTCGCCATTTGCCCATGAGTAGTAAACCAAAATTTTGGTACCCCATGAGTTTTAAACCAAAATTTGGCCCCCCAAGTTTATTAATGTATCCATTTTCCGTTGACGATCCCAAATTAAAAACATCTAAAGCACTCCTCAGATCACAACACTCAACCGCCACTGCCTCTCTAACATTACCATTAAACCCTCCCATGTTGTTTGATCGCAATTACCATGCAAAAACCCAGATCGAATATTAGCGACAATAAAATTAGAAATCAAAGACAGTTCAAAGAGAAGAAAGAGGAGTAGAAAAAGGGAACCAGAACATCAAACGGACATCATTCTCTGTTATTTTTCTGAGTTTTCCCCCTTTTTTTTCGAGGATACGGTCTTTCTTGTTGTTCATTTTATTTTTTTTCCTTTTCCTTTTTTTTTTGGACAAACGTAAATTATAGGCGGGTAATCAGATGTGAAATTCTTTATTGTAGTAGTTAATTATAATAACCCATAGAAAGAACCTTTTATACAGCATTGATTCAATCCCATTGTCCAAAATAAACATGAATCCAAAACCTATTCCTAATGCTCGTACCCACTTCCCAAACACCTCCTAAAGGTCATTAATCTTCCCCACAACTACATAAATTCATATCACATTATCACCAGACAAAAAAGGGGGAAAAAAATCAGCTGTACAAGCTTATTTGATGCAGATATGAACATTGAACACACTCATACCAGAATACATATAATGTGCTACTCTAGTGTCTGCATGCTCTCGTACAATTACTCCACTAACCCAACTGGGAGAAAAAGAGAAGGAATTTCTCACCAACAAAAGTTCTCGATGACTAGTACAAAAAAAAAAGGCAAGAAAATTTTCAAAATGCACCTCGCTATAGCAGCATGCAACTCTTTCCAATCAAGCACAAAACAATCGGCAGGAGCTGCTCAATCCCTTTCCGACAATAAGCCGCTCCCAATTTCTGACTATAGCATCATTACAGCAACACATTAGAGAGGATTATTGAACTTCAACTTGGTGTGGATGCAACACGCCTCATCATCATATAATTAGGCTACAAGGAACCAAAACTTCCACCGAACTATTAAAAAGAAGCAACACGTCGATGCATCAAAAACATTCACCAGGGCTATTTCTCCCAATCACCCAAATGGGTTCCTTCCAATAGAAGAGAAGGTATTTGGTGCAGCAGGTACTGACTGTAACACACTCAGCTGCTGATTTGAACTTAGAGGTCCAAAAGCACCACTCTCAATGCCATAACTAACTTGTCCATGTGGCCTGCAAGAATTCCAAGTGATTTAAGCATGACACATTAAAAAACAAAAAGAAAAAACCTATCCAGACTAAGTCAGGTACCAACGATTTACATTAGAAGAAACAAATAAGTCAACTTATATAAATCCACTTTAAAACCCGAAAATACCTTAAATAGAGAACTTATTCTAGAGCTAAATACCAAATTACTTAATTCTTCTAGATGAAATTCTGCAGTAACCGCCACTGACTTTAGAACATATGATTACGCATCCTTTAGTAGAAATGGAGATCACTGTTTAAGCCTGAAGACTGGAAGAATTTATAAAAACAAAAGGTACCTTGGTGGCATGTTACCAGGCAGCAGCTGCATCCGGTTTGTAGCTGCAGAAGTCCCAGGTATATATTACAACATTTCTAAGATAAGGGGTATCTTATATGTGGTTACAGAATAAAAAGGCATAAACCAAACCAGAAGACATCAAATTACTTGAAGGCAAAATAGATGCATAAGGAGGTCCATTAGGTAGCAGTGCTGATGGATGGGCCAAAGGGGCACCAAGACTGGAAGTTTGAAGAAGGCCTGCAGGAGCCGCCAAGGGTGGTAATGCACCTTGCAATGGTGCCATTGAGGGAAACTGTGTAATGCAGAATACGATTTTATTAAATCTAAACACAAATATGAGGAATGCCACTACACAAGACGCCTACTTACCATGAAGCCATAGGGAAAAAATATAAGTAAAAGCAGGTAACTCGACATCAGACAGTTAATAAGCTCCAGCACCATAAAATGAGAGACCTGGCATTGCAATAAGCAAGAAAAGGACCAAACGCTTTTTCAACTTTAGCTTCAGCTATCACATATAGTTCTATCTAAGGTAAATTAATGTGAGAGATTAATCTAAACCATACTAGATATGGACTTGCTTCAATCACGAAAACAATTAACCAGGCTTTTCCAATGGATGAAACAAAGCAGTAACGCACCCAGTGCCAAAACATTACCACCCTGGTGCTATCGTCATGATCTCCTATGCAGATATCTAAATAGAGTTACATCATTCAAGCAGAACGTATTTTTCTGACAAGAGACTATGTTGCTGCCTCTGCCATTCTCCATTTTTCTTTCACCTATTCACTAGTTCTGGGGTTGGAGGGGTCTGCTGGCGCGCATAACAAACCAAGTATTACAAACAGTGATCACGAATCAGATTATTCAAAAAGAAATGAGTTCACTTACTGTAATCACGACTCAGATTAGTCAAAAAGAAACGAATTCACTTGCTGCTGCAGCAGGAGAAGGATCAGTGCTGACATCAAAAGGGTTTGTCGATTTTGAGGCCCGAGGGAAGGTGGGCTGCATGGACTGAAAAGAGGATCAATCCACGTTTAAGATTGACGGTTATTCGAGTTATACGTGCAAAGTGAATAAATTCATAAAATTGTGGATTTGAAAGCTACCATTGGCATGTTGTATTGCATGTTAAATCCCATCCCATGTGCTGGACTACCATGCCAACCATGAACTCGTACTGGCATTGTTGGATAACTAAAACTGAACAAATCCTGCAGGCAAAAAACAGAGCAGGAGGTGTCAACGTATGTCAAAAATTTCAATAAGAGCTCCATAGAACAGAAAGGGGCATTCATTTACCTCAGGCAGTTCCCTTCTGCCACTAGACTTTGCTTTCTGAGAGTTTTGTGTAGCAACACCGGCACTGGCATCCAAGCCAGGTCTCATAACAGCTTGTGATGCTTGTACATTTGCACCAGGAAGCACTTGAGCATTTGGTGCAAATAACGGGTTCCATGGCTGTACATTTTCCATGCTTAAATGTTAAGTAAAGCAATATCCACATGAAACAGCTAGCAGTTTGGGAGGGCAGGGGAGGAGGGGAAAAATGAGGCGTACCTGATTGCTTGAAGGTCCAACAGAAGCTGGATTGAGTGGTTGAGACAAAGGCTGGCCATCAACAGCAGGGAACGAAGAATGTGGCTGAGGTTGTAACCATTGTCCTCCAGTAACCGCATTTCCAAATGAATTACCAGCCGGAATTCGCAGTGATGCAACAGGTCCAGGGGCAGCTGCTGGATTACCTGTTGAAGATGCTGTGGAGTTGTTTGCTGCCACAGAAGTGGAAGCAACATTGCCAAAAGGCAAACCAAAAGATGTAACAGGTGAAACACTTGGGAAAGCTGATGAGGTGCCTACGGAGGCATTATGCAAGGCATCACCAATTCCCGGAGTCACGGCCACATGACCAGATACAGATGCTGGCACTGACAGCTGAGAAAGTACAGATTCCAGTGGATTGGAGTTAACACGTGGCTGAGATGCTTTCACCTCAGCCACAGAATCAAAATTTGCCCAGTTATCACTGCTAGGTGTTGCTGTCTGCGCTATGGATGCACTTGCAGCCGATTGCTGTGGCTGCACCGGTGCAGGTACAGGAAGTTCTGGAGCAGCATCAAAATCAATTAATGAAGCTTCAATTTTAATTTCAGCTGGGTTCCCATTAGAGGATGCCAAGCTACTGGAAGACGCGGTTCTCTGCCACATATTTAGAAAAATAGTGTACTCTTAGATCAAATAAAATGGATAAAAATAAATGATGCAAATGCATGAATTACATGCTTAGGTAATCATATTTATAAAGCATAAGCTAGAAAAAAGATGCCCAAGCTGGCAGAATAATTAGGTTAATCATGAGGACTATGCATAAGCATGCCAAAAGACCAGAGTATTTCAAAAGTTCTGTCAATGGAACACAAAACTGACAATTTGGTGAGTGTCAAATCAAGTGCATGATTTTCTTAGTTATCACATTAGCACAACAATTAGTTTAAACTGTAACTACATTGTACAATGCATAAGCAGATATATTGTTGCTCCAGTTAGTAGTTTTAAGTCCAGTTACATTCAAAGCAGCATTAGGATGCTTGAATCTGAATGCAGCTATACTGATTGTCACCTGAGTGCGTGTGGAAACATCAGCAGACTTGGGGTCATTGGCTTTTGGAGGTTCAAGAACACGAAGAGGAGAAACATTCTCTCCCAAAATATCTCTAACAGGTCGTACCACTGGTGGGCTGGACACATCGAGATCTCTTTGATGATCTGGCGACCTACTACCAAGCTTAGAACCTCCATCAGACACTCTTATATCCTCCGATCTCCTTCCATTACCAAATCTATCTTCACGTCGCCAGTCATTGACTACTTCTGTGCGAGCAGGACTTCTCTTATCATATTGCCGATGATCCTGATCATACCCTGGACTTCTTCCACCTGGACTCGGTCTATCACTATAACGATGCTCATCATCATATGGTGGGCTTTGAGAACCACTCTGGAAACTACCTATCCTCCTGTTTTCCTGAGAGTCCTCGCTTTCCGCCTGGAGTAATTAAATGCAGTTTTGGAACTTATAGAAGTCAATGCAACTTTGGAATAGACACTAGACTTTTCTCTGGATGTAGTAAGATTCATACTTGAGAGCAAATAAAGCCATTATATAAATAACAATTTGAAAAATTAAACTAAGAATCAACGTATAAACCACCTTCACCCTTGGAGGCTTCTCAAAGATCCTTTCACCGGAATATCTCCTTTCTACATAAACATGTTTAATGAAATCTCGAAGCCTTTCCACATTACTGGCAAAGAAAACAAGAATTAGGGTAACTTGTAGTTGTTAATTTTTATTTTTTTTTTGGAAAAAAAAAAAAAAGAACAATGTCTGCTAACCTGCCATCCGGAAGAGATTGACGATGTGGATCCCATTCCTTAAGATAAATTTCTTTTGCACTCTATGAATAAAGAAAAGAAGTGAATATGTTAAACTTAAAAAACACTTGTAATCATCACATAGACTTCTAAGACCTTAAACAGGAGCCTATTAAGTCTTACCGCATTTCCTGCCCCTTGAAGAGCACTAACTTCTTGTGAAGTGAATTTAGCCATAGATATTGACTTCACTCTATGGGTAAACTCGCGACTGAAAGCAAATTTAAATGTAATTTTAGGTAAACAAGCTAATAGCACTAAGAGGACTCTTTAACATAATGAAAATTCTTAAAGACCAAATTAGTTGAGATAAGAGGCAAGCATTAAAGATCAACATTGATAAAATGAGGGAGTTACTCATATTGCACTTACTGTATCCCACTGCAGTTTGTGCAGACAAATGTCCAGAAGTTAACGCAGACATATTGAGGCCCCTGTTGGAAGAAACCAAGTCATTTGCAACATAAATCATATTCGTAAATCAGTTCTCAATTTACTAGATCATATTGATAAAACAGAAATCACTTGCATTTTGAACTAATAAAATAGAGCATCTAGCAATTAAGCTCAAAGTTCAAAATTAAATTTCACATGAAGAACTTAAATCAAGTGACGAAGTTCCAAAAGAGGCTTTGTCTAATTCACTGCATCAAGTAGCAACTATTTTCAATATATTAAAAGTTTCATTGCATTAGTGTTCAAAGTTTGATAACAACTCTATTGTCAAGAAATTAAACGATCAACAATGAGTAATCAAGATCATACCAAGCAGGATTGAACTATGTTTCCTAATCTCAGATTTTCTTCTCAGAAGAAATTGTTTCATATTCCAAACCTGAGGATTTTCTTCTCGAAAGAGAAATTTTTCTCAGTTTCTGCCCAGATGATACTAAATTAAATAATAAAACAGAAAAGATATAATTCTTCAGAAAAAGCTTAAGAGAGAAATAACCAAAAATGCAAGTGCATATGATACTCTGGAACCTTTAATAAGCAACCTCCAATCAAATGACAAACAACAAATAGATCGTTCTCCAATCAGAAAGAATGATATCAACTTGTGGAATGTACAAGATAGTTGCATCACAAAATTAAGGCATCAGATTTTCAAAAGCAGTTTACGCTTTACAGACACTCAAATGGAATAGCAGATACTTAAATATCCACTCCATTATTATCTAAGTATATCTAAGTTCAGAATGAGAAAAACTACTTTTCTAAAATATATCCAAAGTTCAAAAGGAAACTACTAGTTTTTAAAGACAGATTGCTCAAAAGAGATCAATCATCAAATAATTTATGAAATATCGAAAAAGAAAACTACCCTTCCTACAAAATAAAATAAAATTTTCAAAGTAATATCAACTTAACGTTGCTCATAAAGTAGGAATACCATTTCTGCAGCTAGTCAAGACCCATACCCTAGACCATACAAGATCAAAATCAGTTGTCTTTTTCACTCTTAGCTTCAATATGCTTAAGTTTATGGTGAGGACATCAAAACATCAGCAACATGTATTTTCTATGCTAGTGATAAGGGCACACCCGATGTGTGTGCAATTTAGGAACAATCCACGGAAGGACTTAGTGTAAAATTTTCACATATGAAAAGAGTAAATTTTCATCTTTTAATAGTTTTTTCAATATTTGTCAAAAAAATTAGTTTTTCTGAACAGAATTTTAATTAACTTGTTGGTTACAATGTTTGTAGGTAGTTATACATGCCATATATATATTTAGATAATTAGGGTGAAAGTTAATTGTGGTTAAGTTGGTCGGCAATATGGAGGTACATTTAAGTGATTGTGAGGGTAAAAGTGGAAATCTAAAAGATGACAAAAAAAATTTCCGCCAAACTTAAAGGCTCTCCCTTTATATATAGTATAGATCCTGCTATCAACTCATGGTAGCCAATAGTCTTATATGCAAATTAACCACACAACAGGCTAAAATATAGTGGAAATGAACACCATTTAGATACAGTTATAACTGTCAAACCAAAATGTTCCTTTTGCTCAACCACAAATGGTAAATGCAATACAGATTTACATCCTTTAGCATATTTCTGGATGTCTTAAATTAAGAATGCATTTTGCCCAATACCCTGTTATGTTTCTTAATCAGCACCCCAAGACTACTTAAGCAATGGAAACTGGATGGTTCAACCCAAAATCCACCTTAGCTTCATGTCCAAGGTCTCAGAGCTTGAGATATGAGTCAGATATCCAAACAGGTTGTAGATGAAAATTTTTGAAGGACTAGAAATAGGAACCATATTACGTGATAAAGGTAGTTACTGTATGCACAATTGCAAAGTTACCATGGAAAACATAAGAAATGCAAATGAAGCATTATTGCCAGATTTTGACCCCTACGACAGGAAAGACAATTTTTTAACTTTATGGCCATTCTTTTCTTCTGCTCATGATAATTTTGCCCAAGTCATTTGAAGACAGCCAATTGAATTGGACTGAAAACTCATCGATAATCTTAATGTCCTTTTGCTAGACATTAGAAACAAGAAATTAGTACTTTAATGAGAAATTCCTGATTACCTAAAAGAATAAGAATCTATAGCACAGCAAGCAAGAAATCCATTGACTACCCGAAGGCCAATATCTGACAGACACAAAATGTTATCCAAAACATTTTCAGTAGCTGTTTAGCTGCTATAGAAACGTCTCCTTAACGTTAGCTAGATCAGTAGCCTAATAGCCAAAAATGTAATTGCAAACATTTAATCGACCCAATTCAATTTCCTTTAACCAACCGCCCATCCTTTTTTTGGGTGTTGTGTGTGTGTGTGTGTGGGGAGGGGGGAGTTTGTGTGGTGGGGTGGTGTTTTTTTTTTGTTTGGGGGGGGGGGGGGGGGGGAGCCTTTTCCCGTCACCAGCTAACTAAAAATAGAAATAACTAATCAAACATTATCCAACTCAAATACACCAAATATATCATTATCCTCGAAACCCGCAAGTAATAATCAAAATTCAAAACAAAAACTGTACTTCAGTGCAGCACAGGCAACGAAATTGGGTAAGAAAATTATCAAACAACAAAACAAAAGTTCACGGAAAATAGATCAAAAAGAAGAAAAAAAAGATGAGCATACCAAGCTATTACAGTTAATACACCTCCGATTATCGGGTAACTTGAGCAAATTCCGTATAATCCGCTCATTCTTTTCATCCTCCTTCCGACTCGACATTTCCAACACCTCAACGTTCCAACCAAATTCAATTCAAATCAAACTTTTTCCCCCTACTTCTTACTCTTCACAATTCAATCCCCTGCCAAGATTCAACAACAATTATCCATAAATACTCCCAAAAAAACACAAGTCAAAAATTCAAACTTCAGCAGAAGTAGATCTGATAGAATTAAGTAAAATTGAAGAGAAATATGAATTATCTGTGCTATTTAAAAAAAAACACACAAGACTAACCTGATCGGTGCAGAGGCGAAGTAGTGTAATTTAGTTCTGTAATGAAGTAGGAAGCTGGGGAAAGGAAGGCGTGAAAGGTGGATAAGGAAAGACGTGGAAATGGCAAAGAGGGGACATGGGAAGGCGTGGACAAACAAAGCCAACAAGTAACCATACACAAAAGGAGAAGGCGTGGGAAGGGATAGCGAAGGCGTGACCAAGAAAGCACGCCCGTTCTGGGTTCATGCTGTCCTTGTGGTAGCTGAGGTCCAGACAACTTGAAGATTCTCATTACACGTGTCATTTGCTTATTAGCTATGGAAAAAAGTTAGTTAGGATAGTTTTCTATAAATGATTCGATTATGTAATAGTTAGGGAGCTTTTTGTCAAGATTTGTCATTAAATCAGAGTGGGAATATCCCCTCTGTTTGTCTTCTTCTTCAATTTTCCTGCATTCTTTTTCCCCTTCTCCCCTTTCCCGCCAAATCCAATTCTGTATCCCTATTTGAAGTTCATCAATAAAAATCAGTAAGGATCATTTGAGTTCAATTCAATCGTGAGTGTCAATTTTAACGTGATTCTGATTACTTCAGCTTCCCCCTCAGTCTCTATACTGGTTCTGTACCACAACAAGTTCTTCTTTTTTTTTCTTCCTTGGGGGCCGGGGGTGAATTTGGGTATGTGAAACGCCGGCTTTGTGCAGCTAAACTTCCAGAGGAGAGACAAAGAGACAGAGATGGCGTGCTGCTGTCTTTTGGGGAAAACGTAGTGAGAGAAAAATAAATGGGGGTTTGTAGGAGGAGGAAATATAGGGTGCTTGCGCGGACACGGGAGATTTTTTTTATTTTTCCCCTCCTCTCAGTAAAATCGTAGAAGTAGGGATAGCAATTTTCGACACGACTTAAAAACACGACATGAACCTAACACGAAATTTATGGGTTTGGGTTGAGATTTCAGAGGTTAGGGTCAGAATCGGGTCGAACCTGATGAACCCGAAAAGAAAACAGGTCGATTTCGAGTCAACCCGTGGGTGACCTGATATGACCAGTTTAGGAATTAAAAATAATTTAATAAATATAAAAATTATTTTATCTAACTAAACTAAGTTATTCTTTTTTTTCAAAGGCATTAATTACTTAATCCTAAATAAATTTATTTAATTTGTGTGAAGTTAAAATTATTATATTTGGACAAATAATATATTATATTATTTTTTAATTTATTTTATATTTTGTTTGGGATAAAACACTTTTACGGTGTTTAATTTATTTTAGATTTGGTTTGAAATTATTTATTTAAATTTTTATTACTTAATTATGTAATTAGTTTTATGAGAAATTAATTTTATTAGAAATTACAGTGATAAATTGATAAATTAAAATTAAGGCCCTGTTTGGAAGCTTGGTTTTTTATCAAGTTTGTATAAAACTAGTTTTTTAACAACTTTTGCTACAGGAATCTCAAAAAACTTATCAAAGTTTTTAACCTAACACACTTCAAAAATACACAAAAAACTTTCCCTTCAACTTTTTTTCTTTTTCCTCCCCCACCCAACCCACCACGTCCTCCGGCGCCAGCGACCACCTCCACCACCACTTCCGGCGCCTATCACTATTCCGGACACCAGTTCTAGTGGTCCTCTTTTTTTCTCTCCCTCCTCTCTCCCCTCTTCGACTCTGCCTCCCCCACCACCCTCCCCTTCCCCCTTTGCCCGATCTGGTCGCTGAAGCTCTTTTTTTTTTTTTTCTCCCTCCCCCCTCTCCTCTTCCTCTCTGCCTCCCCCGCCACCCTCCCCCTCCCCCTTTGACAGATCTGGTCGCGCGACCAGATCGCAAAGGGGGAGAGGGAAGGGAGCTGCGTGACCAGATCGCAGCTAGGGGAGGCCGGAGGGGGAGGGGGAGGGGGAGGGTGGCTGGGGAAGGAAGGGGAAGGGAAGGGCCAGCGGGGGAAGCAAGGGATGGCGGGGAAGGGAAAGGGAGGGGTGGCGGGGGAGGGAGAGGAGAAGACAAAAAAGGCAACAAAAAAAAAAGGGTGGTGGGGTAAGGGAGAGGGGGAGGGACAAGAGGGATGGAGGGGGGAGGGAGGGGGGAAGAGAAAAAAAGCAAAAAAAAAAATTTTGATTCTCACGTGTTGGTTGCTGCCATGGAGGTACCGGGAGAGGGATCAGGGCAGGGGAGGGAGAAGAGGAAGAAAGGGAGAAAGGGAAAGAAAAAAAGAAAGAAAGAAAAAAAAGAAAAAGAAAGAAAGAAAATGAAAAGGAAAAAAAACTTTCATCTTACAAACACCCAAATTTTTACAAAAGTTTTTCTACAACTTCTACAGTGATCTACAGTAAAGTTTTATATAAACATCCAAAAAACTCACCTTTCAAACAGGCCCTAAGTTTTGGGTCATTTCGGGTCGACCCGCTGACCCGAAATTTTTGGGTTCGTGTCAAGTATCCTGACCCCCGTTTCGGGTTAGGGGTTAGGTTCGGGTCAGCGAATTTTCTGTTATACTTGAGTCTCAACCCGACCCGTCAACCCGAATTCGACACGATTGCCACCCTTACATAGAAGTAGAACGCGAGATTTTTTTTTTTTTTTTTGTAACCTGAATCATGCCCGACTCGAATCCTTATGACCTAAGCCGGCACACCAAATCGGAGGAGTGCACCACACCCCCACGCAGCGACCCCGAACGAGTTACAGGAATTCAAGTCCAGAGTAATATTCGAATTCAGGATCTCAAGAGTTCTTAAAAACACGCTTACAGTTGGACCATCCCTGAGAGGGCAGAACAGGAGAATTTATGAAGACTTGTCTGGATTTATTCAAAGTCAGAGTTTTAATTAGCAATCACTAGAGAGGAATAATAATTACTAACATTTTTAACAGTTGTTTTAAAGGTGCTTGGAATTGGAACTATGGCGGTAATCGAGTCGAGTCGAGTCGAACATGAGTATCACTATACTCAAGTTCGATTCGACAGTAGAGATATATTGCTCGATCTCGAGCGAGTAGCAGAAATGGAGTTCGCACTCGAACTCGAAAATTGCTCGAAAACTCGAGATCGACTCGATTTCTTGTGAGTATGACTCGAGCTAGAGATTCTTGTCTACTTCCAGAATTATTTTTCCCTTTCGAATTTATTTTTTTTCCTTGTGAAATGACTATATGACCTATAAATATTTTAAAACTATAGTCAACATTTTGGTAATTTAGATAACTCCATGCCTAAAAAAGTAAAATTGTAATAACTAAATATATAATTTTAATTAATTAATTTGTGCTTGTTAAGGCTCGACGAGCCATCGATCTTGATAAATCAATACTCGAACTTGACTTGATATATTAATGAATTACTCAAACTAGCTGAGTGCAAGTCAAACTTTTGACCGAGTCGTTTACATCCCTAGTTGGAAGTGAAACTATTTTCTGGAGGTTGGGGACAAGTCGTAGGTTCCGTTTGACAAGTGAGTTTTTTGAGTATTTATTTGAAATTTTATTGTAATTTATTATAGAAATTTTTTTAAAAATTTTTGAAGTGTATTATTTAAAAATTTTAAAAAGTTTTTAAGGTTAATATATCTAAAGTTTTTAAAAAACTTTAACAGATAAATTTGATAAAAAACTTGTTTGCCAAACAAGAACTTGTAGCAGGACAAGACACACAAACAGGGCTTTGTGGTGGTCTCGAGTCTTTTGAACTGGGTTTGTATCATACGCCATCGGCACGATACTAGTACTACCTTTAAAAAAAGGTACGACTTAGATTGATTGAGGCTTTCCAAAAGTTTACTTATACGTGCAATATATTTGGGAGGCTGAAGTAGTGTTAAGAGATCAAATCCTTACTACTGTAATTAAATTCAAAAGATATATAACAATAATTTCCTTCGATCAAAAGGTGGATCTCTCTCTTTTTAGTTATTCTATCCTAGTTAAATCCTCTTTAGTCTAAGTTAATGTAGGGATAGCTTGTAGATACTGACATTGACAAAAAAATATACAATATATAGTAGGATTAAAATTTTCTTGAATTTGTTATTCACCAGCAATTTCTTTGTATGGTCTCGTTTGGCAAGTGAATTTTTTGAGTGTTTGTCTGAAACTTTATTGTAGAAATTGTAGAAATTTTTTTTGAAATGTGTAAATTTTTAAATATTTTGAAATGTATAGTTTAAAAATTTTGAGAAATTTTTTGAGGTTACTGTAACTAAAGTTATTAAAAAACTTGTAGCAAATAAACTTGAGCAAAAATTTGCTTGCAAACAAGGCCTATAATACACATGATCTTGGAAATATTACATAATCTTAAGTGGATCCATAAACTACATCTACCTATATATTTTTTTCCTTCTACCTAGTTGAAAATTACTAGGTAAAGAATGCTCTGCACAGTTCTGAGCGGAAACTTCATTGGTAATACCTCCACATTTGATTTCTTATGATAAAATGGAAGAAAGAAAACTTCTTTTTTGTTTATGTGATGGGTAAAAGAGGACTTGTGATTGCAGAGTTAGATTGTGAGTTTTCACAAAAAAAATTATCTCGATATATTTTCTAATCACTTTTTTATTTCACATACATCACATTATTACAATATATTTGTTAACTTAATCGAATGAAATTTTTTGCATTTTAAGATGTGTTTGGATAGGAGATATTTGAAATATTATTTAGAATAATTACTGTAGCACGCTTTGTAATGTGATGTATGTGAGATAAAAAGATGTGTTGGAAATTGTATTTGTGATGTAAGCAAATGATTTCTGGCCATTATTTGGCTATTGAAAATTAAGCTTCCTTGTTTTCATATTTTTCTCTTAGAGGCTTAAAGGAATGTAACTGCTTATTCGGAGGTAGATTTAGTACACTCAGAATACAATTGGATAAATTGCTGGTAAAAAGAGGAAATCCTACATGGTAAGGGCTTCTTCAGCCATCTTCGGATGGCCTACAAAATTATCATTGTAGAACTTTGCATGGAACTCCTTAGATCTCAGGTTAATGAATTTTTCTTTGCAGATTTATGTATGTGCTATAGCACTATTATAGATAGTTTATCAAAGGTCGTGATAGGAGTTCATCCACTCCTCTAATACTTCAACTTGAAAACGTCTTTATGAATTGAAGCACATTCTTTAACCATTAGGATTTGGCTCAGTGGTCACCAAAAATGGATTTTGTCCTTTTTTGAACCGTAAGTCGGGGGTTTAAATTCTACTTGCAGTGAAAAAAATTTAATTCACAACCTTTTGGTTTAGATAAGTATGTTATCATTGCTGAAAAAAAAAACTTAAGTGCTTTCCATTCTCATATTTGCACCCTTTTAACTTAATTGAAACTTTTATTTTATTTTTTTAAGGAACTACATAAATGTATAAGACGTTTTTTTACTGTCACAGGTCACAAGCACTACATAACGAATGCTAATGGAATTCTATGGTATCAAACAAGTTGGACGTCTGTCATTTCTAAAATTTTTGTTTCGTCTATGAAAAGTTCTAAATCTTATAACGAAGGGGAAAAAAAAGCAAAGATTTAACTAAGATTTGAATAAATTGGGTTGGATCTCGGGAACACTTTTCTAAATAACATCTCTATCAAATAAGTTGGATCTCGGGACCACTTTTCTAATTTTTAGATTATACTTTAAGGCTTGAATAAATGAAACTATTCCAAAATTTTCAAAATCGGAAAAAATACAGTTAACTTAACTGGAGAAACGCACAGAGTTCCCAATCTTTTGAAGGTTGGTTTGCTGTGATAAATGCGCTCTTATCATTACCGCAATTGAACTCAGTGATTGGTCTCCAAATATCTTTAGATAATAGCACTACTGTTAAGCAGCAGTAACGAAGCTTTTGTATTTTTTCCCCCATCGAATAATGGTAGCTATGACTTGTAAAAAGTGTCACATTTTCTATTCTATTTATAGTGCATATGATTGGGTTGGGTCATAGAACTGTACAAGCCATGCAAATGATAAGTAGTACCCTACAAGTTATATATATACTAGTTTTTTTGGCCCCGACGCAGTTTTTTTTTCTTTGTTAGATATAGTAGTCATGTGTGTAAGTGTATGTTTTTTTCTAATTGCACAAATAAACACGACTTTGAAATCAGGTTATCTTACATTCTTAATATAGCATTAATCAGTAAGTAATGCCTAAAATTAGACAGAACTAAAAGGCATGATTATTTAACATTCTTAATGTAGCATTAACAAGTAATTAATGCCTACAATTAGGTAGAACTAAAAGGCTAATGGCTATACATGTCTCCTAATCAAGATTTCATATTGGATCCTATTTTTTTTGTTGCAATTCACATGATTGTTTGATTGATAGATTAAAAGTGTTCAAGAATTGAGGAAGCACCAATGGTTTCTTTGGACAGGACATCATCTATTGAAAATGATCCTGGACTCTCAATATTAAACAACTTTAAATTGCAAGGGTGAATATACATATTTTCTTATTTTGTATATTTTCTTATTTTTCTTTCTTTCTTCCCTTTTTTAGGCTATCTATCCCTTTTTTTTTTTTTGGAGATTTTGATAATTTTGGTTTTGATAATTTGTATGGGAGGCAACACTTTATGTGGTAAGTACGAGGAGCATGGAAGAAGCTCTTTGAATTTTCACTAAGATAATGGCTTAGATATATACAATATCTAATAATTTCTTGAGCTCAAAATTTTTCTTTTCTATTTTCTAGGTTCTTTGGATTTATAATTCTTAATTATTTGATGATTCTTTCTCTTACTTGGTTGATGATTTTTTTTTTTGGCAATCTGTATCATAAGCTGCAAAATTATAGGTTATTTTGTGTTCTTAAATCATGTGCTAAAATAGGCGAGTTTCTCTTTTTCTTTTCTTTTTTAATAAAAGTGGTATTCAAAATCAAGAGATAGTTGGAAACTTTAAATAGTGAATTCCAAATCAACTTGTGTTTAAGGATGGTTAGAATAAAATGCTAAAAAAATAAATGGTGGAACTATTCTAGCAAATGGGGTAATAAACTCGTGCTTAGGGTTAGTATTTATTGAATCATTTTTTCATGCTCGAAAGAAAAAAGTTGGGCCTACTGTAAAAGTTCAAAAACTATAATCCATTGCTTAAACTGCATTTTTTTATGACGAAAGTTTCTCCTTTTGCAAAAAAAAAAATGTTTACATGGGGATCCTTATATATATATATATATATCTATATATATATATATATATATATATATATCTATATATATATATATATATATTGCAAAACGGGTAGACCCTCTAACCATTTTAACTGAAGAAACAACCGGGCAACAGCTTGCAGAAAGTGCAAGGTTACATCGCCCACTCACCACTAATCTTAATTTGTGAAGCGGTCTTAATTTCCATGCAATAAACTTCGCAAGTGGAGTTAATTTAATTTTTTTTTTGTTGGTAAGAGGAGTTAATTTTAATTTGATGGTCCTAACTTTAATGTAATATATTTCGTACAATTGGACAGTTAACCACAAGCCAGCCTGACATCTATGAATTTTGCTCGCAAAAGGAAACGCACACCTAAAGAAGGAAATTAAACGCACACCAACCATTCCAAAAAATTTGTTGCCCTACTAATAATACCAAATGCCCTCAAAGTTGGTGAAAATTACTGGATAACCCACTCCGACACAAGTGAATTTCCAGCAAAACCATTGCCATCCAACACCAAAAGACCAAAACGCCCCTCAAAGTCACAAGAATCACGGTATAACTGTCCCATTTCCACTGTTCATAAGGCTATTGACGCTTTATATATGTACTAGTTTTTTCAGCCTCACGTGATGCGTGAGGATGTCCTGAGTCTGTGTTAAACAAGTTCAAATGAAGACAAGTGAATTAATATAAAATAGTTATATATTAAATACATTATGGGTGCTAGCAACTATGGGGAATTTAACTTTAGGTAAATTAGTTATTGTCGTTATTCGTTTACTCAATTTATTTATGAAGTTGAAGAGATTTTTGTACCTACTGGACTTGGACTACTAATTGACTATCGATACGATATGTTAGTACTTCATATCTGCAATAAATTATCAATGATTTAACAGTCGTCATGTGTGAGTGTGTATTTTTTCCTAATTGCACTGATAAATAAGACCTTGAAATTAGGTTATCTAACATTCTTAATGTAGCATTAATCAGTAAGTAATGACTAAAATTCGGTAGAATTATAAGGCATGGTTATCTAACTTTTTTAATGTACCATTAATCACTAAATAATGCCTAAAATTATAAAATGGGTTTATCATTTTCTATTGTTTGCTATACTTGAATGAGTTTTCAAACATATTTAAAAATATTTTTAGACCAATGTAAAATTAAATTAAATTTTTTTGTATATTCAATGGCTTTTTTCTTTTACATTAATAGGTCTGGATGCATGACATATAATTTTTATTCAACTCTATCCCACCATGAGCTCGGTTTATATACACTATCATTTCTCCTAATCAAGATTTCATATTGGATCCTTTTTTTTGTTGCAATTCAGATGATTGTTTGATTGATAGATTAAAAGTGTTCAAGAATGAAGGGAGCAACAATGGTTTCTTTGGACAAGACATCATCTATTGAAAATGAGTCTCGGACTCTCAATATTGAACGACTTCAACTTGCAGGGGTAAATATACATATTTTCTTATTTTTCTTTTTTCTTCCTTTTTTTTTTGGTTGTCTATTCTTTGTTTATTTTTGGAGATTTTAATGATATTGGTTTTGATAATTTGTATAGGAGGCAGCACTTTATGTGGTGAGTACGAGAAGCATGGAAGAAGCTTTTTGAATTTTCACTAAGATAATGGCTTAGATATATACAATATCCAACGATTTCTTGAGTTAAAAATTTTTCCTTTATATTTTTCTAGGTTCTTTGGATCTATAATTCTTACTCATTTGATGATTCTTTCAGAAACTTGGTTGATTTTTATTTTTTATTTTTGTAATCTGTATCATATGCTGCAAAATTATAGGTTATTTTGTATTCTTAAATCATGTGCTAAAATAGGTGAGTTTCTCTGTTTCTTTTTCTTTTTTAATAAAAGTGGTATTCAAAATCAAGAGATAGTTGGAATCTTTAAATGGTGAATTCCAAATCGACTTGTGTTTACGGATAAATTGAAATAAAATGCTAAGAAATAAAGGATGGATCTATTTTACAAATGGAGTGACAAACTCGTGTTTAAAATTAGAAAAAATGTATTTAAAATTTTTCTTTTTAGAAAAATGTATTTATAAATGTTCAAAAACTATCTGTGTTGTCCACAAAAGAGAACAATAAGTCAACAAAAATTAGAGTCAAAAAATAACAAAATTACAAAATAACCAAGCAAATATAACATATATGTTGAATGAAAGGAAAATAAATGGCGTGATTGGAAAATATGGCAAACACCTAAGGCTAAACTAATACCCGTAAATAGCTAAGGTGGCCCATCTCTCCGGATCACAAGGGACAACAATGACTCAAACAAAAGAGGTACAAAGAACAAATAAATTACAAAGGAACCACAATACTATAGCATGCATCTTCCGGTGTCTTGAGAAAGAGAGAAATAGCAAATGACATATCGAAAAATGAAGCATCACTGAGGCTAATGCTAATCACATGAAGAGGAAATTGCTGACCAAGAGGAAATGTTTCCATCCAAGAGTGCCACGCGGACAGAAACGAATTTCCAGCATAGCCACCACCACTAAATGGCAAAAGGCCAAACCGCCCCTCAAGTTCACACAAATTGCACTATAACCAGTCCAATTTCACTGTAGTAATCCGAACTCCTGCTTTTAATATAGTAAAAGATATAAGATATATATATATATATATATTATTTTGGAAGCTGCCAAAGCTAAGACCTCCGTGCTTACTCAGGACTCTTTCATTTATTTCGTCGCATTTTAACTTTGGCCAAAATAGCACAATTTTTTTAGTCGTATAATCAGGGCGGTCATTCGGTTAATTCCGTGGATGATGAAGACGTTACCAACTCATGTCATTTTTCAGAGAGTTTAATGTGCGATAAGTGACGTTCTTTAAATTGGACTTGGACAGCTACTTAACTCTACTATTTTAATTAATGCTCAACTGTTTTAACATGGATGAGGAGGGAGCAATGGAATCTTCAGCATGTTTAACTCGGGGTATTTTTTTTTATCCACGTGGATTGGATCATTATCATACTAGCAGTATAAAATTCTAGTGTACGAATGAATTGAGAAGCTGGGCAGAACCAAATGTAGCCCATCAGGTTCACGTCAACAGACTGCAGCTCTTTTCTTGCATTAAACAAATGGATTGGTCCAGTCTAAACACACGGCGGCTGGTTTTTTTTTGTTTTTTGATAAAAAACGATTTTGAGTTTAAAAGCCTGTAATTAGTAGCTTCATTCGCCTAATCAGCAACAAACTTGAGCCACAAATTTTGAAATATGACAAAAAAAACACACACACGCACATACACACTCGCATACAAAGATGTACAACCATTTTGGGCGTGGATTGTACTTACTGAAAGTGTGAAACAGAAGTAATTTCTTCCTCAGCCAACAACCTTCTGGACAAAGCCTCGAAACTAGCACTAGTTGAGCTTCCCAAAAGCTACTGCAAAATTATCTCCTAATCGTACTCTTGCCATGGGTAGCCCATGAATCGGTTGTCTTTAGCCTATTGTCAAGTAGGCAGTACTTTTCTTTCATGTTAAGGGGAACAGTCCATCAAAATCTAATAGCTGCCCATTGGTCAAATAATGGATGTTTTCATGCCAAAATAAAAATATTGGCCCGACATTTCCACGACTGTTCGTGTGCTCCCAGATTAATATTTTGTCTTTGCATTCCTCGTCTCGTACATATTCGTGTAGTATCGGGCCACTGCAAAATCGCCCCAGGGAGGCCAGATCCGTATCGGGTCTCGTATTGGTTTGCAAAATTTGTTTTCACAAATCCCAATCACCTTTTTATCTTCCCAATCACCTTTTTATCTCACATACATCACATCACAAAAAGTGCTACAGTAAATATCTCAAATAAATCATCCAAATAAACTCTTATCCAAACAATTGTTTTCCAGTCATCTCAAGAACTTGACGATTCATGTGGATCCCTATCACGACTGATGGCTGTGCTTTTCTTTTTTCTTGTATTTTTTTTCCCTTTTGAGTAGGCTGTCAACGGGCCGGAATTCATTATTCCAGACCCGAATCCGACGCACTATATCAGATCCGACCCGTTTATCCGACGGGTCTTTTTACTTTATGTTCCGGATCCAGATCTGACGGGTCCCATATTCGGATCCGGATTCGGGTCTATCCGAAAAAAACTAACAAAATTTATAATTCCTAGCAAAATGAGAAAAAAACATATATTTATAAACTAATTTCTAACTAATACAAAAAAAATCAAATAAGAAAATAAATCAAATTAACCTCATTCAAATACATCACCCTAATCAAATTATATTGATTAGGATCCAGGTCCAATTATATTGATTACTCAAATACATCATCCTAATCAAATTATATTAATAAATATATATTTTAAATTATTAATCCATTTATATTCGGATCCAGGTCCAATACGGGTCGGAATACTATATTCCGTATCCGACCCGTTTTTTTGTTTGACAAAACGGATCCGGATCCGAGTCCAGATAACGAAACTAAATCCCTACCTATACCCGGATAAATTTGACGGATCCGGGTCTAGGACAGGTGGGACAGCCCTACTTTTGAGGGCGGCAAAATGCCCATTTTATTTTATCATTTTTTTTTGAGCAAGGTATGGGTTACTTACGTACTTCTAGGACAGGTGGGAGAAATAATGGTTAACTTTTTCATACTGCCTTTTGTCTATCTCTGAGGTTCCATGATCACATTTTATTCTCCGTTATTTTGTTGTTGCTTTTAGTGAAGCTGTCCAGATTTTTATTATTTTTGCACAACCACCATGATGCATTTAATGCTAGGGCAAAAGCAGTATTGATGGCCTGATGGTGGTGTTGCTTAGAGGTGGCAAAATAGGGGGATTTGCTTGAGTTTGAAATGGAATAGAGTCATATGAGTTTGGGTCCAATCTTATCCATATGTGTTTTGGAACTAACTTGGGCTTGGAATGGGTTTAGATTAGTCCCACCCAATACCCAAATCTATTTTTTACATATTTTTTCTTTAATTCATTTTTTATTTTTTATATAACTATAATATTTTTTATTTATTAAATTTCTTTTAGAGTGATTTTATATTTTCATGAATTCATTTTTTCATCAAATGGGGAATGTAATGCAATTTCCGACAAAACCATATTACCATAAAAAATAATCTTTGAGTCAGCAAGTAGCAGCATTGTGTAATCAAATTAGTCCATTGAGCCTGAATAACATTGATTTACACACTAGAATGATCAATAATTGTTTAAAAAAGACGTGACATTTTGATAAGAATGAACATATCTTTTCCCAGGATTAAACCAAAAAAATGAACATTTTGGTTTATTCATACATGAAGTTGACGTTTTCACTTCCTCAAAAGCATGAAAACAAAAAGGCAAAGGAAAATAGCTAACAAGAAAATAAACATGCAAGTGCCTTATACTCAAGATTCCCATCAAAAATTGGATTAACAAATAAAGAAAAAGATATATATACAGCCATATTCCAATAGATATCAAGATGAAAAAGGCAGTTAGGGTGTTGAATATTTATTCTCATCATTGTCCAAGGATGGTATGTCTAAACTCACTGAAATGTTGGAAATTCTTGTGGATAATGACTAGGAAAACTTCTAGATTGTATTCGCTGGTATGACTAGGAAAATTGTTAGAGATATTTTTTGAATAAATTAAATTTTTTGGTGAGCTATTTGGGCCTAACGGGTACCCAAGTATTTCCCAAAATTTCTCATCAATTAATGAGTACAATTGGGATTTGATTCATTTTAAGTCCAATATCAAATTACAATATCGATTCCGCCCAAAATTCCCATGGGTATGGGTAATTCATTGGGACTTGAGACAGATTGCCACCTCTAGGATTGCTCTTTCTGCTGATGTAAATCCGAGTCCTCCTCCTTATGATTGCTGAAATTCATGTGTTGTACTGTTGATAGCTTAGTGACGAATCAAATGACTCAGTATTGGTGTAAATTTTTGGTTTGATCTCATCCGAGGAGCAAAATTAGTCTTATATGTGTTACCAGAAAATGTGAACAAATAATTGATGAGTCTTTCTGTCTTCTTCTTTTCTTTTTTTCCCTTTGGTTCTAATTTTTGTTATCTCATTGACACTAAAATCAAATCAAATAGGCACCGTTTTAGGGAATAATCAGCTGTTTACCACCCCCGACATTTAAAAAAAAAAAAGAAGAAGAAGAAGAAGAAAGGAAAAGAGTCTAATCGTGCGGCGACATTTCTCAGGAAATCATTGATTTGGGCCTTTGTGGCCCATTATGTTCATAGTCTAGACAAGTAGTAGCCCATGAGTGAAGCCTTCTCTTTGTGGATGTTATTTTTTTGGGCTTTAACCGAAACTCATCAAGGCACACTCATGTCTGTGCACTAAAATGGGAGAAAAAATTCATAGAAATTATTTTTGGCGAAATAAATGGAAAAGAAATCAGAAATCATGGAAGCAGTATATAACAAATTTATAAGGGGCGAGAAGAAAACTTTCATGGATAACTTAAGAAGCAGCATGGGTGGAGTGCAATTTGTATAAGAAGTGAAAAATCTCCTTGTGCTTATTTAGATAACCAAATTTTATGATTTCTTCATTTTGATTCAGTTGGGAGCGGATAAGTTGTTTAAATGATTTGTTAAATTTTAAGGTTTCTTTTTAGTCTAATCGGTTCCATTTTACCCCAACAATTAAGGATACGAGTTCAAAAAAGTTATCAAAGCGTGTTAATACCACTATGTGATCTCTTACTTTATATATTAACACACCACTATGTGATCTCTTCCTTTATATATTGTATAGATGTTGCCATGTTGGACCCTATTTTTTTTTTAATTTTAAATATGACTTTAGCAGTGTAGCTATCATTTGACTTTAAAAATTTTGAAAAAATAAGAACTATGACGAGGACATATTAATTATTCTTTTGGGTTTTTACCCTTGAGTGGGGGGCAGGAGGAATCTATCTTCAAACTTCTGACTCTTCATTTATAAGGCAAACCTTGACACAAAAATTATCCCCCAGACGTGACTAATTGTAAGTTGCAACTGTTTAACATTGGCGCATTATTTGATGTATTAGATGCAATGCTTAAAAGTGTTATACATTATGACATCGGGAGCCTGTTGATTCTCATGCTTTCTTCCACATCTTGTACTACTACTAGCAAATTGATATGATTGGCGTATTATATGATGTACGGCTTTACAGTAAATTAAACTCCAGCATACGTATGTTTTATATTGCTGACAATATCTTAAGTTCCCTTTTGATTTGACCCGCTTGATTCCAATTGGCCAGACAGCATGTTGCTGCTGCATTTTTCTTTTTAATTTTTTTTTTAAAAAAAAATTTTAGACAGCATGCTTGTCTTAGCCACTCGTGAATAATTACTAGTAGCAACTTGGGATTTGCACTGGTGACGCTTTAGTCCAGCTCATAATATAATTAAAGAGTGACAATTGATGGAGGAAGAAGCTAGAAACGGGAAAGGATTTAAGAAAAATAAGAACCAGAAGAAAGCTGGCATGTGCAGCTCGCAAAATAATACATACATGTACATTTACATACACGTGTGGGTGTTTGTATATATATCTTTATATATTTCTTCTTTTATATATCTTTATATATCCTTACAGTATATAAGGGGAACTTTTATTTTACTGTGCAAGGCCACTTTCATCTGCTTCTCCAAGGCCTTTTCCGTCAATTTTGTCCTCTCAAGGCTACTTCTCATGTTCGTCTAATGATTTTTGTTCCCTTAATAAATTTCCCTTTTTTATATGCCTTTCTTATCTTATGGATAGGGATTAGCCTTTTTTGTCCATTCTTTTGATGTACTTATTGTTCCCTTATTTACCCTTAATAGATCCTTTTTATATGCCTTCCTTATGGATATGGATTGGTCTTTTTTGTCAATTGTTTTGACAAGACTGCTGGGTTAAATCAGCAAACAGTAATTCTAGATACTTCATTCAAATAAACTTCATACGCATATGCTATTGTTTCTCATTCTCGATTAGCTTTCCACTGCTTCGCTTTGCTTGCTTTGCATTCCTGCTACTGGTACTCATCGTTCTCCTCTGTTCTCTTTTATTTTGTTTCATCGTTTTTGTTCCATGAATATTTTCCTCATCGTCTGTTTACTTCTTGCCATCCATCTTTTCCTCATGCATATTTATGTTGCTCGTGTATTTATGTTTTGCATGCATGTGTTTTTTCACCTTACGTTGCCTTTTTTTTGCAGTAGTTCCTCACTACTTTTAGCCATCTTTTGTTGGGTAATAATTTCTCTTCCGTCTTTGACTGCTTTCACTGCAATTTTTTCCACTTTTATGCTTGCATCAACTTTCCTTGCTCTCTCTGCATTCATGCTTTTTTCCCAGACACCATTACCTCCACCTACGCTTGTTTAGTATATTGAGTTAAACGATAGGATGAGTAGTTGTAGCGATAGTCATAAGGTAGCTGCGCAAAAGGCTATATGCAATCAGAGGTTAAGAGAGAAATATGCTATGTTATCGCCTGAGGAGAAAGAATTGCACCGCCTAAAACAGAGAGAGGCGTATCAAAAGAGGAAAGCTAAAAAAAATTCCACTAATTTCACTGATAAAAAACAAACTACCACTGGAGGTACCCTTCAGCTGTGCGATGAAGCCCAACTAACTCTTGATCCAGGTGCAGAAGATATTTCCTCTATTCACTCATTTAAACTTAGTATTATACTATATTAATATATCTGAATTCCACTTTTATGAATATTGATTATTCACTGCAAATATTTTTTGCTCCAAAATACTGATTAAAGACCCTGCCAAGTGTTCTCAACAATGCACTGACGATGCAAATATATCAGCTACGACCAATGTTCATCAGCAACTCCAAGGTGAGATACCTATATATAGTAACAAATGTAGTATTAAGTTGTATGAGCATTTTTCCTATTCTCTAAGATTTTTCTGCTTCTTTAGATAAACAGGAACTTCATCATAACAAATCTTCGCAACAAACTATGCAGTCCCAATTGCAATCTAATGACTTCCTACAAACATCTGTGTTCCAGCCTATAACAAATCAAGGTTAATTTATTCAGTTATTTAATTATTCCATCCTGCATTTCATATTTCTTATTCTCATCTTACATTTGATTATCTGATCATTGATCATATACCTATCATTATGAAATTTATAGTTACTGCAACTATTCCTTTGGAGCCTGCACTACAATGTCTCCACCAATCCTTACAGTCCAATACAGAACGAAATCAAGGTTAATTTTGATAACTACACAAAACTTTTTGTATTTTATAATCATAAATAATTGTTAACTACTTTTATATAGCAGGTGAATCTCCAATCTGCACCAACTGTTATAGCTATATTTCTGATGTTGTGCAAGATACACCAGGTTCCCAATGATGCTTTGAGTGTTTACATTGCTAGCTTCTATTACTTTAACAATCATCTTAACAAAATGTTTCCGTTGCATTCTTTTATGTTCTTGTAGGCATTGCTATGATTCCTTCTCTTAATAAGACCTTACAATCAAATGTCAGAGATGATAATGTTTCTATCAAAGGTCCATTATGCTGTTCATGAAGTTTTTCTTCTACTGTTTCTTTCCTCTGAATAAATTCCTTTATCTGTAAATGTATTCATATATCAATTACTTCTCTTTACCTAACATAATTCTTACCACAGTTGTATCCACTCAGCAACAAAGATCTACTAGATCTCAGAAAAAGAAGATGACAGCTAAAAAATGTATGCAGCATGCTACAAATTTATCAATCCTATTTGTTCTATACTCTTTACTATAGCCTCTTCTTCAACTGACTATATACTATCAGTTACCTTTACCGTTCTGATTCATTAATAATATATATCAGGTCAAACAACAAATGGGACTGAAGCATTGAAATTAATCAGTAATGAACCAGATAAATTGCCTCAGGTTCCTGACTGTCAATACTGCGGCGCTAAAAAATTCCATTCTGAGACACCAAGTTTCTGCTGCTCTGATGGTGAAGTTATACTGCATGAAAACAAATTACCAGACATTTTGGTTGAGCTGTATACGGGAAACACAGAGGATGCAATATCTTTTCGTACATATGTTCGGACATATAATAATATGTTCGCTTTTACTTCTTTTGGAGTTCACTATGACAAGGCCTTATGCAAGAGGACTAATGGCATCTATACATTCAAAATCCAAGGACAGACCTATCACTTCATCAATGAATTGATTCCTCACGGAGGATCTGGCATGTATCTGCAACTTTATTTTCATGACACAGATCATGAATTAGAGAACAGGCTAGCATTTTCAGAGAGAGTCACAATAAACATAGTCTCTAAACTCATGGATGTGATGAAGCAAAATCCTTATGCTTGTTTTTTCCGAAGTTTAAGAAATGTTTCAGATTTAGACTCATATCAGATTATCCTCAGATCACATTCTACTGCTGATCAAAGAATTTACAATAAGCCTAGAGTTTCTCAAATTGCTGCTCTATGGATTGAAGGTGAAAATCCAACAGAAGCTTATAGTAGACACATACAAGTATATACAAAAGAAGGCCAGAGTCATCGCGTACAGTATTATTATGGGTGTTACGATCCTCTGCAATATCCTCTCCTATATCCTCTTGGAGAAACAGGCTGGCACCCGGGAATTCAAAGATCAGGAAATGTGAATCCAAAGAAACGTAAAAGAGCAGAAAGCAAGAAAAAATGTACAGTGACATTAAGCAGTTTTACATCACCTGAAGAGCTTTTCACCTCAGAGCAACAAGGTGCATTCTCCTTAGCTATTTTGCACAACTTTACTATCAGCATCAAAATTTTCTCTGAATGCATTTCATATATTTGGTACTCATACTTTAAAACAACCTCTGCAGCTCTTCAGCAACACGAAAATTCAAAGGACTTCGTGTCAATGAGGGAATATTATGCCTACAAGTTTCAGATCAGAAAACAATACATTCCAAATATTCTGAACACCGGCCGCTTACTACAACAATTTGCTGTAGATATGTATGTCAAGCTTGAAACTCAAAGACTTGACTTCTACAGAAGTAAACAATTGCTTATTCGAAGAGAACAACTCCAAGGCTTGATGGACTCTGTAATTCAAGGGCAATCACAAGGTTCTAAAGTAGGCCAGCGTGTACTCTTACCTGCTTCATTTATAGGAGGGCCTCGAGATATGAAGAAGAGATATATGGATGCTATGGCCTTAGTCCAGAAATTTGGAAGGCCTGATTTATTTCTTACTATGACATGTAATCCTTCATGGCCAGAAATTAAGGAAAATATGCTGCCTACTGATGAAGCACAAAACAGAATCGACTTATGTGCTCGGGTATTTCACTCGAAATTGCAAGTGTTAAAGGAAGAGCTATTCAAGAGAGAAATTTTTGGTCAAGTTGCAGCATACACCTACGTTATTGAGTTTCAGAAACGAGGCTTGCCACATGCTCACTTCCTTATTATTCTGAAACCCAATTCAAAGCTATACTCTCCTGATTCTTATGATCGAATAGTCTCTGCTGAACTACCAGATGAAGGTACACAAAAGCATTTGTTTAAAATGGTCCGTAAGCATATGATGCATGGACCTTGTGGTAGTAAAAATCCTAACAATGTCTGCATGCAAGGTCAAAAGGTCAGATTCTGTAAGAACAAGTATCCAAAGCAATGGGCAGATTCTACAACTCACGGACAGAATGCTTATCCGATATATCGCCGAAGAAATGATGGAAAAAAAGTTTATGTTCGAGGTCAAGAACTAGATAACAGATGGGTAGTACCACATAATCCGTACCTATTAACAAAGTTCAATTGCCATATCAATGTTGAAATCTGTTCTACCATCAAAGTTGTCAAATACATGTTCAAGTATATTTTCAAAGGACATGACAAAGTCCATTTTCGAGTCAGCTCAGATATTCCAGAACAATGCATTGATGAAATCAAAGAGTATCAGACAGCAAGATGGGTATCTGGTATTGAAGCTATGTGGCGTATATACAGATTTACTCTCAATGAAATGCATCCTTCTGTTATGAATCTGCAGTTACACTTACAAAATTACCAATCTATGAGCTTCAAGGACAATGAAGACATCAGAGATCTATTGAAAAATCAGTTCAAGAAAAGGACCATGTTAACAGAGTTTTTCCATATGAATGCAACATATGATTTAGCAAAAGCCTTAAAATGCACATACAAGGAGTTTCCTCAACACTTCGTTTGGCATCCAGATAAGAAGTACTGGTCAGCAAGGAAACAAAAGGATTGTATTGGAAGAATTGTTGCAGCAAATCCAAATGAAGGAGAGCGTTATTTTCTGCGGTTGCTCTTAATCAATGTTAAAGGACCAACATCATTTGATGATCTGAAAATGATAGATAATAAATATGCAAACAGCTTCCAGGAAGCAGCAATACTCAGGGGATATTTCGAATCAAACAATGCACAACAGCAATGCCTGGAAGAAGCAGCACTATATCATATGCCTTACACCTTCAGAAGACTTTTTGCCACAATATTAGTACATTTTCCACCAGCAAATCCTAGACAGCTTTGGGAAAATTTCAAAAGATCTCTATCCGAAGATTTTTATCATCAGCCTAATGTGCAAAGTGATCAGATACGACTAAATGTGCTTCATGAAATAAGTAAGTTTTTACAATCAATGGGCAAGAACATCAATACCTACGACTTAGTCCCACGAATTCTGAGGTTGAATCTGGCAGACAGAGAAACAAGAGATACTATGAGTGAAACTCAGATTATTGTCTCAGATGAAGATATTGCATCCATTAGTCGACTAAATATGGAACAGAAACTTGCATTTGATATAATTACAGCTCACGTATACAATAATCACAGAGGATCTTTCTTCTTAGATGGACCAGGAGGGACTGGTAAAACATTTTTATACAAAGCTCTCTTAGCTGATATCAGATCCAAAGGTTTCATAGCATTAGCTACAGCATCAAGCGGAGTTGCAGCATCAATACTTCCTGGAGGACGAACAGCGCATTCGCGCTTCAAAATTCCAATTAATATGGACACAAACAATATGTGTAGTATCAGTAAACAGAGTGCACTAGCAGATTTGCTTCGACAAGCAAAGCTAATAATCTGGGATGAAGCTCCGATGATGCACAAAACAGGAATTGAACGTGTAGACAAATCGCTAAGAGACTTAATGGAGACAGATGAACTTTTTGGAGGGAAAATCATAGTTTTCGGCGGCGATTTTCGTCAGGTACTTCCAGTCATAACAAAAGGATCAAAACCTGACTTTATGCAAGCATGTCTTGTAAATTCCTATATATGGCCTGATTTGCAGAAACTAAAACTCAAAGAAAATATGAGAGCTATTGCTGATCCCAATTTTACTGATTATTTACTTCGTGTAGGAAATGGAGCTGAATCTTTTGTCAACAACAACAATATTCAAATTCCTCAAGACCTGCTCATACCATACACCACTGAAGAGCAATCACTCAACACCTTAATTCATGCAGTATTTCCAGACTTGAAAAGTTGCTCAAAAGAAGATTATTCATGGACGAATCGAGCAATTCTTACAACTAAAAATGACTTTGTCGACGACATCAACAATGCATTGATACAAGAATTTTCAGGGAATTCTTTTGAATACATTAGCAGAGATAAAATAGCAGACACTTCTCAACAGGCTATCCTAGAAGACTTTGTTAACAGCCTTACACCAAATGGTTTCCCTCCGCACAAAATACTACTAAAACCAAACTCTCCGATCATGTTACTCAGAAACATAGATCCTCCAGAAGGCCTCTGCAATGGTACAAGGCTCATATGTAGATCTCTGCGACCAAATATAATAGAGGCAATCATCAGCTCTGGTGAATTCAGAGGAAAAGAAGTTTTCCTGCACAGAATATGTTTCAAATCAGATAGTGACCCAGACTGTCTTATAGCTTTTGAAAGAATGCAATTTCCAGTTCGTTTATGCTTCGCCATGACAATAAATAAAGCTCAGGATCAGACCTTAGATTATGTTGGGATTTACCTTCGTGAACCAGTCTTCTCTCACGGCCAACTCTACGTAGCTCTTTCTAGAGCTAGAAACAGCAAATCTGTGAAAATGTTGATCAAGCCTTCTCTTTCTGATCTCAGCTTGGATAATATTACGCCTAACATAGTTTATACTGAAATTTTAGAAGCAGCACAGCTCTAATACTTCATCAATAGTTTCATCCTTGCATTTTTCCAACAGCATTTTTTTCCTATCATTGACATTAACTTATCATACCTGTCACATCTTCTTTACTCTTACTCTCAGCTAATTATTATCTGCATTTCACTCATCGCACATAATCCACAGTATATAATTCTAATCTGTTTTGATACTGAAACTCTCCGCAGATTGTGACCAATGAACTTCATAACCTTTGATCGCCTGCTCCCTGGAATCAAGAATTGGGCAGTTACCGTTCAAGTCATCGACAAACAAAAACCTCAGGTATCAAAAAAAGGAAGGAGGTATCTCAAATTACTTCTGGCCGACGAGAAGGTACATCACCCCCAAAACTACAGCTTTAAGACTCAACTTACAACTGTTACATACATAATACTCATATTACTGCATTAATTAGGCAAACAAGATTGATGCTCTCATCTATGGCTCAGACATCGACTTCTTCAGAAATCACTTTCAGATTTATAGGCGATTTGTAGTATCAAATGCAAGGCTTCAGTATGCAGATGATCCCTTAACTCTTGAGCAAAAAACATGCACTATGATTATTGATAACTCGACTATCGTTGAGCCTCTAGATGAACAGCAACCACCACTTCTTCCACCACTCTACCAATTCACTCCATTCAAAAAGCTGTGTCATCACATTGACACTAATTCTGATTTAGGTAATATTTTCTATTTCAACAATAATAATTATAATTATATGTCTTCAATAAACTCTCATAAAACTAAATGCAGATGTGATTGGTATTGTTGTCCACGTCAATCCACAATCAACCAAAGGAGCAACTCCAATCAGAGACATTGTACTCACAGATCAAAGGTATGATACCAAAACTAATTTTAAGTTACCCACAAGTCCATCGCAATTACTAACAAAGAGGTTTCTTGTATCAGTTCAATGGCAATCATCCTTACACTCTGGGGAGAGCATGCAACAGACGAAGGACAAATAATTGCTGAAACAATTCACACTCAGCCATTAATTGCAGCTCTCAGAGTTAAGGCGACATCATATGGCAGTAAGAACTTTTAAACCCTTAGTTAGCAGAATACAAAATTACATTAACATATCTTAACCAAAGCAAACAAACATAATTGCAGCTATAACTCTTTCGACAAAATTTGCTTCCTGCATCCTAATCAACCCACCACTACAAGAAGGTCCACCTCTGAGGCAATGGTAAGCACTCAATAAACTAATAAAATACATTTCAACCACAGCTCACAATACTAATACTAGCACATAAACTACAACAACAGGGCAGCTAAAAATAATGAGGCAATCACCAAAGCCATTACTGAAAAAACATATGAAAACCCATTGGAACTTCTTCCACCACCAGATGCAGAAGACATAACCCACATAGGTGCCATCGTGACTGCTCCACAGGTAAACATTAAGTCATACACATTTCTACAAATTATCTGATTATGTCATTCAAATTTCTGCAAAAACTAATTAAATTACTATTCCCTTTCTTATAGAAAAAAGCATTCTGGATACAAGGAACACCCAAACTTCTGGACAGAAGCCAAAAACTCTGGTATCATGCTTGCCCTTTCTGTCACAAATCCATTCGCAGCACACCTGAGTATAAAATCACCTGTCTCTCCTGTCACCGTCGTATCCATGTTGTAGCAAGGTAATGTATGTGACATTTAACTCTTAACTAACAACTAATCATTTATCTAATCAAATCACTCTTATATCTATCAGACCAAGAATAACTGTTGATTTCACGGATTGGAGTGGTAACATTACACTTGATCTATATGGAAAAGATGCTCAGCAGCTCTTGCCATATAAAATCTCAGAAATTCAGCAACAAGAATCGGAGGTAATTATCACAACTATGACTTTCCCCTACAAATCAAGTTTAGCTAATCATTACACAGTACACGATAAATCATCTGAATAACGTATGTTACACAACTGCAGAATAACATTCCTTATAGAGCTATAGAAGAATGCATCAGCGACAACACCATTATCTGCTTCATAAAAAAGGCACCTTATAGCTATGAGCCTTCTGCAACTCAAAAATACACAGCTATAGTTGCTCACAAGATCTATCTAGCTGAACAAGGTAGCAGACTGACAGGAGCAGCAGGAAGCAGCAGCGCTTAAAAATACACAAAAGGAACAAGTGCAGAGGACGAAGAAGAACCAATGGACATTGAAAACGAAGAAGACACTGCAACACTATCACTCACACCAAGTAACAGAGCACAAGGATCCACAAAAGCTAAGATTGATGACTGCCTCTTGACTTCACTCAAAATAACAGAAAGTCCACCAAAAAAACAGCGAACTGCAAGATCAGATGATGAAGATTAGTCTCAGTAAGCTTCGCACAACAACTTTTGCTTTTGCGACCAACATAACGCAAATGTAGTGTGGATTCCATCTACACCACTAACTATGCCTATTATCACTTTTGTAAAAGGCATGTAAAAAGACAACTTTTATGTACATATTCAACTCTTTTGATGGTAGATAAACTACCAACCAGTCTAAACTCAGATTGGTTGGACTACAATCTACCAAAAACAGAAAACCTATAATATAAGCGTGTTAATATACTCATTGTCCATATTCATATACCTCAACAAATTTAACCACAATAACCTCTCAATTTTCATGACCAATTATTCCTCATAATCAAACGAACGCAGACCACCCCCAGGCACCACCCGCGCCTTGCGCGGGGAAAACCACCTAGTATATATATAATATAATATATAAGAAGGCGTTTTGGGTTCCTGTTCATTGGGCATTTTTGTCCTTCAAATTTCATCTGCCGCAAGCTTTAGCCGAATGTTGTAGAACACGTTTTGGGTTCCCGTACGCAGCTATCCTCCCACAACCTTCAAAAATACCCTTGTAAGTTACACTATAGAAGACGTTTGAAAATTACTGTTCATTGCAATTTTCATCTGCTCTCCTCTGTGGCATTTTTGTCATTTCAACTAACCATCACGCAGCCTGTCATGCTGGCTGTACTGCAACCTTTTGAATGTCCATTGAGCCAGATTACGGTTTGATCTACAGTTTTTTTCATCTGTCTTGAAAAGGATATTTTGGTAATTAGGTGACAATCACAAAAACTGTGTTGACAATAATAACCCAAAATATGCCTTTTGTGTGGTGTGTAGACAACCATCTCCAGGTCAGGATCGTCCTTTTAGCCCAAAAAGAGTTTCCAGCCCTCTAAGGATAATTCCCCGCCTCCTTATTAGCCTCCATCTCTATCTTCTTCTTTTTATTTTCTCGTTCCATTTTCTCCCTTGTCTCTTTGTTCATCAAGCTCTGCTCTCTCTCTGTTTCTCTGGTCCCTCTTCTTCGATAGTATAGATCGATAAAATATTTTGATACACAATGGATATACCGTTGATTAATCTTTCTTGAAAAAGGTCCGGTTGAAAAGGAAGTCTTGAGGGGTTTTTGCTGCTCAGAAGGTTCCTATGGCCGCAGCTAAGAAAACCCCAGCTCCTGCAGCTGCTCGGCAGCAGCAATCCAAGCCGGCGGCTAAGCTTCCTTCGAAGCCGCTCCCCCCAGCTCAAGCTGGTTAGCTTTCCTTTTTCCTTTCTCTATCCTTTTTTTATTTCTTCCCTTTTGTTGAAGCGGATGATTTGTAGATTAGATTGTTCAGGGAGATTTGTAGGCAAAATAGCTGGTAGATTTGAGGTGGGTTATGGAGCTCACCTACTTTAAACTAATTTTGTTTAGCGGGCAAATCTTCCATGCACAGTTTTGGCCTGTATGAAAGATGGGCGTTGGAGAACTTGTAGAAGTGACTAATGGTACTCAAGACTTGTAGTGTATGCCTAACTTGCAGGGCAATTTATGAAACCAAACCTGCTATTTCTGCAGTAGCAGAATACATATGAACAATAAATAAAGAATTGAGCTTAGAATGGAATTGTGATGATCAAGATGCATCTGCCATTAGTTGCTAATTCCTGCATATAATCAGAACAGTGGTTAAAAAGAACAAAAAGAAAATGAATTTTGGGCAAAAACTAATGGGCCTGCATCAAAGCTCAAAAACCGTGACAAAGTTACAAGGTAGGGATGCCAATTTAAACTTCTGACAATGGTAAGAGATGACTAATTGGTTCAAGGAGATCAATTTATGTTTATCTTCTCAGACAAGGGAAAAGGGCAAAAAGAAAAAACTGTAGACATTTCTTATGCATTCGGCATTTGCTGTTCCAAAAAAGAAAAAAGAAACATGGATTGCTACGTAAATATTTTTAGTTCTAATTCAGCCCCAGTTATATAGAATATGGCTTATAGTTTATAAGATAATATTAAGTGGAGCATTAAAATGCTTATTTTACAGATTTATAACACTATAGTTGACGAGGGCTTAGCTTAATGGTTAAAATTGAAACCTCTATCCGCTTTTTAAATCACACTTCTCCCCCGTGTTAATAATATACATATACTAATTGAAAGTTGAAACTTATAACTAATTGCATGAACTGTTGAGAAAAGCATGGAAAATCATTCAAAACATCCTTTACATTTTAGCAAATGATTTTTTTCATCCCTTATTTTAAAATACTGAACTTTACATTTCTTACAAAATCAAGTCGATCAATTTTGATCCCTAGGTTTCCAACTAAGTTTTGGCCTAAGTTCATCTTGTGACCTATACGTAATCATTGTTTTAGGGACAAAAAGATTAAAACTCATATTTTTAAGGGCAAAAAATGGATGTGAGTTGGGTAATTTATTTAGCTACAAATCCTTTTTAGGAGCAAAAATGAATGCGGGTTGAGCAATTTGTTTAACTACAAATATCTGACCTTTTTGCACACAAAAATGACTATATATGGGTCATATGGTGTATTGAAGTTAAAAAGTGATCAGAAACCTAGGCTTGAACCAAATTTGAAGTTAGCATTTTAAAATTTAGGGATGAAAAATTTATTTTAGTAAAATGTAAAAGATGTTTTGAATGATTTTTTCGAAAATATCACTAACATTTGATACAAAATATTTTAAAAATGTTTGATAACATATAACAACAGTATTTCTAATTACTTTATATTCAGTGAAAGAATTACAGAGGTAATTCTAATTACCAATCTTATATTCTTGTGCAGTATTGATTCTCTATCAATCCGAAGGAGGGAAATACTCATATGCAAAACACCAATTATAGCTAGAAAAATAACCCTCTTTGTAGAACCTACGTCTAAAAAACAGCAATTATTTTATATGGCTGCCACGTGAGGAATTTTAAGTTAGTCCTTGTAGAGAAGCATTTTGAGTTAGTCCCTGCAGAGTTAGTTGATCTTTTGTTGACTGTTACTACGGAGGATATTGCCGGTGCTTTTGGTGGAACACTTGAAAAAGTACCCATGGACCTGAAATCTCATCCATGGTAGTTATAACAGGGATAAGCAAGTTTTGTGTTATGACCCAATCTGATAATTAGACCAATTAGTTGCAAGAGGAATGTTAGTTACATGGTAACTACTCTATAAGCTGAATCTATACATAGGAGATTGGGGATGTAATGAAGATCAGTTTGTATGTGAATTGTAGTCTCCTTACCCAGACAATCAATTTTACTCTTTTATCTCCTTATTTTGAAGTCTATCTTCCCTATCATTTTTGTTCTCTTTCCTCTCCTTCTATCTTCCTCAATTCCTTAATTCTTCAGCCCTAATCATTATTACATTTTGCTCTTTGGGCTCTTCGGCCTTTAGTTATCTTTTCAAAAAAATAGCTTGTTATATATATATATATATATCCTTATATATTATAAGAAGGCGTTTTTGGATACTGTTCATTGGTTTTCATGTGCTCTCCCCAGCGGCATTTTTGTCATTTTGGCCCGGCGCTTGTTCGTTTTGTTGCAGCTGGTACAACTGGCTGCTGTTCATTGGTTTTTGGATACCATTGCTTGAATTCTTGAGTCAATTTTCATCTCAGCCACTAGCCCTTCTGAGTCAATAACTCATACCATTGCTTCATTTATTGAGCTAGCTTATACTTTTACAAATATCCTTAGGAAATGTTCAAAGAACAGAGGTTAGTGTTGATTACATTTGATCTGCTCTCCTTAGGGGCATTTTTGTCATTCCAACCTCTTGCTTGATCTTTTTCTTAAAGCTCATACAACTAATTACTGCTTTTGTTGGGAAAATGTCTTTTTTCTGCTCTTATTACAAGCTTTATGCAAATGTTAGTTATTGCTGAACTCTCATGATGCTACCCTTATTACTCATTCTTGCAGTTGTATGTACACAACTTTTTGTATGTTCAGAAAATTGATTACTTAGTGTTTATCGTTTTGCAGTGAGAGTGTATATGAAGATGAGGACTTTGATGAGACCCAGAGGCAACTAGCTGCATTACTGGCCTCAAAGATTCAAACATGCTTTTCCTGTATCTTTAATTCTCTTCTTGCCTGTTTTATATAATAAATTGGATGATAGAAATAATCATCTACCTTACTTTGAAGTTTATGATTAGAGAAACTCGAAATCCTTCTAAACAATAGTTTTGTTGGAAGTTTTTGTTTTAAAGCCTACTTCTACAGAGTGCCCATCTTCTTGATTAATATGTTAGCATACATTTTACCAGGTTATGTAAAATACATCTCAAGAAGAGGAAGCATAAGTTATTTTTGCTTTTGTATGCATTCATTATTTATAACAAATCTCTGTCTCCCCTCTCAGGTCATTTGTTATTTGAATGAACTAAATCACTCATTGTCGTATGCCCTTGGAGCTGACCTTCTATTCGATGTATCAGAAGATTCAGATTATGTTCGAAGTATTATAGGTAGGATGTTATTCTTGAATTCTGCCTTCTAAATTTGTTCAGTATTTATATGTATTGCATTTATAAGAAAATAAATCATGGTTAGATAAATACTGAGTTTTGACTATAAAGTGGCACTGGTACTACATAACTTAACTATGCATTTCTTTTTAACCATGGCATGCACTTCTTACTTATCTTTCTATTATATGCTTTTGTGTCTCAGCTAAAGCTATAGACGAATGTCTTGACCTAAAGACCAAGGCTGCTGAGTCAAATAAAGCAGCAAAGATAGATTCAAGATCAAAACCCATTGTTGAAAGGATGCTTGATAAGTATGTAAACTTCTGAAATGCTAGATTACACTAGAGATTTGAACTTTTTCTCATTATCTCATTTTTGGACCTCCCTGTAGGTTTATAACTAACAGAAAACATCAATAAGCTGTGAGAATAGCCATAAAATACCAAAGATTGGATAAGATTGGGGAAGCAGTTATAAGAAGTGACAACATTCAAGTAATCCTATACTATTGTAATCATGTCTCTCACAATTTTGTCAGCTCTAGAAAATATCAGAACAGTGGTTATATCTATCTAATTCATTCTTGTTAACCTTATTCCTAATTCTAGAGAACATTAGTCCAAATATATCAGATGTCAAAATTTGAGAAATTTTGACCCTCAACTACTTTAATGCAGATACAGCATCTTCCTGTTAGAGTATTCTAAAAACAGACATCACCTCATTATTTAAGCATATGTCAGCTTCTCATGTTTTTGGATAGACCAGAGGACATTGCTGTTGTATTTGAGAAACTCTTAAGAACAGAAAGCAACAATGATGCTTTATTGGGATTTCAAATAGCATTTAACCTTGTAGAGAATGAACACCAAGCTTTTCTTTTGAAAATGAAGGACCAACTTTCCAGTCTCAAGGAAGATGTTTATGCTGAGAGGTTATCAAAAATAAAAGGAATACTGTCTGGAGAGACTTCCATACAGTTGACATTGCAATTCTTATGTAGTTATTATAACTAAGGCATTTTCCCTATTTTCTTTTCTTCTCTTCCCAAGATAGTTTCTCAGTTTACTGGATTTCTTTGAAGTATTTTACTAATTTTTGGTTTTTTGCATATTACATTGCATGTCCTAATTCTCAACAAAATAAAGCAATCTGTTGAGATGAGAAATGGTATTTGTCATAATGCAACTATATACGCTAATAGCATTATGCATGCTGTCAGAACCGTCAACACCTTACTGTGCACCTGCTTTGCTCATCATTTTATATGTTGCATAATGATAAAAGTAGTCATTTCTATCTAACATTTCGTATTTGTTTAAACTCTCAGAACTGGCTCACCAGGGCTATAAATTAGGCTAAGTTTAACACAACAGCACTACGAGAAACACAAGCATTGTCTACTATGGGGAAGGCATAAATCAGTTCCTGTGTGATAGTCTAACAAGCACTAATGCTGAGGTATTTGCCTTGTTGTATTATGTAAAAAAGTACCTATTTTTATCTTTGCACTTTTCCGCCTTTTTTAAAAATTGTCTCCTACAGGTTATTCAGCATAGTACCTACCTTAAAGAATGTCCTTTACACGTACACGAACATCTGTGCTTAACGTCTATAATCTATTTCTAAAATTAAAAGCTTAATGAATTCTCTCTTATTCTCTCTTTTTGTGAAAAAGAGAAATCAAAAGTCAGTTGGACATTTCTAACGATTTGGCATTGGGAATAGCTCTTGACAGTTTATGGAACAGAAGAAGCAACTCATACACTGATTGAGCAGATAACTTGGGATCAAGACCCCATACTACGTTATGGATAAATGTATGCATTGGCATTGGCTTACAGTAGAACTGCAAACAACAAGGCCATTCGACAGCTGCTGCATTTTGCTGCATCAGAATTGAGTGACAATGTTAGGCACACTGTGGTTTTGGCACTGGGTTAGTTTCTCTTATGTTCAGGTTTGGCACTTGCATATGGTTTATGTTCTAGGCTATAAGAATTTGACACCAAGGCTTTACTTCTCCAAACAACTTTTCATATGATGTATTCGCTCTTAATTTTTTCTAACCTTCTACAAGGATCGATGAAAATGCACATATTGAACAATCCATCTAATTGAGTTGCTAACCTTAAAATGTAGACTCTTCAAATCGTCTCCCTGCTCTCTGAATCATATAATCCACATGTTCGTCATAGTCCAGCTCTTATGTTTGGCATATCATGTGCTGGGACTGGTCTGAGTGAGGCCATATCATTGCTGGAGCCTTTGACATCAGATGTGCCAGCGATTCCCCTGTTGATGCATTCAGGTAGTTTTTTGCCTCATTTAACAGTGATTCCCTGATATTTTTGCCTCATTTAACAGACGGCCATTGGAAAAATTTATTCTGGATAAGCATCAGGACACTGTGAGCAAGATGCATACAATTTTAGCATTAGGAATCTTGGATGCTGGTGAAAGCAATGTGACAATAAAGTTGCTTTCAAAGACAAAACATAACAAAGTAATTGCAGTTGTTGGTCTTTTTTTAGCCAATCTTGGTACTGGAATCCGCTCATATACTTCCTTAGCTTGTCCTCTACCACTTCAGCTGTCAAGCTTCCTGCGGCCATTTTTATGCACACCAGTCAAAGCAAAGGCCAGGACAGCTAAGAAAGAGACACAGCAGAGATAGCATCAAAATTTCTGGGTAATAACAAAATCAAAATTTTTGAAAAAACAGAGACCCAATATATTAGGCATTAGAATCAGCAAAGAAATGAGGGGAAAAAATTACACATTACAATCAGAGAGAATTTGCAAGCCCAAAAATAGTGTAGATGCAGAAAACGAAAGCAAAGAACAAGAGCAGTGGTGGAAAGCTTATGCCAAAATGACCCTCTTGCACAAGAATTCGAGACATTTAGTCTATTGAATTAAGCATCTCTAAGGAGAAAAATGTAATTAAACATAGCAAAACACTATTCACTGATTTAACCTGAGCATCAATTCTCATTAATGCTGTACAATAACTCATGCTTATTAATCTTCTTGTTTCATTTTCTTCTCTACATCTGAATTATACAGACTTATTTCTTCTGCTGAATCCATTTTAGATTGCATCACCATAATAGATATTCAGTAGTGTTTTCCCATCTATTACTACCTCTATGCTATTATACTCGCACCTTCTCCACATACCAACCCCTGCTGTTACTTTGACTAAAACTTTCCTCCTTGTGTAATGAAGATTGAGAAACGCATCATTTTCATTGCATATTTAGTCACAATAGATGCATGATCTCTTTATTATAGAATAAAAAAAATGTTTTCGTTGACAATGCTTTATGTTGGATGTTTTTTAGTTGTTACAAGCTTTGCTCATGGACAATTTTGTAATTGGTAGATTCATGGTGCTGCAGAAAAGAAATCAGAACTGGAGCTCTTTGAATGGACTAAGCATTTTGAACTCGTGTAACACACTCAGTTCACGACACAAGCCTGAACTAGCGTCAGTTATTGCTTTTGTTTTTTAATAGCAACATAGACATTATTCTTAAACTTTTATAGCAAGAAACTCACTCTGTTGATTTCTGCTTACACTTAATATCAGAGCCTAAAACTTCATGCAATGAAAGCAATTGCTCATGCTCATTCATTGTACGACACTTATTGTGCTTATAGATTGTGTATACAACTTCTGCATTCCTACTATTTTCTGTTTCTTATCTTCGCTTCTTTTTCTCTTCCAACTTTTTCCCTTCCCTCACCCCTGCATAATACTCTATATATTTAATCAAGTTTGTTTTCTCTTCGTTACTTCTCAGTACAATGACAATTTCAAGCAGCAATCAATTATATAAAAACTCAGACCAGTTCTCCTCTGCTAATAAAACAGAAAAGTGAAAATCAGGAATTGCTTAAACTCAATGACACCTTACTAATATATACTGGTTTTTCATAATAAGGAACCTTGCTAACAGGTCTAAAGCTCCAACGCCTTGCGTGGGAAGCAATCCCTAGTATTATATATATATATATATATTTTTTATATATATATATATTATAAGAAGACGTTTTGGGTCCTGTTCATTGGGCATTTTTGTCCTTAAAATTTCATCTGCTCACTTCAGGGGCATTTTTGTCCTTCTAGCTTTTTGTTCTTCTAGCCTTTTGGCTGTTCTTTTTCGTGGAGCTATATATTATAAGAAGACGTTTTGGGTCCTGTTCATTGGGCATTTTTGTCCTTAAAATTTCATCTGCTCACTTCAGGGGCATTTTTGTCCTTCTAGCTTTTTGTTCTTCTAGCCTTTTGGCTGTTCTTTTTCGTGGAGCTAAATATAGAAGAAGACATTTGGAGGGATACTGTTCATTGCATACTATTGCTGGGATTCCGTGTGCATCTCCATGCTTGAGGATGTTGTACGTTCGAGTGCACTTTGTGATGGTTGTGCTTTGTACGTTGCACTATTGGTTTATTGCTTTTGGACTGTGGAGCCCACGATAACATTCCACTGCAACATTCTGCTTCTCATTGTGGTTTAGGCTCCTTCACATATTATATACGTTGGAGATTTCTGCTTTCTTGCTTGTGGCCCGTGGACCCCACATTGATTGTATGCATAGTTGTGTGGAGTGGGAAGAAAAAAATATATCTCCTCTTGAAATTAACTTGAGTTAAATTAAATGATAACGGATGTTCCCAAATTATTCAATTAAAAATATTAACTTTTTTAAAGAATTAAACTCCAATTAAACTGTTGAATGAAAATTAAATTAAACTTTTGGAAAAAATTAAAAATAAACTTCAATTAAATTATTGAATTATATGATGATAGACCTAACAATCATCAAAAAAAATGAAGAATTATTGTAGACATAATAATCGCAACTCATAGATTTAGAAATATTAGATTTCTGAATTAAAATTAAAATTCAACTCGAATAAAAAATGGAGTTAAATCAAGAATGGAGAATTAAAACTCCAATTAAACTCCAATTTTGAATTAAAAGATTGAGAATTAAACTCCAATTAAACTTCTGAATCTGAATTAAAATTAAAATTACACTTTTGGGAAAGATAAAAAATAAATTCAATTAAATTATTGAATTAAATGATGTTTTCATCATTTAAGGTCATAGACCAAACAATCATGAAAAAAAATGAAGAATTATGGTAAACATAATAATTTGGAAGTCATTAGAAATGTCCTTACATATACATAAGAAGCACTTTGTTCATTGGGTTTTGGGTTCCTGTTCATTGGGCATTTTTGTCCTTAAAATTTCATCTGCTCACTTCAGGGCCATTTTTGTCCTTAAAGTCTTTTGGTTGTGGTTGTTCGTTTGGTTAGTGTTCATTGCAATTCGTTTGTTCTGTTCAAGAGCTATTGGAACTGCTTGTTGCTTGTTGCTTGTTGCAAGGCTTAGCCGAATGTCAGTGGAACATCGGCTCTTTTGCAGCATTTACAAGAAGCATTAATGAGATGTGATGTTGAATTCTATCAGCCAGCTAATTTTCTCTTGTTTAATTACATTTTCGTCCTTCAAAATATTCATTGAATGGACTATATATTTTCAACTCATGTCTAATAGTGTCATTTTACAATAGCTTTTTACGTTTTCCCTCTGAATTCTGTCGGCCATTACTAATTCAAGCCAATTATGCCTTTATTCTGTCGACCTTATCACTTATCAGACGATATACTACGCATTATCAAACCAATACCTACCAAACCCACTCTCTCACCCGATGCCCCGGTCCACTCCCCACCCTCAACACCCCCGCACCCCGTGGCTAACAGCTCCGACTGCCGTAGCAATGGCTTTTGTTAAAGCCCAGAAAAGAAAAGCTTACTTCAAGCACTACCAAGTCTCGTTTAAGAGAAGGAGAGAGGGAAAGACGGACTACCGAGCTAGGGTGCGTCTGATCAATCAAGACAAGAACAAGTACAATACTCCGAAATATCGCTTTGTTGTGAGCAATACACTGAAGACCCATCACAGCTGATTGCTGCTCAGAAGGTTCCTGTGGCCGCAGCTAAGAAAACCCCAGCTCCTGCAGCTGCTCAGCAGCAGCAATCCAAGCCGACGGCTAAGCTTCCTTCGAAGCCGCTCCCCCCAGCTCAAGCTGGTTAGCTTTCCTTTTTCCTCTCTCCATCCTTCTTTTATTTCTTCCCTTTTGAGTATCTTATTTGTTTTGCACACTTTTTTATCGAAGCGTTAATGGGCGTTAGGGGTTTTTGTACTTCAATGGTATTTAGTGAGAAAGCAGCAAGTAAAAATGGTAACAGTTCTCTTTAGAATTTGAAATGGATGAGATAATTATTGTATGTTGAGTTGATAAACTTGATATGAAATGCAAAGGAACAGATAAAATTTTGAATTTTGCTCTAATTTGTTCACGTTATTTTTGGCTACCGTTGATTTTTTTTTTCTCCTCCTTTTTTATTTACTTTTGTCAAAATTTATTAGTATTTGTTTTAGCACAGGTTTTTGTCTTGTTTAACATAAGCACTATTTAAGATTGTGAAAACTTCAATTATGCTGGAAGATTGCTGTGCGCTCCAGTGGTGACTTTTTTTTGTAAGTATCATTTCCGATGTTGATGTTAATTTTTAGCTTTTCGAATCAAATTTGGCTATTTACTTTTCCGTTTTTATCTTGATACAAAAATCTCTATTTCTTATTCAATTACTGATTGAAGGATTTGCAGTACTCTCGATTTTCAAGTAAAAGGTTGCCGCTGAAGCTCAAGTGGATGCTCCCTTCTACTTAAACAAAATTTTGGCCTTTCTTTGTTTCTTCGTTCAGCTTTATCATTTTCCTTAAATAATTTTGGGTTTCTTCATTGTGTAGGTCTATGCAGCTGCTACTGTCTTTCTTGTACCATTTTTGGAGAGGAAGGGAAATTTCCTGAGGTGAACTTCAATTTCATTATTTTTGGGTTGTTTTCTTGCGTTGCTTAGGTAATTTCTTTTAACCATGTAATGCATCAAAATTCATAAAAACACAATAATTTAACAGAAATTTATGGAAAGTTTCATGGTTTTAAGCATCTTATACCTTGTTTCGCTTCCAATCTATATATATGGTAAATCACCCTTGCCGGAAGTCATAAAAGATTTCCTGTTTTGCGTTAAAATATTTGGCTATGGGTTCAACATCAATTTTAGTGATTTTGCATAAGTATGGTACAGGTTGTAAACCTTTTTTGAACTCTATTTTTAATGTGGAGTTAATATCGAAGGCAGTGTAGTGGAGGTAGGCTTTGCATGTTTCGTTTAACAATTTGTATCCTTTCATGTACTAAGTGATCCTCCCATGCATGGCAGGTTCATATAGATTCTGTAACAATTACTTATTAAGCTTCATTTATCCTCTTATATAGGTCATGCAAGCTGCACAACCTGTTAATGTGCCAGATTATCACTCTATAGACAGAAGCTTAGCTAAAAGGACATTACAGATGTAACTAACAAAGACTTCGATGCAAAAAAAAGGTTTCATAATTTCTTCATGTTATGTCTATAGATAATCAAACAATTACAGCTGTTTGATATACAAAAGATTGGTTTGCTGTTTGTTTTTTTGTTTTTTGTTTTCAAAACATTGATATGTTTGGAAATGATTAGCATTGGCCTAACTTTCGACAATAAGAGAACACCCCCCCCCCCCTTTTTAACACCAGTCAGTAATATCTATTTTATTGTCTCTCTGCTATAAGTTTTAGTATTCCATTTTGATGGCTGAACTTTTTTTAATCTGTAAAAAGATTGGAAATGATTCAGATATGTTGTCTTCAATTGAGTCAAAAAGTGCATTGGTTGGGAATGAGCCAAAAAATGAAGGATTATTGTCTGCTACATCCTCCTCACATGGCAAGCTGCTGAAGGTTCGAACTGATACTGCTAAGCATTTTTTCTTGCAAAGCCTTTTCTTTAAGCTAACAGTATTGATTGCAGTTGTACTATATGTTTCAGATTGTAATGCAAAAATACATAAGGAGCTATCCAAATGACTAAAAGCCTTTTTAGTGATAGCCTCTGGAGGTATCTCTCTCTGAATATGATCAATTCGTATATCAATAGATAGCCTTCTGTTTTGCCTTGTTGCACATTTTGCCACCATTAATCTGTTGTTCTGATTAGGACATAATTTACTCTCTTAATTTATTTTCAGAACTGGTGAATTGAGCTCCTTTTCATTTTGAGTTTGAATGAGAAACTTTGTTTTCATGCTTGTTTTCATGTAGTCCAAAGTTCTATGTTTTGTCAAGTACATTAGCCAACAAATTTTTTTTTCCAGATTCAATATTAAATGTATGTCTCAACGAAAAGTTACTTAGATATTCCTATCAATTGACTTTCTTCTTGATTAATGTGCTTGTTAGATTGAGTAGGCTTCTGATCTAATGCAATGCTTTGAAAACTAGCCTTTAAATCAAGGAACCTAAAATAACTAATATTTTTAACTATAAACTTTCATTAACTTTGGTGCAAATCTGTTAAGCCTGTCTTTTTTCTTTTCTTATTAATAATGGTGCATTTGTGATTTGTTGTTCTGGAATTAGCAAGCTTCAAATATTTTGCAAGAGTTGATCAACGTTAATAATGATGCAAAAGTTATATAAGCAATCCAAGATTAGGTCGAAGATGATAAGGCTATCTTTATTGAACAAACAGCAGTAAAATCTATTTGTGGAGTCTTTGATCACTTGTTTACTGCTCAAGTTGGCACTCCAAATGAGCAGCTTCTACAATTCATCTCTGTCCTGTTCCTAAAACTTAGTAAGTGTGCAATTCTTTGATTCTAGCAAAGATGCAATCTACTGAGTCTCATAGCTTGATAGGAATAAATTTATCAATGTCATAATTGAGAAGTAGCTTATAGTTAACAACTACAGGTGCTTGATAGCGTCTAACTGAGAACACTTATTTCTGCATGTTTCCCTGTCAGAATGGTTGTTTTTTATTGATTTTCTTTTTAATAATTTCATTTTGGATATTTTTGTATGACATCTATGTTGTTTACTCGTTCACTGAAAAGATTTATATTAAACGCGTACAATTTGATATCATCCTGAAATCCCCATGTGATTAGTTTTTTTGCCCATGTATCTCAGCAAAATAATTGAGATTGGACTGTATTCTTACAATTTACTTTTTCTTGGAAGTTCTGCCTCCGCTGTAGGTGCTCAGTTGGTGGCTGCAGTTGACGAGGCCAAAAAGGTGATTCAGACAAGGGACATTCAAGTGGAGGAGGCAACTGTTGGTGATGAAGGGAAGGATGCCTCTATACTAGGTGTCAAGTCTGTGGCTGCTGTTGGAGAGGCTGAAGAGGTCAAAGAAGTGGTTGAGACGGGAATTTGAAGTGGAGAACACAACTGTAGGTGATGCAGGGAAGGATGCATCTAACACAGCTATTTCTTTCCAACTTGATAGTGCCGAATCTGTTGCTACAAGGAGCAATGATGTGGTGGTTGACGAAGCTGTGGCCATGGTTGGAGGAGAAAAGCCCCCTGTTTGGCTAGACAATTTGCAATCAAGCGCTAATGAATCAGTCACAGTTGAGCAAGATGCAGAAATGGTGGTGATACCCGTGAAATCTTCTGTAGTGGTGACAGGAGAGGAGAAAGAGGAGTTACCTGACGGTAAAGAAGTAATGGTAGATGAGATTGTGAAAATCGAGATTAAGGTGGACATGGAGATATCCACTTCGGCTGCTGAGGTAACTGAAGGTGAAAATATTATGGGTTCACATGGTTTACAATTGGATGATAATGAACCTCCAAATTCAGCTAAAGAAGAGGTGGATAAAGAGATAAGTATTAGTGAGGAGACAGGTATTGTAGGCAACGCAACAATGGATGACATAAAAAAATGGAAGATAGTAAGAGTGGGGTGGTGGAGGAGGAAACTCTTCTAGCCAATGCGGAGATGGATGAAAAGAAGCAAATGGCAGCACCTGAAAATTCTGTGCCAAATGATTTGGAGTTTGTTGGTAGCAAAATAAGGAAAATATTCAGGAGAAGGGGATTCCAACTGCGGACACTGAAATGGAGAAGAAGATTGACGCTGAAATGGTGACTACTAGGGTTAGTGATGTTGAATCCAATGCTAAAATAGATGATTCAGTGTCTGTTCCACAAGATGAGGAAGATGAAGACATGGTTGCTGAGGAGGGATCTGCTCTGGCAGAGACGGAATTGGAAACTGAAACAGGTGTTGGGGAGTCAAGCAAGGCTGCTGGAGAGAAGCGCAAGAGAGGGAAGAATTCTAAAAATTTGACTAATTCTAAAATTGGATGAAGAACTCAAAAGCTAATGGATGAGGATGTTTGTTTCATTTGCTTTGATGGGGGGGACCTTGTGCTGTGTGACCGGCGGTAAGTATGCCGGCTTTTCAAATTGAATTCCATTCCACTTGAAATATATTTCCTCTTGAAATTAACTAATGTGTTGAATATGATCCACATGCTTATTGTATCTACTTATATGCCTTCTTTGTAAATGATATTGATTCATTATTTTTTCAGGGGTTGCCCCAAGGCATATCATCCTTCTTGTGTTAATCGGGATGAGGCATTCTGCCGTGCAAAGGGCAAATGGAATTGTGGTAAGTGCATCTGTCTCTTCTGCAAACATGGTTAGATGCGGGGATGCAACAATATTCACACTTAACCATAAATTTGTTTTGGAGGGTTCAGATGCATAAGTGCAGTGCTATTCTCTTTAGTTGTTTATATGTGATTTTTGCTACCTACTTTGTGAAATTTATCTGTTCTTAAGTAGTTTTGAAAGCTTTATTCGCTTATTGTACTCGCTCTCGAGAGACTAATTTAACATGCGGACAACCTAAGATACTCTGAAAACTGAAGAACGTGACTTATTGACATGTCCAATGAGACTAACCTTTAATTGCTACAAAATTGAATACCTCTTCTTACCTCAGTTGCGTGATAGTTTCTTTGCACCAACTGAAGCACACTTTTGGAATATCAAGAATAGGAAAGAGAACCTCAGGAAATTGCAGAAATGACTTGACTCGTCATGTTAAAAGGGTTGGGATTTGTATATCATACGAGACATGACATTTGAACATTATTCTTGATGAAGTTGATATATCAGCATGCTCTTTACAATTGACATTATTTACTATACATGTAGTTTGATAAAGGATGATTACTTGCTAACGTATACTCTGGGAAAATTGAGCCCTCCACTTCATGCTTTTATTTAATCATTTTTCTATGCTGAAGTTTTTCATAAAATATGGTTGACTGATCTCTGCTTGCTCTTTCGTTTTTGGTTAGACATATTCAATTTGACGTTGTTGTGTTATATTTATGCAGGTTTTGATAGCCTTTGACATGCACTCGTCCTTTTGTTGTATTTCAGGTTGGCATATTTGTAGCACTTGTCAAAAGAATGCCTATTACATGTGTCTTACCTGTCCTTTTGCCTTGTGCAAAGGATGTGTGAAAGATGCTGCTTTCTTGTGTCCTAGGAAATAAAGGCTTTTGTGAGACATGAATGAGGATTGTCAAGCTAATTGAAAGCTATGACAAAGACACTAACAATGTACTCTCTCTCTCTCTCTCGCTCCCCTTTCTTGATAGGTAGAATTACCTTTAATTTTGGTGCTGTAAGTACTAAGTAGAGTAATTTATATTCAATTAGGCCTTGGTCATACTCATTCTGATTGGTTTTCGTTGTATATTGGTTGTAATAGTTATTTTAACTTTTCTCTTGATAGGTTTGCTGGTTTGTTCATATTTTAATAGCTTCTATCTTTTTGTTATCTTTGTGGGCGTGCTTGGACTAATGCTGTCTTTGAGTTCTTTATGAGTTTTCACCATATGCATCTGATGATTATTTGGTTCTTTTAAAACCCATAATACCTGCTATTACCATTCAAGGAGAGAATGTGAATTGGGTTGCCAAAGGTTCTGGCTAATAAACCTCTTTTTCCCTTTAGAATGTAATTATTTGAACAAAACTAATTTTATTCCTTTAACCCTTCAACATCAATTCTGTTTTGACACTATTGCATCTTTAAGAGATTAATGCTTGCTTTTCATGTCTGGTTTTCTAGGCAAAATTGGATTGTTTGGTTTAGGTCTTAAAAATTGTCTTGCTGTAAAATTGTGTATCTTTTGATTAAACTTTGCTCATGATATGGTGGGGCTATTTGGTGTCTCTTTTAGTGAATTTTATGGTGGGGTTAAGATCTGTTGCTAATGAAGAGGAATCTACTGGTGCGGTTGTGAGAAGGTGGTGAAGACATTTCTTCACCGGGCAAGACTGAATGGGCATCAGAAGAACTTCTGGAATTTGTTGTGCACATGAAAAATGGTGATAAATCTGTTGTGTCTCAATTTGATGTTCAGGCTCTCCTGCTTGAACATATCAGACAACTTTTATGTAGCACTGCAGTGACTTCAGCAATATATTTTGAATCAGCCATGCTGCTGTATATGTAAATGGTACCAAACAATTCTTGTACAATACTCCAATGACTTTATTCTTTTGAATTATAGCATCGTATCAACCATTAAAAAATATCACAATAACAAATAAAATTTTATTAACAGGTCTCAAGTTCCCACGCCTTGCGTGGAAAGTCATTACCTAGTATATATATATATATATTTGATGTTGTATGCATGTTAATCAATTCCTATACATTACTATACTGTCCTCTGTTATCGTATGTTGAACATGAATTTAAAAAAATATTAATCGCACTCAACTTTTTATTGATTATATTTTCATTATTTATTTTAGTATATAATCTGATACATGAAAATTATATAATAAAAATGATAGCCATCGATCGAGAGTGCGGTCAACAAAATGTGGAGCGTGATTAATCTTGATCTAATTTTTATTTGTCATAATGATTGGTGTCTAATGCTTGCCCGTTTCACTTAATTTCTTCCACCATGAGAAGCATGCCCACGGACATTATACTCTTTTTAACTTTTCCAGCTCGATATAATTAGGCCTCAGTGAAACTCTCTACTTTCGGCATCAAGCAAAAGGGATATGTGTAATTGGGTCATAACTGGGTGGATCAAGAAGAAAAAGGGAGGATCAAGCAATCAAGTTCGAGATAAATTAACTTGATTACTTGAACTGATAATAAGTGATTACACGATCTTTGCTTTTGTCCAAAAGCATTTGATTTTGGTATATACTCCTCGTTTGAGCCTTTAAGCGCCGAATGGATTTGTGTAATTTCTTGGCGATACTCCTACAGAATAGTAGAGTAGAGCGCGGCTAATTAGTTAATATGATGTTTTTTTTTAAAAAAAATTGACTGATAACATATTTATGTATGAGATGCTCCTAATGAGAACGATGAAGAAGCATGCATGTGCAAACAATAGACAAACATCAATGCTGGAGCAGGCTAGGTGCCTTCTTGATTTGACGACTGATGTTCCCAAAAGCATTTTCTTAGCGAAATGTATTCATTTTGGTAAATGGCGCAGCTTTTGACTTATGGGTTAATTATTTATGTTATGAGTATACTTTAATCGAGCATCAATTGCCTATTTTGGGGGAATTGAAGTGCAGGATATGTGCAACAACAGCCGGGAGATACGTCTCCTTAATCACTAAATTAGATCGCATTAATACTGGAATTACTCAATAAAACAATTAATGCACATATGACACTATTACGACTATGTGGTAGTTGATGCATCTTGACCTTTTCTAACTAAAGTTAGAAATTCGACTTTTATAAACCTATCCCAGAAGAAACCTCAAAAGTCGGCAACTTTTGAGTTTTGAGGTCCTCCCAAGAACTTATAAACCCAAATCCAAATCCCCCCCCCCCCCAGAACCGATGTGGAATGGCAACCCCACAAGGGCATGTGGTAGTTGATGCATGGCATTTGTTTTTTTTTTCCTTTGTTTCCCACTTATCAGTGTCCTAAACAAGCAAAGTGAACCCTATTCGCATCCCACACGGGATCCTCAATGCCACTTTTTCAGTGGCAATTCAGTGTCACTTCTTCTATATTTATGCCAAGTGTACTATTTATTTAATTTGTCATGTGCTATTTATTTAAATTTCTTCTACCATCACGTAATAAGTGGGATTGACACTGAATTTGACATCGAATAGTGGCATAGAGGATCTCAACTGATTCGCATCCATATCCACTTTGATGATGTCTGTTAAGCTTCATCTGCATCATTTTAGCAGCAGCATTTTGCAAAGGGCGCCCCTGAAAGAAAAACCCAGAAAATCCATAGCACGAACAGTGGACAGATACTACCATAACCTTTCTTCTCGTCATCAATGCTTAATTCTTAATAAAAGCTTGGGGGGGAGGGGACATAGCGTCCCAGTAGATGCACTCAAACTTGAAACACTTCCAATGCATTCTTTTGGTTGCTAGCAAGAAGGCTCATGTGAGACGCACGTGCAAGACATGAATGAATTATATGAAGTATGAACTCACCAGTCCACTAGCTTTTGCATATTTGTATTCTTTCTCACAATCATCGTCACATGGACCAACCTGTTGACAATAAGACCCACTAAACTGGAATAGAAATTCAGTAGTCGGCCAAACAATAATTCAGTGAGCCTCTCTTCCTCTCTCTCTCTCTCGGAGATTCATAGAGTTAAGAGGCCACCAAAGTCTCCTGCACTTTCAATAATTGACTTCCCTATGAGGCTTTTTGCCTTTTGCATTGTGTAATTTACAAGGTCTAGACAAATGCTGCTATCCCTTGTATGGCTACTATACATGCCTTGTGTAGTCGACTTATCTAATGCTGTTAAATATATGGCGCCAATCTGCAAACTGCAAACGACATTACAGGATTAAAAGCGCACTATTTTTTTTTATATACAAGTTCAGTAGCGTGACATCATATGAACTGATAACTGGAAACATTTCTTTATGACAATTATTGAGTACTCGTTTCAAACATACAGTAGATTGACAAATAATTAACGAAACTCTTGACGTGCTTGTATATGGTGTAACTTGGACATGGGGCCTGCTTTGGGCGGTTCTATAATTATACATCTTTCGTCTATGTTGATTTCTTGCTTTTGTTGCTTTGTGCATCGGAGGATTAGTGGAAAAGTTAGATGAGAATCGAGATAATTAACTTGAAAAACTAAGAGGCTGGTATAGGAAGAGGATTATGTGAAAAAAACAAAAAAATTTAACGTTAAGACACTTCCACTTGTCTTAAAAAATTCGTCATCAGTAGTCCAATCCTCAGCTTTCTCGAAACCTTTGGTGTAAGATTATGCTTCGTGACTAAACTTCTTTTGAAGCGATTGAATCAGTTTCGTTGGATTTAGTCACATGAAGCAAATTGTCACTTCACTTGTACGTAACACTCGAGCTAAGTTAGCTAACCACACATGAAGATGTTGAAGAATTAATTTCGTGCTACGATCTTTTGTGCCCAATCACATGAGAAAATCTAGTTGGGGCTGATCACAATTGGTGAAGTCTTTCCATTGGGTCTCACCCACTTTCACTTTCAGTTAATCTACCAAGAAAAGTGAGGGGGTCTCGAGAGTCATGAAAACTCTTCCCTTCCACATTACCTTCATTGGTTTCTGATAAGCTTTTTGTCATTCCCATGAAAATTGACCTTTACCTTGTCATCATTTAATACTTTCTTGTTTTTAAATAATGCTACTAGTACTATAGCACCACCAGCAGTTGGGAAAGCATGGGCAAGTACTGGCTTCTTCTATGACTGGACCATTTTCTTATTGGTCTTTAGGCCAAAGAATTTGCTTTGAGTGAGAGCGGCTGGGACGAGGTTGAATGGGGAAGCTGAGTTTTGGCAGAGTTTTGGATCGTTTTTGTCTTTCTTCTTCTGGGTCAGGCTCTTGTCTCTGCATCAATAACTATGCCTCAGAAGATGAGCGTGAGCTAGAAAGCAAGCCACTGATTACAACACCTGAAACTGGCCAGTTGGTGAAAATCAAGGATGTTATTTCTGCACCCCCGACCCTGGCTCTTCAATTGAAGCCCAAGGTAAACACTTCCTCATTAATACTTGCCACAGCAGCAGTCAGCAGTAAATGTACCAATTGGTTAAAAATCGCATCCCCTTAAAATTGCCAGATTCCAGTCTGTTAAACTGAAAAATCTACGGGGTTGCATCTCATTTTTTGTTGCATTTTGTCCTGTAGCATACATGTAATGCAAAAACTCTAGTCACCGCGTTTGCTATGCGGTGCTTCTTTAGTTTAATCATTCACTTTCTAGAACCAGGAGATTTTGTGACCGCCTCAAATCATCGCCTGTCTGCAGCTGCATTCATGTCGAAGTTTTGGAACTTAAGTACCAACTATGAAGGATTTAATAACTGGATTTGCTTATCTTCTGCGTAACAAATAATAATCATAACAGTACCTGATATTCCATAAGTTCGAGCCATTGGTCAACTTAACAGAGTTAAAAAGTAAGGTTAAAGTTTTGGAGTATAATGCCTGTGCTGATTATCCCGTTCAATTTTTTTTTTTCCATTCGACATGCCAAATGACTCCCAGCTTGTTAAATTATCTGTCGCTGTATTGATCCAGACGGTTGTGCTAAAAGTGTCGATGCACTGCAATGGATGCGCAAGGAAAGTCAAGAAGCATATCTCCAAGATGGAAGGTAATTACCAAATCATGTCTCCATTCGTCATCATACTTAACAATGACTTTCCCAGTCGAATAGACTAGCAAGTAAGAACTGAATCTTCTGCTAAATCAATCTTTTCCTGTTCCACTAAATAAATGTGAGGGAAAGGAATCTTGCCGGCCAATACACAGAAAATGGTAGCAATTTTCTCATGCTACGTTAGTATGAGAAAATTGATTGTTAAAATTTAATGACACCTCGCAAAACACCAACCAAAAAATAAAATGACCGGTTGTGATTCATCTAGGACTCATCCAAACAATGTATATCGAATGATCTTAGATGAATGATGAATTCTAAACCGTTGAAATTCTTGGTGTGGAAAAGTTGTGAGAACTCATCCCATCTATAATGTATTGTCCCGTACTATTTGACATAAGTCTGTTTAGGCCTCACCGCTTTGTACAAAGGCAATATGAAGTTACCTTTCCTACCATCCGGATTTCAGGCACGAAGTCGAATGCTCATTGAAAGTCCAAATTCTAAAAGTGTTAAACTTACACGCATTAAAAGTGTACACTTTATCACCGTTAGATACTTGATATATATATATATATATACAAAATTATAATTTCAAGTTCAAATTTAAATTAATTCTCATACCTCATCTAATGGTGAGTACATATATATTATTAATTTATAAAAGATTAATCCATTCTAAAATGAAACAAAATTTTGAGATTACATTGATCCCTCACATTTGAACGATAGACGTACTAAGCTAAAATCTTAATGTCCAGAATCTTGCAGTTAAAGTTTGAGCCGTCTATTACGGGTTATCGACGGCACCAGAAATGCAAATTGATCTAGATCCTTAGCAACCTCTCAGAGAGTCCAGCCACCTCCAGATAACAGATTCACAATATTTTAAATAAAATCGATCAAGTAATTTTTTTCCAAAAAAATAAAAAAAGGAAGGAGCAGACTGTTTTATCAAAACGTGATTATGCTCTTTCTAACTCTTTGTGGCTGGAAAGGAGTGACATCTTATGAAGTAGACCTGGAAAGCAAGATGGTGGTGGTGATTGGAGACATTGCTCCTTTCGAAGTGTTAGAGAGTGTATCTAAAGTGAAAACCGCCGAGTTATGGACCGCTCCTGCCTGCTAGCCAAAATGCAAGGAAACCTGCCATTTCTTTTCAATGCTATTCCAAAGACTAAGGCTATAAGCCACGGGGAACAAGTGGACAAGACGACTACATAGACCTCGTGCCATGTAACATTGAAATGTATTAATATACATTCACATCTATAAATATTGTACATGTCAAATATCGTGCTTAATTATATCCAATAGAGATCCATTGGACATCATGACATAAATTAATCAATAGACTTTCTCCATGTACGATATTATAATCTGTGTATTTGAGAAATCGATTGATGCACCAAGCTACTTCCCCGAGCAACTGTAATGAGAGACCTTTCCAGCTGCTTCAGTATGACTGTATTTTTGTCCCTCCGAGGTTGTCAAGTCAACAACCACAGGTGCAAGGTGAAGGCGTGCTTTATTGATGGTTTGACCCAAATCTTCATGCCCTTCTGCAAGATTGAACTAGGAAGTTTCTTTAAATATTAGGACTTGTTAGTTCTCTCTTGGTTTCCTTGTTCTCCTATTTTTTTGATCCGTTTGAAGCCTTGATATGGCTTTCAAAGAGTAAGAATTATCAAAAGAGGAGCAAAACTTCTTCAACCTTGGCCAAGACAGTATCTTGCCATATATAGCTCTTAATCTGTCTTCCCGCAATCCTCTATCCCAGGATTCCTTACATAGGCGTATTCAAGCACAATCGCCTTCATCAAATTAATGTTCGGAAAGGCGTACAGTTGTTTCGAGTGAAATAGCACGCTTTCAAAATTTTCCACTTAAATACACAATTTTGATTTACATAGCTCCAGAAAACCAAAAGAACGAAAAGTCACTAGCAACCAGTGGCTAGGAAGAGAAAGTAAAAAGATAAAAATATTTTGGCCATAGTTATTAAACCCGGCCCGGAGAGGAATCCGGTGAAAGAGGTGGGTCAACGGATTATTGGTTCAACCAGTGGATGAGTGGTCCAACCAGTGGGTCACTACATATATTTAAATATTATGTTTTATAATTTTTGATATGGTTAAAACTATAATAAACTATGTTATAGTAAATATTCAATTAGTCCAATTTATTATAGAATCATTAATTCTTATAAGAATTAACAAAACCTCAATTTTATTAGTAATCCACCAAACTTCAAGTATAAAATATTATCTAAGTGTAATTATCTAATTTATTTATGAATTTTAAGTGCAAAAAGTTATTAAGAATAATATTTGTTTTTAAAATGAATTTTGTAATATGTTATTTTTAAATCCATTTAATAATTTATAGAGTTTAGGGAATAATAAAATTTTATTAACAGATTCCAAACAAATTTTGTTTTGAAGAAATAAAATAAGAATAAAAATCTAATATATAATATAGAAGGAGTGAATAAGCACCAAATGAGTTGTTGGGCAAGTGGTGAGTGTGCTTAACCTTTATACTTGAGGGCTGAGGTTCAAATCAGCATTGGAACATTTTCTAATCATTTTTATCCCAAAATCGGGTTCCTTACAAAATCGTCCGGTTCAGCCGAGTTGACCAGTTAAACCGAGTCGACCGGTTAATCCGCCGAATCGTTGAAAAGTCAACGGGCTTCTTGCACAAACGATCCAGTTACAAACCCAACTCGGTTTCATGACCGGTTCACCGAGTTGACCGATTGAATTGCTTGGCCGAGCCGGGTTTAATAACTATGATTTTGGTATTCTAATTCGATAACCCTTTCTGGACTCAGATTATTGTGTAGGCTCAAATTAGATAACTATGTGGGCTCAGATTATTGTGTGGCTCATGTATGTCCCCCGACTGTCCGCAACTTTGAGGTATATTGCTCAAAGTATGTTTCCTCAAACATTGCGGACTATCATCTATTTTTCTAAAACATTTTTTTCGTAGCAACATAAATTAGCAATGTAGCACAACTTATCACGTCAATCAAATGCTTCAGGTTAGATAGACATATTCCTTTGTATGACTTCAAATGATCTTCAATATTACGCGACGACAAACGCAATTGTTCATCAACAGGTGTTATCAGCAATAGGAGCAAGCATAAGAAACTTGATTTTTATGAATTTCTGCACAATTCAAGTATTGATATGAATTTAAATAAATCCTCCCAATTAGCATTTTTCACTCGAGTGTGCTGCTAATTTTACACATACAAACAAAACAAGCAAATATGTTAAGCGGACTAACAGATAATATATTTATTATTATGTAAACATATTACCTTACATTTATCATGTCCCCGTCTCAATTTTTTGTACAAAAATCTAAATGTATTTGGAGTTACTCAGAAGATAACACTATTGCAAGGATATGTTGGACTAATATCAGCATTTTTATGACGATGGTGCTTAAAATCTCTCTCCCAATCCCAAACTAGAAATGCTTCCCCGTCTCATTTACATATTACCTTAATATGTAATATGTAAACATATTACCTTACATTTATCATGTCCCCGTCTCAATTTCTTGTAGAAAAATCTAAATGTATTTGGAGTTACTCAGAAGATAACACTATTGCAAGGATATGCTGAACTAATTATCAGAATTTTATGACGATGGTGCTTAAAATCTCTCTCCCAATCCCAAACTGGAAATGCTTCATTTTTCTTTTCTATATAATACAAGAAAACCGGTTCAAGCCAATTCCATGTACTGTAGATTCTAAAAAACTGATACACTAGAAAGTAGCAGGAAAGTGTGTGATAGTGTTGGCGAAGACGTACAACCATAATAGTAATAGTAGTACCAAAAAAAATCTGAACACCTGAAATAGTTACACTCAATTTAGTAAAATAAAACATTATAGTAATGAAAAAAATAAAGGGAAATTTGGACTAGGATGCAAACAGATAAAACATATATAGTCAATAAAAAAATCGAATAATGAAATAAATAGCAATATAGTAAAATTGATGCAAACAGATGGAAGAAGAAAAGGTTGATCCAAAAACTTTGTCATGTTCTTACACCATTAAGAACGTACGATTCCACCTAAAGTAGAGCCAAGATCTTGCACAAGACGAGAACCTTTTTAAATTAGAGAGTTTGATGAATAATACACGTATATCTCTCACAAAGACATACGTGAGAGATATAAATACTATAGTTCAAATATTATAAAAAAATTTTAAAAGGTACTCTAAAAAGTAGTCTAATTTTTTTAATGTTTTAAAAATATTTCAAAATATATTCTAAAAACTCTACTACTTTTAAATATCCCAAAATATACTATAAAAACTCTACTATAGTAAAATTTTTCAAAACACCTCCAAAAACAGTTAATCCAAATGAAGTGTCAGATTTGGAAAATGAAAATAGGGGGCCATATATAATTAGCTGCTAATTTATGAAAATGGTCATGCTTCGAGAATTTGGCAATTCGATACATAAATCTATATTGGTACTGAATTGGGACGTAAAAACAAAGTTCTGGGTATCAATTTGCCTATCCAAAAAAGAGCAAATTGATAGCAAGAGAATATGATTATATATATATATATATATATATATATATATATATATATATATATATATATATATATATATATATATATATATGTACTCAAATAATAGTGTGAGTAATTGTAGCAGGAATTAGTAGTACCGGCCGTGTCGTTTTCTTCGTAATTTGTCGTGTTGTGAGGTCGTTAGAAAGAATCTTCCGGAATTGATCCGTGTCAACAGTTAGTTACATGCATCCTCAGGCACTACTATTAGTAGTGTGGCTGTGCATGCAGTGGTTAAGCATTGTCACTCCTATCCGATTCCCATCTGAATTTGTCCCGTATTCCCAACCCTCATTCTTTTTCTCCCTTTCCTCTCTCCCTTTCCATGCCTGCTGCTGCTTTTTCTTGACAATTTAAATTGAACTGCAAAAGTTCATATCACTAGGATTTCTCATTTTATTGGCCAAGACTTCTACCATGGAGCCCTTATCACTAGGAAGACGGCAGAAGAACAAGAGAAAAATGGAGGAGGTTGGTGATACAAGCATAGATCATTGCCATTGCCATTTTTCTAACACCAGATTTCACAAGGATCGAAAGGTTTTCCCGGTAGTTCAAGTCCCACATGGAGTTTTCAGAAGACCGGCTGATGCTGGCAAGGCTGATGGGTCAGAAATCCAAATCGATCATATTTTGATACGCTTCTCGATCAACACGTTTCTAGACACATAGCACGCTTGCCCAAGGATTTAGCGAGATTGTCCAATACTTGGATTGCGGAACCTAAAACCAACACGGACGACACGATTTGATTGAAGGTGATAGAACGACGACTCCAATCGAGGTGAATACTCAAAAGGCTAGGTTGGATGAACAATTAAGGACGATCACGAGATTACTCAAGAACTCTTGCTATTGCAAGTAATGGAATTGTACTCTTAAATATAAGAGAAATAAACAATGTTTATTATCATAAAACGGCTGCCCTTTGTTTATACACAATGTGCCTTTTTATAGGCTAAAAACCTAGGGACCTAATCCATCTTGGTCAAGGATTGGCGGCCCATCTACTTAATCTAGAAAAGGAAATTCGGGCCACAATTTGGCAAGAGTGGGCCGAATTTGCACAACCAAATGAAATTACTAATTAAGCTAGAAATTCAACTAATAACTTGGTAAGCCCAACTAACAAACAACTAATAACAAACGACTAAAGGACTAACGATTCGGCCAACTCCATTAAACTTTATTGACTTGAATCAAAGTGTAGACAACTTCAAGCCTTCAATGTCTCTATGAAAGTCTTAAGTCAAGGCCGCCATCCATCTCGCCATCCATGCACACATGATATTAACTCTCCAAAAGATATTGGAAGAACTACATCAATGGCGGAAGAAAATGTCTCTGGCAGTACTAGACACAAAGAAGATGGAGATCACCACCAAAGAATGCAAAATGAGTTCATCTTAAAGGATCATTCCCAGTTACCCACTTCTAGAACCTTGATCATATCTTTGTAGAGCAAACTTGACATTTGGTATTAGTTCCCAAAATCATTATATATTGGATAAAAAATAAAAAAACCCCTTGTGGAGAGTTAATATATCCAATATATATTGGATATATTGGGTTAGGTGACGTCATCTGTGTAGAGCTGGGGACTGTTTACCATCGTCTTCCCTTCGACTAATGCACTGTTTCTCACCAGAAAACACAAAATCCATTACCTCCCAAACATATCATCTTGGTCAAAATCGAGATTTAAGGGCAATATTCAATGGGAATACCAAGATCTTCCAGATTCCAACTTAATTTGTGCATGTGATGCAAGAATTGTACTTCGAAGGTAGTTCACCTTCTTCATTCCCTCTGTCATGGGGCATCTATTAGAATCGAGTGATTGTGTGTATGTCAGGCAATTCTATCACTTCTAGATCATTCGAACCTTGATGTTCGAAAAGGTTCTAATATGACAAGTCAAGCTGTCTGTGTGCCGCTGCGCTTGCCGAGGAAGATAAATGAATAGACTTAGGGTTATCGCAACGTGGGCCGTCCGTGTAAGTGGCCCAACATTTCTTGATCAGATGGGTCGTTTAAGATGTAATTGGGCCTCCCATCAGGCCCAATGAATAATGGCCCAATTGCGGTCTAACTGAGCTGTTGAATCCAACGGCTCTTCGATCCATTGGGCCGTTTTATTTCGAGTGGGCCTCTCCCCAGGCCCAACAAATTATATCCAAATATATGGATCAATTGCTCTCAATTTCTTGATCCAGTGGGCCGTTTAAAATGGCATTGGGCCTCGCACCAGACCCAATAAATAACAACACTAGGCCCAACCATAGTGATCATCAATAAAGAAAATATATAAGTCTCACAAGCGTATTCAGCAATTCTCGTCTCAATTGCTATTTAAATGCACACCGTCTCATCCTGATGATTCAGCCCCATTTAGTAGAATGCGGCATTCTCCTTCGTCGAATAGCACCTAGTCGCCCCCTGATATCAAGATCAGGCACCACCTGTCCAAGAGAAAGAAGAGGCGAACAACTAGAGTTAAGTTCGCGTGTGGCTGCTGCATCCTGTACAGCAATGGATGCGACCAGGGACACCATGTTCTCAGCCTTGATGCGGCACGGAAGTTACTCCTGGGAGTTCCAGAAGGATCCCCTTCACTTCACCACGTTCCAGGCAAGTCCGACCACTTGGTCGGTGTCAATTCGGGCAAATTACAACCTCCGCAAGAGGCTGCGTATCGACAAGATATGGGCACGTCTCCTCATCAGGACTCCCTGGTCCTTGAAGGCAGTGGATCCCATCAGGATTAATAATAGGGTCAAGGCTCTCGTAACGAGCCAGTTATCTAATTTGGGCATGATTAGTCCCATTAATCTAGAATTAGCGTGTAGGTCCCTGCCACGTGTCTGGATCAACTGCACTGAAGCAGATTTCGAATTTGTACGCATATTGTTTAAGGATGAAATGAATTAAAGCATTTTATTTCCTTCCTGCGCATCTATTACACGTGTCACTGCTGCATTGAATCCCTACGTATTACATACGTACGCATACGCATATGCTTTCCAGTATTCTACGTTCCGTTATACGTATGTCCCTGTGCGTGCGGGTCCCACTTCATCATCCAACGGAAGGGGTTTCACCGGATCAGGGGGTTCGGTCCGCTTCTTCTACCGTATGGGGTTCAGCTACTCCCGGTGGAGCTGGCATCATCTGCAGCCTCAATGTATAGCACTAAATATAGGACGGCTATCAAGATGTATTTATCAATGTAAAATTAGTTTAGTTAACAATGATTGACGTTCTATTGGTCGAGGATTGACAAGCTATTGTTGTTATTTTAAATGTAAATACATAACCTAAGTAATAAAATAAATAATAGCTACTTAAAAAAAGGAAATAGGTGCTCAATTGATTGCATTCAAAATACGAATTCTGTTAATACATAATTGCTAAATTATATTTTTATTTATAAGAAATCAATATGCATCATATATTGACTAGGACTAAATTATTGATTACTTAACAAATCATATCTAAACACATAATGTGATATATATCTTACATTTGGTCACCTTTATACTCCTACCATTTTCCTTTCTTTTTATTTATATTTTAAAGGTGCAAAATTCTCTTGATCATATTAGTGAAAATGCATAAAATCTTTTGCAAAATTATTTCAATTTATTTACAAAATATAAGTACTTTTAGGAGAAGCAATGCATTGTAGGAATGATTTACTAATTTTTTTAGTAAACATAACTACTACATTAAAAGGTTAAAAAAACTTGATTTTATTATGCTTTAATTAGGAGTGCTTTTGAAGAGAAGAATTAGGGGATTAATTTCTTTGATTCAAGAATTTTTAGCTCTTGTAATTATCAAAAGAAAAAAGAATTTTTAGAGATTGTAACTCTCTTATTATTTGATTTAATAAATTTGACATTTGTGCAAGTTTTCATGTCTTTAATATTCGGCAACGAAATTTGTGCTTACAATTGGACACAAATATGGTAAGATATCCCGCATATGTATGGCATGGATATTTGAGACTTTCAATAAAAAAAAATTTGTTATTAAATTAACATTGCATCACAGTGCGCTAATTATTTTAGGACCATTTTATACGTGAACTAAATTTAATTTAAATTATACAATAGATTATATGTGCAAGTGATTTTCATTTAATTGTTGGATCTCATTTTTATGAACAATCTCTCAAGGCAAAAAGTCCAAATCATACTGATTTTCTTATATTAACCGTTATACCAATTTTGTCATTTTCATTGTTATACTATTTCTCATTTTGTTTGGGTTTTAACTCTTATTAATTCTTATATCCCAGATGTAAATTTATTAAAACTTTATTATCTTATTATATTCATAGGTGTTAAATTATAAAAATTGTGATATAGAAACAAATGATATTTTACATGTAACTAGGAAGATTTGTTGTTATTGTTATCCAAATTTTCAAACTTTTCAAAAATTGAAAATGATTAAAAACTTATAATAAGACAAAATTTTATTACATATTTTACAAGGTTATCTGAAAAGTGAAACTACTTTTCATAGTATTTTAAAATATATAAATACAAAAAAATTTTAAATTATACCTATAATCATTTATTATATAGGTATGTTATGACTTATGAGTACTTACTAACTAAAGTACTAAGTTTGAATCATTAATAAAATATCTTATCATTATTTCAAATAAACTTTCTAATACTAATTTAAGATAAGATTTTAATGTAAAATTGTACATGTATTCCAAAAAATAGTAAATTTTGATCCTTAATCAAATTTACCATGTTAGTAAGAATTACTATTTATGAAGCCCAATTCCCGTCCCTCTCCGTCGGTATGCGATTTTCCTATGACTCTATAAGTCGAACCCCAAAACAGCGTACTAACATAGAATAGGAATCCTGTAGAAGAATAGAAACGAGAGAATTAGGGATTGGTTCAAAAGAATCAAAACGAGTACACAAACCAACCGAGTAGACATCGGGGAGGAGATCGAGTGCAGCGGAAGATGACTGGTCTTCGATCGTCTGGTTCAGGGCTGCCGGCGCTTTATGTTTGGACTTTGGCCGATACCGTGACGGTACCGGATGTTCATCGCCTCTTCCTCGTGTGTGTCGCGATTAGGACTGAGATTTTCTGTGACTCCATAATTGGCCGCTATGCCCTGGTTTCCTTTGCGAAGAAAGAACATGGTCAGTTTTGTTGACATCCTGCTGTTGATGAAATTTTTTTCCTTTGCTTTATAGCTGCTTCGTGTGATTCATATCTGTAGTTGCAAAATTCATTATAAGGTTGGCCTTTGAGGAATTACTGATTGTTCATGTCTCTTGTTGCAAATCTATTTAGATAAACTTCTGCTTAACCCTTTTCCCCCATCTTTGGCGTTTTTAAAGCAGACCAATTGTGTCATGAACGAGTGATTGCCAACTGTTGATCCATGTCTGTCGTTTGTGGAAATAGATTAGGATTTTTGAGGAATGAATTATCGTACTAGGACTTTTGTTGAAGAGCGAATACCTGTTTCTCTTTTTGAAGTCAGAAATTGGAAATGAGTCCCGATTATTCTTGCATATAGGCGAGCTGTAGTTGGGACCTTCCTTGATTTAGTACGTGCCAGGAATTTATTGTCATGCAAGTGTCTGTCTTTTGTCTCAGTATCTAAGAGTGATGAAATATTTAAGTCTCTTCTTTCAGTGGTGCCTCCTTAGAATGGGATCACATGGCAATTTAAGTTTTTTTTCCCTTGTCAGAGAGATCCTTGATCAAGGTGATCAATGGTTAACGTACAAGGAGCATTTTTCATTTAACCAAAATATATCATCTATGATAACTGTTACAACATTATTTTGATGTGTGGGAACCAATTATTGTGTGCGGGGGGTGGGTTCAATGTGGCTTCTGTTTTATTGAATATCGCCTGGTCCATTGGAACGAGAGTTCAATCCTCGCCTTCTTAATCCCCTTTCGGAGCTTGTGCATTCCCACTTTCCTTGTTTTCTTCCATTTTAACGTAAGGATTGATTTAAGGTATGAAAGAACGGCTCTAAAAAGATATTTATTCCATATGCAGCTTATCGACCATGGCTTTTTTCCTTGAATATTGTTTTCCTAATTGCAGTTCAGATCCGTGCTTTGCTTTTATATTATGTTTCATTTTGCAATTCTCTTCAAAAGCATAAGAGATTGCTTGCAATAGCAAAGCATGTTTTTGTCATAGTATTTAGTTTTATTCCAATCCTTCAAAGTGCTATGTGTAATTATTTTTTCCCTACTGTTTTACCATAATGATGACAGCTGATTTGGCAATGAACAAGCTGGCCTCTGCTACCCTCCACGGAAGGCCTATCCAAATGATGGATTGTCATCCATGTACTAAAATGTCTGGGCTGGTTCCTGACACGTTGTTTGTGAGGGTACTGTACTTTCCTTTTTTTATTTCTTTTACTTTTTCAAAACTTTGTAGCCTTTGTGAGTTTTTCTAACTATTTCTTGGAATTGCTTTGCCCTTCTTCTTTTTTTTCTTTTCTTAATCCTCACCTTTTTGCAGAACTTGCCAGACAGGGCTGACATTGAACTTTTGGAATACCTATTTTTCAAATACGGAAAGATTTGGTATATCAATATCCCAAGACGTCCTGATGGTCAATCAGCCGACTATGGCTTTGTTCAATTTGACAGTGATGAACCTTGTCGAGCAGCTATTGAGGAGATGAATGGCTATGAAGTGCTTGGACTGAGGCTGCGTGTGGACCCTTATTATCTAGACCCTGAGAAGAAAATTTTTGAGCTGGACAGTGCAAAACCCTGTGATGGTTATTCACAAGATGCAGCTGACGTGGTTTGTGCTGTTCGGAATGTGCTTGCTCAACAGATAAACACGGGTGCAAGCAAGGTCTGTATCCTGTCTCTTTGTTGACTGAAAATCACGCATCTATGTGATCGTGTATGGATTTCTTTGTGAGTGCTGTATTCTGAAAGTCTGGTGAATGTCTCTCTTTATTCTAATTTCTTTTGTTACCTTAAATTGTTTGGAACACAAATCCAAATTTCTCTTGGAAATATTCTTGTAGAAGTTAAAGGTTCAACATATGCTTTGTTGAGTCAATGATTTCTTTTTTTGCAATTCATTGCAATGCAAAGTCATCGGATAGAATCACACTAACAGAAAAGTCTAAAAGAATGGAGGAGAATACTCCGTTGACAGTGAATTTTGCTAATTATTTCTTGGTCTGTAAAAGTCGAAGCTGTTGCTGTTACTGAACCACCCTTTCATCATCAGGCAGCCTCATGTAGTAAGAGAGAAAAGGTGAAAAAGGTAGAGCTTCTGTATGACAAGATATATGCATGTCCTTTTACTCAATTCTTGCCAAAATGTTGAATAGCATCTTCTGCATATTCTTGGTCATTAGATGGAACATGGAAGAAACCACTTTAAAGAAATTAGAAGAAGAGTTGAGTTGGAGGGTTCAAAATAAGTGCTGTGTGTTCCTCTAGCTTGAGAATGACAAGGAGGGTGAAGCAGGAATTAGTGGGCAAAATTATAGATAATTTTTTAAAAACATTCAAAATCTTGTGTTTGAGCGAGGGTATCAAATTGATATTGTGCAGGGAAAATTGCTGCCGCAGATTGCGAAAGTGGATGCTGCTGGTGCGTTTACTGATTGTGGGACAGATGCATTGCCGCCCATGGGGAATGTTTTGATTGAAGAGCTTTCAAGCCATGTTGCTGATCGGTTGGCATCATTACCCTTGACTGATAGCATGTTTTCCTAATGGCTTCCTGAGCGACGAATGGTGTGGATTATTGCACTAAGAAACACTGTAATTGGAGCTTTCTCGGTTGTTTATAGTAGGACATGCATTGTTCTGTTATGTTCTAGGATTTTAATATCGCCTGTTGATTTTATGGATGGATCCTGTTATATTAGATGCTATTTAAAATAATATATAAGTACTTTATAACTTTTAGTGAAGCTAAGCCGCATTTTCTGGCACAAAGCAGTGGAACTGTGTTCCCATGGATTGGGGGCTCGTAGATTTGCAGGTTTGGCTGTATGGTGCCGGTGCACACAATGATGGGGGTTTAATTTGAACTTGGGTGGATGATTTTGGGACAATTTTCAATGTGTGACAAAATTTGTTTGTGTTTTTGCAAGTTATTATCTTTGTATCTACATCTATTTTGTTGATGTCTTTACTCACCATACAACTGGCCGGTGCTTGTAGAAGATCTAGAATCCTTGCCGTTTCAGAAAACTTTTTGACATTTTCTATTTGTGGCATATGAAAAAGTTTCTCGGGCTTGATATGTTGAAATGCATGTTTTGCGAGTGCAATCTTGAAAGTGACGCTCTCTTGGTCATTGCAGCCAAAAGACAAGCCCAAGTTTCGAACATCAAACAGAATATCCTACATCTGTAAAAGAAAGAGTGAATGGCTGAGATGATCATTAAACTATTCAAAATGGCACTTTTTGGTCATCAAATATTTTTTGTGGCTAAAAAGATCACTAAATTCATATAAACGTACCAGTGGAGTCATTTTATCGATTTTACAGGTGAATCATTCGGTTACAAGGATACGTAGAGTGAGGGAATATTTGTGAAGGGATAAAAATGTCCAAAAAAATGCAAACCTGTTTCTTCCTTTCTCGCAAGCCGTGTTGGTATGGAGAAATTGTCTTCTAGTGTGAGAAAGAGTAAAGCAGATCACGGTCTATAAAGTGCAAGATTGCCTTCCACTTATTATTTTACTCTTTCCGTGCATCAAGATTATTACCATCATCATTATCTTCTTTATCTTCTAGTATGATGTCAAACTGTGATGATTCTGGTTTTCCTCTTTGACTTGTCATTTAGGTATGGAGCTTATGGGTTTGTAACTTAGCTCTTGATGGCATTATTTACAACGGGCTCCTCCCTCTTTGCCTGATTTTTTGATAGATCTAAGCCTTTTTTTTTCTATTTTTGTTCATATAATTATAACTTGAACAACATCGGATATTTTAGATCTGAGCCTTGCAACGGGCTCCTCCAATGTGTATATTAATTCTCACCAACACTGAATACAAGTACAATCACCATCAATGGCTGCCGGAATTGCCGTCGCAGCCGGCTCCCAGTCCCAGACGATTGTTTCCGGGTCAACTCATTTCTAACCCGAAAACCTACCTCCCTAGTCGCAGATAGTCTGACGTTTTCCCCTTTAGCCCAGCGATTCAGCACAACTCGGAGGTGTCGAAGGAAGCCCAGGTTGAGGGTTTGTTTTGTGCTAGAGGATGAGGAATTGAAAGCCCTGTTGCTGAGAAGCGAGGAGGAAGCCCTAGAGCGCGAGAAAGTGATGGCGAAGCGGATCTCTGATGCAAGAATGGCGGAGAAACTAGCCAGGGAGATATCAGAATTTTTTTTTTGGTACAACTTGCGAGGAAGGAAGAAACAGGTTTGCCATTTTTTTAGGACATTTTTACCCCTTCACAAATATTCCTCCACTCTATATAGCCTTGTAACCGGATAATTCACCGGTAAAAATCGGTAAAATGACTCCGCTGACTCACTTATGCGAGTTTAGTGACTTTTTTGGCCATAAAAAAAAGTTTGATAATCAAAGGGTGCCATTTTAAATAGTTGAGTGATTATTTCGGCCATTCCCTCTAAAAGAAAACCCAGTCTTGGACTTTTGCAAGTAAAATTAATTCCTGCAACATAATCAAAGAGCTCTCTTGGATGGCGGCCTAGAAACATTTTCTAAGTTGGTCAGCAAAATATTTTCATGATTGTGCAGGGCAGAGCCAAAGTTTAGAGATAAGATCGGATTTTTTTGTTTTTCACAAAATGAATTTTTTCCACTATGTTTAGACAGATGTTGACTCTTAAAACATAAGGGAAGAAAGAGACATAATGGAACAAAAAGGGTTGCTTTTGGTTTAGCTGAAAAATGTTGGTATGGATGATTGGAACGATGAATAAGTTCAGACTTTGATAGATAAGTTTGTAGCGTCTGGTCTTTGAGTTAGTTAGTTCTTATACATATAATGGTTATAGCATATATATAAATTTCAGTGTATAAAAGAGTAATTCATTCTAAAATGAAACAAAATTTTGAGATTACATTGATACCTCAATTTGAAAGAGCAATGTAAGAAGTTAAAACCTTACTATGCATAATCTTGCAGTTTGATTTGAGCCATCTGTTACAGGTTATCGACGGCACAGGAACTGCAAATTGATATAGATCCTTGGCAATCTCTCAGAGAGTACAGCCACCTCGAGATAAAAGATTCACAACATTTTAAATAAAATCGATCAAGTAATAACACTTCTTTAGTCTTACAAATGGGGAATAAACAAGGAGTAGATTGTTTTTCAAGACATGATTATGCTCTTTCTTACTTTTTTTGGTTGGAACAGGAGTCACATCTTACGAAGTAGACCTGAAAACCAAGATGATGGTGGTGATTGGATACGTTGCTCCTGTCCAAGTGTTAGAGACTGTATATAAAGTGAAAACCGCCGAGTTATGGACCACTCCCGCCTGCTAGCCAAATGCAAGGAAACCTGTCATTCCTCCCAAAGACTAAGTGCTATAAGCCATGGAGAACAGGCAAAGAAGACAACTACATAGACCCCGTGCCATGTAACATTGAAATGAATAAATATACGTTTATATCTATAAATATTGTATGCTTAATTATATCCAATAGACATCCATGAGACATCATGACATAAATTAATCAATAGAGTTTCTCCATGTACGATATTACAATCTGGGTATCCGGGAAATTGATTGATGCACCAAGCTACTTCCATGAGCAGCTATAAATATAATGAGAGACTTTTCCAACTGCTTAAGTATGACCGTATTTTTCTTCCTCCAAGGTTTGTCAAGTCAACAACTACAGGTGCAAATTCATGAAACACCAGTCTTCTTCCTAGACTCCAGGATAAGAGGTGGAGGCATGCTTTATTGATAGGACTGTGCATCAAAATCGAAATCGGTGCATCAAAATCGAAATCGATAAATCAAAAGTTTGAAATCGAAATTTTTTGAAATTTTGATATGAATTTTTCCGATCGAATTCAATTTCGAAATGGCCAATTTCGATTTCGAATTCGACGTCGAATTCACTGAATTCAAACCTACTCTACTCTTAGTCTACTGCACTTCCTCCTCTTCCGCATGACTCCTCACTCAAATATCTAACCCTACTCCACTCTTAGTCTACTGTTATTCTACTTCACTCCCACCCACCACCCCAAACTCCTGCCAGTCTAAGTCTTCTCCGTTTTCTCCAACTTTCTCTACGCTACTTGTGATTTAGTAAGTAGTACAAACTGCAAAGCAAAACAACCAATGGAAGGAGGGTTGGAGCTGAGTAAAGTGACGCTGGAAATCTTCTCCAAGCTCGAGCAACAGTGGTTGCATCACTGCCAATCTCCCAAGAAGACTTGCATTCTCAGTATCGACGGCGGCGGAGTCGGCTCCCCCTCCGCCATCTTCGCCGCTCATTCCTTGATCCTTCTCAAAGACCAAATCCGTGCCAAATCCGCTGATTCCCAATCTCGCATTGCAGATTTCTTCGATCTTATCGTCGGCACTGGCATTGGAGCTCTCTATGCTGCAATGCTTGCCGCTGCCGATGGTTACAAACGTCCTTTGTTCATCGCCAGGGACACCGTCAGCTTCGTCGCCCAAAACCAGTCCCGACTCTTTAAAGTCAAGGCCATCCTCGGAATCTTCCGCCGACAATAGAGGTTCTCTGGCAGGAGCATGGATGTGGCGTGAAGATGGAGGTGAAACAGAGAGTGAGAGATAGTAAGCTAAGGAAGTAGGAAATTACAGTAAGTCAAAGGCGAAGGAAGGAAGGTGAGACAATGAGTTAGGCAGTAGAGGCAGAGGAAGGAAGATGAGAGACAGTCTTGAGAGACGATGAGGAAGAGGCAGCGGAAGAGTAACAAGAGTTAACATATTAGGTTTTTGCAATTTCAATTGTTAGATGCATCAATATTATTGTTATTAACTTATTATGCTATATAATATATATTATATATGTATTGTTAAAAAATACTATATTATATATATTATTATTCGAAATCGAAAGAACAGTTCCGATTTCGAATTCCTATTTCGAATTCCCCAATTCGAAATCAGTAATTTCAATTTCAAAAATTATATTTTCGAATTCGACCCGATTTCAACCAATTCGAAATCGGAATTACCGAATTCCATTCCAAATTATCAAAATTCCGAATTCGAAATTCAATTCAAAATCGGTCGGTAAATCGAAATTTTTCGAATTTGCACACCCCTATTTATTGATAGTTTGACCCAATTCTTCATGCCTTTCTACAAGATTGAACTCGGAAATTTGTTTAACCATCAGGATTTGTTACTTTTCTCTTGGTTTCCCTGTTCTCCTATCTATTTGCTCGGTTTGAAACTATGTTTTTAGATTTGGACCGGGTATCGACTTGATCGAACTCAGGGATCAGGGGTCAATGGGTTTGACCGGATTTGATCGGGATTGAACCGAATGACGTCATAAATAAAAATTATTTAAAAATTAAATTATTATATGTAAAATATCTAAGAACATGTTAATATTAATAAAGGTATATTCATATATATTTGATATTTTAAATATATTTAATAAGAAAATACAAAGAAATTAGAACAATCAAATAGCAATTTATATTATTTAATGAGCATTAACAAGTTTAGAATTAAAATTATGGACTTAATTGAAAAAAAATACCAAACTTTAAGACAACTTTTATAAAGTATGAAATATTTGAGATATATTAATAATTTTTAACAACTTAGGGGTCAAAATATAACATTAAAAATATTTTGACCTTTCAAAAAAAAGAGACCCGGTTCTTCATTTTTTTCGATCAAATCCGATTTTTGACCTAATTTAACCGAGTTTTTTTTTTTCTGATTTTTAGGTTAACTCGGACCGGATAGTTGGCTGATTTCTGGTTCGACCGGTCGGACCAGTATTCCGCCTTCCCACATTCCTATGTTCCGGTATTCCTTATATAGGCGTAATTAAGCAGAATCGTTATCATCAAATTAATGTTAAAAAAGGTGCGGACGTTTTTTGCGTGTAATAGCACGCTTTCAAAATTTTTCGCTTAAATATTTTGTTTGTATTAGCTAATTTTTTCGTGTATTTTTTGAAAATATTTACTGTAATAATGCATATGAAAAATTTTTACTATAAAAATTTTATGAAAATTTTGATATATTGTATGGATGAAATATTTTTGGAATTATTGTATATTATTATAACACTGTATTTAACAAATTTATTTTTAAAAAAATTGCCAATTCAAATAGAGCCGTCGTTTTCTAATCAGTGTATATCAAGCTATCTCGACCATTCATCACTCATTGTAAGTAAATCATGAAGTCTCACTATACATTACTCCACCTTTCATATGTGTTCGAAAGTGTTGTAGATAAGGATGGCAATGCAGGTAGGCACCAATAGGCACCCGTCCTGTGGGGGGCCATTGGGGCGGGGGGAATTTTTCCCCCCCATTTAGAAACGGGGCGGGAGGCGTGGGGAGTATGCCACTTGTTTGAAAAAAAAAGATATATATATGTGTGTGTGTGTGTACATAGTTATATATATAATGATATTATCAATTATACTACTAATTGTACCTGTCTATTAATAAAAGTTATTAATTATTTATACTAAATTTATTAATACATTTATATTAAATTCCTAATTACACTTAATACAATAATATTTTTTTCTAAATAAATATAATAATAATTTAGAGATTGTATTTGTATCAAAATTCAAAGTGAAAACTTGATTATTTTAATTATATTTATTTTTATCATATTAGATTGTATTCAAATAAATTTTGTTTAATTATTTTTATGATTTTCAATTATAAAATTATAATGAATAATAATTTGACGATATATTGATATTTTATTATTTGATTATTTGCTCAAATTTAATTATAATGAAATTATATAATATAATTTTTTTTAACCCCACAAAGAAGTAGGGCGGGGCAGGGGAAGCCGGGAACGAGGCGAGGGAATTAATAGACCCCTCCCCCCCGCCTCATTGCCCCTCCCCCGCCCCACCCTGCCCTATTGCCATTCTTAGTTGTATATATTTCAGCACGTTATCACGTTGCAGTCAAATCCATCACTTTCATGTCAGTACAACTCCATGCCGCAGATGGATACTTTTATGGTAGGAACTTACCTATGATAGGAAGGCTAGCAGAGAGCGACACGTGTTGGGGTGCATACAGTCCAAACGAAGACGTTAAATTATTGCATAGCGCTTGGAGAGGAAATTAGATAGAATTGTCTGCGAATACAACAAAAACACACTGACTTCCGTACAAATTGGGCCAGAAAGTGTTATTGCAGGTTAAAACCAGAGTCATTTATGTATTTGCAAATGTACCCATTACCAATGGAAAAATGCTGCAAATGGCTTGGACAAAAAATATGCGTAAATAAGGTACTGAAATTTTAAGAAATAATAAATGATTATTGCACACGCGTGGGGAATAATAATTTGGAAGAAGGAAAAGTGCAGGTAAACGAAAGGATTCAAGCCTTCATTAAATTTATATACATATATAAATTTAGTACCAAGTGTTGAGCTTAAGCATGTGGGAAAATGGAGTAGTCACTATCGTTATGGTAAAAAAACAGTTTTAGACATGATATAATAGGTTGTAATAATTTTAGCAACCATTTGATTACCTGTTGGACTTATCCACTTGAATAGGATTATGCGTAAAAATAATGAAGTAAGTTTGTCATCTAAAATAGAAAGTTAACGTAATAAACTAGTAACTTTTGCAACCCAAAAGATGAATTGAAAGTATTATAAAACATACTTTTTAAAGAGATAAATTATAATTTTTATCCTGAATATAGTTTTAAGGGAGTAAGTTTATTCGAAATAATAGTATGTTTTTATACATAAATAATCATTTTTACTTATAACATAGTAAATTTGATTAATGACAAAAACATGCTAATTTGTGGTAAAAATATTCTATTATGCTTAAAAAACTTATGCCAAGCCCATATTTTATTCTTATTTGAAATAACACTAAAATGTTTTATTAATGAGTAAAACTGAGTACCTTACTTGGTAAGTACTGTTTATATACTTGTATAAATACTTGATCATATGTGAATAAATTAATATTTTTAAAATTTATACATAATTAAATTTTTTGTGTTACAGTTTAAAAAAAAAATAATCGAAATTTTTTTTGCGCAGAGCACAAAAATCCACAAGTCAAAAAGTTGGTCTGAAAGGAAAACATACAGTTGAATATCATTGTTTAAAGTACTAAACAAATAGATGTAAAATATTGGTTAAAAACTGGTACTTTGACATATAATAAAGGAAAGTCATAAAAAGTATGCCACTTATGGAAAAAGTTCTCATTAATAAAAATACCAGCTCTTCACAGCTTTCTTACCAGACCTCCAAAGAATGAGCAAAGTGGCAATAGTTGAAATAGTAAATTTTTCAATTTATACAGAATTAAATTGTTTCTTGCATTTTAAAAAAAACAATGAAAATTTTTTATCAGAAAGCACATAAGTCAAAAGAATTGGTCTAAAAGGGAAAGGAACAGCAGATATGTACTACAGTGTTGTTTTTGAAAAATACCCCGAAAAATATGTAATCCAAGTGGAACCGATTCTTTATTATTTAAAATACCAAATATGTGATTGTATTTTACCTATTATCCATTGGTATTCTAAAGTATCATGTTTCCATCAAATACCATCTTTTTAACACCCATTTTCCCGTAAAAATTTTATTTATTGTATAAAATAAAAATAAACCGGTTTTGCAATAAAATACTAGCTCTTTATAGCTTCCATCCATTATAAGAACAGAGTACCCATTTTTCCATTAAAAATTTTATTTATCGGACAAAATAAAAATAAACCCATTTTCTAATAAAATACTAGCTCTTTATGACTTTCCTGCATTATAAGACAGAGTACCCATTTTTGCATAGAAAAATATATTTATCGGATAAAATAAAAATAAATCTTTTTTTCAATAAAACACTACATCTTTATGGCTTTCCTGCATTATAAGAACAGAGTACCCATATTTTCATAAAATAATTTATTTATCGGATAAAATAAAAATAAATCCATTTTGAATAAAACACTAATTCTTTACGACTTTCATCCATTATAATAACAGAGTACCCATTTTTTTATAAAAGGATTTATTTATCGAATAAAATAAAAATAAATCCGTTTTTCAATAAAACACTAGTTCTTTATGACTTTCCTCCATTATAAGAATACAGTACCCGTATTTCCATAAACTAATTTATATATCGGATAAAATAAAAATAAATTCATTTTCTCATAAAACACTAATTCTTTATGACTTTCCTTCATTATAAGAACAGAATACCCATTTTTTCATAAAAGAATTTATTTATCAGATAAAATAAAAATAAACCCATTTTTCAATGAAACATTAACTCTTTATGACTTTTCTCCATTATAACAACAGAATACCCATTTTTCCATTAAAAAATTTATTTGTCGGACAAAATAAAATAAACCCGTTTTTCAATAAAACACTAACTCTTTATGACTTTTCTCCGTTATAAGAACAGAGTACCCATTTTTCATAAACAAATTTATTTATTGGATAAAATAAAAATAAATCCATTTTTCAATAAAGCACCAGCTACTTATGGCTTTACTCTATAAATTATCTATTTTCATAAGTTAATTTATTAGTTGGATAAAATCAGAATAAAATTAGGTTGAACAGCAAATTACCCTTTACGATAAAATTGAAATACAGGAAAATAATCTATAGCAAGTTTTAAGTCCATTTCCATTACAAAAATATGCTAGAAATTCTTTTTGTAAACGCAAGACACCTAATTTATAAAGTCTCAAGAAACCTTTACAACCGTTATACAAAAGCAACTTATTCATTCTAAATTTTTAGCATCAATTTGATTATTTGTTGGACGTATCCACCTAAATAGAATAATTTATATTTTCTGGGACACGAGACATAATAAGAATTAAACTTGTATTAATGTAGACCTAACAAAATGAGAGAAATAACATAACAATTAATACAATAATAAGAATAATAGAGTTGGTATAACAAAATTAGTATAGTCTAGAATTTAATTTTTTTGTGTAGATAGTTCACGAATATGAGATTGAACCACTAAAAAAAAGACATCTATATCTATCTATATGTATTGCAGAGGAAATTTTGGATAAGGAGCTTTTCAAATTGTCAAAAGTCTAAATACTATTTTATTACAATTTTACATTTCTAAAATTAAGAAATGTTTATGTCACAACTAATCCTATAACAGCTCATACAAATCCTATACTCATGCTCATGTTTTTCCCACATTTTCCTCACGTTTTCCCCACTAACTGATAAAATTAAAACTCTTAAATTTTAACTAACAGATAATAATCACCAATGTAAAATGATATCTGCAAATTCCAATTAATGTCTCACATTTACTACTGACTTTACTGATAGTAATAAATAACAGTTATTACTGATATTCACATCTCACACTTACCACAGTACTCATAGTAATAACTAACTGTTAATTTAAGAAATTCGCAACTACGAAAGTCACATATCCAAAATTTATGAGTATGTTTAAATTATAATTTTCACAATTCAACGTATTTTATTGTCATAATATAGTTTACTCTCATAATCATTCACAAAACTGATGCTCGCTAATCCAATTGACCCATTTAATTTGTCATCATATAAATTGAATACAGTGAAAAAATTATGTATCATACATTCACCACGCATAAATATCAGTTACAAACATTTCAGTTAGTGACAAAACCAAGATTTTTTTTCTACACTGGGGCTAAAATTTTTCTAGAGGGAGTAAAATGGGTACTCTGTTTTTATAATAGAGGAAGGTCATAAAGAGTTAGTGTTTTATTGAAAAATGAATTTATTTTTATTTTAGCCGATAAATAAATTTGTTTATGAAAAAATGGGTACTCTGTTCTTATAATGGAAGAAAGTCATAAAGAACTAGTGTTTTATTGAAAAACGAATTTTTACGTATTTTATCCGCTAAATAAATTTGTTTATGGGAAAACATCTTTAAAGAGGTGGCATTTGATGGAAAAATAATACTTTAGAATACCAATGGATAACAATTAAAACACAATCACATATTTGAAATTTTAAATAGTGAAGAATCGGTTCCATTTGAATTACACATTTTTTGGGATATTTTTCAAAAACAGCCCTATAGTCCTTCGAACATGAACTACAAGTACTATACGTATCTGCTATTCTTTTCCCTTTTAGACCATTCCTTTTGACTTATGTGCTTTCTCATAAAATATTTTCATTCATTTTTTTAAAATGCAAAAAAAATTAATGAAATATGTATAAATCGAAAAAAATACTATTTTAATTATTGCCACTTTGCTCATACGTTGCAAGACTGATAAGAAAACCGTGAAGCGTTGCTTTTTTTATGAATGATAACTTTTCCCGTAAATGGCTTGCTCTTTATGGTTTTCATTTATTATATGTCAACGCACCTGTTTTTAACGAGCATTTTACTTCTAGTTTACTTAGTACTGTAAACAATGATATTCAGAATGTTTCTTTCCCTTTTAGACCAACTACTTTGACTTGTGGATTTTTGTGCCCCGAGAAAAAAGATTTTCGCTTACTTTTTCTTTTAAACTGCAAAAGAAAAAATTAATTTTCCTATAAATTTAAAAAATACTTGTTTATTCACACACGATCAAGTATGTATACAAGTATATTAACAGTACTTACTAAGTAACGTACTCAGTTTTAATCATTAACAATACATTTTAGTGTTATTTCAAATAACACTAAAATATGAGATTCGTATAAGTTTTTTAAGCATTATACAATATTTTGGCTATAAATTAGCATGTTTTTGTCATTAATCAAATTTACTATGTTATAAGTAAAAATCACTATTTATGTATAAAAACATACTTTTATTTCAAATAAACTTACTCCTTCAAAAGTATATTTGGGATATACTATTGTAATTTATCTCTTTAAAAAGTATGTTTCATATTACTTACAATTTACCTTTTGGACTGCAAAAGTTATTAATTTATTACGTTAATTTACTATTTTAGATGAGAAATTTACTTCCTTATTTTTACCCATAATTCTATTTAAGTGGATAGGTCTAACGGGTAATCAAATGGTCGCTAAAATTTTTACCATGTCTAAAACTGTTTTGTTTGCCGTAACGATAGTTATGGGACCATTTTCCCGGATGCTTAAGCTGAACACTTGAGTACTAAATTTATAGCAAAAAAGCGTGTTGAAGAGCGTGTGGAAGATCATTAGCAGTTTGAGAACATGTTAATAAACTTAGCTTGTGATCCCAAATGAATTATAGTTATTTCAATCAAACCTTATTGAATTAACCATCAGATTTCATACATATTTCTACAATATTGGATTTTTATTTGATATGGACTGGTACCCATTAACATCCATCAGATTTTCCTATCTATTGCCAAATACTAACTATGGAGTCCTAGGTCTTCACAGACTTTGTACTCAGTCACTAATTGATAAATCAAATTAATATATTAGTGTTATCATACATTTCTCCTCGTTGAATACATGTTCTATATAACAAGTATTATAATTTATGTATATGCACATAGATATTACATATTAATATGCACTTAAATAGTGAATTGTAATCATAATCTACTTTTTTTTTACTCGGATTTTGTATCTTATTCTAATTTCTAAATACTATTGAATAATATATCAATGACCTTTAAAAAAAGGAAAAGAAAAATAAAAGTTCTATTTTTGCACGGATCAAGTCAGGGTTTTTAATCGATTTTCATACTCACAAGTTTCAGTTCTTAGCTATTGATCCCTACCAATTTTAAAGATTGGTAATAGCAAATTTGACAATTTTTTCTTCCCGGGTAAAAGAAAGAAAAAAAATCGTTTTTCTCCCTAACCAAAACCAAACAGAACCTAACTGTCAGGCTAGAATATTCATTCATTAATTCCTCATCCTGTTGACAGTCAAGAGGTAGCAAACAACTTTTTACAGGAGTGAGAATTGGCACGCACCGCCACCACCCATAGCCATGGCCGCGAAACCTCTCTTGATCTTCACCATTACCGCCTGCATCCTCCGCAACGTCGCCGTTTCCTCGCCAAACTCCACTTTAACCGCTGCACACGCGGAGCTACTCGAGTATGGCTTCCCCGTAGGCTTACTCCCTGCCAACCTCCAAGCCTACGATCTCAACCGTACTTCGGGAGACTTCGTGCTGAAGCTAGACGACACGTGTCGCATAACGCTGCCTCCGGACAACTACTTGGCTACCTACTCCAAAAAAGTCACTGGTAAAATTGTAGAGAATCGTATTGCTGGGCTTGATGGAATTGGTGTTAGGGCTTTTTTTAGGTGGTGGCGGATTAGTGGAATCAGATCCAACGGTCAGGATTTGACCTTTGAGGTTGGCTACATCACCAAAAGTTTTCCATCTAAGGATTTCGATGAAAGTCTTGAATGTGAAGGCAAGCGTTCTTCTTCTTAACAAGGTATTGAAAAGAAAAATGCATCGATTTTGAAAATTTAGTGTCTTGATTGTACTGATATGTGTGCATTCTGGCTTGCAAGAATTCATGTCTGCTTGAATAATTGATTCTGGTTTGGTTTTAGTTTCTTTAGTCTGTGATCAGCTACTTTATTTGTTTAATACTATGTGCTTATTTACGGAAAAAATTTTCTGTAATCATTTTTGTTTCACCAAAACTACTATTAACCCATTTTTACACTCCATCCTCATTGATCTTTCTTCTCATTCCGGTAAAAAATCCATCATATTATCTCATGGATCCTTCTTGTCATTTGGTGAAGATAATCATTTTTTGGCAACCAAATTCCACTGACTCTTTTGGACAATCTCACGGTCTCTTATTGTCCAAGAGGACCAAGGCACAAAGACAGAGAAAAAAAAAAGCACTCTTCACTCCCAACCATCTCTCGGCCTGGCTTCTTCTTTTAGAGAGGACAGACGCAACAAAAAGAAAACCACTCGAGGCTCTCTCTGGTCTTCTTCTTTTTCTCTCAAGCCACACAAAAAAAACAAGACTCCAATTTTCCCCTCTCAATTCCCTCTCTCGACCCTCCTCTTTCCCAAAAAAAATAAAAAAAACTTCCAGCATGCCTCTTGGCTCACTCACGCCACTTCCACTGCACACACATCACTCCATTTTTTTTCCTTCTCTTAGCTCTCACATGGAAAAATTATTTGCTTATATCACAAGTACAATATTTAACATATTTTTTTTAATTATTTTTTTATTTATGTATATCACATCACAAAATATACTATAATTATAATTTTAAATAATATTTTAAATAATTTTCTATCCAAACACTCTCATCGTAGTCAAGGGAAAAAAATGCATGGCTGACGACGCACTTCTCGAGAGTTAAGAGAACATCCAAGTTACTGACAAGTTCTCTTAAGCTGCGTTTGTTGGAGTATAAAAATGTGAAAAATGCTTTAGATCAACTACTTTTGACAAATATTAGTGCTCTCTTTAATGTGACAAATATTAGTGCTTTTCTTCGAAAGAGACTTCTTTTGATCACATGAATTTTTTTTAACATTCATTTTTACTGTATGAGATAACGTGGTTCCAATTCTTAAATTTTTTTCTGGTAGGAAAAAGACCCCCAATTTCTTAAGTCTTGACTAACCCCTTTATATATTGGAAGATTTGTTTGTTTAATTATTGTTGGAAACCCGAGAGGCTCGTGTCCTGCATGCGTGAAGGTCCCTACGGATCATCAAAACAATTAAGATTGTACTTTATGCATCACTGGGATTGATTTTACGGGCCTCGGGGACCCTTCTTAATGCTCAGCAACTGCTGGTACAAGATTAAAAGGCCATTTTTTTGGGCCTGGGGGGACCCTTGTTAACTCTTAGCCACTGTAGGTGGAAGATTAAAAGGCCGTATGCCATGAGACTTTAACATTCGCTGAACATTTTATATGATTTTGAAGCTCAATTCCCGTTTTTCCTATAACTCAAGTCGAACCCCAAAACAGCGTACTAACATAGAAAAGGAATCCTGTAGAAGAATAGAAGCGAGAGAATTAGGAATTGGTTCAAAACGAGTACACAAACCAACCGAGTAGATATCGGGGAGGAGATCGAGTGCAGCAGAAGATGAGTAGTCTTCGATCGGCTGGTTCTGGGCTGCCGATGCTTTATGTTTGGACTTTGGCCGATACCGTGACGGGAGCGGATGTTCATCGCCTCTTCCGCGTGTGTGTCGCGATTAGGACTGAGATTCTCTGTGACTCCATAATTGGCCGCTATGCCCTGGTTTCCTTTGCGAAGAAAGAACATGGTCAGTTTTGTTGACATCCAGCTGTTGATGAAATTGTTTTCCTTTGCTTTATAGCTGCTTCGTGTGATTCATATCTGTAGTTGCAAAATTCATTATAAGGTTGGCCATTGAGGAATTTCTAATTGTTCATGTCTCTTGTTGCAAATCTATTTAGATAAACTTCTGTTTAACCCTTTCCCCCCTTTTTTTGGCGTTTTTAAAGCAGACCAATTGTGTCATGAACGAGTGATTGCCAACTGTTGAACCATGTCTGTCGTTTGTGGAAATAGATTATGATTTTTGAGGAATGGATTATCGTACTAGGACTTTTGTTGAAGAGCGAATACCTGTTTCTCTTTTTGAAGTCAGAAATTGGAAAAGATTCCCGATTATTCTTGCATATAGGCGAGCTGTAGTTGGGATCTTCCTTGATTTAGTACGTGCCAGGAATTTGTTGTCATGCAAGTGTCTGTCTTTTGACTCAGTATCTAAGAGTGATGAAATATTTAAGTTTCTTCTTTCAGTGGTGCCTCCTTAGAATGGGATCACATGGCAATTGAAGTTTTTTTTCCCCTTGTCAGAGAGATCCTTGATCAAGGTGATCAATGGTTAACGTATAAGGAGCATTTTTCATTTAACCAAAATATATCATCTATGATAACTGTTACAACATTATTTTGACGTGTGGGAACCAATTATTGTGTGCGGGGTGGGTTCAATGTGGCTTCTGTTTTATTGAATATCGCCTGGTCCATTGGAACGAGAGTTCAATCCTCGCCTTCTTAATCCCCTTCGGAGCTTGTGCATTCCCACTTTCCTTGTTTTCTTCCATTTTAACATAAGGATTGATTTAAGGTATGAAAGAACGGCTCTAAAAAGATATTTATTCCATATGCAGCTTATCGACCATGGCTTTTTTGCTTGAATATTGTTTTCCTATTTGCAGTTCAGATCCGTGCTTTGCTTTTATATTATGTTTCATTTTGCAATTCTCTTCAAAAGCATAAGAGATTGCTTGCAATAGCAAAGCATGTTTTTGTCATAGTATTTAGTTTTATTCCAATCCTTCAAAGTGCTATGTGTAATTATTTTTTCCCTACTGTTTTACCATAATGATGACAGCTGATTTGGCAATGAACAAGCTGGCCTCTGCTACCCTCCACGGAAGGCCTATCCAAATGATGGATTGTCATCCATGTACTAAAATGACTGGGCTGGTTCCTGACACGTTGTTTGTGAGGGTACTGTACTTTCCTTTTTTTATTTCTTTTACTTTTTCAAAACTTTGTAGCCTTTGTGAGTTTTTCTAACTATTTCTTGGAATTGCTTTGCCCTTCTTTTTTTTTTTTTTTCTTAATCCTCACCTTTTTGCAGAACTTGCCAGACACGGCTGACATTGAACTTTTGGAATTCCTATTTTTCAAATACGGAAAGATTTGGTATATCAATATCCCAAGACGTCCTGATGGTCAATCAGCCGACTATGGCTTTGTTCAATTTGACAGTGATGAACCTTGTCGAGCAGCTATTGAGGAGATGAATGGCTATGAAGCGCTTGGAGTGAGCCTGCGTGTGGACCCTTATTATCTAGACCCTGAGAAGAAAATTTTTGGGCTGGACAGTGCAAAACCCTGTGATGGTTATTCACAAGATGCAGCTGACGTGGTTTGTGCTGTTCGGAATGTGCTTGCTCAACAGATAAACACGGGTGCAAGCAAGGTCTGTATCCTGTCTCTTTGTTGACTGAAAATCACGCATCTATGTGATCGTGTATGGATTCCTTTTCTTTTCCTTGCAATAGTAAGTGCTGTATTCTGAAAGTCTGGTGAATGTCTCTCTTTATTCTAATTTCTTTTTTTACCTTAAATTGTTTGGAACACAAATCCAAATTTCTCTTGGAAATATTCTTGTAGAAGTTAAAGGTTCAACATATACTTTGTCGAGCCAATGATTTCTTTTTTTGCAATTCATTGCAATGCAAAATCATCGGATAGAATCACACTAACGGAAAAGTCTAAAAGAATGGAGGAGAATACTCCGTTGACAGTGAATTTTGCTAATTATTTCTTGGTCTGTAAAAGTCGAAGTTGTTGCTGTTACTGAACCACCCTTTCATCATCAGGCAGCCTCATGTAGTAAGAGAGAAAAGGTGAAAAAGGTAGAGCTTTTGTATGACAAGATACATGCATGTCCTTTTACTCAATTCTTGCCAAAATGTTGAATAGCATCTTCTGCATATTCTTGGTCATTAGATGGAACATGGAAGAAACCACTTTAAAGAAATTAGAAGAAGAGTTGAGTTGGAGGGTTCAAAATAAGTTCTGTGTGTTCCTCTAGCTTGAGAATGACAAGGAGGGTGAAGCAGGAATTAGTGGGCAAAATTATAGATAATTTTTTAAAAACATTCAAAATCTTGTGTTTGAGCAAGGGAATCAAATTCATATGGTGCAGGGAAAATTGCTGCAGCAGATTGCGAAAGTGGATGCTGCTGGTGCGTTTACTGATTGTGGGACAGATGCATTGCCGCCCATGGGGAATGTTTTGATTGAAGAGCTTTCAAGCCATGTTGCTGATCGGTTGGCATCATTACCCTTGACTGATAGCATGTTTTCCTAATGGCTTCCTGAGTGAGGGAATGGTGTGGATTATTGCACTAAGAAACACTGTAATTGGAGCTTTCTCAGTTGTTTATAGTAGGACGTGCATTGTTCTGTCATGTTCTAGGATTTTAATATTGGTTTTATGGATGGATCCTGTTATATTAGATGCTATTTAAAATAATATATAAGTACTTTATAACTTTTAGTGAAGCTAAGCCGCATTTTCTGGCACAAAGCAGTGGAACTGTGTTCCCATGGATTGGGGGCTCGTAGAGTTGCAGGTTTGGCTGTATGGTGCCGGTGCACACAATGATGGGGGTTAATTTGAACTTGGGTGGATGATTTTGGGACAATTTTAAATATATTATATGTGTATTTAATAATTATAAATATAATTACATTTATATTTATTATATATTAATTTTTTTAACGAGTAGCGAGACGGGCTCGTTTCTAAAAGGGAATCAAGCTTAGCTTTTATCCAAACCTTCCAAGTTACTAGGGAATTGGGAAATGCCATTGCATTTTTAGATATAACTCCAAAATTTTAATTCCAATAGTAGTAATTTAAACAATGATTATGAGGTTTATTCCAATTCTTTATACCGAAACCCTTTTACGAAATACCACATAATTATGCGTTCAATCCGATAGTCGATTCATAAATGGGGTTTTATAACGGAAATGGACAAAATGACCAAAATGTCCTGATATAATTAAGCAAAAGACAGCTCAAAAAATCATTTGTTTTATTTTCTAAATAGAGAAAATTGAGGGTTAAGGGGTAGAATAGGTATATTTCATAAAAATTAGGTATAAATTTTTTTTTAAGGTTCCAATAAGTCATTTCCGTTAAGTTTAACGGATTCCGTCACCTTTACAATTTAGTTCAAAGCATGAGGTATCGTGTTGTATATTTTGAAACCATAGGAGGCTTTTCTGTGTATTAGATTTACCACAGGGGGTTTTTTTGTTTTTTACCCAAACATAATATTAAAAATATTTTGACCTTTCAAAAAAAGAGACCCAGCTCTTCATTTTTTTCGGTTTCCAATCCGGTCAAATCCGATTTTTGACTTGATTTGATCGAATTCTTATTTTTCCGATTTTTAAGGTTAACTTGGACCAGATAGTTGGCTAATTTTCGGTTCGACCAGTTAGACCGGCCGGTCCGATCCAAATTTAAAAACAGAGGTTTGAAGCCCTGATATGGCCTTGGAAGAGTAGTTGTCATAAAAAATAAACATCTTCAACCTTGGCCGAGACTTTATATTGGGCCATATTAATTAAGCTCTCAATCCGCCTTCCCACAGTCCTCTGTTCCAGTATTCCTTATATAGGCGTAATTATGCAGAACCGTTATCATCAAATTAATGTTCAAAAAGGTGCGGACGTCTTTTGCGTGTAATAGCGCGCCTTCAAAATTTTTCGCTTAAATACTTTGTTTGGATTAACTATTTTTTGATATATTTTTGGAAAAAATTTATTGTAGCAATGTATATAAAAAAATTTTTAAAAATTTTGATATATTATATAATTAAGATGTTTTTTGTGTTATTGTATATTATTATAATATTATATTTAAAAATTTTATTTAAAAAAAAGGCCAATTCAAATAGAGCCGTCGTTTTCTAGTCACTGTATGTCAAGCTATCTCGACCGTTCATCACTCGCTGTAAGTAAATCATGAAGTCTCGCTGTACGTTACTCCACCTTTCATATATATTCGTAAGGGTTGTAGATATTTCAGCACGACCACGTTGCAGTCAAATCCATCACTTTCATGTCAGTACAACTCCATGCCCACATATGCCTTAGACGACATCGTAATCACAGGAAAAAAATGCATGGCCGACGCACTTCTTGAGGCAGCACAGCATCCAAAATTACCGACGAGTTCTCTAAGGCAGCGTTTGTTTGAGTAGAAAGATATGAAAAAAAGGCCCTTTAGATCAACTACGTTGGCAAATGATTGTTAGTGCTTTGTTACTTCTATAAAGGGACTTCTTTTGATCCCATGAACTTATTTTTACACATTAATTTTTACATTATGAGATGGCTTGAAAAATGAAAATGGACTATATCTCCTCGCCTATATCTGGCTTTGATAATTTCGTAAGAACATTACGCTTTTTATGACAAATAAACTCACCTATAAAAAAACAAATAAGCCCATCGAAAAATAAAAAAAAACTTAGTGCAATACTTAATATGGCATTAATATAGAATTTGCAAACACATATATTTATGTCTAAATAATAATTATCATTTCTTTTTATTTTTTTTTAAATTTTTTATAAATTGACCAAAAAGAAGTGGGCAACGAGATGAGTAATAGATAAAGAAAAACATTGCATGCAAAATAATATGCCTATAGCATCTTATAGGTGAAGATCGGTTGCTGTTTGAGAACATATGGAGTAATAAACTTAGCTTGTCATCCCAAATGAATTATAGATATCTCAATCTAACCTTATTGAATTAACCATCAGATTTCATACATATTTCTACAATATTGGATTTTTATTTGATATTAATTGTTACCCTTTAACATCCATCAGATTTTCCCATTTATTGCCAAATACTAACTATGGACATTTGGGTCTTCATAGGCTTTTTATTCGGTGACTAATTGCTGAATCAAATTAACATATGAGTGCGATCAAACGTTTCTCCTTGTTGAACACATGTTATATATAACTAGGATTATAATTTATGTAGATGCACATTGATATTACATATTAATATGCACATAATCAGTGAATTGTAATCATATCCACTTTTTTTTTACTCGGGTTTTGTATCTTATTCTAATTGCTAAATACTATTGAATAATATATCAATGACCGTTAGATAAAGGAAAAGAAAAATAAAAGTTCTATATTTGCACGGATCAAATCAGGGATTTTTAATTGATTTTCATACTCACAAGTTTCAGTTCTTAGCTATTGATCCCGACCAATTTTCAATTTTAAAGATTGGTAATAGCAAATTTGACCTTTTTTTTCTTCCCTGGTAAAAGAAAGAAAAAAATCGTTTTTCTTCCTAACCCAAACCAAACAGAACCTAACCGCCAGGCTAGAATATTCATTCATTAATTCCTCATCATCCTGTTGACAGGCCAGAGGTAGCAAACAACTTTTTACAGGAGTGAGAATTGGCACACACCACCCATAGCCATGGCCGCGAAACCTCTCTTGATCTTCACCATTACCGCCTGCATCCTCCGCAACGTCGCCGTTTCCTCTCCAAACCCCACTTTAACCGCAGCACACGCGGAGCTACTCGAGTATGGCTTCCCCGTAGGCTTACTCCCTGCCAACCTCCAAACTTACGATCTCAACCGTACTTCGGGAGACTTCGTGCTGAAGCTAGACGACACGTGTCGCATCACGCTGCCTCCGGACAACTACTTGGCTACCTACTCTAAAAAAGTCACTGGTAAAATTGTAGAGAATCGTATTGCTGGGCTTGATGGAATTGGTGTTAGGGCTTTTTTTAGGTGGTGGGGGATTAGTGGAATCAGATCCAACGGTCAGGATTTGACCTTCGAGGTTGGCTACATCACCAAAAGTTTTCCATCTAAGAATTTCGATGAAAGTCCTGAATGTGAAGGCAAGCGTTCTTCTTCTTAACAAGGTATTGAAAAGAAAAATGCATCGATTTTGAAAATTTAGTGTCTTGATTGTACTCATATGTGTACATTCTGGCTTGCAAGAATTCATGTCTGCTTGAATAATTGATTCTGGTTTGATTTTAGTTTCTTTAGTCTGTGATCAGCTACTTTATTTGTATAATACTATGTGCTTATTTACGGAAAAGATTTTCTGTAAGCATGTCTAAGGTTGGAAAGTATAGGTTGCACTGCTGTTTTTAGAGTAGCAACTAGCAAGCCATCGACAGGAAGAAGTTAAGGTTTGACTATATTCGTGAATGCTGTAGCATTGGATTGGTTTCCTTTAGAATACAATTTTAATTCTAGTTGAAGAAACCATGCAGTGCCTCAAGTTAAAATCTGATTTTAGGTACGAACCCGTATCTTCTTGCTGAAGGTTTACGCTAATGAATTTACAGAAGGTTAGAGTTGGCTCTGAAGGTTCAAGTCAAAACAAATTGTGGCTATAAGATGCCTTAAGAGCATCAGATTATAAGATTGAAGGGGGAAAGGGGATTCATGCGTTTCTTCATCCAACTCAGTTTAAGACTTAAGAATTTACGTCTTTAAGGTTTTGTTCAGGTCTCAATTTGCTTGCAGCACTCAGTTCCCCTGATTCCACTGTTGATGGCAAGGGCTCTACTGGTTTCAACTATTCACTTACCTAGACTTATTTATTGCTTAGGTTTTTTGCTATTTGAATTTTTTTCTTTGCCACGTACAAAGGTTATGAATAACCTTATGGTAGCTGGAGTTGGTGGGTATAACGCTATTAGATGTCAAAAAAGACATGAAACTGTGTGCTCTCTCTTTTAATTTTTTGGGTATTAATATAAAGTATTAGCTTTCATCTATGTTGAGCTGAAAAGTTTAGTGTGGTTTGTGATGTGATTTGTCCTTGGTTCCTACCTTCCAATGTATATGCTTGTACGGAAAAGGAGCTAATATCTTCGTTGATGGGTTGCATAAGGTATTATTTTTGCCTTTTCAACTTATTTCCTTGTTAAATCTGTTATGTTGTATAATTCACTATTAACTATGAATAAGATGATTATGAGAATGTGAGCTTGATGTAAAATGTTTTGATTGAGATTTATCCTCATTTTATTATTATTAGTAATTTTTTTTTTGGGGATTAGGTGCAAAGTTGCCCCCTTTGTCCCAAGATTAGAAAAAGTATATGAGAAGAGAAGCATTTCCACTGTAGGCCCAAAAAGATTTTTGATACTATATTTTGTTGTGTATTTAATGTTTTGGTTCCAATCAATTCTTTAAAGCATACTGAGTTTCATGTTTAAGTGCTGATGCTTGGAGGCGTTCATTTTTAAGCTATTTGTGTTCTTTATTCTTGATCACTAGTTGTTTGTCTCTTTAGTGATTTGTTAAGAACAAAAGTCGATTTTGTTGTTGTATTTCTTCATTTCTTCCCATTCTTCTTGAAATTAATGTTGGGGTAATCTTTTTGCATTTGATACATCATTTTGTATTTTTATTTCAAGTTGTTTTTAACATATTACTCCCTCCAGCTAAGTGATTTGCATTCCTCTCTGTTCCATTTCAAAGTAATTTCCATTTTCACTAAATGTTATACCTTTCTTTGTAGAGTGGTTATGTAAAATTTTATTTGGCTCCTGTGCTTCCCCCCCCCCCCCCCTAAATGCCACAACTCATAACAGTAACTTGTGGCCCACATATTATAGTCAGACTCAGCTTAAATGCAATAATTTTCAACTCTCTTCTGGAATATGTTGTGATTTCAAGTTCAGACTTTGTACTTGAAATGGAGCATTGAGCAAGACTGATCAGGGTTGGGTTTTGACATATCAGTTTCATTTAGATATGAGAGCTTAAATTTTTTGACCCTATCAGCAGGCAAAGTACCTCACCCAGGCTGAAGGTTATAATGAAACATTCATTTGCTGCTTAATCATATTATTCTTCTGTTGAACTCCTAATGTATATCCTTGTGTTTATTTCTGTTCATGTAATGTTAACCCTGATTTTATAATGCAGTTAGTATGTTGGCCTTTCTGTCAGCTGCTTCCTGGTACTGAAGGAAATAACGTCTTCAGAGATGAGGCATGATGTAGTGGACAAATTTAATTAAATAACTGGTCATACTAGCCCAAAAACTGTATTGAGATGCCAGGATAAGCTATTTTCTCTGTTAGTGATGTATATGTATGTGATTTAATTCACTTATACGCTGCCTACCTCTCCCTGCCCATCTTTTGCCTAAGCAGCTATTTCATGTCGTTTGTTGTCTAGTTTATTGGAGTGTTTTTACCGTTCTATATGATAATATGCCTTTGAATTACTCGCTGTGCTTAAAATGATAAAATGTTGGGTAGACGCCCCCACGTAAAAGGGCTCTGCTCTGTTGCAGAATTTCTATCTCCTAGTCTGGCGTGAAATTTGGGTATGGCATGCTTGAGCACGCAAGTGTTTAGTCTAACTATAATAGTGAAATTTGGGTATAGCATTCAGAAGGAAAGGGATTTCCTACCAAAAAAATCTCTAAGAACATTTCTCAATCATTTTTTTATTTCATATATATTAAATCAGTACATTTTTTATAAAAATTTCAAAAAATTGCAATCCATACGCAACCTAGATATTTGCTCTTTGACTTGATGCCATCTTCCTTGTCACTCCCACTTCCGCTACCCTTCCCTTAATTCCTCCTCCTCCCCACTTTATCACCACCACTTCTTCTGACCATAATTGAAGGGGAAAGCAGAAACAGTGGTTTGGTGGTGAATCCCTAACATCCAAAATTGAAATCTGGGACGACAAAATGGAGTTTAGATCTCTGGAGATATGCAGTTTAATTAAGAAACTTGAGCAACAAATGCTGCTTGATCCCAATTGCTTCCTGGTGGCACCTACCGACGGTACCCAACAGCAACATCCCCGTCCAGTCCTTTGTAGCCATGTGCGTTCGAGAGTAGTAATGTGGTAACACGGGTTTCTTGTACTGGCAAGGACTTGCGTTGGAAGCGCATAAGAAGAAGAAGAAGAAGAAGAACTTTTGCATTGGAAGCGCAAAAGTCATCGTGTTTCTTCAAAGCCTGCTGATAACTTTTTCCAGTCGAATTTCTACTATTCTTTGCCAATTAATGTGCAGAGCCAATGATGAAATTGGTGTCGAATGTGAAAGACGCCGTGAAAGAAAAAGAGATAAAAACTAAAAAGTGAGGGACATTAAATCTAGACTTGGTGGTGGCGGAGGAGTTATTTTGGCTTCAATCCAACTGGTCGTCCTCGAGTGTATCTCCTTTTTGTAGCTTTGTTGTTTCTCAAAGTCGAACCAGGGCAGGAACGGTTGCAGGTGCAACCTCCAACCGTTCTTGAAGGTTATGTGCAATTTGCACACAGAATAATTATGTTTATACATTGTGTAACTTACTTTCAATAACGTGTAATTTTAGAACAAAATTTTTATGAATTTTACACATATTATTAAAAATGAAGTATAAGATGAGATCTGAACTGTAGAAGATTTGGATTGTGCAATTTTTTTGACCAAATTTTGACCGTGAACTGCACAGGAACGATTTGCCTGATGACCGTCCTGCCCCAAATCCCTCAAAGTCCTTGGCCTTCTCTCTCTAAAAAACGAAGCAGCCAGAAAAATTTAGAACTCGTTAGGTTTTTTGGCCGCAAAATTAGAAAGTGAGCGACGTGGCCACTTTGTTGCCGGTGGAGCGAATCTATGCAAATCTTTGCCCAAATTAATATCTCCTTCCAAGCGAAGCTAAAAGTTGAAGCCCTTCTCTCACTGCTGCGAAGTGCCAATATATAGATTGCACCAATGGATGGAAAATATGGGCGGGATTCGACATTTTTTCCTTCAGTTTCTGTACCGGGAAGAAATGTTAAAAATAATTCTCACGCTGCACTGGAGTACCACTTCTTTGTTCGGGAGTGGAAACAGACTTGCTTGTCCTTGCACGCATCAGTTCGACTAGGACGTGGAGGACCGTTGGGGGAGGGGGGGGGGGGCCGGAGCAAAGTGGGACTCAGGGCTGGCCTGGCAAGTGTGTGAAACAACTCCCATTGAGTGTGCTTATCCATGCTGACAAAACAATGAATGATGTTTATCAGTTTATGTCTATTGGGGGGGAGTAGTACCAAATGATGGGATGGCCGATTCGGCAGCTTTCAGTAGGTCCAATTCCATTTCAAGATACAGGGCCAGTTTGGAAGCCAGGTTTTTAAGCAAGTTTTTTACCTATTAATTTTTTAACAACTTTTGCTACAGGATCCCAAAAAACTTCTCAAAATTTTTTACCTACACACTTCAAAATATCCAAAACACAAAAAAAAAATTCCCTTCCTTTTTTTTTTTTCCTTTTTCCTCCCCCATCCCAACCCATCACCATCTCCATCGCCGACCATCACGTCCGGCGCCGGTGACGTTTCCCTTTTTTTTTTTTTGGCCTTTCTCCCTTTCCCCGACATCTTCCCCTACCATCCTCTCCCTTTACCCAGTTTGTATGACCCTTTTTTTTAAAAAAAAAATTCCCGTCCCCCACTCCTCCCCCATCACCCTTCCCCTTCCCCTCTGGGCGATCTGGTAGCGAGGCTAGATAGCACCGGAGAGGGGGATTTTTCCACGCACCAGATTGTGGGGAAGGGGAGGAGAGGGGAAGGCTGAAAATTGCAAAAAAAAAAAAAATTTGACTGGCTCGTGGAGGAGGTGTGCCTTGACTGCCGGGCGAGGGAAGAGAGAAGAGAAAGGGCAAAGGGGAGGAGAAGGGGAAAGAGAGGAGAGGGGTGGCGAGAGGTGGCATTGGAGGAGGTGCTGGTGGAAGAAAAGGTGGTAGTGCAGGAGGTGGGGCTGGTGGTGGAGCAGGCGGGAAAGTAGGAGGAATGACTGGTGGAGGCATTGGCGGTGGTGTCGGAGGTGGAGGCGTGGAAGGAGAGGCTGGAGAAGGCCTTGGCGGAGGTTTGGAGGTGGGGCCGGTGGCGGAGTAGGGGGTGGAGCAAGCTGCTGCGTTGCGTTGGTGCTGCGTAGAAGAAGAAGAAGAGAGAAAGAAAAGAAAAAGTAAAGAAAGACAAAGAAAAAAGAAAGAGAAAAAGAAAAAGAAAGAAAAAAAAAGGAAAGGAAAAAAAGTTTTTTCACTTTACAAAAACTTCTACAAAAAAAATTTTCACCTTACAAAAACTTCTACAAAATTTTTTCAAAAACTTCTAGAGTGCACTACAGTAAAGTTTTAGATAAACTCCCAAAAAACTCAGGTTCCAAACAGGCCCACATGAATTTCGGCATTGAAATTTGCTTTGCTTGCTGGTTTGTTTGGATGGGTGTTTTGTTTATCACCTTTTGTGATGCAATGGAGCATACGAAATAAAAAAAAATGGAGCGTTAAAAATATATTTGTAATGCAAGTAAATAATTTTTTTATGTAAATAATGTCTATCCAAACGCGTCGCTAATGGTTTGCCAACACGTTATCTCAAAATTGAAAGCTAAGTAGCAAATTAGAACAAACAAATTCTACTATCAATGAGATCAATGAGTTACTTGTTGGGATGAATCAGTTTAGTTACTTATCTTCAAAATTTTTTTGAAGGCTAAAACTTAAATGGGGAGGATGCACGGTACATGGTTGTCTCGAGCATGTCAACGTGCTTGCGTGCTTGTTTGTTTCTACGAAAGCAGAAAAGAAAATAGTAAATGGAAGTACCCTTTCTTCCCCCCCCCCCCCCCCCCCCCCCCCCCCCCCAAAAATTGAACTCATTCATGTCATGTGGTTCGCTAACTCATTCTTCAAGTAAAATTGTCCAAATATGATGATTAGCAGAAACTGTACCAGAAAAGCAATGGAAGTACTTAATATTCACGGAAATTAATGACAGCCAATCAGCCCGCAACATCTCAACTTTAAGTGATATACTAAAATATGCCAAAAAACAGTTGGCCAATTGGGTGGGATTAATCTTCCCCACCATTTGGCTCTCCAAAAAAGAAAGTACACGAAAAGTGTGCCATGATCGTTTCCAACTCCCGACTTCATTTTAACACATGGCAACTTCGTTCAAAGATACTTATCACAAGATTGAGAAATTGCGCAGACGCGTGGATGTTTGAACATGCAAGGAAGACGAGTTCCACGCCAAGTCGGCGTCTTTTCTTTCCTCCCTTTTTTTCTTAGCCACCATTTGAGCAGTAAATTGTCCGCAATACTTATATATAATGTGAAAATTTGTGTTACATCGACGCCAAACCGTCCCAATCACCAGCGCATTATAAACTCTTTCTCTCTCTCTCCTTTTTTTTTCCCCCCTCGTACACCACTGCGCGAAAAATGTGAAACGGAAAAACATGCACTGGGTCGCGTGTTGTGCATGTTTTATCGGTTACGATATTAAAACTGGAATCCAACCAAAAATGAGACAAAAGGAAGGCGTTCGCAGTACACGCTCACTCCCCAAGGATTGAGGTTTCTTGCAATTGGCAGATGAATTGCACTGCTAGGTAGTAATTCATGGACTAGATAGGCTCGATTAGAATTCATGGACCAAATACTGCCGACTTAATAAAATGTTTACACTCATTGTCAGACAATGTCTACTTCTGTTTTGATACCCATTGCAAATTGTAGAAAGCTTCAAATCCCCAATGCACCTGCTGCATGTCAGCTGAGACCTCGGAGTCCAGTCCATCTAAAGGTGATTGGAAATACGGAGAGAAGTTTATTTGGATGATTTATTTGAAATAATTACTGTAATACTTTTTGTGATGTGATGTATGTGAAATAAAAAAATAATTAAAAAAATAAAAAAATTATTAAAATTTATAAAAAAAATTATTTTTTCTGAAATCATTTCAATCCAAACAAAATCAAGAAAACGCATTTAAGAATGCTGGCTACCTTAAAAGATAAAATGTGATTCGATGACTGATGACTCCTACTGTGGACCGCAACAGTTCTCATGTCCTCACTAAAACGGCCTTTGAGAAACTTGCCAAAGGTTCATAGGCTGCCTGCCACTGCGTCTCTTCTGCCAGCTGGCACTATTGTAATTCTCAGCCAATCCTGCCTTCTCTTCCGGCAGGCCCCCACCCTCAATAAAACAGAGAAATAATAAGAAAAGAAAGAACCATTTTTTTATAGCTATCGCTAAAAGTTCCATTGGTTTGGAGTTGGAAGGGACCATGATTCTAAAATTACATGCAGCCCTGGTCCTCTCTGTAGAACTGTCATGAACGGATGAGTGGGGGCAACTAATTATTGGGAAATTTGAACAGCTATTGAACACGTACGGCGCACGAAGAACTTAAGGAGAGTGACCACGCTCGATTCCGGAATAGTCAAGGCTCAAAATTACTAGACAGCGGGAATTTACGCCAAAAACAAAACACATGTTTCAAACCACTACTAATTTATGTTCATTATCGTCCCCCGACTTTCTGGTTGAATGAAAAGTTTAGACTCCGTGTGACATCAATAATAAATATAAATAAATCAGAATCTGTTTGATAAAACTCAAGTCCGAATCTTAAATTCTAAAAATTAAGTGCTGAATTATTAATTTATTGAATTGTTTAAATTATATTTGTGTGATAATCAACTGAATGATAATACTAAATTGAAATATAACACAAAATATTGTGTGTATATATATATTTTTAAAAAATGTCATTAATTATGTATTTGGATAAATAGAAAAATGTGTGTGTGAGAGAGACAAGAGAATTAAATAATTTAGAGGTGGTGTTTAAGTTGTGTATTTGTGTGTAAGAGAGCGTGTAGGCATGCGTGCTCATGTGCGTCGAACATAAAGAAAATAAACGTGCTTAACAGTATAATATCAGTAGTGTGTTACGTGCATAAAAGAGGTATAGTATGTATACTCAATTTAACAGATTCACGTATTTATTTAAAATTCAGAAGGTTCAAAATGTTCTATTGAATAAATATATATTTACTTAAAATTCTGAAGATTCAAAAATGTTCTGCTGAATAATTTTCAGCATCAAGCTGAGTTACTAAACAAGCCCAAGAATTAATTAAAAAAAAAACGTAAAAGTGCATACGATGAATTCAGCTAAATGTATTACCTTATCTTCACGTGCCAAATAGGTACGTGCCACTCACGGGCAAGTCACAACATTGCCAGGTGCTCTTGGTACTTTAACAGCAACTGCTTCACTTTTCAACTGAATCATTCTTGCCCACGCTCCTACCACCGCGCGTGACTTCCCTCCTAGCTCACATCTCCAATTAGCGTGCGTGAAGAAGTGAACAAATCGAAGCGAAATATAAAATTGTGTTAAAATATAGTTTTATTTTTCGTACCCTGCTCCAACTAACATAACAAAGCCAGAGAGGCTTCCCAAACAAAATTCATTCATTTTTCACCTCCCCTGAAGCCTCCCTCCCTCCGTTTTTCACCAAAAACCCTAATAATTCTCCGCCGGGTAAAGTCTTTGATATTCCATTGCTTTTCTTTGCGTTGAGGGATGCGTATTTACACGTTTTAGTATGAGTAAATTGTGTTGCTAAATGGTTTTGTTGTCAGATCTGTGATAATTGTTCCATGGTGCGCGTTAAATTTGTGCTTCGTTTGGGATACTCGTGTGATTGTGTGAATTATGTGATTTTGAGTCGTTTTATGGAATTTCCGGCAGTGTTTATTGTATTGTTGTGCTTATTTTATTGTTTATTGAGATTTGTGGATGAATAGTGTGCTGGAGCTGGTTTCAGTACTAGGAGGTCAAAGCTGAGTTTGACAAGTTGCTTTGACGGGATTTTGTGTTGAATTTAGACAATGTGTGGACTTTAGAATCTGGAAAATTGTGAAATATGCGAAATGTGTTTGTATTTTGTTGGTTGTTTATTGGTTTTTGGATGGGTTTGTTACCAAGTAGTTTTAAAATTGGAAAGAAATGAATTTTTCTTCTTTTATGATCCGTGCATGTAGATAATATCACATGAAAAGATAGATATATGCATTTATTGGAGATGGAAAGCATGTTTTAATTGGACATATCGTTGGGAGTAGGTCTGAGTCTCCGACCCAATCAGTGCCAGGTGAGCTTGTTAGCTGACCTATTCAAAGATTACATTCTAATGGGAAACTACAAAACCCCTTAATTCAGAGGCCTACAGGTTCTGATTCACAGTCTTTGTTTATGGTTAGTTCTTTGTGCCTACATGACAATTTTAATGGTTCCAGTTTTTGTTTATGACCAAAAGGTTCTGCAGCATTGTGTCTAGTGAAAAGCCCAATTCTACAATAGCGCTTCATTGAAACACGAAAAGCCTGGAGATGTGTATATTTAACTTTGTTACTTATGTTGTCATGCAGTTCATTGAACACCTAAATGTTCTCTCGTTCTCTATATTGGGTGGTCTACATTTGTTATCATGAAATGGTTTTCTTTCCATGTGTGATTTACTTGCAGTAAATTATTCAAGTGCAATTGATTATAAATTGCATCTGTGCTTGTTTCTTTCCTGCTTTCTTGTTTTTGTGCCTGTGACAATTGCTATTATGTTTGTGGTTGAAGTACTAGATGTTTAACTCCTTTGTGTATAATCAACATATGAATCTTGATCTGCTCTTGCTGCTTTTGGCTGCATTTTTTGGCTCTTCTGCAAGACCTAATAATTGAAATTTTCCCTGTCCAACTTTTTTCAATTTTCTTATAACTAGCCTTTTTTTTTTGCCTATTAAGACATTTGTGTATTTCAACCTGTTTTTGAGCCAGAGTGTGAATTAATTTCTTGTATTGGAAACTTCATTTTTATTCTTTCTCTGTTTGAAAGCTAGCCAGTTTGGTCTGCACATGAAAATGCGGAAATTTCATCAAATTACTTAATGTTTCAGGGAGGATTGCATCCAGGTCCTTGTCATAGCATGGATTTGGAAGATAAATTTCTTGCTAAAGGTGAGACAGTTGTGTGTGACTTCGTATATGAGGAAGTTGCCACCTGGCTACAATTTGCTTTTGTATCAATCACTTGCTTGTAGAAATCAACAAAATTTGAAGAGAAAGCTTGTCATTTTCCTGGATATTAACCATTATCCTAGATACATGTGTACTTACCATTCTTTCCTGTTTCTAATTGTTTAAACACCTCTGTAGTTATTTAAGTATCCTTATTTCCAAAGGCGCCATCAATTTGTCCGTTTCTTCTCAACAAAGGATTCAAATTTTATAGTTTGTTTCCAGTTTATTCCACTCTTTTCTTTTTATTTGCTTGTCAGGTTTCTTTTTGATCTGACTTCGGTTGGAAATCTTGGTGCAGGATTTTGATATCGTCCTTGTATTCTTCTTTAGAACAGTAGTAAATGTTTTATAACTATCGGTAGCTTGGCAAAGGTGCAAGCCTTTAGCTCCTGAGTTATTGCCTTGGCAAATACACTTGTGCTATGTTTGTCTATTGTTCCAACTATTATCCGAAGAATACGCTTTCATTTCCTCAAAATCAAACTAAAAACAAAAAGTTTCTTTCCTCCCTCCGTTTTCTGGCTGTTTGAGTTACTAAAGCATTTTGTGGTCATGTTTCTCTGCAGTTTTAGACTGGGATAATCTAACATTCTGCACATTTAATATTTTGTAATGTCAAATTGCTTCTGAAGTTTAATATGCTGCTCATTGCAAGTTGAATGCCATATTAATAATGACAGTCAAATGATGTTTGCTGTGGTGTATATGTTCTGTGAAGAAGATAGTTGTATATTGTCAAACTTCAATATGAAACTTTGCCAAGTTGAATAGTTAAGCATTATGTTCATTGGAACTCAACAGTGTGACCTAAATAGTCAATTCTGAATGTAAACTTTGAGATGGAGCATATAGTTCTTGGGCCTAACATAACCGGAAGAAGTAAATTCTTAATTACATGCTAGGTATAAAGTTCAAGCATTGTGGTTGCGTCTTTCTAACTGGGGAGGTCAAATGTTTTGAAAGTAAAACAACCCTAATTGGCAAGGATACTATGCTGTAATTTATAGCTTCTTCAGGAATTCCGTTTTATTGGTGGACTTATGGATTCAATTTTGTCCATTGATTCTTAGCATTTTCTAAATTGCTCAAAACGCAATGCTCATGTAATAAGGGGTTGACACCAAGAACATATATCAGTATACTCAAAGAAATGCAAGGTCAGGGTGTTATTTTTATATTGTTAATTGTGTGAAGATCAAGCATTGTCATTGATGTTGATCATGATTGTTTAAGATCATAAATTAAAGAGTGTATTGCGTCGGGTACTATCATTTTTATGTTCTGCTTGAGATCAAAGCTAGAACATAGGTCTGATTTTGTTCTTTAGTAAATCTATAACCTTTTTGTTTTGCAGCTAAGAAGGTCAACAGTATTGATTGTATGACCATATTGCTGTTTGATCTTTGTGTGATTTGTGTATGTTTGATAGCTTGTAAGAGAAGATCAATCATCAAGTGTTCTTTTTAATTTTTATATGTAATTTTAAGAACCTTTACTTTGGAGATTGAAAACTTGTGTTAATTGGTAACATCTGGGTAACCTTCATAGTCAGATATTTAGACATTATCTTTGCCTAGTTAATTGACTGTCACTCTGATTCATGTTGACTGTTACTCTTACGCTGGTAAAATTGTAACTATGATCTGTTCTCCCCATAAGCTTAAAATATTAAATATGGATAGAGGAGCAGACATGCTGCAAGGACAAAGAAATCTGATATGTTTTCCTTGAGATGAACTACCTATTAATCATAATGCTTTACCTGTTTATGGAGTGTAAAACATTATGATAAGAAATTGGAGTAGAATTTTGTATTAAAACCTGTAAAAGGTCTTGCTAAGAAATATTAAAGACCATAAATTATGCAATCTTTTAATGCACCAACGCTAACTCGAATACTATCAATCACAAATAGGATACTGGTCTTGAGATCATCTTACCAGTCTTTTCTTACTTTCTTTGACACTATGAGGCACGTGCTAATGGTTTTAGACCTTAAAGCTTCCATATCTAAGTCGAATGGAGGATAGAAGTCAGTTGCATTATCCACGTTTGTTAAGATTTATTAATTTATATATACTTGCCCAACATACAAGTTAGTGATTTTGTATTCTTTCTCTGACGCTTGGTTTTGCATCCTTGATATGTGGCATGGTGAATGTTGTAAAGTTCATTTTGATGCTCATCTAAGAACTTGAGGATTGTCGCTGTAGTCTGTTTCAAAGGACTTACTTTGGGAATTGGTCTGAAGGGAAGATGAATTTGGCTTTAAGAAACAAGCCAACGTGATCTTAGTCTGGTCAAGTAATTTTATTTTCTTTTCTCCCATACTGAGTGATTATACACTAGGGATTTTGGGTTTGTCTATGTAGAGTATGCTTGATTTCCTGAGCATGTCAAGCGCAATGCGCAAGACCCCAACCACTGTAGTGAAGAAGAAAATAAGGTGGGGTAAAAGGAGTGAAGGAACAAGGAAAATCAATTGCAAATAAATTTGATGAATTAAAAGAAGAGCACTATAGTATCTCCAAAAGATCAAAGCATGTTTTCAACATGCTACATGTTTGTGGATGCATAGTTGGATAGTCGTAGTAATAAATTCTTGCCTTTCCTGGATCAAAAGGAAAGCAATTAGTAAATGCTACAGTTATTGATGATACTTTATGGTAAAGTAATTAATTACAAGATTTGGATGGCTTCAAGTTTATCTTAACATTCATGACATGTAATCTTCTAGCAGAAGAAAATACTGTATGATCAATGATTTGGCCGAGTTAAGAAAAATTTCATATACCCTTTACATGAATTAGAAATAGGAAAGTTAACTTCGTGATGGAATCTTGCTGACAAAGTTGATCAGTCAGACTCTTTTTACAATTAACTTTGCTGATAAAGAGAAAAATGCTGGCTAATGTGCAGCTTGATCTCATTAATGCCTTGATTTGGTCACTTAGCGTAATTAGTTTTCCCTTGTCATAATGTTTGTTTAATGCAAAATTTCAGTATGAATTATAGGACATGATATATTTCTTAATTACCTCATTGTTTAAGTAAAAAAATGATTGTTTGGTATGAATTTTATGAGAATATAAAATATCTTTTACTTTTCTTTGTATGCTTGGTGACACGTGCTTATGATTGAATCATCAGAACAGGTGGCTTATATTTGTGTCATTAACTGGTGGTTGTTGGAGTATTCTATTTGAGCTAGTAGATGATCCAAAATGTAGAATTTTTTCTTAGGATCAATTTGGTTTGATTATTTCATTTCGGCCTGCAATTGATAACTAACTTTTCATGCTAGCTGATATGTTTCAATTTTTTTTTAAATTTTTTTTGGTTTCTTAAGTCACGCTCCAGTAGTTCACTTGTAGTAGCTATGGGTTGAGAATCCTTATAAGATGGTTAAATCGGGTTCTAAAGGACTCTTTTTTAAAAGCCAAACATCGCTCATGGCATTGGTGGGTGCTGCTTAGAATCCCTTTACCGCACTTGCATCATTCTTACTCTTTTGGCTTTGACTCTCCCCTTTATCCTAACCCCTCCACTTTCAACTACTGTTTCAAAATTTTGGAACAGTTCTAGCAATTGCTCATGGCCTGTTGCAGATGCTACATGTAGTTGTGCCTCTTCCTCTGCTGGTTGTAAGAATAACCAATCCCAATATACATGTTGATTCTTCTTTCTTCTCTGCTGGTAAAAGAGCTCTTTCTTTTCCTTTCCTACGTTGATCCTGGGGCATTTTGTTATATCTTTTGAATAAGGTCAACTTTTTGAATTATTGGATCCCATTTATCTTACATAGCAAAAGTAGTGATTTATTGGATACTGTAGGCTATGTTGCTTATTGTTCGAGTGCAACATCTTCTGATGCTCCAGTAATTGCGGTTTGCTCTCCTAAACAAGTCTACTATTACTAGCAGAAACACAGTTAGTATTTTTGCTCTTTTCTGGGTTACTAGTAGAGAAACAGTTAGTATTTTTTCTTTTTTCTGGGTCTGTTTAGTTTTGATCACATAATATAGGTTTGGGTCAAACAGCAAACGGCTCATATCATCTTCAGTAGTTGGTTCTATTGTGGTAGCACAATGATCCATGTTTTTCCTCTTATTGTTTGTTGTTAATATCCTTGTTTATTAGGAAAAAAGAAAAGGTTAAGAAGCCTTTAGAATAAGAATTCTGCACTAGAGTATGTCGCGTGCACATGCTTCTTTGATCCATTACATTTGATTTCACTGCTGGCTAAAGCATGTCTACACATGGAGGGAAGGCCTTTTAATTTCTGTTTATGGTTTTGTAATACTTTTCCACTGATATTTGCTCCACAAAGCTTGGAGAACAAAGAAGACTGGCATGGAAATTAACTTATTGTTCTTTAATCATATTTTGCATTGTAAAGGAGATTTTTTTTAAAATTTTTTTTGACAAACTATGGAGGAGTATAATTAATTTATTATTATTTTGTAATAGTTGATAAAAGTAATAGCTTTCTTATCAGTCTTTTGGCTGCATTTACTGGATTTCTGAGTAAATTATGGTAAGATTGTTAAAGATGATTGTTTACTTGTTTTCTTTCTTAATTGAAAATTCATTGTGGAGAGGATAAAATTACCTTCTGTTATGCAAACAAGCAGAAAATGTGGGACATCTATAATATATATAAAGGGAGAGGGAACTTTTGGTGTGCACAAATTTTTGTCACTTTATGTTTTTCCTAAACTACCCTTACTAACTACCCAATGTGGGACATAAGATTAAGTTTTGCCAGATTACCTGAACAAAAGAAGCTTTTGGCTAATTGTAGTATTGATTGCTGGATCCTGACTGAGTTATCTTTCATGTACAGTTTCTGGCATTCAAAGTCTATCTTCCAGTGTGCACAGCACTCCGGAGAAGAATGGACACTCAGATGATGCTTCTAGAAGCCCCAAGGTACTCCAAGAATTTCTAAAATCTGGTGCAAGGAAGGATCTGTTGCATACTTGCTTGGAAAAGGAAAAGAAACAATCAGCTTCATCAAAGTGCAAAATGTCTGAACCAGCTACAAAAATTAGCAAAAAACCAATTAAAAACCTGGATCAAAAGAAAACAGCTTCAAGTCCCAAAGATCAACCTTTGAAAAAACAAAATAGAAAAGCTGAAAACCCTGTCCGCATTCCCCCCATAACAGAACAATGTGCTGATTTTAAATGTTCGAATTCATGGATATGCAAAAATTCTGCATGTCGAGCAACTCTTTCCATAGAAGACACATTCTGTAAGCGGTGCTCTTGCTGCATTTGTCACTTATTTGATGACAACAAGGATCCAAGTCTTTGGTTAGAATGTGCATCTGAATCTGGCCAGGGGGACTACTGTGGCCTATCTTGCCACATTGAATGTGCTCTCCAACGTGGGAAGGTGGGGGTGGTCGATCTTGGACAACTGATGCAGCTAGATGGAAGCTATTGTTGTGCTGCTTGTGGTAAAGTTTCAGGGATACTTGGGTAAGTTGCCTCTTTTGATAATCATCTTATGGATATTTCAATAACAAAAATAATTTCGTGATCTACGAGTTTCAGAGCTGTTGTTGACAAAACCAACCCGTCCTGTTTCACCCCAAGCATTGTGTAATCAAGTTGAAACTTGAAAGGAATACGATGAAATGCAAAGCATAAACATTGACAGGCTCAGAGATCTGAAATAGGATCAAGCTCTCTGATCAATATACATCAAACACAATCAAACAGAAAAATGTGCAGTGATACCTAAATATTTGAGCAAACCAACAAACTTCTGTCTACTAGATGTCATTTCTTAACTGCAATTTTTTATGGCTTTGTTTTTGCTTTGACATTCTATTTTTCCTTTGAATTTGCATTCAAATTTTTGCTTATCCTGTTAAGTGGAAAGACAAGATGGTACAAACATTATTCTTCATATTGGGTTGTTCCTGTTTAATGAAAGATAACTTTACCTACTATTTTCTGCTGTGACTTGCAAATAATGACAGAAATCAAGTTTAAAAAAGAATAGAATGAATAAAGTTCGAGATCAACTAGAAGCTGTTTTGGTTTGGTAATAGCACTTTTTTTCCTGTGGTTTTGATTTTACAGATACTGGAAGAAACAGCTAAATATAGCGAAGGATGCTCGTCGAGTGGACGTCCTGTGCTATCGGATATTTCTGAGTTATAGGCTCCTGGATGGGACTTCCAGATTTAAAGAACTCCATGAAATTATTAAAGAAGCCAAGGCCAAGTTAGAAACAGAGGTCGGCCCAGTTAATGGAGTTTCTGCCAAGATGGCCAGGGGAATTGTCAGCAGACTTTCTGTTGCAGGCAATGTCCAGACGCTCTGCTCCCTTGCCATTGAGAAAGCTGATGAATGGCTGACCTCAAAGTCCAGTGCCACCGCAGATTACAGAGGTACTACTAGCTGTCTTTGCGTATTTACTGTTTCTTAAGTGGAGAAAACATTGCATGTCATATATGATAAAAGGCGCTTGGTTTCCAATTTTGGCAGAGGGTTCACTGCCTGCTGCTTGCAGATTCTTGTTTGAGGAAGTAACATCTACTTCAGTTGTAATTGTATTGATAGAGCTTTCTAGTGTATCCTCCAATGATGTCAAGGGCTACAAGCTTTGGTATTGTAAGAGTAGGGAAGAAAATTACACCAAGGAGCCTGTTTGTGTATTTCCAAGAGCTCAAAGGAGGATTTTGATATCCAATTTGCAGCCCTGCACCGAATACTCCTTCCGCATAGTTTCTTATATGGAGGGAGGTGACTTGGGGCACTCTGAGGCCAAGTGCTTCACCAAGAGCAGAGAGATAATTCACAAGAATTCCAATTCAGTTGCAGAAAATCATAGCCATAGGAAGGAGAATCCAGATTCTGGAGGCAGCTCAAGTGCTGAGATGGAGCACAGAACTCCTACTGCCATTGAATCTGACTCCGGTTTTAAAGTCAGGGACCTTGGAAAGATCTTGAGACTGGCTTGGGCTCAAGAACAAGGCTGTTTTGAGAGATTCTGTGGGGCAGATATTGTTAGATGTAGTAGTGTTAGTAAAGTTATTAAACCAGAAAGCATACAAGAAGACGTCCCATCTGTTTCACGTGAACTTGATTTAAATGTTGCTTCAGTTCCCGATCTAAATGAAGAGGCAGCTCCTCTAATTGAGTCATCAAGAGATGAAGATAATGGTTGCACTTTAGCACGGACTGTTGAGGCAGATGATGATGCAGTTTCTCATGACATTGAGAAAAATGGTGTAGCAAGGTCGCATGGTAGTGGTGACTCCCAAAACTGGAACCATGGGCAGAATGGAGAGGTGCCTGCTGTCGACTCTAAGGTGGAAGCAAGCCGAAAGAGAGCAGCTAGCAATGGAGAGACACATGATTCTGATAGCACTCTTATAAATGGATCACCATTTCGAGTGCGGAATGGACCGGGTTGCCTGGATGAGAATTTTGAGTACTGTGTCAAGATCATACGCTGGCTGGAGTGTGAAGGCTACATAGAAAAGGAGTTTAGATTGAAATTGCTTACGTGGTTCAGCTTGAGATCAACCGACCAAGAACGCAGGGTGGTAAACACTTTTATTCAAACTCTACTTGATGATCCAAGTAGCTTGGCTGGACAATTGGTTGACTCGTTTAGTGATATAATATCAAGCAAGAGGCCTCGAAATGGCTTCTGCAGCAGGCTTTGGCATTAGGTTAACGGGGGCGTTGAGGAAGTAATAATCAGCAGTTTAACTTACCATTTATCATCCCTCTGATAAATTATTGCTGATCATCTTGACCGTTCATTGTACATGCATTTTTTCCTAGTCACAGGTGAAGTGATTCATTTATTTTGCGGACAAGGTGATCTGGTAAAAGATTTCAGGTTGCCGTATGGTAACAAATCCTTATTTCTCCACAGGAAGAGGCCTTAATCCTTGGGAGGATATCAGATTGTAGGAACACTAGGCATTTTCTGAACCATAATCACATTTTGGAGAAGTTGAACTAATTATCAAAGTTCCATTTTATGCCATTAATTTCAGTGCATTCTAGTGTAGAAGGGTGGAAGATCTCATGTGCTATTAGACATCTTCACCTATTTTAGCTTATATCTTTGTTTTGGATAATACAAGGATTTCATGGCTCCTGCAGTTTTAGCAGGAACGTATGAGTTAGGCAGCAGTTAAACGCCTGTAAACTGCATTAGATCTGATTGAAGTTATTATCCAATTTTGTTGCATTTATCTGTTTCTTCAGGAAATTTTCCTGATTGAACTGCGAGGCCAGGGAGCTTTTTCATGTGCAAATACACTATGGTGGATATCGTTGCGCAACATAAACAATTTGAAGGGTGAAGTGCCTGAAAATGGTCTTACGTGTAGTTATGCTCTGCAAGTCCTGACCTGGCACTTGAACTTTGGGAATAATTTCGGAAACCTTCCTTGATATATTTCATTATATCATTTAGCTCTCTTGGAAATTTTAAAATTTAACTTACCCCTATTAGATTGATAACATTGAATGTCCCTATTAATGGTCATAAATTAACAAGATTACCAATGTGCTCTTAATAACTAAACCAAAAATGTAGATATAAAAATAATCAAATCACTATCAAATATTGGTCCATATTTCTCTGCATTGATGTGGTGATAGGATAGCAAAAGATGTGGTAAATTAAACTTGATCAAAATCAACCACTTAAAACGACTCTGTTGTCCAAGAAGCCAAACATATTTGTAAAGATTGGGGTATCAAAATCTAAGTGAAAAGAAACTTTATTCTTCTATTATTGCAATTTGTGTTTGAGAGGTAACTCTTGTTTTTCTTTAATCTTTTTTAGTAGGAGAGAAGAAAAGAGGATTTAAACTCAAGATTTATAAATGTTAGGATATCAAGTTTTGACCCTTAGATTAAGGGCTCTTCGGAGTTGATAATCACTAAACTAAATAGTAAATAAAACCTCCACGACGTGTCGTAACTCTTGTTTCAATATGATTTAGTTGAAGCCACGCAAAGTTTATGGTGTCCGTAGAGGAATTCCATCAAATCACGAGTCTTGCCTTCCCAAAGCCTTACCCTGACTGCAGATGAGAGACCGCGTCATGTGTTTTTCTAAACGTGGCAAGAGAGGATAATAATATGACCAGTGACCAGTCTGGCCAAGACAAAATGAGCGAGGAAGGCACTTCAATCGCAACTAAAAGTATTACGGAAGAGGAAAGAAGTTTTGGGTATGAATTTGTTGAAATAAACGTATCACAATGCAAATTTTGAATGCTATTTGATAGAATTTGTACATGGTATGAAAAATCATGAATGTCATCATGGTCTTTTATATATATATATATGCATATAGTATAAATTTGAAAAATCTAAATTCGATCCCTCTAAACCTTTGACAAGCTGAACCATTTTACCCCATTGGTACCGTATTAACAACTCAAAATTGCAATTATCATCAGCTCGATCGACTTTTCTTTTTTAGTCTTTTATTTTACTCGATGCGTGAATAAATGAACCCATCGAAAGCAAAACATGAGAAAGGGTTTCTGCTGAAATGAAGCCAATTGAAAAGTAAATCCAGCGGGTCCCCTGTCTATGGATTCTGTGGCTGCTGCAAAGCGATGAGCCCATTACAAAGATGACGTGGCATGGATAAACATGAGGTTCATATTTTCCCCCCTTCTTTTAGGCCATCATCTCTTTGCTCTTTAGTCTTTACCTTCAACCTCATCACTCTGCAGTCTGCTCAGCCATCTCCTCCATTCTCCAGTCTTCTTCCTCTATCCCAATCGGAATTGCTCACGCCAAAAGGGCAAAAAAGAAGAAGTTTGATTGTATATTATTACAGACAACACAAGCACACACAGAGGAGGAGAGAGAAGCATTCGAAAGAGATGCTATCTCTTCACACTTCATCTTCTCCTACACTCCCATTTCATCACTCTACTTTTCAACCGAAAGCATGTAAAAGTTTCCTTCCACATTATGATCCCACTCAGTTTTAACGTTCAATGCCTGCATGAGAACTATCACTACTTGTTACTAGACTACTAAGATGCAGTTGTACCTTGTGCTTTTGTAGGTGTACATGCAGTTTCTAGCTCCTTTCTATCTCATAGAAATGTAAAGAGCTTGTGGGCATCGTTTGGCCACTCAAGTTTCAGTTCCGTCACTGCTAAAGCTGCCTCTGTTGAAGGTAAGTTCTTCCATCTTCTCCTAAGAAAGCCCGCAATTGCAAACACTTTTTTTTCGGTACATTTCCTGAATTATAAGAGTTCGTAGAAGTATCATATTCTTCTCTTTTGGTAGCTCTGCCCGACAACAACTTCATTACTGGTTATCATTCACTTTTCTTTTGGGGAAAAAGGAAGAGAAATGGTTCAATCAAAGGTTGTTTGATGTTGGTTTGCTTTAAATTCTTTCTTGGCATTGAGTGGTTGAAACCATTGTTCTTGTTCACATTTGATTTCAGCCTTTCCTTTTTTTCCTTTTACGAAATCCAATTTGAAGTCCAAAATACTAAACGAATAATTAAAGTTTATATCGTTCTATTCATGATGGACACGACTTTAGGCTTCAGGGGCATGCCGAATTTTGTGATCACTATGCTCTATGATCACTGACAACTATAGCCAACAGTCATTTCTACTACAGGATAATTCTGGTTTCTTAAGGTTCCGTTAATTTTGTGGAAATGATATTATTCTAGTACGTGATAATCTTGGGTTCTCAAGGTTCCTTTAATTTTGTGGAAAAGAATGTCCTGAAGTCTCATGTGTATTTAGTATCGGCGATGAAAGACTCACGAAACAGGAAATTAGGTTTATGGGATCTCATTGAAAGTGAGGCATATTTTTAAATATGATTTTTTTTATGCTTTCCATTTCCTAACTGCTAAGGATTCGATTAATTAGGAGTTTATCAACTTTCATGGTTTTGTTAGGTGAGATTTATGATCCTAAAAATAAAGGGTTAATTACATTTACCTCCCTTGAGGTTTGACCAAATAACGAATTGATCCCTGAGATTTAACCAAATAATAGATTCCTCTCCCACACTAACTTCTGTGATACGAACCCACCTAGAAGGCCTGAACTCGTATCCCATTAGTCACGGATCTAGACGCTAAAATCAAGTTAAGGGCGGAATTCCTTGACTCCACTAGACGAACAACTCGCGAACCTTGAATTTAATCGCAACCCACAAGAGTTTGAATAAGTAAACCTAGGAACAAGGTAGAAGATGCCACAATCAAGTGTGTTTCTTGATTTATAAGTCCAATGAACACTCAAGTAAATTCTCAAGTATTCAAAGAAGAATCTCTTAGAAAGAGAGTTGTTATCACACAAGTGGAAAAGGGAGAGTAAAATTCTGATTGTCCCCCTGATAACAGGAAGGGAGGCTATTTATAGCCTTTACAAAAGAAACCCTAAAATTATTTGGAAAACACTTCGGCCCACTTGAGGACTCAAGCTGCCCGAATTGGTTCCCTTTATGTAAACCAGCAATTAAACTAACAAAACTAACTTAAATAAACTAGGAAACATGGCAAAAACCATTCGGCCTTAGTGGAACCATTGATTGGCCAAGTTAACAACCTTAAATAGGAACTAAGCTTCTTCATTTTCGGCTTCAATCACTTGAACAAGTGTACAAAGTTTAAGATCGTCAACTATGAGCCCTTGAGCTTCACTTGACCCTCCCGCTTGCACTTGAACTTGACGAACTAGGGCTTGTATAGCCTCTTGAAGTTGCTTAGCCCGACTCCTTGTAATTGGACCTCGCGGAACCACTATCTCTTTACTTGACATTGGTTGGCCCCTACTCGAGCTGCTATCATTCTGTCACTTATAAGTAACGGAAATAGCCAAAAGTCTGAATAACCCTTATTGATTTCCATCAAATTTTTAAGGGTTTATTACATCTACCTCCTTTGTGGTTTGACCAAACTACCATTAAATGCCTGTGGTGTGGTAATATTACAAGTACCTCCTTTTTAAGTAACCCCGTCAAAGACACTTAAATAGAAGTAGTAAAATGTCATATTTACCCTCTCTGTAAAAACTTGTAGTTAGAGAAAACTTATCGTTAAAAAATCGAAGGTGGTTTCAATAATAACAAATTAAACTAAGAGTTTGCTACTTAAATAAAACAGTTTTTAACCAGTATAAAAGAAAAAAATAAAACCAAGCATGTAATAATCAAATTTGATAAAATATGTGCATAAAGGAACAAAAGAAAGAAAATGAAGAAAGAAGGAAAGCCTAGAAAACAAAAAAGAAATTAAAATGTGAAAGCAAAGAAAGGAATGGAAAAAAAAGTAGAGTGAAAAAAGGAAACCGACAATTGAGCGATGAAAGAAAATTTATAGAAGCAATGTAAAGGTTCACTCAATCCACCACAAAAGAGTCTCTACAAGTCTGTAACCCTTTGTCGGCCAATAATCTTGTTTGTTGTATTTCCCTTCTCTGCAACTACCACAATCATATCGACCAATCCAGAGACGAGTAAAATCTCAAACTCACTCAAATTGGCAGTGAGGAATTAACGGTTATCAGCCAGGATCTGACTTGATTCATGCGGGTATTTAGAGTTCCAAATAATCATTTTTTCAACTCTGGGTTATATCTGTAGTTGGTCATTGGGTTTGATATTATCAAATGGATGTTTTCTCTGCTTATAACGGAGTTAAAAGGATGGTTGTTATGGGAATAATAGAGATGAAGTCAATTAAATTTCTATAAATTTATTATGATTTTGACAGTGAAAACGTGCTCACCAAGAAAATGATCATGAAAGTGGGTATCGATAATATATCTCGATGATTTTGCTGCCATAGTTATGTCAACGGTGGTAAATGGAGTAGGTTAGGTTTTGAAGAAAAGCAACGAAGGGAAGGGGAAGGTTATGGATTTAGGGGCAATCTAGGCATTTCATTAAATTTGTATGATGGCATCATTATAATCTTAACAGTCAACAGCAACAGACTAACGGGAGGGGTGTATCTGTTATACATCTTTCAATTTGAGGGACCTTTTGTAGTTTGTCTAAATTTCAGGGAGTAAATGGTAATTTGGTTAAACCTCAGGGGAGGTAAATGTAATTAACCCAAAAATAAAAGAAATTAAAGTTGTAGGAATGTTAAGAGTCTTGAAGTACATATATAGTTCCTTTATTCTAGTTCTCGACTTAGTTTCTTCTCACCCTCTCTCGACCTCTAAAGCTCACTTCCCCTACTCCTTGTCCTGCATTGCATATCAACCTTACAAACTTCTAATGTGTAGTGGATTGGCAATGCTGCACCGGTGAAGGGATAATTCCAACATGTTGAGCCTTTATTTTCTTGTCCTTTGGTACAATTTACCAACTACTTTTAAAGTCCATTTCTTTGAGTTAGTGTTTCTTCACATACTAATATATTTGAAGTTTGTCTGTGTTACATTTTACAATAATTACAATTATTTGGAATATTGCAGCTAATGCCTCCACAGTATCACTCCATACAGCAGAGTCTGATGTATTGAAAGCCTTATCCCAGATAATTGATCCAGACTTTGGAACAGACATCGTCTCATGTGGCTTTGTTAAAGATCTTCTAGTCAATGAGGCTGTGGGAGAGGTCTTTTGAAAGATGAATCTAATCACTTTATTAGCCGGTAGCTAGTGTTTAATGTCCTTACCCAACATTTCAACTCAATCTCAGGTTTCATTTCGCTTAGAGCTCACAACACCAGCATGTCCAATCAAGGACATGGTAAATGAAACACAACCACCATTGTTTGATCAAGAATTGATGTGTGTATCCTGTGGTACATACTATTTAATTTATTACTTTCTGTTCTTGCTTAAGTCCATTGCAGCAGGATTCTTTGGTGAAAAGATTTTCACTTTAACCAAAGCTCTCTTTTTCTCTGCTTCTTCCGTTAATTACATTCTTTGATCAACTTTTTATTGAAATGATATATTTAGACAACTTGTTGCATTCTCCCCCGCACCCCCTCCTCCCACCCTTCAAAGAGCTCCGTGAGAGTGACTCTTTTCTTAATTAGACTTGAATATATCATAGACACACAGTAAAAATCCATTTTCCACAGTTTGAACAGAAGGCTAATGAGGTAGTTGCAGCACTCCCCTGGGTGAGAAAAGTAAATGTTACAATGTCAGCACAACCAGCTAAACCTATGTTTGCTGGGGCACTTCCAATGGGTCTGCAAACAATATCAAACATAATAGCTGTTTCGAGTTGCAAGGTAAAGCATGTGCAATCTCTCTGTTGGTTAGCTATTCTATGAACCTGATTTGTTTGTTACATTACTTTATTTTGTATGAGTACACATATCTGCATGGGTACACATTTTGTATGAGTTCCTTTATTTTGTTCAAAGTAGAAATTTTAGTGATGGGACTTTGCCTGTGTACTTGTTTTTTTCGGATTAAAGCAATATAGGACTTCTGTGCTAGTATCTGAATATGTGAAACTTGGACTCTTAATGTTGAGATAACTTGAAGAAGTTGATTTGAACATCTGACTTGGGTGTTTAACCGATTATTATCTTCAACTGCTATCATGCTTATTATTGTCTTGAGTCCTTTTAGTAGCTTTACTGTGACATTGTCTTTAGCACTTACAATAGCTTTGCATTTACTGCAGGGAGGGGTAGGAAAGTCAACTGTTGCCGTCAACCTTGCTTTTACGTTGGCTGGCATGGGTGCTAGAGTCGGTCTCTTTGATGCAGATGTTTATGGTCCCAGCTTGCCAACGATGGTCTCCCCTGAAAATCGGCTGCTAGAAATGGTAATTCTCCAGTTATTTGGGAGAAACTGTGTGATACTTTTTGGTCATTTTATAACCAGCGAAAGACATCTAACAGAACCCAGAGAAGAACACCATCATTCCAACTGACTACTTGGGTGTCAAGTTAGTATCTTTTGGATTTGCTGGTCAAGGGCGTGCAATAATGCGAGGTCCAATGGTTTCTGGAGTTATCAACCAACTGCTGACTACTACAGAATGGTATGCCTTGCATAATATTTAGATTAGATCTCTTAAATTTGGAAGTTTTGCTATTGCATGTTATGTTTTAAACTTTTAGGAGGAAAGGTCAATCACATAATGTAGATATTGTTCATTCCAATTGGCACCTCTTTGATTTGAATCCAGCTTATCACATGGCAAAAATTTGTTTGCTTAAACTAGGAAAAGTAATATAGTAAGAGCTAATTGGAAGTTTTATGTTAATGTTCAGATCTGTTTAAGATATGCTTATGTGCTTTGGTTTGATATTATGCTCTAATTCTCACTTTTATGCAGGGGGGAACTAGACTATCTTGTGGTTGACATGCCTCCTGGAACTGGTGATATTCAACTTACCTTATGCCAGGTGATGTTTTAATGCCCCGGTACTCATTTATTGGATCTTTTCTGTAAAATATTAATTGATAATTCTGTACATTGTCACCGTAATTTTTAAAATCCATTAGATCTTATAGTTCAATTCAACTACCAGGTTGTTCCTTTGACTGCTGCTGTTATCGTTACTACACCTCAGAAGCTTGCTTTTATAGACGTGGCCAAGGGAGTTCGGATGTTCTCAAAGCTTAAAGTATGGTTCCGTTACTTATGTGTGCTATTATTGTATTTTGAAGCAAATGCGGTGATCTTAACCTTCCACATATTATCTACTGAAACTTTCCCATCACTGTATGCTGGTTGCTCAGTTACCTTCTGTTATTGAGTGTTTTTGTGTTAGCAGGTGCCTTGTATTGCTGTAGTTGAAAATATGTGCCACTTTGATGCTGATGGAAAACGGTATTACCCTTTTGGTAGAGGTTCGGGTTCTCAGGTTTATACATATTCCAAAATCTGATATTTATCTGCTCCTTCTATGACACATTAAGTGATAACTTATATACCAGGATGAACAGTGGCATCGCAACTGTGTCATGACAAAATATTTGCAAAAATGATGGCTAGCATGATAAGTCAAATATAATTTGGAGACATGAATTCTTAAATTATTTATCCCCATCTGTTCAGGTTGTTCAGCAATTTGGAATCCCCCATTTGTTTGATCTTCCTATTAGACCAAGTGTAAGAGCCATTCTTGCAATTCTGGCTAGAAAGCACCATTTTGTAGCTGGTCTGTTTTAAGAAGTTTATATTTGTGAAATATCCTCGACTTCATATAAGTCTGTTTAGTTCTCAATCCATGACTACTTTTTCTATATGGAAACTTAAAAAATTTTGATAGAACATGAGAACCAATGGCTAGAATTTTTCTCTTAATAAGAAAGGAAACAATGTGACAGCTATCTGCTTCTGGAGATAGTGGAGTGCCAGAAGTGGTGGCTGACCCTCAAGGGGAAATTGCCAGCACATTTCAAGACTTAGGGGTCTGCGTTGTCCAACAGTGTGCCAAGATCCGTCAACAAGGTACTTTTATCTTTTATCTTTTTTCTATTTTTAAGAATTTGAAGTTAATTGAAGAAGTAGCTTGTTGTAAAAAAGCATGAAAATGTACTGAGTCCTCTTCCCTAAGAAAATGCTTTTGGAGTCTATTGAAGAAGTAGCTTCTTGTGAAAAAGTGTGAAAATATAGTAAGTCCTCTAGCCTAAGAAAATGCTAGCAAGTTGTTAGGCCTCGACTTGAGTTTTCTGGAATCTCTACAAAGAGAAAACCTTTTTCAAGATCATATTTCTTAAATTCCTTCAGACAATTATGGTGGGGATGAGTGAAAATTTTAAGTAACATGAATCTTCTTAGCATGACAATGAGTTTTGTAGTCAAATTTGTTTGACCTTATTTATCATTTTCTATGAAATCAAACCACCATTCGGGCAGGATTGCTACTCTACCAACTAACTTGACATTGACTGTGAATTATGTCATTTGACAATCAGATTACCCTTTTTTTTCTTTTTTTTTTTTCCAGTGTCAACAGCTGTAACTTATGACAGAACTATCAAGGTAATCAAGGTCAAAGTTCCTGCTTCTGATGAAGAATTCTATTTGCATCCTGCAACTGTAAGACGAAATGATCAGTCAGCTCAAAGTGTGGTATGTAGTGAAATCTTGTTCTACAAGTTTTATTTTTTTTCCCCTTCTGAAAGATATATGAGCAATCATGAGAGGCTAATGGTCGTATAAGATTCCATGGGGTAATAGAATTGAGTTTCAGAGTCAGCTTCTGTCTAGAATCACGTCCATAGATGAGATACCTTTTGCCTATCCATCTTACACGATTCCCAATTCACACAACTACACTTGGTGATGACCCCTTTTTAATGACGGTGAGTGAAGGTGTTGAGAAAATTTAGATCAGTGTAAAAGTCTTGTTAAAATGGCTTGAGGCATAGACAAGATTAGTTTATGCTCTTAAACTAAGTGCCTTGTCACCACCAAGAAGTTTATGTTGATGGAAAAAGCTACAGTAACAGTCTATTCCAGCATTATTAAATTTAGAACTCAGGATTTCTGTGATCTCCATGAAGATTTTGCATGTCCTCCTATTATCACCAATAGCTTGTCTTATAGCAGCTGTCCTCTTGTTAAATGCATATCTTTGTTGGCTGTAACCCTGCAATTCTGTTTTTGTTTTGTAGTATAATTCTGCTACCTGATGCTTAGTTCATCCAACAAAAAATTTTCACTATTAATCTGTTTCTGTAAAACAAGAGTAGGAATTGTGTATTCAAGTTCTCACAAGTCTTAAAAAGTCAAACGGAAAGAAGATTTCTGATTTAGGACAGGTGTATAATAAGGTGTAGAAAGTAACTTCTTTGATATTTTTTGATGGGTAATGGCCAGCTTAGCCAGGAGATAGGGAAGATGGATATACACAAGGAATCCTATATCCTTATTCCATTATTTTAGGTACTGATAATACAAAGGAAACAAAGTGTTACTTTCCGGACAGAGAAGGCGAAAGGGACTTGAATAGTATTTTATTTATTCTGTTAGAAAGCAAACCAAAAACTACTTTTTGGCTAGTGAAGCTGAAAGCAACTTTCTTAGCATTTTAGATCCTAATGATACTATGTGAACAAGTTGGTTAATTTTTTGAAACCTAGCCGAAAGGAACTGTGGTGATATTTTAATTCTGGTGATGCTCTGATGAAAGCAAACACAGAGTTTCTTTTTGGACAGCGAGAAGGAAAGGAATGTCACAGTATTTTAGTCCTGATGATGCAAACAAAAAGCAACTTTATCAGAAAGTGAGAGAGAGAGAGCTTGACACGCTCATCGTTTGTTTTTATAATCAATAATTCATCTCCCACAACAATTTTCTATTTGTCAGTCTCCTCCATTACTGAAATTTTAACTAGTGTTTCGTTTGCCATTGATGGCCACAGGATGAATGGACTGGAGAGCAGAAACTACAGTATACTGATATTCCAGAAGACATTGAACCTGAAGAAATTCGGCCTATGGGAAATTATGCTGTTTCGATAACTTGGCCTGATGGATTTAGCCAGGTGTTTGGACTATCTGATTTAACTACATCAATATATTTGAAATAACATTCTAAGGAGACCCTATCCCGTTAATTCTATCTTCCCGGCAAAATGATGATAATAGAGAAAATTTAAGTTGTTTTGGTTCAAGGACGTGTAGTTTCCACACATTTTGCAAATCAGAAGACCGTGGCCCGAATTTTGAATGATGCTAAAATCAGGCAGAGTTGAATGATGCTGCATGTCAGAGTTGCAATAGCAAAGTATGATTCATATATTTATGGTGGGAAAATTGGATACCTTAATATTATTGATGTCTAACATCCTAGTGAATTTGACAACACAAGCTTTGGTTAGGAGTAGGTTAATGCAGGTTTATACTTCTATGTACTATTGCAGTGCCCGTTTGTGATGCTGGTGCTCCCGACTTGAGTTTGAGTTACTTTTGTTTATGCTGTGCAGATAGCTCCCTATGACCAGCTGCAAGAGATGGAGCGTTTGGTGGATGTTCCACAACTTACCCCTGCATAGGTAAGTAGAAAAATCTCTCTCATGTTATACGAGCATTCATTAATAATTTTCTGCAACTTGCGTCTTATCCCTTTTTGTTGGTATATATATATTCCCTGAGCAGGTATAAGTAGGTAAACAAGAGGGTTACTTCTTCAGATAAAGACTCTCTGGTACAACCTACAGCGGATAGATAAGAAACACCATGAAAGGCGAAGTTGCAAGCTACTAAGCTTAGTACTACAAGTTATCAAATGCTTTTGCCCTTTTAGCATTTGATTCGGAGTTGGAGGGTTGGTGATATTCCAACATCAGCAGTTAATACAGTACCATGTTTGGTCAAATCCGGCATTGTACAAGTTTAGCTGCAGAGGAAGGGCCATAGCAAAAGATAGATATATGGCAAAAGATGGATATATGGCTAATGTTTGCTCATACGTGACAAAAGCCCCACGCAAATTTATTGAACACGCCTGTTTGGTGATGCAAATAATAATATAGCATCGCTACTATCCTTTAAATTTCCACCAAAAATGTCTGTATCTTCAACCTGTCGAGTGTTGCCGTGTCCGCTATCCAGCTGTTAACGTTCTTAAATTATTGGTATTCTCTGCCTTCGGGGAATTCGAAGTGGCCACATATCTTCTGTCGTCTCATCAAAAAGGTTATCAGCAGTAGCATATTTAGGATTTTGAGGATCGATCCTATTTAATTCCGAGGACCCAAAACAAATCCGTTCACCTTTTAGGGATCAGTAAATGGATGTACGAGAGTCTCGGGCTGCAGGAACAAAGCCCCCGTAGTATTATTATCTATTTGTCTGCATATTAATTATCCTTAACCAAATGTTGAAATGAATAACCAGAAAACAAAAAATAATTAAAGCAAACTTCAGTTCGAGTGTAGGGCTAATCTCTCTGGCTGATAACCCTTTTTTTTTTTTTTTTGGGGTTTCTTCGCACAAGAATTTGGGTTGTGGCAACTCCATGCAATGTTCAGAGATAGAGATCCTTGTCATTCACCCTATGCTTTTAAATTTCTTTCGGTTATATTCATAATAGGAGAATTACTGTATATCCAATTTTTGGACTCAAGTTAAAGGAAATGGAAGAAATGACAGAGAAAATAAAGGAGAAAATAAAAGGAGATACAGAGCTCAAGAGAGCTTTCCACGAAAATATCTCTGTTTGTGAAGGATAAGCTGATGGATGATATCAAACAAGATCCGATCAATACATTTGTGCACATTATCTGCATACAATTGAACGACAATATGTGTTATTTCCATCATTTTATATGTACGTTTACTCTTATCTTTTCCCCCTCCACGTTGAGCTATATCAGAGTAATGACTTGGACCATCCACCCCAATCCTATCAAACACGGTTGGCCTTTTTTTTTCCCTAGATTTTTTTTTGGAACCCATATATTTATTTATTTTTTTTTAAAAAAAAAAACCCACGAAAGCCACCAAAGAAAGATAAATCTTGACGACTCCTTGTGTCTCTCACGTGCGTTTTGACCCAAAATCAAGAAAGAAAAAAGAGAATGGTGTGTGTGACTGTGATCATCACCACCCTATACCTACAACTGTTGACAAAACGGCAATAATGAGCCTTAAATATTTTCGTTGGGACCAAAATTCTCAACTACAAATATTAAAGCCATTAGAAAAATCTCGTGTTTAATAGTAGTAGTTTTTTTTTTTTTTTTTGGGTCAAAATGTTTAATAGTAGTAGTAATTGTGCCTTTTCGGCTTTTCCAAGGAAGGATGGTGGCAGCAATCTTTATAAAATTCGTGGGCATTTGTTTATAAAATGTTAAGTCGTAATTACAGTTACCAAAAATGTTAAGTCTCTGCAATCTTTAAAACAGGTGGTATTGTGGGAAACAAAAATCCTAATTTAAGAAATGTGATTTTCCCTTTTGTTTAGTAACTACAAAGTAACTAAAAATAAAGAATGTAATAAAGGATAATTTTCTAGGAATAAGAGAACAGAAACCAGACATTCACACATTATGCTTTTTTTTTTTTTTTGTACAGGAGTAACTTCACACATTACGTGGTTAACGCGTGCAAATTGGATGAAACAAGATCTCGTTTCGACTCGATTTTTCCCAACTAGTGGGAAGATGAGAATTATGAGCTTTCATGGGGTCAATTTTTGTCTCCATCCTTTCTTTTTTCATTTTTCTATTGGCAAAAGATAGGAAACCAAGATTCTTATTTTTTTTGCATGATTTATTTAGGTAGATGGCACTCTCTACGTCGAGTTGTTCACTAAACAAGAAAGTCATCCTTGCATGCATTGGGTCTATACTCTGTAGTAGTACTGCTTTTTTTCCCGGTGAAGAAAGCCTAAACAGAGGTGGCTCTTTACTCGGACGTTGCCAAATTTTACAGAAAGTTTAGGGTTCAGCTTCTTAAAATGGCAAAAGACCGAGGCGAGTCTTAAATCTTCATAGTTAATTTGTACCAAGATAGTAGTAGTAGTAACGTGCAAAATCTAGATGCTTAAGAGTATCTCATCATTACCAAGAATTTATGCAATGCAACTACTACTCCATCCGTCCCACTTTGATAGTCATGTTTTCCTTTTTTGTCTGTCCCAAATTATAGTCCACTTTCCAATTGAAGAATGTAATTGTATTTTAATTTTCCTAAAATACCCTTATTCAATGTAAGTTGTTGTTACTATAAACCTACCCCATTTAATGAGAGTTGATTCTTTTTTTACTATCAATTCAAGTTCCCATAAAGTTGTACTCTAATTAATGTGAGGGTATTTTAGGAAAATAGCTACCTCAATTGATTGTTCCAACAAAATTAACTATTTTTTCTTAAACTGTGTGAAAAAAAAATCAGGACTATCAAAGTGGGACGGAGGGAGTAGATGAAATGACACGAATGAAAGCGAACCATTATCTTCCCTTTACTTGAAATTAGAAACTAATTATGATTTGCAATTTTCAAGGTGGTTGTCTTGCAGAGTTGTTGATAGTATTCATTTTCACGTTCTCATAACACCTGGAACGAGTTATAACCAACCATTAATGCTAAGCTATTTCAGAAAATCTAACATACTAAATAAAATGATATGGATCACACAAGAGCCGGCAATGGCCGTGCATGCTCTAAAGTTGTGTGGGGCGTATATGTAGCAGATAGAGACGCTGTATTGTACAATTCATGGACAATGATTTCCAACCTTTTTGACATTTTAAATCTGTGGTTATGGACAATCAGTGTTTCATCTTTGAAATTGTGAAGAATCCTTTTGCGGCCCCGGCGAAGGGTGGCCTTTCTACCAACAAGATCTTTACCTATTATTAATGCTCTTAATTTGTCTGCCTCGATCAGCAGGGGAAATGCATTAAGGAAATATGCAATGCATTTGAAGTCATATAGCTTTAAAGGCTAAAGCAGCCTTTATTGCCGGGTGAAGGCAAATATTTGTGTAGACTTCGTTTATGGGTTTATTTGTAGAGCTTTGCTATATGTGAATCCAAATAATTATATAGATTTTCTTATACCATTGTACATTACTCATCGTCACTTTTTTCTTTTTTCTTTTATAATGACACTACACGTCATTATAACTTATATGACTATAACTTGCGTAATTTATCTGTTTCATCAATTATTTGCTGCTCCTATTTCATAGAGCAGGTATAGGTAGAAGTGATATTACTGTCTACAGTGTGTTAATGTTCTTGGTTTTGACTGGCAAAGAGTTACAGTCAAATTAAAGACCATAGACAGTAACATATCGAGCCGCAAAATCACGACGAATCAACTCGGTCGTGGGTTGCTGATCTGTCGACAAAAGTTTCATTCATCAGTCATTGATGACTGGACATCGGGTCCAATCGTGCTAGGCCTTCAAGCACGGGCATCATGACCACCAACCAGATGGATAAATAAGATTTTTTTTTTTGAGGGAACAAATAAGTTAAGATAATTTGCTAGGCCTTCAACCTTTTGCTTTCGTTCTCTAATTTGCTCATGATGGTTGGTTAATAGCACCTCGCGGTAAAAGTATGTAATTAGCCATGAAAATTCGGTAGCCTATAAGGGTTTGTTAGAGTATCATTTTCCCACTTCACTATTCGATTTACACAATAAGAAAAATGGTTTTTCCAATTAATTGCATTTCTTTATCATCACGGTTAGAGTCTCTGCAGATCGTGACCCTCTCAGTCTCCTCACGAAAAAAGCCACATATGATGGATTAGCTTGACAACTCTTTCTTGGTCCTTTTTATCTTTTTGGATTTGTCTAGCTTTTTCTTCAACAAATTTAACCTGGAAATTCTTTGTAAATTGAACCTGATACATGTGACTTGGCCATTTGGAAATTTCCGACCCTTTTGTTTTTGAAGATCGAAGATAAAAACAATAAAAACCTTCTTCTTGAAAACCTTTCGACTCAGCCCCCACGGGGTAGCTCGGACGGTGCGCTCCCCTTCTTTAGGGTATAGCCACTTACTTGGCAATCAGGGTTCGAGTTCCGTGGCTTATGTCTTCGATGTGGAGTGGGGCCTCCTCTCCCAGAGCGCAGGAGGTTTAGTCGGGCCCCGTAAGAATTGATCCGGACACCCCCTAAAGAAACCTTTCGGCTCCATGAATGAGTATGAGATTCTTGTTACACGTGTAATTCACAAGCAGCAAGAGTATTATTATGTTGTGAAGTGAACTTTTCATTCTTGTCCTCCTTCTGAGATGTCTTTGAGCCTGGGACGAATCTGTTTTAAGCGACTTTTCTTCATCCTTATTGGATATAAACAATTAATTCGTCAGCTTTTCTGACAAACTTATCTTATTAATTAAACTTTGGAGTTGCACCACTTGACCATGGATCACCAATATATGCTATTCTTTTCAGCACAAGGTTATTGAAATCAAAAAGTTCCAACTTCAATTTATTGCATATCCTTCTCATCCAGCACTGGACCACGATCAGGAGCTATTGGGCAGGCAACGGCGTGTTTATACGAATACTTTATTTGTAGGGATGATTTCAGAAACCTCCCTTGAGGTTTCATGAAATATCACCTAGCTCCCCTAAACATTTTAAAATCTCACTTAGCACCCTTGAAGTGATAGTAGGACCATATACTAATATCAAAGGTAATGAATTATCAATAATACCCTCATATTTAAATTTTCTAAACTTGTTTTTCTTTCTCTAAATTTTCTACTTTTCTTTAACAATGTCTATACAAACATACATACATACATACATATATATATGTATAATTGAATTGCAAATGCCAATGAGATATAGGATTTAATTAATGAAATATTCAATGCATTTGGAGAAGAATAGCTGCAGGTTCTTTTTATTTTTTTTCCTTTTTTGGTGTTTCACAACTTTATTTATTTATTTATTTATTTCTATTCATGCATAGCGCAAGAGAAATAAAGTAATTGAAACTCTGACAGTTTTTCAAATTCTGACTTTTTCTATAATAAAATTTCATATTTCACACCCATAAAAAAAGTCTGTATATTTTGAGTAAATTTTTTATATAATATTGAAGTTGAATTTCATCTATTACTAAGTTTTTTTTGCTCAAATGTATGATTTTACATGCTAATTACCTTCAACGCTGTGAAGGGTTCTATTTGTAGAAATGGTTTAAAAAATAGCATTTACTTTTACAATATCTTCCTACTGTAGAAGTGACTACTGGTTGTAATATAAAACCTTACCAATTTTCATCTCCTCACTTTTAAGATGGTTCCAATTTAGTACTTTTTTTTTCTTAGTTAGTAAAATGTTCATTTTTTTATAGCTTAAGGGTATTAAAGGCACTAAAATAATCTCTCTCCTCAAACATGAATTTTTTAATATTACTTTTGGTTAGAAGGACTTCCAATGTTACCAAAATGTCAATTCAAGGGGTGCTAAGTGAGATTTTGAAAATTTCAAGGGAGCTAGGTGATATTTCATAAAACCTCAGGGGAGGTTTATGAAATTATCCCTTATTTGTATCATATAAATAGCTTTTTGCTTTTTCGAAACAAATGGAGTGAGAATTGCTGAATTGGCTTGCACGGAACTTTGGACATAGCCTAGGTGTGGGCGTAAAGAATTAAGCTTGCCGGCTACAGTGAAGTCATATGATCATATGTGTAAAAGCATACACTAGATCATATACTTGGTTCTTTTTTTTTTTTTTTTTTTTTTAAAGAACCATATGGCGATATCGATATTAAAAAAAAAAAAAAAAGAACCATATGGCGATATGGATCTCTTTGTTACTATATGCGTTATGCGGTGTGTTCTTATTTGTCTGTTCATCTTTTTTTTTTTTTGTAATAAAAGGGACTTTATATTGAACAAACTTAAGTTATAAGTACAAAATGAGGGAAGCAAATTCCTTTAAAGATCTGCATCTACTAGATTTCTCAAAGCATGAGGACTATATATTTGTCTGTCTGTCTTTAGGAATGCATCTAAACGCTGTGTCCTTCTGCAAAGTGTGTATCTATACAATTATGCAAGGCAATTCGTATTGTTGCTTTTGTTTGTTTTACATGTATTTAGTTATTATGTTAAAATTAGTTAGTTTTTTTTTCTTCCCCGTATATAAACTTAGGTAGGCTGATAGTTGATTTTCTAAAAGGAAAGGGTGTACATTTTCTTTCTTTATTTTCTGAAGGGCAATTGCAAGGTTATCTCGAATTTTTAATTATGATACAAGGTACCAAAGAAAAATATCCTTTTTAGTATCATACTATTTCTAGTAACATCGCACGCGCCGAAAAGAAAAATGGTTGGGGGGAGGGGAGTTAAGAAAAATACTGAGTGTGTTTGGATTGCAAATTTATCTCAAATAATATTTCGCTTGCATCATAAATATATTTTTCAATCCACTTTTATATATTCTCAACTACTTTTTATCTCACATACATCAAATCACAAAAAGTGCTACAATAATTATTCCAAATAATATTTCAGATAATACTCCATCCAGACTTATTAACTACTAGTTGAGTTTGTTTGTATAATGAGTTATTATTTGCACAATTTTATTTATTTATATTATCAATATATTTTTTAATTATTTTTTTATTTCGATTAAAATAATAATAGTAATTAGTTGGTGGGGTGTTAATCATACTGGGTAGCTTCTATCTCTCTCCGTTGAAAGCGACTTATCTCTGATGAAGCAATGACAACATGGTGGGACCGAGGGGTGGGGGCAGCGGTGCAGGAATAGTAAATGAAAAAAGTTGGGCGTTGGAATTATCAACGACTTGGCAGACCCGCAGACACACAGTACACACAGTCAAGCAGAAGACGACAAAAAGTACCTTTTGCAGTTTTACTTAAAAAATTTACAATTACTATATGCGATAAAGTCATCGGATGATGGAACAACAGGGACAGTAGCGCTGTAGACACCTCACCATGCTGATTGCTGACTGCTGAGAGAGAGGCCTTTTTTTTCGAAAAAAAAAATATAGCATGTGGTGGTGGCTGTCCTTTCTTCTGTTGAAAAAAAAAATATAGCATGTGGTGGTGGCTGTCCTTTCTTCTGTTGGGTTTTGGCCTTCTTCCCAATTAGCTAAATCCATCCTTGACCAATTCCCGCCTCTTATATTTACTACTACGTCCTTTTTCAGTTTCTCATCTTCGATCATCTTTATGAGTATCCCATTCTTATGGACCACAATCAAAGTTGTCCAATTCAAATCATATTTGGACACGGCATATTCTTTTTACCTTCTTATTGAGGCCTACAAGAGTATTGAACTTGGCAGTATTAAAAATCAATAATTATTCACCGCTAGAGAATATATAGTGCTGATTTTACACTTTTGGATGTGCTACTCGAAAATGCTAAAAGATACCCTTTTCAATATTAAGGAATTTTAAAGTGAATTATACCAAATCTCTAATTCAGGAGAAGCTATTATCTGATATTGCAACTTAATTAGTTTTAAACAATGCGCGAAATGAGCGGGTTTGCTTGGATAATTTTTTTTTATTATTCATAAAACACTGTATCCTCTCTCCGTATCATTGCCAATTTCGCATACTTTTAGTGTTTTTAGATGTTGATGTTGGGACAAACTAATAGTATTGTTATAGTGAAATATTGGTTGGGCGAAAATATTATTATTGGAATAGTTTGTTAAATGAAATGAGATTATTTGATGAAGTAAGACCTAAGGCTTTGGGGTACAATTGTACAAAGAATAAACTTGTACTAAATGTACAAGTGGATCTGTGGCAGAACTGACGCGAACAAAAATTGGATCAGAGAAGTGGATTGCATTCAGGAATAAAAGACTTAGGGTGCATTTGATAAAATTGAAATCTGAAATCTAATATATAAAGTATGAATCAATTAACTTATTAAATTGTCAATTATTAAATTTAATACATTTGAGTGCATATAACATTCAATGATAAGTGAATAGCTTATCACTTAATTTTGAGCGCAAGTTTTGCCTAAAAAATTCAATACCACTTAATTAATTCATATGTTCAATTTTTTATTATCAAATAATTTGAATATATTAAGATCTGAATTTATTAAATTTAAATGTTGAATTAGATTATCAAACAGAACCTTAAGATCTAAGCGCCGATCTTGGTCTGATCCACTTTAATCATTGCAGATTGGTTTTTTTTTTTTTTTTTTTGGTCAAAACATTGCAGATTGGTATTCGGTAGCCATAAAACCAGAGACCTGGTTTATATGAAAGTCCGGAAAACCTTTGGGGAAAAGAAGATGAATCTCAAAATTTTTGGGGGGTTAGGATAGGGACAGCCTTATGAAGGACGCGGTTCTCCTTAGCATGCCATTACTTTCTTTCGGAAGGTTTTCAAGTTTCAACTATATATCACCCTCCAAAAAAAAAAAAAATTTCAACTATATATCCGAGGGGCCAAAAACATTTAATGATCCCAACCGCCCAAAAATCCCATGTTCCTACAATTTTCAAGTATTAATCAGTCAAACCCAATTTATCCAACGCGGGCATTGTGGCGCAATTGTCTCCTTCGCATCTACATGAGCCAAAACCAGATAAAGTGAAATCGTTCGCTTGATTTACAATCATGAGTTTGACACAATTATGAGAAAAACATTTTTTTTTAAATTCAACAAATTTATTGATTTGTTGCCCGACCATTAAACTTTTTTTTTTTTAGTCTCAATTTATATTATTGTGGTTGATTCTTGACGAAATTTCATTAGGAACGTATCGTATCAGTTTTGTGGAAGGTTTCTTTTCCGTTTTCTTTTTTACTCTAAGGAGGGTCAATGACCCATTATACAATAACTGTCCTAGAACTTTTCCTTCTTTTTTTTTTTCTGGATATAATAAAATATATTCTACATTTACTCCTACTTTACACTAGAGGGAGGGGGATCTAAAGAGACCAAAGGGACTGGGAGGAGATTGAACCACCACCAACTCAAAAGAGTGCCGCACTTGCTGGCAAAATTTTCAAAAAAATTTGGATTTTTGAATACAAGTCAAATGATTTGATTACTTGACCTACACCCAAGTAAAAAAAAAAATTGTTAGTTTAACTCAAGAAAGATAAGCAATGAACAACAATATTAATATAATGCAGATGTCACACTAATAGTTGATCTTGTATGGCCTGTTTCTTCACAAAGTGCTTAACAAAAAACGTCAATCAATTAATGCTAACTAGACCATTATATATCCAGTGATACAGCATTAAGATTCTTAGAATCTTATGTGAATTTATTCTTAAGAAAAGGGGAAAAAAAAGAAGGTGATGTGACTTTATAAAATATGATTTTTCTAACAAAGGCCCTCGTTAACCCATTTAAACTCTATCTAGCCTATCAAACATATCTTGTATATATACATACCAGTAATTATTATATTTTCATGCATTTAGATATTTTCTCTAATTAATGTTACCTTTAAAAAAATCCAATACTTGAAGAGTGCCCAATAACTATCCTAAAAATATTGTAGTTTAGTAATTTCGCAAACCTTTTGGAGTGAAGGGGGAGGGATGATTTGGATGGTCCGAAAGAGAGAACGTAAGTGAAAGATTTTGAGTTTGAACTGTCTTACTTATATTTAAAAAAAAAAAAAAAAACCTTCTAGAGTGAAACGGACTTGGCTCTCTAATTTTAGCAAATTGGGGAACTCATAGCCCTGCACCCGACATTTAAGCATGAGCAATGATGATGTTAGGCTTGCGATAATATGTTATTTTATCACCTTCTCAAAAAGTATTGTTTGTCTTCCTCCAGAATAGTTAAGGATAAGTACAAAATCATCAATTACCCCAACAATGTTAATTTACGGAACTTTTTTTAAATTATTAGGGCTAAATGCTTTTGATTTATTTGTCCAAGACTCCTCCTGTTGCCTATATAAGACAGACAAAGGACTAGAAAAACATATACATTAACATTAGTAAAAAAAAAAAGCATTCAAGACACCGTTCCATCAGCTTCTCTCCTTCTTGCCCAACCAATTCTACTACCTTTCCTCCTGCAAAAAGCTCAGAAAAGGCAGCATGGTCACGCCAAAATCTATGTCCACAGCCATGAACGCAAGACTAATTGGTTCTGGAAAAGAAACCATAATTCTTGCGCATGGCTACGGGGGAGACCATTCGGTCTGGGACAAAGTGGTGCCCTCGCTGGCTCAGTTTCACCAAGTTTTGGTTTTTGACTGGAGTTTCTCAGGTGCCGTCAAAGATCTAAACCTCTTTGACGCAGTTAAGTATTCTTCATATGATGCTTTTGCCGATGATATAATAGCTCTCGTGGAAGAAATGAACTTAAAATCTTCAGTCTTTGTTGGACACTCCATGTCTGGCATGATTGGATGCATTGCTTCAGTCAAGAGGCCCGACTTATTCAGCAGGCTGGTACTTGTTGCATCTTCTCCAAGGTACTTCCAAGTTTCAGTAAATACAAACTACTACTGTTATTACATAGATATTACAGGGATAGCAAGACAGTGGTTGAACTTGAGGGTTTTGTTTATTGTCTTTTCAAGAATAGTTGAAGTTTTTTTTATCGTTTCTTTTCTCTTTCCATTTCCTACTTCTGCGTCGTAGTCTCCTCTTCCGATGCATCCCCAGTCCCCCTGCTAGAAATTTTTTTTTGGGTTAAAAAGTAGCTTTTATTTCAATCATAAATGGATCATGTTCGATCAGTTGAAGTTGAACCTTTTCAAAAGTCTGATAATATAGTCACAAATTTCATAAAATCTAGTGCACGAGGAAGCTTTTTCTATTTATTTATTTATTTATTTTTGCGCTGGTACTTATTCTCCATATGCTTTTATTGATCTGCCCCCTTCCTGCAGAATTTTAATCTAGTTTCCTGAATATTCGGGTGCTTCCCATAAACTTTGATGTGGTTGTGCGTGCGTCCTGTACTTCTTTTTTGTCTTTGCTATGGAAGAGATTGGCCGGTTGTAGAGGGGGCGTCAGTGGTCACAATTTGAGATTGTGATCAGGCACTTGGAAAGCTGCAAAACAGGACAACTTTCGGCCTTTTTAGAAAATTTTTTTTATGGTGGCTAAAAAAAAAAAAAGCTGGTTTTTATAAGATTTTTTGACAAAGGAAAAAGTTTTTTTCCCCTTTTTTTTCAAAGGAGATCAACAAATTGATTGCAAAAACTTTTAGGATTTTGTTTGGATTGCACTTTCTAAAGAATTTTTTTTAAAAAAAGATTACTGTAACATTTTTATGATGTGATGTATATAGGTAAAAATATAATTGAAAAATATATTAAAAAAATATTCACAAAACACATGTGAAAATTTTTTCCCCTAAAAAATACAAAATCCAAACAGGGTTTGGACCGTATTTTTCTGTTGATGAATTTGTAATCCAAACAGGATTACTATAGATTGTGATGAATTTCCTGCTGACGAATTAGCTATATAATTTCCTCTCCGTAGACTAAAATCGTAGATTGTGATGTCATGGATGTATCTGGATTAAACATCCGCTTGAGTTGACACCGTGTCAGTGAACCTTGAAAATTCTCCCTCCGTTCCCTTTTGCAATCACCAGCTTTGGGGTGTAGCTACCACCAATGCATGCATTAAGGTTTATTGGGCAGCACCACCAATGAATGCATAATTTATCCGTCTGATTCAGTCACCTTCAAATTATCATTCCCTTTTGCTTTTTGCTTTTTCCGCTTTTCTCGTGTATATACCTTATTAAATTTTGTATCCCATTTGTTGTCGCCTTTGTTTTTTTTTTTTATTTTTTGTTTTATTTAAAACAGAAAAAAACTGAAGCTCATAATAGGGGTAAGCATGTGAAGGGACATACACCTCTTTTTGTACTATAGCGAGCACCTATTACCGAAATAGCATCACAAATCATGTCGGATCCTGGAATCATGCATACTTTACTTCACTTTATTTTTAGAATTTTGTCCTCACCATATCCTCCTTACCCTCTTCCTCAATCAATGAAGCATAATAAGGATAAGGTCTAGCCACTTGTATCACCTACACAAATTCTATAATATTTATTTGTACACAAAATTCTTTCACGTACGTATGACACTCTACCTTGTTTTTTTCCCCCCTTCCGTTTAAGGTTCATAAACTCAGAAGACTACGAAGGAGGATTCGAGATCTCCCACGTTGAACAGATCTTTGCTAGCATCGAGTCCAACTACGACCAGTGGGCAACCAGCTTCGCATCAGTTGTGGTAGACAACAACGATCCTCCCTCGGTCGAAAAATTCGCAGGAACCTTGAAACGAATGGGATATAAAACCGCACTTCCCTTGGCCAAAACTGTTTTCCTCAGTGACCACAGGGCCATTCTTGAAAAGGTTACGGCCCCATGTACCATTATTCACACGGCAAGGGATCTCGCCGTCCCAGATTCTGTCCCAATCTTCATGCAGAACAAAATCAAAGGACCATCAACCATCGAGATTATCGCTACCACCGACGGCCATGTTCCTCAGCTCACTGCACATAAGCTCTTCCTTGATGTTCTTGATAAGGTCTTGATCGGTCACTAAGCCGTCCGTCATACATAATACTTCATGAACTTTTTTTAATCTGGTCTTTGTGTACCTTTTTTTTCGGTTGGGGTGGATAGAGATAGAAAATTGCTAGGATAATAAATGCTTTCTTCGACATGTGACATTGTACTTGGGGGTTGTTTACATGGGATCCCTCCTGTACTAGGAAGTCTGCACCGATTTACCAGTTTGCACGCGTGGTTACTGTAGCTTGAGTGGGTTTGTCGAGTGTTCAAAAACTGTGGATTTGACGCTTCTCGTTACTTGGTGTTGTAAATTATTGCTCGATATTTTAAATGGCGTTATGAAAATTATACTACGTTATCGATGGATGCCTACAGCTGAAAAGCTGTTCTTTGTTTGTGGCCATGGTCGTTGATTTCGATCCTAAAAGTCAAAATTTTCGTTATCTTTCGCTTTACAATAATTTCTTTAGAATGGGTAAATCTTAATTATTATAAACTAATATAAAATAATATATGATGATGTATGCGATGTACTGTGTGTGAGATAAAAAAATAATTGATTAGATAAAACAGTGTGTTAAAACATATGTTTATGGTGATTCAAACAAATAAATTTTTGACAAATAATTCTTATCCAGACACATCTGCACTCCAAATCATGGTGATATTATTGTCAAGATACTTCTACGTATTAGCCCACTTATTTCTCGTCGTCGTCACTCAGATGGATAACATGTCAGGAAACAAAAGTTGAAATTTGTCCTTTTTCTACACATTCCAAATTTCATTAATTGGGAATCAACTAATGAAACAATAATGCTGCGAGCACTTTTCTCTTCTATATGCTTCAAAAAGGCAAAATCTTCTTCTTCTTTTTTTTTTTTTAAACTTTCTTTTCTTTTGTTTCTAATTAACATTACATGGAGTCATGTGCATACAACTAATATGTGGGGTCATTTTGAGATCATAATCTACTAATTAAGTCATGCTAAAGGGCAAATCATTTCATCAGGAGTAGGTGAACTTAGACTATACACGGTCCATCCAGATGTTTCAAAATCCAAATAACGACTCTAATAAAGACTTTTCATTACAGTACTAGGAGCATAATTTACAAGAAGAATTTGTCTGTTCTTTTCTTCTCTATTTTTTTCTTGCAAAGCGTGTGTGAGAGTTTTCTTGTACAAAAATTCCAAATTGGGTTTTGGCATGACTTCAAGCTCATCCTTTTCAAGTCTCGTTAGAGAATCGGTGTCCAATAAATTGGAGGAAAATTGGCCCACTCCCCTATTCGTTACTCTCAGTTTTGCTTATATAGAATTAGAATTATTTGCTGTCGCGCCTCAGTTTACCTACCGAGAGCTTTAGAAAAAGCCCAACAAGCTCTCCTGTGTGTTTGTTAGAGCATGATTAATTTTCATCCCATTGGCTTAAAGGCGCTGAAATTCTTGCAAAATAATGGGAACAAAGGAGAGGCTTAGATTAGGTGGTAAGATAAAAGTATTATAAGTAAGAGATTTTGAATCCAAAACCCGTCACTTATGCCAAAAAATGGTGTTTTTTTGTTTGGGGGGGGAGGAGACTCCAGTTTCTATTCTAAAGTCGTGTCTAATTTAAATTAACAGGAGGAGAAATGATTAAGCAGCATGTGTTGACTTTGGATTAACATAACAACTACTTCTCACTAGTCGTAGCATTTCCTTATATATATATTTTTCTTTTCATCAGAAAATAACTAGCTAAGATTCCAATTACGGTTATTGATCGACTCTTCTGCGACTTTGCTGCTAAGCACATTCGAAAAAAGAGAATGAACCACCGTGCCAAGAATGCTCCAATTGTTGAGACAATATTGGGTATTTACCCAATAGCTCCGTTGTTACTTGTGAGTTGCTATAAAATTAAGTGATTTTCTTTGCACAAGTGTCCCCCAAGCTTCCGAAAATGTGATAGCTAAGGACATAATTATGGTCAGCTTCTCTTAATTAGTTTAGCATGTGTTGATGGTCAAGAACTCCTCACTTGGCCAACTCAATATATGTAGTATTATTTTCTTACTTCCGATGAATTATCCAATTGTTTCTGTATTTTAACAACCTCAGTTTTCTAAGGATGAAAGTTTTAAATGACGGCGACTTCAAGTTCCCAACCACATGAACATTACCATGCTTGTTCTAACCCTCACAATTAAAAGTACGTAGCTCACTCCATTTTTTTTTCCTCTCCTCGTCGGAGTCATGGCGACCGTTGATCAATACATTAACAGAACATAGTGTATATAGCATAGCATTTGATATCCTTCAAAAATTTGCTTTGTGTATTTGATTGTTCATTTGGATGGATAATTGCATGATTAAGATAAGCTGGAAACACTACTTTTCGCTACTGTTTTGGTGCTTATAGTCAATATATTTTTAACTAAAAGCCTGGTGGTCCCAATTCCTAAAAAAATTACATCTCTCATGCCGCGCTGGTGCTTCTTTACTGGTAGTGGTAGGTACGTACTATTTATAATAATTATTATTAAAAAAAAAAAAAAAAAAAAGAGAGCAAAGGGAAGCTACAAGCCAAAAGGCAATGCGTGATTATTCAGCCATGTCTCCTGCAAAGTCCTATCGATTCTTTTTCCTAAATCTTACGCGATCTTATCTTCCCAAGAATTTTAAACACGTCTCAAGTGATGGTGGAAAACTTTGTCCACAATCTGTTCAAAAACGAAAATGGGAATCCGGTCAATAAAGACATCATCTCAAGTCTGTAATCCTTTTACTGTACCGCAGATTTTCCCTGTTTTTTTCTTTGAAAAAAAATATTTTGTGGTTGTGGACTTGTGGTTGCAGTAATATCACCATTCTGGTAGCTGGTGGATCATGCGCTGTACCTTAGGACAAAATTAGATATTGGCGTCTGCTGATAGCTTTGCTTGTGACTAGGGTATTATGGTTGCTACTTTGAAATCCTCCGCCCGAATTAAAGTGCGTTTTTTTAACTTGTCAGATGATCTTGATTACTCGTTACAATTTTGTACTATTAGGGTCTAGAGTAATCCTACTACAATGGTGAGTTAAGCGATCTACTATATGTTTTATTGGTTCGAGAGAGAATAAAAAGGAATTGAAAATCGAATTAGAAGTTTCATGATTGTCAAAGAAAAAAATCTAGTAAGTTGACATAAACCACTTGAGAGCTGGTTCAAACTGAATGTAGATGGAGCTGCGAGTGGGAATCTGAGAGTAGTTGGATATGGAGGGTTAATCAAAGATATAGGCTGTTGGCAAGGGTACGATTAGAGTCTAGAATAGTCCTACTACAGTCGTGAGTCGAGCGATCTACTGTATCTTTTATTGGTGCGAGAGAGAATGAAAAGAAGTTGATAATCGAATTAGAAGTTTCATGGTTGTCACAAACTTCACCATTGGCTAATCAAAGACACATTTTTTTCCCTCATTGGTCAGAGAGAGAGAGAGAGAGAAGCATTTGAGAATTGAACTAGAAACTTTACCATCATCTAGCTAATGCATGAACTAGTCTTGAAAAAAAATATATCTTTGTTATTTTCACAGTTTAAACTTCATATACACTTTCTTCCGTACACCTACAAAATCGGGCTGCCAACCGTAAATGTGTTAACGCAGCATGGTCCAATCCAAGCTGATGCAATGATAATGGAGCCCCTCTATGACCATTTGGTTCTTTGAGGTTATCCAGTTACCCATGGGTTCCAGAGACAAGGAGAAATACTACTCAGTTACGAAAGGCCCTTGGGGCTTTACTAATTAAAGCCCTTGTTTTCGTCATCAAGTCTTACACTCCCTACCCAGGCTACTCGAATTGAATCCGCACTTGGGCCCAAGCCCGCACATCCAAAATCCACAAAAGTCAAAAAAAAAAAAATGAAGGGCAGATAGGTAAATGTACACCAAATTGTCGCCCATCACAATTCACGAGGTGGGTGGGGAAGCAAAATTGAGTACAGTTCGAGGAGTCCAGGCAATTTTCTTATAAACCAAAAAAAAAAAAAAAAAGGAAAGTCATGCGAAGTCTGCTGCTAAACGCTTCTCAGCTGCTGAAGCTAAACCGATCCTCCTCAATTTTCCTATCCCCCACACTCTTCACCTGTCGCGGCTCCCACTCCCCCGGAAATTGTACTGCCAATACTAATATTAGTCTCTGCAATTTAATTTTCTGTACAACTTCCTCCAATCGAACGACCCCGTTTCGCACATTATCAGTCATGGCTTCCGGCAGCGACAACTTTGTTAAAGGCACTATCCATCCAAACGGCGTCGCCGTCATCACTCTCGATCGTTCTAAAGCCCTCAACGCCATGAACCTAGGTCATTTCTCTACTTGAAAGCTGCTGCTACTATTAACTAGTACTACTGCTACTTTGAGTGTATATTTATTAGCAGTATTCTTTTCCCTTTTTTCCTGTTCTGTGCAGATAATCTAAACAACAAAAATTGAGTCATTTATGATGTTTTGAGATTGAATGAATGATGTAAATGATGCAGATATGGATATCAAGTATAAAAGCTATTTGGATGAATGGGAAGACGACCCAAAGGTTAAATGTGTATTGGTGGAGAGCAGCTCTCCTCGTGCTTTTTCAGCAGGTAATAATCCAATCAATCGAACTATAAATCTGTATCCACACCTTAGCAGTTTCATGGCAATTACTTTGTTTATTTACATGACTTTAAGAATGAGAGCTGTGAATGGAACCTCGATATATTTTGCACTCTCACTCAACTTTATGTATAAATTTTTATGTATGGGCTCGTATTCTGTTTTATTCTTTGGGGTGCCGTGTGAGATTTGGACGGTAACTACTCGTTGCCAATGCAGGAATGGATATTAAAGGGGTTGTTGCAGAAATCCGAAAGGACAAAACCACACCTCCTGTGCAAAAGGTTTTCCTTACTAAGAAATTATGAAATTTGGGCTTCCTGTTTCATGTGTTTTTCTGTGTGCTTCCAACTGGTTAGATCAGCATTAGAGAGATTTACCACTTTTGATGCTCATTGTTCTTTGCGTCTTTCACGGCCATATGGTTTATAGTATTGCTCTTTCGGAAGCAATTCAGTTGCAATATCTCTTAGTGAATCATTTTACCTGCAGGTGGTGATGTCAAGCAGATTTCAACCAAAAACCAACTGTCAGATATGATTGAGGTTTTGTAGTGTCCTCCAACCATATACAAGCCTATTCAGCTCAACATTTGCTTAGTCAAATTAAGTTGTCATTTTATTTGCTATGTGGAAATATTCCACAAAAAAATAGATCAAAGGTCATAGGCGTGGAGATATAGTAAGAGGAATCTTTTAAAAAAAATAAATAAATAAATTGCAGTCTAAGTTGTAGTCATAAATCATCAACATTTTTCTGAAACTTATCATACACATTGATGACAAAGGTTTAGGCTCAAGTATTTCAAATCGTTTGTCTATTTTGCATCAAGAATATCAATTTAATAAAATTCATAAATACCTCTCTGTCTGGTGATATACACCTGATGCTCTATGAATCATGGCTTTTAAGTGAAGGAAACTAACGTGCCTATGTTTACATATGGTTGTTAGAAATTGTTTCTCTTAATTGCCTATGTTTGCATCAAGAATATCAATTTAGTAAAATTCATAAATACCTCTCTGTCTGGTGATATACACCTGATGCTCTATGAATCATGGCTTTTAAGTGAAGGAAACTAAAGTGCCTATGTTTACATATGGTTGTTCGAAATTGTTTCTTATAATTGCCTGGTTATTCATAAACTTATAGTCGCTATTCTGCTGGACCCCTCAACAGGTATTCACTGCTGAATATTCTCTAATTTGCAAAATCTTTGCCTACAAAAAGCCTTACATGTGCTTCATGGATGGGATAACAATGGGGTTTGGCATAGGCCTATCTGGTCATGGTCGATATAGGCTCATCACTGAGGTTTGTCTTCCCTTTGGTAGAGAGTTTCGTTTTACAAGTTAGTTTTGGTGCTACTGTGATATTTACATTCTGTTCCAATTATTGTTGCAGAGGACTGTTCTTTCTATGCCAGAAAATGGAATTGGGTTGTTTCCAGATGTTGGCTTTTCTTACATAGCTGCACAAAGTCCTGGAGAAGGAGCTGTTGGTATGACTTACTACTATTTTTGAAACTTGTTTTTGTTCCTATGCTTTTGATCTGTGAGTGACTTAAGACACATTGGAGAAGAAAGAAGATGGTTAGTGCAAAGAGCATGCTTTTCAAATTCTCTCCCAGCTTTTTTACTTAAACAGGGCTTACAACCTGTCTTTTGCATACAATATAATTTATTTTTGAAGCCCAGCTGAATCCCTCTTTAGAGTCTTTGCCATGGTTGACTAATAAAATTTGGAAATACATGCAGTTAAATAGCTGATACATTGCAGCTTTTTTTTATGATTCTCCTGTTTAAGATATTTATAATGAAGCGAAGTTTATACCCATGCTACACAAGAATATGGTTATTCATCAGCTTTATCTTTCAGAGCACTGCTGCATGTATCGATTTCAAAATATTAATATCATATCCTGCTCTTTTCATTTGAATAAATTTGTTGCAGGTGCTTATCTTGGGCTGACAGGGAGTAGGATATCAACTCCTGCTGATGCCCTTTATGTGGGCCTTGGGACCCACTATGTGCACTCTGGAAAGTTGGGTTCCCTGAGAGAGGCTTTATTGGAAACCTCCTTGTATGTATCAGCAGCACTTTGTTCTTTTGTGTTCAAAACTTATTCTTTTCTTCTATGATTTGTGTTCATTTCATTGTGTGTGGATGAACTAGATGCGTGGTCCAATTGTTCATTCAGAGGTCTTTATTCTGTAATTGCTGTGGGCAAGTAGGTTCAAGTAACTAATGTTTCATGAGGCAGTTAGAACCACTGTCCAAATCTTTCTCTTTTTCATTGTATGTGCATGTTAAATTTCTTTATATCAGTCTCCAAGAAGTGGACACATACGGATTTATTCACTTCTTGGAATGACATATTATGCTGTAATATTTTAGGG